>NW_026988520.1:4010652-5347536 GCF_030222135.1 Aotus nancymaae | reverse complement strand
TAGAAGCAGATATTTCTCTGTACAGCCTATGGTCCCATTCACTCGGGAATATACCAACGCAGCTCCTAGAAGAAACGTGTTTCTGACTCGCTGAATCTCAACATAGATTCAACTCTCTTAGGTGAACGAACGCACAGCAGAGCAGTTTCAAGGAAACGTTTCTCCTGAGTTTTAGACGAAGTTTCCTGCTCTTTAGCACGCATGCCGGCATTGGGCTGGAAATACCGGTTTTGGGATTCTGCACAGAAAGGGTTTGCAAACCGCTGAATCCACACGTGAGTTTAACTCTGTCAGTTGAATGCACACATTGACAACCATTCAGTTAGATAGCTCCGTTTTGGTTTTAGAAGCAGATATTTCTCTGTACAGCCTATGGTCCCATTCACTCGGGAATATCCCAACACAGCTTCTAGAAGAAACGTGTTTCTGACTCGCTGAATCTCAACATCGATTCAACTCTCTTAGGTGAACGAACGCACAGCAGAGCAGTTTCAAGGAAACGTTTCTCCTGTGTTTTAGACGATGTTTCCTGCTCTTTAGTACGTATGCCGGCATTGGGCTGGAAATACCGGTTTTGGGATTCTGCACAGAAAGGGTTTGCAAACCGCTGAATCCACACGTGAGTTTAACTCTGTCAGTTCAATGCACACATTGACAACCATTCAGTTAGATAGCTCCGTTTTGGTTTTAGAAACAGATATTTCTCTGTACAGCCTATGGTCCAATTCACTCGGGAATATCCCAACGCAGCTCCTAGAAGAAACGTGTTTCTGACTCGCTGAATCTCAACATACATTCAACTCTCTTAGGTGAACGAACGCACAGCAGAGCAGTTTCGAGGAAACGTTTCTCCTGAGTTTTAGACGAAGTTTCCTGCTCTTTAGTACGTATGCCGGCATTGGGCTGGAAATACCGGTTTTGGGATTCTGCACAGAAAGGGTTTGCAAACCGCTGAATCCACACGTGAGTTTAACTCTGTCAGTTGAATGCACACATTGACAACCATTCAGTTAGATAGCTCCGTTTTGGTTTTAGAAGCAGATATTTCTCTGTACAGCCTATGGTCCCATTCACTCGGGAATATCCCAACGAAGCTCCTAGAAGAAACGTGTTTCTGACTCGCTGAATCTCAACATAGATTCAACTCTCTTAGGTGAACGAACGCACAGCAGAGCAGTTTCAAGGAAACGTTTCTCCTGAGTCTTAGACGAAGTTTCCTGCTCTTTAGTACGTATGCCGGCATTGGGCTGGAAATACCAGTTTTGGGATTCTGCACAGAAAGGGTTTGCAAACCGCTGAATCCACACGTGAGTTTAACTCTGTCAGTTGAATGCACACATTGACAACCATTCAGTTTGATAGCACACTTTTGGTTTTAGAAGCAGATATTTCTCTGTACAGCCTATGGTCCCATTCACTCGGGAATATCCCAACGCACCTCCTAGAAGAAACGTGTTTCTGACTCGCTGAATCTCAACATAGATTCAACTCTCTTAGGTGATCGAACGCACAGCAGAGCAGTTTCAAGGAAACGTTTCTCCTGAGTTTTAGACGAAGTTTCCTGCTGTTTAGTACGGATGCCGGCATTGGGCTGGACATACCGGTTTTGGGATTCTGCACAGAAAGGGTTTGCAAACCGCTGAATCCACACGTGAGTTTAACTCTGTCAGTTGAATGCACACATTGACAACCATTCAGTTAGATAGCTCCGTTTTGGTTTTAGAAGCAGATATTTCTCTGTACAGCCTATGGTCCCATTCACTCGGGAATATCCCAACGCAGCTCCTAGAAGAAACGTGTTTCTGACTCGCTGAATCTCAACATAGATTCAACTCTCTTAGGTGAACGAACGCACAGCAGAGCAGTTTCAAGGAAACGTTTCTCCTGAGTTTTAGACGAAGTTTCCTGCTCTTTAGTACGTATGCCGGCATTGGGCTGCAAATACCGGTTTTGGGATTCTGCACAGAAAGGGTTTGCAAACCGCTGAATCCACACGTGAGTTTAACTCTGTCAGTTGAATGCACACATTGACAACCATTCAGTTAGATAGCTCCGTTTTGGTATTAGAAGCAGATATTTCTCTGTACAGCCTATGGTCCCATTCACTCGGGAATATCCCAACGCAGCTCCTAGAAGAAACGTGTTTCTGACTCGCTGAATCTCAACATAGATTCAACTCTCTTAGGTGAACGAACGCACAGCAGAGCAGTTTCAAGGAAACGTTTCTCCTGTGTTTTAGACGATGTTTCCTGCTCTTTAGTACGTATGCCGGCATTGGGCTGGAAATACCGGTTTTGGGATTCTGCACAGAAAGGGTTTGCAAACCGCTGAATCCACACGTGAGTTTAACTCTGTCAGTTCAATGCACACATTGACAATCATTCAGTTAGATAGCTCCGTTTTGGTTTTAGAAACAGATATTTCTCTGTACAGCCTATGGTCCAATTCACTCGGGAATATCCCAACGCAGCTCCTAGAAGAAACGTGTTTCTGACTCGCTGAATCTCAACATACATTCAACTCTCTTAGGTGAACGAACGCACAGCAGAGCAGTTTCGAGGAAACGTTTCTCCTGAGTTTTAGACGAAGTTTCCTGCTCTTTAGTACGTATGCCGGCATTGGGCTGGAAATACCGGTTTTGGGATTCTGCACAGAAAGGGTTTGCAAACCGCTGAATCCACACGTGAGTTTAACTCTGTCAGTTGAATGCACACATTGACAACCATTCAGTTAGATAGCTCCGTTTTGGTTTTAGAAGCAGATATTTCTCTGTACAGCCTATGGTCCCATTCACTCGGGAATATCCCAACGAAGCTCCTAGAAGAAACGTGTTTCTGACTCGCTGAATCTCAACATAGATTCAACTCTCTTAGGTGAACGAACGCACAGCAGAGCAGTTTCAAGGAAACGTTTCTCCTGAGTCTTAGACGAAGTTTCCTGCTCTTTAGTACGTATGCCGGCATTGGGCTGGAAATACCAGTTTTGGGATTCTGCACAGAAAGGGTTTGCAAACCGCTGAATCCACACGTGAGTTTAACTCTGTCAGTTGAATGCACACATTGACAACCATTCAGTTTGATAGCACACTTTTGGTTTTAGAAGCAGATATTTCTCTGTACAGCCTATGGTCCCATTCACTCGGGAATATCCCAACGCACCTCCTAGAAGAAACGTGTTTCTGACTCGCTGAATCTCAACATAGATTCAACTCTCTTAGGTGATCGAACGCACAGCAGAGCAGTTTCAAGGAAACGTTTCTCCTGAGTTTTAGACGAAGTTTCCTGCTGTTTAGTACGGATGCCGGCATTGGGCTGGACATACCGGTTTTGGGATTCTGCACAGAAAGGGTTTGCAAACCGCTGAATCCACACGTGAGTTCAACTCTGTCAGTTGAATGCACACATTGACAACCATTCAGTTAGATAGCTCCGTTTTGGTTTTAGAAGCAGATATTTCTCTGTACAGCCTATGGTCCCATTCACTCGGGAATATCCCAACGCAGCTCCTAGAAGAAACGTGTTTCTGACTCGCTGAATCTCAACATAGATTCAACTCTCTTAGGTGAACGAACGCACAGCAGAGCAGTTTCAAGGAAACGTTTCTCCTGAGTTTTAGACGAAGTTTCCTGCTCTTTAGTACGTATGCCGGCATTGGGCTGCAAATACCGGTTCTGGGATTCTGCACAGAAAGGGTTTGCAAACCGCTGAATCCACACGTGAGTTTAACTCTGTCAGTTGAATGCACACATTGACAACCATTCAGTTAGATAGCTCCGTTTTGGTATTAGAAGCAGATATTTCTCTGTACAGCCTATGGTCCCATTCACTCGGGAATATCCCAACGCAGCTCCTAGAAGAAACGTGTTTCTGACTCGCTGAATCTCAACATAGATTCAACTCTCTTAGGTGAACGAACGCACAGCAGAGCAGTTTCAAGGAAACGTTTCTCCTGAGTTTTAGACGAAGTTTCCTGCTCTTTAGTACGTATGCCGGCATTGGGCTGGAAATACCGGTTTTGGGATTCTGCACAGAAAGGGTTTGCAAACCGCTGAATCCACACGTGAGTTTAACTCTGTCAGTTGAATGCACACATTGACAACCATTCAGTTAGATAGCTCCGTTTTGGTTTTAGAAGCAGATATTTCTCTGTACAGCCTATGGTCCCATTCACTCGGGAATATCCCAACGCAGCTCCTAGAAGAAACGTGTTTCTGACTCGCTGAATCTCAACATAGATTCAACTCTCTTAGGTGAACGAACGCACAGCAGAGCAGTTTCAAGGAAACGTTTCTCCTGAGTTTTAGACGAAGTTTCCTGCTCTTTAGTACGGATGCCGGCATTGGGCTGGAAATACCGGTTTTGGGATTCTGCACAGAAAGGGTTTGCAAACCCCTGAATCCACACGTGAGTTTAACTCTGTCAGTTGAATGCACACATTGACAACCATTCAGTTTGATAGCACACTTTTGGTTTTAGAAGCAGATATTTCTCTGTACAGCCTATGGTCCCATTCACTCGGGAATATCCCAACGCAGCTCCTAGAAGAAACGTGTTTCTGACTCGCTGAATCTCAACATAGTTTCAACTCTCTTAGGTGAACGAAAGCACAGCAGAACAGTTTCAAGGAAACGTTTCTCCTGAGTTTTAGACGAAGTTTCCTGCTGTTTAGTACGGATGCCGTCATTGAGCTGGAATTACCGGTTTTGGGATTCTGCACAGAAAGGGTTTGCAAACCGCTGAATCCAAAGGTGAGTTTAATTCTGTCACTTGAATGCACACATTGACAACCATTCAGTTAGATACCACCCTTTTGGTTGTAGGAGTAGATATTTCTCTGTACAGCCTATGGTCCCATTCACTCGGGAATATCCCAACGCACCTCCTAGAAGAAACGTGTTTCTGACTCGCTGAATCTCAACATAGATTCAACTCTCTTAGGTGATCGAACGCACAGCAGAGCAGTTTCAAGGAAACGTTTCTCCTGAGTTTTAGACGAAGTTTCCTGCTGTTTAGTACAGATGCCGGCATTGGGCTGGACATACCGGTTTTGGGATTCTGCACAGAAAGGGTTTGCAAACCGCTGAATCCACACGTGAGTTTAACTCTGTCAGTTGAATGCACACATTGACAACCATTCAGTTAGATAGCTCAGTTTTGGTTTTAGAAGCAGATATTTCTCTGTACAGCCTATGGTCCCATACACTCGGGAATATCCCAACGCAGCTCCTAGAAGAAACGTGTTTCTGACTCGCTGAATCTCAACATAGATTCAACTCTCTTAGGTGGATGAACGCACAGCAGAGCAGTTTCAAGGAAACGTTTCTCCTGAGTTTTAGACGAAGTTTCCTGCTGTTTAGTACGGATGCCGGCATTGGGCTGGACATACCGGTTTTGGGATTCTGCACAGAAAGGGTTTGCAAACCGCTGAATCCAAAGGTGAGTTTAATTCTGTCACTTGAATGCACACATTGACAACCATTCAGTTAGATACCACCCTTTTGGTTGTAGGAGTAGATATTTCTCTGTACAGCCTATGGTCCAATTCACTCGGGAATATCCCAACGCAGCTCCTAGAAGAAACGTGTTTCTGACTCGCTGAATCTCAACATACATTCAACTCTCTTAGGTGAACGAACGCACAGCAGAGCAGTTTCAAGGAAACGTTTCTCCTGAGTTTTAGACGAAGTTTCCTGCTCTTTAGTACGTATGCCGGCATTGGGCTGGAAATACCGGTTTTGGGATTCTGCACAGAAAGGGTTTGCAAACCGCTGAATCCACACGTGAGTTTAACTCTGTCAGTTGAATGCACACATTGACAACCATTCAGTTAGATAGCTCCGTTTTGGTTTTAGAAGCAGATATTTCTCTGTACAGCCTATGGTCCCATTCACTCGGGAATATCCCAACGCAGCTCCTAGAAGAAACGTGTTTCTGACTCGCTGAATCTCAACATAGATTCAACTCTCTTAGGTGAACGAACGCACAGCAGAGCAGTTTCAAGGAAACGTTTCTCCTGAGTCTTAGACGAAGTTTCCTGCTCTTTAGTACGTATGCCGGCATTGGGCTGGAAATACCAGTTTTGGGATTCTGCACAGAAAGGGTTTGCAAACCGCTGAATCCACACGTGAGTTTAACTCTGTCAGTTGAATGCACACATTGACAACCATTCAGTTTGATAGCACACTTTTGGTTTTAGAAGCAGATATTTCTCTGTACAGCCTATGGTCCCATTCACTCGGGAATATCCCAACGCACCTCCTAGAAGAAACGTGTTTCTGACTCGCTGAATCTCAACATAGATTCAACTCTCTTAGGTGATCGAACGCACAGCAGAGCAGTTTCAAGGAAACGTTTCTCCTGAGTTTTAGACGAAGTTTCCTGCTGTTTAGTACGGATGCCGGCATTGGGCTGGACATACCGGTTTTGGGATTCTGCACAGAAAGGGTTTGCAAACCGCTGAATCCACACGTGAGTTTAACTCTGTCAGTTGAATGCACACATTGACAACCATTCAGTTAGATAGCTCCGTTTTGGTTTTAGAAGCAGATATTTCTCTGTACAGCCTATGGTCCCATTCACTCGGGAATATCCCAACGCAGCTCCTAGAAGAAACGTGTTTCTGACTCGCTGAATCTCAACATAGATTCAACTCTCTTAGGTGAACGAACGCACAGCAGAGCAGTTTCAAGGAAACGTTTCTCCTGAGTTTTAGACGAAGTTTCCTGCTCTTTAGTACGTATGCCGGCATTGGGCTGCAAATACCGGTTTTGGGATTCTGCACAGAAAGGGTTTGCAAACCGCTGAATCCACACGTGAGTTTAACTCTGTCAGTTGAATGCACACATTGACAACCATTCAGTTAGATAGCTCCGTTTTGGTATTAGAAGCAGATATTTCTCTGTACAGCCTATGGTCCCATTCACTCGGGAATATCCCAACGCAGCTCCTAGAAGAAACGTGTTTCTGACTCGCTGAATCTCAACATAGATTCAACTCTCTTAGGTGAACGAACGCACAGCAGAGCAGTTTCAAGGAAACGTTTCTCCTGAGTTTTAGACGAAGTTTCCTGCTCTTTAGTACGTATGCCGGCATTGGGCTGGAAATACCGGTTTTGGGATTCTGCACAGAAAGGGTTTGCAAACCGCTGAATCCACACGTGAGTTTAACTCTGTCAGTTGAATGCACACATTGACAACCATTCAGTTAGATAGCTCCGTTTTGGTTTTAGAAGCAGATATTTCTCTGTACAGCCTATGGTCCCATTCACTCGGGAATATCCCAACGCAGCTCCTAGAAGAAACGTGTTTCTGACTCGCTGAATCTCAACATAGATTCAACTCTCTTAGGTGAACGAACGCACAGCAGAGCAGTTTCAAGGAAACGTTTCTCCTGAGTTTTAGACGAAGTTTCCTGCTCTTTAGTACGGATGCCGGCATTGGGTTGGAAATACCGGTTTTGGGATTCTGCACAGAAAGGGTTTGCAAACCCCTGAATCCACACGTGAGTTTAACTCTGTCAGTTGAATGCACACATTGACAACCATTCAGTTTGATAGCACACTTTTGGTTTTAGAAGCAGATATTTCTCTGTACAGCCTATGGTCCCATTCACTCGGGAATATCCCAACGCAGCTCCTAGAAGAAACGTGTTTCTGACTCGCTGAATCTCAACATAGTTTCAAGTCTCTTAGGTGAACGAAAGCACAGCAGAACAGTTTCAAGGAAACGTTTCTCCTGAGTTTTAGACGAAGTTTCCTGCTGTTTAGTACGGATGCCGTCATTGAGCTGGAATTACCGGTTTTGGGATTCTGCACAGAAAGGGTTTGCAAACCGCTGAATCCACACGTGAGTTTAACTCTGTCAGTTGAATGCACACATTGACAACCATTCAGTTAGATACCACCCTTTTGGTTGTAGGAGTAGATATTTCTCTGTACAGCCTATGGTCCCATTCACTCGGGAATATCCCAACGCACCTCCTAGAAGAAACGTGTTTCTGACTCGCTGAATCTCAACATAGATTCAACTCTCTTAGGTGATCGAACGCACAGCAGAGCAGTTTCAAGGAAACGTTTCTCCTGAGTTTTAGACGAAGTTTCCTGCTGTTTAGTACAGATGCCGGCATTGGGCTGGACATACCGGTTTTGGGATTCTGCACAGAAAGGGTTTGCAAACCGCTGAATCCACACGTGAGTTTAACTCTGTCAGTTGAATGCACACATTGACAACCATTCAGTTAGATAGCTCAGTTTTGGTTTTAGAAGCAGATATTTCTCTGTACAGCCTATGGTCCCATACACTCGGGAATATCCCAACGCAGCTCCAAGAAGAAACGTGTTTCTGACTCGCTGAATCTCAACATAGATTCAACTCTCTTAGGTGGATGAACGCACAGCAGAGGAGTTTCAAGGAAACGTTTCTCCTGAGTTTTAGACGAAGTTTCCTGCTGTTTAGTACGGATGCCGGCATTGGGCTGGAAATACCGGTTTTGGGATTCTGCACAGAAAGGGTTTGCAAACCGCTGAATCCACACGTGACTTTAACTCTGTCAGTTGAATGCACACATTGACAACCATTCAGTTAGATAGCTCCGTTTTGGTTTTAGAAGCAGATATTTCTCTGTACAGCCTATGGTCCCATTCACTCGGGAATATACCAACGCAGCTCCTAGAAGAAACGTGTTTCTGACTCGCTGAATCTCAACATAGATTCAACTCTCTTAGGTGAACGAACGCACAGCAGAGCAGTTTCAAGGAAACGTTTCTCCTGAGTTTTAGACGAAGTTTCCTGCTCTTTAGTACGCATGCCGGCATTGGGCTGGAAATACCGGTTTTGGGATTCTGCACAGAAAGGGTTTGCAAACCGCTGAATCCACACGTGAGTTTAACTCTGTCAGTTGAATGCACACATTGACAACCATTCAGTTAGATAGCTCCGTTTTGGTTTTAGAAGCAGATATTTCTCTGTACAGCCTATGGTCCCATTCACTCGGGAATATCCCAACACAGCTTCTAGAAGAAACGTGTTTCTGACTCGCTGAATCTCAACATCGATTCAACTCTCTTAGGTGAACGAACGCACAGCAGAGCAGTTTCAAGGAAACGTTTCTCCTGTGTTTTAGACGATGTTTCCTGCTCTTTAGTACGTATGCCGGCATTGGGCTGGAAATACCGGTTTTGGGATTCTGCACAGAAAGGGTTTGCAAACCGCTGAATCCACACGTGAGTTTAACTCTGTCAGTTCAATGCACACATTGACAACCATTCAGTTAGATAGCTCCGTTTTGGTTTTAGAAACAGATATTTCTCTGTACAGCCTATGGTCCAATTCACTCGGGAATATCCCAACGCAGCTCCTAGAAGAAACGTGTTTCTGACTCGCTGAATCTCAACATACATTCAACTCTCTTAGGTGAACGAACGCACAGCAGAGCAGTTTCGAGGAAACGTTTCTCCTGAGTTTTAGACGAAGTTTCCTGCTCTTTAGTACGTATGCCGGCATTGGGCTGGAAATACCGGTTTTGGGATTCTGCACAGAAAGGGTTTGCAAACCGCTGAATCCACACGTGAGTTTAACTCTGTCAGTTGAATGCACACATTGACAACCATTCAGTTAGATAGCTCCGTTTTGGTTTTAGAAGCAGATATTTCTCTGTACAGCCTATGGTCCCATTCACTCGGGAATATCCCAACGAAGCTCCTAGAAGAAACGTGTTTCTGACTCGCTGAATCTCAACATAGATTCAACTCTCTTAGGTGAACGAACGCACAGCAGAGCAGTTTCAAGGAAACGTTTCTCCTGAGTCTTAGACGAAGTTTCCTGCTCTTTAGTACGTATGCCGGCATTGGGCTGGAAATACCAGTTTTGGGATTCTGCACAGAAAGGGTTTGCAAACCGCTGAATCCACACGTGAGTTTAACTCTGTCAGTTGAATGCACACATTGACAACCATTCAGTTTGATAGCACACTTTTGGTTTTAGAAGCAGATATTTCTCTGTACAGCCTATGGTCCCATTCACTCGGGAATATCCCAACGCACCTCCTAGAAGAAACGTGTTTCTGACTCGCTGAATCTCAACATAGATTCAACTCTCTTAGGTGATCGAACGCACAGCAGAGCAGTTTCAAGGAAACGTTTCTCCTGAGTTTTAGACGAAGTTTCCTGCTGTTTAGTACGGATGCCGGCATTGGGCTGGACATACCGGTTTTGGGATTCTGCACAGAAAGGGTTTGCAAACCGCTGAATCCACACGTGAGTTTAACTCTGTCAGTTGAATGCACACATTGACAACCATTCAGTTAGATAGCTCCGTTTTGGTTTTAGAAGCAGATATTTCTCTGTACAGCCTATGGTCCCATTCACTCGGGAATATCCCAACGCAGCTCCTAGAAGAAACGTGTTTCTGACTCGCTGAATCTCAACATAGATTCAACTCTCTTAGGTGAACGAACGCACAGCAGAGCAGTTTCAAGGAAACGTTTCTCCTGAGTTTTAGACGAAGTTTCCTGCTCTTTAGTACGTATGCCGGCATTGGGCTGCAAATACCGGTTTTGGGATTCTGCACAGAAAGGGTTTGCAAACCGCTGAATCCACACGTGAGTTTAACTCTGTCAGTTGAATGCACACATTGACAACCATTCAGTTAGATAGCTCCGTTTTGGTATTAGAAGCAGATATTTCTCTGTACAGCCTATGGTCCCATTCACTCGGGAATATCCCAACGCAGCTCCTAGAAGAAACGTGTTTCTGACTCGCTGAATCTCAACATAGATTCAACTCTCTTAGGTGAACGAACGCACAGCAGAGCAGTTTCAAGGAAACGTTTCTCCTGTGTTTTAGACGATGTTTCCTGCTCTTTAGTACGTATGCCGGCATTGGGCTGGAAATACCGGTTTTGGGATTCTGCACAGAAAGGGTTTGCAAACCGCTGAATCCACACGTGAGTTTAACTCTGTCAGTTCAATGCACACATTGACAATCATTCAGTTAGATAGCTCCGTTTTGGTTTTAGAAACAGATATTTCTCTGTACAGCCTATGGTCCAATTCACTCGGGAATATCCCAACGCAGCTCCTAGAAGAAACGTGTTTCTGACTCGCTGAATCTCAACATACATTCAACTCTCTTAGGTGAACGAACGCACAGCAGAGCAGTTTCGAGGAAACGTTTCTCCTGAGTTTTAGACGAAGTTTCCTGCTCTTTAGTACGTATGCCGGCATTGGGCTGGAAATACCGGTTTTGGGATTCTGCACAGAAAGGGTTTGCAAACCGCTGAATCCACACGTGAGTTTAACTCTGTCAGTTCAATGCACACATTGACAACCATTCAGTTAGATAGCTCCGTTTTGGTTTTAGAAGCAGATATTTCTCTGTACAGCCTATGGTCCCATTCACTCGGGAATATCCCAACGAAGCTCCTAGAAGAAACGTGTTTCTGACTCGCTGAATCTCAACATAGATTCAACTCTCTTAGGTGAACGAACGCACAGCAGAGCAGTTTCAAGGAAACGTTTCTCCTGAGTCTTAGACGAAGTTTCCTGCTCTTTAGTACGTATGCCGGCATTGGGCTGGAAATACCAGTTTTGGGATTCTGCACAGAAAGGGTTTGCAAACCGCTGAATCCACACGTGAGTTTAACTCTGTCAGTTGAATGCACACATTGACAACCATTCAGTTTGATAGCACACTTTTGGTTTTAGAAGCAGATATTTCTCTGTACAGCCTATGGTCCCATTCACTCGGGAATATCCCAACGCACCTCCTAGAAGAAACGTGTTTCTGACTCGCTAAATCTCAACATAGATTCAACTCTCTTAGGTGATCGAACGCACAGCAGAGCAGTTTCAAGGAAACGTTTCTCCTGAGTTTTAGACGAAGTTTCCTGCTGTTTAGTACGGATGCCGGCATTGGGCTGGACATACCGGTTTTGGGATTCTGCACAGAAAGGGTTTGCAAACCGCTGAATCCACACGTGAGTTTAACTCTGTCAGTTGAATGCACACATTGACAACCATTCAGTTAGATAGCTCCGTTTTGGTTTTAGAAGCAGATATTTCTCTGTACAGCCTATGGTCCCATTCACTCGGGAATATACCAACGCAGCTCCTAGAAGAAACGTGTTTCTGACTCGCTGAATCTCAACATAGATTCAACTCTCTTAGGTGAACGAACGCACAGCAGAGCAGTTTCAAGTAAACGTTTCTCCTGAGTTTTAGACGAAGTTTCCTGCTCTTTAGTACGTATGCCGGCATTGGGCTGCAAAGACCGGTTCTGGGATTCTGCACAGAAAGGGTTTGCAAACCGCTGAATCCACACGTGAGTTTAACTCTGTCAGTTGAATGCACACATTGACAACCATTCAGTTAGATAGCTCCGTTTTGGTATTAGAAGCAGATATTTCTCTGTACAGCCTATGGTCCCATTCACTCGGGAATATCCCAACGCAGCTCCTAGAAGAAACGTGTTTCTGACTCGCTGAATCTCAACATAGATTCAACTCTCTTAGGTGAACGAACGCACAGCAGAGCAGTTTCAAGGAAACGTTTCTCCTGAGTTTTAGACGAAGTTTCCTGCTCTTTAGTACGTATGCCGGCATTGGGCTGGAAATACCGGTTTTGGGATTCTGCACAGAAAGGGTTTGCAAACCGCTGAATCCACACGTGAGTTTAACTCTGTCAGTTGAATGCACACATTGACAACCATTCAGTTAGATAGCTCCGTTTTGGTTTTAGAAGCAGATATTTCTCTGTACAGCCTATGGTCCCATTCACTCGGGAATATCCCAACGCAGCTCCTAGAAGAAACGTGTTTCTGACTCGCTGAATCTCAACATAGATTCAACTCTCTTAGGTGAACGAACGCACAGCAGAGCAGTTTCAAGGAAACGTTTCTCCTGAGTTTTAGACGAAGTTTCCTGCTCTTTAGTACGGATGCCGGCATTGGGCTGGAAATACCGGTTTTGGGATTCTGCACAGAAAGGGTTTGCAAACCCCTGAATCCACACGTGAGTTTAACTCTGTCAGTTGAATGCACACATTGACAACCATTCAGTTTGATAGCACACTTTTGGTTTTAGAAGCAGATATTTCTCTGTACAGCCTATGGTCCCATTCACTCGGGAATATCCCAACGCAGCTCCTAGAAGAAACGTGTTTCTGACTCGCTGAATCTCAACATAGTTTCAACTCTCTTAGGTGAACGAAAGCACAGCAGAACAGTTTCAAGGAAACGTTTCTCCTGAGTTTTAGACGAAGTTTCCTGCTGTTTAGTACGGATGCCGTCATTGAGCTGGAATTACCGGTTTTGGGATTCTGCACAGAAAGGGTTTGCAAACCGCTGAATCCAAAGGTGAGTTTAATTCTGTCACTTGAATGCACACATTGACAACCATTCAGTTAGATACCACCCTTTTGGTTGTAGGAGTAGATATTTCTCTGTACAGCCTATGGTCCCATTCACTCGGGAATATCCCAACGCAGCTCCTAGAAGAAACGTGTTTCTGACTCGCTGAATCTCAACATAGATTCAACTCTCTTAGGTGATCGAACGCACAGCAGAGCAGTTTCAAGGAAACGTTTCTCCTGAGTTTTAGACGAAGTTTCCTGCTGTTTAGTACAGATGCCGGCATTGGGCTGGACATACCGGTTTTGGGATTCTGCACAGAAAGGGTTTGCAAACCGCTGAATCCACACGTGAGTTTAACTCTGTCAGTTGAATGCACACATTGACAACCATTCAGTTAGATAGCTCAGTTTTGGTTTTAGAAGCAGATATTTCTCTGTACAGCCTATGGTCCCATACACTCGGGAATATCCCAACGCAGCTCCTAGAAGAAACGTGTTTCTGACTCGCTGAATCTCAACATAGATTCAACTCTCTTAGGTGGATGAACGCACAGCAGAGCAGTTTCAAGGAAACGTTTCTCCTGAGTTTTAGACGAAGTTTCCTGCTGTTTAGTACGGATGCCGGCATTGGGCTGGACATACCGGTTTTGGGATTCTGCACAGAAAGGGTTTGCAAACCGCTGAATCCAAAGGTGAGTTTAATTCTGTCACTTGAATGCACACATTGACAACCATTCAGTTAGATACCACCCTTTTGGTTGTAGGAGTAGATATTTCTCTGTACAGCCTATGGTCCAATTCACTCGGGAATATCCCAACGCAGCTCCTAGAAGAAACGTGTTTCTGACTCGCTGAATCTCAACATACATTCAACTCTCTTAGGTGAACGAACGCACAGCAGAGCAGTTTCAAGGAAACGTTTCTCCTGAGTTTTAGACGAAGTTTCCTGCTCTTTAGTACGTATGCCGGCATTGGGCTGGAAATACCGGTTTTGGGATTCTGCACAGAAAGGGTTTGCAAACCGCTGAATCCACACGTGAGTTTAACTCTGTCAGTTGAATGCACACATTGACAACCATTCAGTTAGATAGCTCCGTTTTGGTTTTAGAAGCAGATATTTCTCTGTACAGCCTATGGTCCCATTCACTCGGGAATATCCCAACGCAGCTCCTAGAAGAAACGTGTTTCTGACTCGCTGAATCTCAACATAGATTCAACTCTCTTAGGTGAACGAACGCACAGCAGAGCAGTTTCAAGGAAACGTTTCTCCTGAGTCTTAGACGAAGTTTCCTGCTCTTTAGTACGTATGCCGGCATTGGGCTGGAAATACCAGTTTTGGGATTCTGCACAGAAAGGGTTTGCAAACCGCTGAATCCACACGTGAGTTTAACTCTGTCAGTTGAATGCACACATTGACAACCATTCAGTTTGATAGCACACTTTTGGTTTTAGAAGCAGATATTTCTCTGTACAGCCTATGGTCCCATTCACTCGGGAATATCCCAACGCACCTCCTAGAAGAAACGTGTTTCTGACTCGCTGAATCTCAACATAGATTCAACTCTCTTAGGTGATCGAACGCACAGCAGAGCAGTTTCAAGGAAACGTTTCTCCTGAGTTTTAGACGAAGTTTCCTGCTGTTTAGTACGGATGCCGGCATTGGGCTGGACATACCGGTTTTGGGATTCTGCACAGAAAGGGTTTGCAAACCGCTGAATCCACACGTGAGTTTAACTCTGTCAGTTGAATGCACACATTGACAACCATTCAGTTAGATAGCTCCGTTTTGGTTTTAGAAGCAGATATTTCTCTGTACAGCCTATGGTCCCATTCACTCGGGAATATCCCAACGCAGCTCCTAGAAGAAACGTGTTTCTGACTCGCTGAATCTCAACATAGATTCAACTCTCTTAGGTGAACGAACGCACAGCAGAGCAGTTTCAAGGAAACGTTTCTCCTGAGTTTTAGACGAAGTTTCCTGCTCTTTAGTACGTATGCCGGCATTGGGCTGCAAATACCGGTTTTGGGATTCTGCACAGAAAGGGTTTGCAAACCGCTGAATCCACACGTGAGTTTAACTCTGTCAGTTGAATGCACACATTGACAACCATTCAGTTAGATAGCTCCGTTTTGGTATTAGAAGCAGATATTTCTCTGTACAGCCTATGGTCCCATTCACTCGGGAATATCCCAACGCAGCTCCTAGAAGAAACGTGTTTCTGACTCGCTGAATCTCAACATAGATTCAACTCTCTTAGGTGAACGAACGCACAGCAGAGCAGTTTCAAGGAAACGTTTCTCCTGAGTTTTAGACGAAGTTTCCTGCTCTTTAGTACGGATGCCGGCATTGGGTTGGAAATACCGGTTTTGGGATTCTGCACAGAAAGGGTTTGCAAACCCCTGAATCCACACGTGAGTTTAACTCTGTCAGTTGAATGCACACATTGACAACCATTCAGTTTGATAGCACACTTTTGGTTTTAGAAGCAGATATTTCTCTGTACAGCCTATGGTCCCATTCACTCGGGAATATCCCAACGCAGCTCCTAGAAGAAACGTGTTTCTGACTCGCTGAATCTCAACATAGTTTCAAGTCTCTTAGGTGAACGAAAGCACAGCAGAACAGTTTCAAGGAAACGTTTCTCCTGAGTTTTAGACGAAGTTTCCTGCTGTTTAGTACGGATGCCGTCATTGAGCTGGAATTACCGGTTTTGGGATTCTGCACAGAAAGGGTTTGCAAACCGCTGAATCCACACGTGAGTTTAACTCTGTCAGTTGAATGCACACATTGACAACCATTCAGTTAGATACCACCCTTTTGGTTGTAGGAGTAGATATTTCTCTGTACAGCCTATGGTCCCATTCACTCGGGAATATCCCAACGCACCTCCTAGAAGAAACGTGTTTCTGACTCGCTGAATCTCAACATAGATTCAACTCTCTTAGGTGATCGAACGCACAGCAGAGCAGTTTCAAGGAAACGTTTCTCCTGAGTTTTAGACGAAGTTTCCTGCTGTTTAGTACAGATGCCGGCATTGGGCTGGACATACCGGTTTTGGGATTCTGCACAGAAAGGGTTTGCAAACCGCTGAATCCACACGTGAGTTTAACTCTGTCAGTTGAATGCACACATTGACAACCATTCAGTTAGATAGCTCAGTTTTGGTTTTAGAAGCAGATATTTCTCTGTACAGCCTATGGTCCCATACACTCGGGAATATCCCAACGCAGCTCCAAGAAGAAACGTGTTTCTGACTCGCTGAATCTCAACATAGATTCAACTCTCTTAGGTGGATGAACGCACAGCAGAGCAGTTTCAAGGAAACGTTTCTCCTGAGTTTTAGACGAAGTTTCCTGCTGTTTAGTACGGATGCCGGCATTGGGCTGGACATACCGGTTTTGGGATTCTGCACAGAAAGGGTTTGCAAACCGCTGAATCCAAAGGTGAGTTTAATTCTGTCACTTGAATGCACACATTGACAACCATTCAGTTAGATACCACCCTTTTGGTTGTAGGAGTAGATATTTCTCTGTACAGCCTATGGTCCCATTCACTCGGGAATATCCCAACGAAGCTCCTAGAAGAAACGTGTTTCTGACTCGCTGAATCTCAACATAGATTCAAGTCTCTTAGGTGAACGAACGCACAGCAGAGCAGTTTCAAGGAAACGTTTCTCCTGAGTTTTAGACGAAGTTTCCTGCTGTTTAGTACGGATGCCGGCATTGGGCTGGAAATACCGGTTTTGGGATTCTGCACAGAAAGGGTTTGCAAACCGCTGAATCCACACGTGGCTTTAACTCTGTCAGTTGAATGCACACATTGACAACCATTCAGTTAGATAGCTCCGTTTTGGTTTTAGAAGCAGATATTTCTCTGTACAGCCTATGGTCCCATTCACTCGGGAATATCCCAACGCAGCTCATAGCATAAACGTGTTTCTGCCTCGCTGAATCTCAACATAGATTCAACTCTCTTAGGTGAACGAACGCACAGCAGAGCAGTTTCAAGGAAACGTTTCTCCTGAGTTTTAGACGAAGTTTCCTGCTCTTTAGTACGCATGCCGGCATTGGGCTGGAAATACCGGTTTTGGGATTCTGCACAGAAAGGGTTTGCAAACCGCTGAATCCACACGTGAGTTTAACTCTGTCAGTTGAATGCACACATTGACAACCATTCAGTTAGATAGCTCCGTTTTGGTTTTAGAAGCAGATATTTCTCTGTACAGCCTAGGGTCCCATTCACTCGGGAATATCCCAACGCAGCTTCTAGAAGAAACGTGTTTCTGACTCGCTGAATCTCAACATAGATTCAACTCTCTTAGGTGAACGAACGCACAGCAGAGCAGTTTCAAGAAAACGTTTCTCCTGAGTTTTAGACGAAGTTTCCTGCTGTTTAGTACGGATGCCGGCATTGGGCTGGAAATACCGGTTTTGGGATTCTGCACAGAAAGGGTTTGCAAACCGCTGAATCCACACGTGGCTTTAACTCTGTCAGTTGAATGCACACATTGACAACCATTCAGTTAGATAGCTCCGTTTTGGTTTTAGAAGCAGATATTTCTCTGTACAGCCTATGGTCCCATTCACTCGGGAATATCCCAACGCAGCTCATAGCATAAACGTGTTTCTGCCTCGCTGAATCTCAACATAGATTCAACTCTCTTAGGTGAACGAACGCACAGCAGAGCAGTTTCAAGGAAACGTTTCTCCTGAGTTTTAGACGAAGTTTCCTGCTCTTTAGTACGCATGCCGGCATTGGGCTGGAAATACCGGTTTTGGGATTCTGCACAGAAAGGGTTTGCAAACCGCTGAATCCACACGTGAGTTTAACTCTGTCAGTTGAATGCACACATTGACAACCATTCAGTTAGATAGCTCCGTTTTGGTTTTAGAAGCAGATATTTCTCTGTACAGCCTAGGGTCCCATTCACTCGGGAATATCCCAACGCAGCTTCTAGAAGAAACGTGTTTCTGACTCGCTGAATCTCAACATAGATTCAACTCTCTTAGGTGAACGAACGCACAGCAGAGCAGTTTCAAGGAAACGTTTCTCCTGAGTTTTAGACGAAGTTTCCTGCTGTTTAGTACGGATGCCGGCATTGGGCTGGAAATACCCGTTTTGGGATTCTGCACAGAAAGGGTTTGCAAACCGCTGAATCCACACGTGAGTTTAACTCTGTCAGTTGAATGCACACATTGACAACCATTCAGTTTGATAGCACACTTTTGGTTTTAGAAGCAGATATTTCTCTGTACAGCCTATGGTCCCATTCACTCGGGAATATCCCAACGCAGCTCCTAGAAGAAACGTGTTTCTGACTCGCTGAATCTCAACATAGTTTCAACTCTCTTAGGTAAACGAAAGCACAGCAGAACAGTTTCAAGGAAACGTTTCTCCTGAGTTTTAGACGAAGTTTCCTGCTGTTTAGTACGGATGCCGTCATTGAGCTGGAATTACCGGTTTTGGGATTCTGCACAGAAAGGGTTTGCAAACCGCTGAATCCAAAGGTGAGTTTAATTCTGTCACTTGAATGCACACATTGACAACCATTCAGTTAGATACCACCCTTTTGGTTGTAGGAGTAGATATTTCTATGTACAGCCTATGGTCCCATTCACTCGGGAATATCCCAACGCACCTCCTAGAAGAAACGTGTTTCTGACTCGCTGAATCTCAACATAGATTCAACTCTCTTAGGTGAATGAACGCACAGCAGAGCAGTTTCAAGGAAACGTCTCTCCTGAGTTTTAGACGAAGTTTCCTGCTGTTTAGTACGGATGCCGGCATTGGGCTGGACATACCGGTTTTGGGATTCTGCACAGAAAGGGTTTGCAAACCGCTGAATCCACACCTGAGTTTAACTCTGTCAGTTGAATGCACACATTGACAACCATTCAGTTAGATAGCTCCGTTTTGGTTTTAGAAGCAGATATTTCTCTGTACAGCCTATGGTCCCATTCACTCGGGAATATCCCAACGCAGCTCCTAGAAGAAACGTGTTTCTGACTCGCTGAATCTCAACATAGATTCAACTCTCTTAGGTGAACGAACGCACAGCAGAGCAGTTTCAAGGAAACGTTTCTCCTGAGTTTTAGACGAAGTTTCCTGCTGTTTAGTACGGATGTCGGCATTGGGCTGGAAATACCGGTTTTGGGATTCTGCACAGAAAGGGTTTGCAAACCGCTGAATCCACACGTGACTTTAACTCTGTCAGTTGAATGCACACATTGACAACCATTCAGTTAGATAGCTCCGTTTTGGTTTTAGAAGCAGATATTTCTCTGTACAGCCTATGGTCCCATTCACTCGGGAATATACCAACGCAGCTCCTAGCATGAACGTGTTTCTGACTCGCTGAATCTCAACATAGATTCAACTCTCTTAGGTGAACGAAAGCACAGTAGAACAGTTTCAAGGAAACGTTTCTCCTGAGTTTTAGACGAAGTTTCCTGCTGTTTAGTACGGATGCCGTCATTGAGCTGGAATTACCGGTTTTGGGATTCTGCACAGAAAGGGTTTGCAAACCGCTGAATCCAAAGGTGAGTTTAATTCTGTCACTTGAATGCACACATTGACAACCATTCAGTTAGATACCACCCTTTTGGTTGTAGGAGTAGATATTTCTCTGTACAGCCTATGGTCCCATTCACTCGGGAATATCCCAACGCACCTCCTAGAAGAAACGTGTTTCTGACTCGCTGAATCTCAACATAGATTCAACTCTCTTAGGTGATCGAACGCACAGCAGAGCAGTTTCAAGGAAACGTTTCTCCTGAGTTTTAGACGAAGTTTCCTGCTGTTTAGTACAGATGCCGGCATTGGGCTGGACATACCGGTTTTGGGATTCTGCACAGAATGGGTTTGCAAACCGCTGAATCCACACGTGAGTTTAACTCTGTCAGTTGAATGCACACATTGACAACCATTCAGTTAGATAGCTCAGTTTTGGTTTTAGAAGCAGATATTTCTCTGTACAGCCTATGGTCCCATTCACTCGGGAATATCCCAACGCAGCTCCTAGAAGAAATGTGTTTCTGACTCGCTGAATCTCAACATAGATTCAACTCTCTTAGGTGAATGAACGCACAGCAGAGCAGTTTCAAGGAAACGTTTCTCCTGAGTTTTAGACGAAGTTTCCTGCTGTTTAGTACGGATGCCGGCATTGGGCTGGACATACCGGTTTTGGGATTCTGCACAGAAAGGGTTTGCAAACCGCTGAATCCACACGTGAGTTTAAATCTGTCAGTTGAATGCACACATTGACAACCATTCAGTTAGATAGCTCCGTTTGGTTTTAGAAGCAGATATTTCTCTGTACAGCCTATGGTCCCATTCACTCGGGAATATCCCAACGCAGCTCCTAGAAGAAACGTGTTTCTGACTCGCTGAATCTCAACATAGATTCAACTCTCTTAGGTGAACGAACGCACAGCAGAGCAGTTTCAAGGAAACGTTTCTCCTGAGTTTTAGACGAAGTTTCCTGCTGTTTAGTACGCATGCCGGCATTGGGCTGGAAATACCGGTTTTGGGATTCTGCACAGAAAGGGTTTGCAAACCGCTGAATCCACACGTGAGTTTAACTCTGTCAGTTGAATGCACACATTGACAACCATTCAGTTAGATAGCTCCGTTTTGGTTTTAGAAGCAGATATTTCTCTGTACAGCCTATGGTCCCATTCACTCGGGAATATCCCAACGCAGCTTCTAGAAGAAACGTGTTTCTGACTCGCTGAATCTCAACATAGATTCAACTCTCTTAGGTGAACGAAAGCACAGCAGAGCAGTTTCAAGGAAACGTTTCTCCTGAGTTTTAGACGAAGTTTCCTGCTGTTTAGTACGGATGCCGGCATTGGGCTGGAAATACCGGTTTTGGGATTCTGCACAGAAAGGGTTTGCAAACCGCTGAATCCACACGTGAGTTTAACTCTGTCAGTTGAATGCACACATTGACAACCATTCAGTTTGATAGCACACTTTTGGTTTTAGAAGCAGATATTTCTCTGTACAGCCTATGGTCCCATTCACTCGGGAATATCCCAACGCAGCTCCTAGAAGAAACGTGTTTCTGACTCGCTGAATCTCAACATAGTTTCAACTCTCTTAGGTGAACGAAAGCACAGCAGAACAGTTTCAAGGAAACGTTTCTCCTGAGTTTTAGACGAAGTTTCCTGCTGTTTAGTACGGATGCCGTCATTGAGCTGGAATTACCGGTTTTGGGATTCTGCACAGAAAGGGTTTGCAAACCGCTGAATCCAAAGGTGAGTTTAATTCTGTCACTTGAATGCACACATTGACAACCATTCAGTTAGATACCACCCTTTTGGTTGTAGGAGTAGATATTTCTCTGTACAGCCTATGGTCCCATTCACTCGGGAATATCCCAACGCACCTCCTAGAAGAAACGTGTTTCTGACTCGCTGAATCTCAACATAGATTCAACTCTCTTAGGTGAATGAACGCACAGCAGAGCAGTTTCAAGGAAACGTTTCTCCTGAGTTTTAGACGAAGTTTCCTGCTGTTTAGTACGGATGCCGGCATTGGGCTGGACATACCGGTTTTGGGATTCTGCACAGAAAGGGTTTGCAAACCGCTGAATCCACACGTGAGTTTAACTCTGTCAGTTGAATGCACACATTGACAACCATTCAGTTAGATAGCTCCGTTTTGGTTTTAGAAGCAGATATTTCTCTGTACAGCCTATGGTCCCATTCACTCGGGAATATACCAACGCAGCTCCTAGCATAAACGTGTTTCTGACTCGCTGAATCTCAACATAGATTCAACTCTCTTAGGTGAACGAACGCACAGCAGAGCAGTTTCAAGGAAACGTTTCTCCTGAGTTTTAGACGAAGTTTCCTGCTCTTTAGTACGCATGCCGGCATTGGGCTGGAAATACCGGTTTTGGGATTCTGCACAGAAAGGGTTTGCAAACCGCTGAATCCACACGTGAGTTTAACTCTGTCAGTTGAATGCACACATTGACAACCATTCAGTTAGATAGCTCCGTTTTGGTTTTAGAAGCAGATATTTCTCTGTACAGCCTATGGTCCCATTCACTCGGGAATATCCCAACGCAGCTTCTAGAAGAAACGTGTTTCTGACTCGCTGAATCTCAACATAGATTCAACTCTCTTAGGTGAACGAACGCACAGCAGAGCAGTTTCAAGGAAACGTTTCTCCTGAGTTTTAGACGAAGTTTCCTGCTGTTTAGTACGGATGCCGGCATTGGGCTGGAAATACCGGTTTTGGGATTCTGCACAGAAAGGGTTTGCAAACCGCTGAATCCACACGTGAGTTTAACTCTGTCAGTTGAATGCACACATTGACAACCATTCAGTTTGATAGCACACTTTTGGTTTTAGAAGCAGATATTTCTCTGTACAGCCTATGGTCCCATTCACTCGGGAATATCCCAACGCAGCTCCTAGAAGAAACGTGTTTCTGACTCGCTGAATCTCAACATAGTTTCAACTCTCTTAGGTGAACGAAAGCACAGCAGAACAGTTTCAAGGAAACGTTTCTCCTGAGTTTTAGACGAAGTTTCCTGCTGTTTAGTACGGATGCCGTCATTGAGCTGGAATTACCGGTTTTGGGATTCTGCACAGAAAGGGTTTGCAAACCGCTGAATCCAAAGGTGAGTTTAATTCTGTCACTTGAATGCACACATTGACAACCATTCAGTTAGATACCACCCTTTTGGTTGTAGGAGTAGATATTTCTCTGTACAGCCTATGGTCCCATTCACTCGGGAATATCCCAACGCACCTCCTAGAAGAAACGTGTTTCTGACTCGCTGAATCTCAACATAGATTCAACTCTCTTAGGTGATCGAACGCACAGCAGAGCAGTTTCAAGGAAACGTTTCTCCTGAGTTTTAGACGAAGTTTCCTGCTGTTTAGTACAGATGCCGGCATTGGGCTGGACATACCGGTTTTGGGATTCTGCACAGAAAGGGTTTGCAAACCGCTGAATCCACACGTGAGTTTAACTCTGTCAGTTGAATGCACACATTGACAACCATTCAGTTAGATAGCTCCGTTTTGGTTTTAGAAGCAGATATTTCTCTGTACAGCCTATGGTCCCATTCACTCGGGAATATCCCAACGCAGCTCCTAGAAGAAACGTGTTTCTGACTCGCTGAATCTCAACATAGATTCAACTCTCTTAGGTGAATGAACGCACAGCAGAGCCGTTTCAAGGAAACGTTTCTCCTGAGTTTTAGACGAAGTTTCCTGCTGTTTAGTACGGATGCCGGCATTGGGCTGGACATACCGGTTTTGGGATTCTGCACAGAAAGGGTTTGCAAACCGCTGAATCCACACGTGTGTTTAAATCTGTCAGTTGAATGCACACATTGACAACCATTCAGTTAGATAGCTCCGTTTTGGTTTTAGAAGCAGATATTTCTCTGTACAGCCTATGGTCCCATTCACTCGGGAATATCCCAACGCAGCTCCTAGAAGAAACGTGTTTCTGACTCGCTGAATCTCAACATAGATTCAACTCTCTTAGGTGAACGAACGCACAGCAGAGCAGTTTCAAGGAAACGTTTCTCCTGAGTTTTAGACGAAGTTTCCTGCTGTTTAGTACGGATGCCGGCATTGGGCTGGAAATACCGGTTTTGGGATTCTGCACAGAAAGGGTTTGCAAACCGCTGAATCCACACGTGACTTTAACTCTGTCAGTTGAATGCACACATTGAAAACCATTCAGTTAGATAGCTCCGTTTTGGTTTTAGAAGCAGATATTTCTCTGTACAGCCTATGGTCCCATTCACTCGGGAATATCCCAACGCAGCTCCTAGAAGAAACGTGTTTCTGACTCGCTGAATCTCAACATAGATTCAACTCTCTTAGGTGAACGAACGCACAGCAGAGCAGTTTCAAGGAAACGTTTCTCCTGAGTTTTAGACGAAGTTTCCTGCTCTTTAGTACGCATGCCGGCATTGGGCTGGAAATACCGGTTTTGGGATTCTGCACAGAAAGGGTTTGCAAACCGCTGAATCCACACGTGAGTTTAACTCTGTCAGTTGAATGCACACATTGACAACCATTCAGTTAGATAGCTCCGTTTTGGTTTTAGAAGCAGATATTTCTCTGTACAGCCTATGGTCCCATTCACTCGGGAATATCCCAACGCAGCTTCTAGAAGAAACGTGTTTCTGACTCGCTGAATCTCAACATAGATTCAACTCTCTTAGGTGAACGAACGCACAGCAGAGCAGTTTCAAGGAAACGTTTCTCCTGAGTTTTAGACGAAGTTTCCTGCTGTTTAGTACGGATGCCGGCATTGGGCTGGAAATACCGGTTTTGGGATTCTGCACAGAAAGGGTTTGCAAACCGCTGAATCCACACGTGAGTTTAACTCTGTCAGTTGAATGCACACATTGACAACCATTCAGTTTGATAGCACACTTTTGGTTTTAGAAGCAGATATTTCTCTGTACAGCCTATGGTCCCATTCACTCGGGAATATCCCAACGCAGCTCCTAGAAGGAACGTGTTTCTGACTCGCTGAATCTCAACATAGATTCAACTCTCTTAGGTGAACGAACGCACAGCAGAGCAGTTTCAAGGAAACGTTTCTCCTGAGTTTTAGACGAAGTTTCCTGCTGTTTAGTACGGATGCCGGCATTGGGCTGGACATACCGGTTTGGGGATTCTGCACAGAAAGGGTTTGCAAACCGCTGAATCCACACGTGAGTTTAACTCTGTCAGTTGAATGCACACATTGACAACCATTCAGTTTGATAGCACCCTTTTGGTTTTAGAAGCAGATATTTCTCTGTACAGCCTATGGTCCCATTCACTCGGGAATATCCCAACGCAGCTCCTAGAAGAAACGTGTTTCTGACTCGCTGAATCTCAACATAGATTCAACTCTCTTAGGTGAACGAACGCACAGCAGAGCAGTTTCAAGGAAACGTTTCTCCTAAGTTTTAGACGAAGTTTCCTGCTGTTTAGTACGGATGCCGGCATTGGGCTGGAAATACCGATTTTGGGATTCTGCACAGAAAGGGTTTGCAAACCGCTGAATCCACACGTGAGTTTAACTCTGTCAGTTGAATGCACACATTGACAACCATTCAGTTTGATAGCACACTTTTGGTTTTAGAAGCAGATATTTCTCTGTACAGCCTATGGTCCCATTCACTCGGGAATATCCCAACGCAGCTCCTAGAAGAAACGTGTTTCTGACTCGCTGAATCTCAACATAGATTCAACTCTCTTAGGTGAACGAACGCACAGCAGAGCAGTTTCAAGGAAACGTTTCTCCTGAGTTTTAGACGAAGTTTCCTGCTCTTTAGTACGTATGCCGGCATTGGGCTGCAAATACCGGTTTTGGGATTCTGCACAGAAAGGGTTTGCAAACCGCTGAATCCACACGTGAGTTTAACTCTGTCAGTTGAATGCACACATTGACAACCATTCAGTTAGATAGCTCCGTTTTGGTTTTAGAAGCAGATATTTCTCTGTACAGCCTATGGTCCCATTCACTCGGGAATATCCCAACGCAGCTCCTAGAAGAAACGTGTTTCTGACTCGCTGAATCTCAACATAGATTAAACTCTCTTAGGTGAACGAAGGCACAGCAGAGCAGTTTCAAGGAAACGTTTCTCCTGAGTTTTACACGAAGTTTCCTGCTGTTTAGTACGTATGCCGGCATTGGACTGGAAATACCGGTTTTGGGATTCTGCACAGAAAGGGTTTGCAAACCGCTGAATCCACACGTGAGTTTAACTCTGTCAGTTGAATGCACACATTGACAACCATCCAGTTAGATAGCACACTTTTGGTTTTAGAAGCAGATAATTCTCTGTACAGCCTATGGTCGCATTCACTCGGGAATATCCCAACGCACCTCCTAGAAGAAACGTGTTTCTGACTCGCTGAATCTCAACATAGATTCAACTCTCTTAGGTGATCGAACGCACAGCAGAGCACTTTCAAGGAAACGTTTCTCCTGAGTTTTAGACGAAGTTTCCTGCTGTTTAGTACGTATGCCGGCATTGGGCTGGAAATACCGGTTTTGGGATTCTGCACAGAAAGGGTTTGCAAACCGCTGAATCCACACGTGAGTTTAACTCTATCAGTTGAATGCACACATTGACAACCATTCAGTTAGATAGCTCCGTTTTGGTTTTAGAAGCAGATATTTCTCTGTACAGCCTATGGTCCCATTCACTCGGGAATATCCCAACGCACCTCCTAGAAGAAACGTGTTTCTGACTCGCTGAATCTCAACATAGATTCAACTCTCTTAGGTGATCGAACGCACAGCAGAGCTGTTTCAAGGAAACGTTTCTCCTGAGTTTTAGACGAAGTTTCCTGCTGTTTAGTACGGATGCCGGCATTGGGCTGGAAATACCGGTTTTGGGATTCTGCAAAGAAAGGGTTTGCAAACCGCTGAATCCACACGTGAGTTTAACTCGGTCAGTTGAATGCACACTTTGACAACCATTCAGTTAGATAGCTCCGTTTTGGTTTTAGAAGCAGATATTTCTCTGTACAGCCTATGGTCCCATTCACTCGGGAATATCCCAACGCAGCTCCTAGCATAAACGTGTTTCTGACTCGCTGAATCTCAACATAGATTCAACTCTCTTAGGTGAACGAACGCACAGCAGAGCAGTTTCAAGGAAACGTTTCTCCTGAGTTTTAGACGAAGTTTCCTGCTCTTTAGTACGCATGCCGGCATTGGGCTGGAAATACCGGTTTTGGGATTCTGCACAGAAAGGGTTTGCAAACCGCTGAATCCACACGTGAGTTTAACTCTGTCAGTTGAATGCACACATTGACAACCATTCAGTTAGATAGCTCCGTTTTGGTTTTAGAAGCAGATATTTCTCTGTACAGCCTATGGTCCCATTCACTCGGGAATATCCCAACGCAGCTCCTAGAAGAAACGTGTTTCTGACTCGCTGAATCTCAACATAGATTCAACTCTCTTAGGTGAACGAACGCACAGCAGAGCAGTTTCAAGGAAACGTTTCTCCTGAGTTTTAGACGAAGTTTCCTGCTGTTTAGTACGGATGCCGGCATTGGGCTGGAAATACCGGTTTTGGGATTCTGCACAGAAAGGGTTTGCAAACCGCTGAATCCACACGTGAGTTTAACTCTGTCAGTTGAATGCACACATTGACAACCATTCAGTTTGATAGCACCCTTTTGGTTTTAGAAGCAGATATTTCTCTGTACAGCCTATGGTCCCATTCACTCGGGAATATCCCAACGCAGCTCCTAGAAGAAACGTGTTTCTGACTCGCTGAATCTCAACATAGATTCAACTCTCTTAGGTGAACGAACGCACAGCAGAGCAGTTTCAAGGAAACGTTTCTCCTGAGTTTTAGACGAAGTTTCCTGCTGTTTAGTACGGATGCCGGCATTGGGCTGGAAATACCGATTTTGGGATTCTGCACAGAAAGGGTTTGCAAACCGCTGAATCCACACGTGAGTTTAACTCTGTCAGTTGAATGCACACATTGACAACCATTCAGTTTGATAGCACACTTTTGGTTTTAGAAGCAGATATTTCTCTGTACAGCCTATGGTCCCATTCACTCGGGAATATCCCAACGCAGCTCCTAGAAGAAACGTGTTTCTGACTCGCTGAATCTCAACATACATTCAACTCTCTTAGGTGAACGAACGCACAGCAGAGCAGTTTCAAGGAAACGTTTCTCCTGAGTTTTAGACGAAGTTTCCTGCTCTTTAGTACGTATGCCGGCATTGGCCTGGAAATACCGGTTTTGGGATTCTGCACAGAAAGGGTTTGCAAACCGCTGAATCCACACGTGAGTTTAACTCTGTCAGTTGAATGCACACATTGACAACCATTCAGTTAGATAGCTCCGTTTTGGTTTTAGAAGCAGATATTTCTCTGTACAGCCTATGGTCCCATTCACTCGGGAATATCCCAACGCAGCCCCTAGAAGAAACGTGTTTCTGACTCGCTGAATCTCAACATAGATTCAACTCTCTTAGGTGAACGAACGCACAGCAGAGCAGTTTCAAGGAAACGTTTCTCCTGAGTTTTAGACGAAGTTTCCTGCTCTTTAGTACGTATGCCGGCATTGGGCTGGAAATACCGGTTTTGGGATTCTGCACAGAAAGGGTTTGCAAACCGCTGAATCCACACGTGAGTTTAACTCTGTCAGTTGAATGCACACATTGACAACCATTCAGTTAGATAGCTCCGTTTTGGTTTTAGAAGCAGATATTTCTCTGTACAGCCTATGGTCCCATTCACTCGGGAATATCCCAACGCAGCTCCTAGAAGAAACGTGTTTCTGACTCGCTGAATCTCAACATAGATTCAACTCTCTTAGGTGAACGAACGCACAGCAGAGCAGTTTCAAGGAAACGTTTCTCCTGAGTCTTAGACGAAGTTTCCTGCTCTTTAGTACGTATGCCGGCATTGGGCTGGAAATACCGGTTTTGGGATTCTGCACAGAAAGGGTTTGCAAACCGCTGAATCCACACTTGAGTTTAACTCTGTCAGTTGAATGCACACATTGACAACCATTCAGTTTGATAGCACACTTTTGGTTTTAGAAGCAGATATTTCTCTGTACAGCCTATGGTCCCATTCACTCGGGAATATCCCAACGCACCTCCTAGAAGAAACGTGTTTCTGACTCGCTGAATCTCAACATAGATTCAACTCTCTTAGGTGATCGAACGCACAGCAGAGCAGTTTCAAGGAAACGTTTCTCCTGAGTTTTAGACGAAGTTTCCTGCTGTTTAGTACGGATGCCGGCATTGGGCTGGACATACCGGTTTTGGGATTCTGCACAGAAAGGGTTTGCAAACCGCTGAATCCACACGTGAGTTTAACTCTGTCAGTTGAATGCACACATTGACAACCATTCAGTTAGATAGCTCCGTTTTGGTTTTAGAAGCAGATATTTCTCTGTACAGCCTATGGTCCCATTCACTCGGGAATATCCCAACGCAGCTCCTAGAAGAAACGTGTTTCTGACTCGCTGAATCTCAACATAGATTCAACTCTCTTAGGTGAACGAACGCACAGCAGAGCAGTTTCAAGGAAACGTTTCTCCTGAGTTTTAGACGAAGTTTCCTGCTCTTTAGTACGTATGCCGGCATTGGGCTGCAAATACCGGTTTTGGGATTCTGCACAGAAAGGGTTTGCAAACCGCTGAATCCACACGTGAGTTTAACTCTGTCAGTTGAATGCACACATTGACAACCATTCAGTTAGATAGCTCCGTTTTGGTATTAGAAGCAGATATTTCTCTGTACAGCCTATGGTCCCATTCACTCGGGAATATCCCAACGCAGCTCCTAGAAGAAACGTGTTTCTGACTCGCTGAATCTCAACATAGATTCAACTCTCTTAGGTGAACGAACGCACAGCAGAGCAGTTTCAAGGAAACGTTTCTCCTGAGTTTTAGACGAAGTTTCCTGCTCTTTAGTACGTATGCCGGCATTGGGCTGGAAATACCGGTTTTGGGATTCTGCACAGAAAGGGTTTGCAAACCGCTGAATCCACACGTGAGTTTAACTCTGTCAGTTGAATGCACACATTGACAACCATTCAGTTAGATAGCTCCGTTTTGGTTTTAGAAGCAGATATTTCTCTGTACAGCCTATGGTCCCATTCACTCGGGAATATCCCAACGCAGCTCCTAGAAGAAACGTGTTTCTGACTCGCTGAATCTCAACATAGATTCAACTCTCTTAGGTGAACGAACGCACAGCAGAGCAGTTTCAAGGAAACGTTTCTCCTGAGTTTTAGACGAAGTTTCCTGCTCTTTAGTACGGATGCCGGCATTGGGCTGGAAATACCGGTTTTGGGATTCTGCACAGAAAGGGTTTGCAAACCCCTGAATCCACACGTGAGTTTAACTCTGTCAGTTGAATGCACACATTGACAACCATTCAGTTTGATAGCACACTTTTGGTTTTAGAAGCAGATATTTCTCTGTACAGCCTATGGTCCCATTCACTCGGGAATATCCCAACGCAGCTCCTAGAAGAAACGTGTTTCTGACTCGCTGAATCTCAACATAGTTTCAACTCTCTTAGGTGAACGAAAGCACAGCAGAACAGTTTCAAGGAAACGTTTCTCCTGAGTTTTAGACGAAGTTTCCTGCTGTTTAGTACGGATGCCGTCATTGAGCTGGAATTACCGGTTTTGGGATTCTGCACAGAAAGGGTTTGCAAACCGCTGAATCCAAAGGTGAGTTTAATTCTGTCACTTGAATGCACACATTGACAACCATTCAGTTAGATACCACCCTTTTGGTTGTAGGAGTAGATATTTCTCTGTACAGCCTATGGTCCCATTCACTCGGGAATATCCCAACGCAGCTCCTAGAAGAAACGTGTTTCTGACTCGCTGAATCTCAACATAGATTCAACTCTCTTAGGTGATCGAACGCACAGCAGAGCAGTTTCAAGGAAACGTTTCTCCTGAGTTTTAGACGAAGTTTCCTGCTGTTTAGTACGGATGCCGGCATTGGGCTGGAAATACCGATTTTGGGATTCTGCACAGAAAGGGTTTGCAAACCGCTGAATCCACACGTGAGTTTAACTCTGTCAGTTGAATGCACACATTGACAACCATTCAGTTTGATAGCACACTTTTGGTTTTAGAAGCAGATATTTCTCTGTACAGCCTATGGTCCCATTCACTCGGGAATATCCCAACGCAGCTCCTAGAAGAAACGTGTTTCTGACTCGCTGAATCTCAACATACATTCAACTCTCTTAGGTGAACGAACGCACAGCAGAGCAGTTTCAAGGAAACGTTTCTCCTGAGTTTTAGACGAAGTTTCCTGCTCTTTAGTACGTATGCCGGCATTGGGCTGGAAATACCGGTTTTGGGATTCTGCACAGAAAGGGTTTGCAAACCGCTGAATCCACACGTGAGTTTAACTCTGTCAGTTGAATGCACACATTGACAACCATTCAGTTAGATAGCTCCGTTTTGGTTTTAGAAGCAGATATTTCTCTGTACAGCCTATGGTCCCATTCACTCGGGAATATCCCAACGCAGCTCCTAGAAGAAACGTGTTTCTGACTCGCTGAATCTCAACATAGATTCAACTCTCTTAGGTGAACGAACGCACAGCAGAGCAGTTTCAAGGAAACGTTTCTCCTGAGTTTTAGACGAAGTTTCCTGCTGTTTAGTACGTATGCCGGCATTGGGCTGGAAATACCGGTTTTGGAATTCTGCACAGAAAGGGTTTGCAAACCGCTGAATCCACACGTGAGTTTAACTCTGTCAGTTGAATGCACACATTGACAACCATTCAGTTAGATAGCTCCGTTTTGGTTTTAGAAGCAGATATTTCTCTGTACAGCCTATGGTCCCATTCACTCGGGAATATCCCAACGCAGCTCCTAGAAGAAACGTGTTTCTGACTCGCTGAATCTCAACATAGATTCAACTCTCTTAGGTGAACGAACGCAGAGCAGAGCAGTTTCAAGGAAACGTTTCTCCTGAGTCTTAGACGAAGTTTCCTGCTCTTTAGTACGTATGCCGGCATTGGGCTGGAAATACCGGTTTTGGGATTCTGCACAGAAATGGTTTGCAAACCGCTGAATCCACACGTGAGTTTAACTCTGTCAGTTGAATGCACACATTGACAACCATTCAGTTAGATAGCTCCGTTTTGGTATTAGAAGCAGATATTTCTCTGTACAGCCTATGGTCCCATTCACTCGGGAATATCCCAACGCAGCTCCTAGAAGAAACGTGTTTCTGACTCGCTGAATCTCAACATAGATTCAACTCTCTTAGGTGAACGAACGCACAGCAGAGCAGTTTCAAGGAAACGTTTCTCCTGAGTTTTAGACGAAGTTTCCTGCTCTTTAGTACGCATGCCGGCATTGGGCTGGAAATACCGGTTTTGGGATTCTGCACAGAAAGGGTTCGCAAACCGCTGAATCCACACGTGAGTTTAACTCTGTAAGTTGAATGCACACATTGACAACCATTCAGTTAGATAGCTCCGTTTTGGTTTTAGAAGCAGATATTTCTCTGTACAGCCTATGGTCCCATTCACTCGGGAATATCCCAACGCAGCTCCTAGAAGAAACGTGTTTCTGACTCGCTGAATCTCAACATAGATTCAACTCTCTTAGGTGAACGAACGCACAGCAGAGCAGTTTCAAGGAAACGTTTCTCCTGAGTTTTAGACGAAGTTTCCTGCTCTTTAGTACGGATGCCGGCATTGGGCTGGAAATACCGGTTTTGGGATTCTGCACAGAAAGGGTTTGCAAACCCCTGAATCCACACGTGAGTTTAACTCTGTCAGTTGAATGCACACATTGACAACCATTCAGTTTGATAGCACACTTTTGGTTTTAGAAGCAGATATTTCTCTGTACAGCCTATGGTCCCATTCACTCGGGAATATCCCAACGCACCTCCTAGAAGAAACGTGTTTCTGACTCGCTGAATCTCAACATAGATTCAACTCTCTTAGGTGATCGAACGCACAGCAGAGCAGTTTCAAGGAAACGTTTCTCCTGAGTTTTAGACGAAGTTTCCTGCTGTTTAGTACGGATGCCGGCATTGGGCTGGACATACCGGTTTTGGGATTCTGCACAGAAAGGGTTTGCAAACCGCTGAATCCACACGTGAGTTTAACTCTGTCAGTTGAATGCACACATTGACAACCATTCAGTTAGATAGCTCCGTTTTGGTTTTAGAAGCAGATATTTCTCTGTACAGCCTATGGTCCCATTCACTCGGGAATATCCCAACGCAGCTCCTAGAAGAAACGTGTTTCTGACTCGCTGAATCTCAACATAGATTCAACTCTCTTAGGTGAACGAACGCACAGCAGAGCAGTTTCAAGGAAACGTTTCTCCTGAGTTTTAGACGAAGTTTCCTGCTGTTTAGTACGGATGCCGGCATTGGGCTGCAAATACCGGTTTTGGGATTCTGCACAGAAAGGGTTTGCAAACCGCTGAATCCACACGTGAGTTTAACTCTGTCAGTTGAATGCACACATTGACAACCATTCAGTTAGATAGCTCCGTTTTGGTATTAGAAGCAGATATTTCTCTGTACAGCCTATGGTCCCATTCACTCGGGAATATCCCAACGCAGCTCCTAGAAGAAACGTGTTTCTGACTCGCTGAATCTCAACATAGATTCAACTCTCTTAGGTGAACGAACGCACAGCAGAGCAGTTTCAAGGAAACGTTTCTCCTGAGTTTTAGACGAAGTTTCCTGCTCTTTAGTACGTATGCCGGCATTGGGCTGGAAATACCGGTTTTGGGATTCTGCACAGAAAGGGTTTGCAAACCGCTGAATCCACACGTGAGTTTAACTCTGTCAGTTGAATGCACACATTGACAACCATTCAGTTAGATAGCTCCGTTTTGGTTTTAGAAGCAGATATTTCTCTGTACAGCCTATGGTCCCATTCACTCGGGAATATCCCAACGCAGCTCCTAGAAGAAACGTGTTTCTGACTCGCTGAATCTCAACATAGATTCAACTCTCTTAGGTGAACGAACGCACAGCAGAGCAGTTTCAAGGAAACGTTTCTCCTGAGTTTTAGACGAAGTTTCCTGCTCTTTAGTACGGATGCCGGCATTGGGCTGGAAATACCGGTTTTGGGATTCTGCACAGAAAGGGTTTGCAAACCGCTGAATCCACACGTGAGTTTAACTCTGTCAGTTGAATGCACACATTGACAACCATTCAGTTAGATAGCTCCGTTTTGGTTTTAGAAGCAGATATTTCTCTGTACAGCCTATGGTCCCATTCACTCGGGAATATCCCAACGCAGCTCCTAGAAGAAACGTGTTTCTGACTCGCTGAATCTCAACATAGATTCAACTCTCTTAGGTGAACGAACGCACAGCAGAGCAGTTTCAAGGAAACGTTTCTCCTGAGTTTTAGACGAAGTTTCCTGCTCTTTAGTACGGATGCCGGCATTGGGCTGGAAATACCGGTTTTGGGATTCTGCACAGAAAGGGTTTGCAAACCCCTGAATCCACACGTGAGTTTAACTCTGTCAGTTGAATGCACACATTGACAACCATTCAGTTTGATAGCACACTTTTGGTTTTAGAAGCAGATATTTCTCTGTACAGCCTATGGTCCCATTCACTCGGGAATATCCCAACGCAGCTCCTAGAAGAAACGTGTTTCTGACTCGCTGAATCTCAACATAGTTTCAACTCTCTTAGGTGAACGAAAGCACAGCAGAACAGTTTCAAGGAAACGTTTCTCCTGAGTTTTAGACGAAGTTTCCTGCTGTTTAGTACGGATGCCGTCATTGAGCTGGAATTACCGGTTTTGGGATTCTGCACAGAAAGGGTTTGCAAACCGCTGAATCCAAAGGTGAGTTTAATTCTGTCACTTGAATGCACACATTGACAACCATTCAGTTAGATACCACCCTTTTGGTTGTAGGAGTAGATATTTCTCTGTACAGCCTATGGTCCCATTCACTCGGGAATATCCCAACGCAGCTCCTAGAAGAAACGTGTTTCTGACTCGCTGAATCTCAACATAGATTCAACTCTCTTAGGTGATCGAACGCACAGCAGAGCAGTTTCAAGGAAACGTTTCTCCTGAGTTTTAGACGAAGTTTCCTGCTGTTTAGTACGGATGCCGGCATTGGGCTGGAAATACCGATTTTGGGATTCTGCACAGAAAGGGTTTGCAAACCGCTGAATCCACACGTGAGTTTAACTCTGTCAGTTGAATGCACACATTGACAACCATTCAGTTTGATAGCACACTTTTGGTTTTAGAAGCAGATATTTCTCTGTACAGCCTATGGTCCCATTCACTCGGGAATATCCCAACGCAGCTCCTAGAAGAAACGTGTTTCTGACTCGCTGAATCTCAACATACATTCAACTCTCTTAGGTGAACGAACGCACAGCAGAGCAGTTTCAAGGAAACGTTTCTCCTGAGTTTTAGACGAAGTTTCCTGCTCTTTAGTACGTATGCCGGCATTGGGCTGGAAATACCGGTTTTGGGATTCTGCACAGAAAGGGTTTGCAAACCGCTGAATCCACACGTGAGTTTAACTCTGTCAGTTGAATGCACACATTGACAACCATTCAGTTAGATAGCTCCGTTTTGGTTTTAGAAGCAGATATTTCTCTGTACAGCCTATGGTCCCATTCACTCGGGAATATCCCAACGCAGCTCCTAGAAGAAACGTGTTTCTGACTCGCTGAATCTCAACATAGATTCAACTCTCTTAGGTGAACGAACGCACAGCAGAGCAGTTTCAAGGAAACGTTTCTCCTGAGTTTTAGACGAAGTTTCCTGCTGTTTAGTACGTATGCCGGCATTGGGCTGGAAATACCGGTTTTGGAATTCTGCACAGAAAGGGTTTGCAAACCGCTGAATCCACACGTGAGTTTAACTCTGTCAGTTGAATGCACACATTGACAACCATTCAGTTAGATAGCTCCGTTTTGGTTTTAGAAGCAGATATTTCTCTGTACAGCCTATGGTCCCATTCACTCGGGAATATCCCAACGCAGCTCCTAGAAGAAACGTGTTTCTGACTCGCTGAATCTCAACATAGATTCAACTCTCTTAGGTGAACGAACGCAGAGCAGAGCAGTTTCAAGGAAACGTTTCTCCTGAGTCTTAGACGAAGTTTCCTGCTCTTTAGTACGTATGCCGGCATTGGGCTGGAAATACCGGTTTTGGGATTCTGCACAGAAATGGTTTGCAAACCGCTGAATCCACACGTGAGTTTAACTCTGTCAGTTGAATGCACACATTGACAACCATTCAGTTAGATAGCTCCGTTTTGGTATTAGAAGCAGATATTTCTCTGTACAGCCTATGGTCCCATTCACTCGGGAATATCCCAACGCAGCTCCTAGAAGAAACGTGTTTCTGACTCGCTGAATCTCAACATAGATTCAACTCTCTTAGGTGAACGAACGCACAGCAGAGCAGTTTCAAGGAAACGTTTCTCCTGAGTTTTAGACGAAGTTTCCTGCTCTTTAGTACGCATGCCGGCATTGGGCTGGAAATACCGGTTTTGGGATTCTGCACAGAAAGGGTTCGCAAACCGCTGAATCCACACGTGAGTTTAACTCTGTAAGTTGAATGCACACATTGACAACCATTCAGTTAGATAGCTCCGTTTTGGTTTTAGAAGCAGATATTTCTCTGTACAGCCTATGGTCCCATTCACTCGGGAATATCCCAACGCAGCTCCTAGAAGAAACGTGTTTCTGACTCGCTGAATCTCAACATAGATTCAACTCTCTTAGGTGAACGAACGCACAGCAGAGCAGTTTCAAGGAAACGTTTCTCCTGAGTTTTAGACGAAGTTTCCTGCTCTTTAGTACGGATGCCGGCATTGGGCTGGAAATACCGGTTTTGGGATTCTGCACAGAAAGGGTTTGCAAACCCCTGAATCCACACGTGAGTTTAACTCTGTCAGTTGAATGCACACATTGACAACCATTCAGTTTGATAGCACACTTTTGGTTTTAGAAGCAGATATTTCTCTGTACAGCCTATGGTCCCATTCACTCGGGAATATCCCAACGCACCTCCTAGAAGAAACGTGTTTCTGACTCGCTGAATCTCAACATAGATTCAACTCTCTTAGGTGATCGAACGCACAGCAGAGCAGTTTCAAGGAAACGTTTCTCCTGAGTTTTAGACGAAGTTTCCTGCTGTTTAGTACGGATGCCGGCATTGGGCTGGACATACCGGTTTTGGGATTCTGCACAGAAAGGGTTTGCAAACCGCTGAATCCACACGTGAGTTTAACTCTGTCAGTTGAATGCACACATTGACAACCATTCAGTTAGATAGCTCCGTTTTGGTTTTAGAAGCAGATATTTCTCTGTACAGCCTATGGTCCCATTCACTCGGGAATATCCCAACGCAGCTCCTAGAAGAAACGTGTTTCTGACTCGCTGAATCTCAACATAGATTCAACTCTCTTAGGTGAACGAACGCACAGCAGAGCAGTTTCAAGGAAACGTTTCTCCTGAGTTTTAGACGAAGTTTCCTGCTGTTTAGTACGGATGCCGGCATTGGGCTGCAAATACCGGTTTTGGGATTCTGCACAGAAAGGGTTTGCAAACCGCTGAATCCACACGTGAGTTTAACTCTGTCAGTTGAATGCACACATTGACAACCATTCAGTTAGATAGCTCCGTTTTGGTATTAGAAGCAGATATTTCTCTGTACAGCCTATGGTCCCATTCACTCGGGAATATCCCAACGCAGCTCCTAGAAGAAACGTGTTTCTGACTCGCTGAATCTCAACATAGATTCAACTCTCTTAGGTGAACGAACGCACAGCAGAGCAGTTTCAAGGAAACGTTTCTCCTGAGTTTTAGACGAAGTTTCCTGCTCTTTAGTACGTATGCCGGCATTGGGCTGGAAATACCGGTTTTGGGATTCTGCACAGAAAGGGTTTGCAAACCGCTGAATCCACACGTGAGTTTAACTCTGTCAGTTGAATGCACACATTGACAACCATTCAGTTAGATAGCTCCGTTTTGGTTTTAGAAGCAGATATTTCTCTGTACAGCCTATGGTCCCATTCACTCGGGAATATCCCAACGCAGCTCCTAGAAGAAACGTGTTTCTGACTCGCTGAATCTCAACATAGATTCAACTCTCTTAGGTGAACGAACGCACAGCAGAGCAGTTTCAAGGAAACGTTTCTCCTGAGTTTTAGACGAAGTTTCCTGCTCTTTAGTACGGATGCCGGCATTGGGCTGGAAATACCGGTTTTGGGATTCTGCACAGAAAGGGTTTGCAAACCCCTGAATCCACACGTGAGTTTAACTCTGTCAGTTGAATGCACACATTGACAACCATTCAGTTTGATAGCACACTTTTGGTTTTAGAAGCAGATATTTCTCTGTACAGCCTATGGTCCCATTCACTCGGGAATATCCCAACGCAGCTCCTAGAAGAAACGTGTTTCTGACTCGCTGAATCTCAACATAGTTTCAACTCTCTTAGGTGAACGAAAGCACAGCAGAACAGTTTCAAGGAAACGTTTCTCCTGAGTTTTAGACGAAGTTTCCTGCTGTTTAGTACGGATGCCGTCATTGAGCTGGAATTACCGGTTTTGGGATTCTGCACAGAAAGGGTTTGCAAACCGCTGAATCCAAAGGTGAGTTTAATTCTGTCACTTGAATGCACACATTGACAACCATTCAGTTAGATACCACCCTTTTGGTTGTAGGAGTAGATATTTCTCTGTACAGCCTATGGTCCCATTCACTCGGGAATATCCCAACGCACCTCCTAGAAGAAACGTGTTTCTGACTCGCTGAATCTCAACATAGATTCAACTCTCTTAGGTGATCGAACGCACAGCAGAGCAGTTTCAAGGAAACGTTTCTCCTGAGTTTTAGACGAAGTTTCCTGCTGTTTAGTACGGATGCCGGCATTGGGCTGGAAATACCGGTTTTGGGATTCTGCACAGAAAGGGTTTGCAAACCGCTGAATCCACACGTGAGTTTAACTCTGTCAGTTGAATGCACACATTGACAACCATTCAGTTTGATAGCACACTTTTGGTTTTAGAAGCAGATATTTCTCTGTACAGCCTATGGTCCCATTCACTCGGGAATATCCCAACGCAGCTCCTAGAAGAAACGTGTTTCTGACTCGCTGAATCTCAACATAGATTCAACTCTCTTAGGTGAACGAACGCACAGCAGAGCAGTTTCAAGGAAACGTTTCTCCTGAGTTTTAGACGAAGTTTCCTGCTCTTTAGTACGTATGCCGGCATTGGGCTGGAAATACCGGTTTTGGGATTCTGCACAGAAAGGGTTTGCAAACCGCTGAATCCACACGTGAGTTTAACTCTGTCAGTTCAATGCACACATTGACAACCATTCAGTTAGATAGCTCCGTTTTGGTTTTAGAAACAGATATTTCTCTGTACAGCCTATGGTCCAATTCACTCGGGAATATCCCAACGCAGCTCCTAGAATAAACGTGTTTCTGACTCGCTGAATCTCAACATACATTCAACTCTCTTAGGTGAACGAACGCACAGCAGAGCAGTTTCAAGGAAACGTTTCTCCTGAGTTTGAGACGAAGTTTCCTGCTCTTTAGTACGTATGCCGGCATTGGGCTGGAATTACCGGTTTTGGCATTCTGCACAGAAAGGATTTGTAAACCTCTGAATCCAAACGTGAGTTTAACTCTGTCAGTTGAATGCACGCATTGACAACCATTCAGTTAGATACCACCCTTTTGGTTGTAGAAGCAGATATTTCTCTGTACAGCCTATGGTCCCATTCACTCGGGAATATCCCAACGCAGCTCCTAGAAGAAACGTGTTTCTGACTCGCTGAATCTCAACATAGATTCAACTCTCGTAGGTGAACGAACGCACAGCAGAGCAGTTTCAAGGAAACGTTTCTCCTGAGTTTTAGACGAAGTTTCCTGCTCTTTAGTACGGATGCCGGCATTGGGCTGGAAATACCGGTTTTGGGATTCTCAACAGAAAGGGTTTGCAAACCGCTGAATCCAAACGTGAGTTTAACTCTGTCAGTTGAATGCACACATTGACAACCATTCAGTTTGATAGCACACTTTTGGTTTTAGAAGCAGATATTTCTCTTTACAGCCTATGGTCCCATTCACTCGGGAATATCCCAACGCACCTCCTAGAAGAAACGTGTTTCTGACTCGCTGAATCTCAACATAGATTCAACTCTCTTAGGTGATCGAACGCACAGCAGAGCAGTTTCAAGGAAACGTTTCTCCTGAGTTTTAGACGAAGTTTCCTGCTGTTTAGTACGGATGCCGGCATTGGGCTGGAAATACCGGTTTTGTGATTCTGCACAGAAAGGGTTTGCAAACCGCTGAATCCACACGTGAGTTTAACTCTGTCAGTTGAATGCACACATTGACAACCATTCAGTTTGATAGCACCCTTTTGGTTTTAGAAGCAGATATTTCTCTGTACAGCCTATGGTCCCATTCACTCGGGAATATCCCAACGCAGCTCCTAGAAGAAACGTGTTTCTGACTCGCTGAATCTCAACATAGATTCAACTCTCTTAGGTGAACGAACGCACAGCAGAGCAGTTTCAAGGAAACGTTTCTCCTGAGTTTTAGACGAAGTTTCCTGCTCTTTAGTACGGATGCCGGCATTGGGCTGGACATACCGTTTTGGGGCTTCTGCACAGAAAGGGTTTGCAAACCGCTGAATCCACACGTGAGTTTAACTCTGTCAGTTGAATGCACACATTGACAACCATTCAGTTTGATAGCACCCTTTTGGTTTTAGAAGCAGATATTTCTCTGTACAGCCTATGGTCCCATTCACTCGGGAATATCCCAACGCAGCTCCTAGAAGAAACGTGTTTCTGACTCGCTGAATCTCAACATAGATTCAACTCTCTTAGGTGAACGAACGCACAGCAGAGCAGTTTCAAGGAAACGTTTCTCCTGAGTTTTAGACGAAGTTTCCTGCTGTTTAGTACGGATGCCGGCATTGGGCTGGAAATACCGATTTTGGGATTCTGCACAGAAAGGGTTTGCAAACCGCTGAATCCACACGTGAGTTTAACTCTGTCAGTTCAATGCACACATTGACAACCATTCAGTTAGATAGCTCCGTTTTGGTTTTAGAAACAGATATTTCTCTGTACAGCCTATGGTCCAATTCACTCGGGAATATCCCAACGCAGCTCCTAGAAGAAACGTGTTTCTGACTCGCTGAATCTCAACATACATTCAACTCTCTTAGGTGAACGAACGCACAGCAGAGCAGTTTCAAGGAAACGTTTCTCCTGAGTTTTAGACGAAGTTTCCTGCTCTTTAGTACGTATGCCGGCATTGGGCTGGAATTACCGGTTTTGGCATTCTGCACAGAAAGGATTTGTAAACCGCTGAATCCAAACGTGAGTTTAACTCTGTCAGTTGAATGCACGCATTGACAACCATTCAGTTAGATACCACCCTTTTGGTTGTAGAAGCAGATATTTCTCTGTACAGCCAATGGTCCCATTCACTCGGGAATATCCCAACGCAGCTCCTAGCATAAACGTGTTTCTGACTCGCTGAATCTCAGCATAGTTTCAACCCTCTTAGGTGAACGAACGCACAGCAGAGCAGTTTCAAGGAAACGTTTCTCCTGAGTTTTAGACGATGTTTCCTGCTGTTTAGTACGGATGCCGGCATTGGGCTGGAAATACCGGTTTTGGGATTCTGCACAGAAATGGTTTGCAAACCGCTGAATCCACACGTGAGTTTAACTCTGTCAGTTGAATGCACACATTGACCACCATTCAGTTAGATAGCTCCGTTTTGGTTTCAGAAGCAGATATTTCTCTGTACAGCCTATGGTCCCATTCACTCGGGAATATCCCAACGCAGCTCCTAGCATAAACGTGTTTCTGACTCGCTGAATCTCAACATAGTTTCAACTCTCTTAGGTGAACGAACGCACAGCAGAGCAGTTTCAAGGAAACGTTTCTCCTGAGTTTTAGACGAAGTTTCCTGCTGTTTAGTACGGATGCCGGCATTGAGCTGGAATTAGCGGTTTTGGGATTCTGCACAGAAAGGGTTTGTAAACCGCTGAATCCAAACGTGAGTTTAACTCTGTCAGTTGAATGCACACATTGACAACCATTCAGTTATATACCACCCTTTTGGTTGTAGGAGCAGATATTTCTCTGTACAGCCTATGGTCCCATTCACTCGGGAATATCCCAACGCACCTCCTAGAAGAAACGTGTTTCTGACACGCTGAATCTCAACATAGATTCAACTCAATTACGTGATCGAACGCACAGCAGAGCAGTTTCAAGGAAACGTTTCTCCTGAGTTTTAGACGAAGTTTCCTGCTGTTTAGTACGTATGCCGGCATTGGGCTGGAAATACCGGTTTTGGGATTCTGCACAGAAAGGGTTTGCAAACCGCTGAATCCACACGTGAGTTTAACTCTGTCAGTTGAATGCACACATTGACAACCATTCAGTTTGATAGCACACTTTTGGTTTTAGAAGCAGATATTTCTCTGTACAGCCTATGGTCCCATTCACTCGGGAATATCCCAACGCAGCTCCTAGAAGAAACGTGTTTCTGACTCGCTGAATCTCAACATAGATTCAACTCTCTTAGGTGAACGAACGCACAGCAGAGCAGTTTCAAGGAAACGTTTCTCCTGAGTTTTAGACGAAGTTTCCTGCTCTTTAGTACGTATGCCGGCATTGGGCTGGAAATACCGGTTTTGGGATTCTGCACAGAAAGGGTTTGCAAACCGCTGAATCCACTCGTGAGTTTAACTCTGTCAGTTCAATGCACACATTGACAACCATTCAGTTAGATAGCTCCGTTTTGGTTTTAGAAACAGATATTTCTCTCTACAGCCTATGGTCCAATTCACTCGGGAATATCCCAACGCAGCTCCTAGAAGAAACGTGTTTCTGACTCGCTGAATCTCAACATACATTCAACTCTCTTAGGTGAACGAACGCACAGCAGAGCAGTTTCAAGGAAACGTTTCTCCTGAGTTTTAGACGAAGTTTCCTGCTCTTTAGTACGTATGCCGGCATTGGGCTGGAATTACCGGTTTTGGCATTCTGCACAGAAAGGATTTGTAAACCGCTGAATCCAAACGTGAGTTTAACTCTGTCAGTTGAATGCACGCATTGACAACCATTCAGTTAGATACCACCCTTTTGGTTGTAGAAGCAGATATTTCTCTGTACAGCCTATGGTCCCATTCACTCGGGAATATCCCAACGCAGCTCCTAGAAGAAACGTGTTTCTGACTCGCTGAATCTCAACATAGATTCAACTCTCGTAGGTGAACGAACGCACAGCAGAGCAGTTTCAAGGAAACGTTTCTCCTGAGTTTTAGACGAAGTTTCCTGCTCTTTAGTACGGATGCCGGCATTGGGCTGGAAATACCGGTTTTGGGATTCTCAACAGAAAGGGTTTGCAAACCGCTGAATCCAAACGTGAGTTTAACTCTGTCAGTTGAATGCACACATTGACAACCATTCAGTTTGATAGCACACTTTTGGTTTTAGAAGCAGATATTTCTCTGTACAGCCTATGGTCCCATTCACTCGGGAATATCCCAACGCAGCTCCTAGAAGAAACGTGTTTCTGACTCGCTGAATCTCAACATAGATTCAACTCTCTTAGGTGAACGAACGCACAGCAGAGCAGATTCAAGGAAACGTTTCTCCTGAGTCTTAGACGAAGTTTCCTGCTGTTTAGTACGTATGCCGGCATTGGGCTGGAAATACCGGTTTTGGGATTCTGCACAGAAAGGGTTTGCAAACCGCTGAATCCACACGTGAGTTTAACTCTGTCAGTTGAATGCACACATTGACAACCATTCAGTTAGATAGCTCCGTTTTGGTTTTAGAAGCAGATATTTCTCTGTACAGCCTATGGTCCCATTCACTCGGGAATATCCCAACGCAGCTCCTAGCATAAACGTGTTTCTGACTCGCTGAATCTCAGCATAGTTTCAACTCTCTTAGGTGAAAGAACGCACAGCAGAGCAGTTTCAAGGAAACGTTTCTCCTGAGTTTTAGACGATGTTTCCTGCTGTTTAGTACGGATGCCGGCATTGGGCTGGAAATACCGGTTTTGGGATTCTGCACAGAAAGGGTTTGCAAACCGCTGAATCCACACGTGAGTTTAACTCTGTCAGTTGAATGCACACATTGACCACCATTCAGTTAGATAGCTCCGTTTTGGTTTCAGAAGCAGATATTTCTCTATACAGCCTATGGTCCCATTCACTCGGGAATATCCCAACGCAGCTCCTAGAAGAAACGTGTTTCTGACTCGCTGAATCTCAACATAGTTTCAACTCTCTTAGGTGAACGAACGCACAGCAGAGCAGTTACAAGGAAACGTTTCTCCTGAGTTTTAGACGAAGTTTCCTGCTGTTTAGTACGGATGCCGGCATTGAGCTGGAATTACCGGTTTTGGGATTCTGCACAGAAAGGGTTTGTAAACCGCTGAATCCAAACCTGAGTTTAACTCTGTCAGTTGAATGCACACATTGACAACCATTCAGTTAGATACCACCCTTTTGGTTGTAGGAGCAGATATTTCTCTGTACAGCCTATGGTCCCATTCACTCGGGAATATCCCAACGCACCTCCTAGAAGAAACGTGTTTCTGACACGCTGAATCTCAACATAGATTCAACTCAATTACGTGATCGAACGCACAGCAGAGCAGTTTCAAGGAAACGTTTCTCCTGAGTTTTAGACGAAGTTTCCTGCTGTTTAGTACGTATGCCGGCATTGGGCTGGAAATACCGGTTTTGGGATTCTGCACAGAAAGGGTTTGCAAACCGCTGAATCCACACGTGAGTTTAACTCTGTCAGTTGAATGCACACATTGACAACCATTCAGTTAGATAGCTCCGTTTTGGAATTAGAAGCAGATATTTCTCTGTACAGCCTATGGTCCCATTCACTCGGGAATATCCCAACGCACCTCCTAGAAGAAACGTGTTTCTGACTCGCTGAATCTCAACATAGATTCAACTCTCTTAGGTGATCGAACGCACAGCAGAGCAGTTTCAAGGAAACGTTTCTCCTGAGTTTTAGACGAAGTTTCCTGCTGTTTAGTACGGATGCCGGCATTGGGCTGGACATACCGGTTTTGGGATTCTGCACAGAAAGGGTTTGCAAACCGCTGAATCCACACGTGAGTTTAACTCTGTCAGTTGAATGCACACATTGACAACCATTCAGTTAGATAGCTCCGTTTTGGTTTTAGAAGCAGATATTTCTCTGTACAGCCTATGGTCCCATTCACTCGGGAATATCCCAACGCAGCTCCTAGAAGAAACGTGTTTCTGACTCGCTGAATCTCAACATAGATTCAACTCTCTTAGGTGAACGAACGCACAGCAGAGCAGTTTCAAGGAAACGTTTCTCCTGAGTTTTAGACGAAGTTTCCTGCTCTTTAGTACGTATGCCGGCATTGGGCTGCAAATACCGGTTTTGGGATTCTGCACAGAAAGGGTTTGCAAACCGCTGAATCCACACGTGAGTTTAACTCTGTCAGTTGAATGCACACATTGACAACCATTCAGTTAGATAGCTCCGTTTTGGTATTAGAAGCAGATATTTCTCTGTACAGCCTATGGTCCCATTCACTCGGGAATATCCCAACGCAGCTCCTAGAAGAAACGTGTTTCTGACTCGCTGAATCTCAACATAGATTCAACTCTCGTAGGTGAACGAACGCACAGCAGAGCAGTTTCAAGGAAACGTTTCTCCTGAGTTTTAGACGAAGTTTCCTGCTCTTTAGTACGTATGCCGGCATTGGGCTGGAAATACCGGTTTTGGGATTCTGCACAGAAAGGGTTTGCAAACCGCTGAATCCACACGTGAGTTTAACTCTGTCAGTTGAATGCACACATTGACAACCATTCAGTTAGATAGCTCCGTTTTGGTTTTAGAAGCAGATATTTCTCTGTACAGCCTATGGTCCCATTCACTCGGGAATATCCCAACGCAGCTCCTAGAAGAAACGTGTTTCTGACTCGCTGAATCTCAACATAGATTCAACTCTCTTAGGTGAACGAACGCACAGCAGAGCAGTTTCAAGGAAACGTTTCTCCTGAGTTTTAGACGAAGTTTCCTGCTCTTTAGTACGGATGCCGGCATTGGGCTGGAAATACCGGTTTTGGGATTCTGCACAGAAAGGGTTTGCAAACCCCTGAATCCACACGTGAGTTTAACTCTGTCAGTTGAATGCACACATTGACAACCATTCAGTTTGATAGCACACTTTTGGTTTTAGAAGCAGATATTTCTCTGTACAGCCTATGGTCCCATTCACTCGGGAATATCCCAACGCAGCTCCTAGAAGAAACGTGTTTCTGACTCGCTGAATCTCAACATAGTTTCAACTCTCTTAGGTGAACGAAAGCACAGCAGAACAGTTTCAAGGAAACGTTTCTCCTGAGTTTTAGACGAAGTTTCCTGCTGTTTAGTACGGATGCCGTCATTGAGCTGGAATTACCGGTTTTGGGATTCTGCACAGAAAGGGTTTGCAAACCGCTGAATCCAAAGGTGAGTTTAATTCTGTCACTTGAATGCACACATTGACAACCATTCAGTTAGATACCACCCTTTTGGTTGTAGGAGTAGATATTTCTCTGTACAGCCTATGGTCCCATTCACTCGGGAATATCCCAACGCACCTCCTAGAAGAAACGTGTTTCTGACTCGCTGAATCTCAACATAGATTCAACTCTCTTAGGTGATCGAACGCACAGCAGAGCAGTTTCAAGGAAACGTTTCTCCTGAGTTTTAGACGAAGTTTCCTGCTGTTTAGTACGGATGCCGGCATTGGGCTGGAAATACCGGTTTTGGGATTCTGCACAGAAAGGGTTTGCAAACCGCTGAATCCACACGTGAGTTTAACTCTGTCAGTTGAATGCACACATTGACAACCATTCAGTTTGATAGCACACTTTTGGTTTTAGAAGCAGATATTTCTCTGTACAGCCTATGGTCCCATTCACTCGGGAATATCCCAACGCAGCTCCTAGAAGAAACGTGTTTCTGACTCGCTGAATCTCAACATAGATTCAACTCTCTTAGGTGAACGAACGCACAGCAGAGCAGTTTCAAGGAAACGTTTCTCCTGAGTTTTAGACGAAGTTTCCTGCTCTTTAGTACGTATGCCGGCATTGGGCTGGAAATACCGGTTTTGGGATTCTGCACAGAAAGGGTTTGCAAACCGCTGAATCCACACGTGAGTTTAACTCTGTCAGTTCAATGCACACATTGACAACCATTCAGTTAGATAGCTCCGTTTTGGTTTTAGAAACAGATATTTCTCTGTACAGCCTATGGTCCAATTCACTCGGGAATATCCCAACGCAGCTCCTAGAATAAACGTGTTTCTGACTCGCTGAATCTCAACATACATTCAACTCTCTTAGGTGAACGAACGCACAGCAGAGCAGTTTCAAGGAAACGTTTCTCCTGAGTTTGAGACGAAGTTTCCTGCTCTTTAGTACGTATGCCGGCATTGGGCTGGAATTACCGGTTTTGGCATTCTGCACAGAAAGGATTTGTAAACCTCTGAATCCAAACGTGAGTTTAACTCTGTCAGTTGAATGCACGCATTGACAACCATTCAGTTAGATACCACCCTTTTGGTTGTAGAAGCAGATATTTCTCTGTACAGCCTATGGTCCCATTCACTCGGGAATATCCCAACGCAGCTCCTAGAAGAAACGTGTTTCTGACTCGCTGAATCTCAACATAGATTCAACTCTCGTAGGTGAACGAACGCACAGCAGAGCAGTTTCAAGGAAACGTTTCTCCTGAGTTTTAGACGAAGTTTCCTGCTCTTTAGTACGGATGCCAGCATTGGGCTGGAAATACCGGTTTTGGGATTCTCAACAGAAAGGGTTTGCAAACCGCTGAATCCAAACGTGAGTTTAACTCTGTCAGTTGAATGCACACATTGACAACCATTCAGTTTGATAGCACACTTTTGGTTTTAGAAGCAGATATTTCTCTGTACAGCCTATGGTCCCATTCACTCGGGAATATCCCAACGCACCTCCTAGAAGAAACGTGTTTCTGACTCGCTGAATCTCAACATAGATTCAACTCTCTTAGGTGATCGAACGCACAGCAGAGCAGTTTCAAGGAAACGTTTCTCCTGAGTTTTAGACGAAGTTTCCTGCTGTTTAGTACGGATGCCGGCATTGGGCTGGAAATACCGGTTTTGTGATTCTGCACAGAAAGGGTTTGCAAACCGCTGAATCCACACGTGAGTTTAACTCTGTCAGTTGAATGCACACATTGACAACCATTCAGTTTGATAGCACCCTTTTGGTTTTAGAAGCAGATATTTCTCTGTACAGCCTATGGTCCCATTCACTCGGGAATATCCCAACGCAGCTCCTAGAAGAAACGTGTTTCTGACTCGCTGAATCTCAACATAGATTCAACTCTCTTAGGTGAACGAACGCACAGCAGAGCAGTTTCAAGGAAACGTTTCTCCTGAGTTTTAGACGAAGTTTCCTGCTCTTTAGTACGGATGCCGGCATTGGGCTGGACATACCGTTTTGGGGCTTCTGCACAGAAAGGGTTTGCAAACCGCTGAATCCACACGTGAGTTTAACTCTGTCAGTTGAATGCACACATTGAAAACCATTCAGTTTGATAGCACCCTTTTGGTTTTAGAAGCAGATATTTCTCTGTACAGCCTATGGTCCCATTCACTCGGGAATATCCCAACGCAGCTCCTAGAAGAAACGTGTTTCTGACTCGCTGAATCTCAACATAGATTCAACTCTCTTAGGTGAACGAACGCACAGCAGAGCAGTTTCAAGGAAACGTTTCTCCTGAGTTTTAGACGAAGTTTCCTGCTGTTTAGTACGGATGCCGGCATTGGGCTGGAAATACCGATTTTGGGATTCTGCACAGAAAGGGTTTGCAAACCGCTGAATCCACACGTGAGTTTAACTCTGTCAGTTGAATGCACACATTGACAACCATTCAGTTTGATAGCACACTTTTGGTTTTAGAAGCAGATATTTCTCTGTACAGCCTATGGTCCCATTCACTCGGGAATATCCCAACGCAGCTCCTAGCATAAACGTGTTTCTGACTCGCTGAATCTCAGCATAGTTTCAACCCTCTTAGGTGAACGAACGCACAGCAGAGCAGTTTCAAGGAAACGTTTCTCCTGAGTTTTAGACGATGTTTCCTGCTGTTTAGTACGGATGCCGGCATTGGGCTGGAAATACCGGTTTTGGGATTCTGCACAGAAATGGTTTGCAAACCGCTGAATCCACACGTGAGTTTAACTCTGTCAGTTGAATGCACACATTGACCACCATTCAGTTAGATAGCTCCGTTTTGGTTTCAGAAGCAGATATTTCTCTGTACAGCCTATGGTCCCATTCACTCGGGAATATCCCAACGCAGCTCCTAGCATAAACGTGTTTCTGACTCGCTGAATCTCAACATAGTTTCAACTCTCTTAGGTGAACGAACGCACAGCAGAGCAGTTTCAAGGAAACGTTTCTCCTGAGTTTTAGACGAAGTTTCCTGCTGTTTAGTACGGATGCCGGCATTGAGCTGGAATTAGCGGTTTTGGGATTCTGCACAGAAAGGGTTTGTAAACCGCTGAATCCAAACGTGAGTTTAACTCTGTCAGTTGAATGCACACATTGACAACCATTCAGTTATATACCACCCTTTTGGTTGTAGGAGCAGATATTTCTCTGTACAGCCTATGGTCCCATTCACTCGGGAATATCCCAACGCACCTCCTAGAAGAAACGTGTTTCTGACACGCTGAATCTCAACATAGATTCAACTCAATTACGTGATCGAACGCACAGCAGAGCAGTTTCAAGGAAACGTTTCTCCTGAGTTTTAGACGAAGTTTCCTGCTGTTTAGTACGTATGCCGGCATTGGGCTGGAAATACCGGTTTTGGGATTCTGCACAGAAAGGGTTTGCAAACCGCTGAATCCACACGTGAGTTTAACTCTGTCAGTTGAATGCACACATTGACAACCATTCAGTTTGATAGCACACTTTTGGTTTTAGAAGCAGATATTTCTCTGTACAGCCTATGGTCCCATTCACTCGGGAATATCCCAACGCAGCTCCTAGAAGAAACGTGTTTCTGACTCGCTGAATCTCAACATAGATTCAACTCTCTTAGGTGAACGAACGCACAGCAGAGCAGTTTCAAGGAAACGTTTCTCCTGAGTTTTAGACGAAGTTTCCTGCTGTTTAGTACGTATGCCGGCATTGGGCTGGAAATACCGGTTTTGGGATTCTGCACAGAAAGGGTTTGCAAACCGCTGAATCCACACGTGAGTTTAACTCTGTCAGTTGAATGCACACATTGACAACCATTCAGTTAGATAGCTCCGTTTTGGTTTTAGAAGCAGATATTTCTCTGTACAGCCTATGGTCCCATTCACTCGGGAATATCCCAACGCAGCTCCTAGCATAAACGTGTTTCTGACTCGCTGAATCTCAGCATAGTTTCAACTCTCTTAGGTGAAAGAACGCACAGCAGAGCAGTTTCAAGGAAACGTTTCTCCTGAGTTTTAGACGATGTTTCCTGCTGTTTAGTACGGATGCCGGCATTGGGCTGGAAATACCGGTTTTGGGATTCTGCACAGAAAGGGTTTGCAAACCGCTGAATCCACACGTGAGTTTAACTCTGTCAGTTGAATGCACACATTGACCACCATTCAGTTAGATAGCTCCGTTTTGGTTTCAGAAGCAGATATTTCTCTATACAGCCTATGGTCCCATTCACTCGGGAATATCCCAACGCAGCTCCTAGAAGAAACGTGTTTCTGACTCGCTGAATCTCAACATAGTTTCAACTCTCTTAGGTGAACGAACGCACAGCAGAGCAGTTACAAGGAAACGTTTCTCCTGAGTTTTAGACGAAGTTTCCTGCTGTTTAGTACGGATGCCGGCATTGAGCTGGAATTACCGGTTTTGGGATTCTGCACAGAAAGGGTTTGTAAACCGCTGAATCCAAACCTGAGTTTAACTCTGTCAGTTGAATGCACACATTGACAACCATTCAGTTAGATACCACCCTTTTGGTTGTAGGAGCAGATATTTCTCTGTACAGCCTATGGTCCCATTCACTCGGGAATATCCCAACGCACCTCCTAGAAGAAACGTGTTTCTGACACGCTGAATCTCAACATAGATTCAACTCAATTACGTGATCGAACGCACAGCAGAGCAGTTTCAAGGAAACGTTTCTCCTGAGTTTTAGACGAAGTTTCCTGCTGTTTAGTACGTATGCCGGCATTGGGCTGGAAATACCGGTTTTGGGATTCTGCACAGAAAGGGTTTGCAAACCGCTGAATCCACACGTGAGTTTAACTCTGTCAGTTGAATGCACACATTGACAACCATTCAGTTAGATAGCTCCGTTTTGGAATTAGAAGCAGATATTTCTCTGTACAGCCTATGGTCCCATTCACTCGGGAATATCCCAACGCACCTCCTAGAAGAAACGTGTTTCTGACTCGCTGAATCTCAACATAGATTCAACTCTCTTAGGTGATCGAACGCACAGCAGAGCAGTTTCAAGGAAACGTTTCTCCTGAGTTTTAGACGAAGTTTCCTGCTGTTTAGTACGGATGCCGGCATTGGGCTGGACATACCGGTTTTGGGATTCTGCACAGAAAGGGTTTGCAAACCGCTGAATCCACACGTGAGTTTAACTCTGTCAGTTGAATGCACACATTGACAACCATTCAGTTAGATAGCTCCGTTTTGGTTTTAGAAGCAGATATTTCTCTGTACAGCCTATGGTCCCATTCACTCGGGAATATCCCAACGCAGCTCCTAGAAGAAACGTGTTTCTGACTCGCTGAATCTCAACATAGATTCAACTCTCTTAGGTGAACGAACGCACAGCAGAGCAGTTTCAAGGAAACGTTTCTCCTGAGTTTTAGACGAAGTTTCCTGCTCTTTAGTACGTATGCCGGCATTGGGCTGCAAATACCGGTTTTGGGATTCTGCACAGAAAGGGTTTGCAAACCGCTGAATCCACACGTGAGTTTAACTCTGTCAGTTGAATGCACACATTGACAACCATTCAGTTAGATAGCTCCGTTTTGGTATTAGAAGCAGATATTTCTCTGTACAGCCTATGGTCCCATTCACTCGGGAATATCCCAACGCAGCTCCTAGAAGAAACGTGTTTCTGACTCGCTGAATCTCAACATAGATTCAACTCTCGTAGGTGAACGAACGCACAGCAGAGCAGTTTCAAGGAAACGTTTCTCCTGAGTTTTAGACGAAGTTTCCTGCTCTTTAGTACGTATGCCGGCATTGGGCTGGAAATACCGGTTTTGGGATTCTGCACAGAAAGGGTTTGCAAACCGCTGAATCCACACGTGAGTTTAACTCTGTCAGTTGAATGCACACATTGACAACCATTCAGTTAGATAGCTCCGTTTTGGTTTTAGAAGCAGATATTTCTCTGTACAGCCTATGGTCCCATTCACTCGGGAATATCCCAACGCAGCTCCTAGAAGAAACGTGTTTCTGACTCGCTGAATCTCAACATAGATTCAACTCTCTTAGGTGAACGAACGCACAGCAGAGCAGTTTCAAGGAAACGTTTCTCCTGAGTTTTAGACGAAGTTTCCTGCTCTTTAGTACGGATGCCGGCATTGGGCTGGAAATACCGGTTTTGGGATTCTGCACAGAAAGGGTTTGCAAACCCCTGAATCCACACGTGAGTTTAACTCTGTCAGTTGAATGCACACATTGACAACCATTCAGTTTGATAGCACACTTTTGGTTTTAGAAGCAGATATTTCTCTGTACAGCCTATGGTCCCATTCACTCGGGAATATCCCAACGCAGCTCCTAGAAGAAACGTGTTTCTGACTCGCTGAATCTCAACATAGTTTCAACTCTCTTAGGTGAACGAAAGCACAGCAGAACAGTTTCAAGGAAACGTTTCTCCTGAGTTTTAGACGAAGTTTCCTGCTGTTTAGTACGGATGCCGTCATTGAGCTGGAATTACCGGTTTTGGGATTCTGCACAGAAAGGGTTTGCAAACCGCTGAATCCAAAGGTGAGTTTAATTCTGTCACTTGAATGCACACATTGACAACCATTCAGTTAGATACCACCCTTTTGGTTGTAGGAGTAGATATTTCTCTGTACAGCCTATGGTCCCATTCACTCGGGAATATCCCAACGCACCTCCTAGAAGAAACGTGTTTCTGACTCGCTGAATCTCAACATAGATTCAACTCTCTTAGGTGATCGAACGCACAGCAGAGCAGTTTCAAGGAAACGTTTCTCCTGAGTTTTAGACGAAGTTTCCTGCTGTTTAGTACGGATGCCGGCATTGGGCTGGAAATACCGGTTTTGGGATTCTGCACAGAAAGGGTTTGCAAACCGCTGAATCCACACGTGAGTTTAACTCTGTCAGTTGAATGCACACATTGACAACCATTCAGTTTGATAGCACACTTTTGGTTTTAGAAGCAGATATTTCTCTGTACAGCCTATGGTCCCATTCACTCGGGAATATCCCAACGCAGCTCCTAGAAGAAACGTGTTTCTGACTCGCTGAATCTCAACATAGATTCAACTCTCTTAGGTGAACGAACGCACAGCAGAGCAGTTTCAAGGAAACGTTTCTCCTGAGTTTTAGACGAAGTTTCCTGCTCTTTAGTACGTATGCCGGCATTGGGCTGGAAATACCGGTTTTGGGATTCTGCACAGAAAGGGTTTGCAAACCGCTGAATCCACACGTGAGTTTAACTCTGTCAGTTCAATGCACACATTGACAACCATTCAGTTAGATAGCTCCGTTTTGGTTTTAGAAACAGATATTTCTCTGTACAGCCTATGGTCCAATTCACTCGGGAATATCCCAACGCAGCTCCTAAAATAAACGTGTTTCTGACTCGCTGAATCTCAACATACATTCAACTCTCTTAGGTGAACGAACGCACAGCAGAGCAGTTTCAAGGAAACGTTTCTCCTGAGTTTGAGACGAAGTTTCCTGCTCTTTAGTACGTATGCCGGCATTGGGCTGGAATTACCGGTTTTGGCATTCTGCACAGAAAGGATTTGTAAACCTCTGAATCCAAACGTGAGTTTAACTCTGTCAGTTGAATGCACGCATTGACAACCATTCAGTTAGATACCACCCTTTTGGTTGTAGAAGCAGATATTTCTCTGTACAGCCTATGGTCCCATTCACTCGGGAATATCCCAACGCAGCTCCTAGAAGAAACGTGTTTCTGACTCGCTGAATCTCAACATAGATTCAACTCTCGTAGGTGAACGAACGCACAGCAGAGCAGTTTCAAGGAAACGTTTCTCCTGAGTTTTAGACGAAGTTTCCTGCTCTTTAGTACGGATGCCAGCATTGGGCTGGAAATACCGGTTTTGGGATTCTCAACAGAAAGGGTTTGCAAACCGCTGAATCCAAACGTGAGTTTAACTCTGTCAGTTGAATGCACACATTGACAACCATTCAGTTTGATAGCACACTTTTGGTTTTAGAAGCAGATATTTCTCTGTACAGCCTATGGTCCCATTCACTCGGGAATATCCCAACGCACCTCCTAGAAGAAACGTGTTTCTGACTCGCTGAATCTCAACATAGATTCAACTCTCTTAGGTGATCGAACGCACAGCAGAGCAGTTTCAAGGAAACGTTTCTCCTGAGTTTTAGACGAAGTTTCCTGCTGTTTAGTACGGATGCCGGCATTGGGCTGGAAATACCGGTTTTGTGATTCTGCACAGAAAGGGTTTGCAAACCGCTGAATCCACACGTGAGTTTAACTCTGTCAGTTGAATGCACACATTGACAACCATTCAGTTTGATAGCACCCTTTTGGTTTTAGAAGCAGATATTTCTCTGTACAGCCTATGGTCCCATTCACTCGGGAATATCCCAACGCAGCTCCTAGAAGAAACGTGTTTCTGACTCGCTGAATCTCAACATAGATTCAACTCTCTTAGGTGAACGAACGCACAGCAGAGCAGTTTCAAGGAAACGTTTCTCCTGAGTTTTAGACGAAGTTTCCTGCTCTTTAGTACGGATGCCGGCATTGGGCTGGACATACCGTTTTGGGGCTTCTGCACAGAAAGGGTTTGCAAACCGCTGAATCCACACGTGAGTTTAACTCTGTCAGTTGAATGCACACATTGACAACCATTCAGTTTGATAGCACCCTTTTGGTTTTAGAAGCAGATATTTCTCTGTACAGCCTATGGTCCCATTCACTCGGGAATATCCCAACGCAGCTCCTAGAAGAAACGTGTTTCTGACTCGCTGAATCTCAACATAGATTCAACTCTCTTAGGTGAACGAACGCACAGCAGAGCAGTTTCAAGGAAACGTTTCTCCTGAGTTTTAGACGAAGTTTCCTGCTGTTTAGTACGGATGCCGGCATTGGGCTGGAAATACCGATTTTGGGATTCTGCACAGAAAGGGTTTGCAAACCGCTGAATCCACACGTGAGTTTAACTCTGTCAGTTGAATGCACACATTGACAACCATTCAGTTTGATAGCACACTTTTGGTTTTAGAAGCAGATATTTCTCTGTACAGCCTATGGTCCCATTCACTCGGGAATATCCCAACGCAGCTCCTAGCATAAACGTGTTTCTGACTCGCTGAATCTCAGCATAGTTTCAACCCTCTTAGGTGAACGAACGCACAGCAGAGCAGTTTCAAGGAAACGTTTCTCCTGAGTTTTAGACGATGTTTCCTGCTGTTTAGTACGGATGCCGGCATTGGGCTGGAAATACCGGTTTTGGGATTCTGCACAGAAATGGTTTGCAAACCGCTGAATCCACACGTGAGTTTAACTCTGTCAGTTGAATGCACACATTGACCACCATTCAGTTAGATAGCTCCGTTTTGGTTTCAGAAGCAGATATTTCTCTGTACAGCCTATGGTCCCATTCACTCGGGAATATCCCAACGCAGCTCCTAGCATAAACGTGTTTCTGACTCGCTGAATCTCAACATAGTTTCAACTCTCTTAGGTGAACGAACGCACAGCAGAGCAGTTTCAAGGAAACGTTTCTCCTGAGTTTTAGACGAAGTTTCCTGCTGTTTAGTACGGATGCCGGCATTGAGCTGGAATTAGCGGTTTTGGGATTCTGCACAGAAAGGGTTTGTAAACCGCTGAATCCAAACGTGAGTTTAACTCTGTCAGTTGAATGCACACATTGACAACCATTCAGTTATATACCACCCTTTTGGTTGTAGGAGCAGATATTTCTCTGTACAGCCTATGGTCCCATTCACTCGGGAATATCCCAACGCACCTCCTAGAAGAAACGTGTTTCTGACACGCTGAATCTCAACATAGATTCAACTCAATTACGTGATCGAACGCACAGCAGAGCAGTTTCAAGGAAACGTTTCTCCTGAGTTTTAGACGAAGTTTCCTGCTGTTTAGTACGTATGCCGGCATTGGGCTGGAAATACCGGTTTTGGGATTCTGCACAGAAAGGGTTTGCAAACCGCTGAATCCACACGTGAGTTTAACTCTGTCAGTTGAATGCACACATTGACAACCATTCAGTTTGATAGCACACTTTTGGTTTTAGAAGCAGATATTTCTCTGTACAGCCTATGGTCCCATTCACTCGGGAATATCCCAACGCAGCTCCTAGAAGAAACGTGTTTCTGACTCGCTGAATCTCAACATAGATTCAACTCTCTTAGGTGAACGAACGCACAGCAGAGCAGTTTCAAGGAAACGTTTCTCCTGAGTTTTAGACGAAGTTTCCTGCTCTTTAGTACGTATGCCGGCATTGGGCTGGAAATACCGGTTTTGGGATTCTGCACAGAAAGGATTTGCAAACCGCTGAATCCACACGTGAGTTTAACTCTGTCAGTTCAATGCACACATTGACAACCATTCAGTTAGATAGCTCCGTTTTGGTTTTAGAAACAGATATTTCTCTCTACAGCCTATGGTCCAATTCACTCGGGAATATCCCAACGCAGCTCCTAGAAGAAACGTGTTTCTGACTCGCTGAATCTCAACATACATTCAACTCTCTTAGGTGAACGAACGCACAGCAGAGCAGTTTCAAGGAAACGTTTCTCCTGAGTTTTAGACAAAGTTTCCTGCTCTTTAGTACGTATGCCGGCATTGGGCTGGAATTACCGGTTTTGGCATTCTGCACAGAAAGGATTTGTAAACCGCTGAATCCAAACGTGAGTTTAACTCTGTCAGTTGAATGCACGCATTGACAACCATTCAGTTAGATACCACCCTTTTGGTTGTAGAAGCAGATATTTCTCTGTACAGCCTATGGTCCCATTCACTCGGGAATATCCCAACGCAGCTCCTAGAAGAAACGTGTTTCTGACTCGCTGAATCTCAACATAGATTCAACTCTCGTAGGTGAACGAACGCACAGCAGAGCAGTTTCAAGGAAACGTTTCTCCTGAGTTTTAGACGAAGTTTCCTGCTCTTTAGTACGGATGCCGGCATTGGGCTGGAAATACCGGTTTTGGGATTCTCAACAGAAAGGGTTTGCAAACCGCTGAATCCAAACGTGAGTTTAACTCTGTCAGTTGAATGCACACATTGACAACCATTCAGTTTGATAGCACACTTTTGGTTTTAGAAGCAGATATTTCTCTGTACAGCCTATGGTCCCATTCACTCGGGAATATCCCAACGCAGCTCCTAGAAGAAACGTGTTTCTGACTCGCTGAATCTCAACATAGATTCAACTCTCTTAGGTGAACGAACGCACAGCAGAGCAGATTCAAGGAAACGTTTCTCCTGAGTCTTAGACGAAGTTTCCTGCTGTTTAGTACGTATGCCGGCATTGGGCTGGAAATACCGGTTTTGGGATTCTGCACAGAAAGGGTTTGCAAACCGCTGAATCCACACGTGAGTTTAACTCTGTCAGTTGAATGCACACATTGACAACCATTGAGTTAGATAGCTCCGTTTTGGTTTTAGAAGCAGATATTTCTCTGTACAGCCTATGGTCCCATTCACTCGGGAATATCCCAACGCAGCTCCTAGCATAAACGTGTTTCTGACTCGCTGAATCTCAGCATAGTTTCAACTCTCTTAGGTGAAAGAACGCACAGCAGAGCAGTTTCAAGGAAACGTTTCTCCTGAGTTTTAGACGATGTTTCCTGCTGTTTAGTACGGATGCCGGCATTGGGCTGGAAATACCGGTTTTGGGATTCTGCACAGAAAGGGTTTGCAAACCGCTGAATCCACACGTGAGTTTAACTCTGTCAGTTGAATGCACACATTGACCACCATTCAGTTAGATAGCTCCGTTTTGGTTTCAGAAGCAGATATTTCTCTATACAGCCTATGGTCCCATTCACTCGGGAATATCCCAACGCAGCTCCTAGAAGAAACGTGTTTCTGACTCGCTGAATCTCAACATAGTTTCAACTCTCTTAGGTGAACGAACGCACAGCAGAGCAGTTACAAGGAAACGTTTCTCCTGAGTTTTAGACGAAGTTTCCTGCTGTTTAGTACGGATGCCGGCATTGAGCTGGAATTACCGGTTTTGGGATTCTGCACAGAAAGGGTTTGTAAACCGCTGAATCCAAACCTGAGTTTAACTCTGTCAGTTGAATGCACACATTGACAACCATTCAGTTAGATACCACCCTTTTGGTTGTAGGAGCAGATATTTCTCTGTACAGCCTATGGTCCCATTCACTCGGGAATATCCCAACGCACCTCCTAGAAGAAACGTGTTTCTGACACGCTGAATCTCAACATAGATTCAACTCAATTACGTGATCGAACGCACAGCAGAGCAGTTTCAAGGAAACGTTTCTCCTGAGTTTTAGACGAAGTTTCCTGCTGTTTAGTACGTATGCCGGCATTGGGCTGGAAATACCGGTTTTGGGATTCTGCACAGAAAGGGTTTGCAAACCGCTGAATCCACACGTGAGTTTAACTCTGTCAGTTGAATGCACACATTGACAACCATTCAGTTAGATAGCTCCGTTTTGGAATTAGAAGCAGATATTTCTCTGTACAGCCTATGGTCCCATTCACTCGGGAATATCCCAACGCAGCTCCTAGCATAAACGTGTTTCTGACTCGCTGAATCTCAACATAGTTTCAACTCTCTTAGGTGAACGAACGCACAGCAGAGCAGTTTCAAGGAAACATTTCTCCTGAGTTTTAGACGAAGTTTCCTGCTGTTTAGTACGGATGCCGGCATTGAGCTGGAATTACCGGTTTTGGCATTCTGCACAGAAAGGATTTGTAAACCGCTGAATCCAAACGTGAGTTTAACTCTGTCAGTTGAATGCACACATTGACAACCATTCAGTTAGATAGCACACTTTTGGTTGTAGGAGCAGATATTTCTCTGTACAGCCTATGGTCCCATTCACTCGGGAATATCCCAACGCAGCTCCTAGAAGAAACGTGTTTCTGACTCGCTGAATCTCAACATAGATTCAACTCTCTTAGGTGAACGAACGCACAGCAGAGCAGTTTCAAGGAAACGTTTCTCCTGAGTTTTAGACGAAGATTCCTGCTGTTTAGTACGTATGCCGGCATTGGGCTGGAAATACCGGTTTTGGGATTCTGCACAGAAAGGGTTTGCAAACCGCTGAATCCACACGTGAGTTTAACTCTGTCAGTTGAATGCACACATTGACAACCATTCAGTTTGATAGCACACTTTTGGTTTTAGAAGCAGATATTTCTCTGTACAGCCTATGGTCCCATTCACTCGGGAATATCCCAACGCAGCTCCTAGAAGAAACGTGATTCTGACTCGCTGAATCTCAACATAGATTCAACTCTCTTAGGTGAACAAACGCACAGCAGAGCAGATTCAAGGAAACGTTTCTCCTGAGTCTTAGACGAAGTTTCCTGCTGTTTAGTACGTATGCCGGCATTGGGCTGGAAATACCGGTTTTGGGATTCTGCACAGAAAGGGTTTGCAAACCGCTGAATCCACACGTGAGTTTAACTCTGTCAGTTGAATGCACACATTGACAACCATTCAGTTAGATAGCTCCGTTTTGGTTTTAGAAGCAGATATTTCTCTGTACAGCCTATGGTCCCATTCACTCGGGAATATCCCAACGCAGCTCCTAGAAGAAACGTGTTTCTGACTCGCTGAATCTCAACATAGATTCAACTCTCTTAGGTGAACGAACGCACAGCAGAGCAGTTTCAAAGAAACGTTTCTCCTGAGTTTTAGACGAAGTTTCCTGCTGTTTAGTACGGATGCCGGCATTGGGCTGGACATACCGGTTTTGGGATTCTGCACAGAAATGGTTTGCAAACCGCTGAATCCACACGTGAGTTTAACTCTGTCAGTTGAATGCACACATTGACAACCATTCAGTTAGATAGCTCCGTTTTGGTTTTAGAAGCAGATATTTCTCTGTACAGCCTATGGTCCCATTCACTCGGGAATATCCCAACGCAGCTCCTAGCATAAACGTGTTTCTGACTCGCTGAATCTCAGCATAGTTTCAACTCTCTTAGGTGAACGAACGCACAGCAGAGCAGTTTCAAGGAAACGTTTCTCCTGAGTTTTAGACGAAGTTTCCTGCTGTTTAGTACGGATGCCGGCATTGGGCTGGACATACCGGTTTTGGGATTCTGCACAGAAATGGTTTGCAAACCGCTGAATCCACAGGTGAGTTTAACTCTGTCAGTTGAATGCACACATTGACCACCATTCAGTTAGATAGCTCCGTTTTGGTTTCAGAAGCAGATATTTCTCTGTACAGCCTATGGTCCCATTCACTCGGGAATATCCCAACGCAGCTCCTAGCATAAACGTGTTTCTGACTCGCTGAATCTCAACATAGTTTCAACTCTCTTAGGTGAACGAACGCACAGCAGAGCAGTTTCAAGGAAACGTTTCTCCTGAGTTTTAGACGAAGTTTCCTGCTGTTTAGTACGGATGCCGGCATTGAGCTGGAATTACCGGTTTTGGGATTCTGCACAGAAAGGGTTTGCAAACCGCTGAATCCACACGTGAGTTTAACTCTGTCAGTTGAATGCACACATTGACAACCATTCAGTTTGATAGCACACTTTTGGTTTTAGAAGCAGATATTTCTCTGTACAGCCTATGGTCCCATTCACTCGGGAATATCCCAACGCAGCTCCTAGCATAAACGTGTTTCTGACTCGCTGAATCTCAGCATAGTTTCAACTCTCTTAGGTGAAAGAACGCACAGCAGAGCAGTTTCAAGGAAACGTTTCTCCTGAGTTTTAGACGATGTTTCCTGCTGTTTAGTACGGATGCCGGCATTGGGCTGGAAATACCGGTTTTGGGATTCTGCACAGAAAGGGTTTGCAAACCGCTGAATCCACACGTGAGTTTAACTCTGTCAGTTGAATGCACACATTGACCACCATTCAGTTAGATAGCTCCGTTTTGGTTTCAGAAGCAGATATTTCTCTATACAGCCTATGGTCCCATTCACTCGGGAATATCCCAACGCAGCTCCTAGAAGAAACGTGTTTCTGACTCGCTGAATCTCAACATAGTTTCAACTCTCTTAGGTGAACGAACGCACAGCAGAGCAGTTACAAGGAAACGTTTCTCCTGAGTTTTAGACGAAGTTTCCTGCTGTTTAGTACGGATGCCGGCATTGAGCTGGAATTACCGGTTTTGGGATTCTGCACAGAAAGGGTTTGTAAACCGCTGAATCCAAACCTGAGTTTAACTCTGTCAGTTGAATGCACACATTGACAACCATTCAGTTAGATACCACCCTTTTGGTTGTAGGAGCAGATATTTCTCTGTACAGCCTATGGTCCCATTCACTCGGGAATATCCCAACGCACCTCCTAGAAGAAACGTGTTTCTGACACGCTGAATCTCAACATAGATTCAACTCAATTACGTGATCGAACGCACAGCAGAGCAGTTTCAAGGAAACGTTTCTCCTGAGTTTTAGACGAAGTTTCCTGCTGTTTAGTACGTATGCCGGCATTGGGCTGGAAATACCGGTTTTGGGATTCTGCACAGAAAGGGTTTGCAAACCGCTGAATCCACACGTGAGTTTAACTCTGTCAGTTGAATGCACACATTGACAACCATTCAGTTAGATAGCTCCGTTTTGGAATTAGAAGCAGATATTTCTCTGTACAGCCTATGGTCCCATTCACTCGGGAATATCCCAACGCAGCTCCTAGCATAAACGTGTTTCTGACTCGCTGAATCTCAACATAGTTTCAACTCTCTTAGGTGAACGAACGCACAGCAGAGCAGTTTCAAGGAAACATTTCTCCTGAGTTTTAGACGAAGTTTCCTGCTGTTTAGTACGGATGCCGGCATTGAGCTGGAATTACCGGTTTTGGCATTCTGCACAGAAAGGATTTGTAAACCGCTGAATCCAAACGTGAGTTTAACTCTGTCAGTTGAATGCACACATTGACAACCATTCAGTTAGATAGCACACTTTTGGTTGTAGGAGCAGATATTTCTCTGTACAGCCTATGGTCCCATTCACTCGGGAATATCCCAACGCAGCTCCTAGAAGAAACGTGTTTCTGACTCGCTGAATCTCAACATAGATTCAACTCTCTTAGGTGAACGAACGCACAGCAGAGCAGTTTCAAGGAAACGTTTCTCCTGAGTTTTAGACGAAGATTCCTGCTGTTTAGTACGTATGCCGGCATTGGGCTGGAAATACCGGTTTTGGGATTCTGCACAGAAAGGGTTTGCAAACCGCTGAATCCACACGTGAGTTTAACTCTGTCAGTTGAATGCACACATTGACAACCATTCAGTTTGATAGCACACTTTTGGTTTTAGAAGCAGATATTTCTCTGTACAGCCTATGGTCCCATTCACTCGGGAATATCCCAACGCAGCTCCTAGAAGAAACGTGATTCTGACTCGCTGAATCTCAACATAGATTCAACTCTCTTAGGTGAACAAACGCACAGCAGAGCAGATTCAAGGAAACGTTTCTCCTGAGTCTTAGACGAAGTTTCCTGCTGTTTAGTACGTATGCCGGCATTGGGCTGGAAATACCGGTTTTGGGATTCTGCACAGAAAGGGTTTGCAAACCGCTGAATCCACACGTGAGTTTAACTCTGTCAGTTGAATGCACACATTGACAACCATTCAGTTAGATAGCTCCGTTTTGGTTTTAGAAGCAGATATTTCTCTGTACAGCCTATGGTCCCATTCACTCGGGAATATCCCAACGCAGCTCCTAGAAGAAACGTGTTTCTGACTCGCTGAATCTCAACATAGATTCAACTCTCTTAGGTGAACGAACGCACAGCAGAGCAGTTTCAAAGAAACGTTTCTCCTGAGTTTTAGACGAAGTTTCCTGCTGTTTAGTACGGATGCCGGCATTGGGCTGGACATACCGGTTTTGGGATTCTGCACAGAAATGGTTTGCAAACCGCTGAATCCACACGTGAGTTTAACTCTGTCAGTTGAATGCACACATTGACAACCATTCAGTTAGATAGCTCCGTTTTGGTTTTAGAAGCAGATATTTCTCTGTACAGCCTATGGTCCCATTCACTCGGGAATATCCCAACGCAGCTCCTAGCATAAACGTGTTTCTGACTCGCTGAATCTCAGCATAGTTTCAACTCTCTTAGGTGAACGAACGCACAGCAGAGCAGTTTCAAGGAAACGTTTCTCCTGAGTTTTAGACGAAGTTTCCTGCTGTTTAGTACGGATGCCGGCATTGGGCTGGACATACCGGTTTTGGGATTCTGCACAGAAATGGTTTGCAAACCGCTGAATCCACAGGTGAGTTTAACTCTGTCAGTTGAATGCACACATTGACCACCATTCAGTTAGATAGCTCCGTTTTGGTTTCAGAAGCAGATATTTCTCTGTACAGCCTATGGTCCCATTCACTCGGGAATATCCCAACGCAGCTCCTAGCATAAACGTGTTTCTGACTCGCTGAATCTCAACATAGTTTCAACTCTCTTAGGTGAACGAACGCACAGCAGAGCAGTTTCAAGGAAACGTTTCTCCTGAGTTTTAGACGAAGTTTCCTGCTGTTTAGTACGGATGCCGGCATTGAGCTGGAATTACCGGTTTTGGGATTCTGCACAGAAAGGGTTTGCAAACCGCTGAATCCACACGTGAGTTTAACTGTGTCAGTTGAATGCACACATTGACAACCATTCAGTTAGATACCACCCTTTTGGTTGTAGGAGCAGATATTTCTCTGTACAGCCTATGGTCCCATTCACTCGGGAATATCCCAACGCACCTCCTAGAAGAAACGTGTTTCTGACTCGCTGAATCTCAACATAGATTCAACTCTCTTAGGTGATCGAACGCACAGCAGAGCAGTTTCAAGGAAACTTTTCTCCTGAGTTTTAGACGAAGTTTCCTGCTGTTTAGTACGGATGCCGGCATTGGGCTGGAAATACCGGTTTTGGGATTCTGCACAGAAAGGGTTTGCAAACCGCTGAATCCACACGTGAGTTTAACTCTGTCAGTTGAAGGCACACATTGACAACCATTCAGTTTGATAGCACACTTTTGGTTTTAGAAGCAGATATTTCTCTGTACAGCCTATGGTCCCATTCACTCGGGAATATCCCAACGCAGCTCCTAGAAGAAACATGTTTCTGACTCGCTGAATCTCAACATAGATTCAACTCTCTTAGGTGAACGAACGCACAGCAGAGCAGTTTCAAGGAAACGTTTCTCCTGAGTTTTAGACGAAGTTTCCTGCTCTTTAGTACGTATGCCGGCATTGGGCTGGAAATACCGGTTTTGGGATTCTGCACAGAAAGGGTTTGCAAACCGCTGAATCCACACGTGAGTTTAACTCTGTCAGTTCAATGCACACATTGACAACCATTCAGTTAGATAGCTCCGTTTTGGTTTTAGAAACAGATATTTCTCTGTACAGCCTATGGTCCAATTCACTCGGGAATATCCCAACGCAGCTCCTAGAAGAAACGTGTTTCTGACTCGCTGAATCTCAACATACATTCAACTCTCTTAGGTGAACGAACGCACAGCAGAGCAGTTTCAAGGAAACGTTTCTCCTGAGTTTTAGACGAAGTTTCCTGCTCTTTAGTACGGATGCCGGCATTGGGCTGGAAATACCGGTTTTGGGATTCTCAACAGAAAGGGTTTGCAAACCGCTGAATCCACACGTGAGTTTAACTCTGTCAGTTGAATGCACACATTGACAACCATTCAGTTTGATAGCACACTTTTGGTTTTAGAAGCAGATATTTCTCTGTACAGCCTATGGTCCCATTCACTCGGGAATATCCCAACGCAGCTCCTAGAAGAAACGTGTTTCTGACTCGCTGAATCTCAACATAGATTCAACTCTCTTAGGTGAACGAACGCACAGCAGAGCAGATTCAAGGAAACGTTTCTCCTGAGTCTTAGACGAAATTTCCTGCTGTTTAGTACGTATGCCGGCATTGGGCTGGAAATACCGGTTTTGGGATTCTGCACAGAAAGGGTTTGCAAACCGCTGAATCCACACGTGAGTTTAACTCTGTCAGTTGAATGCACACATTGACAACCATTCAGTTAGATAGCTCCGTTTTGGTTTTAGAAGCAGATATTTCTCTGTACAGCCTATGGTCCCATTCACTCGGGAATATCCCAACGCAGCTCCTAGCATAAACGTGTTTCTGACTCGCTGAATCTCAGCATAGTTTCAACTCTCTTAGGTGAACGAACGCACAGCAGAGCAGTTTCAAGGAAACGTTTCTCCTGAGTTTTAGACGATGTTTCCTGCTGTTTAGTACGGATGCCGGCATTGGGCTGGAAATACCGGTTTTGGGATTCTGCACAGAAATGGTTTGCAAACCGCTGAATCCACACGTGAGTTTAACTCTGTCAGTTGAATGCACACATTGACCACCATTCAGTTAGATAGCTCCGTTTTGGTTTCAGAAGCAGATATTTCTCTGTACAGCCTATGGTCCCATTCACTCGGGAATATCCCAACGCAGCTCCTAGCATAAACGTGTTTCTGACTCGCTGAATCTCAACATAGTTTCAACTCTCTTAGGTGAACGAACGCACAGCAGAGCAGTTACAAGGAAACGTTTCTCCTGAGTTTTAGACGAAGTTTCCTGCTGTTTAGTACGGATGCCGGCATTGAGCTGGAATTACCGGTTTTGGGATTCTGCACAGAAAGGTTTTGTAAACCGCTGAATCCAAACCTGAGTTTAACTCTGTCAGTTGAATGCACACATTGACAACCAATCAGTTAGATACCACCCTTTTGGTTGTAGGAGCAGATATTTCTCTGTACAGCCTATGGTCCCATTCACTCGGGAATATCCCAACGCACCTCCTAGAAGAAACGTGTTTCTGACACGCTGAATCTCAACATAGATTCAACTCAATTACGTGATCGAACGCACAGCAGAGCAGTTTCAAGGAAACGTTTCTCCTGAGTTTTAGACGAAGTTTCCTGCTGTTTAGTACGTATGCCGGCATTGGGCTGGAAATACCGGTTTTGGGATTCTGCACAGAAAGGGTTTGCAAACCGCTGAATCCACACGTGAGTTTAACTCTGTCAGTTGAATGCACACATTGACAACCATTCAGTTAGATAGCTCCGTTTTGGAATTAGAAGCAGATATTTCTCTGTACAGCCTATGGTCCCATTCACTCGGGAATATCCCAACGCAGCTCCTAGCATAAACGTGTTTCTGACTCGCTGAATCTCAACATAGATTCAACTCTCTTAGGTGAACGAACGCACAGCAGAGCAGTTTCAAAGAAACGTTTCTCCTGAGTTTTAGACGAAGTTTCCTGCTGTTTAGTACGGATGCCGGCATTGGGCTGGACATACCGGTTTTGGGATTCTGCACAGAAATGGTTTGCAAACCGCTGAATCCACACGTGAGTTTAACTCTGTCAGTTGAATGCACACATTGACAACCATTCAGTTAGATAGCTCCGTTTTGGTTTTAGAAGCAGATATTTCTCTGTACAGCCTATGGTCCCATTCACTCGGGAATATCCCAACGCAGCACCTAGCATAAACGTGTTTCTGAGTCGCTGAATCTCAGCATAGTTTCAACTCTCTTAGGTGAACGAACGCACAGCAGAGCAGTTTCAAGGAAACGTTTCTCCTGAGTTTTAGACGAAGTTTCCTGCTGTTTAGTACGGATGCCGGCATTGGGCTGGACATACCGGTTTTGGGATTCTGCACAGAAATGGTTTGCAAACCGCTGAATCCACAGGTGAGTTTAACTCTGTCAGTTGAATGCACACATTGACCACCATTCAGTTAGATAGCTCCGTTTTGGTTTCAGAAGCAGATATTTCTCTGTACAGCCTATGGTCCCATTCACTCGGGAATATCCCAACGCAGCTCCTAGCATAAACGTGTTTCTGACTCGCTGAATCTCAACATAGTTTCAACTCTCTTAGGTGAACGAACGCACAGCAGAGCAGTTTCAAGGAAACGTTTCTCCTGAGTTTTAGACGAAGTTTCCTGCTGTTTAGTACGGATGCCGGCATTGAGCTGGAATTACCGGTTTTGGGATTCTGCACAGAAAGGGTTTGCAAACCGCTGAATCCACACGTGAGTTTAACTCTGTCAGTTGAATGCACACATTGACAACCATTCAGTTAGATACCACCCTTTTGGTTGTAGGAGCAGATATTTCTCTGTACAGCCTATGGTCCCATTCACTCGGGAATATCCCAACGCACCTCCTAGAAGAAACGTGTTTCTGACTCGCTGAATCTCAACATAGATTCAACTCTCTTAGGTGATCGAACGCACAGCAGAGCAGTTTCAAGGAAACTTTTCTCCTGAGTTTTAGACGAAGTTTCCTGCTGTTTAGTACGGATGCCGGCATTGGGCTGGAAATACCGGTTTTGGGATTCTGCACAGAAAGGGTTTGCAAACCGCTGAATCCACACGTGAGTTTAACTCTGTCAGTTGAAGGCACACATTGACAACCATTCAGTTTGATAGCACACTTTTGGTTTTAGAAGCAGATATTTCTCTGTACAGCCTATGGTCCCATTCACTCGGGAATATCCCAACGCAGCTCCTAGAAGAAACATGTTTCTGACTCGCTGAATCTCAACATAGATTCAACTCTCTTAGGTGAACGAACGCACAGCAGAGCAGTTTCAAGGAAACGTTTCTCCTGAGTTTTAGACGATGTTTCCTGCTCTTTAGTACGTATGCCGGCATTGGGCTGGAAATACCAGTTTTGGGATTCTGCACAGAAAGGGTTTGCAAACCGCTGAATCCACACGTGAGTTTAACTCTGTCAGTTCAATGCACACATTGACAACCATTCAGTTAGATAGCTCCGTTTTGGTTTTAGAAACAGATATTTCTCTGTACAGCCTATGGTCCAATTCACTCGGGAATATCCCAACGCAGCTCCTAGAAGAAACGTGTTTCTGACTCGCTGAATCTCAACATACATTCAACTCTCTTAGGTGAACGAACGCACAGCAGAGCAGTTTCAAGGAAACGTTTCTCCTGAGTTTTAGACGAAGTTTCCTGCTCTTTAGTACGTATGCCGGCATTGGGCTGGAATTACCGGTTTTGGCATTCTGCACAGAAAGGATTTGTAAACCGCTGAATCCAAACGTGAGTTTAACTCTGTCAGTTGAATGCACGCATTGACAACCATTCAGTTAGATACCACCCTTTTGGTTGTAGAAGCAGATATTTCTCTGTACAGCCTATGGTCCCATTCACTCGGGAATATCCCAACGCAGCTCCTAGAAGAAACGTGTTTCTGACTCGCTGAATCTCAACATAGATTCAACTCTCGTAGGTGAACGAACGCACAGCAGAGCAGTTTCAAGGAAACGTTTCTCCTGAGTTTTAGACGAAGTTTCCTGCTCTTTAGTACGGATGCCGGCATTGGGCTGGAAATACCGGTTTTGGGATTCTCAACAGAAAGGGTTTGCAAACCGCTGAATCCACACGTGAGTTTAACTCTGTCAGTTGAATGCACACATTGACAACCATTCAGTTTGATAGCACACTTTTGGTTTTAGAAGCAGATATTTCTCTGTACAGCCTATGGTCCCATTCACTCGGGAATATCCCAACGCAGCTCCTAGAAGAAACGTGTTTCTGACTCGCTGAATCTCAACATAGATTCAACTCTCTTAGGTGAACGAACGCACAGCAGAGCAGATTCAAGGAAACGTTTCTCCTGAGTCTTAGACGAAATTTCCTGCTGTTTAGTACGTATGCCGGCATTGGGCTGGAAATACCGGTTTTGGGATTCTGCACAGAAAGGGTTTGCAAACCGCTGAATCCACACGTGAGTTTAACTCTGTCAGTTGAATGCACACATTGACAACCATTCAGTTAGATAGCTCCGTTTTGGTTTTAGAAGCAGATATTTCTCTGTACAGCCTATGGTCCCATTCACTCGGGAATATCCCAACGCAGCTCCTAGCATAAACGTGTTTCTGACTCGCTGAATCTCAGCATAGTTTCAACTCTCTTAGGTGAACGAACGCACAGCAGAGCAGTTTCAAGGAAACGTTTCTCCTGAGTTTTAGACGATGTTTCCTGCTGTTTAGTACGGATGCCGGCATTGGGCTGGAAATACCGGTTTTGGGATTCTGCACAGAAATGGTTTGCAAACCGCTGAATCCACACGTGAGTTTAACTCTGTCAGTTGAATGCACACATTGACCACCATTCAGTTAGATAGCTCCGTTTTGGTTTCAGAAGCAGATATTTCTCTGTACAGCCTATGGTCCCATTCACTCGGGAATATCCCAACGCAGCTCCTAGCATAAACGTGTTTCTGACTCGCTGAATCTCAACATAGTTTCAACTCTCTTAGGTGAACGAACGCACAGCAGAGCAGTTACAAGGAAACGTTTCTCCTGAGTTTTAGACGAAGTTTCCTGCTGTTTAGTACGGATGCCGGCATTGAGCTGGAATTACCGGTTTTGGGATTCTGCACAGAAAGGGTTTGTAAACCGCTGAATCCAAACCTGAGTTTAACTCTGTCAGTTGAATGCACACATTGACAACCAATCAGTTAGATACCACCCTTTTGGTTGTAGGAGCAGATATTTCTCTGTACAGCCTATGGTCCCATTCACTCGGGAATATCCCAACGCACCTCCTAGAAGAAACGTGTTTCTGACACGCTGAATCTCAACATAGATTCAACTCAATTACGTGATCGAACGCACAGCAGAGCAGTTTCAAGGAAACGTTTCTCCTGAGTTTTAGACGAAGTTTCCTGCTGTTTAGTACGTATGCCGGCATTGGGCTGGAAATACCGGTTTTGGGATTCTGCACAGAAAGGGTTTGCAAACCGCTGAATCCACACGTGAGTTTAACTCTGTCAGTTGAATGCACACATTGACAACCATTCAGTTAGATAGCTCCGTTTTGGAATTAGAAGCAGATATTTCTCTGTACAGCCTATGGTCCCATTCACTCGGGAATATCCCAACGCAGCTCCTAGCATAAACGTGTTTCTGACTCGCTGAATCTCAACATAGTTTCAACTCTCTTAGGTGAACGAACGCACAGCAGAGCAGTTTCAAGGAAACATTTCTCCTGAGTTTTAGACGAAGTTTCCTGCTGTTTAGTACGGATGCCGGCATTGAGCTGGAATTACCGGTTTTGGCATTCTGCACAGAAAGGATTTGTAAACCGCTGAATCCAAACGTGAGTTTAACTCTGTCAGTTGAATGCACACATTGACAACCATTCAGTTAGATACCACCCTTTTGGTTGTAGGAGCAGATATTTCTCTGTACAGCCTATGGTCCCATTCACTCGGGAATATCCCAACGCAGCTCCTAGAAGAAACGTGTTTCTGACTCGCTGAATCTCAACATAGATTCAACTCTCTTAGGTGAACGAACGCACAGCAGAGCAGTTTCAAGGAAACGTTTCTCCTGAGTTTTAGACGAAGATTCCTGCTGTTTAGTACGTATGCCGGCATTGGGCTGGAAATACCGGTTTTGGGATTCTGCACAGAAAGGGTTTGCAAACCGCTGAATCCACACGTGAGTTTAACTCTGTCAGTTGAATGCACACATTGACAACCATTCAGTTTGATAGCACACTTTTGGTTTTAGAAGCAGATATTTCTCTGTACAGCCTATGGTCCCATTCACTCGGGAATATCCCAACGCAGCTCCTAGAAGAAACGTGTTTCTGACTCGCTGAATCTCAACATAGATTCAACTCTCTTAGGTGAACAAACGCACAGCAGAGCAGATTCAAGGAAACGTTTCTCCTGAGTCTTAGACGAAGTTTCCTGCTGTTTAGTACGTATGCCGGCATTGGGCTGGAAATACCGGTTTTGGGATTCTGCACAGAAAGGGTTTGCAAACCGCTGAATCCACACGTGAGTTTAACTCTGTCAGTTGAATGCACACATTGACAACCATTCAGTTAGATAGCTCCGTTTTGGTTTTAGAAGCAGATATTTCTCTGTACAGCCTATGGTCCCATTCACTCGGGAATATCCCAACGCAGCTCCTAGAAGAAACGTGTTTCTGACTCGCTGAATCTCAACATAGATTCAACTCTCTTAGGTGAACGAACGCACAGCAGAGCAGTTTCAAAGAAACGTTTCTCCTGAGTTTTAGACGAAGTTTCCTGCTGTTTAGTACGGATGCCGGCATTGGGCTGGACATACCGGTTTTGGGATTCTGCACAGAAATGGTTTGCAAACCGCTGAATCCACACGTGAGTTTAACTCTGTCAGTTGAATGCACACATTGACAACCATTCAGTTAGATAGCTCCGTTTTGGTTTTAGAAGCAGATATTTCTCTGTACAGCCTATGGTCCCATTCACTCGGGAATATCCCAACGCAGCTCCTAGCATAAACGTGTTTCTGACTCGCTGAATCTCAGCATAGTTTCAACTCTCTTAGGTGAACGAACGCACAGCAGAGCAGTTTCAAGGAAACGTTTCTCCTGAGTTTTAGACGAAGTTTCCTGCTGTTTAGTACGGATGCCGGCATTGGGCTGGAAATACCGGTTTTGGGATTCTGCACAGAAATGGTTTGCAAACCGCTGAATCCACAGGTGAGTTTAACTCTGTCAGTTGAATGCACACATTGACCACCATTCAGTTAGATAGCTCCGTTTTGGTTTCAGAAGCAGATATTTCTCTGTACAGCCTATGGTCCCATTCACTCGGGAATATCCCAACGCAGCTCCTAGCATAAACGTGTTTCTGACTCGCTGAATCTCAACATAGTTTCAACTCTCTTAGGTGAACGAACGCACAGCAGAGCAGTTTCAAGGAAACGTTTCTCCTGAGTTTTAGACGAAGTTTCCTGCTGTTTAGTACGGATGCCGGCATTGAGCTGGAATTACCGGTTTTGGGATTCTGCACAGAAAGGGTTTGCAAACCGCTGAATCCACACGTGAGTTTAACTCTGTCAGTTGAATGCACACATTGACAACCATTCAGTTAGATACCACCCTTTTGGTTGTAGGAGCAGATATTTCTCTGTACAGCCTATGGTCCCATTCACTCGGGAATATCCCAACGCACCTCCTAGAAGAAACGTGTTTCTGACTCGCTGAATCTCAACATAGATTCAACTCTCTTAGGTGATCGAACGCACAGCAGAGCAGTTTCAAGGAAACTTTTCTCCTGAGTTTTAGACGAAGTTTCCTGCTGTTTAGTACGGATGCCGGCATTGGGCTGGAAATACCGGTTTTGGGATTCTGCACAGAAAGGGTTTGCAAACCGCTGAATCCACACGTGAGTTTAACTCTGTCAGTTGAAGGCACACATTGACAACCATTCAGTTTGATAGCACACTTTTGGTTTTAGAAGCAGATATTTCTCTGTACAGCCTATGGTCCCATTCACTCGGGAATATCCCAACGCAGCTCCTAGAAGAAACATGTTTCTGACTCGCTGAATCTCAACATAGATTCAACTCTCTTAGGTGAACGAACGCACAGCAGAGCAGTTTCAAGGAAACGTTTCTCCTGAGTTTTAGACGATGTTTCCTGCTCTTTAGTACGTATGCCGGCATTGGGCTGGAAATACCAGTTTTGGGATTCTGCACAGAAAGGGTTTGCAAACCGCTGAATCCACACGTGAGTTTAACTCTGTCAGTTCAATGCACACATTGACAACCATTCAGTTAGATAGCTCCGTTTTGGTTTTAGAAACAGATATTTCTCTGTACAGCCTATGGTCCAATTCACTCGGGAATATCCCAACGCAGCTCCTAGAAGAAACGTGTTTCTGACTCGCTGAATCTCAACATACATTCAACTCTCTTAGGTGAACGAACGCACAGCAGAGCAGTTTCAAGGAAACGTTTCTCCTGAGTTTTAGACGAAGTTTCCTGCTCTTTAGTACGTATGCCGGCATTGGGCTGGAATTAGCGGTTTTGGCATTCTGCACAGAAAGGATTTGTAAACCGCTGAATCCAAACGTGAGTTTAACTCTGTCAGTTGAATGCACGCATTGACAACCATTCAGTTAGATACCACCCTTTTGGTTGTAGAAGCAGATATTTCTCTGTACAGCCTATGGTCCCATTCACTCGGGAATATCCCAACGCAGCTCCTAGAAGAAACGTGTTTCTGACTCGCTGAATCTCAACATAGATTCAACTCTCGTAGGTGAACGAACGCACAGCAGAGCAGTTTCAAGGAAACGTTTCTCCTGAGTTTTAGACGAAGTTTCCTGCTCTTTAGTACGGATGCCGGCATTGGGCTGGAAATACCGGTTTTGGGATTCTCAACAGAAAGGGTTTGCAAACCGCTGAATCCACACGTGAGTTTAACTCTGTCAGTTGAATGCACACATTGACAACCATTCAGTTTGATAGCACACTTTTGGTTTTAGAAGCAGATATTTCTCTGTACAGCCTATGGTCCCATTCACTCGGGAATATCCCAACGCAGCTCCTAGAAGAAACGTGTTTCTGACTCGCTGAATCTCAACATAGATTCAACTCTCTTAGGTGAACGAACGCACAGCAGAGCAGATTCAAGGAAACGTTTCTCCTGAGTCTTAGACGAAATTTCCTGCTGTTTAGTACGTATGCCGGCATTGGGCTGGAAATACCGGTTTTGGGATTCTGCACAGAAAGGGTTTGCAAACCGCTGAATCCACACGTGAGTTTAACTCTGTCAGTTGAATGCACACATTGACAACCATTCAGTTAGATAGCTCCGTTTTGGTTTTAGAAGCAGATATTTCTCTGTACAGCCTATGGTCCCATTCACTCGGGAATATCCCAACGCAGCTCCTAGCATAAACGTGTTTCTGACTCGCTGAATCTCAGCATAGTTTCAACTCTCTTAGGTGAACGAACGCACAGCAGAGCAGTTTCAAGGAAACGTTTCTCCTGAGTTTTAGACGATGTTTCCTGCTGTTTAGTACGGATGCCGGCATTGGGCTGGAAATACCGGTTTTGGGATTCTGCACAGAAATGGTTTGCAAACCGCTGAATCCACACGTGAGTTTAACTCTGTCAGTTGAATGCACACATTGACCACCATTCAGTTAGATAGCTCCGTTTTGGTTTCAGAAGCAGATATTTCTCTGTACAGCCTATGGTCCCATTCACTCGGGAATATCCCAACGCAGCTCCTAGCATAAACGTGTTTCTGACTCGCTGAATCTCAACATAGTTTCAACTCTCTTAGGTGAACGAACGCACAGCAGAGCAGTTACAAGGAAACGTTTCTCCTGAGTTTTAGACGAAGTTTCCTGCTGTTTAGTACGGATGCCGGCATTGAGCTGGAATTACCGGTTTTGGGATTCTGCACAGAAAGGGTTTGTAAACCGCTGAATCCAAACCTGAGTTTAACTCTGTCAGTTGAATGCACACATTGACAACCAATCAGTTAGATACCACCCTTTTGGTTGTAGGAGCAGATATTTCTCTGTACAGCCTATGGTCCCATTCACTCGGGAATATCCCAACGCACCTCCTAGAAGAAACGTGTTTCTGACACGCTGAATCTCAACATAGATTCAACTCAATTACGTGATCGAACGCACAGCAGAGCAGTTTCAAGGAAACGTTTCTCCTGAGTTTTAGACGAAGTTTCCTGCTGTTTAGTACGTATGCCGGCATTGGGCTGGAAATACCGGTTTTGGGATTCTGCACAGAAAGGGTTTGCAAACCGCTGAATCCACACGTGAGTTTAACTCTGTCAGTTGAATGCACACATTGACAACCATTCAGTTAGATAGCTCCGTTTTGGAATTAGAAGCAGATATTTCTCTGTACAGCCTATGGTCCCATTCACTCGGGAATATCCCAACGCAGCTCCTAGCATAAACGTGTTTCTGACTCGCTGAATCTCAACATAGTTTCAACTCTCTTAGGTGAACGAACGCACAGCAGAGCAGTTTCAAGGAAACATTTCTCCTGAGTTTTAGACGAAGTTTCCTGCTGTTTAGTACGGATGCCGGCATTGAGCTGGAATTACCGGTTTTGGCATTCTGCACAGAAAGGATTTGTAAACCGCTGAATCCAAACGTGAGTTTAACTCTGTCAGTTGAATGCACACATTGACAACCATTCAGTTAGATACCACCCTTTTGGTTGTAGGAGCAGATATTTCTCTGTACAGCCTATGGTCCCATTCACTCGGGAATATCCCAACGCAGCTCCTAGAAGAAACGTGTTTCTGACTCGCTGAATCTCAACATAGATTCAACTCTCTTAGGTGAACGAACGCACAGCAGAGCAGTTTCAAGGAAACGTTTCTCCTGAGTTTTAGACGAAGATTCCTGCTGTTTAGTACGTATGCCGGCATTGGGCTGGAAATACCGGTTTTGGGATTCTGCACAGAAAGGGTTTGCAAACCGCTGAATCCACACGTGAGTTTAACTCTGTCAGTTGAATGCACACATTGACAACCATTCAGTTTGATAGCACACTTTTGGTTTTAGAAGCAGATATTTCTCTGTACAGCCTATGGTCCCATTCACTCGGGAATATCCCAACGCAGCTCCTAGAAGAAACGTGTTTCTGACTCGCTGAATCTCAACATAGATTCAACTCTCTTAGGTGAACAAACGCACAGCAGAGCAGATTCAAGGAAACGTTTCTCCTGAGTCTTAGACGAAGTTTCCTGCTGTTTAGTACGTATGCCGGCATTGGGCTGGAAATACCGGTTTTGGGATTCTGCACAGAAAGGGTTTGCAAACCGCTGAATCCACACGTGAGTTTAACTCTGTCAGTTGAATGCACACATTGACAACCATTCAGTTAGATAGCTCCGTTTTGGTTTTAGAAGCAGATATTTCTCTGTACAGCCTATGGTCCCATTCACTCGGGAATATCCCAACGCAGCTCCTAGAAGAAACGTGTTTCTGACTCGCTGAATCTCAACATAGATTCAACTCTCTTAGGTGAACGAACGCACAGCAGAGCAGTTTCAAAGAAACGTTTCTCCTGAGTTTTAGACGAAGTTTCCTGCTGTTTAGTACGGATGCCGGCATTGGGCTGGACATACCGGTTTTGGGATTCTGCACAGAAATGGTTTGCAAACCGCTGAATCCACACGTGAGTTTAACTCTGTCAGTTGAATGCACACATTGACAACCATTCAGTTAGATAGCTCCGTTTTGGTTTTAGAAGCAGATATTTCTCTGTACAGCCTATGGTCCCATTCACTCGGGAATATCCCAACGCAGCTCCTAGCATAAACGTGTTTCTGACTCGCTGAATCTCAGCATAGTTTCAACTCTCTTAGGTGAACGAACGCACAGCAGAGCAGTTTCAAGGAAACGTTTCTCCTGAGTTTTAGACGAAGTTTCCTGCTGTTTAGTACGGATGCCGGCATTGGGCTGGAAATACCGGTTTTGGGATTCTGCACAGAAATGGTTTGCAAACCGCTGAATCCACAGGTGAGTTTAACTCTGTCAGTTGAATGCACACATTGACCACCATTCAGTTAGATAGCTCCGTTTTGGTTTCAGAAGCAGATATTTCTCTGTACAGCCTATGGTCCCATTCACTCGGGAATATCCCAACGCAGCTCCTAGCATAAACGTGTTTCTGACTCGCTGAATCTCAACATAGTTTCAACTCTCTTAGGTGAACGAACGCACAGCAGAGCAGTTTCAAGGAAACGTTTCTCCTGAGTTTTAGACGAAGTTTCCTGCTGTTTAGTACGGATGCCGGCATTGAGCTGGAATTACCGGTTTTGGGATTCTGCACAGAAAGGGTTTGCAAACCGCTGAATCCACACGTGAGTTTAACTCTGTCAGTTGAATGCACACATTGACAACCATTCAGTTAGATACCACCCTTTTGGTTGTAGGAGCAGATATTTCTCTGTACAGCCTATGGTCCCATTCACTCGGGAATATCCCAACGCACCTCCTAGAAGAAACGTGTTTCTGACTCGCTGAATCTCAACATAGATTCAACTCTCTTAGGTGATCGAACGCACAGCAGAGCAGTTTCAAGGAAACTTTTCTCCTGAGTTTTAGACGAAGTTTCCTGCTGTTTAGTACGGATGCCGGCATTGGGCTGGAAATACCGGTTTTGGGATTCTGCACAGAAAGGGTTTGCAAACCGCTGAATCCACACGTGAGTTTAACTCTGTCAGTTGAAGGCACACATTGACAACCATTCAGTTTGATAGCACACTTTTGGTTTTAGAAGCAGATATTTCTCTGTACAGCCTATGGTCCCATTCACTCGGGAATATCCCAACGCAGCTCCTAGAAGAAACATGTTTCTGACTCGCTGAATCTCAACATAGATTCAACTCTCTTAGGTGAACGAACGCACAGCAGAGCAGTTTCAAGGAAACGTTTCTCCTGAGTTTTAGACGATGTTTCCTGCTCTTTAGTACGTATGCCGGCATTGGGCTGGAAATACCAGTTTTGGGATTCTGCACAGAAAGGGTTTGCAAACCGCTGAATCCACACGTGAGTTTAACTCTGTCAGTTCAATGCACACATTGACAACCATTCAGTTAGATAGCTCCGTTTTGGTTTTAGAAACAGATATTTCTCTGTACAGCCTATGGTCCAATTCACTCGGGAATATCCCAACGCAGCTCCTAGAAGAAACGTGTTTCTGACTCGCTGAATCTCAACATACATTCAACTCTCTTAGGTGAACGAACGCACAGCAGAGCAGTTTCAAGGAAACGTTTCTCCTGAGTTTTAGACGAAGTTTCCTGCTCTTTAGTACGTATGCCGGCATTGGGCTGGAATTAGCGGTTTTGGCATTCTGCACAGAAAGGATTTGTAAACCGCTGAATCCAAACGTGAGTTTAACTCTGTCAGTTGAATGCACGCATTGACAACCATTCAGTTAGATACCACCCTTTTGGTTGTAGAAGCAGATATTTCTCTGTACAGCCTATGGTCCCATTCACTCGGGAATATCCCAACGCAGCTCCTAGAAGAAACGTGTTTCTGACTCGCTGAATCTCAACATAGATTCAACTCTCGTAGGTGAACGAACGCACAGCAGAGCAGTTTCAAGGAAACGTTTCTCCTGAGTTTTAGACGAAGTTTCCTGCTCTTTAGTACGGATGCCGGCATTGGGCTGGAAATACCGGTTTTGGGATTCTCAACAGAAAGGGTTTGCAAACCGCTGAATCCACACGTGAGTTTAACTCTGTCAGTTGAATGCACACATTGACAACCATTCAGTTTGATAGCACACTTTTGGTTTTAGAAGCAGATATTTCTCTGTACAGCCTATGGTCCCATTCACTCGGGAATATCCCAACGCAGCTCCTAGAAGAAACGTGTTTCTGACTCGCTGAATCTCAACATAGATTCAACTCTCTTAGGTGAACGAACGCACAGCAGAGCAGATTCAAGGAAACGTTTCTCCTGAGTCTTAGACGAAATTTCCTGCTGTTTAGTACGTATGCCGGCATTGGGCTGGAAATACCGGTTTTGGGATTCTGCACAGAAAGGGTTTGCAAACCGCTGAATCCACACGTGAGTTTAACTCTGTCAGTTGAATGCACACATTGACAACCATTCAGTTAGATAGCTCCGTTTTGGTTTTAGAAGCAGATATTTCTCTGTACAGCCTATGGTCCCATTCACTCGGGAATATCCCAACGCAGCTCCTAGCATAAACGTGTTTCTGACTCGCTGAATCTCAGCATAGTTTCAACTCTCTTAGGTGAACGAACGCACAGCAGAGCAGTTTCAAGGAAACGTTTCTCCTGAGTTTTAGACGATGTTTCCTGCTGTTTAGTACGGATGCCGGCATTGGGCTGGAAATACCGGTTTTGGGATTCTGCACAGAAATGGTTTGCAAACCGCTGAATCCACACGTGAGTTTAACTCTGTCAGTTGAATGCACACATTGACCACCATTCAGTTAGATAGCTCCGTTTTGGTTTCAGAAGCAGATATTTCTCTGTACAGCCTATGGTCCCATTCACTCGGGAATATCCCAACGCAGCTCCTAGCATAAACGTGTTTCTGACTCGCTGAATCTCAACATAGTTTCAACTCTCTTAGGTGAACGAACGCACAGCAGAGCAGTTTCAAGGAAACGTTTCTCCTGAGTTTTAGACGAAGTTTCCTGCTGTTTAGTACGGATGCCGGCATTGAGCTGGAATTACCGGTTTTGGGATTCTGCACAGAAAGGGTTTGTAAACCGCTGAATCCAAACGTGAGTTTAACTCTGTCAGTTGAATGCACACATTGACAACCATTCAGTTAGATACCACCCTTTTGGTTGTAGGAGCAGATATTTCTCTGTACAGCCTATGGTCCCATTCACTCGGGAATATCCCAACGCACCTCCTAGAAGAAACGTGTTTCTGACACGCTGAATCTCAACATAGATTCAACTCAATTACGTGATCGAACGCACAGCAGAGCAGTTTCAAGGAAACGTTTCTCCTGAGTTTTAGACGAAGTTTCCTGCTGTTTAGTACGTATGCCGGCATTGGGCTGGAAATACCGGTTTTGGGATTCTGCACAGAAAGGGTTTGCAAACCGCTGAATCCACACGTGAGTTTAACTCTGTCAGTTGAATGCACACATTGACAACCATTCAGATAGATAGCTCCGTTTTGGAATTAGAAGCAGATATTTCTCTGTACAGCCTATGGTCCCATTCACTCGGGAATATCCCAACGCAGCTCCTAGCATAAACGTGTTTCTGACTCGCTGAATCCCAACATAGTTTCAACTCTCTTAGGTGAACGAACGCACAGCAGAGCTGTTTCAAGGAAACATTTCTCCTGAGTTTTAGACGAAGTTTCCTGCTGTTTAGTACGGATGCCGGCATTGAGCTGGAATTACCGGTTTTGGCATTCTGCACAGAAAGGATTTGTAAACCGCTGAATCCAAACGTGAGTTTAACTCTGTCAGTTGAATGCACACATTGACAACCATTCAGTTAGATAGCACACTTTTGGTTGTAGGAGCAGATATTTCTCTGTACAGCCTATGGTCCCATTCACTCGGGAATATCCCAACGCAGCTCCTAGAAGAAACGTGTTTCTGACTCGCTGAATCTCAACATAGATTCAACTCTCTTAGGTGAACGAACGCACAGCAGAGCAGTTTCAAGGAAACGTTTCTCCTGAGTTTTAGACGAAGATTCCTGCTGTTTAGTACGTATGCCGGCATTGGGCTGGAAATACCGGTTTTGGGATTCTGCACAGAAAGGGTTTGCAAACCGCTGAATCCACACGTGAGTTTAACTCTGTCAGTTGAATGCACACATTGACAACCATTCAGTTTGATAGCACACTTTTGGTTTTAGAAGCAGATATTTCTCTGTACAGCCTATGGTCCCATTCACTCGGGAATATCCCAACGCAGCTCCTAGAAGAAACGTGTTTCTGACTCGCTGAATCTCAACATAGATTCAACTCTCTTAGGTGAACAAACGCACAGCAGAGCAGATTCAAGGAAACGTTTCTCCTGAGTCTTAGACGAAGTTTCCTGCTGTTTAGTACGTATGCCGGCATTGGGCTGGAAATACCGGTTTTGGGATTCTGCACAGAAAGGGTTTGCAAACCGCTGAATCCACACGTGAGTTTAACTCTGTCAGTTGAATGCACACATTGACAACCATTCAGTTAGATAGCTCCGTTTTGGTTTTAGAAGCAGATATTTCTCTGTACAGCCTATGGTCCCATTCACTCGGGAATATCCCAACGCAGCTCCTAGAAGAAACGTGTTTCTGACTCGCTGAATCTCAACATAGATTCAACTCTCTTAGGTGAACGAACGCACAGCAGAGCAGTTTCAAAGAAACGTTTCTCCTGAGTTTTAGACGAAGTTTCCTGCTGTTTAGTACGGATGCCGGCATTGGGCTGGACATACCGGTTTTGGGATTCTGCACAGAAATGGTTTGCAAACCGCTGAATCCACACGTGAGTTTAACTCTGTCAGTTGAATGCACACATTGACAACCATTCAGTTAGATAGCTCCGTTTTGGTTTTAGAAGCAGATATTTCTCTGTACAGCCTATGGTCCCATTCACTCGGGAATATCCCAACGCAGCTCCTAGCATAAACGTGTTTCTGACTCGCTGAATCTCAGCATAGTTTCAACTCTCTTAGGTGAACGAACGCACAGCAGAGCAGTTTCAAGGAAACGTTTCTCCTGAGTTTTAGACGATGTTTCCTGCTGTTTAGTACGGATGCCGGCATTGGGCTGGACATACCGGTTTTGGGATTCTGCACAGAAATGGTTTGCAAACCGCTGAATCCACAGGTGAGTTTAACTCTGTCAGTTGAATGCACACATTGACCACCATTCAGTTAGATAGCTCCGTTTTGGTTTCAGAAGCAGATATTTCTCTGTACAGCCTATGGTCCCATTCACTCGGGAATATCCCAACGCAGCTCCTAGCATAAACGTGTTTCTGACTCGCTGAATCTCAACATAGTTTCAACTCTCTTAGGTGAACGAACGCACAGCAGAGCAGTTTCAAGGAAACGTTTCTCCTGAGTTTTAGACGAAGTTTCCTGCTGTTTAGTATGGATGCCGGCATTGAGCTGGAATTACCGGTTTTGGGATTCTGCACAGAAAGGGTTTGCAAACCGCTGAATCCACACGTGAGTTTAACTCTGTCAGTTGAATGCACACATTGACAACCATTCAGTTAGATACCACCCTTTTGGTTGTAGGAGCAGATATTTCTCTGTACAGCCTATGATCCCTTTCACTCGGGAATATCCCAACGCACCTCCTAGAAGAAACGTGTTTCTGACTCGCTGAATCTCAACATAGATTCAACTCTCTTAGGTGATCGAACGCACAGCAGAGCAGTTTCAAGGAAACTTTTCTCCTGAGTTTTAGACGAAGTTTCCTGCTGTTTAGTACGGATGCCGGCATTGGGCTGGAAATACCGGTTTTGGGATTCTGCACAGAAAGGGTTTGCAAACCGCTGAATCCACACGTGAGTTTAACTCTGTCAGTTGAAGGCACACATTGACAACCATTCAGTTAGATAGCTCCGTTTTGGTTTTAGAAGCAGATATTTCTCTGTACAGCCTATGGTCCCATTCACTCGGGAATATCCCAACGCAGCTCCTAGAAGAAACGTGTTTCTGACTCGCTGAATCTCAACATAGATTCAACTCTCTTAGGTGAACGAACGCACAGCAGAGCAGTTTCAAGGAAACGTTTCTCCTGAGTCTTAGACGAAGTTTCCTGCTGTTTAGTACGTATGCCGGCATTGGGCTGGAAATACCGGTTTTGGGATTCTGCACAGAAAGGGTTTGCAAACCGCTGAATCCACACGTGAGTTTAACTCTGTCAGTTGAATGCACACATTGACAACCATTCAGTTAGATAGCTCCGTTTTGGTTTTAGAAGCAGATATTTCTCTGTACAGCCTATGGTCCCATTCACTCGGGAATATCCCAACGCAGCTCCTAGAAGAAACGTGTTTCTGACTCGCTGAATCTCAACATACATTCAACTCTCTTAGGTGAACGAACGCACAGCAGAGCAGTTTCAAGGAAACGTTTCTCCTGAGTTTTAGACGAAGTTTCCTGCTGTTTAGTACGGATGCCGGCATTGGGCTGGAAATACCGGTTTTGGGATTCTGCACAGAAAGGGTTTGCAAACCGCTGAATCCACACGTGAGTTTAACTCTGTCAGTTGAATGCACACATTGACAACCATTCAGTTTGATAGCACACTTTTGGTTTTAGAAGCAGATATTTCTCTGTACAGCCTATGGTCCCATTCACTCGGGAATATCCCAACGCAGCTCCTAGAAGAAACGTGTTTCTGACTCGCTGAATCTCAACATAGATTCAACTCTTTTAGGTGAACGGACGCACAGCAGAGCAGTTTCAAGGAAACGTTTCTCCTGAGTTTTAGACGAAGTTTCCTGCTGTTTAGTACGTATGCCTGCATTGGGCTGGAAATACCGGTTTTGGGATTCTGCACAGAAAGGGTTTGCAAACCGCTGAATCCACACGTGAGTTTAACTCTGTCAGTTGAATGCACACATTGACAACCATTCAGTTAGATAGCTCCGTTTTGGTTTTAGAAGCAGATATTTCTCTGTACAGCCTATGGTCCCATTCACTCGGGAATATCCCAACGCAGCTCCTAGAAGAAAGGTGTTTCTGACTCGCTGAATCTCAACATAGATTCAACTCTCTTAGGTGAACGAACGCACAGCAGAGCAGTTTCAAGGAAACGTTTCTCCTGAGTTTTAGACGAAGTTTCCTGCTGTTTAGTACGGATGCCGGCATTGGGCTGGACATACCGGTTTTGGGATTCTGCACAGAAATGGTTTGCAAACCGCTGAATCCACACGTGAGTTTAACTCCGTCAGTTGAATGCACACTTTGACAACCATTCAGTTAGATAGCTCCGTTTTGTTTTTAGAAGCAGATATTTCTCTGTACAGCCTATGGTCCCATTCACTCGGGAATATCCCAACGCAGCTCCTAGCATAAACGTGTTTCTGACTCGCTGAATCTCAACATAGTTTCAACTCTCTTAGGTGAACGAACGCACAGCAGAGCAGTTTCAAGGAAACGTTTCTCCTGAATTTTAGACGAAGTTTCCTGCTGTTTAGTTCGGATGCCGGCATTGAGCTGGAATTACCGGCTTTGGGATTCTGCACAGAAAGGGTTTGTAAACCGCTGAATCTAAAGGTGAGTTTAACTCTGTCAGTTGAATGCACACATTGACAACCATTCAGTTAGATACCACCCTTTTGGTTGTAGGAGCAGATATTTCTCTGTACAGCCTATGGTCCCATTCACTCGGGAATATCCCAACGCACCTCCTAGAAGAAACGTGTTTCTGACTCGCTGAATCTCAACATAGATTCAACTCTCTTAGGTGATCGAACGCACAGCAGAGCAGTTTCAAGGAAACTTTTCTCCTGAGTTTTAGACGAAGTTTCCTGCTGTTTAGTACGGATGCCGGCATTGGGCTGGAAATACCGGTTTTGGGATTCTGCACAGAAAGGGTTTGCAAACCGCTGAATCCACACGTGAGTTTAACTCTGTCAGTTGAAGGCACACATTGACAACCATTCAGTTAGATAGCTCCGTTTTGGTTTTAGAAGCAGATATTTCTCTGTACAGCCTATGGTCCCATTCACTCGGGAATATCCCAACGCAGCTCCTAGAAGAAACGTGTTTCTGACTCGCTGAATCTCAACATAGATTCAACTCTCTTAGGTGAACGAACGCACAGCAGAGCAGTTTCAAGGAAACGTTTCTCCTGAGTCTTAGACGAAGTTTCCTGCTGTTTAGTACGTATGCCGGCATTGGGCTGGAAATACCGGTTTTGGGATTCTGCACAGAAAGGGTTTGCAAACCGCTGAATCCACACGTGAGTTTAACTCTGTCAGTTGAATGCGCACATTGACAACCATTCAGTTAGATAGCTCCGTTTTGGTTTTAGAAGCAGATATTTCTCTGTACAGCCTATGGTCCCATTCACTCGGGAATATCCCAACGCAGCTCCTAGCATAAACGTGTTTCTGACTCGCTGAATCTCAACATAGATTCAACTCTCTTAGGTGAACGAACGCACAGCAGAGCAGTTTCAAGGAAACGTTTCTCCTGAGTTTTAGACGAAGTTTCCTGCTGTTTAGTACGTATGCCGGCATTGGGCTGGAAATACCGGTTTTGGGATTCTGCACAGAAAGGGTTTGCAAACCGCTGAATCCACACGTGAGTTTAACTCTGTCAGTTGAATGCACACATTGACAACCATCCAGTTAGATAGCTCCGTTTTGGTTTTAGAAGCAGATATTTCTCTGTACAGCCTATGGTCCCATTCACTCGGGAATATCCCAACGCAGCTCCTAGAAGAAACGTGTTTCTGACTCGCTGAATCTCAACATAGATTCAACTCTCTTAGGTGAACGAACGCACAGCAGAGCAGTTTCAAGGAAAAGTTAATCCTGAGTTTTAGACGAAGTTTCCTGCTGTTTAGTACGGATGCCGGCATTGGGCTGGAAATACCAGTTTTGGGATTTTGCACAGAAAGGGTTTGCAAACCGCTGTATCCACACTTGAGTTTAACTCTGTCAGTTGAATGCACACATTGACAACCATTCAGTTAGACAGCACACTTTTGGTTTTAGAAGCAGATATTTCTCTGTACAGCCTATGGTCCCATTCACTCGGGAATATCCCAACGCAGCTCCTAGAAGAAACGTGTTTCTGACTCGCTGAATCTCAACATAGATTCAACTCTCTTAGGTGAACGAACGCACAGCAGAACAGTTTCAAGGAAACGTTTCTCCTGAGTTTTAGACTAAGTTTCCTGCTGTTAAGTACGTATGCCGGCATTGGGCTGGAAATACCGGTTTTGGGATTCTGCACAGAAAGGGTTTGCAAACCGCTGAATCCACACGTGAGTTTAACTCTGTCAGTTGAATGTACACATTGACAACCATTCAGTTAGATAGCTCCGTTTTGGTTTTAGAAGCAGATATTTCTCTGTACAGCCTATGGTCCCATTCACTCGGGAATATCCTAATGCAGCTCCTAGAAGAAACGTGTTTCTGACTCGCTGAATCTCAACATAGATTCAACTCTCTTAGGTGAACGAACGCACAGCAGAGCAGTTTCAAGGAAACGTTTCTCCTGAGTTTTAGACGAAGTTTCCTGCTGTTTAGTACGGATGCCGGCATTGGGCTGGACATACCGGTTTTGGGATTCTGCACAGAAATGGTTTGCAAACCGCTGAATCCACACGTGAGTTTAACTCCGTCAGTTGAATGCACACTTTGACAACCATTCAGTTAGATAGCTCCGTTTTGGTTTTAGAAGCAGATATTTCTCTGTACAGCCTATGGTCCCATTCACTCGGGAATATCCCAACGCAGCTCCTAGCATAAACGTGTTTCTGACTCGCTGAACCTCAACATAGTTTCAACTCTCTTAGGTGAACGAACGCACAGCAGAGCAGTTTCAAGGAAACGTTTCTCCTGAATTTTAGACGAAGTTTCCTGCTGTTTAGTTCGGATGCCGGCATTGAGCTGGAATTACCGGCTTTGGGATTCTGCACAGAAAGGGTGTGTAAACCGCTGAATCTAAAGGTGAGTTTAACTCTGTCAGTTGAATGCACACATTGACAACCATTCAGTTAGATACCACCCTTTTGGTTGTAGGAGCAGATATTTCTCTGTACAGCCTATGGTCCCATTCACTCGGGAATATCCCAACGCACCTCCTAGAAGAAACGTGTTTCTGACTCGCTGAATCTCAACATAGATTCAACTCTCTTAGGTGATCGAACGCACAGCAGAGCAGTTTCAAGGAAACGTTTCTCCTGAGTTTTAGACGAAGTTTCCTGCTGTTTAGTACGGATGCCGGCATTGGGCTGGAAATACCGGTTTTGGGATTCTGCACAGAAAGGGTTTGCAAACCGCTGAATCCACACGTGAGTTTAACTCTGTCAGTTGAATGCACACATTGACAACCATTCAGTTTGATAGCACACTTTTGGTTTTAGAAGCAGATATTTCTCTGTACAGCCTATGGTCCCATTCACTCGGGAATATCCCAACGCAGCTCCTAGAAGAAAGGTGTTTCTGACTCGCTGAATCTCAACATAGATTCAACTCTCTTAGGTGAACGAACGCACAGCAGAGCAGTTTCAAGGAAACGTTTCTCCTGAGTCTTAGACGAAGTTTCCTGCTGTTTAGTACGTATGCCGGCATTGGGCTGGAAATACCGGTTTTGGGATTCTGCACAGAAAGGGTTTGCAAACCGCTGAATCCACACGTGAGTTTAACTCTGTCAGTTGAATGCACACATTGACAACCATTCAGTTAGATAGCTCCGTTTTGGTTTTAGAAGCAGATATTTCTCTGTACAGCCTATGGTCCCATTCACTCGGGAATATCCCAACGCAGCTCCTAGAAGAAACGTGTTTCTGACTCGCTGAATCTCAACATAGATTCAACTCTCTGAGGTGAACGAACGCACAGCAGAGCAGTTTCAAGGAAACGTTTCTCCTGAGTTTTAGACGAAGTTTCCTGCTGTTTAGTACGGATGCCGGCATTGGGCTGGAAATACCGGTTTTGGGATTCTGCACAGAAAGGGTTTGCAAACCGCTGAATCCACACGTGAGTTTAACTCTGTCAGTTGAATGCACACATTGACAACCATTCAGTTTGATAGCACACTTTTGGTTTTAGAAGCAGATATTTCTCTGTACAGCCTATGGTCCCATTCACTCGGGAATATCCCAACGCAGCTCCTAGAAGAAACGTGTTTCTGACTCGCTGAATCTCAACATAGATTCAACTCTTTTAGGTGAACGGACGCACAGCAGAGCAGTTTCAAGGAAACGTTTCTCCTGAGTTTTAGACGAAGTTTCCTGCTGTTTAGTACGTATGCCGGCATTGGGCTGGAAATACCGGTTTTGGGATTCTGCACAGAAAGGGTTTGCAAACCGCTGAATCCACACGTGAGTTTAACTCTGTCAGTTGAATGCACACATTGACAACCATTCAGTTAGATAGCTCCGTTTTGGTTTTAGAAGCAGATATTTCTCTGTACAGCCTATGGTCCCATTCACTCGGGAATATCCCAACGCAGCTCCTAGAAGAAAGGTGTTTCTGACTCGCTGAATCTCAACATAGATTCAACTCTCTTAGGTGAACGAACGCACAGCAGAGCAGTTTCAAGGAAACGTTTCTCCTGAGTCTTAGACGAAGTTTCCTGCTGTTTAGTACGTATGCCGGCATTGGGCTGGAAATACCGGTTTTGGGATTCTGCACAGAAAGGGTTTGCAAACCGCTGAATCCACACGTGAGTTTAACTCTGTCAGTTGAATGCACACATTGACAACCATTCAGTTAGATAGCTCCGTTTTGGTTTTAGAAGCAGATATTTCTCTGTACAGCCTATGGTCCCATTCACTCGGGAATATCCCAACGCAGCTCCTAGAAGAAACGTGTTTCTGACTCGCTGAATCTCAACATAGATTCAACTCTCTGAGGTGAACGAACGCACAGCAGAGCAGTTTCAAGGAAACGTTTCTCCTGAGTTTTAGACGAAGTTTCCTGCTGTTTAGTACGGATGCCGGCATTGGGCTGGAAATACCGGTTTTGGAATTCTGCACAGAAAGGGTTTGCAAACCGCTGAATCCACACGTGAGTTTAACTCTGTCAGTTGAATGAACACATTGACAACCATTCAGTTAGATAGCTCCGTTTTGGTTTTAGAAGCAGATATTTCTCTGTACAGCCTATGGTCCCATTCACTCGGGAATATCCTAACGCAGCTCCTAGAAGAAACGTGTTTCTGACTCGCTGAATCTCAACATAGATTCAACTCTCTTAGGTGAACGAACGCACAGCAGAGCAGTTTCAAGGAAACGTTTCTCCTGAGTTTTAGACGAAGTTTCCTGCTGTTTAGTACGGATGCCGGCATTGGGCTGGACATACAGGTTTTGGGATTCTGCACAGAAATGGTTTGCAAACCGCTGAATCCACACGTGAGTTTAACTCTGTCAGTTGAATGCACACATTGACAACCATTCAGTTTGATAGCACCCTTTTGGTTTTAGAAGCAGATATTTCTCTGTACAGCCTATGGTCCCATTCACTCGGGAATATCCCAACGCAGCTCCTAGAAGAAACGGGTTTCTGACTCGCTGAATCTCAACATAGATTCAACTCTCTTAGGTGAACGAACGCACAGCAGAGCAGTTTCAAGGAAACGTTTCTCCTGAGTTTTAGACGAAGTTTCCTGCTGTTTAGTACGGATGCCGGCATTGGGCTGGAAATACCGGTTTTGGGATTCTGCACAGAAAGGGTTTGCAAACCGCTGAATCCACACGTGAGTTTAACTCTGTCAGTTGAATGCACACATTGACAACCATTCAATTTGATAGCACACTTTTGGTTTTAGAAGCAGATATTTCTCTGTACAGCCTATGGTCCCATTCACTCGGGAATATCCCAACGCAGCTCCTAGAAGAAACGTGTTTCTGACTCGCTGAATCTCAACATAGATTCAACTCTTTTAGGTGAACGGACGCACAGCAGAGCAGTTTCAAGGAAACGTTTCTCCTGAGTTTTAGACGAAGTTTCCTGCTGTTTAGTACGTATGCCGGCATTGGGCTGGAAATACCGGTTTTGGGATTCTGCACAGAAAGGGTTTGCAAACCGCTGAATCCACACGTGAGTTTAACTCTGTCAGTTGAATGCACACATTGACAACCATTCAGTTAGATAGCTCCGTTTTGGTTTTAGAAGCAGATATTTCTCTGTACAGCCTATGGTCCCATTCACTCGGGAATATCCCAACGCAGCTCCTAGAAGAAAGGTGTTTCTGACTCGCTGAATCTCAACATAGATTCAACTCTCTTAGGTGAACGAACGCACAGCAGAGCAGTTTCAAGGAAACGTTTCTCCTGAGTTTTAGACGAAGTTTCCTGCTGTTTAGTACGGATGCCGGCATTGGGCTGGACATACCGGTTTTGGGATTCTGCACAGAAATGGTTTGCAAACCGCTGAATCCACACGTGAGTTTAACTCCGTCAGTTGAATGCACACTTTGACAACCATTCAGTTAGATAGCTCCGTTTTGTTTTTAGAAGCAGATATTTCTCTGTACAGCCTATGGTCCCATTCACTCGGGAATATCCCAACGCAGCTCCTAGCATAAACGTGTTTCTGACTCGCTGAATCTCAACATAGTTTCAACTCTCTTAGGTGAACGAACGCACAGCAGAGCAGTTTCAAGGAAACGTTTCTCCTGAATTTTAGACGAAGTTTCCTGCTGTTTAGTTCGGATGCCGGCATTGAGCTGGAATTACCGGCTTTGGGATTCTGCACAGAAAGGGTTTGTAAACCGCTGAATCTAAAGGTGAGTTTAACTCTGTCAGTTGAATGCACACATTGACAACCATTCAGTTAGATACCACCCTTTTGGTTGTAGGAGCAGATATTTCTCTGTACAGCCTATGGTCCCATTCACTCGGGAATATCCCAACGCACCTCCTAGAAGAAACGTGTTTCTGACTCGCTGAATCTCAACATAGATTCAACTCTCTTAGGTGATCGAACGCACAGCAGAGCAGTTTCAAGGAATCTTTTCTCCTGAGTTTTAGACGAAGTTTCCTGCTGTTTAGTACGGATGCCGGCATTGGGCTGGAAATACCGGTTTTGGGATTCTGCACAGAAAGGGTTTGCAAACCGCTGAATCCACACGTGAGTTTAACTCTGTCAGTTGAAGGCACACATTGACAACCATTCAGTTAGATAGCTCCGTTTTGGTTTTAGAAGCAGATATTTCTCTGTACAGCCTATGGTCCCATTCACTCGGGAATATCCCAACGCAGCTCCTAGAAGAAACGTGTTTCTGACTCGCTGAATCTCAACATAGATTCAACTCTCTTAGGTGAACGAACGCACAGCAGAGCAGTTTCAAGGAAACGTTTCTCCTGAGTCTTAGACGAAGTTTCCTGCTGTTTAGTACGTATGCCGGCATTGGGCTGGAAATACCGGTTTTGGGATTCTGCACAGAAAGGGTTTGCAAACCGCTGAATCCACACGTGAGTTTAACTCTGTCAGTTGAATGCACACATTGACAACCATTCAGTTAGACAGCACACTTTTGGTTTTAGAAGCAGATATTTCTCTGTACAGCCTATGGTCCCATTCACTCGGGAATATCCCAACGCAGCTCCTAGAAGAAACGTGTTTCTGACTCGCTGAATCTCAACATAGATTCAACTCTCTTAGGTGAACGAACGCACAGCAGAGCAGTTTCAAGGAAACGTTTCTCCTGAGTTTTAGACTAAGTTTCCTGCTGTTAAGTACGTATGCCGGCATTGGGCTGGAAATACCGGTTTTGGGATTCTGCACAGAAAGGGTTTGCAAACCGCTGAATCCACACGTGAGTTTAACTCTGTCAGTTGAATGCACACATTGACAACCATTCAGTTAGATAGCTCCGTTTTGGTTTTAGAAGCAGATATTTCTCTGTACAGCCTATGGTCCCATTCACTCGGGAATATCCTAATGCAGCTCCTAGAAGAAACGTGTTTCTGACTCGCTGAATCTCAACATAGATTCAACTCTCTTAGGTGAACGAACGCACAGCAGAGCAGTTTCAAGGAAACGTTTCTCCTGAGTTTTAGACGAAGTTTCCTGCTGTTTAGTACGGATGCCGGCATTGGGCTGGACATACCGGTTTTGGGATTCTGCACAGAAATGGTTTGCAAACCGCTGAATCCACACGTGAGTTTAACTCCGTCAGTTGAATGCACACTTTGACAACCATTCAGTTAGATAGCTCCGTTTTGGTTTTAGAAGCAGATATTTCTCTGTACAGCCTATGGTCCCATTCACTCGGGAATATCCCAACGCAGCTCCTAGCATAAACGTGTTTCTGACTCGCTGAACCTCAACATAGTTTCAACTCTCTTAGGTGAACGAACGCACAGCAGAGCAGTTTCAAGGAAACGTTTCTCCTGAATTTTAGACGAAGTTTCCTGCTGTTTAGTTCGGATGCCGGCATTGAGCTGGAATTACCGGCTTTGGGATTCTGCACAGAAACGGTGTGTAAACCGCTGAATCTAAAGGTGAGTTTAACTCTGTCAGTTGAATGCACACATTGACAACCATTCAGTTAGATACCACCCTTTTGGTTGTAGGAGCAGATATTTCTCTGTACAGCCTATGGTCCCATTCACTCGGGAATATCCCAACGCACCTCCTAGAAGAAACGTGTTTCTGACTCGCTGAATCTCAACATAGATTCAACTCTCTTAGGTGATCGAACGCACAGCAGAGCAGTTTCAAGGAATCTTTTCTCCTGAGTTTTAGACGAAGTTTCCTGCTGTTTAGTACGGATGCCGGCATTGGGCTGGAAATACCGGTTTTGGGATTCTGCACAGAAAGGGTTTGCAAACCGCTGAATCCACACGTGAGTTTAACTCTGTCAGTTGAATGCACACATTGACAACCATTCAGTTTGATAGCACACTTTTGGTTTTAGAAGCAGATATTTCTCTGTACAGCCTATGGTCCCATTCACTCGGGAATATCCCAACGCAGCTCCTAGAAGAAACGTGTTTCTGACTCGCTGAATCTCAACATAGATTCAACTCTTTTAGGTGAACGGACGCACAGCAGAGCAGTTTCAAGGAAACGTTTCTCCTGAGTTTTAGACGAAGTTTCCTGCTGTTTAGTACGTATGCCGGCATTGGGCTGGAAATACCGGTTTTGGGATTCTGCACAGAAAGGGTTTGCAAACCGCTGAATCCACACGTGAGTTTAACTCTGTCAGTTGAATGCACACATTGACAACCATTCAGTTAGATAGCTCCGTTTTGGTTTTAGAAGCAGATATTTCTCTGTACAGCCTATGGTCCCATTCACTCGGGAATATCCCAACGCAGCTCCTAGAAGAAAGGTGTTTCTGACTCGCTGAATCTCAACATAGATTCAACTCTCTTAGGTGAACGAACGCACAGCAGAGCAGTTTCAAGGAAACGTTTCTCCTGAGTTTTAGACGAAGTTTCCTGCTGTTTAGTACGGATGCCGGCATTGGGCTGGACATACCGGTTTTGGGATTCTGCACAGAAATGGTTTGCAAACCGCTGAATCCACACGTGAGTTTAACTCCGTCAGTTGAATGCACACTTTGACAACCATTCAGTTAGATAGCTCCGTTTTGTTTTTAGAAGCAGATATTTCTCTGTACAGCCTATGGTCCCATTCACTCGGGAATATCCCAACGCAGCTCCTAGCATAAACGTGTTTCTGACTCGCTGAATCTCAACATAGTTTCAACTCTCTTAGGTGAACGAACGCACAGCAGAGCAGTTTCAAGGAAACGTTTCTCCTGAATTTTAGACGAAGTTTCCTGCTGTTTAGTTCGGATGCCGGCATTGAGCTGGAATTACCGGCTTTGGGATTCTGCACAGAAAGGGTTTGTAAACCGCTGAATCTAAAGGTGAGTTTAACTCTGTCAGTTGAATGCACACATTGACAACCATTCAGTTAGATACCACCCTTTTGGTTGTAGGAGCAGATATTTCTCTGTACAGCCTATGGTCCCATTCACTCGGGAATATCCCAACGCACCTCCTAGAAGAAACGTGTTTCTGACTCGCTGAATCTCAACATAGATTCAACTCTCTTAGGTGATCGAACGCACAGCAGAGCAGTTTCAAGGAATCTTTTCTCCTGAGTTTTAGACGAAGTTTCCTGCTGTTTAGTACGGATGCCGGCATTGGGCTGGAAATACCGGTTTTGGGATTCTGCACAGAAAGGGTTTGCAAACCGCTGAATCCACACGTGAGTTTAACTCTGTCAGTTGAAGGCACACATTGACAACCATTCAGTTAGATAGCTCCGTTTTGGTTTTAGAAGCAGATATTTCTCTGTACAGCCTATGGTCCCATTCACTCGGGAATATCCCAACGCAGCTCCTAGAAGAAACGTGTTTCTGACTCGCTGAATCTCAACATAGATTCAACTCTCTTAGGTGAACGAACGCACAGCAGAGCAGTTTCAAGGAAACGTTTCTCCTGAGTCTTAGACGAAGTTTCCTGCTGTTTAGTACGTATGCCGGCATTGGGCTGGAAATACCGGTTTTGGGATTCTGCACAGAAAGGGTTTGCAAACCGCTGAATCCACACGTGAGTTTAACTCTGTCAGTTGAATGCGCACATTGACAACGATTCAGTTAGATAGCTCCGTTTTGGTTTTAGAAGCAGATATTTCTCTGTACAGCCTATGGTCCCATTCACTCGGGAATATCCCAACGCAGCTCCTAGAAGAAACGTGTTTCTGACTCGCTGAATCTCAACATAGATTCAACTCTCTTAGGTGAACGAACGCACAGCAGAGCAGTTTCAAGGAAACGTTTCTCCTGAGTTTTAGACGAAGTTTCCTGCTGTTTAGTACGTATGCCGGCATTGGGCTGGAAATACCGGTTTTGGGATTCTGCACAGAAAGGGTTTGCAAACCGCTGAATCCACACGTGAGTTTAACTCTGTCAGTTGAATGCACACATTGACAACCATTCAGTTAGATAGCTCCGTTTTGGTTTTAGAAGCAGATATTTCTCTGTACAGCCTATGGTCCCATTCACTCGGGAATATCCCAACGCAGCTCCTAGAAGAAACGTGTTTCTGACTCGCTGAATCTCAACATAGATTCAACTCTCTTAGGTGAACGAACGCACAGCAGAGCAGTTTCAAGGAAAAGTTTCTCCTGAGTTTTAGACGAAGTTTCCTGCTGTTTAGTACGGATGCCGGCATTGGGCTGGAAATACCAGTTTTGGGATTTTGCACAGAAAGGGTTTGCAAACCGCTGTATCCACACTTGAGTTTAACTCTGTCAGTTGAATGCACACATTGACAACCATTCAGTTAGACAGCACACTTTTGGTTTTAGAAGCAGATATTTCTCTGTACAGCCTATGGTCCCATTCACTCGGGAATATCCCAACGCAGCTCCTAGAAGAAACGTGTTTCTGACTCGCTGAATCTCAACATAGATTCAACTCTCTTAGGTGAACGAACGCACAGCAGAGCAGTTTCAAGGAAACGTTTCTCCTGAGTTTTAGACTAAGTTTCCTGCTGTTAAGTACGTATGCCGGCATTGGGCTGGAAATACCGGTTTTGGGATTCTGCACAGAAAGGGTTTGCAAACCGCTGAATCCACACGTGAGTTTAACTCTGTCAGTTGAATGCACACATTGACAACCATTCAGTTAGATAGCTCCGTTTTGGTTTTAGAAGCAGATATTTCTCTGTACAGCCTATGGTCCCATTCACTCGGGAATATCCTAATGCAGCTCCTAGAAGAAACGTGTTTCTGACTCGCTGAATCTCAACATAGATTCAACTCTCTTAGGTGAACGAACGCACAGCAGAGCAGTTTCAAGGAAACGTTTCTCCTGAGTTTTAGACGAAGTTTCCTGCTGTTTAGTACGGATGCCGGCATTGGGCTGGACATACCGGTTTTGGGATTCTGCACAGAAATGGTTTGCAAACCGCTGAATCCACACGTGAGTTTAACTCCGTCAGTTGAATGCACACTTTGACAACCATTCAGTTAGATAGCTCCGTTTTGGTTTTAGAAGCAGATATTTCTCTGTACAGCCTATGGTCCCATTCACTCGGGAATATCCCAACGCAGCTCCTAGCATAAACGTGTTTCTGACTCGCTGAACCTCAACATAGTTTCAACTCTCTTAGGTGAACGAACGCACAGCAGAGCAGTTTCAAGGAAACGTTTCTCCTGAATTTTAGACGAAGTTTCCTGCTGTTTAGTTCGGATGCCGGCATTGAGCTGGAATTACCGGCTTTGGGATTCTGCACAGAAACGGTGTGTAAACCGCTGAATCTAAAGGTGAGTTTAACTCTGTCAGTTGAATGCACACATTGACAACCATTCAGTTAGATACCACCCTTTTGGTTGTAGGAGCAGATATTTCTCTGTACAGCCTATGGTCCCATTCACTCGGGAATATCCCAACGCACCTCCTAGAAGAAACGTGTTTCTGACTCGCTGAATCTCAACATAGATTCAACTCTCTTAGGTGATCGAACGCACAGCAGAGCAGTTTCAAGGAATCTTTTCTCCTGAGTTTTAGACGAAGTTTCCTGCTGTTTAGTACGGATGCCGGCATTGGGCTGGAAATACCGGTTTTGGGATTCTGCACAGAAAGGGTTTGCAAACCGCTGAATCCACACGTGAGTTTAACTCTGTCAGTTGAATGCACACATTGACAACCATTCAGTTTGATAGCACACTTTTGGTTTTAGAAGCAGATATTTCTCTGTACAGCCTATGGTCCCATTCACTCGGGAATATCCCAACGCAGCTCCTAGAAGAAACGTGTTTCTGACTCGCTGAATCTCAACATAGATTCAACTCTCTTAGGTGAACGAACGCACAGCAGAGCAGTTTCAAGGAAACGTTTCTCCTGAGTCTTAGAAGAAGTTTCCTGCTGTTTAGTACGTATGCCGGCATTGGGCTGGAAATACCGGTTTTGGGATTCTGCACAGAAAGGGTTTGCAAACCGCTGAATCCACACGTGAGTTTAACTCTGTCAGTTGATTGCGCACATTGACAACGATTCAGTTAGATAGCTCCGTTTTGGTTTTAGAAGCAGATATTTCTCTGTACAGCCTATGGTCCCATTCACTCGGGAATATCCCAACGCAGCTCCTAGAAGAAACGTGTTTCTGACTCGCTGAATCTCAACATAGATTCAACTCTCTTAGGTGAACGAACGCACAGCAGAGCAGTTTCAAGGAAACGTTTCTCCTGAGTTTTAGACGAAGTTTCCTGCTGTTTAGTACGTATGCCGGCATTGGGCTGGAAATACCGGTTTTGGGATTCTGCACAGAAAGGGTTTGCAAACCGCTGAATCCACACGTGAGTTTAACTCTGTCAGTTGAATGCACACATTGACAACCATTCAGTTAGATAGCTCCGTTTTGGTTTTAGAAGCAGATATTTCTCTGTACAGCCTATGGTCCCATTCACTCGGGAATATCCCAACGCAGCTCCTAGAAGAAACGTGTTTCTGACTCGCTGAATCTCAACATAGATTCAACTCTCTTAGGTGAACGAACGCACAGCAGAGCAGTTTCAAGGAAAAGTTTCTCCTGAGTTTTAGACGAAGTTTCCTGCTGTTTAGTACGGATGCCGGCATTGGGCTGGAAATACCAGTTTTGGGATTTTGCACAGAAAGGATTTGCAAACCCCTGTATCCACACTTGAGTTTAACTCTGTCAGTTGAATGCACACATTGACAACCATTCAGTTAGACAGCACACTTTTGGTTTTAGAAGCAGATATTTCTCTGTACAGCCTATGGTCCCATTCACTCGGGAATATCCCAACGCAGCTCCTAGAAGAAACGTGTTTCTGACTCGCTGAATCTCAACATAGATTCAACTCTCTTAGGTGAACGAACGCACAGCAGAGCAGTTTCAAGGAAACGTTTCTCCTGAGTTTTAGACTAAGTTTCCTGCTGTTAAGTACGTATGCCGGCATTGGGCTGGAAATACCGGTTTTGGGATTCTGCACAGAAAGGGTTTGCAAACCGCTGAATCCACACGTGAGTTTAACTCTGTCAGTTGAATGCACACATTGACAACCATTCAGTTAGATAGCTCCGTTTTGGTTTTAGAAGCAGATATTTCTCTGTACAGCCTATGGTCCCATTCACTCGGGAATATCCTAATGCAGCTCCTAGAAGAAACGTGTTTCTGACTCGCTGAATCTCAACATAGATTCAACTCTCTTAGGTGAACGAACGCACAGCAGAGCAGTTTCAAGGAAACGTTTCTCCTGAGTTTTAGACGAAGTTTCCTGCTGTTTAGTACGGATGCCGGCATTGGGCTGGACATACCGGTTTTGGGATTCTGCACAGAAATGGTTTGCAAACCGCTGAATCCACACGTGAGTTTAACTCCGTCAGTTGAATGCACACTTTGACAACCGTTCAGTTAGATAGCTCCGTTTTGGTTTTAGAAGCAGATATTTCTCTGTACAGCCTATGGTCCCATTCACTCGGGAATATCCCAACGCAGCTCCTAGCATAAACGTGTTTCTGACTCGCTGAACCTCAACATAGTTTCAACTCTCTTAGGTGAACGAACGCACAGCAGAGCAGTTTCAAGGAAACGTTTCTCCTGAATTTTAGACGAAGTTTCCTGCTGTTTAGTTCGGATGCCGGCATTGAGCTGGAATTACCGGCTTTGGGATTCTGCACAGAAACGGTGTGTAAACCGCTGAATCTAAAGGTGAGTTTAACTCTGTCAGTTGAATGCACACATTGACAACCATTCAGTTAGATACCACCCTTTTGGTTGTAGGAGCAGATATTTCTCTGTACAGCCTATGGTCCCATTCACTCGGGAATATCCCAACGCACCTCCTAGAAGAAACGTGTTTCTGACTCGCTGAATCTCAACATAGATTCAACTCTCTTAGGTGATCGAACGCACAGCAGAGCAGTTTCAAGGAAACGTTTCTCCTGAGTTTTAGACGAAGTTTCCTGCTGTTTAGTACGGATGCCGGCATTGGGCTGGAAATACCGGTTTTGGGATTCTGCACAGAAAGGGTTTGCAAACCGCTGAATCCACACGTGAGTTTAACTCTGTCAGTTGAATGCACACATTGACAACCATTCAGTTTGATAGCACACTTTTGGTTTTAGAAGCAGATATTTCTCTGTACAGCCTATGGTCCCATTCACTCGGGAATATCCCAACGCAGCTCCTAGAAGAAACGTGTTTCTGACTCGCTGAATCTCAACATAGATTCAACTCTCTTAGGTGAACGAACGCACAGCAGAGCAGTTTCAAGGAAACGTTTCTCCTGAGTCTTAGACGAAGTTTCCTGCTGTTTAGTACGTATGCCGGCATTGGGCTGGAAATACCGGTTTTGGGATTCTGCACAGAAAGGGTTTGCAAACCGCTGAATCCACACGTGAGTTTAACTCTGTCAGTTGAATGCACACATTGACAACCATTCAGTTAGATAGCTCCGTTTTGGTTTTAGAAGCAGATATTTCTCTGTACAGCCTATGGTCCCATTCACTCGGGAATATCCCAACGCAGCTCCTAGAAGAAACGTGTTTCTGACTCGCTGAATCTCAACATAGATTCAACTCTCTTAGGTGAACGAACGCACAGCAGAGCAGTTTCAAGGAAACGTTTCTCCTGAGTTTTAGACGAAGTTTCCTGCTGTTTAGTACGGATGCCGGCATTGGGCTGGAATTACCGGTTTTGGGATTCTGCACAGAAAGGGTTTGCAAACCGCTGAATCCACACGTGAGTTTAACTCTGTCAGTTGAATCCACACTTTGACAACCATTCAGTTTGATAGCACACTTTTGGTTTTAGAAGCAGATATTTCTCTGTACAGCCTATGGTCCCATTCACTCGGGAATATCCCAACGCAGCTCCTAGAAGAAAGGTGTTTCTGACTCGCTGAATCTCAACATAGATTCAACTCTCTTAGGTGAACGAACGCACAGCAGAGCAGTTTCAAGGAAACGTTTCTCCTGAGTCTTAGACGAAGTTTCCTGCTGTTTAGTACGTATGCCGGCATTGGGCTGGAAATACCGGTTTTGGGATTCTGCACAGAAAGGGTTTGCAAACCGCTGAATCCACACGTGAGTTTAACTCTGTCAGTTGAATGCACACATTGACAACCATTCAGTTAGATAGCTCCGTTTTGGTTTTAGAAGCAGATATTTCTCTGTACAGCCTGTGGTCCCATTCACTCAGGAATATCCCAACGCAGCTCCTAGAAGAAACGTGTTTCTGACTCGCTGAATCTCAACATAGATTCAACTCTCTTAGGTGAACGAACGCACAGCAGAGCAGTTTCAAGGAAACGTTTCTCCTGAGTTTTAGACGAAGTTTCCTGCTGTTTAGTACAGATGCCGGCATTGAGCTGGAATTACCGGTTTTGGGAATCTGCACAGAAAGGGTTTGTAAACCGCTGAATCCAAACGTGAGTTTAACTCTGTCAGTTGAATGCACACATTGACAACCATTCAGTTAGATACCACCCTTTTGGTTGTAGCAGCAGATATTTCTCTGTACAGCCTATGGTACCATTCACTCGGGAATATCCCAACGCACCTCCTAGAAGAAAGGTGTTTCTGACTCGCTGAATCTCAACATAGATTCAACTCTCTTAGGTGAACGAACGCACAGCAGAGCAGTTTCAAGGAAACGTTTCTCCTGAGTTTTAGACGAAGTTTCCTGCTGTTTAGTACGGATGCCGGCATTGGGCTGGACATACCGGTTTTGGGATTCTGCACAGAAAGGGTTTGCAAACCGCTGAATCCACACGTGAGTTCAACTCTGTCAGTTGAATGCACACATTGACAACCATTCAGTTAGATAGCACACTTTTGGTTTTAGAAGCAGATATTTCTCTGTACAGCCTATGGTCCCATTCACTCGGGAATATCCCAACGCAGCTCCTAGAAGAAACGTGTTTCTGACTCGCTGAATCTCAACATAGATTCAACTCTCTTAGGTGAACGAAAGCACAGCAGAGCAGTTTCAAGGAAACGTTTCTCCTGAGTTTTAGACGAAGTTTCCTGCTGTTTAGTACGTATGCCGGCATTGGGCTGGAAATACCGGTTTTGGAATTCTGCACAGAAAGGGTTTGCAAACCGCTGAATCCACACGTGAGTTTAACTCTGTCAGTTGAATGAACACATTGACAACCATTCAGTTAGATAGCTCCGTTTTGGTTTTAGAAGCAGATATTTCTCTGTACAGCCTATGGTCCCATTCACTCGGGAATATCCTAACGCAGCTCCTAGAAGAAACGTGTTTCTGACTCGCTGAATCTCAACATAGATTCAACTCTCTTAGGTGAACGAACGCACAGCAGAGCAGTTTCAAGGAAAAGTTTCTCCTGAGTTTTAGACGAAGTTTCCTGCTGTTTAGTACGGATGCCGGCATTGGGCTGGAAATACCAGTTTTGGGATTTTGCACAGAAAGGGTTTGCAAACCGCTGTATCCACACTTGAGTTTAACTCTGTCAGTTGAATGCACACATTGACAACCATTCAGTTAGACAGCACACTTTTGGTTTTAGAAGCAGATATTTCTCTGTACAGCCTATGGTCCCATTCACTCGGGAATATCCCAACGCAGCTCCTAGAAGAAACGTGTTTCTGACTCGCTGAATCTCAACATAGATTCAACTCTCTTAGGTGAACGAACGCACAGCAGAGCAGTTTCAAGGAAACGTTTCTCCTGAGTTTTAGACTAAGTTTCCTGCTGTTAAGTACGTATGCCGGCATTGGGCTGGAAATACCGGTTTTGGGATTCTGCACAGAAAGGGTTTGCAAACCGCTGAATCCACACGTGAGTTTAACTCTGTCAGTTGAATGCACACATTGACAACCATTCAGTTAGATAGCTCCGTTTTGGTTTTAGAAGCAGATATTTCTCTGTACAGCCTATGGTCCCATTCACTCGGGAATATCCTAATGCAGCTCCTAGAAGAAACGTGTTTCTGACTCGCTGAATCTCAACATAGATTCAACTCTCTTAGGTGAACGAACGCACAGCAGAGCAGTTTCAAGGAAACGTTTCTCCTGAGTTTTAGACGAAGTTTCCTGCTGTTTAGTACGGATGCCGGCATTGGGCTGGACATACCGGTTTTGGGATTCTGCACAGAAATGGTTTGCAAACCGCTGAATCCACACGTGAGTTTAACTCCGTCAGTTGAATGCACACTTTGACAACCATTCAGTTAGATAGCTCCGTTTTGGTTTTAGAAGCAGATATTTCTCTGTACAGCCTATGGTCCCATTCACTCGGGAATATCCCAACGCAGCTCCTAGCATAAACGTGTTTCTGACTCGCTGAACCTCAACATAGTTTCAACTCTCTTAGGTGAACGAACGCACAGCAGAGCAGTTTCAAGGAAACGTTTCTCCTGAATTTTAGACGAAGTTTCCTGCTGTTTAGTTCGGATGCCGGCATTGAGCTGGAATTACCGGATTTTGGATTCTGCACAGAAAGGGTGTGTAAACCGCTGAATCTAAAGGTGAGTTTAACTCTGTCAGTTGAATGCACACATTGACAACCATTCAGTTAGATACCACCCTTTTGGTTGTAGGAGCAGATATTTCTCTGTACAGCCTATGGTCCCATTCACTCGGGAATATCCCAACGCACCTCCTAGAAGAAACGTGTTTCTGACTCGCTGAATCTCAACATAGATTCAACTCTCTTAGGTGATAGAACGCACAGCAGAGCAGTTTCAAGGAAACGTTTCTCCTGAGTTTTAGACGAAGTTTCCTGCTGTTTAGTACGGATGCCGGCATTGGGCTGGAAATACCGGTTTTGGGATTCTGCACAGAAAGGGTTTGCAAACCGCTGAATCCACACGTGAGTTTAACTCTGTCAGTTGAATGCACACATTGACAACCATTCAGTTTGATAGCACACTTTTGGTTTTAGAAGCAGATATTTCTCTGTACAGCCTATGGTCCCATTCACTCGGGAATATCCCAACGCAGCTCCTAGAAGAAACGTGTTTCTGACTCGCTGAATCTCAACATAGATTCAACTCTCTTAGGTGAACGAACGCACAGCAGAGCAGTTTCAAGGAAACGTTTCTCCTGAGTCTTAGACGAAGTTTCCTGCTGTTTAGTACGTATGCCGGCATTGGGCTGGAAATACCGGTTTTGGGATTCTGCACAGAAAGGGTTTGCAAACCGCTGAATCCACACGTGAGTTTAACTCTGTCAGTTGAATGCACACATTGACAACCATTCAGTTAGATAGCTCCGTTTTGGTTTTAGAAGCAGATATTTCTCTGTACAGCCTATGGTCCCATTCACTCGGGAATATCCCAACGCAGCTCCTAGAAGAAACGTGTTTCTGACTCGCTGAATCTCAACATAGATTCAACTCTCTTAGGTGAACGAACGCACAGCAGAGCAGTTTCAAGGAAACGTTTCTCCTGAGTTTTAGACGAAGTTTCCTGCTGTTTAGTACGGATGCCGGCATTGGGCTGGACATACAGGTTTTGGGATTCTGCACAGAAATGGTTTGCAAACCGCTGAATCCACACGTGAGTTTAACTCTGTCAGTTGAATGCACACATTGACAACCATTCAGTTTGATAGCACCCTTTTGGTTTTAGAAGCAGATATTTCTCTGTACAGCCTATGGTCCCATTCACTCGGGAATATCCCAACGCAGCTCCTAGAAGAAACGGGTTTCTGACTCGCTGAATCTCAACATAGATTCAACTCTCTTAGGTGAACGAAAGCACAGCAGAGCAGTTTCAAGGAAACGTTTCTCCTGAGTTTTAGACGAAGTTTCCTGCTGTTTAGTACGTATGCCGGCATTGGGCTGGAAATACCGGTTTTGGAATTCTGCACAGAAAGGGTTTGCAAACCGCTGAATCCACACGTGAGTTTAACTCTGTCAGTTGAATGAACACATTGACAACCATTCAGTTAGATAGCTCCGTTTTGGTTTTAGAAGCAGATATTTCTCTGTACAGCCTATGGTCCCATTCACTCGGGAATATCCTAACGCAGCTCCTAGAAGAAACGTGTTTCTGACTCGCTGAATCTCAACATAGATTCAACTCTCTTAGGTGAACGAACGCACAGCAGAGCAGTTTCAAGGAAAAGTTTCTCCTGAGTTTTAGACGAAGTTTCCTGCTGTTTAGTACGGATGCCGGCATTGGGCTGGAAATACCAGTTTTGGGATTTTGCACAGAAAGGGTTTGCAAACCGCTGTATCCACACTTGAGTTTAACTCTGTCAGTTGAATGCACACATTGACAACCATTCAGTTAGACAGCACACTTTTGGTTTTAGAAGCAGATATTTCTCTGTACAGCCTATGGTCCCATTCACTCGGGAATATCCCAACGCAGCTCCTAGAAGAAACGTGTTTCTGACTCGCTGAATCTCAACATAGATTCAACTCTCTTAGGTGAACGAACGCACAGCAGAGCAGTTTCAAGGAAACGTTTCTCCTGAGTTTTAGACTAAGTTTCCTGCTGTTAAGTACGTATGCCGGCATTGGGCTGGAAATACCGGTTTTGGGATTCTGCACAGAAAGGGTTTGCAAACCGCTGAATCCACACGTGAGTTTAACTCTGTCAGTTGAATGCACACATTGACAACCATTCAGTTAGATAGCTCCGTTTTGGTTTTAGAAGCAGATATTTCTCTGTACAGCCTATGGTCCCATTCACTCGGGAATATCCTAATGCAGCTCCTAGAAGAAACGTGTTTCTGACTCGCTGAATCTCAACATAGATTCAACTCTCTTAGGTGAACGAACGCACAGCAGAGCAGTTTCAAGGAAACGTTTCTCCTGAGTTTTAGACGAAGTTTCCTGCTGTTTAGTACGGATGCCGGCATTGGGCTGGACATACCGGTTTTGGGATTCTGCACAGAAATGGTTTGCAAACCGCTGAATCCACACGTGAGTTTAACTCCGTCAGTTGAATGCACACTTTGACAACCATTCAGTTAGATAGCTCCGTTTTGGTTTTAGAAGCAGATATTTCTCTGTACAGCCTATGGTCCCATTCACTCGGGAATATCCCAACGCAGCTCCTAGCATAAACGTGTTTCTGACTCGCTGAACCTCAACATAGTTTCAACTCTCTTAGGTGAACGAACGCACAGCAGAGCAGTTTCAAGGAAACGTTTCTCCTGAATTTTAGACGAAGTTTCCTGCTGTTTAGTTCGGATGCCGGCATTGAGCTGGAATTACCGGATTTTGGATTCTGCACAGAAAGGGTGTGTAAACCGCTGAATCTAAAGGTGAGTTTAACTCTGTCAGTTGAATGCACACATTGACAACCATTCAGTTAGATACCACCCTTTTGGTTGTAGGAGCAGATATTTCTCTGTACAGCCTATGGTCCCATTCACTCGGGAATATCCCAACGCACCTCCTAGAAGAAACGTGTTTCTGACTCGCTGAATCTCAACATAGATTCAACTCTCTTAGGTGATAGAACGCACAGCAGAGCAGTTTCAAGGAAACGTTTCTCCTGAGTTTTAGACGAAGTTTCCTGCTGTTTAGTACGGATGCCGGCATTGGGCTGGAAATACCGGTTTTGGGATTCTGCACAGAAAGGGTTTGCAAACCGCTGAATCCACACGTGAGTTTAACTCTGTCAGTTGAATGCACACATTGACAACCATTCAGTTTGATAGCACACTTTTGGTTTTAGAAGCAGATATTTCTCTGTACAGCCTATGGTCCCATTCACTCGGGAATATCCCAACGCAGCTCCTAGAAGAAACGTGTTTCTGACTCGCTGAATCTCAACATAGATTCAACTCTCTTAGGTGAACGAACGCACAGCAGAGCAGTTTCAAGGAAACGTTTCTCCTGAGTCTTAGACGAAGTTTCCTGCTGTTTAGTACGTATGCCGGCATTGGGCTGGAAATACCGGTTTTGGGATTCTGCACAGAAAGGGTTTGCAAACCGCTGAATCCACACGTGAGTTTAACTCTGTCAGTTGAATGCACACATTGACAACCATTCAGTTAGATAGCTCCGTTTTGGTTTTAGAAGCAGATATTTCTCTGTACAGCCTATGGTCCCATTCACTCGGGAATATCCCAACGCAGCTCCTAGAAGAAACGTGTTTCTGACTCGCTGAATCTCAACATAGATTCAACTCTCTTAGGTGAACGAACGCACAGCAGAGCAGTTTCAAGGAAACGTTTCTCCTGAGTTTTAGACGAAGTTTCCTGCTGTTTAGTACGGATGCCGGCATTGGGCTGGACATACAGGTTTTGGGATTCTGCACAGAAATGGTTTGCAAACCGCTGAATCCACACGTGAGTTTAACTCTGTCAGTTGAATGCACACATTGACAACCATTCAGTTTGATAGCACCCTTTTGGTTTTAGAAGCAGATATTTCTCTGTACAGCCTATGGTCCCATTCACTCGGGAATATCCCAACGCAGCTCCTAGAAGAAACGGGTTTCTGACTCGCTGAATCTCAACATAGATTCAACTCTCTTAGGTGAACGAACGCACAGCAGAGCAGTTTCAAGGAAACGTTTCTCCTGAGTTTTAGACGAAGTTTCCTGCTGTTTAGTACGGATGCCGGCATTGGGCTGGAAATACCGGTTTTGGGATTCTGCACAGAAAGGGTTTGCAAACCGCTGAATCCACACGTGAGTTTAACTCTGTCAGTTGAATGCACACATTGACAACCATTCAATTTGATAGCACACTTTTGGTTTTAGAAGCAGATATTTCTCTGTACAGCCTATGGTCCCATTCACTCGGGAATATCCCAACGCAGCTCCTAGAAGAAACGTGTTTCTGACTCGCTGAATCTCAACATAGATTCAACTCTTTTAGGTGAACGGACGCACAGCAGAGCAGTTTCAAGGAAACGTTTCTCCTGAGTTTTAGACGAAGTTTCCTGCTGTTTAGTACGTATGCCGGCATTGGGCTGGAAATACCGGTTTTGGGATTCTGCACAGAAAGGGTTTGCAAACCGCTGAATCCACACGTGAGTTTAACTCTGTCAGTTGAATGCACACATTGACAACCATTCAGTTAGATAGCTCCGTTTTGGTTTTAGAAGCAGATATTTCTCTGTACAGCCTATGGTCCCATTCACTCGGGAATATCCCAACGCAGCTCCTAGAAGAAAGGTGTTTCTGACTCGCTGAATCTCAACATAGATTCAACTCTCTTAGGTGAACGAACGCACAGCAGAGCAGTTTCAAGGAAACGTTTCTCCTGAGTTTTAGACGAAGTTTCCTGCTGTTTAGTACGGATGCCGGCATTGGGCTGGACATACCGGTTTTGGGATTCTGCACAGAAATGGTTTGCAAACCGCTGAATCCACACGTGAGTTTAACTCCGTCAGTTGAATGCACACTTTGACAACCATTCAGTTAGATAGCTCCGTTTTGTTTTTAGAAGCAGATATTTCTCTGTACAGCCTATGGTCCCATTCACTCGGGAATATCCCAACGCAGCTCCTAGCATAAACGTGTTTCTGACTCGCTGAATCTCAACATAGTTTCAACTCTCTTAGGTGAACGAACGCACAGCAGAGCAGTTTCAAGGAAACGTTTCTCCTGAATTTTAGACGAAGTTTCCTGCTGTTTAGTTCGGATGCCGGCATTGAGCTGGAATTACCGGCTTTGGGATTCTGCACAGAAAGGGTTTGTAAACCGCTGAATCTAAAGGTGAGTTTAACTCTGTCAGTTGAATGCACACATTGACAACCATTCAGTTAGATACCACCCTTTTGGTTGTAGGAGCAGATATTTCTCTGTACAGCCTATGGTCCCATTCACTCGGGAATATCCCAACGCACCTCCTAGAAGAAACGTGTTTCTGACTCGCTGAATCTCAACATAGATTCAACTCTCTTAGGTGATCGAACGCACAGCAGAGCAGTTTCAAGGAATCTTTTCTCCTGAGTTTTAGACGAAGTTTCCTGCTGTTTAGTACGGATGCCGGCATTGGGCTGGAAATACCGGTTTTGGGATTCTGCACAGAAAGGGTTTGCAAACCGCTGAATCCACACGTGAGTTTAACTCTGTCAGTTGAAGGCACACATTGACAACCATTCAGTTAGATAGCTCCGTTTTGGTTTTAGAAGCAGATATTTCTCTGTACAGCCTATGGTCCCATTCACTCGGGAATATCCCAACGCAGCTCCTAGAAGAAACGTGTTTCTGACTCGCTGAATCTCAACATAGATTCAACTCTCTTAGGTGAACGAACGCACAGCAGAGCAGTTTCAAGGAAACGTTTCTCCTGAGTCTTAGACGAAGTTTCCTGCTGTTTAGTACGTATGCCGGCATTGGGCTGGAAATACCGGTTTTGGGATTCTGCACAGAAAGGGTTTGCAAACCGCTGAATCCACACGTGAGTTTAACTCTGTCAGTTGAATGCACACATTGACAACCATTCAGTTAGACAGCACACTTTTGGTTTTAGAAGCAGATATTTCTCTGTACAGCCTATGGTCCCATTCACTCGGGAATATCCCAACGCAGCTCCTAGAAGAAACGTGTTTCTGACTCGCTGAATCTCAACATAGATTCAACTCTCTTAGGTGAACGAACGCACAGCAGAGCAGTTTCAAGGAAACGTTTCTCCTGAGTTTTAGACTAAGTTTCCTGCTGTTAAGTACGTATGCCGGCATTGGGCTGGAAATACCGGTTTTGGGATTCTGCACAGAAAGGGTTTGCAAACCGCTGAATCCACACGTGAGTTTAACTCTGTCAGTTGAATGCACACATTGACAACCATTCAGTTAGATAGCTCCGTTTTGGTTTTAGAAGCAGATATTTCTCTGTACAGCCTATGGTCCCATTCACTCGGGAATATCCTAATGCAGCTCCTAGAAGAAACGTGTTTCTGACTCGCTGAATCTCAACATAGATTCAACTCTCTTAGGTGAACGAACGCACAGCAGAGCAGTTTCAAGGAAACGTTTCTCCTGAGTTTTAGACGAAGTTTCCTGCTGTTTAGTACGGATGCCGGCATTGGGCTGGACATACCGGTTTTGGGATTCTGCACAGAAATGGTTTGCAAACCGCTGAATCCACACGTGAGTTTAACTCCGTCAGTTGAATGCACACTTTGACAACCATTCAGTTAGATAGCTCCGTTTTGGTTTTAGAAGCAGATATTTCTCTGTACAGCCTATGGTCCCATTCACTCGGGAATATCCCAACGCAGCTCCTAGCATAAACGTGTTTCTGACTCGCTGAACCTCAACATAGTTTCAACTCTCTTAGGTGAACGAACGCACAGCAGAGCAGTTTCAAGGAAACGTTTCTCCTGAATTTTAGACGAAGTTTCCTGCTGTTTAGTTCGGATGCCGGCATTGAGCTGGAATTACCGGCTTTGGGATTCTGCACAGAAACGGTGTGTAAACCGCTGAATCTAAAGGTGAGTTTAACTCTGTCAGTTGAATGCACACATTGACAACCATTCAGTTAGATACCACCCTTTTGGTTGTAGGAGCAGATATTTCTCTGTACAGCCTATGGTCCCATTCACTCGGGAATATCCCAACGCACCTCCTAGAAGAAACGTGTTTCTGACTCGCTGAATCTCAACATAGATTCAACTCTCTTAGGTGATCGAACGCACAGCAGAGCAGTTTCAAGGAATCTTTTCTCCTGAGTTTTAGACGAAGTTTCCTGCTGTTTAGTACGGATGCCGGCATTGGGCTGGAAATACCGGTTTTGGGATTCTGCACAGAAAGGGTTTGCAAACCGCTGAATCCACACGTGAGTTTAACTCTGTCAGTTGAATGCACACATTGACAACCATTCAGTTTGATAGCACACTTTTGGTTTTAGAAGCAGATATTTCTCTGTACAGCCTATGGTCCCATTCACTCGGGAATATCCCAACGCAGCTCCTAGAAGAAACGTGTTTCTGACTCGCTGAATCTCAACATAGATTCAACTCTTTTAGGTGAACGGACGCACAGCAGAGCAGTTTCAAGGAAACGTTTCTCCTGAGTTTTAGACGAAGTTTCCTGCTGTTTAGTACGTATGCCGGCATTGGGCTGGAAATACCGGTTTTGGGATTCTGCACAGAAAGGGTTTGCAAACCGCTGAATCCACACGTGAGTTTAACTCTGTCAGTTGAATGCACACATTGACAACCATTCAGTTAGATAGCTCCGTTTTGGTTTTAGAAGCAGATATTTCTCTGTACAGCCTATGGTCCCATTCACTCGGGAATATCCCAACGCAGCTCCTAGAAGAAAGGTGTTTCTGACTCGCTGAATCTCAACATAGATTCAACTCTCTTAGGTGAACGAACGCACAGCAGAGCAGTTTCAAGGAAACGTTTCTCCTGAGTTTTAGACGAAGTTTCCTGCTGTTTAGTACGGATGCCGGCATTGGGCTGGACATACCGGTTTTGGGATTCTGCACAGAAATGGTTTGCAAACCGCTGAATCCACACGTGAGTTTAACTCCGTCAGTTGAATGCACACTTTGACAACCATTCAGTTAGATAGCTCCGTTTTGTTTTTAGAAGCAGATATTTCTCTGTACAGCCTATGGTCCCATTCACTCGGGAATATCCCAACGCAGCTCCTAGCATAAACGTGTTTCTGACTCGCTGAATCTCAACATAGTTTCAACTCTCTTAGGTGAACGAACGCACAGCAGAGCAGTTTCAAGGAAACGTTTCTCCTGAATTTTAGACGAAGTTTCCTGCTGTTTAGTTCGGATGCCGGCATTGAGCTGGAATTACCGGCTTTGGGATTCTGCACAGAAAGGGTTTGTAAACCGCTGAATCTAAAGGTGAGTTTAACTCTGTCAGTTGAATGCACACATTGACAACCATTCAGTTAGATACCACCCTTTTGGTTGTAGGAGCAGATATTTCTCTGTACAGCCTATGGTCCCATTCACTCGGGAATATCCCAACGCACCTCCTAGAAGAAACGTGTTTCTGACTCGCTGAATCTCAACATAGATTCAACTCTCTTAGGTGATCGAACGCACAGCAGAGCAGTTTCAAGGAATCTTTTCTCCTGAGTTTTAGACGAAGTTTCCTGCTGTTTAGTACGGATGCCGGCATTGGGCTGGAAATACCGGTTTTGGGATTCTGCACAGAAAGGGTTTGCAAACCGCTGAATCCACACGTGAGTTTAACTCTGTCAGTTGAAGGCACACATTGACAACCATTCAGTTAGATAGCTCCGTTTTGGTTTTAGAAGCAGATATTTCTCTGTACAGCCTATGGTCCCATTCACTCGGGAATATCCCAACGCAGCTCCTAGAAGAAACGTGTTTCTGACTCGCTGAATCTCAACATAGATTCAACTCTCTTAGGTGAACGAACGCACAGCAGAGCAGTTTCAAGGAAACGTTTCTCCTGAGTCTTAGACGAAGTTTCCTGCTGTTTAGTACGTATGCCGGCATTGGGCTGGAAATACCGGTTTTGGGATTCTGCACAGAAAGGGTTTGCAAACCGCTGAATCCACACGTGAGTTTAACTCTGTCAGTTGAATGCGCACATTGACAACGATTCAGTTAGATAGCTCCGTTTTGGTTTTAGAAGCAGATATTTCTCTGTACAGCCTATGGTCCCATTCACTCGGGAATATCCCAACGCAGCTCCTAGAAGAAACGTGTTTCTGACTCGCTGAATCTCAACATAGATTCAACTCTCTTAGGTGAACGAACGCACAGCAGAGCAGTTTCAAGGAAACGTTTCTCCTGAGTTTTAGACGAAGTTTCCTGCTGTTTAGTACGTATGCCGGCATTGGGCTGGAAATACCGGTTTTGGGATTCTGCACAGAAAGGGTTTGCAAACCGCTGAATCCACACGTGAGTTTAACTCTGTCAGTTGAATGCACACATTGACAACCATTCAGTTAGATAGCTCCGTTTTGGTTTTAGAAGCAGATATTTCTCTGTACAGCCTATGGTCCCATTCACTCGGGAATATCCCAACGCAGCTCCTAGAAGAAACGTGTTTCTGACTCGCTGAATCTCAACATAGATTCAACTCTCTTAGGTGAACGAACGCACAGCAGAGCAGTTTCAAGGAAAAGTTTCTCCTGAGTTTTAGACGAAGTTTCCTGCTGTTTAGTACGGATGCCGGCATTGGGCTGGAAATACCAGTTTTGGGATTTTGCACAGAAAGGGTTTGCAAACCGCTGTATCCACACTTGAGTTTAACTCTGTCAGTTGAATGCACACATTGACAACCATTCAGTTAGACAGCACACTTTTGGTTTTAGAAGCAGATATTTCTCTGTACAGCCTATGGTCCCATTCACTCGGGAATATCCCAACGCAGCTCCTAGAAGAAACGTGTTTCTGACTCGCTGAATCTCAACATAGATTCAACTCTCTTAGGTGAACGAACGCACAGCAGAGCAGTTTCAAGGAAACGTTTCTCCTGAGTTTTAGACTAAGTTTCCTGCTGTTAAGTACGTATGCCGGCATTGGGCTGGAAATACCGGTTTTGGGATTCTGCACAGAAAGGGTTTGCAAACCGCTGAATCCACACGTGAGTTTAACTCTGTCAGTTGAATGCACACATTGACAACCATTCAGTTAGATAGCTCCGTTTTGGTTTTAGAAGCAGATATTTCTCTGTACAGCCTATGGTCCCATTCACTCGGGAATATCCTAATGCAGCTCCTAGAAGAAACGTGTTTCTGACTCGCTGAATCTCAACATAGATTCAACTCTCTTAGGTGAACGAACGCACAGCAGAGCAGTTTCAAGGAAACGTTTCTCCTGAGTTTTAGACGAAGTTTCCTGCTGTTTAGTACGGATGCCGGCATTGGGCTGGACATACCGGTTTTGGGATTCTGCACAGAAATGGTTTGCAAACCGCTGAATCCACACGTGAGTTTAACTCCGTCAGTTGAATGCACACTTTGACAACCATTCAGTTAGATAGCTCCGTTTTGGTTTTAGAAGCAGATATTTCTCTGTACAGCCTATGGTCCCATTCACTCGGGAATATCCCAACGCAGCTCCTAGCATAAACGTGTTTCTGACTCGCTGAACCTCAACATAGTTTCAACTCTCTTAGGTGAACGAACGCACAGCAGAGCAGTTTCAAGGAAACGTTTCTCCTGAATTTTAGACGAAGTTTCCTGCTGTTTAGTTCGGATGCCGGCATTGAGCTGGAATTACCGGCTTTGGGATTCTGCACAGAAACGGTGTGTAAACCGCTGAATCTAAAGGTGAGTTTAACTCTGTCAGTTGAATGCACACATTGACAACCATTCAGTTAGATACCACCCTTTTGGTTGTAGGAGCAGATATTTCTCTGTACAGCCTATGGTCCCATTCACTCGGGAATATCCCAACGCACCTCCTAGAAGAAACGTGTTTCTGACTCGCTGAATCTCAACATAGATTCAACTCTCTTAGGTGATCGAACGCACAGCAGAGCAGTTTCAAGGAATCTTTTCTCCTGAGTTTTAGACGAAGTTTCCTGCTGTTTAGTACGGATGCCGGCATTGGGCTGGAAATACCGGTTTTGGGATTCTGCACAGAAAGGGTTTGCAAACCGCTGAATCCACACGTGAGTTTAACTCTGTCAGTTGAATGCACACATTGACAACCATTCAGTTTGATAGCACACTTTTGGTTTTAGAAGCAGATATTTCTCTGTACAGCCTATGGTCCCATTCACTCGGGAATATCCCAACGCAGCTCCTAGAAGAAACGTGTTTCTGACTCGCTGAATCTCAACATAGATTCAACTCTCTTAGGTGAACGAACGCACAGCAGAGCAGTTTCAAGGAAACGTTTCTCCTGAGTCTTAGAAGAAGTTTCCTGCTGTTTAGTACGTATGCCGGCATTGGGCTGGAAATACCGGTTTTGGGATTCTGCACAGAAAGGGTTTGCAAACCGCTGAATCCACACGTGAGTTTAACTCTGTCAGTTGATTGCGCACATTGACAACGATTCAGTTAGATAGCTCCGTTTTGGTTTTAGAAGCAGATATTTCTCTGTACAGCCTATGGTCCCATTCACTCGGGAATATCCCAACGCAGCTCCTAGAAGAAACGTGTTTCTGACTCGCTGAATCTCAACATAGATTCAACTCTCTTAGGTGAACGAACGCACAGCAGAGCAGTTTCAAGGAAACGTTTCTCCTGAGTTTTAGACGAAGTTTCCTGCTGTTTAGTACGTATGCCGGCATTGGGCTGGAAATACCGGTTTTGGGATTCTGCACAGAAAGGGTTTGCAAACCGCTGAATCCACACGTGAGTTTAACTCTGTCAGTTGAATGCACACATTGACAACCATTCAGTTAGATAGCTCCGTTTTGGTTTTAGAAGCAGATATTTCTCTGTACAGCCTATGGTCCCATTCACTCGGGAATATCCCAACGCAGCTCCTAGAAGAAACGTGTTTCTGACTCGCTGAATCTCAACATAGATTCAACTCTCTTAGGTGAACGAACGCACAGCAGAGCAGTTTCAAGGAAAAGTTTCTCCTGAGTTTTAGACGAAGTTTCCTGCTGTTTAGTACGGATGCCGGCATTGGGCTGGAAATACCAGTTTTGGGATTTTGCACAGAAAGGATTTGCAAACCCCTGTATCCACACTTGAGTTTAACTCTGTCAGTTGAATGCACACATTGACAACCATTCAGTTAGACAGCACACTTTTGGTTTTAGAAGCAGATATTTCTCTGTACAGCCTATGGTCCCATTCACTCGGGAATATCCCAACGCAGCTCCTAGAAGAAACGTGTTTCTGACTCGCTGAATCTCAACATAGATTCAACTCTCTTAGGTGAACGAACGCACAGCAGAGCAGTTTCAAGGAAACGTTTCTCCTGAGTTTTAGACTAAGTTTCCTGCTGTTAAGTACGTATGCCGGCATTGGGCTGGAAATACCGGTTTTGGGATTCTGCACAGAAAGGGTTTGCAAACCGCTGAATCCACACGTGAGTTTAACTCTGTCAGTTGAATGCACACATTGACAACCATTCAGTTAGATAGCTCCGTTTTGGTTTTAGAAGCAGATATTTCTCTGTACAGCCTATGGTCCCATTCACTCGGGAATATCCTAATGCAGCTCCTAGAAGAAACGTGTTTCTGACTCGCTGAATCTCAACATAGATTCAACTCTCTTAGGTGAACGAACGCACAGCAGAGCAGTTTCAAGGAAACGTTTCTCCTGAGTTTTAGACGAAGTTTCCTGCTGTTTAGTACGGATGCCGGCATTGGGCTGGACATACCGGTTTTGGGATTCTGCACAGAAATGGTTTGCAAACCGCTGAATCCACACGTGAGTTTAACTCCGTCAGTTGAATGCACACTTTGACAACCGTTCAGTTAGATAGCTCCGTTTTGGTTTTAGAAGCAGATATTTCTCTGTACAGCCTATGGTCCCATTCACTCGGGAATATCCCAACGCAGCTCCTAGCATAAACGTGTTTCTGACTCGCTGAACCTCAACATAGTTTCAACTCTCTTAGGTGAACGAACGCACAGCAGAGCAGTTTCAAGGAAACGTTTCTCCTGAATTTTAGACGAAGTTTCCTGCTGTTTAGTTCGGATGCCGGCATTGAGCTGGAATTACCGGCTTTGGGATTCTGCACAGAAACGGTGTGTAAACCGCTGAATCTAAAGGTGAGTTTAACTCTGTCAGTTGAATGCACACATTGACAACCATTCAGTTAGATACCACCCTTTTGGTTGTAGGAGCAGATATTTCTCTGTACAGCCTATGGTCCCATTCACTCGGGAATATCCCAACGCACCTCCTAGAAGAAACGTGTTTCTGACTCGCTGAATCTCAACATAGATTCAACTCTCTTAGGTGATCGAACGCACAGCAGAGCAGTTTCAAGGAAACGTTTCTCCTGAGTTTTAGACGAAGTTTCCTGCTGTTTAGTACGGATGCCGGCATTGGGCTGGAAATACCGGTTTTGGGATTCTGCACAGAAAGGGTTTGCAAACCGCTGAATCCACACGTGAGTTTAACTCTGTCAGTTGAATGCACACATTGACAACCATTCAGTTTGATAGCACACTTTTGGTTTTAGAAGCAGATATTTCTCTGTACAGCCTATGGTCCCATTCACTCGGGAATATCCCAACGCAGCTCCTAGAAGAAACGTGTTTCTGACTCGCTGAATCTCAACATAGATTCAACTCTCTTAGGTGAACGAACGCACAGCAGAGCACTTTCAAGGAAACGTTTCTCCTGAGTCTTAGACGAAGTTTCCTGCTGTTTAGTACGTATGCCGGCATTGGGCTGGAAATACCGGTTTTGGGATTCTGCACAGAAAGGGTTTGCAAACCGCTGAATCCACACGTGAGTTTAACTCTGTCAGTTGAATGCACACATTGACAACCATTCAGTTAGATAGCTCCGTTTTGGTTTTAGAAGCAGATATTTCTCTGTACAGCCTATGGTCCCATTCACTCGGGAATATCCCAACGCAGCTCCTAGAAGAAACGTGTTTCTGACTCGCTGAATCTCAACATAGATTCAACTCTCTTAGGTGAACGAACGCACAGCAGAGCAGTTTCAAGGAAACGTTTCTCCTGAGTTTTAGACGAAGTTTCCTGCTGTTTAGTACGGATGCCGGCATTGGGCTGGAATTACCGGTTTTGGGATTCTGCACAGAAAGGGTTTGCAAACCGCTGAATCCACACGTGAGTTTAACTCTGTCAGTTGAATCCACACTTTGACAACCATTCAGTTTGATAGCACACTTTTGGTTTTAGAAGCAGATATTTCTCTGTACAGCCTATGGTCCCATTCACTCGGGAATATCCCAACGCAGCTCCTAGAAGAAAGGTGTTTCTGACTCGCTGAATCTCAACATAGATTCAACTCTCTTAGGTGAACGAACGCACAGCAGAGCAGTTTCAAGGAAACGTTTCTCCTGAGTCTTAGACGAAGTTTCCTGCTGTTTAGTACGTATGCCGGCATTGGGCTGGAAATACCGGTTTTGGGATTCTGCACAGAAAGGGTTTGCAAACCGCTGAATCCACACGTGAGTTTAACTCTGTCAGTTGAATGCACACATTGACAACCATTCAGTTAGATAGCTCCGTTTTGGTTTTAGAAGCAGATATTTCTCTGTACAGCCTGTGGTCCCATTCACTCAGGAATATCCCAACGCAGCTCCTAGAAGAAACGTGTTTCTGACTCGCTGAATCTCAACATAGATTCAACTCTCTTAGGTGAACGAACGCACAGCAGAGCAGTTTCAAGGAAACGTTTCTCCTGAGTTTTAGACGAAGTTTCCTGCTGTTTAGTACAGATGCCGGCATTGAGCTGGAATTACCGGTTTTGGGAATCTGCACAGAAAGGGTTTGTAAACCGCTGAATCCAAACGTGAGTTTAACTCTGTCAGTTGAATGCACACATTGACAACCATTCAGTTAGATACCACCCTTTTGGTTGTAGCAGCAGATATTTCTCTGTACAGCCTATGGTACCATTCACTCGGGAATATCCCAACGCACCTCCTAGAAGAAAGGTGTTTCTGACTCGCTGAATCTCAACATAGATTCAACTCTCTTAGGTGAACGAACGCACAGCAGAGCAGTTTCAAGGAAACGTTTCTCCTGAGTTTTAGACGAAGTTTCCTGCTGTTTAGTACGGATGCCGGCATTGGGCTGGACATACCGGTTTTGGGATTCTGCACAGAAAGGGTTTGCAAACCGCTGAATCCACACGTGAGTTCAACTCTGTCAGTTGAATGCACACATTGACAACCATTCAGTTAGATAGCACACTTTTGGTTTTAGAAGCAGATATTTCTCTGTACAGCCTATGGTCCCATTCACTCGGGAATATCCCAACGCAGCTCCTAGAAGAAACGTGTTTCTGACTCGCTGAATCTCAACATAGATTCAACTCTCTTAGGTGAACGAAAGCACAGCAGAGCAGTTTCAAGGAAACGTTTCTCCTGAGTTTTAGACGAAGTTTCCTGCTGTTTAGTACGTATGCCGGCATTGGGCTGGAAATACCGGTTTTGGAATTCTGCACAGAAAGGGTTTGCAAACCGCTGAATCCACACGTGAGTTTAACTCTGTCAGTTGAATGAACACATTGACAACCATTCAGTTAGATAGCTCCGTTTTGGTTTTAGAAGCAGATATTTCTCTGTACAGCCTATGGTCCCATTCACTCGGGAATATCCTAACGCAGCTCCTAGAAGAAACGTGTTTCTGACTCGCTGAATCTCAACATAGATTCAACTCTCTTAGGTGAACGAACGCACAGCAGAGCAGTTTCAAGGAAAAGTTTCTCCTGAGTTTTAGACGAAGTTTCCTGCTGTTTAGTACGGATGCCGGCATTGGGCTGGAAATACCAGTTTTGGGATTTTGCACAGAAAGGGTTTGCAAACCGCTGTATCCACACTTGAGTTTAACTCTGTCAGTTGAATGCACACATTGACAACCATTCAGTTAGACAGCACACTTTTGGTTTTAGAAGCAGATATTTCTCTGTACAGCCTATGGTCCCATTCACTCGGGAATATCCCAACGCAGCTCCTAGAAGAAACGTGTTTCTGACTCGCTGAATCTCAACATAGATTCAACTCTCTTAGGTGAACGAACGCACAGCAGAGCAGTTTCAAGGAAACGTTTCTCCTGAGTTTTAGACTAAGTTTCCTGCTGTTAAGTACGTATGCCGGCATTGGGCTGGAAATACCGGTTTTGGGATTCTGCACAGAAAGGGTTTGCAAACCGCTGAATCCACACGTGAGTTTAACTCTGTCAGTTGAATGCACACATTGACAACCATTCAGTTAGATAGCTCCGTTTTGGTTTTAGAAGCAGATATTTCTCTGTACAGCCTATGGTCCCATTCACTCGGGAATATCCTAATGCAGCTCCTAGAAGAAACGTGTTTCTGACTCGCTGAATCTCAACATAGATTCAACTCTCTTAGGTGAACGAACGCACAGCAGAGCAGTTTCAAGGAAACGTTTCTCCTGAGTTTTAGACGAAGTTTCCTGCTGTTTAGTACGGATGCCGGCATTGGGCTGGACATACCGGTTTTGGGATTCTGCACAGAAATGGTTTGCAAACCGCTGAATCCACACGTGAGTTTAACTCCGTCAGTTGAATGCACACTTTGACAACCATTCAGTTAGATAGCTCCGTTTTGGTTTTAGAAGCAGATATTTCTCTGTACAGCCTATGGTCCCATTCACTCGGGAATATCCCAACGCAGCTCCTAGCATAAACGTGTTTCTGACTCGCTGAACCTCAACATAGTTTCAACTCTCTTAGGTGAACGAACGCACAGCAGAGCAGTTTCAAGGAAACGTTTCTCCTGAATTTTAGACGAAGTTTCCTGCTGTTTAGTTCGGATGCCGGCATTGAGCTGGAATTACCGGATTTTGGATTCTGCACAGAAAGGGTGTGTAAACCGCTGAATCTAAAGGTGAGTTTAACTCTGTCAGTTGAATGCACACATTGACAACCATTCAGTTAGATACCACCCTTTTGGTTGTAGGAGCAGATATTTCTCTGTACAGCCTATGGTCCCATTCACTCGGGAATATCCCAACGCACCTCCTAGAAGAAACGTGTTTCTGACTCGCTGAATCTCAACATAGATTCAACTCTCTTAGGTGATAGAACGCACAGCAGAGCAGTTTCAAGGAAACGTTTCTCCTGAGTTTTAGACGAAGTTTCCTGCTGTTTAGTACGGATGCCGGCATTGGGCTGGAAATACCGGTTTTGGGATTCTGCACAGAAAGGGTTTGCAAACCGCTGAATCCACACGTGAGTTTAACTCTGTCAGTTGAATGCACACATTGACAACCATTCAGTTTGATAGCACACTTTTGGTTTTAGAAGCAGATATTTCTCTGTACAGCCTATGGTCCCATTCACTCGGGAATATCCCAACGCAGCTCCTAGAAGAAACGTGTTTCTGACTCGCTGAATCTCAACATAGATTCAACTCTCTTAGGTGAACGAACGCACAGCAGAGCAGTTTCAAGGAAACGTTTCTCCTGAGTCTTAGACGAAGTTTCCTGCTGTTTAGTACGTATGCCGGCATTGGGCTGGAAATACCGGTTTTGGGATTCTGCACAGAAAGGGTTTGCAAACCGCTGAATCCACACGTGAGTTTAACTCTGTCAGTTGAATGCACACATTGACAACCATTCAGTTAGATAGCTCCGTTTTGGTTTTAGAAGCAGATATTTCTCTGTACAGCCTATGGTCCCATTCACTCGGGAATATCCCAACGCAGCTCCTAGAAGAAACGTGTTTCTGACTCGCTGAATCTCAACATAGATTCAACTCTCTTAGGTGAACGAACGCACAGCAGAGCAGTTTCAAGGAAACGTTTCTCCTGAGTTTTAGACGAAGTTTCCTGCTGTTTAGTACGGATGCCGGCATTGGGCTGGAAATACCGGTTTTGGGATTCTGCACAGAAAGGTTTTGCAAACCGCTGAATCCACACGTGAGTTTAACTCTGTCAGTTGAATGCACACATTGACAACCATTCAGTTTGATAGCACACTTTTGGTTTTAGAAGCAGATATTTCTCTGTACAGCCTATGGTCCCATTCACTCGGGAATATCCCAACGCAGCTCCTAGAAGAAACGTGTTTCTGACTCGCTGAATCTCAACATAGATTCAACTCTTTTAGGTGAACGGACGCACAGCAGAGCAGTTTCAAGGAAACGTTTCTCCTGAGTTTTAGACGAAGTTTCCTGCTGTTTAGTACGTATGCCGGCATTGGGCTGGAAATACCGGTTTTGGGATTCTGCACAGAAAGGGTTTGCAAACCGCTGAATCCACACGTGAGTTTAACTCTGTCAGTTGAATGCACACATTGACAACCATTCAGTTAGATAGCTCCGTTTTGGTTTTAGAAGCAGATATTTCTCTGTACAGCCTATGGTCCCATTCACTCGGGAATATCCCAACGCAGCTCCTAGAAGAAAGGTGTTTCTGACTCGCTGAATCTCAACATAGATTCAACTCTCTTAGGTGAACGAACGCACAGCAGAGCAGTTTCAAGGAAACGTTTCTCCTGAGTCTTAGACGAAGTTTCCTGCTGTTTAGTACGTATGCCGGCATTGGGCTGGAAATACCGGTTTTGGGATTCTGCACAGAAAGGGTTTGCAAACCGCTGAATCCACACGTGAGTTTAACTCTGTCAGTTGAATGCACACATTGACAACCATTCAGTTAGATAGCTCCGTTTTGGTTTTAGAAGCAGATATTTCTCTGTACAGCCTGTGGTCCCATTCACTCAGGAATATCCCAACGCAGCTCCTAGAAGAAACGTGTTTCTGACTCGCTGAATCTCAACATAGATTCAACTCTCTTAGGTGAACGAACGCACAGCAGAGCAGTTTCAAGGAAACGTTTCTCCTGAGTTTTAGACGAAGTTTCCTGCTGTTTAGTACAGATGCCGGCATTGAGCTGGAATTACCGGTTTTGGGAATCTGCACAGAAAGGGTTTGTAAACCGCTGAATCCAAACGTGAGTTTAACTCTGTCAGTTGAATGCACACATTGACAACCATTCAGTTAGATACCACCCTTTTGGTTGTAGCAGCAGATATTTCTCTGTACAGCCTATGGTACCATTCACTCGGGAATATCCCAACGCACCTCCTAGAAGAAAGGTGTTTCTGACTCGCTGAATCTCAACATAGATTCAACTCTCTTAGGTGAACGAACGCACAGCAGAGCAGTTTCAAGGAAACGTTTCTCCTGAGTTTTAGACGAAGTTTCCTGCTGTTTAGTACGGATGCCGGCATTGGGCTGGACATACCGGTTTTGGGATTCTGCACAGAAAGGGTTTGCAAACCGCTGAATCCACACGTGAGTTCAACTCTGTCAGTTGAATGCACACATTGACAACCATTCAGTTAGATAGCACACTTTTGGTTTTAGAAGCAGATATTTCTCTGTACAGCCTATGGTCCCATTCACTCGGGAATATCCCAACGCAGCTCCTAGAAGAAACGTGTTTCTGACTCGCTGAATCTCAACATAGATTCAACTCTCTTAGGTGAACGAAAGCACAGCAGAGCAGTTTCAAGGAAACGTTTCTCCTGAGTTTTAGACGAAGTTTCCTGCTGTTTAGTACGTATGCCGGCATTGGGCTGGAAATACCGGTTTTGGAATTCTGCACAGAAAGGGTTTGCAAACCGCTGAATCCACACGTGAGTTTAACTCTGTCAGTTGAATGAACACATTGACAACCATTCAGTTAGATAGCTCCGTTTTGGTTTTAGAAGCAGATATTTCTCTGTACAGCCTATGGTCCCATTCACTCGGGAATATCCTAACGCAGCTCCTAGAAGAAACGTGTTTCTGACTCGCTGAATCTCAACATAGATTCAACTCTCTTAGGTGAACGAACGCACAGCAGAGCAGTTTCAAGGAAAAGTTTCTTCTGAGTTTTAGACGAAGTTTCCTGCTGTTTAGTACGGATGCCGGCATTGGGCTGGAAATACCAGTTTTGGGATTTTGCACAGAAAGGGTTTGCAAACCGCTGTATCCACACTTGAGTTTAACTCTGTCAGTTGAATGCACACATTGACAACCATTCAGTTAGACAGCACACTTTTGGTTTTAGAAGCAGATATTTCTCTGTACAGCCTATGGTCCCATTCACTCGGGAATATCCCAACGCAGCTCCTAGAAGAAACGTGTTTCTGACTCGCTGAATCTCAACATAGATTCAACTCTCTTAGGTGAACGAACGCACAGCAGAGCAGTTTCAAGGAAACGTTTCTCCTGAGTTTTAGACTAAGTTTCCTGCTGTTAAGTACGTATGCCGGCATTGGGCTGGAAATACCGGTTTTGGGATTCTGCACAGAAAGGGTTTGCAAACCGCTGAATCCACACGTGAGTTTAACTCTGTCAGTTGAATGCACACATTGACAACCATTCAGTTAGATAGCTCCGTTTTGGTTTTAGAAGCAGATATTTCTCTGTACAGCCTATGGTCCCATTCACTCGGGAATATCCTAATGCAGCTCCTAGAAGAAACGTGTTTCTGACTCGCTGAATCTCAACATAGATTCAACTCTCTTAGGTGAACGAACGCACAGCAGAGCAGTTTCAAGGAAACGTTTCTCCTGAGTTTTAGACGAAGTTTCCTGCTGTTTAGTACGGATGCCGGCATTGGGCTGGACATACCGGTTTTGGGATTCTGCACAGAAATGGTTTGCAAACCGCTGAATCCACACGTGAGTTTAACTCCGTCAGTTGAATGCACACTTTGACAACCATTCAGTTAGATAGCTCCGTTTTGGTTTTAGAAGCAGATATTTCTCTGTACAGCCTATGGTCCCATTCACTCGGGAATATCCCAACGCAGCTCCTAGCATAAACGTGTTTCTGACTCGCTGAACCTCAACATAGTTTCAACTCTCTTAGGTGAACGAACGCACAGCAGAGCAGTTTCAAGGAAACGTTTCTCCTGAATTTTAGACGAAGTTTCCTGCTGTTTAGTTCGGATGCCGGCATTGAGCTGGAATTACCGGATTTGGGATTCTGCACAGAAAGGGTGTGTAAACCGCTGAATCTAAAGGTGAGTTTAACTCTGTCAGTTGAATGCACACATTGACAACCATTCAGTTAGATACCACCCTTTTGGTTGTAGGAGCAGATATTTCTCTGTACAGCCTATGGTCCCATTCACTCGGGAATATCCCAACGCACCTCCTAGAAGAAACGTGTTTCTGACTCGCTGAATCTCAACATAGATTCAACTCTCTTAGGTGATAGAACGCACAGCAGAGCAGTTTCAAGGAAACGTTTCTCCTGAGTTTTAGACGAAGTTTCCTGCTGTTTAGTACGGATGCCGGCATTGGGCTGGAAATACCGGTTTTGGGATTCTGCACAGAAAGGGTTTGCAAACCGCTGAATCCACACGTGAGTTTAACTCTGTCAGTTGAATGCACACATTGACAACCATTCAGTTTGATAGCACACTTTTGGTTTTAGAAGCAGATATTTCTCTGTACAGCCTATGGTCCCATTCACTCGGGAATATCCCAACGCAGCTCCTAGAAGAAACGTGTTTCTGACTCGCTGAATCTCAACATAGATTCAACTCTCTTAGGTGAACGAACGCACAGCAGAGCAGTTTCAAGGAAACGTTTCTCCTGAGTCTTAGACGAAGTTTCCTGCTGTTTAGTACGTATGCCGGCATTGGGCTGGAAATACCGGTTTTGGGATTCTGCACAGAAAGGGTTTGCAAACCGCTGAATCCACACGTGAGTTTAACTCTGTCAGTTGAATGCACACATTGACAACCATTCAGTTAGATAGCTCCGTTTTGGTTTTAGAAGCAGATATTTCTCTGTACAGCCTATGGTCCCATTCACTCGGGAATATCCCAACGCAGCTCCTAGAAGAAACGTGTTTCTGACTCGCTGAATCTCAACATAGATTCAACTCTCTTAGGTGAACGAACGCACAGCAGAGCAGTTTCAAGGAAACGTTTCTCCTGAGTTTTAGACGAAGTTTCCTGCTGTTTAGTACGGATGCCGGCATTGGGCTGGAAATACCGGTTTTGGGATTCTGCACAGAAAGGTTTTGCAAACCGCTGAATCCACACGTGAGTTTAACTCTGTCAGTTGAATGCACACATTGACAACCATTCAGTTTGATAGCACACTTTTGGTTTTAGAAGCAGATATTTCTCTGTACAGCCTATGGTCCCATTCACTCGGGAATATCCCAACGCAGCTCCTAGAAGAAACGTGTTTCTGACTCGCTGAATCTCAACATAGATTCAACTCTTTTAGGTGAACGGACGCACAGCAGAGCAGTTTCAAGGAAACGTTTCACCTGAGTTTTAGACGAAGTTTCCTGCTGTTCAGTACGTATGCCGGCATTGGGCTGGAAATACCGGTTTTGGGATTCTGCACAGAAAGGGTTTGCAAACCGCTGAATCCACACGTGAGTTTAACTCTGTCAGTTGAATGCACACATTGACAACCATTCAGTTAGATAGCTCCGTTTTGGTTTTAGAAGCAGATATTTCTCTGTACAGCCTATGGTCCCATTCACTCGGGAATATCCCAACGCAGCTCCTAGAAGAAAGGTGTTTCTGACTCGCTGAATCTCAACATAGATTCAACTCTCTTAGGTGAACGAACGCACAGCAGAGCAGTTTCAAGGAAACGTTTCTCCTGAGTCTTAGACGAAGTTTCCTGCTGTTTAGTACGTATGCCGGCATTGGGCTGGAAATACCGGTTTTGGGATTCTGCACAGAAAGGGTTTGCAAACCGCTGAATCCACACGTGAGTTTAACTCTGTCAGTTGAATGCACACATTGACAACCATTCAGTTAGATAGCTCCGTTTTGGTTTTAGAAGCAGATATTTCTCTGTACAGCCTATGGTCCCATTCACTCAGGAATATCCCAACGCAGCTCCTAGAAGAAACGTGTTTCTGACTCGCTGAATCTCAACATAGATTCAACTCTCTTAGGTGAACGAACGCACAGCAGAGCAGTTTCAAGGAAACGTTTCTCCTGAGTTTTAGACGAAGTTTCCTGCTGTTTAGTACAGATGCCGGCATTGAGCTGGAATTACCGGTTTTGGGAATCTGCACAGAAAGGGTTTGTAAACCGCTGAATCCAAACGTGAGTTTAACTCTGTCAGTTGAATGCACACATTGACAACCATTCAGTTAGATACCACCCTTTTGGTTGTAGGAGCAGATATTTCTCTGTACAGCCTATGGTACCATTCACTCGGGAATATCCCAACGCACCTCCTAGAAGAAAGGTGTTTCTGACTCGCTGAATCTCAACATAGATTCAACTCTCTTAGGTGAACGAACGCACAGCAGAGCAGTTTCAAGGAAACGTTTCTCCTGAGTTTTAGACGAAGTTTCCTGCTGTTTAGTACGGATGCCGGCATTGGGCTGGACATACCGGTTTTGGGATTCTGCACAGAAAGGGTTTGCAAACCGCTGAATCCACACGTGAGTTCAACTCTGTCAGTTGAATGCACACATTGACAACCATTCAGTTAGATAGCACACTTTTGGTTTTAGAAGCAGATATTTCTCTGTACAGCCTATGGTCCCATTCACTCGGGAATATCCCAACGCAGCTCCTAGAAGAAACGTGTTTCTGACTCGCTGAATCTCAACATAGATTCAACTCTCTTAGGTGAACGAAAGGACAGCAGAGCAGTTTCAAGGAAACGTTTCTCCTGAGTTTTAGACGAAGTTTCCTGCTGTTTAGTACGTATGCCGGCATTGGGCTGGAAATACCGGTTTTGGAATTCTGCACAGAAAGGGTTTGCAAACCGCTGAATCCACACGTGAGTTTAACTCTGTCAGTTGAATGAACACATTGACAACCATTCAGTTAGATAGCTCCGTTTTGGTTTTAGAAGCAGATATTTCTCTGTACAGCCTATGGTCCCATTCACTCGGGAATATCCTAACGCAGCTCCTAGAAGAAACGTGTTTCTGACTCGCTGAATCTCAACATAGATTCAACTCTCTTAGGTGAACGAACGCACAGCAGAGCAGTTTCAAGGAAACGTTTCTCCTGAGTTTTAGACGAAGTTTCCTGCTGTTTAGTACGGATGCCGGCATTGGGCTGGACATACAGGTTTTGGGATTCTGCACAGAAATGGTTTGCAAACCGCTGAATCCACACGTGAGTTTAACTCTGTCAGTTGAATGCACACATTGACAACCATTCAGTTTGATAGCACCCTTTTGGTTTTAGAAGCAGATATTTCTCTGTACAGCCTATGGTCCCATTCACTCGGGAATATCCCAACGCAGCTCCTAGAAGAAACGTGTTTCTGACTCGCTGAATCTCAACATAGATTCAACTCTCTTAGGTGAACGAACGCACAGCAGAGCAGTTTCAAGGAAACGTTTCTCCTGAGTTTTAGACGAAGTTTCCTGCTGTTTAGTACGGATGCCGGCATTGGGCTGGAAATACCGGTTTTGGGATTCTGCACAGAAAGGGTTTGCAAACCGCTGAATCCACACGTGAGTTTAACTCTGTCAGTTGAATGCACACATTGACAACCATTCAGTTTGATAGCACACTTTTGGTTTTAGAAGCAGATATTTCTCTGTACAGCCTATGGTCCCATTCACTCGGGAATATCCCAACGCAGCTCCTAGAAGAAACGTGTTTCTGACTCGCTGAATCTCAACATAGATTCAACTCTTTTAGGTGAACGGACGCACAGCAGAGCAGTTTCAAGGAAACGTTTCTCCTGAGTTTTAGACGAAGTTTCCTGCTGTTTAGTACGTATGCCGGCATTGGGCTGGAAATACCGGTTTTGGGATTCTGCACAGAAAGGGTTTGCACACCGCTGAATCCACACGTGAGTTTAACTCTGTCAGTTGAATGCACACATTGACAACCATTCAGTTAGATAGCTCCGTTTTGGTTTTAGAAGCAGATATTTCTCTGTACAGCCTATGGTCCCATTCACTCGGGAATATCCCAACGCAGCTCCTAGAAGAAAGGTGTTTCTGACTCGCTGAATCTCAACATAGATTCAACTCTCTTAGGTGAACGAACGCACAGCAGAGCAGTTTCAAGGAAACGTTTCTCCTGAGTTTTAGACGAAGTTTCCTGCTGTTTAGTACGGATGCCGGCATTGGGCTGGACATACCGGTTTTGGGATTCTGCACAGAAATGGTTTGCAAACCGCTGAATCCACACGTGAGTTTAACTCCGTCAGTTGAATGCACACTTTGACAACCATTCAGTTAGATAGCTCCGTTTTGTTTTTAGAAGCAGATATTTCTCTGTACAGCCTATGGTCCCATTCACTCGGGAATATCCCAACGCAGCTCCTAGCATAAACGTGTTTCTGACTCGCTGAATCTCAACATAGTTTCAACTCTCTTAGGTGAACGAACGCACAGCAGAGCAGTTTCAAGGAAACGTTTCTCCTGAATTTTAGACGAAGTTTCCTGCTGTTTAGTTCGGATGCCGGCATTGAGCTGGAATTACCGGCTTTGGGATTCTGCACAGAAAGGGTTTGTAAACCGCTGAATCTAAAGGTGAGTTTAACTCTGTCAGTTGAATGCACACATTGACAACCATTCAGTTAGATACCACCCTTTTGGTTGTAGGAGCAGATATTTCTCTGTACAGCCTATGGTCCCATTCACTCGGGAATATCCCAACGCACCTCCTAGAAGAAACGTGTTTCTGACTCGCTGAATCTCAACATAGATTCAACTCTCTTAGGTGATCGAACGCACAGCAGAGCAGTTTCAAGGAAACTTTTCTCCTGAGTTTTAGACGAAGTTTCCTGCTGTTTAGTACGGATGCCGGCATTGGGCTGGAAATACCAGTTTTGGGATTTTGCACAGAAAGGGTTTGCAAACCGCTGTATCCACACTTGAGTTTAACTCTGTCAGTTGAATGCACACATTGACAACCATTCAGTTAGACAGCACACTTTTGGTTTTAGAAGCAGATATTTCTCTGTACAGCCTATGGTCCCATTCACTCGGGAATATCCCAACGCAGCTCCTAGAAGAAACGTGTTTCTGACTCGCTGAATCTCAACATAGATTCAACTCTCTTAGGTGAACGAACGCACAGCAGAGCAGTTTCAAGGAAACGTTTCTCCTGAGTTTTAGACTAAGTTTCCTGCTGTTAAGTACATATGCCGGCATTGGGCTGGAAATACCGGTTTTGGGATTCTGCACAGAAAGGGTTTGCAAACCGCTGAATCCACACGTGAGTTTAACTCTGTCAGTTGAATGCACACATTGACAACCATTCAGTTAGATAGCTCCGTTTTGGTTTTAGAAGCAGATATTTCTCTGTACAGCCTATGGTCCCATTCACTCGGGAATATCCTAATGCAGCTCCTAGAAGAAACGTGTTTCTGACTCGCTGAATCTCAACATAGATTCAACTCTCTTAGGTGAACGAACGCACAGCAGAGCAGTTTCAAGGAAACGTTTCTCCTGAGTTTTAGACGAAGTTTCCTGCTGTTTAGTACGGATGCCGGCATTGGGCTGGACATACCGGTTTTGGGATTCTGCACAGAAATGGTTTGCAAACCGCTGAATCCACACGTGAGTTTAACTCCGTCAGTTGAATGCACACATTGACAACCATTCAGTTAGATAGCTCCGTTTTGGTTTTAGAAGCAGATATTTCTCTGTACAGCCTATGGTCCCATTCACTCGGGAATATCCCAACGCAGCTCCTAGCATAAACGTGTTTCTGACTCGCTGAACCTCAACATAGTTTCAACTCTCTTAGGTGAACGAACGCACAGCAGAGCAGTTTCAAGGAAACGTTTCTCCTGAATTTTAGACGAAGTTTCCTGCTGTTTAGTTCGGATGCCGGCATTGAGCTGGAATTACCGGATTTGGGATTCTGCACAGAAAGGGTGTGTAAACCGCTGAATCTAAAGGTGAGTTTAACTCTGTCAGTTGAATGCACACATTGACAACCATTCAGTTAGATACCACCCTTTTGGTTGTAGGAGCAGATATTTCTCTGTACAGCCTATGGTCCCATTCACTCGGGAATATCCCAACGCACCTCCTAGAAGAAACGTGTTTCTGACTCGCTGAATCTCAACATAGATTCAACTCTCTTAGGTGATCGAACGCACAGCAGAGCAGTTTCAAGGAAACGTTTCTCCTGAGTTTTAGACGAAGTTTCCTGCTGTTTAGTACGGATGCCGGCATTGGGCTGGAAATACCGGTTTTGGGATTCTGCACAGAAAGGGTTTGCAAACCGCTGAATCCACACGTGAGTTTAACTCTGTCAGTTGAATGCACACATTGACAACCATTCAGTTTGATAGCACACTTTTGGTTTTAGAAGCAGATATTTCTCTGTACAGCCTATGGTCCCATTCACTCGGGAATATCCCAACGCAGCTCCTAGAAGAAACGTGTTTCTGACTCGCTGAATCTCAACATAGATTCAACTCTCTTAGGTGAACGAACGCACAGCAGAGCAGTTTCAAGGAAACGTTTCTCCTGAGTCTTAGACGAAGTTTCCTGCTGTTTAGTACGTATGCCGGCATTGGGCTGGAAATACCGGTTTTGGGATTCTGCACAGAAAGGGTTTGCAAACCGCTGAATCCACACGTGAGTTTAACTCTGTCAGTTGAATGCACACATTGACAACCATTCAGTTAGATAGCTCCGTTTTGGTTTTAGAAGCAGATATTTCTCTGTACAGCCTATGGTCCCATTCACTCGGGAATATCCCAACGCAGCTCCTAGAAGAAACGTGTTTCTGACTCGCTGAATCTCAACATAGATTCAACTCTCTTAGGTGAACGAACGCACAGCAGAGCAGTTTCAAGGAAACGTTTCTCCTGAGTTTTAGACGAAGTTTCCTGCTGTTTAGTACGGATGCCGGCATTGGGCTGGAAATACCGGTTTTGGGATTCTGCACAGAAAGGGTTTGCAAACCGCTGAATCCACACGTGAGTTTAACTCTGTCAGTTGAATGCACACATTGACAACCATTCAGTTTGATAGCACACTTTTGGTTTTAGAAGCAGATATTTCTCTGTACAGCCTATGGTCCCATTCACTCGGGAATATCCCAACGCAGCTCCTAGAAGAAACGTGTTTCTGACTCGCTGAATCTCAACATAGATTCAACTCTTTTAGGTGAACGGACGCACAGCAGAGCAGTTTCAAGGAAACGTTTCTCCTGAGTTTTAGACGAAGTTTCCTGCTGTTTAGTACGTATGCCGGCATTGGGCTGGAAATACCGGTTTTGGGATTCTGCACAGAAAGGGTTTGCAAACCGCTGAATCCACACGTGAGTTTAACTCTGTCAGTTGAATGCACACATTGACAACCATTCAGTTAGATAGCTCCGTTTTGGTTTTAGAAGCAGATATTTCTCTGTACAGCCTATGGTCCCATTCACTCGGGAATAACCCAACGCAGCTCCTAGAAGAAAGGTGTTTCTGACTCGCTGAATCTCAACATAGATTCAACTCTCTTAGGTGACCGAACGCACAGCAGAGCAGTTTCAAGGAAACGTTTCTCCTGAGTCTTAGACGAAGTTTCCTGCTGTTTAGTACGTATGCCGGCATTGGGCTGGAAATACCGGTTTTGGGATTCTGCACAGAAAGGGTTTGCAAACCGCTGAATCCACACGTGAGTTTAACTCTGTCAGTTGAATGCACACATTGACAACCATTCAGTTAGATAGCTCCGTTTTGGTTTTAGAAGCAGATATTTCTCTGTACAGCCTATGGTCCCATTCACTCAGGAATATCCCAACGCAGCTCCTAGAAGAAACGTGTTTCTGACTCGCTGAATCTCAACATAGATTCAACTCTCTTAGGTGAACGAACGCACAGCAGAGCAGTTTCAAGGAAACGTTTCTCCTGAGTTTTAGACGAAGTTTCCTGCTGTTTAGTACAGATGCCGGCATTGAGCTGGAATTACCGGTTTTGGGAATCTGCACAGAAAGGGTTTGTAAACCGCTGAATCCAAACGTGAGTTTAACTCTGTCAGTTGAATGCACACATTGACAACCATTCAGTTAGATACCACCCTTTTGGTTGTAGGAGCAGATATTTCTCTGTACAGCCTATGGTACCATTCACTCGGGAATATCCCAACGCACCTCCTAGAAGAAAGGTGTTTCTGACTCGCTGAATCTCAACATAGATTCAACTCTCTTAGGTGAACGAACGCACAGCAGAGCAGTTTCAAGGAAACGTTTCTCCTGAGTTTTAGACGAAGTTTCCTGCTGTTTAGTACGGATGCCGGCATTGGGCTGGACATACCGGTTTTGGGATTCTGCACAGAAAGGGTTTGCAAACCGCTGAATCCACACGTGAGTTCAACTCTGTCAGTTGAATGCACACATTGACAACCATTCAGTTAGATAGCACACTTTTGGTTTTAGAAGCAGATATTTCTCTGTACAGCCTATGGTCCCATTCACTCGGGAATATCCCAACGCAGCTCCTAGAAGAAACGTGTTTCTGACTCGCTGAATCTCAACATAGATTCAACTCTCTTAGGTGAACGAAAGGACAGCAGAGCAGTTTCAAGGAAACGTTTCTCCTGAGTTTTAGACGAAGTTTCCTGCTGTTTAGTACGTATGCCGGCATTGGGCTGGAAATACCGGTTTTGGAATTCTGCACAGAAAGGGTTTGCAAACCGCTGAATCCACACGTGAGTTTAACTCTGTCAGTTGAATGAACACATTGACAACCATTCAGTTAGATAGCTCCGTTTTGGTTTTAGAAGCAGATATTTCTCTGTACAGCCTATGGTCCCATTCACTCGGGAATATCCTAACGCAGCTCCTAGAAGAAACGTGTTTCTGACTCGCTGAATCTCAACATAGATTCAACTCTCTTAGGTGAACGAACGCACAGCAGAGCAGTTTCAAGGAAACGTTTCTCCTGAGTCTTAGACGAAGTTTCCTGCTGTTTAGTACGTATGCCGGCATTGGGCTGGAAATACCGGTTTTGGGATTCTGCACAGAAAGGGTTTGCAAACCGCTGAATCCACACGTGAGTTTAACTCTGTCAGTTGAATGCACACATTGACAACCATTCAGTTTGATAGCACACTTTTGGTTTTAGAAGCAGATATTTCTCTGTACAGCCTATGGTCCCATTCACTCGGGAATATCCCAACGCAGCTCCTAGAAGAAACGTGTTTCTGACTCGCTGAATCTCAACATAGATTCAACTCTCTTAGGTGACGAACGCACAGCAGAGCAGTTTCAAGGAAACGTTTCTCCTGAGTCTTAGACGAAGTTTCCTGCTGTTTAGTACGGATGCCGGCATTGGGCTGGAAATACCGGTTTTGGGATTCTGCACAGAAAGGGTTTGCAAACCGCTGAATCCACACGTGAGTTCAACTCTGTCAGTTGAATGCACACATTGACAACCATTCAGTTAGATAGCTCCGTTTTGGTATTAGAAGCAGATATTTTCTGTACAGCCTATGGTCCCATTCACTCGGGAATATCCCAACGCAGCTCCAAGAAGAAACGTGTTTCTGACTCGGTGAATCTCAACATAGATTCAACTCTCTTAGGTGAACGAACGCACAGCAGAGCAGTTTCAAGGAAACGTTTCTCCTGAGTTTTAGACGAAGTTTCCTACTGTTTAGTACGGATGCCGGCATTGGGCTGGACATACCGGTTTTGGGATTCTGCACAGAAATGGTTTGCAAACCGCTGAATCCACACGTGAGTTTAACTCTGTCAGTTGAATGCACACATTGACAACCATTCAGTTAGATAGCTCCGTTTTGGAATTAGAAGCAGATATTTCTCTGTACAGCCTATGGTCCCATTCACTCGGGAATATCCCAACGCAGCTCCTAGCATAAACGTGTTTCTGACTCGCTGAATCTCAACATAGTTTCAACTCTCTTAGGTGAACGAACGCACAGCAGAACAGTTTCAAGGAAACATTTCTCCTGAGTTTTAGACGAAGTTTCCTGCTCTTTAGTACGGATGCCGGCATTGGTCTGGAAATACCGGTTTTGGGATTCTGCACAGAAAGGGTTTGCAAACCGCTGAATCCACACGTGAGTTTAACTCTGTCAGTTGAATGCACACATTGACAACCATTCAGTTAGATAGCTCCGTTTTGGTTTTAGAAGCAGATATTTCTCTGTACAGCCTATGGTTCCATTCACTCGGGAATATCCCAACGCACCTCCTAGAAGAAACGTGTTTCTGACACGCTGAATCTCAACATAGATTCAACTCTCTTAGGTGAACGAACGCACAGCAGAGCAGTTTCAAGGAAACGTTTCTCCTGAGTTTTAGACGAAGATTCCTGCTGTTTAGTACGTATGCCGGCATTGGGCTGGAAATACCGGTTTTGGGATTCTGCACAGAAAGGGTTTGCAAACCGCTGAATCCACACGTGAGTTTAACTCTGTCAGTTGAATGCACACATTGACAACCATTCAGTTTGATAGCACACTTTTGGTTTTAGAAGCAGATATTTCTCTGTACAGCCTATGGTCCCATTCACTCGGGAATATCCCAACGCAGCTCCTAGAAGAAACGTGTTTCTGACTCGCTGAATCTCAACATAGATTCAAGTCTCTTAGGTGAACGAACGCACAGCAGAGCAGTTTCAAGGAAACGTTTCTCCTTGGTTTTAGACGAAGTTTCCTGCTGTTTAGTACGTTTGCCGGCATTGGGCTGGCAATACCGGTTTTGGGATTCTGCACAGAAATGGTTTGCAAACCGCTGAATCCACACGTGAGTTTAACTCTGTCAGTTGAATGCACACATTGACCACCATTCAGTTAGATAGTTCCGTTTTGGTTTCAGAAGCAGATATTTCTCTGTACAGCCTATGGTCCCATTCACTCGGGAATATCCCAACGCAGCTCCTAGCATAAACGTGTTTCTGACTCGCTGAATCTCAACATAGTTTCAACTCTCTTAGGTGAACGAACGCACAGCAGAGCAGTTTCAAGGAAACGTTTCTCCTGAGTCTTAGACGAAGTTTCCTGCTGTTTAGTACGGATGCCGGCATTGAGCTGGAAATACCGGTTTTGGGATTCTGCACAGAAAGGGTTTGCAAACCGCTGAATCCACACGTGAGTTTAACTCTGTCAGTTGAATGCACACATTGACAACCATTCAGTTAGATAGCTCCGTTTTGGTTTTAGAAGCAGATATTTCTCTGTACAGCCTATGGTCCCATTCACTCGGGAATATCCCAATGCAGCTCCTAGAAGAAACGTGTTTCTGACTCGCTGAATCTCAACATAGATTCAACTCTCTTAGGTGAACGAACGCACAGCAGAGCAGTTTCAAGGAAAAGTTTCTCCTGAGTTTTAGACGAAGTTTCCTGCTGTTTAGTACGGATGCCGGCATTGGGCTGGAAATACCAGTTTTGGGATTTTGCACAGAAAGGGTTTGCAAACCGCTGTATCCACACTTGAGTTTAACTCTGTCAGTTGAATGCACACATTGACAACCATTCAGTTAGACAGCACACTTTTGGTTTTAGAAGCAGATATTTCTCTGTACAGCCTATGGTCCCATTCACTCGGGAATATCCCAACGCAGCTCCTAGAAGAAACGTGTTTCTGACTCGCTGAATCTCAACATAGATTCAACTCTCTTAGGTGAACGAACGCACAGCAGAGCAGTTTCAAGGAAACGTTTCTCCTGAGTTTTAGACTAAGTTTCCTGCTGTTAAGTACATATGCCGGCATTGGGCTGGAAATACCGGTTTTGGGATTCTGCACAGAAAGGGTTTGCAAACCGCTGAATCCACACGTGAGTTTAACTCTGTCAGTTGAATGCACACATTGACAACCATTCAGTTAGATAGCTCCGTTTTGGTTTTAGAAGCAGATATTTCTCTGTACAGCCTATGGTCCCATTCACTCGGGAATATCCTAATGCAGCTCCTAGAAGAAACGTGTTTCTGACTCGCTGAATCTCAACATAGATTCAACTCTCTTAGGTGAACGAACGCACAGCAGAGCAGTTTCAAGGAAACGTTTCTCCTGAGTTTTAGACGAAGTTTCCTGCTGTTTAGTACGGATGCCGGCATTGGGCTGGACATACCGGTTTTGGGATTCTGCACAGAAATGGTTTGCAAACCGCTGAATCCACACGTGAGTTTAACTCCGTCAGTTGAATGCACACTTTGACAACCATTCAGTTAGATAGCTCCGTTTTGGTTTTAGAAGCAGATATTTCTCTGTACAGCCTATGGTCCCATTCACTCGGGAATATCCCAACGCAGCTCCTAGCATAAACGTGTTTCTGACTCGCTGAACCTCAACATAGTTTCAACTCTCTTAGGTGAACGAACGCACAGCAGAGCAGTTTCAAGGAAACGTTTCTCCTGAATTTTAGACGAAGTTTCCTGCTGTTTAGTTCGGATGCCGGCATTGAGCTGGAATTGCCGGATTTGGGATTCTGCACAGAAAGGGTGTGTAAACCGCTGAATCTAAAGGTGAGTTTAACTCTGTCAGTTGAATGCACACATTGACAACCATTCAGTTAGATACCACCCTTTTGGTTGTAGGAGCAGATATTTCTCTGTACAGCCTATGGTCCCATTCACTCGGGAATATCCCAACGCACCTCCTAGAAGAAACGTGTTTCTGACTCGCTGAATCTCAACATAGATTCAACTCTCTTAGGTGATCGAACGCACAGCAGAGCAGTTTCAAGGAAACGTTTCTCCTGAGTTTTAGACGAAGTTTCCTGCTGTTTAGTACGGATGCCGGCATTGGGCTGGAAATACCGGTTTTGGGATTCTGCACAGAAAGGGTTTGCAAACCGCTGAATCCACACGTGAGTTTAACTCTGTCAGTTGAATGCACACATTGACAACCATTCAGTTTGATAGCACACTTTTGGTTTTAGAAGCAGATATTTCTCTGTACAGCCTATGGTCCCATTCACTCGGGAATATCCCAACGCAGCTCCTAGAAGAAACGTGTTTCTGACTCGCTGAATCTCAACATAGATTCAACTCTCTTAGGTGAACGAACGCACAGCAGAGCAGTTTCAAGGAAACGTTTCTCCTGAGTCTTAGACGAAGTTTCCTGCTGTTTAGTACGTATGCCGGCATTGGGCTGGAAATACCGGTTTTGGGATTCTGCACAGAAAGGGTTTGCAAACCGCTGAATCCACACGTGAGTTTAACTCTGTCAGTTGAATGCACACATTGACAACCATTCAGTTAGATAGCTCCGTTTTGGTTTTAGAAGCAGATATTTCTCTGTACAGCCTATGGTCCCATTCACTCGGGAATATCCCAACGCAGCTCCTAGAAGAAACGTGTTTCTGACTCGCTGAATCTCAACATAGATTCAACTCTCTTAGGTGAACGAACGCACAGCAGAGCAGTTTCAAGGAAACGTTTCTCCTGAGTTTTAGACGAAGTTTCCTGCTGTTTAGTACGGATGCCGGCATTGGGCTGGAAATACCGGTTTTGGGATTCTGCACAGAAAGGGTTTGCAAACCGCTGAATCCACACGTGAGTTTAACTCTGTCAGTTGAATGCACACATTGACAACCATTCAGTTTGATAGCACACTTTTGGTTTTAGAAGCAGATATTTCTCTGTACAGCCTATGGTCCCATTCACTCGGGAATATCCCAACGCAGCTCCTAGAAGAAACGTGTTTCTGACTCGCTGAATCTCAACATAGATTCAACTCTTTTAGGTGAACGGACGCACAGCAGAGCAGTTTCAAGGAAACGTTTCTCCTGAGTTTTAGACGAAGTTTCCTGCTGTTTAGTACGTATGCCGGCATTGGGCTGGAAATACCGGTTTTGGGATTCTGCACAGAAAGGGTTTGCAAACCGCTGAATCCACACGTGAGTTTAACTCTGTCAGTTGAATGCACACATTGACAACCATTCAGTTAGATAGCTCCGTTTTGGTTTTAGAAGCAGATATTTCTCTGTACAGCCTATGGTCCCATTCACTCGGGAATAACCCAACGCAGCTCCTAGAAGAAAGGTGTTTCTGACTCGCTGAATCTCAACATAGATTCAACTCTCTTAGGTGACCGAACGCACAGCAGAGCAGTTTCAAGGAAACGTTTCTCCTGAGTCTTAGACGAAGTTTCCTGCTGTTTAGTACGTATGCCGGCATTGGGCTGGAAATACCGGTTTTGGGATTCTGCACAGAAAGGGTTTGCAAACCGCTGAATCCACACGTGAGTTTAACTCTGTCAGTTGAATGCACACATTGACAACCATTCAGTTAGATAGCTCCGTTTTGGTTTTAGAAGCAGATATTTCTCTGTACAGCCTATGGTCCCATTCACTCAGGAATATCCCAACGCAGCTCCTAGAAGAAACGTGTTTCTGACTCGCTGAATCTCAACATAGATTCAACTCTCTTAGGTGAACGAACGCACAGCAGAGCAGTTTCAAGGAAACGTTTCTCCTGAGTTTTAGACGAAGTTTCCTGCTGTTTAGTACAGATGCCGGCATTGAGCTGGAATTACCGGTTTTGGGAATCTGCACAGAAAGGGTTTGTAAACCGCTGAATCCAAACGTGAGTTTAACTCTGTCAGTTGAATGCACACATTGACAACCATTCAGTTAGATACCACCCTTTTGGTTGTAGGAGCAGATATTTCTCTGTACAGCCTATGGTACCATTCACTCGGGAATATCCCAACGCACCTCCTAGAAGAAAGGTGTTTCTGACTCGCTGAATCTCAACATAGATTCAACTCTCTTAGGTGAACGAACGCACAGCAGAGCAGTTTCAAGGAAACGTTTCTCCTGAGTTTTAGACGAAGTTTCCTGCTGTTAAGTACATATGCCGGCATTGGGCTGGACATACCGGTTTTGGGATTCTGCACAGAAAGGGTTTGCAAACCGCTGAATCCACACGTGAGTTTAACTCTGTCAGTTGAATGCACACATTGACAACCATTCAGTTTGATAGCACACTTTTGGTTTTAGAAGCAGATATTTCTCTGTACAGCCTATGGTCCCATTCACTCGGGAATATCCCAACGCAGCTCCTAGAAGAAACGTGTTTCTGACTCGCTGAATCTCAACATAGATTCAACTCTCTTAGGTGAACGAACGCACAGCAGAGCAGTTTCAAGGAAACGTTTCTCCTGAGTCTTAGACGAAGTTTCCTGCTGTTTAGTACGGATGCCGGCATTGGGCTGGAAATACCGGTTTTGGGATTCTGCACAGAAAGGGTTTGCAAACCGCTGAATCCACACGTGAGTTCAACTCTGTCAGTTGAATGCACACATTGACAACCATTCAGTTAGATAGCTCCGTTTTGGTATTAGAAGCAGATATTTTCTGTACAGCCTATGGTCCCATTCACTCGGGAATATCCCAACGCAGCTCCAAGAAGAAACGTGTTTCTGACTCGGTGAATCTCAACATAGATTCAACTCTCTTAGGTGAACGAACGCACAGCAGAGCAGTTTCAAGGAAACGTTTCTCCTGAGTTTTAGACGAAGTTTCCTACTGTTTAGTACGGATGCCGGCATTGGGCTGGACATACCGGTTTTGGGATTCTGCACAGAAATGGTTTGCAAACCGCTGAATCCACACGTGAGTTTAACTCTGTCAGTTGAATGCACACATTGACAACCATTCAGTTAGATAGCTCCGTTTTGGAATTAGAAGCAGATATTTCTCTGTACAGCCTATGGTCCCATTCACTCGGGAATATCCCAACGCAGCTCCTAGCATAAACGTGTTTCTGACTCGCTGAATCTCAACATAGTTTCAACTCTCTTAGGTGAACGAACGCACAGCAGAACAGTTTCAAGGAAACATTTCTCCTGAGTTTTAGACGAAGTTTCCTGCTCTTTAGTACGGATGCCGGCATTGGTCTGGAAATACCGGTTTTGGGATTCTGCACAGAAAGGGTTTGCAAACCGCTGAATCCACACGTGAGTTTAACTCTGTCAGTTGAATGCACACATTGACAACCATTCAGTTAGATAGCTCCGTTTTGGTTTTAGAAGCAGATATTTCTCTGTACAGCCTATGGTTCCATTCACTCGGGAATATCCCAACGCACCTCCTAGAAGAAACGTGTTTCTGACACGCTGAATCTCAACATAGATTCAACTCTCTTAGGTGAACGAACGCACAGCAGAGCAGTTTCAAGGAAACGTTTCTCCTGAGTTTTAGACGAAGATTCCTGCTGTTTAGTACGTATGCCGGCATTGGGCTGGAAATACCGGTTTTGGGATTCTGCACAGAAAGGGTTTGCAAACCGCTGAATCCACACGTGAGTTTAACTCTGTCAGTTGAATGCACACATTGACAACCATTCAGTTTGATAGCACACTTTTGGTTTTAGAAGCAGATATTTCTCTGTACAGCCTATGGTCCCATTCACTCGGGAATATCCCAACGCAGCTCCTAGAAGAAACGTGTTTCTGACTCGCTGAATCTCAACATAGATTCAAGTCTCTTAGGTGAACGAACGCACAGCAGAGCAGTTTCAAGGAAACGTTTCTCCTTGGTTTTAGACGAAGTTTCCTGCTGTTTAGTACGTTTGCCGGCATTGGGCTGGCAATACCGGTTTTGGGATTCTGCACAGAAATGGTTTGCAAACCGCTGAATCCACACGTGAGTTTAACTCTGTCAGTTGAATGCACACATTGACCACCATTCAGTTAGATAGTTCCGTTTTGGTTTCAGAAGCAGATATTTCTCTGTACAGCCTATGGTCCCATTCACTCGGGAATATCCCAACGCAGCTCCTAGCATAAACGTGTTTCTGACTCGCTGAATCTCAACATAGTTTCAACTCTCTTAGGTGAACGAACGCACAGCAGAGCAGTTTCAAGGAAACGTTTCTCCTGAGTCTTAGACGAAGTTTCCTGCTGTTTAGTACGGATGCCGGCATTGAGCTGGAAATACCGGTTTTGGGATTCTGCACAGAAAGGGTTTGCAAACCGCTGAATCCACACGTGAGTTTAACTCTGTCAGTTGAATGCACACATTGACAACCATTCAGTTAGATAGCTCCGTTTTGGTTTTAGAAGCAGATATTTCTCTGTACAGCCTATGGTCCCATTCACTCGGGAATATCCCAATGCAGCTCCTAGAAGAAACGTGTTTCTGACTCGCTGAATCTCAACATAGATTCAACTCTCTTAGGTGAACGAACGCACAGCAGAGCAGTTTCAAGGAAACGTTTCTCCTGAGTTTTAGACGAAGTTTCCTGCTGTTTAGTACGGATGCCGGCATTGGGCTGGACATACAGGTTTTGGGATTCTGCACAGAAATGGTTTGCAAACCGCTGAATCCACACGTGAGTTTAACTCTGTCAGTTGAATGCACACATTGACAACCATTCAGTTTGATAGCACCCTTTTGGTTTTAGAAGCAGATATTTCTCTGTACAGCCTATGGTCCCATTCACTCGGGAATATCCCAACGCAGCTCCTAGAAGAAACGTGTTTCTGACTCGCTGACTCTCAACGTAGATTCAACTCTCTTAGGTGAACGAACGCACAGCAGAGCAGTTTCAAGGAAACGTTTCTCCTGAGTTTTAGACGAAGTTTCCTGCTGTTTAGTACGTATGCCGGCATTGGGCTGGAAATACCGGTTTTGGGATTCTGCACAGAAAGGGTTTGCAAACCGCTGAATCCACACGTGAGTTTAACTCTGGCAGTTGAATGCACACATTGACAACCATTCAGTTTGATAGCACACTTTTGGTTTTAGAAGCAGATATTTCTCTGTACAGCCTATGGTCCCATTCACTCGGGAATATCCCAACGCAGCTCCTAGAAGAAACGTGTTTCTGACTCGCTGAATCTCAACATAGATTCAACTCTCTTAGGTGAACGAACGCACAGCAGAGCAGTTTCAAGGAAACGTTTCTCCTGAGTCTTAGACGAAGTTTCCTGCTGTTTAGTACGTATGCCGGCATTGTGCTGGAAATACCGGTTTTGGGATTCTGCACAGAAAGGGTTTGCAAACCGCTGAATCCACACGTGAGTTCAACTCTGTCAGTTGAATGCACACATTGACAACCATTCAGTTAGATAGCTCCGTTTTGGTTTTAGAAGCAGATATTTCTCTGTACAGCCTATGGTCCCATTCACTCGGGAATATCCCAACGCAGCTCCAAGAAGAAACGTGTTTCTGACTCGGTGAATCTCAACATAGATTCAACTCTCTTAGGTGAACGAACGCACAGCAGAGCAGTTTCAAGGAAACGTTTCTCCTGAGTTTTAGACGAAGTTTCCTACTGTTTAGTACGGATGCCGGCATTGGGCTGGACATACCGGTTTTGGGATTCTGCACAGAAATGGTTTGCAAACCGCTGAATCCACACGTGAGTTTAACTCTGTCAGTTGAATGCACACATTGACAACCATTCAGTTAGATAGCTCCGTTTTGGAATTAGAAGCAAATATTTCTCTGTACAGCCTATGGTCCCATTCACTCGGGAATATCCCAACGCAGCTCCTAGCATAAACGTGTTTCTGACTCGCTGAATCTCAACATAGTTTCAACTCTCTTAGGTGAACGAACGCACAGCAGAGCAGTTTCAAGGAAACATTTCTCCTGAGTTTTAGACGAAGTTTCCTGCTCTTTAGTACGGATGCCGGCATTGGGCTGGAAATACCGGTTTTGGGATTCTCAACAGAAAGGGTTTGCAAACCGCTGAATCCACACGTGAGTTTAACTCTGTCAGTTGAATGCACACATTGACAACCATTCAGTTAGATAGCTCCGTTTTGGTTTTAGAAGCAGATATTTCTCTGTACAGCCTATGGTTCCATTCACTCGGGAATATCCCAACGCACCTCCTAGAAGAAACGTGTTTCTGACACGCTGAATCTCAACATAGATTCAACTCTCTTAGGTGAACGAACGCACAGCAGAGCAGTTTCAAGGAAACGTTTCTCCTGAGTTTTAGACGAAGTTTCCTGCTGTTTAGTACGTATGCCGGCATTGGGCTGGAAATACCGGTTTTGGGATTCTGCACAGAAAGGGTTTGCAAACCGCTGAATCCACAAGTGAGTTTAACTCTGTCAGTTGAATGCACACATTGACAACCATTCAGTTTGATAGCACACTTTTGGTTTTAGAAGCAGATATTTCTCTGTACAGCCTATGGTCCCATTCACTCGGGAATATCCCAACGCAGCTCCTAGAAGAAACGTGTTTCTGACTCGCTGAATCTCAACATAGATTCAACTCTCTTAGGTGAACGAACGCACAGCAGAGCAGTTTCAAGGAAACGTTTCTCCTGAGTCTTAGACGAAGTTTCCTGCTGTTTAGTACGTATGCCGGCATTGGGCTGGAAATACCGGTTTTGGGATTCTGCACAGAAAGGGTTTGCAAACCGCTGAATCCACACGTGAGTTTAACTCTGTCAGTTGAATGCACACATTGAAAACCATTCAGTTAGATAGCTCCGTTTTGGTTTTAGAAGCAGATATTTCTCTGTACAGCCTATGGTCCCATTCACTCGGGAATATCCCAACGCAGCTCCTAGAAGAAACGTGTTTCTGACTCGCTGAATCTCAACATAGATTCAACTCTCTTAGGTGAACGAACGAACAGCAGAGCAGTTTCAAGGAAACGTTTCTCCTGAGTTTTAGACGAAGTTTCCTGCTGTTTAGTACGGATGCCGGCATTGGGCTGGACAAAGCGGTTTTGGGATTCTGCACAGAAATGGTTTGCAAACCGCTGAATCCACACGTGAGTTTAACTCTGTCAGTTGAATGCACACATTGACAACCATTCAGTTAGATAGCTCCGTTTTGGTTTTAGAAGCAGATATTTCTCTGTACAGCCTATGGTCCCATTCACTCGGGAATATCCCAACGCAGCTCCTAGCATAAACGTGTTTCTGACTCGCTGAATCTCAACATAGTTTCAACTCTCTTAGGTGAACGAACGCACAGCAGAGCAGTTTCAAGGAAACGTTTCTCCTGAGTTTTAGACGATGTTTCCTGCTGTTTAGTACGGATGCCGGCATTGGGCTGGACATACCGGTTTTGGGATTCTGCACAGAAATGGTTTGCAAACCGCTGAATCCACACGTGAGTTTAACTCTGTCAGTTGAATGCACACATTGACCACCATTCAGTTAGATAGCTCCGTTTTGGTTTCAGAAGCAGATATTTCTCTGTACAGCCTATGGTCCCATTCACTCGGGAATATCCCAACGCAGCTCCTAGCATAAACGTGTTTCTGACTCGCTGAATCTCAACATAGTTTCAACTCTCTTAGGTGAACGAACGCACAGCAGAGCAGTTTCAAGGAAACGTTTCTCCTGAGTCTTAGACGAAGTTTCCTGCTGTTTAGTACGGATGCCGGCATTGAGCTGGAAATACCGGTTTTGGTATTCTGCACAGAAAGGGTTTGCAAACCGCTGAATCCACACGTGAGTTTAACTCTGTCAGTTGAATGTACACATTGACAACCATTCAGTTAGATAGCTCCGTTTTGGTTTTAGAAGCAGATATTTCTCTGTACAGCCTATGGTCCCATTCACTCGGGAATATCCCAACGCAGCTCCTAGAAGAAACGTGTTTCTGACTCGCTGAATCTCAACATAGATTAAACTCTCTTAGGTGAACGAACGCACAGCAGAGCAGTTTCAAGGAAACGTTTCTCCTGAGTTTTAGACGAAGATTCCTGCTGTTTAGTACGTATGCCGGCATTGGGCTGGAAATACCGGTTTTGGGATTCTGCAAAGAAAGGGTTTGCAAACCGCTGAATCCACACGTGAGTTTAACTCTGTCAGTTGAATGCACACATTGACAACCATTCAGTTTGATAGCACACTTTTGGTTTTAGAAGCAGATATTTCTCTGTACAGCCTATGGTCCCATTCACTCGGGAATATCCCAACGCAGCTCCTAGAAGAAACGTGTTTCTGACTCGCTGAATCTCAACATAGATTCAAGTCTCTTAGGTGAACGAACGCACAGCAGAGCAGTTTCAAGGAAACGTTTCTCCTGAGTTTTAGACGAAGATTCCTGCTGTTTAGTACGTATGCCGGCATTGGGCTGGAAATACCGGTTTTGGGATTCTGCAAAGAAAGGGTTTGCAAACCGCTGAATCCACACGTGAGTTTAACTCTGTCAGTTGAATGCACACATTGACAACCATTCAGTTTGATAGCACACTTTTGGTTTTAGAAGCAGATATTTCTCTGTACAGCCTATGGTCCCATTCACTCGGGAATATCCCAACGCAGCTCCTAGAAGAAACGTGTTTCTGACTCGCTGAATCTCAACATAGATTCAAGTCTCTTAGGTGAACGAACGCACAGCAGAGCAGTTTCAAGGAAACGTTTCTCCTGAGTTTTAGACGAAGTTTCCTGCTGTTTAGTACGGATGCCGGCATTGGGCTGGAAATACCGGTTTTGGGATTCTGCACAGAAAGGGTTTGCAAACCGCTGAATCCACACGTGAGTTTAACTCTGTCAGTTGAATGCACACATTGACAACCATTCAGTTTGATAGCACACTTTTGGTTTTAGAAGCAGATATTTCTCTGTACAGCCTATGGTCCCATTCACTCGGGAATATCCCAACGCAGCTCCTAGAAGAAACGTGTTTCTGACTCGCTGAATCTCAACATAGATTCAACTCTCTTAGGTGAACGAACGCACAGCAGAGCAGTTTCAAGGAAACGGTTCTCCTGAGTCTTAGACGAAGTTTTCTGCTGTTTAGTACGTATACCGGCAATGGGCTGGAAATTCCGGTTTTGGGATTCTGCACAGAAAGGGTTTGCAAACCGCTGAATCCACACGTGAGTTTAACTCTGTCAGTTGAATGCACACATTGACAACCATTCAGTTAGATAGCTCCGTTTTGGTTTTAGAAGCAGATATTTCTCTGTACAGCCTATGGACCCATTCACTCGGGAATATCCCAACGCAGCTCCTAGAAGAAACGTGTTTCTGACTCGCTGAATCTCAACATAGATTCAACTCTCTTAGGTGAACGAACGCACAGCAGAGCAGTTTCAAAGAAACGTTTCTCCTGAGTTTTAGACGATGTTTCCTGCTGTTTAGTACGGATGCCGGCATTGGGCTGGACATACCGGTTTTGGGATTCTGCACAGAAATGGTTTGCAAACTGCTGAATCCACACGTGAGTTTAACTCTGTCAGTTGAATGCACACATTGACAACCATTCAGTTAGATAGCTCCGTTTTGGTTTTAGAAGCAGATATTTCTCTGTACAGCCTATGGTCCCATTCACTCGGGAATATCCCAACGCAGCTCCTAGCATAAACGTGTTTCTGACTCGCTGAATCTCAGCATAGTTTCAATTCTCTTAGGTGAACGAACGCACAGCAGAGCAGTTTCAAGGAAACGTTTCTCCTGAGTTTTAGACGAAGTTTCCTGCTGTTTAGTACGGATGCCGGCATTGAGCTGGAATTACCGGTTTTGGCATTCTGCACAGAAAGGATTTGTAAACCGCTGAATCCACACGTGAGTTTAACTCTGTCAGTTGAATGCACACATTGACAACCATTCAGTTAGATACCACCCTTTTGGTTGTAGGAGCAGATATTTCTCTGTACAGCCTATGGTCCCATTCACTCGGGAATATCCCAACGCAGCTCCTAGAAGAAACGTGTTTCTGACTCGCTGAATCTCAACATAGATTCAACTCTCTTAGGTGAACGAACGCACAGCAGAGCAGTTTCAAGGAAACGTTTCTCCTGAGTTTTAGACGAAGTTTCCTGCTCTTTAGTACGGATGCCGGCATTGGGCTGGAAATACCGGTTTTGGGATTCTCAACAGAAAGGGTTTGCAAACCGCTGAATCCACACGTGAGTTTAACTCTGTCAGTTGAATGCACACATTGACAACCATTCAGTTTGATAGCTCCGTTTTGGTTTTAGAAGCAGATATTTCTCTGTACAGCCTATGGTTCCATTCACTCGGGAATATCCCAACGCAGCTCCTAGAAGAAACGTGTTTCTGACACGCTGAATCTCAACATAGATTCAACTCTCTTAGGTGAACGAACGCACAGCAGAGCAGTTTCAAGGAAACATTTCTCCTGAGTTTTAGACGAAGTTTCCTGCTGTTTAGTACGGATGCCGGCATTGAGCTGGAATTACCGGTTTTGGAATTCTGCACAGAAAGGATTTGTAAACCGCTGAATCCAAACGTGAGTTTAACTCTGTCAGTTGAATGCACGCATTGACAACCATTCAGTTAGATACCACCCTTTTGGTTGTAGAAGCAGATATTTCTCTGTACAGCCTATGGTCCCATTCACTCGGGAATATCCCAACGCAGCTCCTAGAAGAAACGTGTTTCTGACTCGCTGAATCTCAACATAGCTTCGACTCTCGTAGGTGAACGAACGCACAGCAGAGCAGTTTCAAGGAAACGTTTCTCCTGAGTTTTAGACGAAGTTTCCTGCTCTTTAGTACGGATGCCGGCATTGGGCTGGAAATACCGGTTTTGGGATTCTCAACAGAAAGGGTTTGCAAACCGCTGAATCCACACGTGAGTTTAACTCCGTCAGTTGAATGCACACATTGACAACCATTCAGTTTGATAGCACACTTTTGGTTTTAGAAGCAGATATTTCTCTGTACAGCCTATGGTCCCATTCACTCGGGAATATCCCAACGCAGCTCCTAGAAGAAACGTGTTTCTGACTCGCTGAATCTCAACATAGATTCAACTCTCTTAGGTGAACGAACGCACAGCAGAGCAGATTCAAGGAAACGTTTCTCCTGAGTCTTAGACGAAGTTTCCTGCTGTTTAGTACGTATGCCGGCATTGGGCTGGAAATACCGGTTTTGGGATTCTGCACAGAAAGGGTTTGCAAACCGCTGAATCCACACGTGAGTTTAACTCTGTCAGTTGAATGCACACGTTGACAACCATTCAGTTAGATAGCTCCGTTTTGGTTTTAGAAGCAGATATTTCTCTGTACAGCCTATGGTCCCATTCACTCGGGAATATCCCAACGCAGCTCCTGGCATAAACGTGTTTCTGACTCGCTGAATCTCAGCATAGTTTCAACTCTCTTAGGTGAACGAACGCACAGCAGAGCAGTTTCAAGGAAACGTTTCTCCTGAGTTTTAGACGATGTTTCCTGCTGTTTAGTACGGATGCCGGCATTGGGCTGGACATACCGGTTTTGGGATTCTGCACAGAAATGGTTTGCAAACCGCTGAATCCACACGTGAGTTTAACTCTGTCAGTTGAATGCACACATTGACCACCATTCAGTTAGATAGCTCCGTTTTGGTTTCAGAAGCAGATATTTCTCTGTACAGCCTATGGTCCCATTCACTCGGGAATATCCCAACGCAGCTCCTAGCATAAACGTGTTTCTGACTCGCTGAACCTCAACATAGTTTCAACTCTCTTAGGTGAACGAACGCACAGCAGAGCAGTTTCAAGGAAACGTTTCTCCTGAGTTTTAGACGAAGTTTCCTGCTGTTTAGTACGGATGCCGGCATTGAGCTGGAATTACCGGTTTTGGGATTCTGCACAGAAAGGGTTTGTAAACCGCTGAATCCAAACGTGAGTTTAACTCTGTCAGTTGAATGCACACATTGACAACCATTCAGTTAGATACCACCCTTTTGGTTGTAGGAGCAGATATTTCTCTGTACAGCCTATGGTCCCATTCACTCGGGAATATCCCAACGCACCTCCTAGAAGAAACGTATTTCTGACACGCTGAATCTCAACATAGATTCAACTCAATTACGTGATCGAACGCACAGCAGAGCAGTTTCAAGGAAACGTTTCTCCTGAGTTTTAGACGAAGTTTCCTGCTGTTTAGTACGTATGCCGGCATTGGGCTGGAAATACCGGTTTTGGGATTCTGCACAGAAAGGGTTTGCAAACCGCTGAATCCACACGTGAGTTTAACTCTGTCAGTTGAATGCACACATTGACAACCATTCAGTTTGATAGCTCCGTTTTGGTTTTAGAAGCAGATATTTCTCTGTACAGCCTATGGTTCCATTCACTCGGGAATATCCCAACGCAGCTCCTAGAAGAAACGTGTTTCTGACACGCTGAATCTCAACATAGATTCAACTCTCTTAGGTGAACGAACGCACAGCAGAGCAGTTTCAAGGAAACGTTTCTCCTGAGTTTTAGACGAAGATTCCTGCTGTTTAGTACGTATGCCGGCATTGGGCTGGAAATACCGGTTTTGGGATTCTGCAAAGAAAGGGTTTGCAAACCGCTGAATCCACACGTGAGTTTAACTCTGTCAGTTGAATGCACACATTGACAACCATTCAGTTAGATAGCTCCGTTTTGGTTTTAGAAGCAGATATTTCTCTGTACAGCCTATGGACCCATTCACTCGGGAATATCCCAACGCAGCTCCTAGAAGAAACGTGTTTCTGACTCGCTGAATCTCAACATAGATTCAACTCTCTTAGGTGAACGAACGCACAGCAGAGCAGTTTCAAAGAAACGTTTCTCCTGAGTTTTAGACGATGTTTCCTGCTGTTTAGTACGGATGCCGGCATTGGGCTGGACATACCGGTTTTGGGATTCTGCACAGAAATGGTTTGCAAACTGCTGAATCCACACGTGAGTTTAACTCTGTCAGTTGAATGCACACATTGACAACCATTCAGTTAGATAGCTCCGTTTTGGTTTTAGAAGCAGATATTTCTCTGTACAGCCTATGGTCCCATTCACTCGGGAATATCCCAACGCAGCTCCTAGCATAAACGTGTTTCTGACTCGCTGAATCTCAGCATAGTTTCAATTCTCTTAGGTGAACGAACGCACAGCAGAGCAGTTTCAAGGAAACGTTTCTCCTGAGTTTTAGACGAAGTTTCCTGCTGTTTAGTACGGATGCCGGCATTGAGCTGGAATTACCGGTTTTGGCATTCTGCACAGAAAGGATTTGTAAACCGCTGAATCCACACGTGAGTTTAACTCTGTCAGTTGAATGCACACATTGACAACCATTCAGTTAGATACCACCCTTTTGGTTGTAGGAGCAGATATTTCTCTGTACAGCCTATGGTCCCATTCACTCGGGAATATCCCAACGCAGCTCCTAGAAGAAACGTGTTTCTGACTCGCTGAATCTCAACATAGATTCAACTCTCTTAGGTGAACGAACGCACAGCAGAGCAGTTTCAAGGAAACGTTTCTCCTGAGTTTTAGACGAAGTTTCCTGCTCTTTAGTACGGATGCCGGCATTGGGCTGGAAATACCGGTTTTGGGATTCTCAACAGAAAGGGTTTGCAAACCGCTGAATCCACACGTGAGTTTAACTCTGTCAGTTGAATGCACACATTGACAACCATTCAGTTTGATAGCTCCGTTTTGGTTTTAGAAGCAGATATTTCTCTGTACAGCCTATGGTTCCATTCACTCGGGAATATCCCAACGCAGCTCCTAGAAGAAACGTGTTTCTGACACGCTGAATCTCAACATAGATTCAACTCTCTTAGGTGAACGAACGCACAGCAGAGCAGTTTCAAGGAAACATTTCTCCTGAGTTTTAGACGAAGTTTCCTGCTGTTTAGTACGGATGCCGGCATTGAGCTGGAATTACCGGTTTTGGAATTCTGCACAGAAAGGATTTGTAAACCGCTGAATCCAAACGTGAGTTTAACTCTGTCAGTTGAATGCACGCATTGACAACCATTCAGTTAGATACCACCCTTTTGGTTGTAGAAGCAGATATTTCTCTGTACAGCCTATGGTCCCATTCACTCGGGAATATCCCAACGCAGCTCCTAGAAGAAACGTGTTTCTGACTCGCTGAATCTCAACATAGCTTCGACTCTCGTAGGTGAACGAACGCACAGCAGAGCAGTTTCAAGGAAACGTTTCTCCTGAGTTTTAGACGAAGTTTCCTGCTCTTTAGTACGGATGCCGGCATTGGGCTGGAAATACCGGTTTTGGGATTCTCAACAGAAAGGGTTTGCAAACCGCTGAATCCACACGTGAGTTTAACTCCGTCAGTTGAATGCACACATTGACAACCATTCAGTTTGATAGCACACTTTTGGTTTTAGAAGCAGATATTTCTCTGTACAGCCTATGGTCCCATTCACTCGGGAATATCCCAACGCAGCTCCTAGAAGAAACGTGTTTCTGACTCGCTGAATCTCAACATAGATTCAACTCTCTTAGGTGAACGAACGCACAGCAGAGCAGATTCAAGGAAACGTTTCTCCTGAGTCTTAGACGAAGTTTCCTGCTGTTTAGTACGTATGCCGGCATTGGGCTGGAAATACCGGTTTTGGGATTCTGCACAGAAAGGGTTTGCAAACCGCTGAATCCACACGTGAGTTTAACTCTGTCAGTTGAATGCACACGTTGACAACCATTCAGTTAGATAGCTCCGTTTTGGTTTTAGAAGCAGATATTTCTCTGTACAGCCTATGGTCCCATTCACTCGGGAATATCCCAACGCAGCTCCTGGCATAAACGTGTTTCTGACTCGCTGAATCTCAGCATAGTTTCAACTCTCTTAGGTGAACGAACGCACAGCAGAGCAGTTTCAAGGAAACGTTTCTCCTGAGTTTTAGACGATGTTTCCTGCTGTTTAGTACGGATGCCGGCATTGGGCTGGACATACCGGTTTTGGGATTCTGCACAGAAATGGTTTGCAAACCGCTGAATCCACACGTGAGTTTAACTCTGTCAGTTGAATGCACACATTGACCACCATTCAGTTAGATAGCTCCGTTTTGGTTTCAGAAGCAGATATTTCTCTGTACAGCCTATGGTCCCATTCACTCGGGAATATCCCAACGCAGCTCCTAGCATAAACGTGTTTCTGACTCGCTGAACCTCAACATAGTTTCAACTCTCTTAGGTGAACGAACGCACAGCAGAGCAGTTTCAAGGAAACGTTTCTCCTGAGTTTTAGACGAAGTTTCCTGCTGTTTAGTACGGATGCCGGCATTGAGCTGGAATTACCGGTTTTGGGATTCTGCACAGAAAGGGTTTGTAAACCGCTGAATCCAAACGTGAGTTTAACTCTGTCAGTTGAATGCACACATTGACAACCATTCAGTTAGATACCACCCTTTTGGTTGTAGGAGCAGATATTTCTCTGTACAGCCTATGGTCCCATTCACTCGGGAATATCCCAACGCACCTCCTAGAAGAAACGTATTTCTGACACGCTGAATCTCAACATAGATTCAACTCAATTACGTGATCGAACGCACAGCAGAGCAGTTTCAAGGAAACGTTTCTCCTGAGTTTTAGACGAAGTTTCCTGCTGTTTAGTACGTATGCCGGCATTGGGCTGGAAATACCGGTTTTGGGATTCTGCACAGAAAGGGTTTGCAAACCGCTGAATCCACACGTGAGTTTAACTCTGTCAGTTGAATGCACACATTGACAACCATTCAGTTAGATAGCTCCGTTTTGGAATTAGAAGCAGATATTTCTCTGTACAGCCTATGGTCCCATTCACTCGGGAATATCCCAACGCAGCTCCTAGCATAAACGTGTTTCTGACTCGCTGAATCTCAACATAGTTTCAACTCTCTTAGGTGAACGAACGCACAGCAGAGCAGTTTCAAGGAAACATTTCTCCTGAGTTTTAGACGAAGTTTCCTGCTGTTTAGTACGGATGCCGGCATTGAGCTGGAATTACCGGTTTGGCATTCTGCACAGAAAGGATTTGTAAACCGCTGAATCCAAACGTGAGTTTAACTCTGTCAGTTGAATGCACACATTGACAACCATTCAGTTAGATAGCACACTTTTGGTTGTAGGAGCAGATATTTCTCTGTACAGCCTATGGTCCCATTCACTCGGGAATATCCCAACGCAGCTCCTAGAAGAAACGTGTTTCTGACTCGCTGAATCTCAACATAGATTCAACTCTCTTAGGTGAACGAACGCACAGCAGAGCAGTTTCAAGGAAACGTTTCTCCTGAGTTTTAGACGAAGATTCCTGCTGTTTAGTACGTATGCCGGCATTGGGCTGGAAATACCGGTTTTGGGATTCTGCACAGAAAGGGTTTGCAAACCGCTGAATCCACACGTGAGTTTAACTCTGTCAGTTGAATGCACACATTGACAACCATTCAGTTTGATAGCACACTTTTGGTTTTAGAAGCAGATATTTCTCTGTACAGCCTATGGTCCCATTCACTCGGGAATATCCCAACGCAGCTCCTAGAAGAAACGTGTTTCTGACTCGCTGAATCTCAACATAGATTCAACTCTCTTAGGTGAACAAACGCACAGCAGAGCAGATTCAAGGAAACGTTTCTCCTGAGTCTTAGACGAAGTTTCCTGCTGTTTAGTACGTATGCCGGCATTGGGCTGGAAATACCGGTTTTGGGATTCTGCACAGAAAGGGTTTGCAAACCGCTGAATCCACACGTGAGTTTAACTCTGTCAGTTGAATGCACACATTGACAACCATTCAGTTAGAGAGCTCCGTTTTGGTTTTAGAAGCAGATATTTCTCTGTACAGCCTATGGTCCCATTCACTCGGGAATATCCCAACGCAGCTCCTAGAAGAAACGTGTTTCTGACTCGCTGAATCTCAACATAGATTCAACTCTCTTAGGTGAACGAACGCACAGCAGAGCAGTTTCAAAGAAACGTTTCTCCTGAGTTTTAGACGAAGTTTCCTGCTGTTTAGTACGGATGCCGGCATTGGGCTGGACATACCGGTTTTGGGATTCTGCACAGAAATGGTTTGCAAACCGCTGAATCCACACGTGAGTTTAACTCTGTCAGTTGAATGCACACATTGACAACCATTCAGTTAGATAGCTCCGTTTTGGTTTTAGAAGCAGATATTTCTCTGTACAGCCTATGGTCCCATTCACTCGGGAATATCCCAACGCAGCTCCTAGCATAAACGTGTTTCTGACTCGCTGAATCTCAGCATAGTTTCAACTCTCTTAGGTGAACGAACGCACAGCAGAGCAGTTTCAAGGAAACGTTTCTCCTGAGTTTTAGACGATGTTTCCTGCTGTTTAGTACGGATACCGGCATTGGGCTGGACATACCGGTTTTGGGATTCTGCACAGAAATGGTTTGCAAACCGCTGAATCCACAGGTGAGTTTAACTCTGTCAGTTGAATGCACACATTGACCACCATTCAGTTAGATAGCTCCGTTTTGGTTTTAGAAGCAGATATTTCTCTGTACAGCCTATGGTCCCATTCACTCGGGAATATCCCAACGCAGCTCCTAGAAGAAACGTGTTTCTGACTCGCTGAATCTCAACATAGATTCAACTCTCTTAGGTGAACGAACGCACAGCAGAGCAGTTTCAAGGAAACGTTTCTCCTGAGTTTTAGACGAAGTTTCCTGCTGTTTAGTACGGATGCCGGCATTGGGCTGGAAATACCAGTTTTGGGATTTTGCACAGAAAGGGTTTGCAAACCGCTGAATCCACACGTGACTTTAACTCTGTCAGTTGAATGCACACATTGACAACCATTCAGTTAGGCAGCACACTTTTGGTTTTAGAAGCAGATATTTCTCTGTACAGCCTATGGTCCCATTCACTCGGGAATATCCCAACGCAGCTCCTAGAAGAAACGTGTTTCTGACACGCTGAATCTCAACATAGATTCAACTCTCTTAGGTGAACGAACGCACAGCAGAGCAGTTTCAAGGAAACGTTTCTCTTGAGTTTTAGACTAAGTTTCCTGCTGTTAAGTACGTATGCCGTCATTGGGCTGGAAATACCGGTTTTGGGATTCTGCACAGAAAGGGTTTGCAAACCGCTGAATCCACACGTGAGTTTAACTCTGTCAGTTGAATGCACACATTGACAACCATTCAGTTAGATAGCTCCGTTTTGGTTTTAGAAGCAGATATTTCTCTGTACAGCCTATGGTCCCATTCACTCGGGAATATCCTAATGCAGCTCCTAGAAGAAACGTGTTTCTGACTCGCTGAATCTCAACATAGATTCAACTCTCTTAGGTGAACGAAGGCACAGCAGAGCAGTTTCAAGGAAACGTTTCTCCTGAGTTTTAGACGAAGTTTCCTGCTGTTTAGTACGGATGCCGGCATTGGGCTGGACATACCGGTTTTGGGATTCTGCACAGAAATGGTTTGCAAACCGCTGAATCCACACGTGAGTTTAACTCCGTCAGTTGAATGCACACTTTGACAACCATTCAGTTAGATAGCTCCGTTTTGGTTTTAGAAGCAGATATTTCTCTGTACAGCCTATGGTCCCATTCACTCGGGAATATCCCAACGCAGCTCCTAGCATAAACGTGTTTCTGACTCGCTGAATCTCAACATAGTTTCAACTCTCTTAGGTGAACGAACGCACAGCAGAGCAGTTTCAAGGAAACGTTTCTCCTGAATTTTAGACGAAGTTTCCTGCTGTTTAGTTCGGATGCCGGCATTGAGCTGGAATTACCGGCTTTGGGATTCTGCACAGAAAGGGTTTGTAAACCGCTGAATCTAAAGGTGAGTTTAACTCTGTCAGTTGAATGCACACATTGACAACCATTCAGTTAGATACCACCCTTTTGGTTGTAGGAGCAGATATTTCTCTGTACAGCCTATGGTCCCATTCACTCGGGAATATCCCAACGCACCTCCTAGAAGAAACGTGTTTCTGACTCGCTGAATCTCAACATAGATTCAACTCTCTTAGGTGATCGAACGCACAGCAGAGCAGTTTCAAGGAAACTTTTCTCCTGAGTTTTAGACGAAGTTTCCTGCTGTTTAGTACGGATGCCGGCATTGGGCTGGAAATACCGGTTTTGGGATTCTGCACAGAAAGGGTTTGCAAACCGCTGAATCCACACGTGAGTTTAACTCTGTCAGTTGAAGGCACACATTGACAACCATTCAGTTAGATAGCTCCGTTTTGGTTTTAGAAGCAGATATTTCTCTGTACAGCCTATGGTCCCATTCACTCGGGAATATCCCAACGCAGCTCCTAGAAGAAACGTGTTTCTGACTCGCTGAATCTCAACATAGATTCAACTCTCTTAGGTGAACGAACGCACAGCAGAGCAGTTTCAAGGAAACGTTTCTCCTGAGTCTTAGACGAAGTTTCCTGCTGTTTAGTACGTATGCCGGCATTGGGCTGGAAATACCGGTTTTGGGATTCTGCACAGAAAGGGTTTGCAAACCGCTGAATCCACACGTGAGTTTAACTCTGTCAGTTGAATGCCCACATTGACAACCATTCAGTTAGATAGCTCCGTTTTGGTTTTAGAAGCAGATATTTCTCTGTACAGCCTATGGTCCCATTCACTCGGGAATATCCCAACGCAGCTCCTAGAAGAAACGTGTTTCTGACTCGCTGAATCTCAACATAGATTCAACTCTCTTAGGTGAACGAACGCACAGCAGAGCAGTTTCAAGGAAACGGTTCTCCTGAGTCTTAGACGAAGTTTCCTGCTGTTTAGTACGTATACCGGCAATGGGCTGGAAATTCCGGTTTTGGGATTCTGCACAGAAAGGGTTTGCAAACCGCTGAATCCACACGTGAGTTTAACTCTGTCAGTTGAATGCACACATTGACAACCATTCAGTTAGATAGCTCCGTTTTGGTTTTAGAAGCAGATATTTCTCTGTACAGCCTATGGACCCATTCACTCGGGAATATCCCAACGCAGCTCCTAGAAGAAACGTGTTTCTGACTCGCTGAATCTCAACATAGATTCAACTCTCTTAGGTGAACGAACGCACAGCAGAGCAGTTTCAAAGAAACGTTTCTCCTGAGTTTTAGACGATGTTTCCTGCTGTTTAGTACGGATGCCGGCATTGGGCTGGACATACCGGTTTTGGGATTCTGCACAGAAATGGTTTGCAAACTGCTGAATCCACACGTGAGTTTAACTCTGTCAGTTGAATGCACACATTGACAACCATTCAGTTAGATAGCTCCGTTTTGGTTTTAGAAGCAGATATTTCTCTGTACAGCCTATGGTCCCATTCACTCGGGAATATCCCAACGCAGCTCCTAGCATAAAAGTGTTTCTGACTCGCTGAATCTCAGCATAGTTTCAACTCTCTTAGGTGAACGAACGCACAGCAGAGCAGTTTCAAGGAAACGTTTCTCCTGAGTTTTAGACGAAGTTTCCTGCTGTTTAGTACGGATGCCGGCATTGAGCTGGAATTACCGGTTTTGGCATTCTGCACAGAAAGGATTTGTAAACCGCTGAATCCAAACGTGAGTTTAACTCTGTCAGTTGAATGCACACATTGACAACCATTCAGTTAGATACCACCCTTTTGGTTGTAGGAGCAGATATTTCTCTGTACAGCCTATGGTCCCATTCACTCGGGAATATCCCAACGCAGCTCCTAGAAGAAACGTGTTTCTGACTCGCTGAATCTCAACATAGATTCAACTCTCTTAGGTGAACGAACGCACAGCAGAGCAGTTTCAAGGAAACGTTTCTCCTGAGTTTTAGACGAAGTTTCCTGCTCTTTAGTACGGATGCCGGCATTGGGCTGGAAATACCGGTTTTGGGATTCTCAACAGAAAGGGTTTGCAAACCGCTGAATCCACACGTGAGTTTAACTCTGTCAGTTGAATGCACACATTGACAACCATTCAGTTTGATAGCTCCGTTTTGGTTTTAGAAGCAGATATTTCTCTGTACAGCCTATGGTTCCATTCACTCGGGAATATCCCAACGCAGCTCCTAGAAGAAACGTGTTTCTGACACGCTGAATCTCAACATAGATTCAACTCTCTTAGGTGAACGAACGCACAGCAGAGCAGTTTCAAGGAAACATTTCTCCTGAGTTTTAGACGAAGTTTCCTGCTGTTTAGTACGGATGCCGGCATTGAGCTGGAATTACCGGTTTTGGAATTCTGCACAGAAAGGATTTGTAAACCGCTGAATCCAAACGTGAGTTTAACTCTGTCAGTTGAATGCACGCATTGACAACCATTCAGTTAGATACCACCCTTTTGGTTGTAGAAGCAGATATTTCTCTGTACAGCCTATGGTCCCATTCACTCGGGAATATCCCAACGCAGCTCCTAGAAGAAACGTGTTTCTGACTCGCTGAATCTCAACATAGATTCAACTCTCGTAGGTGAACGAACGCACAGCAGAGCAGTTTCAAGGAAACGTTTCTCCTGAGTTTTAGACGAAGTTTCCTGCTCTTTAGTACGGATGCCGGCATTGGGCTGGAAATACCGGTTTTGGGATTCTCAACAGAAAGGGTTTGCAAACCGCTGAATCCACACGTGAGTTTAACTCCGTCAGTTGAATGCACACATTGACAACCATTCAGTTTGATAGCACACTTTTGGTTTTAGAAGCAGATATTTCTCTGTACAGCCTATGGTCCCATTCACTCGGGAATATCCCAACGCAGCTCCTAGAAGAAACGTGTTTCTGACTCGCTGAATCTCAACATAGATTCAACTCTCTTAGGTGAACGAACGCACAGCAGAGCAGATTCAAGGAAACGTTTCTCCTGAGTCTTAGACGAAGTTTCCTGCTGTTTAGTACGTATGCCGGCATTGGGCTGGAAATACCGGTTTTGGGATTCTGCACAGAAAGGGTTTGCAAACCGCTGAATCCACACGTGAGTTTAACTCTGTCAGTTGAATGCACACGTTGACAACCATTCAGTTAGATAGCTCCGTTTTGGTTTTAGAAGCAGATATTTCTCTGTACAGCCTATGGTCCCATTCACTCGGGAATATCCCAACGCAGCTCCTAGAAGAAACGTGTTTCTGACTCGCTGAATCTCAACATAGTTTCAACTCTCTTAGGTGAACGAACGCACAGCAGAGCAGTTTCAAGGAAACGTTTCTCCTGAGTTTTAGACGAAGTTTCCTGCTGTTTAGTACGGATGCCGGCATTGAGCTGGAATTACCGGTTTTGGGATTCTGCACAGAAAGGGTTTGTAAACCGCTGAATCCAAACGTGAGTTTAACTCTGTCAGTTGAATGCACACATTGACAACCATTCAGTTAGATACCACCCTTTTGGTTGTAGGAGCAGATATTTCTCTGTACAGCCTATGGTCCCATTCACTCGGGAATATCCCAACGCACCTCCTAGAAGAAACGTGTTTCTGACACGCTGAATCTCAACATAGATTCAACTCAATTACGTGATCGAACGCACAGCAGAGCAGTTTCAAGGAAACGTTTCTCCTGAGTTTTAGACGAAGTTTCCTGCTGTTTAGTACGTATGCCGGCATTGGGCTGGAAATACCGGTTTTGGGATTCTGCACAGAAAGGGTTTGCAAACCGCTGAATCCACACGTGAGTTTAACTCTGTCAGTTGAATGCACACATTGACAACCATTCAGTTAGATAGCTCCGTTTTGGAATTAGAAGCAGATATTTCTCTGTACAGCCTATGGTCCCATTCACTCGGGAATATCCCAACGCAGCTCCTAGCATAAACGTGTTTCTGACTCGCTGAATCTCAACATAGTTTCAACTCTCTTAGGTGAACGAACGCACAGCAGAGCAGTTTCAAGGAAACATTTCTCCTGAGTTTTAGACGAAGTTTCCTGCTGTTTAGTACGGATGCCGGCATTGAGCTGGAATTACCGGTTTTGGCATTCTGCACAGAAAGGATTTGTAAACCGCTGAATCCAAACGTGAGTTTAACTCTGTCAGTTGAATGCACACATTGACAACCATTCAGTTAGATAGCACACTTTTGGTTGTAGGAGCAGATATTTCTCTGTACAGCCTATGGTCCCATTCACTCGGGAATATCCCAACGCAGCTCCTAGAAGAAACGTGTTTCTGACTCGCTGAATCTCAACATAGATTCAACTCTCGTAGGTGAACGAACGCACAGCAGAGCAGTTTCAAGGAAACGTTTCTCCTGAGTTTTAGACGAAGTTTCCTGCTCTTTAGTACGGATGCCGGCATTGGGCTGGAAATACCGGTTTTGGGATTCTCAACAGAAAGGGTTTGCAAACCGCTGAATCCACACGTGAGTTTAACTCCGTCAGTTGAATGCACACATTGACAACCATTCAGTTTGATAGCACACTTTTGGTTTTAGAAGCAGATATTTCTCTGTACAGCCTATGGTCCCATTCACTCGGGAATATCCCAACGCAGCTCCTAGAAGAAACGTGTTTCTGACTCGCTGAATCTCAACATAGATTCAACTCTCTTAGGTGAAGGAACGCACAGCAGAGCAGATTCAAGGAAACGTTTCTCCTGAGTCTTAGACGAAGTTTCCTGCTGTTTAGTACGTATGCCGGCATTGGGCTGGAAATACCGGTTTTGGGATTCTGCACAGAAAGGGTTTGCAAACCGCTGAATCCACACGTGAGTTTAACTCTGTCAGTTGAATGCACACGTTGACAACCATTCAGTTAGATAGCTCCGTTTTGGTTTTAGAAGCAGATATTTCTCTGTACAGCCTATGGTCCCATTCACTCGGGAATATCCCAACGCAGCTCCTAGCATAAACGTGTTTCTGACTCGCTGAATCTCAACATAGTTTCAACTCTCTTAGGTGAACGAACGCACAGCAGAGCAGTTTCAAGGAAACGTTTCTCCTGAGTTTTAGACGAAGTTTCCTGCTGTTTAGTACGGATGCCGGCATTGAGCTGGAATTACCGGTTTTGGGATTCTGCACAGAAAGGGTTTGTAAACCGCTGAATCCAAACGTGAGTTTAACTCTGTCAGTTGAATGCACACATTGACAACCATTCAGTTAGATACCACCCTTTTGGTTGTAGGAGCAGATATTTCTCTGTACAGCCTATGGTCCCATTCACTCGGGAATATCCCAACGCACCTCCTAGAAGAAACGTGTTTCTGACACGCTGAATCTCAACATAGATTCAACTCAATTACGTGATCGAACGCACAGCAGAGCAGTTTCAAGGAAACGTTTCTCCTGAGTTTTAGACGAAGTTTCCTGCTGTTTAGTACGTATGCCGGCATTGGGCTGGAAATACCGGTTTTGGGATTCTGCACAGAAAGGGTTTGCAAACCGCTGAATCCACACGTGAGTTTAACTCTGTCAGTTGAATGCACACATTGACAACCATTCAGTTAGATAGCTCCGTTTTGGAATTAGAAGCAGATATTTCTCTGTACAGCCTATGGTCCCATTCACTCGGGAATATCCCAACGCAGCTCCTAGCATAAACGTGTTTCTGACTCGCTGAATCTCAACATAGTTTCAACTCTCTTAGGTGAACGAACGCACAGCAGAGCAGTTTCAAGGAAACATTTCTCCTGAGTTTTAGACGAAGTTTCCTGCTGTTTAGTACGGATGCCGGCATTGAGCTGGAATTACCGGTTTTGGCATTCTGCACAGAAAGGATTTGTAAACCGCTGAATCCAAACGTGAGTTTAACTCTGTCAGTTGAATGCACACATTGACAACCATTCAGTTAGATAGCACACTTTTGGTTGTAGGAGCAGATATTTCTCTGTACAGCCTATGGTCCCATTCACTCGGGAATATCCCAACGCAGCTCCTAGAAGAAACGTGTTTCTGACTCGCTGAATCTCAACATAGATTCAACTCTCTTAGGTGAACGAACGCACAGCAGAGCAGTTTCAAGGAAACGTTTCTCCTGAGTTTTAGACGAAGATTCCTGCTGTTTAGTACGTATGCCGGCAATGGGCTGGAAATACCGGTTTTGGGATTCTGCACAGAAAGGGTTTGCAAACCGCTGAATCCACACGTGAGTTTAACTCTGTCAGTTGAATGCACACATTGACAACCATTCAGTTTGATAGCACACTTTTGGTTTTAGAAGCAGATATTTCTCTGTACAGCCTATGGTCCCATTCACTCGGGAATATCCCAACGCAGCTCCTAGAAGAAACGTGTTTCTGACTCGCTGAATCTCAACATAGATTCAACTCTCTTAGGTGAACAAACGCACAGCAGAGCAGATTCAAGGAAACGTTTCTCCTGAGTCTTAGACGAAGTTTCCTGCTGTTTAGTACGTATGCCGGCATTGGGCTGGAAATACCGGTTTTGGGATTCTGCACAGAAAGGGCTTGCAAACCGCTGAATCCACACGTGAGTTTAACTCTGTCAGTTGAATGCACACATTGACAACCATTCAGTTAGAGAGCTCCGTTTTGGTTTTAGAAGCAGATATTTCTCTGTACAGCCTATGGTCCCATTCACTCGGGAATATCCCAACGCAGCTCCTAGAAGAAACGTGTTTCTGACTCGCTGAATCTCAACATAGATTCAACTCTCTTAGGTGAACGAACGCACAGCAGAGCAGTTTCAAAGAAACGTTTCTCCTGAGTTTTAGACGAAGTTTCCTGCTGTTTAGTACGGATGCCGGCATTGGGCTGGACATACCGGTTTTGGGATTCTGCACAGAAAGGGTTTGCAAACCGCTGAATCCACACGTGAGTTTAACTCTGTCAGTTGAATGCACACATTGACAACCATTCAGTTAGATAGCTCCGTTTTGGTTTTAGAAGCAGATATTTCTCTGTACAGCCTATGGTCCCATTCACTCGGGAATATCCCAACGCAGCTCCTAGCATAAACGTGTTTCTGACTCGCTGAATCTCAGCATAGTTTCAACTGTGAACGAACGCACAGCAGAGCAGTTTCAAGGAAACGTTTCTCCTGAGTTTTAGACGATGTTTCCTGCTGTTTAGTACGGATGCCGGCATTGGGCTGGACATACCGGTTTTGGGATTCTGCACAGAAATGGTTTGCAAACCGCTGAATACACACGTGAGTTTAACTCTGTCAGTTGAATGCACACATTGACCACCATTCAGTTAGATAGCTCCGTTTTGGTTTTAGAAGCAGATATTTCTCTGTACAGCCTATGGTCCCATTCACTCGGGAATATCCCAACGCAGCTCCTAGAAGAAACGTGTTTCTGACTCGCTGAATCTCAACATAGATTCAACTCTCTTAGGTGAACGAACGCACAGCAGAGCAGTTTCAAGGAAACGTTTCTCCTGAGTTTTAGACGAAGTTTCCTGCTGTTTAGTACGGATGCCGGCATTGGGCTGGAAATACCAGTTTTGGGATTTTGCACAGAAAGGGTTTGCAAACCGCTGAATCCACACTTGACCTTAACTCTGTCAGTTGAATGCACACATTGACAACCATTCAGTTAGGCAGCACACTTTTGGTTTTAGAAGCAGATATTTCTCTGTACAGCCTATGGTCCCATTCACTCGGGAATATCCCAACGCAGCTCCTAGCATAAACGTGTTTCTGACACGCTGAATCTCAACATAGATTCAACTCTCTTAGGTGAACGAACGCACAGCAGAGCAGTTTCAAGGAAACGTTTCTCTTGAGTTTTAGACTAAGTTTCCTGCTGTTAAGTACGTATGCCGTCATTGGGCTGGAAATACCGGTTTTGGGATTCTGCACAGAAAGGGTTTGCAAACCGCTGAATCCACACGTGAGTTTAACTCTGTCAGTTGAATGCACACATTGACAACCATTCAGTTAGATAGCTCCGTTTTGGTTTTAGAAGCAGATATTTCTCTGTACAGCCTATGGTCCCATTCACTCGGGAATATCCTAATGCAGCTCCTAGAAGAAACGTGTTTCTGACTCGCTGAATCTCAACATAGATTCAACTCTCTTAGGTGAACGAACGCACAGCAGAGCAGTTTCAAGGAAACGTTTCTCCTGAGTTTTAGACGAAGTTTCCTGCTGTTTAGTACGGATGCCGGCATTGGGCTGGACATACCGGTTTTGGGATTCTGCACAGAAATGGTTTGCAAACCGCTGAATCCACACGTGAGTTTAACTCCGTCAGTTGAATGCACACTTTGACAACCATTCAGTTAGATAGCTCCGTTTTGGTTTTAGAAGCAGATATTTCTCTGTACAGCCTATGGTCCCATTCACTCGGGAATATCCCAACGCAGCTCCTAGAAGAAACGTGTTTCTGACTCGCTGAATCTCAACATAGTTTCAACTCTCTCAGGTGAACGAACGCACAGCAGAGCAGTTTCAAGGAAACGTTTCTCCTGAATTTTAGACGAAGTTTCCTGCTGTTTAGTTCGGATGCCGGCATTGAGCTGGAATTACCGGCTTTGGGATTCTGCACAGAAAGGGTTTGTAAACCGCTGAATCCAAACGTGAGTTTAACTCTGTCAGTTGAATGCACACATTGACAACCATTCAGTTAGATACCACCCTTTTGGTTGTAGGAGCAGATATTTCTCTGTACAGCCTATGGTCCCATTCACTCGGGAATATCCCAACGCACCTCCTAGAAGAAACGTGTTTCTGACTCGCTGAATCTCAACATAGATTCAACTCTCTTAGGTGATCGAACGCACAGCAGAGCAGTTTCAAGGAAACTTTTCTCCTGAGTTTTAGACGAAGTTTCCTGCTGTTTAGTACGGATGCCGGCATTGGGCTGGAAATACCGGTTTTGGGATTCTGCACAGAAAGGGTTTGCAAACCGCTGAATCCACACGTGAGTTTAACTCTGTCAGTTGAAGGCACACATTGACAACCATTCAGTTAGATAGCTCCGTTTTGGTTTTAGAAGCAGATATTTCTCTGTACAGCCTATGGTCCCATTCACTCGGGAATATCCCAACGCAGCTCCTAGAAGAAACGTGTTTCTGACTCGCTGAATCTCAACATAGATTCAACTCTCTTAGGTGAACGAACGCACAGCAGAGCAGTTTCAAGGAAACGTTTCTCCTGAGTCTTAGACGAAGTTTCCTGCTGTTTAGTACGTATGCCGGCATTGGGCTGGAAATACCGGTTTTGGGATTCTGCACAGAAAGGGTTTGCAAACCGCTGAATCCACACGTGAGTTTAACTCTGTCAGTTGAATGCACACATTGACAACCATTCAGTTAGATAGCTCCGTTTTGGTTTTAGAAGCAGATATTTCTCTGTACAGCCTATGGTCCCATTCACTCGGGAATATCCCAACGCAGCTCCTAGAAGAAACGTGTTTCTGACTCGCTGAATCTCAACATAGATTCAACTCTCTTAGGTGAACGAACGCACAGCAGAGCAGTTTCAAGGAAACGTTTCTCCTGAGTTTTAGACGAAGTTTCCTGCTGTTTAGTACGTATGCCGGCATTGGGCTGGAAATACCGGTTTTGGGATTCTGCACAGAAAGGGTTTGCAAACCGCTGAATCCACACGTGAGTTTAACTCTGTCAGTTGAATGCACACATTGACAACCATTCAGTTAGATAGCTCCGTTTTGGTTTTAGAAGCAGATATTTCTCTGTACAGCCTATGGTCCCATTCACTCGGGAATATCCCAACGCAGCTCCTAGAAGAAACGTGTTTCTGACTCGCTGAATCTCAACATAGATTCAACTCTCTTAGGTGAACGAACGCACAGCAGAGCAGTTTCAAGGAAACGTTTCTCCTGAGTTTTAGACGAAGTTTCCTGCTGTTTAGTACGGATGCCGGCATTGGGCTGGAAATACCAGTTTTGGGATTTTGCACAGAAAGGGTTTGCAAACCGCTGAATCCACACTTGAGTTTAACTCTGTCAGTTGAATGCACACATTGACAACCATTCAGTTAGACAGCACACTTTTGGTTTTAGAAGCAGATATTTCTCTGTACAGCCTATGGTCCCATTCACTCGGGAATATCCCAACGCAGCTCCTATAAGAAACGTGTTTCTGACTCGCTGAATCTCAACATAGATTCAACTCTCTTAGGCGAACGAACGCACAGCAGAGCAGTTTCAAGGAAACGTTTCTCCTGAGTTTTAGACTAAGTTTCCTGCTGTTAAGTACGTATGCCGGCATTGGGCTGGAAATACCGGTTTTGGGATTCTGCACAGAAAGGGTTTGCAAACCGCTGAATCCACACGTGAGTTTAACTCTGTCAGTTGAATGCACACATTGACAACCATTCAGTTAGATAGCTCCGTTTTGGTTTTAGAAGCAGATATTTCTCTGTACAGCCTATGGTCCCATTCACTCGGGAATATCCTAATGCAGCTCCTAGAAGAAACGTGTTTCTGACTCGCTGAATCTCAACATAGATTCAACTCTCTTAGGTGAACGAACGCACAGCAGAGCAGTTTCAAGGAAACGTTTCTCCTGAGTTTTAGACGAAGTTTCCTGCTGTTTAGTACGGATGCCGGCATTGGGCTGGACATACCGGTTTTGGGATTCTGCACAGAAATGGTTTGCAAACCGCTGAATCCACACGTGAGTTTAACTCCGTCAGTTGAATGCACACTTTGACAACCATTCAGTTAGATAGCTCCGTTTTGGTTTTAGAAGCAGATATTTCTCTGTACAGCCTATGGTCCCATTCACTCGGGAATATCCCAACGCAGCTCCTAGCATAAACGTGTTTCTGACTCGCTGAACCTCAACATAGTTTCAACTCTCTTAGGTGAACGAACGCACAGCAGAGCAGTTTCAAGGAAACGTTTCTCCTGAATTTTAGACGAAGTTTCCTGCTGTTTAGTTCGGATGCCGGCATTGAGCTGGAATTACCGGCTTTGGGATTCTGCACAGAAAGGGTGTGTAAACCGCTGAATCTAAAGGTGAGTTTAACTCTGTCAGTTGAATGCACACATTGACAACCATTCAGTTAGATACCACCCTTTTGGTTGTAGGAGCAGATATTTCTCTGTACAGCCTATGGTCCCATTCACTCGGGAATATCCCAACGCACCTCCTAGAAGAAACGTGTTTCTGACTCGCTGAATCTCAACATAGATTCAACTCTCTTAGGTGATCGAACGCACAGCAGAGCTGTTTCAAGGAAACGTTTCTCCTGAGTTTTAGACGAAGTTTCCTGCTGTTTAGTACGGATGCCGGCATTGGGCTGGAAATAACGGTTTTGGGATTCTGCACAGAAAGGGTTTGCAAACCGCAGAATCCACACGTGAGTTTAACTCTGTCAGTTGAATGCACACATTGACAACCATTCAGTTAGATAGCTCCGTTTTGGTTTTAGAAGCAGATATTTCTCTGTACAGCCTATGGTCCCATTCACTTGGGAATATCCCAACGCAGCTCCTAGAAGAAACGTGTTTCTGACTCGCTGAATCTCAACATAGATTCAACTCTCTTAGGTGAACGAACGCACAGCAGAGCAGTTTCAAGGAAACGTTTCTCCTGAGTCTTAGACGAAGTTTCCTGCTGTTTAGTACGTATGCCGGCATTGGGCTGGAAATACCGGTTTTGGGATTCTGCACAGAAAGGGTTTGAAAACCGCTGAATCCACACGTGAGTTTAACTCTGTCAGTTGAATGCACACATTGACAACCATTCAGTTAGATAGCTCCGTTTTGGTTTTAGAAGCAGATATTTCTCTGTACAGCCTATGGTCCCATTCACTCGGGAATATCCCAACGCAGCTCCTAGAAGAAACGTGTTTCTGACTCGCTGAATCTCAACATAGATTCAACTCTCTTAGGTGAACGAACGCACAGCAGAGCAGTTTCAAGGAAACGTTTCTCCTGAGTTTTAGACGAAGTTTCCTGCTGTTTAGTACGGATGCCGGCATTGGGCTGGAAATACCGGTTTTGGGATTCTGCACAGAAAGGGTTTGCAAACCGCTGAATCCACACGTGAGTTTAACTCTGTCAGTTGAATGCACACATTGACAACCATTCAGTTTGTTAGCACACTTTTGGTTTTAGAAGCAGATATTTCTCTGTACAGCCTATGGTCCCATTCACTCGGGAATATCCCAACGCAGCTCCTAGAAGAAACGTGTTTCTGACTCGCTGAATCTCAACATAGATTCAACTCTTTTAGGTGAACGGACGCACAGCAGAGCAGTTTCAAGGAAACGTTTCTCCTGAGTTTTAGACGAAGTTTCCTGCTGTTTAGTACGTATGCCGGCATTGGGCTGGAAATACCGGTTTTGGGATTCTGCACAGAAAGGGTTTGCAAACCGCTGAATCCACACGTGAGTTTAACTCTGTCAGTTGAATGCACACATTGACAACCATTCAGTTAGATAGCTCCGTTTTGGTTTTAGAAGCAGATATTTCTCTGTACAGCCTATGGTCCCATTCACTCGGGAATATCCCAACGCAGCTCCTAGAAGAAAGGTGTTTCTGACTCGCTGAATCTCAACATAGATTCAACTCTCTTAGGTGAACGAACGCACAGCAGAGCAGTTTCAAGGAAACGTTTCTCCTGAGTTTTAGACGAAGTTTCCTGCTGTTTAGTACGGATGCCGGCATTGGGCTGGACATACCGGTTTTGGGATTCTGCACAGAAATGGTTTGCAAACCGCTGAATCCACACGTGAGTTTAACTCCGTCAGTTGAATGCACACTTTGACAACCATTCAGTTAGATAGCTCCGTTTTGTTTTTAGAAGCAGATATTTCTCTGTACAGCCTATGGTCCCATTCACTCGGGAATATCCCAACGCAGCTCCTAGCATAAACGTGTTTCTGACTCGCTGAATCTCAACATAGTTTCAACTCTCTTAGGTGAACGAACGCACAGCAGAGCAGTTTCAAGGAAACGTTTCTCCTGAATTTTAGACGAAGTTTCCTGCTGTTTAGTTCGGATGCCGGCATTGAGCTGGAATTACCGGCTTTGGCATTCTGCACAGAAAGGGTTTGTAAACCGCTGAATCTAAAGGTGAGTTTAACTCTGTCAGTTGAATGCACACATTGACAACCATTCAGTTAGATACCACCCTTTTGGTTGTAGGAGCAGATATTTCTCTGTACAGCCTATGGTCCCATTCACTCGGGAATATCCCAACGCACCTCCTAGAAGAAACGTGTTTCTGACTCGCTGAATCTCAACATAGATTCAACTCTCTTAGGTGAACGAACGCACAGCAGAGCAGTTTCAAGGAAACGTTTCTCCTGAGTTTTAGACGAAGTATCCTGCTGTTTAGTACAGATGCCGGCATTGAGCTGGAATTACCAGTTTTGGGAATCTGCACAGAAAGGGTTTGTAAACCGCTGAATCCAAACGTGAGTTTAACTCTGTCAGTTGAATGCACACATTGACAACCATTCAGTGAGATACCACCCTTTTGGTTGTAGGAGCAGATATTTCTCTGTACAGCCTATGGTACCATTCACTCGGGAATATCCCAACGCACCTCCTAGAAGAAAGGTGTTTCTGACTCGCTGAATCTCAACATAGATTCAACTCTCTTAGGTGAACGAACGCACAGCAGAGCAGTTTCAAGGAAACGTTTCTCCTGAGTTTTAGACGAAGTTTCCTGCTGTTTAGTACGGATGCCGGCATTGGGCTGGACATACCGGTTTTGGGATTCTGCACAGAAAGGGTTTGCAAACCGATGAATCCACACGTGAGTTCAACTCTGTCAGTTGAATGCACACATTGACAACCATTCAGTTAGATAGCACACTTTTGGTTTTAGAAGCAGATATTTCTCTGTACAGCCTATGGTCCCATTCACTCGGGAATATCCCAACGCAGCTCCTAGAAGAAACGTGTTTCTGACTCGCTGAATCTCAACATAGATTCAACTCTCTTAGGTGAACGAAAGCACAGCAGAGCAGTTTCAAGGAAACGTTTCTCCTGAGTTTTAGACGAAGTTTCCTGCTGTTTAGTACGTATGCCGGCATTGGGCTGGAAATACCGGTTTTGGAATTCTGCACAGAAAGGGTTTGCAAACCGCTGAATCCACACGTGAGTTTAACTCTGTCAGTTGAATGAACACATTGACAACCATTCAGTTAGATAGCTCCGTTTTGGTTTTAGAAGCAGATATTTCTCTGTACAGCCTATGGTCCCATTCACTCGGGAATATCCTAACGCAGCTCCTAGAAGAAACGTGTTTCTGACTCGCTGAATCTCAACATAGATTCAACTCTCTTAGGTAAACGAACGCACAGCAGAGCAGTTTCAAGGAAACGTTTCTCCTGAGTTTTAGACGAAGTTTCCTGCTGTTTAGTACAGATGCCGGCATTGGGCTGGACATACAGGTTTTGGGATTCTGCACAGAAATGGTTTGCAAACCGCTGAATCCACACGTGAGTTTAACTCTGTCAGTTGAATGCACACATTGACAACCATTCAGTTTGATAGCACCCTTTTGGTTTTAGAAGCAGATATTTCTCTGTACAGCCTATGGTCCCATTCACTCGGGAATATCCCAACGCAGCTCCTAGAAGAAACGTGTTTCTGACTCGCTGAATCTCAACATAGATTCAACTCTCTTAGGTGAACGAAAGCACAGCAGAGCAGTTTCAAGGAAACGTTTCTCCTGAGTTTAAACGAAGTTTCCTGCTGTTTAGTACGTATGCCGGCATTGGGCTGGAAATACCGGTTTTGGGATTCTGCACAGAAAGGGTTTGCAAACCGCTGAATCCACACGTGAGTTTAATTCTGTCAATTGAATGAACACATTGACAACCATTCAGTTAGATAGCTCCGTTTTGGTTTTAGAAGCAGATATTTCTCTGTACAGCCTATGGTCCCATTCACTCCGGAATATCCTAACGCAGCTCCTAGAAGAAACGTGTTTCTGACTCGCTGAATCTCAACATAGATTCAACTCTCTTAGGTGAACGATCGCACAGCAGAGCAGTTTCAAGGAAACGTTTCTCCTGAGTTTTAGACGAAGTTTCCTGCTGTTTAGTACTGATGCCGGCATTGGGCTGGACATACAGGTTTTGGTATTCTGCACAGAAATGGTTTGCAAACCGCTGAATCCACTCGTGAGTTTAACTCTGTCAGTTGAATGCACACATTGACAACCATTCAGTTTGATAGCACACTTTTGGTTTTAGAAGCAGATATTTCTCTGTACAGCCTATGGTCCCAATCACTCGGGAATATCCCAACGCAGCTCCTAGAAGAAACGTGTTTCTGACTCGCTGAATCTCAACATAGATTCAACTCTCTTAGGTGAACGAACGCACAGCAGAGCAGTTTCAAGGAAACGTTTCTCCTGAGTCTTAGACGAAGTTTCCTGCTGTTTAGTACGTATGCCGGCATTGGGCTGGAAATACCGGTTTTGGGATTCTGCACAGAAAGGGTTTGCAAACCGCTGAATCCACACGTGAGTTTAACTCTGTCAGTTGAATGCACACATTGACAACCATTCAGTTAGATAGCTCCGTTTTGGTTTTAGAAGCAGATATTTCTCTGTACAGCCTATGGTCCCATTCACTCGGGAATATCCCAACGCAGCTCCTAGAAGAAACGTGTTTCTGACTCGCTGAATCTCAACATAGATTCAACTCTCTTAGGTGAACGAACGCACAGCAGAGCAGTTTCAAGGAAACGTTTCTCCTGAGTCTTAGACGAAGTTTCCTACTGTTTAGTACGTATGCCGGCATTGGGCTGGACATACCGGTTTTGGGATTCTGCACAGAAATGGTTTGCAAACCGCTGAATCCACACGTGAGTTTAACTCTGTCAGTTGAATGCACACATTGACAACCATTCAGTTAGATAGCTCCGTTTTGGTATTAGAAGCAGATATTTCTCTGTACAGCCTATGGTCCCATTCACTCGGGAATATCCCAACGCAGCTCCTAGCATAAACGTGTTTCTGACTCGCTGAATCTCAACATAGTTTCAACTCTCTTAGGTGAACGAACGCACAGCAGAGCAGTTTCAAGGAAACATTTCTCCTGAGTTTTAGACGAAGTTTCCTGCTGTTTAGTACGGATGCCGGCATTGAGCGGGAATTACCGGTTTTGGCATTCTGCACAGAAAGGATTTGTAAACCGCTGAATCCAAAAGTGAGTTTAACTCTGTCAGTTGAATGCACACATTGACAACCATTCAGTTAGATACCACCCTTCTGGTTGTAGGAGCAGATATTTCTCTGTACAGCCTATGGTCCCATTCACTCGGGAATATCCCAAAGCAGCTCCTAGAAGAAACGTGTTTCTGACTCGCTGAATCTCAACATAGATTCAACTCTCTTAGGTGAACGAACGCACAGCAGAGCAGTTTCAAGGAAACGTTTCTCCTGAGTTTTAGACGAAGTTTCCTGCTCTTTAGTACGGATGCCGGCATTGGGCTGGAAATACCGGTTTTGGGATTCTCAACAGAAAGGGTTTGCAAACCGCTGAATCCACACGTGAGTTTAACTCTGTCAGTTGAATGCACACATTGACAACCATTCAGTTTGATAGCTCCGTTTTGGTTTTAGAAGCAGATATTTCTCTGTACAGCCTATGGTTCCATTCACTCGGGAATATCCCAACGCAGCTCCTAGAAGAAACGTGTTTCTGACACGCTGAATCTCAACATAGATTCAACTCTCTTAGGTGAACGAACGCACAGCAGAGCAGTTTCAAGGAAACGTTTCTCCTGAGTTTTAGACGAAGTTTCCTGCTGTGTAGTACGGATGCCGGCATTGAGCTGGAATTACCGGTTTTGGGAATCTGCACAGAAAGGGTTTGTAAACCGCTGAATCCAAACGTGAGTTTAACTCTGTCAGTTGAATGCACACATTGACAACCATTCAGTTAGATACCACCCTTTTGGTTGTAGGAGCAGATATTTCTCTGTACAGCCTATGGTACCATTCACTCGGGAATATCCCAACGCACCTCCTAGAAGAAAGGTGTTTCTGACTCGCTGAATCTCAACATAGATTCAACTCTCTTAGGTGAACGAACGCACAGCAGAGCAGTTTCAAGGAAACGTTTCTCCTGAGTTTTAGACGAAGTTTCCTGCTGTTTAGTACGGATGCCGGCATTGGGCTGGACATACCGGTTTTGGGATTCTGCACAGAAAGGGTTTGCAAACCGCTGAATCCACACGTGAGTTTAACTCTGTCAGTTGAATGCACACATTGACAACCATTCAGTTAGATAGCACACTTTTGGTTTTAGAAGCAGATATTTCTCTGTACAGCCTATGGTCCCATTCACTCGGGAATATCCCAACGCAGCTCCTAGAAGAAACGTGTTTCTGACTCGCTGAATCTCAACATAGATTCAACTCTCTTAGGTGAACGAAAGCACAGTAGAGCAGTTTCAAGGAAACGTTTCTCCTGAGTTTTAGAAGAAGTTTCCTGCTGTTTAGTACATATGCCGGCATTGGGCTGGAAATACCGGTTTTGGGATTCTGCACAGAAAGGGTTTGCAAACCGCTGAATCCACACGTGAGTTTAACTCTGTCAGTTGAATGAACACATTGACAACCATTCAGTTAGATAGCTCCGTTTTGGTTTTAGAAGCAGATATTTCTCTGTACAGCCTATGGTCCCATTCACTCGGGAATATCCTAACGCAGCTCCTAGAAGAAACGTGTTTCTGACTCGCTGAATCTCAACATAGATTCAACTCTCTTAGGTGAACGAACGCACAGCAGAGCAGCTTCAAGGAAACGTTTCTCCTGAGTTTTAGACGAAGTTTCCTGCTGTTTAGTACGGATGCCGGCATTGGGCTGGACATACAGGTTTTGGGATTCTGCACAGAAATGGTTTGCAAACCGCTGAATCCACACGTGAGTTTATCTCTGTCAGTTGAATGCACACATTGACAACCATTCAATTTGATAGCACCCTTTTGGTTTTAGAAGCAGATATTTCTCTGTACAGCCTATGGTCCCATTCACTCGGGAATATCCCAACGCAGCTCCTAGCATAAACGTGTTTCTGACTCGCTGAATCTCAACATAGATTCAACTCTCTTAGGTGAACGAAAGCACAGCAGAGCAGTTTCACGGAAACGTTTCTCCTGAGTTTTAGACGAAGTTTCCTGCTGTTTAGTACGTATGCCGGCATTGGGCTGGAAATACCGGTTTTGGGATTCTGCACAGAAAGGGTTTGCAAACCGCTGAATCCACACGTGAGTTTAATTCTGTCAGTTGAATGAACACATTGACAACCATTCAGTTAGATAGCTCCGTTTTGGTTTTAGAAGCAGATATTTCTCTGTACAGCCTATGGTCCCATTCACTCCGGAATATCCTAACGCAGCTACTAGAAGAAACGTGTTTCTGACTCGCTGAATCTCAACATAGATTCAACTCTCTTAGGTGAACGATCGCACAGCAGAGCAGTTTCAAGGAAACGTTTCTCCTGAGTTTTAGACGAAGTTTCCTGCTGTTTAGTACGGATGCCGGCATTGTGCTGGACATACAGGTTTTGGTATTCTGCACAGAAATGGTTTGCAAACCGCTGAATCCACACGTGAGTTTAACTCTGTCAGTTGAATGCACACATTGACAACCATTCAGTTAGATAGCACACTTTTGGTTTTAGAAGCAGATATTTCTCTGTACAGCCTATGGTCCCATTCACTCGGGAATATCCCAACGCAGCTCCTAGCATAAACGTGTTTCTGACTCGCTGAATCTCAACATAGTTTCAACTCTCTTAGGTGAACGAACGCACAGCAGAGCAGTTTCAAGGAAACGTTTCTCCTGAGTTTTAGACGAAGTTTCCTGCTGTTTAGTACGGATGCGGCATTGAGCTGGAATTACCGGTTTTGGGATTCTGCACAGAAAGGGTTTGTAAACCGCTGAATCCACACGTGAGTTTAACTCTGTCAGTTGAATGCACACATTGACAAGCATTCAGTTAGATAACACCCTTTTGGTTGTAGGAGCAGATATTTCTCAGTACAGCCTATGGTCAAATTCACTCGGGAATATCCCAACGCAGCTCCTAGAAGAAACGTGTTTCTGACTCGCTGAATCTCAACATAGATTCAACTCTCTTAGGTGAACGAACGCACAGCAGAGCAGTTTCAAGGAAACGTTTCTCCTGAGTTTTAGACGAAGTTTCCTGCTGTTTAGTACGGATGCCGGCATTGGGCTGGAAATACCGGTTTTGGGATTCTGCACAGAAAGGGTTTGCAAACCGCTGAATCCACACGTGAGTTTAACTCTGTCAGTTGAATGCACACATTGACAACCATTCAGTTAGATAGCTCCGTTTTGGTTTTAGAAGCAGATATTTCTCTGTACAGCCTATGGTCCCATTCACTCGGGAATATCCCAACGCACCTCCTAGAAGAAACGTGTTTCTGACTCGCTGAATCTCAACACAGATTCAACTCTCTTAGGTGAAAGAAGCACAGCAGAGCAGTTTCAAGGAAACGTTTCTCCTGAGTTTTAGACGAAGTTTCCTGCTGTTTAGTACGTATGCCGGCATTGGGCTGGAAATACCGGTTTTGGGATTCTGCACAGAAAAGGTTTAGAAACCGCTGAATCCACACGTGAGTTTAACTCTGTCAGTTGAATGCACACATTGACAACCGTTCAGTTAGATAGCACACTTTTGGTTTTAGAAGCAGATATTTCTCTGTACAGCCTATGGTCCCATTCACTCGGGAATAAACCAACGCACCTATTTGAAGAAACGTGTTTCTGACTCGCTGAATCTCAACATAGATTCAACTCTCTTAGGTGAACGAAAGCACAGCAGAGCAGTTTCAAGGAAACGTTTCTCCTGAGTTTTAGACGAAGTTTCCTGCTGTTTAGTACGGATACCGGCATTGGGCTGGACATACCGGTTTTGGGATTCTGCACAGAAATGGTTTGCAAACCGCTGAATCCACACGTGAGTTTAACTCTGTCAGTTGAATGCACACATTGACAACCATTCAGTTAGATAGCTCCGTTTTGGTTTTAGAAGCAGATATTTCTCTGTACAGCCTATGGTCCCATTCACTCGGGAATATCCCAACGCACCTCCTAGAAGAAACGTGTTTCTGACACGCTGAATCTCAACATAGATTCAACTCTCTTAGGTGATCGAACGCACAGCAGAGCAGTTTCAAGGGAACGTTTCTCCTGAGTTTTAGACGAAGTTTCCTGCTGTTTAGTACGGATGCCGGCATTGGGCTGGAAATACCGGTTTTGGGATTCTGCACAGAAAGGGTTTGCAAACCGCTGAATCCACACGTGAGTTTAACTCTGTCAGTTGAATGCACACATTGACAACCATTCAGTTAGATAGCTCCGTTTTGGTTTTAGAAGCAGATATTTCTCTGTACAGCCTATGGTCCCATTCACTCGGGAATATCCCAACGCAGCTGCTAGCATAAACGTGTTTCTGACTCGCTGAATCTCAACATAGTTTCAACTCTCTTAGGTGAACGAACGCACAGCAGAGCAGTTTCAAGGAAACGTTTCTCCTGAGTTTTAGACGAAGTTTCCTGCTGTTTAGTACGGATGCCGGCATTGGGCTGGACATACCGGTTTTGGGACTCTGCACAGAAAGGGTTTGCAAACCGCTGAATCCACACGTGAGTTTAACTCTGTCAGTTGAATCCACACATTGACAACCATTCAGTTTGATAGCACCCTTTTGGTTTTAGAAGCAGATATTTCTCTGTACAGCCTATGGTCCCATTCACTCGGGAATATCCCAACGCAGCTCCTAGAAGAAACGTGTTTCTGACTCGCTGAGTCTCAACATAGATTCAACTCTCTTAGGTGAACGAACGCACAGCAGAGCAGTTTCAAGGAAACGTTTCTCCTGAGTTTTAGACGAAGTAACCTCCTGTTTAGTACGGATGCCGGCATTGGGCTGGACATACCGGTTTTGGGATTCTGCACAGAAATGGTTTGCAAACCGCGGAATCCACACGTGAGTTTAACTCTGTCAGTTGAATGCACACATTGACAACCATTCAGTTAGATAGCTCCGTTTTGGTTTTAGAAGCAGATATTTCACTGTACAGACTATGGTCCCATTCACTCGGGAATATCCCAACGCAGCTCCTAGAAGAAACGTGTTTCTGACTCGCTGAGTCTCAACATAGATTCAACTCTCTTAGGTGAACGAACGCACAGCAGAGCAGTTTCAAGGAAACGTTTCTCCTGAGTTTTAGACGAAGTTTCCTGCTGTTTAGTACGGATGCCGGCATTGGGCTGGACATACCGGTTTTGGGATTCTGCACAGAAATGGTTTGCAAACCGCTGAATCCACACGTGAGTTTAACTCTGTCAGTTGAATTCACACATTGACAACCATTCAGTTAGATAGCTCCGTTTTGGTTTTAGAAGCAGATATTTCTCTGTACAGCCTATGGTCCCATTCACTCGGGAATATCCCAACGCAGCTCCTAGCCTAAACGTGTTTCTGACTCGCTGAATCTCAACATAGATTCAACTCTCTTAGGTGAACGAACGCACAGCAGAGCAGTTTCAAGGAAACGTTTCTCCTGAGTTTTAAACAAAGTTTCCTGCTGTTTAGTACGGATGCCGGCATTGAGCTGGAATTACCGGTTTTGGGATTCTGCACAGAAAGGGTTTGTAAACCGCTGAATCCAAACGTGAGTTTAACTCTGTCAGTTGAATGCACACATTGACAACCATTCAGTTAGATACCACCCTTTTGGTTGTAGGAGCAGATATTTCTCTGTACAGCCTATGGTCCCATTCACTCGGGAATATCCCAACGCACCTCCTAGAAGAAACGTGTTTCTGACACGCTGAATCTCAACATAGATTCAACTCTCTTAGGTGATCGAACGCACAGCAGAGCAGTTTCCAGGAAACGTTTCTCCTGAGTTTTAGACGAAGTTTCCTGCTGTTTAGTACGGATGCCGGCATTGGGCTGGAAATACCGGTTTTGGGATTCTGCACAGAAAGGGTTTGCAAACCGCTGAATCCACACGTGAGTTTAACTCTGTCAGTTGAATGTACACATTGACAACCATTCAGTTAGATAGCACACTTTTGGTTTTAGAAGCAGATATTTCTCTGTACAGCCTATGGTCCCATTCACTCGGGAATATCCCAACGCAGCTGCTAGCATAAACGTGTTTCTGATTCGCTGAATCTCAACATAGTTTCAACTCTCTTAGGTGAACGAACGCACAGCAGAGCAGTTTCAAGGAAACGTTTCTCCTGAGTTTTAGACGAAGTTTCCTGCTGTTTAGTACGGATGCCGGCATTGGGCTGGACATACAGGTTTTGGTATTCTGCACAGAAATGGTTTGCAAACCGTTGAATCCACACGTGAGTTTAACTCTGTCAGTTGAATGCACACATTGACAACCATTCAGTTTGATAGCACACTTTTGGTTTTAGAAGCAGATATTTCTCTGTACAGCCTATGGTCCCATTCACTCGGGAATATCCCAACGCAGCTCCTAGAAGAAACGTGTTTCTGACTCGCTGAATCTCAACATAGATTCAACTCTCTTAGGTGAACGAACGCACAGCAGAGCAGTTTCAAGGAAACGTTTCTCCTGAGTCTTAGACGAAGTTTCCTGCTGTTTAGTACATATGCCGGCATTGGGCTGGAAATACCGGTTTTGGGATTCTGCACAGAAAGGGTTTGCAAACCGCTGAATCCACACGTGAGTTTAACTCTGTCATTTGAATGCACACATTGACAACCATTCAGTTAGATACCACCCTTTTGGTTGTAGGAGCAGATATTTCTCTGTACAGCCTATGGTCCCATTCAATCGGGAATATCCCAACGCAGCTCCTAGAAGAAACGTGTTTCTGACTCGCTGAATCTCAACATAGATTCAACTCTCTTAGGTGAACGAACGCACAACAGAGCAGTTTCAAGGAAACGTTTCTCCTGAGTTTCAGACGAAGTTTCCTGCTCTTGAGTACGGATGCCGGCATTGGGCTGGAAATACCGGTTTTGGGATTCTCAACAGAAAGGGTTTGCAAACCGCTGAATCCACACGTGAGTTTAACTCTGTCAGTTGAATGCACACATTGACAACCATTCAGTTTGATAGCACACTTTTGGTTTTAGAAGCAGATATTTCTCTGTACAGCCTATGGTCCCATTCACTCGGGAATATCCCAACGCAGCTCCTAGAAGAAACGTGTTTCTGACTCGCTGAATCTCAACATAGATTCAACTCTCTTAGGTGAACGAAAGCACAGCAGAGCAGTTTCAAGGAAACGTTTCTCCTGAGTTTTAGACGAAGTTTCCTGCTGTTTAGTACGGATACCGGCATTGGGCTGGACATACCGGTTTTGGGATTCTGCACAGAAATGGTTTGCAAACCGCTGAATCCACACGTGAGTTTAACTCTGTCAGTTGAATGCACACATTGACAACCATTCAGTTAGATAGCTCCGTTTTGGTTTTAGAAGCAGATATTTCTCTGTACAGCCTATGGTCCCATTCACTCGGGAATATCCCAACGCACCTCCTAGAAGAAACGTGTTTCTGACACGCTGAATCTCAACATAGATTCAACTCTCTTAGGTGATCGAACGCACAGCAGAGCAGTTTCAAGGAAACGTTTCTCCTGAGTTTTAGACGAAGTTTCCTGCTGTTTAGTACGTATGCCGGCATTGGGCTGGAAATACCGGTTTTGGGATTCTGCACAGAAAGGGTTTGCAAACCGCTGAATCCACACGTGAGTTTAACTCTGTCAGTTGAATGCACACATTGACAACCATTCAGTTAGATAGCTCCGTTTTGGTTTTAGAAGCAGATATTTCTCTGTACAGCCTATGGTCCCATTCACTCGGGAATATCCCAACGCAGCTGCTAGCATAAACGTGTTTCTGACTCGCTGAATCTCAACATAGTTTCAACTCTCTTAGGTGAACGAACGCACAGCAGAGCAGTTTCAAGGAAACGTTTCTCCTGAGTTTTAGACGAAGTTTCCTGCTGTTTAGTACGGATGCCGGCATTGGGCTGGACATACCGGTTTTGGGATTCTGCACAGAAATGGTTTGCAAACCGCTGAATCCACACGTGAGTTTAACTCTGTCAGTTGAATGCACACATTGACAACCATTCAGTTTGATAGCACACTTTTGGTTTTAGAAGCAGATATTTCTCTGTACAGCCTATGGTCCCATTCACTCGGGAATATCCCAACGCAGCTCCTAGAAGAAACGTGTTTCTGACTCGCTGAATCTCAACATAGATTCAACTCTCGTAGGTGAACGAACGCACAGCAGAGCAGTTTCAAGGAAACGTTTCTCCTGAGTTTTAGACGAAGTTTCCTGCTCTTTAGTACGGATGCCGGCATTGGGCTGGAAATACCGGTTTTGGGATTCTGCACAGAAAGGGTTTGCAAACCGCTGAATCCACACGTGAGTTTAACTCTGTCAGTTGAATGCACACATTGACAACCATTCAGTTTGATAGCACACTTTTGGTTTTAGAAGCAGATATTTCTCTGTACAGCCTATGGTCCCATTCACTCGGGAATATCCCAACGCAGCTCCTAGAAGAAACGTGTTTCTGACTCGCTGAATCTCAACATAGATTCAACTCTCTTAGGTGAACGAACGCACAGCAGAGCAGTTTCAAGGAAACGTTTCTCCTGAGTCTTAGACGAAGTTTCCTGCTGTTTAGTACGGATGCCGGCATTGGGCTGGAAATACCGGTTTTGGGATTCTGCACAGAAAGGGTTTGCAAACCGCTGAATCCACACGTGAGTTTAACTCTGTCAGTTGAATGCACACATTGACAACCATTCAGTTTGATAGCTCCGTTTTGGTATTAGAAGCAGATATTTCTCTGTACAGCCTATGGTCCCATTCACTCGGGAATATCCCAACGCAGCTCCTAGCATAAACGTGTTTCTGACTCGCTGAATCTCAACATAGTTTCAACTCTCTTAGGTGAACGAAAGCACAGCAGAGCAGTTTCAAGGAAACATTTCTCCTGAGTTTTAGACGAAGTTTCCTGCTGTTTAGTACGGATGCCGGCATTGAGCTGGAATTACCGGTTTTGGCATTCTGCACAGAAAGGATTTGTAAACCGCTGAATCCAAACGTGAGTTTAACTCTGTCAGTTGAATGCACACATTGACAACCATTCAGTTAGATACCACCCTTTTGGTTGTAGGAGCAGATATTTCTCTGTACAGCCTATGGTCCCATTCACTCGGGAATATCCCAACGCAGCTCCTAGAAGAAACGTGTTTCTGACTCGCTGAATCTCAACATAGATTCAACTCTCTTAGGTGAACGAACGCACAACAGAGCAGTTTCAAGGAAACGTTTCTCCTGAGTTTCAGACGAAGTTTCCTGCTCTTGAGTACGGATGCCGGCATTGGGCTGGAAATACCGGTTTTGGGATTCTCAACAGAAAGGGTTTGCAAACCGCTGAATCCACACGTGAGTTTAACTCTGTCAGTTGAATGCACACATTGACAACCATTCAGTTTGATAGCACACTTTTGGTTTTAGAAGCAGATATTTCTCTGTACAGCCTATGGTCCCATTCACTCGGGAATATCCCAACGCAGCTCCTAGAAGAAACGTGTTTCTGACTCGCTGAATCTCAACATAGATTCAACTCTCTTAGGTGAACGAAAGCACAGCAGAGCAGTTTCAAGGAAACGTTTCTCCTGAGTTTTAGACGAAGTTTCCTGCTGTTTAGTACGGATACCGGCATTGGGCTGGACATACCGGTTTTGGGATTCTGCACAGAAATGGTTTGCAAACCGCTGAATCCACACGTGAGTTTAACTCTGTCAGTTGAATGCACACATTGACAACCATTCAGTTAGATAGCTCCGTTTTGGTTTTAGAAGCAGATATTTCTCTGTACAGCCTATGGTCCCATTCACTCGGGAATATCCCAACGCACCTCCTAGAAGAAACGTGTTTCTGACACGCTGAATCTCAACATAGATTCAACTCTCTTAGGTGATCGAACGCACAGCAGAGCAGTTTCAAGGAAACGTTTCTCCTGAGTTTTAGACGAAGTTTCCTGCTGTTTAGTACGGATGCCGGCATTGGGCTGGAAATACCGGTTTTGGGATTCTGCACAGAAAGGGTTTGCAAACCGCTGAATCCACACGTGAGTTTAACTCTGTCAGTTGAATGCACACATTGACAACCATTCAGTTAGATAGCTCCGTTTTGGTTTTAGAAGCAGATATTTCTCTGTACAGCCTATGGTCCCATTCACTCGGGAATATCCCAACGCAGCTGCTAGCATAAACGTGTTTCTGACTCGCTGAATCTCAACATAGTTTCAACTCTCTTAGGTGAACGAACGCACAGCAGAGCAGTTTCAAGGAAACGTTTCTCCTGAGTTTTAGACGAAGTTTCCTGCTGTTTAGTACGGATGCCGGCATTGGGCTGGACATACCGGTTTTGGGATTCTGCACAGAAATGGTTTGCAAACCGCTGAATCCACACGTGAGTTTAACTCTGTCAGTTGAATGCACACATTGACAACCATTCAGTTTGATAGCACACTTTTGGTTTTAGAAGCAGATATTTCTCTGTACAGCCTATGGTCCCATTCACTCGGGAATATCCCAACGCAGCTCCTAGAAGAAACGTGTTTCTGACTCGCTGAATCTCAACATAGATTCAACTCTCTTAGGTGAACGAACGCACAGCAGAGCAGTTTCAAGGAAACGTTTCTCCTGAGTCTTAGACGAAGTTTCCTGCTGTTTAGTACGGAGGCCGGCATTGGGCTGGAAATACCGGTTTTGGGATTCTGCACAGAAAGGGTTTGCAAACCGCTGAATCCACACGTGAGTTTAACTCTGTCAGTTGAATGCACACATTGACAACCATTCAGTTAGATAGCTCCGTTTTGGTATTAGAAGCAGATATTTCTCTGTACAGCCTATGGTCCCATTCACTCGGGAATATCCCAACGCAGCTCCTAGAAGAAACGTGTTTCTGACTCGCTGAATCTCAACATAGATTCAACTCTCTTAGGTGAACGAACGCACAGCAGAGCAGTTTCAAGGAAACGTTTCTCCTGAGTCTTAGACGAAGTTTCCTGCTGTTTAGTACGGATGCCGGCATTGGGCTGGAAATACCGGTTTTGGGATTCTGCACAGAAAGGGTTTGCAAACCGCTGAATCCACACGTGAGTTTAACTCTGTCAGTTGAATGCACACATTGAGAACCATTCAGTTAGATAGCACACTTTTGGTTTTAGAAGCAGATATTTCTCTGTACAGCCTATGGTCCCATTCACTCGGGAATATCCCAACGCAGCTCCTAGAAGAAACGTGTTTCTGACTCGCTGAATCTCAACATAGATTCAACTCTCTTAGGTGAACGAAAGCACAGCAGAGCAGTTTCAAGGAAACGTTTCTCCTGAGTTTTAGACGAATTTTCCTGCTGTTTAGTACGGATACCGGCATTGGGCTGGACATACCGGTTTTGGGATTCTGCACAGAAATGGTTTGCAAACCGCTGAATCCACACGTGAGTTTAACTCTGTCAGTTGAATGCACACATTGACAACCATTCAGTTAGATAGCTCCGTTTTGGTTTTAGAAGCAGATATTTCTCTGTACAGCCTATGGTCCCATTCACTCGGGAATATCCCAACGCACCTCCTAGAAGAAACGTGTTTCTGACACGCTGAATCTCAACATAGATTCAACTCTCTTAGGTGATCGAACGCACAGCAGAGCAGTTTCAAGGAAACGTTTCTCCTGAGTTTTAGACGAAGTTTCCTGCTGTTTAGTACGGATGCCGGCATTGGGCTGGAAATACCGGTTTTGGGATTCTGCACAGAAAGGTTTTGCAAACCGCTGAATCCACACGTGAGTTTAACTCTGTCAGTTGAATGCACACATTGACAACCATTCAGTTAGATAGCTCCGTTTTGGTTTTAGAAGCAGATATTTCTCTGTACAGCCTATGGTCCCATTCACTCGGGAATATCCCAACGCAGCTGCTAGCATAAACGTGTTTCTGACTCGCTGAATCTCAACATAGTTTCAACTCTCTTAGGTGAACGAACGCACAGCAGAGCAGTTTCAAGGAAACTTTTCTCCTGAGTTTTAGACGTAGTTTCCTGCTGTTTAGTACGGATGCCGGCATTGGGCTGGACATATCGGTTTTGGGATTCTGCACAGAAATGGTTTGCAAACCGCTGAATCCACACGTGAGTTTAACTCTGTCAGTTGAATCCACACATTGACAACCATTCAGTTTGATAGCACCCTTTTGGTTTTAGAAGCAGATATTTCTCTGTACAGCCTATGGTCCCATTCACTCGGGAATATCCCAACGCAGCTCCTAGAAGAAACGTGTTTCTGACTCGCTGAGTCTCAACATAGATTCAACTCTCTTAGGTGAACGAACGCACAGCAGAGCAGTTTCAAGGAAACGTTTCTCCTGAGTTTTAGACGAAGTAACCTCCTGTTTAGTACGGATGCCGGCATTGGGCTGGACATACCGGTTTTGGGATTCTGCACAGAAATGGTTTGCAAACCGCGGAATCCACACGTGAGTTTAACTCTGTCAGTTGAATGCACACATTGACAACCATTCAGTTAGATAGCTCCGTTTTGGTTTTAGAAGCAGATATTTCTCTGTACAGCCTATGGTCCCATTCACTCGGGAATATCCCAACGCAGCTCCTAGAAGAAACGTGTTTCTGACTCGCTGAGTCTCAACATAGATTAAACTCTCTTAGGTGAACGAACGCACAGCAGAGCAGTTTCAAGGAAACGTTTCTCCTGAGTTTTAGACGAAGTTTCCTGCTGTTTAGTACGGATGCCGGCATTGGGCTGGACATACCGGTTTTGGGATTCTGCACAGAAATGGTTTGCAAACCGCTGAATCCACACGTGAGTTTAACTCTGTCAGTTGAATGCACACATTGACAACCATTCAGTTAGATAGCTCCGTTTTGGTTTTAGAAGCAGATATTTCTCTGTACAGCCTATGGTCCCATTCACTCGGGAATATCCCAACGCAGCTCCTAGCATAAACGTGTTTCTGACTCGCTGAATCTCAACATAGATTCAACTCTCTTAGGTGAACGAACGCACAGCAGAGCAGTTTCAAGGAAACGTTTCTCCTGAGTTTTAAACAAAGTTTCCTGCTGTTTAGTACGGATGCCGGCATTGAGCTGGAATTACCGGTTTTGGGATTCTGCACAGAAAGGGTTTGTAAACCGCTGAATCCAAACGTGAGTTTAACTCTGTCAGTTGAATGCACACCTTGACAACCATTCAGTTAGATACCACCCTTTTGGTTGTAGGAGCAGATATTTCTCTGTACAGCCTATGGTCCCATTCACTCGGGAATATCCCAACGCACCTCCTAGAAGAAACGTGTTTCTGACACGCTGAATCTCAACATAGATTCAACTCTCTTAGGTGATCGAACGCACAGCAGAGCAGTTTCAAGGAAACGTTTCTCCTGAGTTTTAGACGAAGTTTCCTGCTGTTTAGTACGGATGCCGGCATTGGGCTGGAAATACCGGTTTTGGGATTCTGCACAGAAAGGGTTTGCAAACCGCTGAATCCACATGTGAGTTTAACTCTGTCAGTTGAATGTACACATTGACAACCATTCAGTTAGATAGCTCCGTTTTGGTTTTAGAAGCAGATATTTCTCTGTACAGCCAATGGTCCCATTCACTCGGGAATATCCCAACGCAGCTGCTAGCATAAACGTGTTTCTGATTCGCTGAATCTCAACATAGTTTCAACTCTCTTAGGTGAACGAACGCACAGCAGAGCAGTTTCAAGGAAACGTTTCTCCTGAGTCTTAGACGAAGTTTCCTGCTGTTTAGTACGGATGCCGGCATTGGGCTGGAAATACCGGTTTTGGGATTCTGCACAGAAAGGGTTTGCAAACCGCTGAATCCACACGTGAGTTTAACTCTGTCAGTTGAATGCACACAATGACAACCATTCAGTTAGATAGCACACTTTTGGTTTTAGAAGCAGATATTTCTCTGTACAGCCTATGGTCCCATTCACTCGGGAATATCCCAACGCAGCTGCTAGCATAAACGTGTTTCTGATTCGCTGAATCTCAACATAGTTTCAACTCTCTTAGGTGAACGAACGCACAGCAGAGCAGTTTCAAGGAAACGTTTCTCCTGAGTCTTAGACGAAGTTTCCTGCTGTTTAGTACGGATGCCGGCATTGGGCTGGAAATACCCGTTTTGGGATTCTGCACAGAAAGGGTTTGCAAACCGCTGAATCCACACGTGAGTTTAACTCTGTCAGTTGAATGCACACATTGACAACCATTCAGTTAGATAGCACACTTTTGGTTTTAGAAGCAGATATTTCTCTGTACAGCCTATGGTCCCATTCACTCGGGAATATCCCAACGCAGCTCCTAGAAGAAACGTGTTTCTGACTCGCTGAATCTCAACATAGATTCAACTCTCTTAGGTGAACGAAAGCACAGCAGAGCAGTTCCAAGGAAACGTTTCTCCTGAGTTTTAGACGAAGTTTCCTGCTGTTTAGTACGGATACCGGCATTGGGCTGGACATACCGGTTTTGGGATTCTGCACAGAAATGGTTTGCAAACCGCTGAATCCACACGTGAGTTTAACTCTGTCAGTTGAATGCACACATTGACAACCATTCAGTTAGATAGCTCCGTTTTGGTTTTAGAAGCAGATATTTCTCTGTACAGCCTATGGTCCCATTCACTCGGGAATATCCCAACGCACCTCCTAGAAGAAACGTGTTTCTGACACGCTGAATCTCAACATAGATTCAACTCTCTTAGGTGATCGAACGCACAGCAGAGCAGTTTCAAGGAAACGTTTCTCCTGAGTTTTAGACGAAGTTTCCTGCTGTTTAGTACGGATGCCGGCATTGGGCTGGAAATACCGGTTTTGGGATTCTGCACAGAAAGGGTTTGCAAACCGCTGAATCCACACGTGAGTTTAACTCTGTCAGTTGAATGCACACATTGACAACCATTCAGTTAGATAGCTCCGTTTTGGTTTTAGAAGCAGATATTTCTCTGTACAGCCTATGGTCCCATTCACTCGGGAATATCCCAACGCAGCTCCTAGAAGAAACGTGTTTCTGACTCGCTGAATCTCAACATAGATTCAACTCTCTTAGGTGAACGAACGCACAGCAGAGCAGTTTCAAGGAAACGTTTCTCCTGAGTCTTAGACGAAGTTTCCTGCTGTTTAGTACGTATGCCGGCATTGGGCTGGAAATACCGGTTTTGGGATTCTGCACAGAAAGGGTTTGCAAACCGCTGAATCCACACGTGAGTTTAACTCTGTCAGTTGAATGCACACATTGACAACCATTCAGTTAGATAGCTCCGTTTTGGTTTTAGAAGCAGATATTTCTCTGTACAGCCTATGGTCCCATTCACTCGGGAATATCCCAACGCAGCTCCTAGAAGAAACGTGTTTCTAGCTCGCTGAATCTCAACATAGATTCAACTCTCTTAGGTGAACGAACGCACAGCAGAGCAGTTTCAAGGAAACGTTTCTCCTGAGTTTTAGACGAAGTTTCCTGCTGTTTAGTTCGTATGCCGGCATTGGGCTGGAAATACCGGTTTTGGGATTCTGCACAGAAATGGTTTGCAAACCGCTGAATCCACACGTGAGTTTAACTCTGTCAGTTGAATGCACACATTGACAACCATTCAGTTAGATAGCTCCGTTTTGGTTTTAGAAGCAGATATTTCTCTGTACAGCCTATGGTCCCATTCACTCGGGAATATCCCAACGCAGCTCCTAGAAGAAACGTGTTTCTGACTCGCTGAGTCTCAACATAGATTCAACTCTCTTAGGTGAACGAACGCACAGCAGAGCAGTTTCAAGGAAACGTTTCTCCTGAGTTTTAGACGAAGTTTCCTGCTGTTTAGTACGGATGCCGGCATTGGGCTGGACATACCGGTTTTGGGATTCTGCACAGAAATGGTTTGCAAACCGCTGAATCCACACGTGAGTTTAACTCTGTCAGTTGAATGCACACATTGACAACCATTCAGTTAGATAGCTCCGTTTTGGTTTTAGAAGCAGATATTTCTCTGTACAGCCTATGGTCCCATTCACTCGGGAATATCCCAACGCAGCTCCTAGCATAAACGTGTTTCTGACTCGCTGAATCTCAACATAGATTCAACTCTCTTAGGTGAAGGAACGCACAGCAGAGCAGTTTCAAGGAAACGTTTCTCCTGAGTTTTAAACAAAGTTTCCTGCTGTTTAGTACGGATGCCGGCATTGAGCTGGAATTACCGGTTTTGGGATTCTGCACAGAAAGGGTTTGTAAACCGCTGAATCCAAACGTGAGTTTAACTCTGTCAGTTGAATGCACACATTGACAACCATTCAGTTAGATACCACCCTTTTGGTTGTAGGAGCAGATATTTCTCTGTACAGCCTATGGTCCCATTCACTCGGGAATATCCCAACGCACCTCCTAGAAGAAACGTGTTTCTGACACGCTGAATCTCAACATAGATTCAACTCTCTTAGGTGATCGAACGCACAGCAGAGCAGTATCAAGGAAACGTTTCTCCTGAGTTTTAGACGAAGTTTCCTGCTGTTTAGTACGGATGCCGGCATTGGGCTGGAAATACCGGTTTTGGGATTCTGCACAGAAAGGGTTTGCAAACCGTTGAATCCACACGTGAGTTTAACTCTGTCAGTTGAATGCACACATTGGCAACCATTCAGTTTGATAGCACACTTTTGGTTTTAGAAGCAGATATTTCTCTGTACAGCCTATGGTCCCATTCACTCGGGAATATCCCAACGCAGCTCCTAGAAGAAACGTGTTTCTGATTCGCTGAATCTCAACATAGATTCAACTCTCTTAGGTGAACGAACGCACAGCAGAGCAGTTTCAAGGAAACGTTTCTCCTGAGTCTTAGACGAAGTTTCCTGCTGTTTAGTACGTATGCCGGCATTGGGCTGGAAATACCGGTTTAGGGATTCTGCACAGAAAGGGTTTGCAAACCGCTGAATCCACACGTGAGTTTAACTCTGTCAGTTGAATGCACACATTGACAACCATTCAGTTAGATAGCTCCGTTTTGGTTTTAGAAGCAGATATTTCTCTGTACAGCCTATGGTCCCATTCACTCGGGAATATCCCAACGCAGCTCCTAGAAGAAACGTGTTTCTGACTCGCTGAATCTCAACATAGATTCAACTCTCTTAGGTGAACGAACGCACAGCAGAGCAGTTTCAAGGAAACGTTTCTCCTGAGTTTTAGACGAAGTTTCCTACTGTTTAGTACGGATGCCGGCATTGGGCTGGACATACCGGTTTTGGGATTCTGCACAGAAATGGTTTGCAAACCGCTGAATCCACACGTGAGTTTAACTCTGTCAGTTGAATGCACACATTGACAACCATTCAGTTAGATAGCTCCGTTTTGGTATTAGAAGCAGATATTTCTCTGTACAGCCTATGGTCCCATTCACTCGGGAATATCCCAACGCAGCTCCTGGCATAAACGTGTTTCTGACTCGCTGAATCTCAACATAGTTTCAACTCTCTTAGGTGAACGAACGCACAGCAGAGCAGTTTCAAGGAAACATTTCTCCTGAGTTTTAGACGAAGTTTCCTGCTGTTTAGTACGGATGCCGGCATTGAGCTGGAATTACCGGTTTTGGGATTCTGCACAGAAAGGATTTGTAAACCGCTGAATCCAAACGTGAGTTTAACTCTGTCAGTTGAATGCACACATTGACAACCATTCAGTTAGATACCACCCTTTTGGTTGTAGGAGCAGATATTTCTCTGTACAGCCTATGGTCCCATTCACTCGGGAATATCCCAACGCAGCTCCTAGAAGAAACGTGTTTCTGACTCGCTGAATCTCAACATAGATTCAACTCTCTTAGGTGAACGAACGCACAGCAGAGCAGTTTCAAGGAAACGTTTCTCCTGAGTTTTAGACGAAGTTTCCTGCTCTTTAGTACGGATGCCGGCATTGGGCTGGAAATACTGGTTTTGGGATTCTCAACAGAAAGGGTTTGCAAACCGCTGAATCCACACGTGAGTTTAACTCTGTCAGTTGAATGCACACATTGACAACCATTCAGTTAGATAGCTCCGTTTTGGTTTTAGAAGCAGATATTTCTCTGTACAGCCTATGGTCCCATTCACTCGGGAATATCCCAACGCAGCTCCTAGAAGAAACGTGTTTCTGACTCGCTGAATCTCAACATAGATTCAACTCTCTTAGGTGAACGAACGCACAGCAGAGCAGTTTCAAGGAAACGTTTCTCCTGAGTTTTAGACGAAGTTTCCTGCTGTTTAGTACGTATGCCGGCATTGGGCTGGAAATACCGGTTTTGGGATTCTGCACAGAAAGGATTTGCAAACCGCTGAATCCACACGTGAGTTTAACTCTGTCAGTTGAATGCACACATTGACAACCATTCAGTTTGATAGCACACTTTTCGTTTTAGAAGCAGATATTTCTCTGTACAGCCTATGGTCCCATTCACTCGGGAATATCCCAACGCAGCTCCTAGAAGAAACGTGTTTCTGACTCGCTGAATCTCAACATAGATTCAACTCTCTTAGGTGAACGAACGCACAGCAGAGCAGTTTCAAGGAAACGTTTCTCCTGAGTTTTAGACGAAGTTTCCTGCTGTTTAGTACGGATGCCGGCATTGGGCTGGAAATACCGGTTTTGGGATTCTGCACAGAAAGGGTTTGCAAGCCGCTGAATCCACACGTGAGTTTAACTCTGTCAGTTGAATGCACACATTGACAACCATTCAGTTTGATAGCACACTTTTGGTTTTAGAAGCAGATATTTCTCTGTACAGCCTATGGTCCCATTCACTCGGGAATATCCCAACGCAGCTCCTAGAAGAAACGTGTTTCTGACTCGCTGAATCTCAACATAGATTAAACTCTCTTAGGTGAACGAACGCACAGCAGAGCAGTTTCAAGGAAACGTTTCTCCTGAGTTTTAGACGAAGTTTCCTGCTGTTTAGTACGGATGCCGGCATTGGGCTGGAAATACCGGTTTTGGGATTCTGCACAGAAAGGGTTTGCAAACCGCTGAATCCACACGTGAGTTTAACTCTGTCAGTTGAATGCACACATTGACAACCATTCAGTTTGATAGCACACTTTTGGTTTTAAAAGCAGATATTTCTCTGTACAGCCTATGGTCCCATTCACTCGGGAATATCCCAACGCAGCTCCTAGAAGAAACGTGTTTCTGACTCGCTGAATCTCAGCATAGTTTCAACTCTCTTAGGTGAACGAACGCACAGCAGAGCAGTTTCAAGGAAACGTTTCTCCTGAGTTTTAGACGATGTTTCCTGCTGTTTAGTACGGATGCCGGCATTGGGCTGGAAATACCGGTTTTGGGATTCTGCACAGAAAGGGTTTGCAAACCGCTGAATCCACACGTGAGTTTAACTCTGTCAGTTGAATGCACACATTGACAACCATTCAGTTAGATAGCTCCGTTTTGGTTTTAGAAGCAGATATTTCTCTGTACAGCCTATGGTCCCATTCACTCGGGAATATCCCAACGCAGCTCCTAGAAGAAACTTTTTTCTGACTCGCTGAATCTCAGCATAGTTTCAACTCTCTTAGGTGAACGAACGCACAGCAGAGCAGTTTCAAGGAAACGTTTCTCCTGAGTTTTAGACGATGTTCCCTGCTGTTTAGTACGGATGCCGGCATTGGGCTGGAAATACCGGTTTTGGGATTCTGCACAGAAAGGGTTTGCAAACCGCTGAATCCACACGTGAGTTTAACTCTGTCAGTTGAATGCACACATTGACAACCATTCAGTTAGACAGCTCCGTTTTGGTTTTAGAAGCAGATATTTCTCTGTACAGCCTATGGTCCCATTCACTCGGGAATATCCCAACGCAGCTCCTAGCATAAACGTGTTTCTGACTCGCTGAATCTCAGCATAGTTTCAACTCTCTTAGGTGAACGAACGCACAGCAGAGCAGTTTCAAGGAAACGTTTCTCCTGAGTTTTAGACGATGTTTCCTGCTGTTTAGTACGGATGCCGGCATTGGGCTGGACATACCGGTTTTGGGATTCTGCACAGAAATGGTTTGCAAACCGCTGAATCCACACGTGAGTTTAACTCTGTCAGTTGAATGCACACATTGACAACCATTCAGTTAGATACCACCCTTTTGGTTGTAGGAGCAGATATTTCTCTGTACAGCCTATGGTCCCATTCGCTCGGGAATATCTCAATGCACCTCCTAGAAGAAACGTGTTTCTGACACGCTGAAGCTCAACATAGATTCAACTCTCTTAGGTGATCGAACGCACAGCAGAGCAATTTCAAGGAAACGTTTCTCCTGAGTTTTAGACGAAGTTTCCTGCTGTTTAGTATGGATGCCGGCATTGGGCTGGAAATACCGGTTTTGGGATTCTGCACAGAAAGGGTTTGCAAACCGCTGAATCCACACGTGAGTTTAACTCTGTCAGTTGAATGCACACATTGACAACCATTCAGTTAGATAGCTCCGTTTTGGTTTTAGAAGCAGATATTTCTCTGTACAGCCTATGGTCCCATTCACTCGGGAATATCCCAACGCAGCTCCTAGCATAAACGTGTTTCTGACTCGCTGAATCTCAACATAGTTTCAACTCTCTTAGGTGAACGAACGCACAGCAGAGCAGTTTCAAGGAAACGTTTCTCCTGAGTTTTAGACGAAGTTTCCTGCTGTTTAGTACGGATGCCGGCATTGAGCTGGAATTACCGGTTTTGGGATTCTGCACAGAAAGGGTTTGTAAACCGCTGAATCCACACGTGAGTTTAACTCTGTCAGTTGAATGCACACATTGACAAGCATTCAGTTAGATACCACCCTTTTGGTTGTAGGAGCAGATATTTCTCTGTACAGCCTATGGTCCCATTCACTCGGGAATATCCCAACGCATCTCCTACAAGAAACGTGTTTCTGACTCGCTGAATCTCAACATAGATTCAACTCTCTTAGGTGAACGAACGCACAGCAGAGCAGTTTCAAGGAAACGTTTCTCCTGAGTTTTAGACGAAGTTTCCTGCTGTTTAGTACGGATGCCGGCATTGGGCTGGAAATACCGGTTTTGGGATTCTGCACAGAAAGGGTTTGCAAACCGCTGAATCCACACGTGAGTTTAACTCTGTCAGTTGAATGCACACGTTGACAACCATTCAGTTAGATAGCTCCGTTTTGGTTTTAGAAGCAGATATTTCTCTGTACAGCCTATGGTCCCATTCACTCGGGAATATCCCAACGCAGCTCCTAGAAGAAACGTGTTTCTGACTCGCTGAATCTCAACATAGATTCAACTCTCTTAGGTGAACGAACGCACAGCAGAGCAGTTTCAAGGAAACGTTTCTCCTGAGTCTTAGACGAAGTTTCCTGCTGTTTAGTACGTATGCCGGCATTGGGCTGGAAATACCGGTTTTGGGATTCTGCACAGAAAGGGTTTGCAAACCGCTGAATCCACACGTGAGTTTAACTCTGTCAGTTGAATGCACACATTGACAACCATTCAGTTAGATAGCTCCGTTTTGGTTTTAGAAGCAGATATTTCTCTGTACAGCCTATGGTCCCATTCACTCGGGAATATCCCAACGCAGCTCCTAGAAGAATCGTGTTTCTGACACGCTGAATCTCAACATAGATTCAACTCTCTTAGGTGAACGAACGCACAGCAGAGCAGTTTCAAGGAAACGTTTCTCCTGAGTTTTAGACGAAGTTTCCTACTGTTTAGTACGGATGCCGGCATTGGGCTGGACATACCGGTTTTGGGATTCTGCACAGAAATGGTTTGCAAACCGCTGAATCCACACGTGAGTTTAACTCTGTCAGTTGAATGCACACATTGACAACCATTCAGTTAGATAGCTCCGTTTTGGTATTAGAAGCAGATATTTCTCTGTACAGCCTATGGTCCCATTCACTCGGGAATATCCCAACGCAGCTCCTAGAAGAAACGTGTTTCTGACTCGCTGAATCTCAACATAGTTTCAACTCTCTTAGGTGAACGAACGCACAGCAGAGCAGTTTCAAGGAAACATTTCTCCTGAGTTTTAGACGAAGTTTCCTGCTGTTTAGTACGAATGCCGGCATTGAGCTGGAATTACTGGTTTTGGGATTCTGCACAGAAAGGATTTGTAAACCGCTGAATCCAAACGTGAGTTTAACTCTGTCAGTTGAATGCACACATTGACAACCATTCAGTTAGATACCACCCTTTTGGTTGTAGGAGCAGATATTTCTCTGTACAGCCTATGGTCCCATTCACTCGGGAATATCCCAACGCAGCTCCTAGAAGAAACGTGTTTCTGACTCGCTGAATCTCAACATAGATTCAACTCTCTTAGGTGAACGAACGCACAGCAGAGCAGTTTCAAGGAAACGTTTCTCCTGAGTTTTAGACGAAGTTTCCTGCTCTTTAGTACGGATGCCGGCATTGGGCTGGAAATACCGGTTTTGGGATTCTCAACAGAAAGGGTTTGCAAACCGCTGAATCCACACGTGAGTTTAACTCTGTCAGTTGAATGCACACATTGACAACCATTCAGTTTGATAGCTCCGTTTTGGTTTTAGAAGCAGATATTTCTCTGTACAGCCTATGGTTCCATTCACTCGGGAATATCCCAACGCAGCTCCTAGAAGAAACGTGTTTCTGACACGCTGAATCTCAACATAGATTCAACTCTCTTAGGTGAACGAACGCACAGCAGAGCAGTTTCAAGGAAACGTTTCTCCTGAGTTTTAGACGAAGTTTCCTGCAGTTTAGTACGTATGCCGGCATTGGGCTGGAAATACCGGTTTTGGGATTCTGCACAGAAAGGGTTTGCAAACCGCTGAATCCACACGTGAGTTTAACTCTGTCAGTTGAATGCACACATTGACAACCATTCAGTTTGATAGCACACTTTTGGTTTTAGAAGCAGATATTTCTCTGTACAGCCTATGGTCCCATTCACTCGGGAATATCCCAACGCAGCTCCTAGAAGAAACGTGTTTCTGACTCGCTGAATCTCAACATAGATTAAACTCTCTTAGGTGAACGAACGCACAGCAGAGCAGTTTCAAGGAAACGTTTCTCCTGAGTTTTAGACGAAGTTTCCTGCTGTTTAGTACGGATGCCGGCATTGGGCTGGAAATACCGGTTTTGGGATTCTGCACAGAAAGGGTTTGCAAACCGCTGAATCCACACGTGAGTTTAACTCTGTCAGTTGAATGCACACATTGACAACCATTCAGTTTGATAGCACACTTTTGGTTTTAAAAGCAGATATTTCTCTGTACAGCCTATGGTCCCATTCACTCGGGAATATCCCAACGCAGCTCCTAGAAGAAACGTGTTTCTGACTCGCTGAATCTCAGCATAGTTTCAACTCTCTTAGGTGAACGAACGCACAGCAGAGCAGTTTCAAGGAAACGTTTCTCCTGAGTTTTAGACGATGTTTCCTGCTGTTTAGTACGGATGCCGGCATTGGGCTGGAAATACCGGTTTTGGGATTCTGCACAGAAAGGGTTTGCAAACCGCTGAATCCACACGTGAGTTTAACTCTGTCAGTTGAATGCACACATTGACAACCATTCAGTTAGATAGCTCCGTTTTGGTTTTAGAAGCAGATATTTCTCTGTACAGCCTATGGTCCCATTCACTCGGGAATATCCCAACGCAGCTCCTAGAAGAAACTTTTTTCTGACTCGCTGAATCTCAGCATAGTTTCAACTCTCTTAGGTGAACGAACGCACAGCAGAGCAGTTTCAAGGAAACGTTTCTCCTGAGTTTTAGACGATGTTCCCTGCTGTTTAGTACGGATGCCGGCATTGGGCTGGAAATACCGGTTTTGGGATTCTGCACAGAAAGGGTTTGCAAACCGCTGAATCCACACGTGAGTTTAACTCTGTCAGTTGAATGCACACATTGACAACCATTCAGTTAGATAGCTCCGTTTTGGTTTTAGAAGCAGATATTTCTCTGTACAGCCTATGGTCCCATTCACTCGGGAATATCCCAACGCAGCTCCTAGCATAAACGTGTTTCTGACTCGCTGAATCTCAGCATAGTTTCAACTCTCTTAGGTGAACGAACGCACAGCAGAGCAGTTTCAAGGAAACGTTTCTCCTGAGTTTTAGACGATGTTTCCTGCTGTTTAGTACGGATGCCGGCATTGGGCTGGACATACCGGTTTTGGGATTCTGCACAGAAATGGTTTGCAAACCGCTGAATCCACACGTGAGTTTAACTCTGTCAGTTGAATGCACACATTGACAACCATTCAGTTAGATACCACCCTTTTGGTTGTAGGAGCAGATATTTCTCTGTACAGCCTATGGTCCCATTCGCTCGGGAATATCTCAATGCACCTCCTAGAAGAAACGTGTTTCTGACACGCTGAAGCTCAACATAGATTCAACTCTCTTAGGTGATCGAACGCACAGCAGAGCAATTTCAAGGAAACGTTTCTCCTGAGTTTTAGACGAAGTTTCCTGCTGTTTAGTATGGATGCCGGCATTGGGCTGGAAATACCGGTTTTGGGATTCTGCACAGAAAGGGTTTGCAAACCGCTGAATCCACACGTGAGTTTAACTCTGTCAGTTGAATGCACACATTGACAACCATTCAGTTAGATAGCTCCGTTTTGGTTTTAGAAGCAGATATTTCTCTGTACAGCCTATGGTCCCATTCACTCGGGAATATCCCAACGCAGCTCCTAGCATAAACGTGTTTCTGACTCGCTGAATCTCAACATAGTTTCAACTCTCTTAGGTGAACGAACGCACAGCAGAGCAGTTTCAAGGAAACGTTTCTCCTGAGTTTTAGACGAAGTTTCCTGCTGTTTAGTACGGATGCCGGCATTGAGCTGGAATTACCGGTTTTGGGATTCTGCACAGAAAGGGTTTGTAAACCGCTGAATCCACACGTGAGTTTAACTCTGTCAGTTGAATGCACACATTGACAAGCATTCAGTTAGATACCACCCTTTTGGTTGTAGGAGCAGATATTTCTCTGTACAGCCTATGGTCCCATTCACTCGGGAATATCCCAACGCATCTCCTACAAGAAACGTGTTTCTGACTCGCTGAATCTCAACATAGATTCAACTCTCTTAGGTGAACGAACGCACAGCAGAGCAGTTTCAAGGAAACGTTTCTCCTGAGTTTTAGACGAAGTTTCCTGCTGTTTAGTACGGATGCCGGCATTGGGCTGGAAATACCGGTTTTGGGATTCTGCACAGAAAGGGTTTGCAAACCGCTGAATCCACACGTGAGTTTAACTCTGTCAGTTGAATGCACACGTTGACAACCATTCAGTTAGATAGCTCCGTTTTGGTTTTAGAAGCAGATATTTCTCTGTACAGCCTATGGTCCCATTCACTCGGGAATATCCCAACGCAGCTCCTAGAAGAAACGTTTTTCTGACTCGCTGAATCTCAGCATAGTTTCAACTCTCTTAGGTGAACGAACGCACAGCAGAGCAGTTTCAAGGAAACGTTTCTCCTGAGTTTTAGACGATGTTTCCTGCTGTTTAGTACGGATGCAGGCATTGGGCTGGAAATACCGGTTTTGGGATTCTGCACAGAAAGGGTTTGCAAACCGCTGAATCCACACGTGAGTTTAACTCTGTCAGTTGAATGCACACATTGACAACCATTCAGTTAGATAGCTCCGTTTTGGTTTTAGAAGCAGATATTTCTCTGTACAGCCTATGGTCCCATTCACTCGGGAATATCCCAACGCAGCTCCTAGCATAAACGTGTTTCTGACTCGCTGAATCTCAGCATAGTTTCAACTCTCTTAGGTGAACGAACGCACAGCAGAGCAGTTTCAAGGAAACGTTTCTCCTGAGTTTTAGACGATGTTTCCTGCTGTTTAGTACGGATGCCGGCATTGGGCTGGACATACCGGTTTTGGGATTCTGCACAGAAATGGTTTGCAAACCGCTGAATCCACACGTGAGTTTAACTCTGTCAGTTGAATGCACACATTGACAACCATTCAGTTAGATACCACCCTTTTGGTTGTAGGAGCAGATATTTCTCTGTACAGCCTATGGTCCCATTCGCTCGGGAATATCTCAATGCACCTCCTAGAAGAAACGTGTTTCTGACACGCTGAATCTCAACATAGATTCAACTCTCTTAGGTGATCGAACGCACAGCAGAGCAATTTCAAGGAAACGTTTCTCCTGAGTTTTAGACGAAGTTTCCTGCTGTTTAGTATGGATGCCGGCATTGGGCTGGAAATACCGGTTTTGGGATTCTGCACAGAAAGGGTTTGCAAACCGCTGAATCCACACGTGAGTTTAACTCTGTCAGTTGAATGCACACATTGACAACCATTCAGTTAGATAGCTCCGTTTTGGTTTTAGAAGCAGATATTTCTCTGTACAGCCTATGGTCCCATTCACTCGGGAATATCCCAACGCAGCTCCTAGCATAAACGTGTTTCTGACTCGCTGAATCTCAACATAGTTTCAACTCTCTTAGGTGAACGAACGCACAGCAGAGCAGTTTCAAGGAAACGTTTCTCCTGAGTTTTAGACGAAGTTTCCTGCTGTTTAGTACGGATGCCGGCATTGAGCTGGAATTACCGGTTTTGGGATTCTGCACAGAAAGGGTTTGTAAACCGCTGAATCCACACGTGAGTTTAACTCTGTCAGTTGAATGCACACATTGACAAGCATTCAGTTAGATACCACCCTTTTGGTTGTAGGAGCAGATATTTCTCTGTACAGCCTATGGTCCCATTCACTCGGGAATATCCCAACGCATCTCCTACAAGAAACGTGTTTCTGACTCGCTGAATCTCAACATAGATTCAACTCTCTTAGGTGAACGAACGCACAGCAGAGCAGTTTCAAGGAAACGTTTCTCCTGAGTTTTAGACGAAGTTTCCTGCTGTTTAGTACGGATGCCGGCATTGGGCTGGAAATACCGGTTTTGGGATTCTGCACAGAAAGGGTTTGCAAACCGCTGAATCCACACGTGAGTTTAACTCTGTCAGTTGAATGCACACGTTGACAACCATTCAGTTAGATAGCTCCGTTTTGGTTTTAGAAGCAGATATTTCTCTGTACAGCCTATGGTCCCATTCACTCGGGAATATCCCAACGCAGCTCCTAGAAGAAACGTGTTTCTGACTCGCTGAATCTCAACATAGATTCAACTCTCTTAGGTGAACGAACGCACAGCAGAGCAGTTTCAAGGAAACGTTTCTCCTGAGTCTTAGACGAAGTTTCCTGCTGTTTAGTACGTATGCCGGCATTGGGCTGGAAATACCGGTTTTGGGATTCTGCACAGAAAGGGTTTGCAAACCGCTGAATCCACACGTGAGTTTAACTCTGTCAGTTGAATGCACACATTGACAACCATTCAGTTAGATAGCTCCGTTTTGGTTTTAGAAGCAGATATTTCTCTGTACAGCCTATGGTCCCATTCACTCGGGAATATCCCAACGCAGCTCCTAGAAGAATCGTGTTTCTGACACGCTGAATCTCAACATAGATTCAACTCTCTTAGGTGAACGAACGCACAGCAGAGCAGTTTCAAGGAAACGTTTCTCCTGAGTTTTAGACGAAGTTTCCTACTGTTTAGTACGGATGCCGGCATTGGGCTGGACATACCGGTTTTGGGATTCTGCACAGAAATGGTTTGCAAACCGCTGAATCCACACGTGAGTTTAACTCTGTCAGTTGAATGCACACATTGACAACCATTCAGTTAGATAGCTCCGTTTTGGTATTAGAAGCAGATATTTCTCTGTACAGCCTATGGTCCCATTCACTCGGGAATATCCCAACGCAGCTCCTAGAAGAAACGTGTTTCTGACTCGCTGAATCTCAACATAGTTTCAACTCTCTTAGGTGAACGAACGCACAGCAGAGCAGTTTCAAGGAAACATTTCTCCTGAGTTTTAGACGAAGTTTCCTGCTGTTTAGTACGAATGCCGGCATTGAGCTGGAATTACTGGTTTTGGGATTCTGCACAGAAAGGATTTGTAAACCGCTGAATCCAAACGTGAGTTTAACTCTGTCAGTTGAATGCACACATTGACAACCATTCAGTTAGATACCACCCTTTTGGTTGTAGGAGCAGATATTTCTCTGTACAGCCTATGGTCCCATTCACTCGGGAATATCCCAACGCAGCTCCTAGAAGAAACGTGTTTCTGACTCGCTGAATCTCAACATAGATTCAACTCTCTTAGGTGAACGAACGCACAGCAGAGCAGTTTCAAGGAAACGTTTCTCCTGAGTTTTAGACGAAGTTTCCTGCTCTTTAGTACGGATGCCGGCATTGGGCTGGAAATACCGGTTTTGGGATTCTCAACAGAAAGGGTTTGCAAACCGCTGAATCCACACGTGAGTTTAACTCTGTCAGTTGAATGCACACATTGACAACCATTCAGTTTGATAGCTCCGTTTTGGTTTTAGAAGCAGATATTTCTCTGTACAGCCTATGGTTCCATTCACTCGGGAATATCCCAACGCAGCTCCTAGAAGAAACGTGTTTCTGACACGCTGAATCTCAACATAGATTCAACTCTCTTAGGTGAACGAACGCACAGCAGAGCAGTTTCAAGGAAACGTTTCTCCTGAGTTTTAGACGAAGTTTCCTGCAGTTTAGTACGTATGCCGGCATTGGGCTGGAAATACCGGTTTTGGGATTCTGCACAGAAAGGGTTTGCAAACCGCTGAATCCACACGTGAGTTTAACTCTGTCAGTTGAATGCACACATTGACAACCATTCAGTTTGATAGCACACTTTTGGTTTTAGAAGCAGATATTTCTCTGTACAGCCTATGGTCCCATTCACTCGGGAATATCCCAACGCAGCTCCTAGAAGAAACGTGTTTCTGACTCGCTGAATCTCAACATAGATTCAAGTCTCTTAGGTGAACGAACGCACAGCAGAGCAGTTTCAAGGAAACGTTTCTCCTGAGTTTTAGACGAAGTTTCCTGCTGTTTAGTACGGATGCCGGCATTGGGCTGGAAATACCGGTTTTGGGATTCTGCACAGAAAGGGTTTGCAAACCGCTGAATCCACACGTGAGTTTAACTCTGTCAGTTGAATGCACACATTGACAAGCATTCAGTTAGATACCACCCTTTTGGTTGTAGGAGCAGATATTTCTCTGTACAGCCTATGGTCCCATTCACTCGGGAATATCCCAACGCAGCTCCTAGAAGAAACGTGTTTCTGACTCGCTGAATCTCAACATAGATTCAACTCTCTTAGGTGAACGAACGCACAGCAGAGCAGTTTCAAGGAAACGTTTCTCCTGAGTTTTAGACGAAGTTTCCTGCTGTTTAGTACGGATGCCGGCATTGGGCTGGAAATACCGGTTTTGGGATTCTGCACAGAAAGGGTTTGCAAACCGCTGAATCCACACGTGAGTTTAACTCTGTCAGTTGAATGCACACATTGACAACCATTCAGTTTGATAGCACACTTTTGGTTTTAGAAGCAGATATTTCTCTGTACAGCCTATGGTCCCATTCACTCGGGAATATCCCAACGCACCTCCTATAAGAAACGTGTTTCTGACTCGCTGAATCTCAACATAGATTCAACTCTCTTAGGTGAACGAACGCACAGCAGAGCAGTTTCAAGGAAACGTTTCTCCTGAGTTTTAGACGAAGTTTCCTGCTGTTTAGTACGGATGCCGGCATTGGGCTGGACATACCGGTTTTGGGATTCTGCACAGAAAGGGTTTGCAAACCGCTGAATCCACACGTGAGTTTAACTCTGTCAGTTGAATGCACACATTGACAACCATTCAGTTAGATACCACCCTTTTGGTTGTAGGAGCAGATATTTCTCTGTACAGCCTATGGTCCCATTCGCTCGGGAATATCCCAATGCACCTCCTAGAAGAAACGTGTTTCTGACACGCTGAATCTCAACATAGATTCAACTCTCTTAGGTGATCGAACGCACAGCAGAGCAATTTCAAGGAAACGTTTCTCCTGAGTTTTAGACGAAGTTTCCTGCTGTTTAGTATGGATGCCGGCATTGGGCTGGAAATACCGGTTTTGGGATTCTGCACAGAAAGGGTTTGCAAACCGCTGAATCCACACGTGAGTTTAACTCTGTCAGTTGAATGCACACATTGACAACCATTCAGTTAGATAGCTCCGTTTTGGTTTTAGAAGCAGATATTTCTCTGTACAGCCTATGGTCCCATTCACTCGGGAATATCCCAACGCAGCTCCTAGCATAAACGTGTTTCTGACTCGCTGAATCTCAACATAGTTTCAACTCTCTTAGGTGAACGAACGCACAGCAGAGCAGTTTCAAGGAAACGTTTCTCCTGAGTTTTAGACGAAGTTTCCTGCTGTTTAGTACGGATGCCGGCATTGAGCTGGAATTACCGGTTTTGGGATTCTGCACAGAAAGGGTTTGTAAACCGCTGAATCCACACGTGAGTTTAACTCTGTCAGTTGAATGCACACATTGACAAGCATTCAGTTAGATACCACCCTTTTGGTTGTAGGAGCAGATATTTCTCTGTACAGCCTATGGTCCCATTCACTCGGGAATATCCCAACGCATCTCCTAGAAGAAACGTGTTTCTGACTCGCTGAATCTCAACATAGATTCAACTCTCTTAGGTGAACGAACGCACAGCAGAGCAGTTTCAAGGAAACGTTTCTCCTGAGTTTTAGACGAAGTTTCCTGCTGTTTAGTACGGATGCCTGCATTGGGCTGGAAATACCGGTTTTGGGATTCTGCACAGAAAGGGTTTGCAAACCGCTGAATCCACACGTGAGTTTAACTCTGTCAGTTGAATGCACACGTTGACAACCATTCAGTTAGATAGCTCCGTTTTGGTTTTAGAAGCAGATATTTCTCTGTACAGCCTATGGTCCCATTCACTAGGGAATATCCCAACGCAGCTCCTAGAAGAAACGTGTTTCTGACTCGCTGAATCTCAACATAGATTCAACTCTCTTAGGTGAACGAACGCACAGCAGAGCAGTTTCAAGGAAACGTTTCTCCTGAGTCTTAGACGAAGTTTCCTGCTATTTAGTACGTATGCCGGCATTGGGCTGGAAATACCGGTTTTGGGATTCTGCACAGAAAGGGTTTGCAAACCGCTGAATCCACACGTGAGTTTAACTCTGTCAGTTGAATGCACACATTGACAACCATTCAGTTAGATAGCTCCGTTTTGGTTTTAGAAGCAGATATTTCTCTGTACAGCCTATGGTCCCATTCACTCGGGAATATCCCAACGCAGCTCCTAGAAGAAACGTGTTTCTGACTCGCTGAATCTCAACATAGATTCAACTCTCTTAGGTGAACGAACGCACAGCAGAGCAGTTTCAAGGAAACGTTTCTCCTGAGTTTTAGACGAAGTTTCCTACTGTTTAGTACGGATGCCGGCATTGGGCTGGACATACCGGTTTTGGGATTCTGCACAGAAATGGTTTGCAAACCGCTGAATCCACACGTGAGTTTAACTCTGTCAGTTGAATGCACACATTGACAACCATTCAGTTAGATAGCTCCGTTTTGGTATTAGAAGCAGATATTTCTCTGTACAGCCTATAGTCCCATTCACTCGGGAATATCCCAACGCAGCTCCTAGCATAAACGTGTTTCTGACTCGCTGAATCTCAACATAGTTTCAACTCTCTTAGGTGAACGAACGCACAGCAGAGCAGTTTCAAGGAAACATTTCTCCTGAGTTTTAGACGAAGTTTCCTGCTGTTTAGTACGGATGCCGGCATTGAGCTGGAATTACCGGTTTTGGCATTCTGCACAGAAAGGATTTGTAAACCGCTGAATCCAAACGTGAGTTTAACTCTGTCAGTTGAATGCACACATTGACAACCATTCAGTTAGATACCACCCTTTTGGTTGTAGGAGCAGATATTTCTCTGTACAGCCTATGGTCCCATTCACTCGGGAATATCCCAACGCAGCTCCTAGAAGAAACGTTTTTCTGACTCGCTGAATCTCAACATAGATTCAACTCTCTTAGGTGAACGAACGCACAGCAGAGCAGTTTCAAGGAAACGTTTCTCCTGAGTTTTAGACGAAGTTTCCTGCTGTTTAGTACGGATGCCGGCATTGGGCTGGAAATACCGGTTTTGGGATTCTGCACAGAAAGGGTTTGCAAACCGCTGAATCCACACGTGAGTTTAACTCTGTCAGTTGAATGCACACATTGACAACCATTCAGTTTGATAGCACACTTTTGGTTTTAGAAGCAGATATTTCTCTGTACAGCCTATGGTCCCATTCACTCGGGAATATCCCAACGCAGCTCCTAGAAGAAACGTGTTTCTGACTCGCTGAATCTCAACATAGATTCAACTCTCTTAGGTGAACGAACGCACAGCAGAGCAGTTTCAAGGAAACGTTTCTCCTGAGTCTTAGACGAAGTTTCCTGCTGTTTAGTACGGATGCCGGCATTGGGCTGGAAATACCGGTTTTGGGATTCTGCACAGAAAGGGTTTGCAAACCGCTGAATCCACACGTGAGTTTAACTCTGTCAGTTGAATGCACACATTGACAACCATTCAGTTAGATAGCTCCGTTTTGGTTTTAGAAGCAGATATTTCTCTGTACAGCCTATGGTCCCATTCACTCGGGAATATCCCAACGCAGCTCCTAGAAGAAACGTGTTTCTGACTCGCTGAATCTCAGCATAGATTCAACTCTCTTAGGTGAACGAACGCACAGCAGAGCAGTTTCAAGGAAACGTTTCTCCTGAGTTTTAGACGATGTTTCCTGCTGTTTAGTACGGATGCCGGCATTGGGCTGGACATACCGGTTTTGGGATTCTGCACAGAAATGGTTTGCAAACCGCTGAATCCACACGTGAGTTTAACTCTGTCAGTTGAATGCACACATTGACAACCATTCAGTTAGATAGCTCCGTTTTGGTTTTAGAAGCAGATATTTCTCTGTACAGCCTATGGTCCCAATCACTCGGGAATATCCCAACGCAGCTCCTAGCATAAACGTGTTTCTGACTCGCTGAATCTCAGCATAGTTTCAACTCTCTTAGGTGAACGAACGCACAGCAGAGCAGTTTCAAGGAAACGTTTCTCCTGAGTTTTAGACGATGTTTCCTGCTGTTTAGTACGGATGCCGGCATTGGGCTGGACATACCGGTTTTGGGATTCTGCACAGAAATGGTTTGCAAACCGCTGAATCCACACGTGAGTTTAACTCTGTCAGTTGAATGCACACATTGACAACCATTCAGTTAGATACCACCCTTTTGGTTGTAGGAGAAGATATTTCTCTGTACAGCCTATGGTCCCATTCGCTCGGGAATATCCCAATGCACCTCCTAGAAGAAACGTGTTTCTGACACGCTGAATCTCAACATAGATTCAACTCTCTTAGGTGATCGAACGCACAGTGGAGCAATTTCAAGGAAACGTTTCTCCTGAGTTTTAGACGAAGTTTCCTGCTGTTTAGTATGGATGCCGGCATTGGGCTGGAAATACCGGTTTTGGGATTCTGCACAGAAAGGGTTTGCAAACCGCTGAATCCACACGTGAGTTTAACTCTGTCAGTTGAATGCACACATTGACAACCATTCAGTTAGATAGCTCCGTTTTGGTTTTAGAAGCAGATATTTCTCTGCACAGCCTATGGTCCCATTCACTCGGGAATATCCCAACGCAGCTCCTAGCATAAACGTGTTTCTGACTCGCTGAATGTCAACATAGTTTCAACTCTCTTAGGTGAACGAACGCACAGCAGAGCAGTTTCAAGGAAACGTTTCTCCTGAGTTTTAGACGAAGTTTCCTGCTGTTTAGTACGGATGCCGGCATTGAGCTGGAATTACCGGTTTTGGGATTCTGCACAGAAAGGGTTTGTAAATCGCTGAATCCACACGTGAGTTTAACTCTGTCAGTTGAATGCACACATTGACAAGCATTCAGTTAGATACCACCCTTTTGGTTGTAGGAGCAGATATTTCTCTGTACAGCCTATGGTCCCATTCACTCGGGAATATCCCAACGCATCTCCTAGAAGAAACGTGTTTCTGACTCGCTGAATCTCAACATAGATTCAACTCTCTTAGGAGAACGAACGCACAGCAGAGCAGTTTCAAGGAAACGTTTCTCCTGAGTTTTAGACGAAGTTTCCTGCTGTTTAGTACGGATGCCGGCATTGGACTGGAAATACCGGTTTTGGGATTCTGCACAGAAAGGGTTTGCAAACCGCTGAATCCACACGTGAGTTTAACTCTGTCAGTTGAATGCACACATTGACAACCATTCAGTTAGATAGCTCCGTTTTGGTTTTAGAAGCAGATATTTCTCTGTACAGCCTATGGTCCCATTCACTCGGGAATATCCCAACGCAGCTCCTAGAAGAAACGTGTTTCTGACTCGCTGAATCTCAGCATAGTTTCAACTCTCTTAGGTGAACGAACGCACAGCAGAGCAGTTTCAAGGAAACGTTTCTCCTGAGTTTTAGACGATGTTTCCTGCTGTTTAGTACGGATGCCGGCATTGGGCTGGACATACCGGTTTTGGGATTCTGCACAGAAAGGGTTTGCAAACCGCTGAATCCACACGTGAGTTTAACTCTGTCAGTTGAATGCACACATTGACAACCATTCAGTTAGATACCACCCTTTTGGTTGTAGGAGCAGATATTTCTCTGTACAGCCTATGGTCCCATTCGCTCGGGAATATCCCAATGCACCTCCTAGAAGAAACGTGTTTCTGACACGCTGAATCTCAACATAGATTCAACTCTCTTAGGTGATCGAACGCACAGCAGAGCAATTTCAAGGAAACGTTTCTCCTGAGTTTTAGACGAAGTTTCCTGCTGTTTAGTATGGATGCCGGCATTGGGCTGGAAATACCGGTTTTGGGATTCTGCACAGAAAGGGTTTGCAAACCGCTGAATCCACACGTGAGTTTAACTCTGTCAGTTGAATGCACACATTGACAACCATTCAGTTAGATAGCTCCGTTTTGGTTTTAGAAGCAGATATTTCTCTGTACAGCCTATGGTCCCATTCACTCGGGAATATCCCAACGCAGCTCCTAGCATAAACGTGTTTCTGACTCGCTGAATCTCAACATAGTTTCAACTCTCTTAGGTGAACGAACGCACAGCAGAGCAGTTTCAAGGAAACGTTTCTCCTGAGTTTTAGACGAAGTTTCCTGCTGTTTAGTACGGATGCCGGCATTGAGCTGGAATTACCGGTTTTGGGATTCTGCACAGAAAGGGTTTGTAAACCGCTGAATCCACACGTGAGTTTAACTCTGTCAGTTGAATGCACACATTGACAAGCATTCAGTTAGATACCACCCTTTTGGTTGTAGGAGCAGATATTTCTCTGTACAGCCTATGGTCCCATTCACTCGGGAATATCCCAACGCATCTCCTAGAAGAAACGTGTTTCTGACTCGCTGAATCTCAACATAGATTCAACTCTCTTAGGTGAACGAACGCACAGCAGAGCAGTTTCAAGGAAACGTTTCTCCTGAGTTTTAGACGAAGTTTCCTGCTGTTTAGTACGGATGCCTGCATTGGGCTGGAAATACCGGTTTTGGGATTCTGCACAGAAAGGGTTTGCAAACCGCTGAATCCACACGTGAGTTTAACTCTGTCAGTTGAATGCACACGTTGACAACCATTCAGTTAGATAGCTCCGTTTTGGTTTTAGAAGCAGATATTTCTCTGTACAGCCTATGGTCCCATTCACTAGGGAATATCCCAACGCAGCTCCTAGAAGAAACGTGTTTCTGACTCGCTGAATCTCAACATAGATTCAACTCTCTTAGGTGAACGAACGCACAGCAGAGCAGTTTCAAGGAAACGTTTCTCCTGAGTCTTAGACGAAGTTTCCTGCTGTTTAGTACGTATGCCGGCATTGGGCTGGAAATACCGGTTTTGGGATTCTGCACAGAAAGGGTTTGCAAACCGCTGAATCCACACGTGAGTTTAACTCTGTCAGTTGAATGCACACATTGAGAACCATTCAGTTAGATAGCTCCGTTTTGGTTTTAGAAGCAGATATTTCTCTGTACAGCCTATGGTCCCATTCACTCGGGAATATCCCAACGCAGCTCCTAGAAGAAACGTGTTTCTGACTCGCTGAATCTCAACATAGATTCAACTATCTTAGGTGAACGAACGCACAGCAGAGCAGTTTCAAGGAAACGTTTCTCCTGAGTTTTAGACGAAGTTTCCTACTGTTTAGTACGGATGCCGGCATTGGGCTGGACATACCGGTTTTGGGATTCTGCACAGAAATGGTTTGCAAACCGCTGAATCCACACGTGAGTTTAACTCTGTCAGTTGAATGCACACATTGACAACCATTCAGTTAGATAGCTCCGTTTTGGTATTAGAAGCAGATATTTCTCTGTACAGCCTATGGTCCCATTCACTCGGGAATATCCCAACGCAGCTCCTAGCATAAACGTGTTTCTGACTCGCTGAATCTCAACATAGTTTCAACTCTCTTAGGTGAACGAACGCACAGCAGAGCAGTTTCAAGGAAACATTTCTCCTGAGTTTTAGACGAAGTTTCCTGCTGTTTAGTACGGATGCCGGCATTGAGCTGGAATTACCGGTTTTGGCATTCTGCACAGAAAGGATTTGTAAACCGCTGAATCCAAACGTGAGTTTAACTCTGTCAGTTGAATGCACACATTGACAACCATTCAGTTAGATACCACCCTTTTGGTTGTAGGAGCAGATATTTCTCTGTACAGCCTATGGTCCCATTCACTCGGGAATATCCCAACGCAGCTCCTAGAAGAAACGTTTTTCTGACTCGCTGAATCTCAACATAGATTCAACTCTCTTAGGTGAACGAACGCACAGCAGAGCAGTTTCAAGGAAACGTTTCTCCTGAGTTTTAGACGAAGTTTCCTGCTCTTTAGTACGGATGCCGGCATTGGGCTGGAAATACCGGTTTTGGGATTCTGCACAGAAAGGGTTTGCAAACCGCTGAATCCACACGTGAGTTTAACTCTGTCAGTTGAATGCACACATTGACAACCATTCAGTTTGATAGCACACTTTTGGTTTTAGAAGCAGATATTTCTCTGTACAGCCTATGGTCCCATTCACTCGGGAATATCCCAACGCAGCTCCTAGAAGAAACGTGTTTCTGACTCGCTGAATCTCAACATAGATTCAACTCTCTTAGGTGAACGAACGCACAGCAGAGCAGTTTCAAGGAAACGTTTCTCCTGAGTCTTAGACGAAGTTTCCTGCTGTTTAGTACGGATGCCGGCATTGGGCTGGAAATACCGGTTTTGGGATTCTGCACAGAAAGGGTTTGCAAACCGCTGAATCCACACGTGAGTTTAACTCTGTCAGTTGAATGCACACATTGACAACCATTCAGTTAGATAGCTCCGTTTTGGTTTTAGAAGCAGATATTTCTCTGTACAGCCTATGGTCCCATTCACTCGGGAATATCCCAACGCAGCTCCTAGAAGAAACGTGTTTCTGACTCGCTGAATCTCAGCATAGTTTCAACTCTCTTAGGTGAACGAACGCACAGCAGAGCAGTTTCAAGGAAACGTTTCTCCTGAGTTTTAGACGATGTTTCCTGCTGTTTAGTACGGATGCCGGCATTGGGCTGGACATACCGGTTTTGGGATTCTGCACAGAAAGGGTTTGCAAACCGCTGAATCCACACGTGAGTTTAACTCTGTCAGTTGAATGCACACATTGACAACCATTCAGTTAGATAGCTCCGTTTTGGTTTTAGAAGCAGATATTTCTCTGTACAGCCTATGGTCCCATTCACTCGGGAATATCCCAACGCAGCTCCTAGAAGAAACGTGTTTCTGACTCGCTGAATCTCAACACAGATTCAACTCTCTTAGGTGAAAGAAGCACAGCAGAGCAGTTTCAAGGAAACGTTTCTCCTGAGTTTTAGACGAAGTTTCCTGCTGTTTAGTACGGATGCCGGCATTGGGCTGGAAATACCGGTTTTGGGATTCTGCACAGAAAGGGTTTGCAAACCGCTGAATCCACACGTGAGTTTAACTCTGTCAGTTGAATGCACACATTGACAACCATTCAGTTAGATAGCACACTTTTGGTTTTAGAAGCAGATATTTCTCTGTACAGCCTATGGTCCCATTCACTCGGGAATATCCCAACGCAGCTCCTAGAAGAAACGTGTTTCTGACTCGCTGAATCTCAACATAGATTCAACTCTCGTAGGTGAACGAAAGCACAGCAGAGCAGTTTCAAGGAAACGTTTCTCCTGAGTTTTAGACGAAGTTTCCTGCTGTTTAGTACGGATACCGGCATTGGGCTGGAAATACCGGTTTTGGGATTCTGCACAGAAATGGTTTGCAAACCGCTGAATCCACACGTGAGTTTAACTCTGTCAGTTGAATGCACACATTGACAACCATTCAGTTAGATACCACCCTTTTGGTTGTAGGAGCAGATATTTCTCTGTACAGCCTATGGTCCCATTCACTCGGGAATATCCCAACGCAGCTCCTAGAAGATACGTTTTTCTGACTCGCTGAATCTCAACATAGATTCAACTCTCTTAGGTGAACGAACGCACAGCAGAGCAGTTTCAAGGAAACGTTTCTCCTGAGTTTTAGACGAAGTTTCCTGCTGTTTAGTACGGATGCCGGCATTGGGCTGGAAATACCGGTTTTGGGATTCTGCACAGAAAGGGTTTGCAAACCGCTGAATCCACACGTGAGTTTAACTCTGTCAGTTGAATGCACACATTGACAACCATTCAGTTTGATAGCACACTTTTGGTTTTAGAAGCAGATATTTCTCTGTACAGCCTATGGTCCCATTCACTCGGGAATATCCCAACGCAGCTCCTAGAAGAAACGTGTTTCTGACTCGCTGAATCTCAACATAGATTCAACTCTCTTAGGTGAACGAACGCACAGCAGAGCAGTTTCAAGGAAACGTTTCTCCTGAGTCTTAGACGAAGTTTCCTGCTGTTTAGTACGGATGCCGGCATTGGGCTGGAAATACCGGTTTTGGGATTCTGCACAGAAAGGGTTTGCAAACCGCTGAATCCACACGTGAGTTTAACTCTGTCAGTTGAATGCACACATTGACAACCATTCAGTTAGATAGCTCCGTTTTGGTTTTAGAAGCAGATATTTCTCTGTACAGCCTATGGTCCCATTCACTCGGGAATATCCCAACGCAGCTCCTAGAAGAAACGTGTTTCTGACTCGCTGAATCTCAGCATAGTTTCAACTCTCTTAGGTGAACGAACGCACAGCAGAGCAGTTTCAAGGAAACGTTTCTCCTGAGTTTTAGACGATGTTTCCTGCTGTTTAGTACGGATGCCGGCATTGGGCTGGACATACCGGTTTTGGGATTCTGCACAGAAATGGTTTGCAAACCGCTGAATCCACACGTGAGTTTAACTCTATCAGTTGAATGCACACATTGACAACCATTCAGTTAGATACCACCTTTTGGTTGTAGGAGCAGATATTTCTCTGTACAGCCTATGGTCCCATTCGCTCGGGAATATCCCAATGCACCTCCTAGAAGAAACGTGTTTCTGACACGCTGAATCTCAACATAGATTCAACTCTCTTAGGTGATCGAACGCACAGCAGAGCAATTTCAAGGAAACGTTTCTCCTGAGTTTTAGACGAAGTTTCCTGCTGTTTAGTATGGATGCCGGCATTGGGCTGGAAATACCGGTTTTGGGATTCTGCACAGAAAGGGTTTGCAAACCGCTGAATCCACACGTGAGTTTAACTCTGTCAGTTGAATGCACACATTGACAACCATTCAGTTAGATAGCTCCGTTTTGGTTTTAGAAGCAGATATTTCTCTGTACAGCCTATGGTCCCATTCACTCGGGAATATCCCAACGCAGCTCCTAGCACAAACGTGTTTCTGACTCGCTGAATCTCAACATAGTTTCAACTCTCTTAGGTGAACGAACGCACAGCAGAGCAGTTTCAAGGAAACGTTTCTCCTGAGTTTTAGACGAAGTTTCCTGCTGTTTAGTACGGATGCCGGCATTGAGCTGGAATTACCGGTTTTGGGATTCTGCACAGAAAGGGTTTGTAAACCGCTGAATCCACACGTGAGTTTAACTGTGTCAGTTGAATGCACACATTGACAAGCATTCAGTTAGATACCACCCTTTTGGTTGTAGGAGCAGATATTTCTCTGTACAGCCTATGGTCCCATTCACTCGGGAATATCCCAACGCATCTCCTAGAAGAAACGTGTTTCTGACTCGCTGAATCTCAACATAGATTCAACTCTCTTAGGTGAACGAACGCACAGCAGAGCAGTTTCAAGGAAACGTTTCTCCTGAGTTTTAGACGAAGTTTCCTGCTGTTTAGTACGGATGCCGGCATTGGGCTGGAAATACCGGTTTTGGGATTCTGCACAGAAAGGGTTTGCAAACCGCTGAATCCACACGTGAGTTTAACTCTGTCAGTTGAATGCACACATTGACAACCATTCAGTTTGATAGCACCCTTTTGGTTTTAGAAGCAGATATTTCTCTGTACAGCCTATGGTCCCATTCACTCGGGAATATCCCAACGCAGCTCCTAGAAGAAACGTGTTTCTGACTCGCTGAATCTCAACATAGATTCAACTCTCTTAGGTGAACGAACGCACAGCAGAGCAGTTTCAAGGAAACGTTTCTCCTGAGTTTTAGACGAAGTTTCCTGCTGTTTAGTACGGATGCCGGCATTGGGCTGGACATACCGGTTTTGGGATTCTGCACAGAATGGGTTTGCAAGCCGCTGAATCCATACGTGAGTTTAACTCTGTCAGTTGAATGCACACATTGACAACCATTCAGTTTGATAGCACCCTTTTGGTTTTAGAAGCAGATATTTCTCTGTACAGCCTATGGTCCCATTCACTCGGGAATATCCCAACGCAGCTCCTAGAAGAAACGTGTTTCTGACTCGCTGAATCTCAACATACATTCAACTCTCTTAGGTGAACGAACGCACAGCAGAGCAGTTTCAAGGAAACCTTTCTCCTGAGTTTTAGACGAAGTTTCCTCCTGTTTAGTACGGAGGCCGGCATTGGGCTGGACATACCGGTTTTGGGATTCTGCACAGAAATGGTTTGCAAACCGCTGAATCCACACGTGAGTTTAACTCTGTCAGTTGAATGCACACATTGACAACCATTCAGTTAGATAGCTCCGTTTTGGTTTTAGAAGCAGATATTTCTCTGTACAGCCTATGGTCCCATTCACTCGGGAATATCCCAACGCAGCTCCTAGAAGAAACGTGTTTCTGACTCGCTGAATCTCAACATAGATTCAACTCTCTTAGGTGAACGAACGCACAGCAGAGCAGTTTCAAGGAAACGTTTCTCCTGAGTTTTAGACGAAGTTTCCTGCTGTTTAGTACGGATGCCGGCATTGGGCTGGACATACCGGTTTTGGGATTCTGCACAGAAAGGGTTTGCAAACCGCTGAATCCACACGTGAGTTTAACTCTGTCAGTTAAATGCACACATTGACAACCATTCAGTTTGATAGCACCCTTTTGGTTTTAGAAGCAGATATTTCTCTATACAGCCTATGGTCCCATTCACTCGGGAATATCCCAACGCAGCTCCTAGAAGAAACGTGTTTCTGACTCGCTGAATCTCAACATAGATTCAACTCTCTTAGGTGAACGAACGCACAGCAGAGCAGTTTCAAGGAAACGTTTCTCCTGAGTTTTAGACGAAGTTTCCTGCTGTTTAGTACGGATGCCGGCATTGGGCTGGACATACCGGTTTTGGGATTCTGCACAGAAAGGGTTTGCAAACCGCTGAATCCACACGTGAGTTTAACTCTGTCAGTTGAATGCACACATTGACAACCATTCAGTTAGATAGCTCCGTTTTGGTTTTAGAAGCAGATATTTCTCTGTACAGCCTATGGTCCCATTCACTCGGGAATATCCCAACGCAGCTCCTAGAAGAAACGTGTTTCTGACTCGCTGAATCTCAACATAGATTCAACTCTCTTAGGTGAACGAACGCACAGCAGAGCAGTTTCAAGGAAACGTTTCTCCTGAGTTTTAGACGAAGTTTCCTGCTGTTTAGTACGGATGCCGGCATTGGGCTGGAAATACCGGTTTTGGGATTCTGCACAGAAAGGGTTTGCAAACCGCTGAATCCACACGTGAGTTTAACTCTGTCAGTTGAATGCACACATTGACAACCATTCAGTTAGATAGCTCCGTTTTAGTTTTAGAAGCAGATATTTCTCTGTACAGCCTATGGTCCCATTCACTCGGGAATATATCAACGCAGCTCCTAGAAGAAACGTGTTTCTGACTCGCTGAATCTCAACATAGATTCAACTCTCTTAGGTGAACGAACGCACAGCAGATCAGTTTCAAGGAAACGTTTCTCCTGAGTTTTAGACGAAGTTTCCTGCTGTTTAGTACGGATGCCGGCATTGGGCTGGACATACAGGTTTTGGGATTCTGCACAGAAATGGTTTGCAAACCGCTGAATCCACAGGTGAGTTTAACTCTGTCAGTTGAATGCACACATTGACAACCATTCAGTTAGATAGCTCCGTTTTGGTTTCAGAAGCAGATATTTCTCTGTACAGCCTATGGTCCCATTCACTCGGGAATATCCCAACGCAGCTCCTAGCATAAACGTGTTTCTGACTCGCTGAATCTCAACATAGTTTCAACTCTCTTAGGTGAACGAACGCACAGCAGAGCAGTTTCAAGGAAACGTTTCTCCTGAGTTTTAGACGAAGTTTCCTGCTGTTTAGTACGGATGCCGGCATTGGGCTGGACATACCGGTTTTGGGATTCTGCACAGAAAGGGTTTGCAAACCGCTGAATCCACACGTGAGTTTAACTCTGTCAGTTGAATGCACACATTGACAACCATTCAGTTAGATAGCTCCGTTTTGGTTTCAGAAGCAGATATTTCTCTGTACAGCCTATGGTCCCATTCACTCGGGAATATCCCAACGCAGCTCCTAGCATAAACGTGTTTCTGACTCGCTGAATCTCAACATAGTTTCAAATCTCTTAGGTGAACGAACGCACAGCAGAGCAGTTTCAAGGAAACGTTTCTCCTGAGTTTTAGACGAAGTTTCCTGCTGTTTAGTACGGATCCCGGCATTGGGCTGGACATACCGGTTTTGGGATTCTGCACAAAAAGGGTTTGCAAACCGCTGAATCCACACGTGAGTTTAACTCTGTCAGTTGAATGCACACATTGACAACCATTCAGTTTGAAAGCACCCTTTTGGTTTTAGAAGCAGATATTTCTCTGTACAGCCTATGGTCCCATTCACTCGGGAATATCCCAACGCAGCTCCTAGAAGAAACGTGTTTCTGACTCGCTGAATCTCAACATAGATTCAACTCTCTTAGGTGAACGAACGCACAGCAGAGCAGTTTCAAGGAAACGTTTCTCCTGAGTCTTAGACGAAGTTTCCTGCTGTTTAGTACGGATGCCGGCATTGGGCTGGAAATACCGGTTTTGGGATTCTGCACAGAAAGGGTTTGCAAACCGCTGAATCCACACGTGAGTTTAACTCTGTCAGTTGAATGCACACATTGACAGCCATTCAGTTAGATAGCTCCGTTTTGGTTTTAGAAGCAGATATTTCTCTGTACAGCCTATGGTCCCATTCACTCGGGAATATCCCAACGCAGCTCCTAGAAGAAACGTGTTTCTGACTCGCTGAATCTCAACATAGATTCAACTCTCTTAGGTGAACGAACGCACAGCAGAGCAGTTTCAAGGAAACGTTTCTCCTGAGTTTTAGACGAAGTTTCCTGCTGTTTAGTACGGATGCCGGCATTGGGCTGGAAATACCGGTTTTGGGATTCTGCACAGAAAGGGTTTGTAAACCGCTGAATCCAAACGTGAGTATAACTCTGTTAGTTGTATGCACACATTGACAACCATTCAGTTAGATACCACCCTTTTGGTTGTAGGAGCAGATATTTCTCTGTACAACCTATGGTCCCATTCACTCGGGAATATCCCAACGCACCTCCTAGAAGAAACGTGTTTCTGACACGCTGAATCTCAACATACATTCAACTCTCTTAGGTGATCGAACGCACAGCAGAGCAGTTTCAAGGAAACGTTTCTCCTGAGTTTTAGACGAAGTTTCCTGCTGTTTAGTACGGATGCCGGCATTGGGCTGGAAATACCGGTTTTGGGATTCTGCACAGAAAGGGTTTGCAAACCGCTGAATCCACACGTGAGTTTAACTCTGTCAGTTGAATGCACACATTGACAACCATTCAGTTAGATAGCTCCGTTTTGGTTTTAGAAGCAGATATTTCTCTGTACAGCCTATGGTCCCATTCACTCGGGAATATCCCAACGCAGCTCCTAGAAGAAACGTGTTTCTCACTCGCTGAGTCTCAACATAGATTCAACTCTCTTAGGTGAACGAACGCACAGCAGAGCAGTTTCAAGGAAACGTTTCTCCTGAGTTTTAGACGAAGTATCCTCCTGTTTAGTACGGATGCCGGCATTGGGCTGGACATACCGGTTTTGGGATTCTGCACAGAAATGGTTTGCAAACCGCGGATTCCACACGTGAGTTTAACTCTGTCAGTTGAATGCACACATTGACAACCATTCAGTTAGATAGCTCCGTTTTGGTTTCAGAAGCAGATATTTCTCTGTACAGCCTATGGTCCCATTCACTCGGGAATATCCCAACGCAGCTCCTAGCATAAACGTGTTTCTGACTCGCTGAATCTCAACATAGTTTCAACTCTCTTAGGTGAACGAACGCACAGCAGAGCAGTTTCAAGGAAACGTTTCTCCTGAGTTTTAGACGAAGTTTCCTGCTGTTTAGTACGGATGCCGGCATTGGGCTGGACATACCGGTTTTGGGATTCTGCACAGAAAGGGTTTGCAAACCGCTGAATCCACACGTGAGTTTAACTCTGTCAGTTGAATGCACACATTGACAACCATTCAGTTAGATAGCTCCGTTTTGGTTTCAGAAGCAGATATTTCTCTGTACAGCCTATGGTCCCATTCACTCGGGAATATCCCAACGCAGCTCCTAGCATAAACGTGTTTCTGACTCGCTGAATCTCAACATAGTTTCAAATCTCTTAGGTGAACGAACGCACAGCAGAGCAGTTTCAAGGAAACGTTTCTCCTGAGTTTTAGACGAAGTTTCCTGCTGTTTAGTACGGATCCCGGCATTGGGCTGGACATACCGGTTTTGGGATTCTGCACAGAAAGGGTTTGCAAACCGCTGAATCCACACGTGAGTTTAACTCTGTCAGTTGAATGCACACATTGACAACCATTCAGTTTGAAAGCACCCTTTTGGTTTTAGAAGCAGATATTTCTCTGTACAGCCTATGGTCCCATTCACTCGGGAATATCCCAACGCAGCTCCTAGAAGAAACGTGTTTCTGACTCGCTGAATCTCAACATAGATTCAACTCTCTTAGGTGAACGAACGCACAGCAGAGCAGTTTCAAGGAAACGTTTCTCCTGAGTCTTAGACGAAGTTTCCTGCTGTTTAGTACGGATGCCGGCATTGGGCTGGAAATACCGGTTTTGGGATTCTGCACAGAAAGGGTTTGCAAACCGCTGAATCCACACGTGAGTTTAACTCTGTCAGTTGAATGCACACATTGACAGCCATTCAGTTAGATAGCTCCGTTTTGGTTTTAGAAGCAGATATTTCTCTGTACAGCCTATGGTCCCATTCACTCGGGAATATCCCAACGCAGCTCCTAGAAGAAACGTGTTTCTGACTCGCTGAATCTCAACATAGATTCAACTCTCTTAGGTGAACGAACGCACAGCAGAGCAGTTTCAAGGAAACGTTTCTCCTGAGTTTTAGACGAAGTTTCCTGCTGTTTAGTACGGATGCCGGCATTGGGCTGGAAATACCGGTTTTGGGATTCTGCACAGAAAGGGTTTGTAAACCGCTGAATCCAAACGTGAGTATAACTCTGTCAGTTGTATGCACACATTGACAACCATTCAGTTAGATACCACCCTTTTGGTTGTAGGAGCAGATATTTCTCTGTACAACCTATGGTCCCATTCACTCGGGAATATCCCAACGCACCTCCTAGAAGAAACGTGTTTCTGACACGCTGAATCTCAACATACATTCAACTCTCTTAGGTGATCGAACGCACAGCAGAGCAGTTTCAAGGAAACGTTTCTCCTGAGTTTTAGACGAAGTTTCCTGCTGTTTAGTACGGATGCCGGCATTGGGCTGGAAATACCGGTTTTGGGATTCTGCACAGAAAGGGTTTGCAAACCGCTGAATCCACACGTGAGTTTAACTCTGTCAGTTGAATGCACACATTGACAACCATTCAGTTAGATAGCTCCGTTTTGGTTTTAGAAGCAGATATTTCTCTGTACAGCCTATGGTCCCATTCACTCGGGAATATCCCAACGCAGCTCCTAGAAGAAACGTGTTTCTCACTCGCTGAGTCTCAACATAGATTCAACTCTCTTAGGTGAACGAACGCACAGCAGAGCAGTTTCAAGGAAACGTTTCTCCTGAGTTTTAGACGAAGTATCCTCCTGTTTAGTACGGATGCCGGCATTGGGCTGGACATACCGGTTTTGGGATTCTGCACAGAAATGGTTTGCAAACCGCGGATTCCACACGTGAGTTTAACTCTGTCAGTTGAATGCACACATTGACAACCATTCAGTTAGATAGCTCCGTTTTGGTTTTAGAAGCAGATATTTCTCTGTACAGCCTATGGTCCCATTCACTCGGGAATATCCCAACGCAGCTCCTAGAAGAAACGTGTTTCTGACACGCTGAGTCTCAACATAGATTCAACTCTCTTAGGTGAACGAACGCACAGCAGAGCAGTTTCAAGGAAACGTTTCTCCTGAGTTTTAGACGAAGTTTCCTGCTGTTTAGTACGGATGCCGGCATTGGGCTGGACATACCGGTTTTGGGATTCTGCACAGAAATGGTTTGCAAACCGCTGAATCCACACGTGAGTTTAACTCTGTCAGTTGAATGCACACATTGACAACCATTCAATTAGATAGCACACTTTTGGTTTTAGAAGCAGATATTTCTCTGTACAGCCTATGGTCCCATTCACTCGGGAATATCCCAACGCAGCTCCTAGAAGAAACGTGTTTCTGACTCGCTGAATCTCAACATAGATTCAACTCTCTTAGGTGAACGAAAGCACAGCAGAGCAGTTTCAAGGAAACGTTTCTCCTGAGTTTTAGACGAAGTTTCCTGCTGTTTAGTACGGATGCCGGCATTGAGCTGGAATTACCGGTTTTGGGATTCTGCACAGAAAGGGTTTGTAAACCGCTGAATCCGAACGTGAGTTTAACTCTGTCAGTTGAATCCACACATTGACAACCAATCAGTTTGATAGCACCCTTTTGGTTTTAGAAGCAGATATTTCTCTGTACAGCCTATGGTCCCATTCACTCGGGAATATCCCAACGCAGCTCCTAGAAGAAACGTGTTTCTGACTCGCTGAGTCTCAACATAGATTCAACTCTCTTAGGTGAACGAACGCACAGCAGAGCAGTTTCAAGGAAACGTTTCTCCTGAGTTTTAGACGAAGTATCCTCCTGTTTAGTACGGATGCCGGCATTGGGCTGGACATACCGGTTTTGGGATTCTGCACAGAAATGGTTTGCAAACCGCGGAATCCACACGTGAGTTTAACTCTGTCAGTTGAATGCACACATTGACAACCATTCAGTTAGATAGCTCCGTTTTGGTTTTAGAAGCAGATATTTCTCTGTACAGCCTATGGTCCCATTCACTCGGGAATATCCCAACGCAGCTCCTAGAAGAAACGTGTTTCTGACTCGCTGAGTCTCAACATAGATTCAACTCTCTTAGGTGAACGAACGCACAGCAGAGCAGTTTCAAGGAAACGTTTCTCCTGAGTTTTAGACGAAGTTTCCTGCTGTTTAGTACGGATGCCGGCATTGGGCTGGACATACCGGTTTTGGGATTCTGCACAGAAATGGTTTGCAAACCGCTGAATCCACACGTGAGTTTAACTCTGTCAGTTGAATGCACACATTGACAATCATTCAGTTAGATAGCTCCGTTTTGGTTTCAGAAGCAGATATTTCTCTGTACAGTCTATGGTCCCATTCACTCGGGAATATCCCAACGCAGCTCCTAGCATAAACGTGTTTCTGACTCGCTGAATCTCAACATAGATTCAACTCTCTTAGGTGAACGAACGCACAGCAGAGCAGTTTCAAGGAAACGTTTCTCCTGAGTTTTAAACAAAGTTTCCTGCTGTTTAGTACGGATGCCGGCATTGAGCTGGAATTACCGGTTTTGGGATTCTGCACAGAAAGGGTTTGTAAACCGCTGAATCCAAACGTGAGTTTAACTCTGTCAGTTGAATGCACACATTGACAACCATTCAGTTAGATACCACCCTTTTGGTTGTAGGAGCAGATATTTCTCTGTACAGCCTATGGTCCCATTCACTCGGGAATATCCCAACGCAGCTCCTAGAAGAAACGTGTTTCTGACTCGCTGAATCTCAACATAGATTCAACTCTCTTAGGTGAACGAACGCACAGCAGAGCAGTTTCAAGGAAACGTTTCTCCTGAGTTTTAGACGAAGTTTCCTGCTGTTTAGTACGGATGCCGGCATTGGGCTGGACATACCGGTTTTGGGATTCTGCACAGAAATGGTTTGCAAACCGCTGAATCCACACGTGAGTTTAACTCTGTCAGTTGAATGCACACATTGACAACCATTCAGTTAGATAGCTCCGTTTTGGTTTTAGAAGCAGATATTTCTCTGTACAGCCTATGGTCCCATTCACTCGGGAATATCCCAACGCAGCTCCTAGAAGAAACGTGTTTCTGACTCGCTGAATCTCAAAATAGATTCAACTCTCTTAGGTGAACGAACGCACAGCAGAGCAGTTTCAAGGAAACGTTTCTCCTGAGTTTTAGACGAAGTTTCCTGCTGTTTAGTACGTATGCCGGCATTGGGCTGGACATACCGGTTTTGGGATTCTGCACAGAAAGGGTTTGCAAACCGCTGAATCCACACGTGAGTTTAACTCTGTCAGTTGAATGCACACATTGACAACCATTCAGTTTGATAGCACCCTTTTGGTTTTAGAAGCAGATATTTCTCTGTACAGCCTATGGTCCCATTCACTCGGGAATATCCCAACGCAGCTCCTAGAAGAAACGTGTTTCTGACTCGCTGAATCTCAACATAGATTCAACTCTCTTAGGTGAACGAACGCACAGCAGAGCAGTTTCAAGGAAACGTTTCTCCTGAGTTTTAGACGAAGTTTCCTGCTGTTTAGTACGGATGCCGGCATTGGGCTGGACATACCGGTTTTGGGATTCTGCACAGAAAGGGTTTGCAAACCGCTGAATCCACACGTGAGTTTAACTCTGTCAGTTGAATGCACACATTGACCACCATTCAGTTAGATACCACCCTTTTGGTTGTAGGAGCAGATATTTCTCTGTACAGACTATGGTCCTATTCACTCGGGAATATCCCAACGCAGCTCCTAGAAGAAACGTGTTTCTGACTCGCTGAATCTCAACATAGATTCAACTCTCTTAGGTGAACGAACGCACAGCAGAGCAGTTTCAAGGAAACGTTTCTCCTGAGTTTTAGACGAAGTTTCCTGCTGCTTAGTACGGATGCCGGCATTGGGCTGGAAATACCGGTTTTGGGATTCTGCACAGAAAGGGTTTGCAAACCGCTGAATCCACACGTGAGTTTAACTCCGTCAGTTGAATGCACACATTGACAACCATTCAGTTTGATAGCACACTTTTGGTTTTAGAAGCAGATATTTCTCTGTACAGCCTATGGTCCCATTCACTCGGGAATATCCCTACGCAGCTCCTAGAAGAAACGTGTTTCTGACTCGCTGAATCTCAACACAGATTCAACTCTCTTAGGTGAAAGAACGCACAGCAGAGCAGTTTCAAGGAAACGTTTCTCCTGAGTTTTAGACGAAGTTTCCTGCTGTTTAGTACGTATGCCGGCATTGGGCTGGAAATACCGGTTTTGGGATTCTGCACAGAAAGGGTTTGCAAACCGCTGAATCCACACGTGAGTTTAACTCTGTCAGTTGAATGCACTCATTGACAACCATTCAGTTAGATAGCACACTTTTGGTTTTAGAAGCAGATATTTCTCTGTACAGCCTATGGTCCCATTCACTCGGGAATATCCCAACGCAGGTCCGAGAAGAAACGTGTTTCTGACTCGCTGAATCTCAACATAGATTCAACTCTCTTAGGTGAACGAAAGCACAGCAGAGCAGTTTCAAGGAAACGTTTCTCCTGAGTTTTAGACGAAGTTTCCTGCTGTTTAGTACGGATTCCGGCATTGGGCTGGACATACCGGTTTTGGGATTCTGCACAGAAATGGTTTGCAAACCGCTGAATCCACACGTGAGTTTAACTCTGTCAGTTGAATGCACACATTGACAACCATTCAGTTAGATAGCTCCGTTTTGGTTTTAGAAGCAGATATTTCTCTGTACAGCCTATGGTCCCATTCACTCGGGAATATCCCAACGCAGCTCCTAGAAGAAACGTGTTTCTGACTCGCTGAGTCTCAACATAGATTCAACTCTCTTAGGTGAACGAACGCACAGCAGAGCAGTTTCAAGGAAACGTTTCTCCTGAGTTTTAGACGAAGTTTCCTGCTGTTTAGTACGGATGCCGGCATTGGGCTGGACATACCGGTTTTGGGATTCTGCACAGAAATGGTTTGCAAACCGCTGAATCCACACGTGAGTTTAACTCTGTCAGTTGAATGCACACATTGACAACCATTCAGTTAGATAGCTCCGTTTTGGTTTCAGAAGCAGATATTTCTCTGTACAGCCTATGGTCCCATTCACTCGGGAATATCCCAACGCAGCTCCTAGCATAAACGTGTTTCTGACTCGCTGAATCTCAACATAGTTTCAACTCTCTTAGGTGAACGAACGCACAGCAGAGCAGTTTCAAGGAAAGGTTTCTCCTGAGTTTTAAACGAAGTTTCCTGCTGTTTAGTACGGATGCCGGCATTGAGCTGGAATTACCGGTTTTGGGATTCTGCACAGAAAGGGTTTGCAAACCGCTGAATCCAAACGTGAGTATAACTCTGTCAGTTGTATGCACACATTGACAACCATTCAGTTAGATACCACCCTTTTGGTTGTAGGAGCAGATATTTCTCTGTACAGCCTATGGTCCCATTCACTCGGGAATATCCCAACGCACCTCCTAGAAGAAACGTGTTTCTGACTCGCTGAATCTCAACATAGATTCAACTCTCTTAGGTGATCGAACGCACAGCAGAGCAGTTTCAAGGAAACGTTTCTCCTGAGTTTTAGACGAAGTTTCCTGCTGTTTAGTACGGATGCCGGCATTGGGCTGGAAATACCGGTTTTGGGATTCTGCACAGAAAGGGTTTGCAAACCGCTGAATCCACATGTGAGTTTAACTCTGTCAGTTGAATGCACACATTGACAACCATTCAGTTAGATAGCTCCGTTTTGGTTTTAGAAGCAGATATTTCTCTGTACAGCCTATGGTCCCATTCACTCGGGAATATCCCAACGCAGCTCCTAGAAGAAACGTGTTTCTGACTCGCTGAATCTCAACATAGATTCAACTCTCTTAGGTGAACGAACGCACAGCAGAGCAGTTTCAAGGAAACGTTTCTCCTGAGTTTTAGATGAAGTTTCCTGCTGTTTAGTACGGATGCCGGCATTGGGCTGGAAATACCGGTTTTGGGATTCTGCACAGAAAGGGTTTGCAAACCGCTGAATCCACACGTGAGTTTAACTCTGTCAGTTGAATGCACACATTGACAACCATTCCGTTAGATAGCTCCGTTTTGGTTTTAGAAGCAGATATTTCTCTGTACAGCCTATGGTCCCATTCACTCGGGAATATCCCAACGCAGCTCCTAGAAGAAACGTGTTTCTGACTCGCTGAATCTCAACACAGATTCAACTCTCTTAGGTGAAAGAACGCACAGCAGAGCAGTTTCAAGGAAACGTTTCTCCTGAGTTTTAGACGAAGTTTCCTGCTGTTTAGTACGTATGCCGGCATTGGGCTGGAAATACCGGTTTTGGGATTCTGCACAGAAAGGGTTTGCAAACCGCTGAATCCACACGTGAGTTTAACTCTGTCAGTTGAATGCACACATTGACAACCATTCAGTTAGATAGCACACTTTTGGTTTTAGAAGCAGATATTTCTCTGTACAGCCTATGGTCCCATTCACTCGGGAATATCCCAACGCAGCTCCTAGAAGAAACGTGTTTCTGACTCGCTGAGTCTCAACATAGATTCAACTCTCTTAGGGGAACGAACGCACAGCAGAGCAGTTTCAAGGAAACGTTTCTCCTGAGTTTTAGACGAAGTTTCCTGCTGTTTAGTACGGATGCCGGCAATGGGCTGGACATACCGGTTTTGGGATTCTGCACAGAAATGGTTTGCAAACCGCTGAATCCACACGTGAGTTTAACTCTGTCAGTTGAATGCACACATTGACAACCATTCCGTTAGATAGCTCCGTTTTGGTTTTAGAAGCAGATATTTCTCTGTACAGCCTATGGTCCCATTCACTCGGGAATATCCCAACGCAGCTCCTAGAAGAAACGTGTTTCTGACTCGCTGAATCTCAACACAGATTCAACTCTCTTAGGTGAAAGAACGCACAGCAGAGCAGTTTCAAGGAAACGTTTCTCCTGAGTTTTAGACGAAGTTTCCTGCTGTTTAGTACGTATGCCGGCATTGGGCTGGAAATACCGGTTTTGGGATTCTGCACAGAAAGGTTTTGCAAACCGCTGAATCCACACGTGAGTTTAACTCTGTCAGTTGAATGCACACATTGAAAACCATTCAGTTAGATAGCACACTTTTGGTTTTAGAAGCAGATATTTCTCTGTACAGCCTATGGTCCCATTCACTCGGGAATATCCCAACGCAGCTCCTAGAAGAAACGTGTTTCTGACTCGCTGAATCTCAACATAGATTCAACTCTCTTAGGGGAACGAACGCACAGCAGAGCAGTTTCAAGGAAACGTTTCTCCTGAGTTTTAGACGAAGTTTCCTGCTGTTTAGTACGGATGCCGGCAATGGGCTGGACATACCGGTTTTGGGATTCCGCACAGAAATGGTTTGCAAACCGCTGAATCCACACGTGAGTTTAACTCTGTCAGTTGAATGCACACATTGACAACCATTCAGTTAGATAGCTCCGTTTTGGTTTCAGAAGCAGATATTTCTCTGTACAGCCTATGGTCCCATTCACTCGGGAATATCCCAACGCAGCTACTTGCATAAACGTGTTTCTGATTCGCTGAATCTCAACATAGTTTCAACTCTCTTAGGTGAACGAACGCACAGCAGAGCAGTTTCAAGGAAACGTTTCTCCTGAGTTTTAGACGAAGTTTCCTGCTGTTTAGTACGGATGCCGGCATTGAGCTGGACATACCGGTTTTGGGATTCTGCACAGAAAGGGTTTGTAAACCGCTGAATCCAAACGTGAGTATAACTCTGTCAGTTGTATGCACACATTGACAACCATTCAGTTAGATACCACCCTTTTGGGTGTAGGAGCAGATACTTCTCTGTACAGCCTATGGTCCCATTCACTCGGGAATATCCCAACGCAGCTCCTAGAAGAAACGTGTTTCTGACTCGCTGAGTGTCAACATAGATTCAACTCTCTTAGGTGAACGAACGCACAGCAGAGCAGTTTCAAGGAAAGGTTTCTCCTGAGTTTTAGACGAAGTTTCCTGCTGTTTAGTACGGATGCCGGCATTGGGCTGGACATACCGGTTTTGGGATTCTGCACAGAAAGGGTTTGCAAGCCGCTGAATCCACACGTGAGTTTAACTCTGTCAGTTGAATGCACACATTGACAACCATTCAGTTTGATAGCACCCTTTTGGTTTTAGAAGCAGATATTTCTCGGTACAGCCTATGGTCCCATTCACTCGGGAATATCCCAACGCACCTATTTGAAGAAACGTGTTTCTGACTCGCTGAATCTCAACATAGATTCAATTCTCTTAGGTGAACGAACGCACAGCAGAGCAGTTTCAAGGAAACCTTTCTCCTGAGTTTTAGACGAAGTTTCCTCCTGTTTAGTACGGATGCCGGCATTGGGCTGGACATACCGGTTTTGGGATTCTGCACAGAAATGGTTTGCAAACCGCTGAATCCACACGTGAGTTTAACTCTGTCAGTTGAATGCACACATTGACAACCATTCAGTTAGATAGCTCCGTTTTGGTTTTAGAAGCAGATATTTCTCTGTACAGCCTATGGTCCCATTCACTCGGGAATATCCCAACGCAGCTCCTAGAAGAAACGTGTTTCTGACTCGCTGAATCTCAACATAGATTCAACTCTCTTAGGTGAACGAACGCACAGCAGAGCAGTTTCAAGGAAACGTTTCTCCTGAGTTTTAGACGAAGTTTCCTGCTGTTTAGTACGGATGCCGGCATTGGGCTGGACATACCGGTTTTGGGATTCTGCACAGAAAGGGTTTGCAAACCGCTGAATCCACACGTGAGTTTAACTCTGTCAGTTGAATGCACACATTGACAACCATTCAGTTAGATAGCTCCGTTTTGGTTTTAGAAGCAGATATTTCTCTGTACAGCCTATGGTGCCATTCACTCGGGAATATCCCAACGCAGCTCCTAGAAGAAACGTGATTCTGACTCGCTGAATCTCAAAATAGATTCAACTCTCTTAGGTGAACGAACGCACAGCAGAGCAGTTTCAAGGAAACGTTTCTCCTGAGTTTTAGACGAAGTTTCCTGCTGTTTAGTACGTATGCCGGCATTGGGCTGGAAATACCGGTTTTGGGATTCTGCACAGAAATGGTTTGCAAACCGCTGAATCCACACGTGAGTTTAACTCTGTCATTTGAATGCACACATTGACAACCATTCAGTTAGATAGCTCCGTTTTGGTTTTAGAAGCAGATATTTCTCTGTACAGCCTATGGTCCCATTCACTCGGGAATATCCCAACGCAGCTCCTAGAAGAAACGTGTTTCTGACTCGCTGAATCTCAACATAGATTCAACTCTCATAGGTGAACGAACGCACAGCAGAGCAGTTTCAAGGAAACGTTTCTCCTGAGTCTTAGACGAAGTTTCCTGCTGTTTAGTACGTATGCCGGCATTGGGCTGGACATACCGGTTTTGGGATTCTGCACAGAAAGGGTTTGCAAACCGCTGAATCCACACGTGAGTTTAACTCTGTCAGTTGAATGCACACATTGACAACCATTCAGTTTGATAGCACCCTTTTGGTTTTAGAAGCAGATATTTCTCTGTACAGCCTATGGTCCCATTCACTCGGGAATATCCCAACGCAGCTCCTAGCATAAACGTGTTTCTGACTCGCTGAATCTCAACATAGATTCAACTCTCTTAGGTGAACGAACGCACAGCAGAGCAGTTTCAAGGAAACGTTTCTCCTGAGTCTTAGACGAAGTTTCCTGCTGTTTAGTACGTATGCCGGCATTGGACTGGACATACCGGTTTTGGGATTCTGCACAGAAAGGGTTTGCAAACCGCTGAATCCACACGTGAGTTTAACTCTGTCAGTTGAATGCACACATTGACAACCATTCAGTTAGATAGCACCCTTTTGGTTTTAGAAGCAGATATTTCTCTGTACAGCCTATGGTCCCATTCACTCGGGAATATCCCAACGCAGCTCCTAGAAGAAACGTGTTTCTGACTCGCTGAATCTCAACATAGATTCAACTCTCTTAGGTGAACGAACGCACAGCAGAGCAGTTTCAAGGAAACGTTTCTCCTGAGTCTTAGACGAAGTTTCCTGCTGTTTAGTACGGATGCCGGCATTGGGCTGGAAATACCGGTTTAGGGATTCTGCACAGAAAGGGTTTGGAAACCGCTGAATCCACACCTGAGTTTAACTCTGTCAGTTGAATGCACACATTGACAACCATTCAGTTAGATAGCTCCGTTTTGGTTTTAGAAGCAGATATTTCTCTGTACAGCCTATGGTCCCATTCACTCGGGAATATCCCAACGCTGCTCCTAGCATAAACGTGTTTCTGACCCGCTGAATCTCAACATAGATTCAACTCTCTTAGGTGAACGAACGTACAGCAGAGCAGTTTCAAGGAAACGTTTCTCCTGAGTCTTAGACGAAGTTTCCTGCTGTTTAGTACGTATGCCGGCATTGGGCTGGAAATACCGGTTTTCGGATTCTGCACAGAAAGGGTTTGCAAACCGCTGAATCCACACGTGAGTTTAACTCCGTCAGTTGAATGCACACATTGACAACCATTCAGTTTGATAGCACAGTTTTGGTTTTAGAAGCAGATATTTCTCTGTACAGCCTATGGTCCCATTCACTCGGGAATATCCCAATGCAGCTCCTAGAAGAAACGTGTTTCTGACTCGCTGAATCTCAACGTAGATTCAACTCTCTTAGGTGAACGAAAGCACAGCAGAGCAGTTTCAAGGAAACGTTTCTCCTGAGTCTTAGACGAAGTTTCCTGCTGTTTAGTGCGTATGCCGGCATTGGGTTGGAAATACCGGTTTTGGGATTCTGCACAGAAAGGGTTTGCAAACCGCTGAATCCACACGTGAGTTTAACTCTGTCAGTTGAATGCACACATTGACAACCATTCAGTTAGATAGCTCCGTTTTCGTTTTAGAAGCAGATATTTCTCTGTACAGCCTATGGTCCCATTCACTCGGGAATATCCCAACGCAGCTCCTAGCATAAACGTGTTTCTGACTCGCTGAATCTCAACATAGATTCAACTCTCTTAGGTGAACGAACGCACAGCAGAGCAGTTTCAAGGAAACGTTTCTCCTGAGTTTTAGACGAAGTTTCCTGCTGTTTAGTACGTATGCCGGCATTGGGCTGGAAATACCGGTTTTGGGATTCTGCACAGAAAGGGTTTGCAAACCGCTGAATCCACACGTGAGTTTAACTCTGTCAGTTGAATGCACACATTGACAACCATTCAGTTAGATAGCTCCGTTTTGGTTTTAGAAGCAGATATTTCTCTGTACAGCCTATGGTCCCATTCACTCGGGAATATCCCAACGCAGCTCCTAGAAGAAACGTGTTTCTGACTCGCTGAATCTCAACATAGATTCAACTCTCTTAGGTGAACGAACGCACAGCAGAGCAGTTTCAAGGAAACGTTTCTCCTGAGTTTTAGACGAAGCTTCCTACTGTTTAGTACGGATGCCGGCATTGGGCTGGACATACCGGTTTTGGGATTCTGCACAGAAATGGTTTGCAAACCGCTGAATCCACACGTGAGTTTAACTCTGTCAGTTGAATGCACACATTGACAACCATTCAGTTAGATAGCTCCGTTTTGGTTTTAGAAGCAGATATTTCTCTGTACAGCCTATGGTCCCATTCACTCGGGAATATCCCAACGCAGCTCCTAGAAGAAACGTGTTTCTGACTCGCTGAATCTCAACATAGATTCAACTCTCTTAGGTGAACGAACGCACAGCAGAGCAGTTTCAAGGAAACGTTTCTCCTGAGTTTTAGACGAAGTTTCCTGCTGTTTAGTACGGATGACGGCATTGGGCTGGAAATACCGGTTTTGGGATTCTGCACAGAAAGGGTTTGCAAACCGCTGAATCCACACGTGAGTTTAACTCTGTCAGTTGAATGCACACATTGACAAACATTCAGTTTGATAGCACCCTTTTGGTTTTAGAAGCAGATATTTCTCTGTACAGCCTATTGTCCCATTCACTCGGGAATATCCCAACGCAGCTCCTAGAAGAAACGTGTTTCTGACTCGCTGAATCTCAACATAGATTCAACTCTCTTAGGTGAACGAACGCACAGCAGAGCAGTTTCAAGGAAACGTTTCTCCTGAGTTTTAGACGAAGTTTCCTGCTGTTTAGTACGGATGACGGCATTGGGCTGGAAATACCGGTTTTGGGATTCTGCACAGAAAGGGTGTGCAAACCGCTGAATCCACACGTGAGTTTAACTCTGTCAGTTGAATGCACACATTGACAACCATTCAGTTTGATAGCACACTTTTGGTTTTAGAAGCAGATATTTCTCTGTACAGCCTATGGTCCCATTCACTCGGGAATATCCCAACGCAGCTCCTAGAAGAAACGTGTTTCTGACTCGCTGAATCTCAACATAGATTCAACTCTCTTAGGTGAACGAACGCACAGCAGAGCAGTTTCAAGGAAACGTTTCTCCTGAGTCTTAGACGAAGTTTCCTGCTGTTTAGTAGGTATGCCGGCATTGGGCTGCAAATACCGGTTTTCGGATTCTGCACAGAAAGGGTTTGCAAACCGCTGAATCCACACGTGAGTTTAACTCTGTCAGTTGAATGCACACATTGACAACCATTCAGTTTGATAGCACAGTTTTGGTTTTAGAAGCAGATATTTCTCTGTACAGCCTATGGTCCCATTCACTCGGGAATATCCCAACGCAGCTCCTAGAAGAAACGTGTTTCTGACTCGCTGAATCTCAACATAGATTCAACTCTCTTAGGTGAACGAACGCACAGCAGAGCAGTTTCAAGGAAACGTTTCTCCTGAGTCTTAGACGAAGTTTCCTGCTGTTTAATGCGTATGCCGGCATTGGGCTGGAAATACCGGTTTTGGGATTCTGCACAGAAAGGGTTTGCAAACCGCTGAATCCACACGTGAGTTTAACTCTGTCAGTTGAATGCACACATTGACAACCATTCAGTTAGATAGCTCCGTTTTGGTTTTAGAAGCAGATATTTCTCTGTACAGCCTATGGTCCCATTCACTCGGGAATATCCCAACGCATTTCCTAGCATAAACGTGTTTCTGACTCGCTGAATCTCAACATAGATTCAACTCTCTTAGGTGAACGAACGCACAGCAGAGCAGTTTCAAGGAAACGTTTCTCCTGAGTTTTAGACGAAGTTTCCTGCTGTTTAGTACGGATGCCGGCATTGGGCTGGAAATACCGGTTTTGGGATTCTGCACAGAAAGGGTTTGCAAACCGCTGAATCCACACGTGAGTTTAACTCTGTCAGTTGAATGGACACATTGACAACCATTCAGTTAGATAGCTCCGTTTTGGTTTTAGAAGCAGATATTTCTCTGTACAGCCTATGGTCCCATTCACTCGGGAATATCCTAATGCAGCTCCTAGAAGAAACGTGTTTCTGACTCGCTGAATCTCAACATAGATTCAACTCTCTTAGGTGAACGAACGCACAGCAGAGAAGTTTCAAGGAAACGTTTCTCCTGAGTTTTAGACGAAGCTTCCTACTGTTTAGTACGGATGCCGGCATTGGGCTGGACATACTGGTTTTGGGATTCTGCACAGAAATGGTTTACAAACCGCTGAATCCACACGTGAGTTTAACTCTGTCAGTTGAATGCACACATTGACAACCATTCAGTTAGATAGCTCCGTTTTGGTTTTAGAAGCAGATATTTCTCTGTACATCCTATGTTCCCATTCACTCGGGAATATCCCAACGCAGCTCCTAGAAGAAACGTGTTTCTGACTCGCTGAATCTCAACATAGATTCAACTCTCTTAGGTGAACGAACGCACAGCAGAGCAGTTTCAAGGAAACGTTTCTCCTGAGTTTTAGACGAAGTTTCCTGCTGTTTAGTACGTATGCCGGCATTGGGCTGGAAATACCGGTTTTGGGATTCTGCACAGAAAGGGTTTGCAAACCGCTGAATCCACACGTGAGTTTAACTCTGTCAGTTGAATGCACACATTGACAACCATTCAGTTTGATAGCACACTTTTGGTTTTAGAAGCAGATATTTCTCTGTACAGCCTATGGTCCCATTCACTCGGGAATATCCCAACGCAGCTCCTAGAAGAAACGTGTTTCTGACTCGCTGAATCTCAACATAGATTCAACTCTCTTAGGTGAACGAACGCACAGCAGAGAAGTTTCAAGGAAACGTTTCTCCTGAGTTTTAGACGAAGCTTCCTACTGTTTAGTACGGATGCCGGCATTGGGCTGGACATACCGGTTTTGGGATTCTGCACAGAAATGGTTTACAAACCGCTGAATCCACACGTGAGTTTAACTCTGTCAGTTGAATACACACATTGACAACCATTCAGTTAGATAGCACCGTTTTGGTTTTAGAAGCAGATATTTCTCTGTACATCCTATGTTCCCATTCACCCGGGAATATCCCAACGCAGCTCCTAGAAGAAACGTGTTTCTGACTCGCTGAATCTCAACATAGATTCAACTCTCTTAGGTGAACGAACGCACAGCAGAGCAGTTTCAAGGAAACGTTTCTCCTGAGTTTTAGACGAAGTTTCCTGCTGTTTAGTACGGATGCCGGCATTGGGCTGGACATACCGGTTTTGGGATTCTGCACAGAAAGGGTTTGCAAACCGCTGAATCCACACGTGAGTTTAACTCTGTCAGTTGAATGCACACATTGACAACCATTCAGTTTGATAGCACACTTTTGGTTTTAGAAGCAGATATTTCTCTGTACAGCCTATGGTCCCATTCACTCGGGAATATCCCAACGCAGCTCCTAGAAGTAACGTGTTTCTGACTCGCTGAATCTCAACATAGATTCAACTCTCTTAGGTGAACGAACGCACAGCAGAGCAGTTTCAAGGAAACGTTTCTCCTGAGTTTTAGACGAAGTTTCCTGCTGTTTAGTATGGATGCCGGCATTGGGCTGGAAATACCGGTTTTGGGATTCTGCACAGAAAGGGTTTGCAAACCGCTGAATCCACACGTGAGTTTAACTCTGTCAGTTGAATGCACACATTGACAACCATTCAGTTTGATAGCACACTTTTGATTTTAGAAGCAGATATTTCTCTGTACAGCCTATGGTCCCATTCACTCGGGAATATCCCAACGCAGCTCCTAGAAGAAACGTGTTTCTGACTCGCTGAATCTCAACATAGATTCAACTCTCTTAGGTGAACGAACGCACAGCAGAGCAGTTTCAAGGAAACGTTTCTCCTGAGTCTTAGACGAAGTTTCCTGCTGTTTAGTACGTATGCCGGCATTGGGCTGGAAATACCGGTTTTGGGATTCTGCACAGAAAGGGTTTGCAAACCGCTGAATCCACACGTGAGTTTAACTCTGTCAGTTGAATGCACACGTTGACAACCATTCAGTTAGATAGCTCCGTTTTGGTTTTAGAAGCAGATATTTCTCTGTACAGCCTATGGTCCCATTCACTCGGGAATATCCCAACGCAGCTCCTAGAAGAAACGTGTTTCTGACTCGCTGAATCTCAACATAGATTCAACTCTCTTAGGTGAACGAACGCACAGCAGAGCAGTTTCAAGGAAACGTTTCTCCTGAGTTTTAGACGAAGTTTCCTGCTGTTTAGTACGGATGCCGGCATTGGGCTGGACATACCGGTTTTGGGATGCTGCACAGAAAGGGTTTGCAAACCGCTGAATCCACACGTGAGTTTAACTCTGTCAGTTGAATGCACACATTGACAACCATTCAGTTTGATAGCACACTTTTGGTTTTAGAAGCAGATATTTCTCTGTACAGCCTATGGTCCCATTCACTCGGGAATATCCCAACGCAGCTCCTAGAAGTAACGTGTTTCTGACTCGCTGAATCTCAACATAGATTCAACTCTCTTAGGTGAACGAACGCACAGCAGAGCAGTTTCAAGGAAACGTTTCTCCTGAGTTTTAGACGAAGTTTCCTGCTGTTTAGTACGTATGCCAGCATTGGGCTGGAAATACCGGTTTTGGGATTCTGCACAGAAAGGGTTTGCAAACCGCTGAATCCACACGTGAGTTTAACTCTGTCAGTTGAATGCACACGTTGACAACCATTCAGTTAGATAGCTCCGTTTTGGTTTTAGAAGCAGATATTTCTCTGTACAGCCTATGGTCCCATTCACTCGGGAATATCCCAACGCAGCTCCTAGAAGAAACGTGTTTCTGACTCGCTGAATCTCAACATAGATTCAACTCTCTTAGGTGAACGAACGCACAGCAGCCCACTTTCAAGGAAACGTTTCTCCTGAGTTTTAGACGAAGTTTCCTGCTGTTTAGTATGGATGCCGGCATTGGGCTGGACATACCGGTTTTGGGATGCTGCACAGAAAGGGTTTGCAAACCGCTGAATCCACACGTGAGTTTAACTCTGTCAGTTGAATGCACACATTGACAACCATTCAGTTAGATAGCTCCGTTTTGGTTTTAGAAGCAGATATTTCTCTGTACAGCCTATGGTCCCATTCACTCGGGAATATCCCAACGCAGCTCCTAGAAGAAACGTGTTTCTGACTCGCTGAATCTCAACATAGATTCAACTCTCTTAGGTGAACGAACGCACAGCAGAGCAGTTTCAAGGAAACGTTTCTCCTGAGTCTTAGACGAAGTTTCCTGCTGTTTAGTACGGATGCCGGCATTGGGCTGGAAATACCGGTTTTGTGATTCTGCACAGAAAGGGTTTGCAAACCGCTGAATCCACAGGTGAGTTTAACTCTGTCAGTTGAATGCACACATTGACAAACATTGAGTTAGATAGCTCCGTTTTGGTTTTAGAAGCAGATATTTCTCTGTACAGCCTATGGTCCCATTCACTCGGGAATATCCCAACGCAGCTCCTAGAAGAAACGTGTTTCTGACTCGCTAAATCTCAACATAGATTCAACTCTCTTAGGTGAACGAACGCACAGCAGAGCAGTTTCAAGGAAACGTTTCTCCTGAGTTTTAGACGAAGTTTCCTGCTGTTTAGTACGGATGCCGGCATTGGGCTGGACAAAGCGGTTTTGGGATTCTGCACAGAAATGGTTTGCAAACCGCTGAATCCACACGTGAGTTTAACTCTGTCAGTTGAATGCACACATTGACAACCATTCAGTTAGATAGCTCCGTTTTGGTTTTAGAAGCAGATATTTCTCTGTACAGCCTATGGTCCCATTCACTCGGGAATATCCCAACGCAGCTCCTAGAAGAAACGTGTTTCTGACTCGCTGAATCTCAACATAGATTCAACTCTCTTAGGTGAACGAACGCACAGCAGAGCAGTTTCAAGGAAACGTTTCTCCTGAGTTTTAGACGAAGTTTCCTGCTGTTTAGTACGGATGCCGGCATTGGGCTGGACATACCGGTTTTGGGATTCTGCACAGAAAGGGTTTGCAAACCGCTGAATCCACACGTGAGTTTAACTCTGTCAGTTGAATGCACACATTGACAACCATTCAGTTTGATAGCACCTTTTGGTTTTAGAAGCAGATATTTCTCTGTACAGCCTATGGTCCCATTCACTCGGGAATATCCCAACGCAGCTCCTAGAAGAAACGTGTTTCTGACTCGCTGAATCTCAACATAGATTCAACTCTCTTAGGTGAAAGAACGCACAGCAGAGCAGTTTCAAGGAAACGTTTCTCCTGAGTCTTAGACGAAGTTTCCTGCTGTTTAGTACGGATGCCGGCATTGGGCTGGAAATACCGGTTTTGGGATTCTGCACAGAAAGGGTTTGCAAACCGCTGAATCCACACGTGAGTTTAACTCTGTCAGTTGAATGCACACATTGACAACCATTCAGTTTGATAGCACACTTTTGGTTTTAGAAGCAGATATTTCTCTGTACAGCCTATGGTCCCATTCACTCGGGAATATCCCAACGCAGCTCCTAGAAGAAACGTGTTTCTGACTCGCTGAATCTCAACATAGATTCAACTCTCTTAGGTGAACGAACGCACAGCAGAGCAGTTTCAAGGAAACGTTTCTCCTGAGTTTTAGACGAAGTTTCCTGCTGTTTAGTACGGATGCCGGCATTGGGCTGGACATACCGGTTTTGGGATTCTGCACAGAAAGGGTTTGCAAACCGCTGAATACACACGTGAGTTTAACTCTGTCAGTTGAATGCACACATTGACAACCATTCAGTTTGATAGCACACTTTTGGTTTTAGAAGCAGATATTTCTCTGTACAGCCTATGGTCCCATTCACTCGGGAATATCCCAACGCAGCTCCTAGAAGAAACGTGTTTCTCACTCGCTGAATCTCAACATAGATTCAACTCTCTTAGGTGAACGAATGCACAGCAGAGCAGTTTCAAGGAAACGTTTCTCCTGAGTCTTAGACGAAGTTTCCTGCTGTTTAGTACGTATGCCGGCATTGGGCTGGAAATACCGGTTTTGGGATTCTGCACAGAAAGGGTTTGCAAACCGCTGAATCCACACGTGAGTTTAACTCTGTCAGTTGAATGCACACATTGACAACCATTCAGTTTGATAGCACACTTTTGGTTTTAGAAGCAGATATTTCTCTGTACAGCCTATGGTCCCATTCACTCGGGAATATCCCAACGCAGCTCCTAGAAGAAACGTGTTTCTGACTCGCTGAATCTCAACATAGATTCAACTCTCTTAGGTGAACGAAAGCACAGCAGAGCAGTTTCAAGGAAACGTTTCTCCTGAGTTTTAGACGAAGTTTCCTGCTGTTTAGTACGGATGCCGGCATTGGGCTGGACATACCGGTTTTGGGATTCTGCACAGAAAGGGTTTGCAAACCGCTGAATCCACACGTGAGTTTAACTCTGTCAGTTGAATGCACACATTGACAACCATTCAGTTTGATAGCACACTTTTGGTTTTAGAAGCAGATATTTCTCTGTACAGCCTATGGTCCCATTCACTCGGGAATATCCCAACGCAGCTCCTAGAAGAAACGTGTTTCTGACTCGCTGAATCTCAACACAGATTCAAGTCTCTTAGGTGAACGAACGCACAGCAGAGCAGTTTCAAGGAAACGTTTCTCCTGAGTTTTAGACGAAGTTTCCTGCTGTTTAGTACGGATGCCGGCATTGGGCTGGACATACCGGTTTTGGGATTCTGCACAGAAAGGGTTTGCAAACCGCTGAATCCACACGTGAGTTTAACTCTGTCAGTTGAATGCACACATTGACAACCATTCAGTTAGATAGCTCCGTTTTGGTTTTAGAAGCAGATATTTCTCTGTACAGCCTATGGTCCCATTCACTCGGGAATATCCCAACGCAGCTCCTAGAAGAAACGTGTTTCTGACTCGCTGAATCTCAACATAGATTCAACTCTCTTAGGTGAACGAACGCACAGCAGAGCAGTTTCAAGGAAACGTTTCTCCTGAGTTTTAGAAGAAGTTTCCTGCTGTTTAGTACGTATGCCGGCATTGGGCTGGAAATACCGGTTTTGGGATTCTGCACAGAAAGGGTTTGCAAACCGATGAATCCACACGTGAGTTTAACTCTGTCAGTTGAATGCACATATTGACAACCATTCAGTTAGATAGCTCCGTTTTGGTTTTAGAAGCAGATATTTCTCTGTACAGCCTATGGTCCCATTCACTCGGGAATATCCCAACACAGCTCCTAGAAGAAACGTGTTTCTGACTCGCTGAATCTCAACATAGATTCAACTCTCTTAGGTGAACGAACGCACAGCAGAGCAGTTTCAAGGAAACGTTTCTCCTGAGACTTAGAAGAAGATACCTGCTGTTTAGTACGTATGCCGGCATTGGGCTGGAAATACCGGTTTTGGGATTCTGCACAGAAAGGGTTTGCAAACCGCTGAATCCACACGTGAGTTTAACTCTGTCAGTTGAATGCACACATTGACAACCATTCAGTTAGATAGCTCCGTTTTGGTTTTAGAAGCAGATATTTCTCTGTACAGCCTATGGTCCCATTCACTCGGGAATATCCCAACGCAGCTCCTAGAAGAAACGTGTTTCTGACTCGCTAAATCTCAACATAGATTCAACTCTCTTAGGTGAACGAACGCACAGCAGAGCAGTTTCAAGGAAACGTTTCTCCTGAGTCTTAGACGAAGTTTCCTGCTGTTTAGTACGGATGCCGGCATTGGGCTGGAAATACCGGTTTTGGGATTCTGCACAGAAAGGTTTTGCAAACCGCTGAATCCACACGTGAGTTTAACTCTGTCAGTTGAATGCACACATTGGCAACCATTCAGTTTGACAGCACACTTTTGGTTTTAGAAGCAGATATTTCTCTGTACAGCCTATGGTCCCATTCACTCGGGAATATCCCAACGCAGCTACTAGAAGAAACGTGTTTCTGACTCGCTGAATCTCAACATAGATTCAACTCTCTTAGGTGAACGAACGCACAGCAGAGCAGTTTCAAGGAAACGTTTCTCCTGAGTCTTAGACGAAGTATCCTGCTGTTTAGTACGTATGCCGGCATTGGGCTGGAAATACCGGTTTTGGGATTCTGCACAGAAAGGGTTTGCAAACCGCTGAATCCACACGTGAGTTTAACTCTGTCAGTTGAATGCACACATTAACAACCATTCAGTTAGATAGCTCCGTTTTGGTTTTAGAAGCAGATATTTCTCTGTACAGCCTATGGTCCCATTCACTCGGGAATATCCCAACGCAGCTCCTAGAAGAAACTTGTTTCTGACTCGCTGAATCTCAACATAGATTCAACTCTCTTAGGTGAACGAACGCACAGCAGAGCAGTTTCAAGGAAACGTTTCTCCTGAGTTTTAGACGAAGTTTCCTGCTGTTTAGTTCGTATGCCGGCATTGGGCTGGAAATACCGGTTTTGGGATTCTGCACAGAAATGGTTTGCAAACCGCTGAATCCACACGTGAGTTTAACTCTGTCAGTTGAACGCACACATTGACAACCATTCAGTTTGATAGCACCCTTTTGGTTTTAGAAGCAGATATTTCTCTGTACAGCCTATGGTCCCATTCACTCGGGAATATCCCAACGCAGCTCCTAGAAGATACGTGTTTCTGACTCGCTGAATCTCAACATAGATTCAACTCTCTTAGGTGAACGAACGCACAGCAGAGCAGTTTCAAGGAAACGTTTCTCCTGAGTCTTAGACGAAGTTTCCTGCTGTTTAGTACGGATGCCGGCATTGGGCTGGAAATACCGGTTTTGGGATTCTGCACAGAAAGGGTTTGCAAACCGCTGAATCCACACGTGAGTTTAACTCTGTCAGTTGAATGCACACATTGACAACCATTCAGTTTGATAGCACACTTTTGGTTTTAGAAGCAGATATTTCTCTGTACAGCCTATGGTCCCATTCACTCGGGAATATCCCAACGCAGCTCCTAGAAGAAACGTGTTTCTGACTCGCTGAATCTCAACATAGATTCAACTCTCTTAGGTGAACGAACGCACAGCAGAGCAGTTTCAAGGAAACGTTTCTCCTGAATCTAAGACGAAGTTTCCTGCTGTTTAGTACGTATGCCGGCATTGGGCTGGAAATACCGGTTTTGGGATTCTGCACAGAATGGGTTTGCAAACCGATGAATCCACACGTGAGTTTAACTCTGTCAGTTGAATGCACACATTGACAACCATTCAGTTAGATAGCTCCGTTTTGGTTTTAGAAGCAGATATTTCTCTGTACAGCCTATGGTCCCATTCACTCGGGAATATCCCAACGCAGCTCCTAGAAGAAACGTGTTTCTGACTCGCTGAATCTCAACATAGATTCAACTCTCTTAGGTGAACGAACGCACAGCAGAGCAGTTTCAAGGAAACGTTTCTCCTGAATCTAAGACGAAGTTTCCTGCTGTTTAGTACGTATGCCGGCATTGGGCTGGAAATACCGGTTTTGGGATTCTGCACAGAATGGGTTTGCAAACCGATGAATCCACACGTGAGTTTAACTCTGTCAGTTGAATGCACACATTGACAACCATTCAGTTAGATAGCTCCGTTTTGGTTTTAGAAGCAGATATTTCTCTGTACAGCCTATGGTCCCATTCACTCGGGAATATCCCAACGCAGCTCCTAGAAGAAACGTGTTTCTGACTCGCTGAATCTCAACATAGATTCAACTCTCTTAGGTGAACGAACGCACAGCAGAGCAGTTTCAAGGAAACGTTTCTCCTGAGTTTTAGACGAAGTTACCTGCTGTTTAGTACGGATGCCGGCACTGGGCTGGACATACCGGTTTTGGGATTCTGCACAGAAAGGGTTTGCAAACCGCTGAATCCACACGTGAGTTTAACTCTGTCAGTTGAAAGCACACATTGACAACCATTCACTTTGATAGCACCCTTTTGGTTTTAGAAGCAGATATTTCTCTGTACAGCCTATGGTCCCATTCACTCGGGAATATCCCAACGCAGCTCCTAGAAGAAACGTGTTTCTGACTCGCTGAATCTCAATATAGATTCAACTCTCTTAGGTGAACGAACGCACAGCAGAGCAGTTTCAAGGAAACGTTTCTCCTGAGTCTTAGAAGAAGTTACCTGCTGTTTAGTACGTATGCCGGCATTGGGCTGGAAATACCGGTTTTCGGATTCTGCACAGAAAGGGTTTGCAAACCGCTGAATCCACACGTGAGTTTAACTCTGTCAGTTGAATGCACACATTGACAACCATTCAGTTAGATAGCTCCGTTTTGGTTTTAGAAGCAGATATTTCTCTGTACAGCCTATGGTCCCATTCACTCGGGAATATCCCAACGCAGCTCCTAGAAGAAACGTGTTTCTGACTCGCTAAATCTCAACATAGATTCAACTCTCTTAGGTGAACGAACGCACAGCAGAGCAGTTTCAAGGAAACGTTTCTCCTGAGTCTTAGACGAAGTTTCCTGCTGTTTAGTACGGATGCCGGCATTGGGCTGGAAATACCGGTTTTGGGATTCTGCACAGAAAGGTTTTGCAAACCGCTGAATCCACACGTGAGTTTAACTCTGTCAGTTGAATGCACACATTGGCAACCATTCAGTTTGACAGCACACTTTTGGTTTTAGAAGCAGATATTTCTCTGTACAGCCTATGGTCCCATTCACTCGGGAATATCCCAACGCAGCTACTAGAAGAAACGTGTTTCTGACTCGCTGAATCTCAACATAGATTCAACTCTCTTAGGTGAACGAACGCACAGCAGAGCAGTTTCAAGGAAACGTTTCTCCTGAGTCTTAGACGAAGTATCCTGCTGTTTAGTACGTATGCCGGCATTGGGCTGGAAATACCGGTTTTGGGATTCTGCACAGAAAGGGTTTGCAAACCGCTGAATCCACACGTGAGTTTAACTCTGTCAGTTGAATGCACACATTAACAACCATTCAGTTAGATAGCTCCGTTTTGGTTTTAGAAGCAGATATTTCTCTGTACAGCCTATGGTCCCATTCACTCGGGAATATCCCAACGCAGCTCCTAGAAGAAACTTGTTTCTGACTCGCTGAATCTCAACATAGATTCAACTCTCTTAGGTGAACGAACGCACAGCAGAGCAGTTTCAAGGAAACGTTTCTCCTGAGTTTTAGACGAAGTTTCCTGCTGTTTAGTTCGTATGCCGGCATTGGGCTGGAAATACCGGTTTTGGGATTCTGCACAGAAATGGTTTGCAAACCGCTGAATCCACACGTGAGTTTAACTCTGTCAGTTGAACGCACACATTGACAACCATTCAGTTTGATAGCACCCTTTTGGTTTTAGAAGCAGATATTTCTCTGTACAGCCTATGGTCCCATTCACTCGGGAATATCCCAACGCAGCTCCTAGAAGATACGTGTTTCTGACTCGCTGAATCTCAACATAGATTCAACTCTCTTAGGTGAACGAACGCACAGCAGAGCAGTTTCAAGGAAACGTTTCTCCTGAGTCTTAGACGAAGTTTCCTGCTGTTTAGTACGGATGCCGGCATTGGGCTGGAAATACCGGTTTTGGGATTCTGCACAGAAAGGGTTTGCAAACCGCTGAATCCACACGTGAGTTTAACTCTGTCAGTTGAATGCACACATTGACAACCATTCAGTTTGATAGCACACTTTTGGTTTTAGAAGCAGATATTTCTCTGTACAGCCTATGGTCCCATTCACTCGGGAATATCCCAACGCAGCTCCTAGAAGAAACGTGTTTCTGACTCGCTGAATCTCAACATAGATTCAACTCTCTTAGGTGAACGAACGCACAGCAGAGCAGTTTCAAGGAAACGTTTCTCCTGAATCTAAGACGAAGTTTCCTGCTGTTTAGTACGTATGCCGGCATTGGGCTGGAAATACCGGTTTTGGGATTCTGCACAGAATGGGTTTGCAAACCGATGAATCCACACGTGAGTTTAACTCTGTCAGTTGAATGCACACATTGACAACCATTCAGTTAGATAGCTCCGTTTTGGTTTTAGAAGCAGATATTTCTCTGTACAGCCTATGGTCCCATTCACTCGGGAATATCCCAACGCAGCTCCTAGAAGAAACGTGTTTCTGACTCGCTGAATCTCAACATAGATTCAACTCTCTTAGGTGAACGAACGCACAGCAGAGCAGTTTCAAGGAAACGTTTCTCCTGAATCTAAGACGAAGTTTCCTGCTGTTTAGTACGTATGCCGGCATTGGGCTGGAAATACCGGTTTTGGGATTCTGCACAGAATGGGTTTGCAAACCGATGAATCCACACGTGAGTTTAACTCTGTCAGTTGAATGCACACATTGACAACCATTCAGTTAGATAGCTCCGTTTTGGTTTTAGAAGCAGATATTTCTCTGTACAGCCTATGGTCCCATTCACTCGGGAATATCCCAACGCAGCTCCTAGAAGAAACGTGTTTCTGACTCGCTGAATCTCAACATAGATTCAACTCTCTTAGGTGAACGAACGCACAGCAGAGCAGTTTCAAGGAAACGTTTCTCCTGAGTTTTAGACGAAGTTACCTGCTGTTTAGTACGGATGCCGGCACTGGGCTGGACATACCGGTTTTGGGATTCTGCACAGAAAGGGTTTGCAAACCGCTGAATCCACACGTGAGTTTAACTCTGTCAGTTGAAAGCACACATTGACAACCATTCACTTTGATAGCACCCTTTTGGTTTTAGAAGCAGATATTTCTCTGTACAGCCTATGGTCCCATTCACTCGGGAATATCCCAACGCAGCTCCTAGAAGAAACGTGTTTCTGACTCGCTGAATCTCAATATAGATTCAACTCTCTTAGGTGAACGAACGCACAGCAGAGCAGTTTCAAGGAAACGTTTCTCCTGAGTCTTAGAAGAAGTTACCTGCTGTTTAGTACGTATGCCGGCATTGGGCTGGAAATACCGGTTTTCGGATTCTGCACAGAAAGGGTTTGCAAACCGCTGAATCCACACGTGAGTTTAACTCTGTCAGTTGAATGCACACATTGACAACCATTCAGTTAGATAGCTCCGTTTTGGTTTTAGAAGCAGATATTTCTCTGTACAGCCTATGGTCCCATTCACTCGGGAATATCCCAACGCAGCTCCTAGAAGAAACGTGTTTCTGACTCGCTAAATCTCAACATAGATTCAACTCTCTTAGGTGAACGAAGGCACAGCAGAGCAGTTTCAAGGAAACGTTTCTCCTGAGTTTTAGACGAAGTTTCCTGCTGTTTAGTACGGATGCCGGAATTGGGCTGGACATACCGGTTTTGGGATTCTGCACAGAAAGGGTTTGCAAACCGCTGAATCCACACGTGAGTTTAACTCAGTCAGTTGAATGCACACATTGACAACCATTCACTTTGATAGCACCCTTTTGGTTTTAGAAGCAGATATTTCTCTGTACAGCCTATGGTCCCATTCACTCGGGAATATCCCAACGCAGCTCCTAGAAGAAACGTGTTTCTGACTCGCTGAATCTCAACATAGATTCAACTCTCTTAGGTGAACGAACGCACAGCAGAGCAGTTTCAAGGAAACGTTTCTCCTGAGTCTTAGAAGAAGTTACCTGCTGTTTACTACGTATGCCGGCATTGGGCTGGAAATACCGGTTTTCGGATTCTGCACAGAAAGGGTTTGCAAACCGCTGAATCCACACGTGAGTTTAACTCTGTCAGTTGAATGCACACATTGACAACCATTCTGTTAGATAGCTCCGTTTTGGTTTTAGAAGCAGATATTTCTCTGTACAGCCTATGGTCCCATTCACTCGGGAATATCCCAACGCAGCTCCTAGAAGAAACGTGTTTCTGACTCGCTAAATCTCAACATAGATTCAACTCTCTTAGGTGAACGAACGCACAGCAGAGCAGTTTCAAGGAAACGTTTCTCCTGAGTTTTAGACGAAGTTTCCTGCTGTTTAGTACGGATGCCGGAATTGGGCTGGACATACCGGTTTTGGGATTCTGCACAGAAAGGGTTTGCAAACCGCTGAATCCACACGTGAGTTTAACTCTGTCAGTTGAATGCACACATTGACAACCATTCACTTTGATAGCACCCTTTTGGTTTTAGAAGCAGATATTTCTCTGTGCAGCCTATGGTCCCATTCACTCGGGAATATCCCAACGCAGCTCCTAGAAGAAACGTGTTTCTGACTCGCTGAATCTCAACATAGATTCAACTCTCTTAGGTGAACGAACGCACAGCAGAGCAGTTTCAAGGAAACGTTTCTCCTGAGTTTTAGAAGAAGTTTCCTGCTGTTTAGTACGGATGCCGGCATTGGGCTAGATATACCGGTTTTGGGAATCTGCACAGAAAGGGTTTGCAAACCGCTGAATCCACACGTGAGTTTAACTCTGTCAGTTGAATGCACACATTGACAACCATTCAGTTTGATAGCACCCTTTTGGTTTTAGAAGCAGATATTTCTCTGTACAGCCTATGGTCCCATTCACTCGGGAATATCCCAACGCAGCTCCTAGAAGAAACGTGTTTCTCACTCGCTGAATCTCAACATAGATTCAACTCTCTTAGGTGAACGAACGCACAGCAGAGCAGTTTCAAGGAAACGTTTCTCCTGAGTTTTAGACGAAGTTTCCTGCTGTTTAGTACGGATGCCGGCATTGGGCTGGACATACCGGTTTTGGGATTCTGCACAGAAAGGGTTTGCAAACCGCTGAATCCACACGTGAGTTTAACTCTGTCAGTTGAATGCACACATTGACAACCATTCAGTTTGATAGCACCCTTTTGGTTTTAGAAGCAGATATTTCTCTGTACAGCCTATGGTCCCATTCACTCGGGAATATCCCAATGCAGCTCCTAGAAGAAACGTGTTTCTGACTCGCTGAATCTCAACATAGATTCAACTCTCTTAGGTGAACGAACGCACAGCAGAGCAGTTTCAAGGAATCGTTTCTCCTGAGTCTTAGAAGAAGTTACCTGCTGTTTAGTACGTATGCCGGCATTGGGCTGGAAATACCGGTTTTCGGATTCTGCACAGAAAGGGTTTGCAAACCGCTGAATCCACACGTGAGTTTAACTCTGTCAGTTGAATGCACACATTGACAACCATTCAGTTAGATAGCTCCGTTTTGGTTTTAGAAGCAGATATTTCTCTGTACAGCCTATGGTCCCATTCACTCGGGAATATCCCAACGCAGCTCCTAGAAGAAACGTGTTTCTGACTCGCTAAATCTCAACATAGATTCAACTCTCTTAGGTGAACGAACGCACAGCAGAGCAGTTTCAAGGAAACGTTTCTCCTGAGTTTTAGACGAAGTTTCCTGCTGTTTAGTACGGATGCCGGAATTGGGCTGGACATACCGGTTTTGGGATTCTGCACAGAAAGGGTTTGCAAACCGCTGAATCCACACGTGAGTTTAACTCTGTCACTTGAATGCACACATTGACAACCATTCACTTTGATAGCACCCTTTTGGTTTTAGAAGCAGATATTTCTCTGTGCAGCCTATTGTCCCATTCACTCGGGAATATCCCAACGCAGCTCCTAGAAGAAACGTGTTTCTGACTCGCTGAATCTCAACATAGATTCAACTCTCTTAGGTGAACGAACGCACAGCAGAGCAGTTTCAAGGAAACGTTTCTCCTGAGTTTTAGAAGAAGTTTCCTGCTGTTTAGTACGGATGCCGGCATTGGGCTGGATATACCGGTTTTGGGAATCTGCACAGTAAGGGTTTGCAAACCGCTGAATCCACACGTGAGTTTAACTCTGTCAGTTGAATGCACACATTGACAACCATTCAGTTTGATAGCACCCTTTTGGTTTTAGAAGCAGATATTTCTCTGTACAGCCTATGGTCCCATTCACTCGGGAATATCCCAACGCAGCTCCTAGAAGAAACGTGTTTCTCACTCGCTGAATCTCAACATAGATTCAACTCTCTTAGGTGAACGAACGCACAGCAGAGCAGTTTCAAGGAAACGTTTCTCCTGAGTTTTAGACGAAGTTTCCTGCTGTTTAGTACGGATGCCGGCATTGGGCTGGACATACCGGTTTTGGGATTCTGCACAGAAAGGGTTTGCAAACCGCTGAATCCACACGTGAGTTTAACTCTGTCAGTTGAATGCACACATTGACAACCATTCAGTTTGATAGCACCCTTTTGGTTTTAGAAGCAGATATTACTCTGTACAGCCTATGGTCCCATTCACTCGGGAATATCCGAACGCAGCTCCTAGAAGAAACGTGTTTCTGACTCGCTGAATCTCAACATAGATTCAACTCTCTTAGGTGAACGAACGCACAGCAGAGCAGTTTCAAGGAAACGTTTCTCCTGAGTCTTAGAAGAAGTTACCTGCTGTTTAGTACGTATGCCGGCATTGGGCTGGAAATACCGGTTTTCGGATTCTGCACAGAAAGGGTTTGCAAACCGCTGAATCCACACGTGAGTTTAACTCTGTCAGTTGAATGCACACATTGACAACCATTCAGTTAGATAGCTCCGTTTTGGTTTTAGAAGCAGATATTTCTCTGTACAGCCTATGGTCCCATTCACTCGGGAATATCCCAACGCAGCTCCTAGAAGAAACGTGTTTCTGACTCGCTAAATCTCAACATAGATTCAACTCTCTTAGGTGAACGAACGCACAGCAGAGCAGTTTCAAGGAAACGTTTCTCCTGAGTTTTAGACGAAGTTTCCTGCTGTTTAGTACGGATGCCGGAATTGGGCTGGACATACCGGTTTTGGTATTCTGCACAGAAAGGGTTTGCAAACCGCTGAACCCACACGTGAGTTTAACTCTGTCAGTTGAATGCACACATTGACAACCATTCACTTTGATAGCACCCTTTTGGTTTTAGAAGCAGATATTTCTCTGTACAGCCTATGGTCCCATTCACTCGGGAATATCCCAACGCAGCTCCTAGAAGAAACGTGTTTCTGACTCGCTGAATCTCAACATAGATTCAACTCTCTTAGGTGAACGAACGCACAGAAGAGCAGTTTCAAGGAAACGTTTCTCCTGAGTTTTAGACTAAGTTTCCTGCTGTTTAGTACGTATGCCGGCATTGGGCTGGAAATACCGGTTTTGGGATTCTGCACAGAAAGGGTTTGCAAACCGCTGAATCCACACGTGAGTTTAACTCTGTCAGTTGAATGCACACATTGACAACCATTCAGTTAGATAGCTCCGTTTTGGTTTTAGAAGCAGATATTTCTCTGTACAGCCTATGGTCCCATTCACTCGGGAATATCCCTACGCATCTCCTAGAAGAAACGTGTTTCTGACTCGCTGAATCTCAACACAGATTCAACTCTCTTAGGTGAAAGAACGCACAGCAGAGCAGTTTCAAGGAAACGTTTCTCCTGAGTTTTAGACGAAGTTTCCTGCTGTTTAGTACGTATGCCGGCATTGGGCTGGAAATACCGGTTTTGGGATTCTGCACAGAAAGGGTTTGCAAACCGCTGAATCCACACGTGAGTTTAACTCTGTCAGTTGAATGCACACATTGACAACCATTCAGTTAGATAGCACACTTTTGGTTTTAGAAGCAGATATTTCTCTGTACAGCCTATGGTCCCATTCACTCGGGAATATCCCAACGCAGGTCCGAGAAGAAACGTGTTTCTGACTCGCTGAATCTCAACATAGATTCAACTCTCTTAGGTGAACGAAAGCACAGCAGAGCAGTTTCAAGGAAACGTTTCTCCTGAGTTTTAGACGAAGTTTCCTGCTGTTTAGTACGGATTCCGGCATTGGGCTGGACATACCGGTTTTGGGATTCTGCACAGAAATGGTTTGCAAACCGCTGAATCCACACGTGAGTTTAACTCTGTCAGTTGAATGCACACATTGACAACCATTCAGTTAGATAGCTCCGTTTTGGTTTTAGAAGCAGATATTTCTCTGTACAGCCTATGGTCTCATTCACTCGGGAATATCCCAACGCAGCTCCTAGAAGAAACGTGTTTCTGACTCGCTGAGTCTCAACATAGATTCAACTCTCTTAGGTGAACGAACGCACAGCAGAGCAGTTTCAAGGAAACGTTTCTCCTGAGTTTTAGACGAAGTTTCCTGCTGTTTAGTACGGATGCCGGCATTGGGCTGGACATACCGGTTTTGGGATTCTGCACAGAAATGGTTTGCAAACCGCTGAATCCACACGTGAGTTTAACTCTGTCAGTTGAATGCACACATTGACAACCATTCAGTTTGATAGCACCCTTTTGGTTTTAGAAGCAGATATTACTCTGTACAGCCTATGGTCCCATTCACTCGGGAATATCCGAACGCAGCTCCTAGAAGAAACGTGTTTCTGACTCGCTGAATCTCAACATAGATTCAACTCTCTTAGGTGAACGAACGCACAGCAGAGCAGTTTCAAGGAAACGTTTCTCCTGAGTCTTAGAAGAAGTTACCTGCTGTTTAGTACGTATGCCGGCATTGGGCTGGAAATACCGGTTTTCGGATTCTGCACAGAAAGGGTTTGCAAACCGCTGAATCCACACGTGAGTTTAACTCTGTCAGTTGAATGCACACATTGACAACCATTCAGTTAGATAGCTCCGTTTTGGTTTTAGAAGCAGATATTTCTCTGTACAGCCTATGGTCCCATTCACTCGGGAATATCCCAACGCAGCTCCTAGAAGAAACGTGTTTCTGACTCGCTAAATCTCAACATAGATTCAACTCTCTTAGGTGAACGAACGCACAGCAGAGCAGTTTCAAGGAAACGTTTCTCCTGAGTTTTAGACGAAGTTTCCTGCTGTTTAGTACGGATGCCGGAATTGGGCTGGACATACCGGTTTTGGTATTCTGCACAGAAAGGGTTTGCAAACCGCTGAACCCACACGTGAGTTTAACTCTGTCAGTTGAATGCACACATTGACAACCATTCACTTTGATAGCACCCTTTTGGTTTTAGAAGCAGATATTTCTCTGTACAGCCTATGGTCCCATTCACTCGGGAATATCCCAACGCAGCTCCTAGAAGAAACGTGTTTCTGACTCGCTGAATCTCAACATAGATTCAACTCTCTTAGGTGAACGAACGCACAGAAGAGCAGTTTCAAGGAAACGTTTCTCCTGAGTTTTAGACTAAGTTTCCTGCTGTTTAGTACGTATGCCGGCATTGGGCTGGAAATACCGGTTTTGGGATTCTGCACAGAAAGGGTTTGCAAACCGCTGAATCCACACGTGAGTTTAACTCTGTCAGTTGAATGCACACATTGACAACCATTCAGTTAGATAGCTCCGTTTTGGTTTTAGAAGCAGATATTTCTCTGTACAGCCTATGGTCCCATTCACTCGGGAATATCCCTACGCATCTCCTAGAAGAAACGTGTTTCTGACTCGCTGAATCTCAACACAGATTCAACTCTCTTAGGTGAAAGAACGCACAGCAGAGCAGTTTCAAGGAAACGTTTCTCCTGAGTTTTAGACGAAGTTTCCTGCTGTTTAGTACGTATGCCGGCATTGGGCTGGAAATACCGGTTTTGGGATTCTGCACAGAAAGGGTTTGCAAACCGCTGAATCCACACGTGAGTTTAACTCTGTCAGTTGAATGCACACATTGACAACCATTCAGTTAGATAGCACACTTTTGGTTTTAGAAGCAGATATTTCTCTGTACAGCCTATGGTCCCATTCACTCGGGAATATCCCAACGCAGGTCCGAGAAGAAACGTGTTTCTGACTCGCTGAATCTCAACATAGATTCAACTCTCTTAGGTGAACGAAAGCACAGCAGAGCAGTTTCAAGGAAACGTTTCTCCTGAGTTTTAGACGAAGTTTCCTGCTGTTTAGTACGGATTCCGGCATTGGGCTGGACATACCGGTTTTGGGATTCTGCACAGAAATGGTTTGCAAACCGCTGAATCCACACGTGAGTTTAACTCTGTCAGTTGAATGCACACATTGACAACCATTCAGTTAGATAGCTCCGTTTTGGTTTTAGAAGCAGATATTTCTCTGTACAGCCTATGGTCTCATTCACTCGGGAATATCCCAACGCAGCTCCTAGAAGAAACGTGTTTCTGACTCGCTGAGTCTCAACATAGATTCAACTCTCTTAGGTGAACGAACGCACAGCAGAGCAGTTTCAAGGAAACGTTTCTCCTGAGTTTTAGACGAAGTTTCCTGCTGTTTAGTACGGATGCCGGCATTGGGCTGGACATACCGGTTTTGGGATTCTGCACAGAAATGGTTTGCAAACCGCTGAATCCACACGTGAGTTTAACTCTGTCAGTTGAATGCACACATTGACAACCATTCAGTTAGATAGCTCCGTTTTGGTTTCAGAAGCAGATATTTCTCTGTACAGCCTATGGTCCCATTCACTCGGGAATATCCCAACGCAGCTCCTAGCATAAACGTGTTTCTGACTCGCTGAATCTCAACATAGTTTCAACTCTCTTAGGTGAACGAACGCACAGCAGAGCAGTTTCAAGGAAAGGTTTCTCCTGAGTTTTAAACGAAGTTTCCTGCTGTTTAGTACGGATGCCGGCATTGAGCTGGAATTACCGGTTTTGGGATTCTGCACAGAAAGGGTTTGTAAACCGCTGAATCCAAACGTGAGTATAACTCTGTCAGTTGTATGCACACATTGACAACCATTCAGTTAGATACCACCCTTTTGGTTGTAGGAGCAGATATTTCTCTGTACAGCCTATGGTCCCATTCACTCGGGAATATCACAACGCACCTCCTAGAAGAAACGTGTTTCTGACTCGCTGAATCTCAACATAGATTCAACTCTCTTAGGTGATCGAACGCACAGCAGAGCAGTTTCAAGGAAACGTTTCTCCTGAGTTTTAGACGAAGTTTCCTGCTGTTTAGTACGGATGCCGGCATTGGGCTGGAAATACCGGTTTTGGGATTCTGCACAGAAAGGGTTTGCAAACCGCTGAATCCACATGTGAGCTTAACTCTGTCAGTTGAATGCACACATTGACAACCATTCAGTTAGATAGCTCCGTTTTGGTTTTAGAAGCAGATATTTCTCTGTACAGTCTATGGTCCCATTCACTCGGGAATATCCCAACGCAGCTCCTAGAAGAAACGTGTTTCTGACTCGCTGAATCTCAACATAGATTCAACTCTCTTAGGGGAACGAACGCACAGCAGAGCAGTTTCAAGGAAACGTTTCTCCTGAGTTTTAGACGAAGTTTCCTGCTGTTTAGTACGGATGCCGGCATTGGGCTGGAAATACCGGTTTTGGGATTCTGCACAGAAAGGGTTTGCAAACCGCTGAATCCACACGTGAGTTTAACTCTGTCAGTTGAATGCACACATTGACAACCATTCCGTTAGATAGCTCCGTTTTGGTTTTAGAAGCAGATATTTCTCTGTACAGCCTATGGTCCCATTCACTCGGGAATATCCCAACGCAGCTCCTAGAAGAAACGTGTTTCTGACTCGCTGAATCTCAACACAGATTCAACTCTCTTAGGTGAAAGAACGCACAGCAGAGCAGTTTCAAGGAAACGTTTCTCCTGAGTTTTAGACGAAGTTTCCTGCTGTTTAGTACGTATGCCGGCATTGGGCTGGAAATACCGGTTTTGGGATTCTGCACAGAAAGGGTTTGCAAACCGCTGAATCCACACGTGAGTTTAACTCTGTCAGTTGAATGCACACATTGACAACCATTCAGTTAGATAGCACACTTTTGGTTTTAGAAGCAGATATTTCTCTGTACAGCCTATGGTCCCATTCACTCGGGAATATCCCAACGCAGCTCCTAGAAGAAACGTGTTTCTGACTCGCTGAGTCTCAACATAGATTCAACTCTCTTAGGGGAACGAACGCACAGCAGAGCAGTTTCAAGGAAACGTTTCTCCTGAGTTTTAGACGAAGTTTCCTGCTGTTTAGTACGGATGCCGGCAATGGGCTGGACATACCGGTTTTGGGATTCTGCACAGAAATGGTTTGCAAACCGCTGAATCCACACGTGAGTTTAACTCTGTCAGTTGAATGCACACATTGACAACCATTCCGTTAGATAGCTCCGTTTTGGTTTTAGAAGCAGATATTTCTCTGTACAGCCTATGGTCCCATTCACTCGGGAATATCCCAACGCAGCTCCTAGAAGAAACGTGTTTCTGACTCGCTGAATCTCAACACAGATTCAACTCTCTTAGGTGAAAGAACGCACAGCAGAGCAGTTTCAAGGAAACGTTTCTCCTGAGTTTTAGAGGAAGTTTCCTGCTGTTTAGTATGTATGCCGGCATTGGGCTGGAAATACCGGTTTTGGGATTCTGCACAGAAAGGGTTTGCAAACCGCTGAATCCACACGTGAGTTTAACTCTGTCAGTTGAATGCACACATTGACAACCATTCCGTTAGATAGATCCGTTTTGGTTTTAGAAGCAGATATTTCTCTGTACAGCCTATGGTCCCATTCACTCGGGAATATCCCAACGCAGCTCCTAGAAGAAACGTGTTTCTGACTCGCTGAGTCTCAACATAGATTCAACTCTCTTAGGGGAACGAACGCACAGCAGAGCAGTTTCAAGGAAACGTTTCTCCTGAGTTTTAGACGAAGTTTCCTGCTGTTTAGTACGGATGCCGGCAATGGGCTGGACATACCGGTTTTGGGATTCTGCACAGAAATGGTTTGCAAACCGCTGAATCCACACGTGAGTTTAACTCTGTCAGTTGAATGCACACATTGACAACCATTCAGTTAGATAGCTCCGTTTTGGTTTCAGAAGCAGATATTTCTCTGTACAGCCTATGGTCCCATTCACTCAGGAATATCCCAACGCAGCTACTTGCATAAACGTGTTTCTGATTCGCTGAATCTCAACATAGTTTCAACTCTCTTAGGTGAACGAACGCACAGCAGAGCAGTTTCAAGGAAACGTTTCTCCTGAGTTTTAGACGAAGTTTCCTGCTGTTTAGTACGGATGCCGGCATTGAGCTGGAATTACCGGTTTTGGGATTCTGCACAGAAAGGGTTTGTAAACCGCTGAATCCAAACGTGAGTATAACTCTGTCAGTTGTATGCACACATTGACAACCATTCAGTTAGATACCACCCTTTTGGGTGTAGGAGCAGATATTTCTCTGTACAGCCTATGGTCCCATTCACTCGGGAATATCCCAACGCAGCTCCTAGAAGAAACGTGTTTCTGACTCGCTGAATGTCAACATAGATTCAACTCTCTTAGGTGAACGAACGCACAGCAGAGCAGTTTCAAGGAAAGGTTTCTCCTGAGTTTTAGACGAAGTTTCCCGCTGTTTAGTACGGATGCCGGCATTGGGCTGGACATACCTGTTTTGGGATTCTGCACAGAAAGGGTTTGCAAGCCGCTGAATCCACACGTGAGTTTAACTCTGTCAGTTGAATGCACACATTGACAACCATTCAGTTTGATAGCACCCTTTTGGTTTTAGAAGCAGATATTTCTCTGTACAGCCTATGGTCCCATTCACTCGGGAATATCCCAACGCACCTATTTGAAGAAACGTGTTTCTGACTCGCTGAATCTCAACATAGATTCAATTCTCTTAGGTGAACGAACGCACAGCAGAGCAGTTTCAAGGAAACCTTTCTCCTGAGTTTTAGACGAAGTTTCCTCCTGTTTAGTACGGATGCCGGCATTGGGCTGGACATACCGGTTTTGGGATTCTGCACAGAAATGGTTTGCAAACCGCTGAATCCACACGTGAGTTTAACTCTGTCAGTTGAATGCACACATTGACAACCATTCCGTTAGATAGCTCCGTTTTGGTTTTAGAAGCAGATATTTCTCTGTACAGCCTATGGTCCCATTCACTCGGGAATATCCCAACGCAGCTCCTAGAAGAAACGTGTTTCTGACTCGCTGAATCTCAACACAGATTCAACTCTCTTAGGTGAAAGAACGCACAGCAGAGCAGTTTCAAGGAAACGTTTCTCCTGAGTTTTAGACGAAGTTTCCTGCTGTTTAGTACGTATGCCGGCATTGGGCTGGAAATACCGGTTTTGGGATTCTGCACAGAAAGGGTTTGCAAACCGCTGAATCCACACGTGAGTTTAACTCTGTCAGTTGAATGCACACATTGACAACCATTCAGTTAGATAGCACACTTTTGGTTTTAGAAGCAGATATTTCTCTGTACAGCCTATGGTCCCATTCACTCGGGAATATCCCAACGCAGCTCCTAGAAGAAACGTGTTTCTGACTCGCTGAGTCTCAACATAGATTCAACTCTCTTAGGGGAACGAACGCACAGCAGAGCAGTTTCAAGGAAACGTTTCTCCTGAGTTTTAGACGAAGTTTCCTGCTGTTTAGTACGGATGCCGGCAATGGGCTGGACATACCGGTTTTGGTATTCTGCACAGAAATGGTTTGCAAACCGCTGAATCCACACGTGAGTTTAACTCTGTCAGTTGAATGCACACATTGACAACCATTCAGTTAGATAGCTCCGTTTTGGTTTCAGAAGCAGATATTTCTCTGTACAGCCTATGGTCCCATTCACTCGGGAATATCCCAACGCAGCTACTTGCATAAACGTGTTTCTGATTCGCTGAATCTCAACATAGTTTCAACTCTCTTAGGTGAACGAACGCACAGCAGAGCAGTTTCAAGGAAACGTTTCTCCTGAGTTTTAGACGAAGTTTCCTGCTGTTTAGTACGGATGCCGGCATTGAGCTGGAATTACCGGTTTTGGGATTCTGCACAGAAAGGGTTTGTAAACCGCTGAATCCAAACGTGAGTATAACTCTGTCAGTTGTATGCACACATTGACAACCATTCAGTTAGATACCACCCTTTTGGGTGTAGGAGCAGATATTTCTCTGTACAGCCTATGGTCCCATTCACTCGGGAATATCCCAACGCAGCTCCTAGAAGAAACGTGTTTCTGACTCGCTGAATGTCAACATAGATTCAACTCTCTTAGGTGAACGAACGCACAGCAGAGCAGTTTCAAGGAAAGGTTTCTCCTGAGTTTTAGACGAAGTTTCCTGCTGTTTAGTACGGATGCCGGCATTGGGCTGGACATACCGGTTTTGGGATTCTGCACAGAAAGGGTTTGCAAGCCGCTGAATCCACACGTGAGTTTAACTCTGTCAGTTGAATGCACACATTGACAACCATTCAGTTTGATAGCACCCTTTTGGTTTTAGAAGCAGATATTTCTCTGTACAGCCTATGGTCCCATTCACTCGGGAATATCCCAACGCACCTATTTGAAGAAACGTGTTTCTGACTCGCTGAATCTCAACATAGATTCAATTCTCTTAGGTGAACGAACGCACAGCAGAGCAGTTTCAAGGAAACCTTTCTCCTGAGTTTTAGACGAAGTTTCCTCCTGTTTAGTACGGATGCCGGCATTGGGCTGGACATACCGGTTTTGGGATTCTGCACAGAAATGGTTTGCAAACCGCTGAATCCACACGTGAGTTTAACTCTGTCAGTTGAATGCACACATTGACAACCATTCAGTTAGATAGCTCCGTTTTGGTTTTAGAAGCAGATTTTTCTCTGTACAGCCTATGGTCCCATTCACTCGGGAATATCCCAACGCAACTCCTAGAAGAAACGTGTTTCTGACTCGCTGAATCTCAACATAGATTCAACTCTCTTAGGTGAACGAACGCACAGCAGAGCAGTTTCAAGGAAACGTTTCTCCTGAGTTTTAGACGAAGTTTCCTGCTGTTTAGTACGGATGCCGGCATTGGGCTGGACATACCGGTTTTGGGATTCTGCACAGAAAGGGTTTGCAAACCGCTGAATCCACACGTGAGTTTAACTCTGTCAGTTGAATGCACACATTGACAACCATTCAGTTAGATAGCTCCGTTTTGGTTTTAGAAGCAGATATTTCTCTGTACAGCCTATGGTCCCATTCACTCGGGAATATCCCAACGCAGCTCCTAGAAGAACCGTGTTTCTGACTCGCTGATTCTCAACATAGATTCAACTCTCTTAGGTGAACGAACGCACAGCAGAGCAGTTTCAAGGAAACGTTTCTCCTGAGTTTTAGACGAAGTTTCCTGCTGTTTAGTACGTATGCCGGCATTGGGCTGGAAATACCGGTTTTGGGATTCTGCACAGAAAGGGTGTGCAAACCGCTGAATCCACACGTGAGTTTAACTCTGTCAGTTGAATGCACACATTGACAACCATTCAGTTAGATAGCTCCGTTTTGGTTTTAGAAGCAGATATTTCTCTGTACAGCCTATGGTCCCATTCACTCGGGAATATCCCAACGCAGCTCCTAGAAGAAACGTGATTCTGACTCGCTGAATCTCAAAATAGATTCAACTCTCTTAGGTGAACGAACGCACAGCAGAGCAGTTTCAAGGAAACGTTTCTCCTGAGTTTTAGACGAAGTTTCCTGCTGTTTAGACGTATGCCGGCATTGGGCTGGACATACCGGTTTTGGGATTCTGCACAGAAATGGTTTGCAAACCGCTGAATCCACACGTGAGTTTAACTCTGTCATTTGAATGAACACATTGACAACCATTCAGTTAGATAGCTCCGTTTTGGTTTTAGAAGCAGATATTTCTCTGTACAGCCTATGGTCCCATTCACTCGGGAATATCCCAACGCATCTCCTAGAAGAAACGTGTTTCTGACTCGCTGAATCTCAACATAGATTCAACTCTCATAGGTGAACGAACGCACAGCAGAGCAGTTTCAAGGAAACGTTTCTCCTGAGTCTTAGACGAAGTTTCCTGCTGTTTAGTACGTATGCCGGCATTGGGCTGGAGATACCGGTTTTGGGATTCTGCACAGAAAGGGTTTGCAAACCGCTGAATCCACACGTGAGTTTAACTCTGTCAGTTGAATGCACACATTGACAACCATTCAGTTTGATAGCACCCTTTTGGTTTTAGAAGCAGATATTTCTCTGTACAGCCTATGGTCCCATTCACTCGGGAATATCCCAACGCAGCTCCTAGCATAAACGTGTTTCTGACTCGCTGAATCTCAACATAGATTCAACTCTCTTAGGTGAACGAACGCACAGCAGAGCAGTTTCAAGGAAACGTTTCTCCTGAGTTTTAGACGAAGTTTCCTGCTGTTTAGTACGGATGCCGGCATTGGGCTGGACATACCGGTTTTGGGATGCTGCACAGAAAGGGTTTGCAAACCGCTGAATCCACACGTGAGTTTAAGTCTGTCAGTTGAATGCACACATTGACAACCATTCAGTTAGATAGCTCCGTTTTGGTTTTAGAAGCAGATATTTCTCTGTACAGCCTATGGTCCCATTCACTCGGGAATATCCCAACGCAGCTCCTAGAAGAAACGTGTTTCTGACTCGCTGAATCTCAACATAGATTCAACTCTCTTAGGTGAACGAACGCACAGCAGAGCAGTTTCAAGGAAACGTTTCTCCTGAGTTTTAGACGAAGCTTCCTACTGTTTAGTACGGATGCCGGCATTGGGCTGGACATACCGGTTTTGGGATTCTGCACAGAAATGGTTTGCAAACCGCTGAATCCACACGTGAGTTTAACTCTGTCAGTTGAATGCACACATTGACAACCATTCAGTTAGATAGCTCCATTTTGGTTTTAGAAGCAGATATTTCTCTGTACAGCCTATGGTCCCATTCACTCGGGAATATCCCAACGCAGCTCCTAGAAGAAACGTGTTTCTGACTCGCTGAATCTCAACATAGATTCAACTCTCATAGGTGAACGAACGCACAGCAGAGCAGTTTCAAGGAAACGTTTCTCCTGAGTCTCAGACGAAGTTTCCTGCTGTTTAGTACGTATGCCGGCATTGGGCTGGAGATACCGGTTTTGGGATTCTGCACAGAAAGGGTTTGCAAACCGCTGAATCCACACGTGAGTTGAACTCTGTCAGTTGAATGCACACATTGACAACCATTCAGTTTGATAGCACCCTTTTGGTTTTAGAAGCAGATATTTCTCTGTACAGCCTATGGTCCCATTCACTCGGGAATATCCCAACGCAGCTCCTAGAAGAAACGTGTTTCTGACTCGCTGAATCTCAACATAGATTCAACTCTCTTAGGTGAACGAACGCACAGCAGAGCAGTTTCAAGGAAACGTTTCTCCTGAGTCTTAGACGAAGTTTCCTGCTGTTTAGTACGTATGCCGGCATTGGACTGGACATACCGGTTTTGGGATTCTGCACAGAAAGGGTTTGCAAACCGCTGAATCCACACGTGAGTTTAACTCTGTCAGTTGAATGCACACATTGACAACCATTCAGTTAGATAGCACCCTTTTGGTTTTAGAAGCAGATATTTCTCTGTACAGCCTATGGTCCCATTCACTCGGGAATATCCCAACGCAGCTCCTAGAAGAAACGAGTTTCTGACTCGCTGAATCTCAACATAGATTCAACTCTCTTAGTTGAACGAACGCACAGCAGAGCAGTTTCAAGGAAACGTTTCTCCTGAGTCTTAGACGAAGTTTCCTGCTGTTTAGTACGGATGCCGGCATTGGGCTGGAAATACCGGTTTTGGGATTCTGCACAGAAAGGGTTTGGAAACCGCTGAATCCACACCTGAGTTTAACTCTGTCAGTTGAATGCACACATTGACAACCATTCAGTTAGATAGCTCCGTTTTGGTTTTAGAAGCAGATATTTCTCTGTACAGCCTATGGTCCCATTCACTCGGGAATATCCCAACGCTGCTCCTAGCATAAACGTGTTTCTGACCCGCTGAATCTCAACATAGATTCAACTCTCTTAGGTGAACGAACGTACAGCAGAGCAGTTTCAAGGAAACGTTTCTCCTGAGTCTTAGACGAAGTTTCCTGCTGTTTAGTACGTATGCCGGCATTGGGCTGGAAATACCGGTTTTGGGATTCTGCACAGAAAGGTTTTGCAAACCGCTGAATCCACACGTGAGTTTAACTCCGTCAGTTGAATGCACACATTGAGAACCATTCAGTTTGATAGCACAGTTTTGGTTTTAGAAGCAGATATTTCTCTGTACAGCCTATGGTCCCATTCACTCGGGAATATCCCAATGCAGCTCCTAGAAGAAACGTGTTTCTGACTCGCTGAATCTCAACGTAGATTCAACTCTCTTAGGTGAACGAACGCACAGCAGAGCAGTTTCAAGGAAACGTTTCTCCTGAGTCTTAGACGAAGTTTCCTGCTGGTTAGTGCGTATGCCGGCATTGGGCTGGAAATACCGGTTTTGGGATTCTGCACAGAAAGGGTTTGCAAACCGCTGAATCCACACGTGAGTTTAACTCTGTCAGTTGAATGCACACATTGACAACCATTCAGTTAGATAGCTCCGTTTTCGTTTTAGAAGCAGATATTTCTCTGTACAGCCTATGGTCCCATTCACTCGGGAATATCCCAACGCAGCTCCTAGCATAAACGTGTTTCTGACTCGCTGAATCTCAACATAGATTCAACTCTCTTAGGTGAACGAACGCACAGCAGAGCAGTTTCAAGGAAACGTTTCTCCTGAGTTTTAGACGAAGTTTCCTGCTGTTTAGTACGGATGCCGGCATTGGGCTGGAAATACCGGTTTTGGGATTCTGCACAGAAAGGGTTTGCAAACCGCTGAATCCACACGTGAGTTTAACTCTGTCAGTTGAATGCACACATTGACAACCATTCAGTTAGATAGCTCCGTTTTGGTTTTAGAAGCAGATATTTCTCTGTACAGCCTATGGTCCCATTCACTCGGGAATATCCCAACGCAGCTCCTAGAAGAAACGTGTTTCTGACTCGCTGAATCTCAACATAGATTCAACTCTCTTAGGTGAACGAACGCACAGCAGAGCAGTTTCAAGGAAACGTTTCTCCTGAGTTTTAGACGAAGCTTCCTACTGTTTAGTACGGATGCCGGCATTGGGCTGGACATACCGGTTATGGGATTCTGCACAGAAATGGTTTGCAAACCGCTGAATCCACACGTGAGTTTAACTCTGTCAGTTGAATGCACACATTGACAACCATTCAGTTAGATAGCTCCGTTTTGGTTTTAGAAGCAGATATTTCTCTGTACAGCCTATGGTCCCATTCACTCGGGAATATCCCAACGCAGCTCCTAGAAGAAACGTGTTTCTGACTCGCTGAATCTCAACATAGATTCAACTCTCTTAGGTGAACGAACGCACAGCAGAGAAGTTTCATGGAAACGTTTCTCCTGAGTTTTAGACGAAGTTTCCTGCTGTTTAGTACGGATGACGGCATTGGGCTGGAAATACCGGTTTTGGGATTCTGCACAGAAAGGGTTTGCAAACCGCTGAATCCACACGTGAGTTTAACTCTGTCAGTTGAATGCACACATTGACAAACATTCAGTTTGATAGCACCCTTTTGGTTTTAGAAGCAGATATTTCTCTGTACAGCCTATTGTCCCATTCACTCGGGAATATCCCAACGCAGCTCCTAGAAGAAACGTGTTTCTGACTCGCTGAATCTCAACATAGATTCAACTCTCTTAGGTGAACGAACGCACAGCAGAGCAGTTTCAAGGAAACGTTTCTCCTGAGTTTTAGACGAAGTTTCCTGCTGTTTAGTACGGATGCCGGCATTGGGCTGGAAATACCGGTTTTGGGATTCTGCACAGAAAGGGTTTGCAAACCGCTGAATCCACACGTGAGTTTAACTCTGTCAGTTGAATGGACACATTGACAACCATTCAGTTAGATAGCTCCGTTTTGGTTTTAGAAGCAGATATTTCTCTGTACAGCCTATGGTCCCATTCACTCGGGAATATCCTAATGCAGCTCCTAGAAGAAACGTGTTTCTGACTCGCTGAATCTCAACATAGATTCAACTCTCTTAGGTGAACGAATGCACAGCAGAGAAGTTTCAAGGAAACGTTTCTCCTGAGTTTTAGACGAAGCTTCCTACTGTTTAGTACGGATGCCGGCATTGGGCTGGACATACCGGTTTTGGGATTCTGCACAGAAATGGTTTACAAACCGCTGAATCCACACGTGAGTTTAACTCTGTCAGTTGAATGCACACATTGACAACCATTCAGTTAGATAGCACCGTTTTGGTTTTAGAAGCAGATATTTCTCTGTACAGCCTATGGTCCCATTCACTCGGGAATATCCCAACGCAGCTCCTAGAAGAAACGTGTTTCTGACTCGCTGAATCTCAACATAGATTCAACTCTCTTAGGTGAACGAACGCACAGCAGAGAAGTTTCAAGGAAACGTTTCTCCTGAGTTTTAGACGAAGCTTCCTACTGTTTAGTACGGATGCCGGCATTGGGCTGGACATACCGGTTTTGGGATTCTGCACAGAAATGGTTTACAAACCGCTGAATCCACACGTGAGTTTAACTCTGTCAGTTGAATACACACATTGAAAACCATTCAGTTAGATAGCACCGTTTTGGTTTTAGAAGCAGATATTTCTCTGTACATCCTATGTTCCCTTTCACCCGGGAATATCCCAACGCAGCTCCTAGAAGAAACGTGTTTCTGACTCGCTGAATCTCAACATAGATTCAACTCTCTTAGGTGAACGAACGCACAGCAGAGCAGTTTCAAGGAAACGTTTCTCCTGAGTTTTAGACGAAGTTTCCTGCTGTTTAGTACGGATGCCGGCATTGGGCTGGACATACCGGTTTTGGGATTCTGCACAGAAAGGGTTTGCAAACCGCTGAATACACACGTGAGTTTAACTCTGTCAGTTGAATGCACACATTGACAACCATTCAGTTTGATAGCACACTTTTGGTTTTAGAAGCAGATATTTCTCTGTACAGCCTATGGTCCCATTCACTCGGGAATATCCCAACGCAGCTCCTAGAAGTAACGTGTTTCTGACTCGCTGAATCTCAACATAGATTCAACTCTCTTAGGTGAACGAACGCACAGCAGAGCAGTTTCAAGGAAACGTTTCTCCTGAGTTTTAGACGAAGTTTCCTGCTGTTTAGTACGGATGCCGGCATTGGACTGGAAATACCGGTTTTGGGATTCTGCACAGAAAGGGTTTGCAAACCGCTGAATCCACACGTGAGTTTAACTCTGTCAGTTGAATGCACACATTGACAACCATTCAGTTTGATAGCACACTTTTGATTTTAGAAGCAGATATATCTCTGTACAGCCTATGGTCCCATTCACTAGGGAATATCCCAACGCAGCTCCTAGAAGAAACGTGTTTCTGACTCGCTGAATCTCAACATAGATTCAACTCTCTTAGGTGAACGAACGCACAGCAGAGCAGTTTCAAGGAAACGTTTCTCCTGAGTCTTAGACGAAGTTTCCTGCTGTTTAGTACGTATGCCGGCATTGGGCTGGAAATACCGGTTTTGGGATTCTGCACAGAAAGGGTTTGCAAACCGCTGAATCCACACGTGAGTTTAACTCTGTCAGTTGAATGCACACGTTGACAACCATTCAGTTAGATAGCTCCGTTTTGGTTTTAGAAGCAGATATTTCTCTGTACAGCCTATGGTCCCATTCACTCGGGAATATCCCAACGCAGCTCCTAGAAGAAACGTGTTTCTGACTCGCTGAATCTCAACATAGATTCAACTCTCTTAGGTGAACGAACGCACAGCAGAGCAGTTTCAAGGAAACGTTTCTCCTGAGTTTTAGACGAAGTTTCCTGCTGTTTAGTACGGATGCCGGCATTGGGCTGGACATACCGGTTTTGGGATGCTGCACAGAAAGGGTTTGCAAACCGCTGAATCCACACGTGAGTTTAACTCTGTCAGTTGAATGCACTCATTGACAACCATTCAGTTTGATAGCACACTTTTGGTTTTAGAAGCAGATATTTCTCTGTACAGCCTATGGTCCCATTCACTCGGGAATATCCCAACGCAGCTCCTAGAAGTAACGTGTTTCTGACTCGCTGAATCTCAACATAGATTCAACTCTCTTAGGTGAACGAACGCACAGCAGAGCAGTTTCATGGAAACGTTTCTCCTGAGTTTTAGACGAAGTTTCCTGCTGTTTAGTACGTATGCCGGCATTGGGCTGGAGATACCGGTTTTGGGATTCTGCACAGAAAGGGTTTGCAAACCGCTGAATCCACACGTGAGTTTAACTCTGTCAGTTGAATGCACACATTGACAACCATTCAGTTTGATAGCACCCTTTTGGTTTTAGAAGCAGATATTTGTCTGTACAGCCTATGGTCCCATTCACTCGGGAATATCCCAACGCAGCTCCTAGCATAAACGTGTTTCTGACTCGCTGAATCTCAACATAGATTCAACTCTCTTAGGTGAACGAACGCACAGGAGAGCAGTTTCAAGGAAACGTTTCTCCTGAGTCTTAGACGAAGTTTCCTGCTGTTTAGTACGTATGCCGGCATTGGACTGGACATACCGGTTTTGGGATTCTGCACAGAAAGGGTTTGCAAACCGCTGAATCCACACGTGAGTTTAACTCTGTCAGTTGAATGCACACATTGACAACCATTCAGTTAGATAGCACCCTTTTGGTTTTAGAAGCAGATATTTCTCTGTACAGCCTATGGTCCCATTCACTCGGGAATATCCCAACGCAGCTCCTAGAAGAAACGTGTTTCTGACTCGCTGAATCTCAACGTAGATTCAACTCTCTTAGGTGAACGAACGCACAGCAGAGCAGTTTCAAGGAAACGTTTCTCCTGAGTCTTAGACGAAGTTTCCTGCTGTTTAGTGCGTATGCCGGCATTGGGCTGGAAATACCGGTTTTGGGATTCTGCACAGAAAGGGTTTGCAAACCGCTGAATCCACACGTGAGTTTAACTCTGTCAGTTGAATGCACACATTGACAACCATTCAGTTAGATAGCTCCGTTTTCGTTTTAGAAGCAGATATTTCTCTGTACAGCCTATGGTCCCATTCACTCGGGAATATCCCAACGCAGCTCCTAGCATAAACGTGTTTCTGACTCGCTGAATCTCAACATAGATTCAACTCTCTTAGGTGAACGAACGCACAGCAGAGCAGTTTCAAGGAAACGTTTCTCCTGAGTTTTAGACGAAGTTTCCTGCTGTTTAGTACGGATGCCGGCATTGGGCTGGAAATACCGGTTTTGGGATTCTGCACAGAAAGGGTTTGCAAACCGCTGAATCCACACGTGAGTTTAACTCTGTCAGTTGAATGCACACATTGACAACCATTCAGTTAGATAGCTCCGTTTTGGTTTTAGAAGCAGATATTTCTCTGTACAGCCTATGGTCCCATTCACTCGGGAATATCCCAACGCAGCTCCTAGAAGAAACGTGTTTCTGACTCGCTGAATCTCAACATAGATTCAACTCTCTTAGGTGAACGAACGCACAGCAGAGCAGTTTCAAGGAAACGTTTCTCCTGAGTTTTAGACGAAGCTTCCTACTGTTTAGTACGGATGCCGGCATTGGGCTGGACATACCGGTTTTGGGATTCTGCACAGAAATGGTTTGCAAACCGCTGAATCCACACGTGAGTTTAACTCTGTCAGTTGAATGCACACATTGACAACCATTCAGTTAGATAGCTCCGTTTTGGTTTTAGAAGCAGATATTTCTCTGTACAGCCTATGGTCCCATTCACTCGGGAATATCCCAACGCAGCTCCTAGAAGAAACGTGTTTCTGACTCGCTGAATCTCAACATAGATTCAACTCTCTTAGGGGAACGAACGCACAGCAGAGCAGTTTCAAGGAAACGTTTCTCCTGAGTTTTAGACGAAGTTTCCTGCTGTTTAGTACGGATGACGGCATTGGGCTGGAAATACCGGTTTTGGGATTCTGCACAGAAAGGGTTTGCAAACCGCTGAATCCACACGTGAGTTTAACTCTGTCAGTTGAATGCACACATTGACAAAAATTCAGTTTGATAGCACCCTTTTGGTTTTAGAAGCAGATATTTCTCTGTACAGCCTATTGTCCCATTCACTCGGGAATATCCCAACGCAGCTCCTAGAAGAAACGTGTTTCTGACTCGCTGAATCTCAACATAGATTCAACTCTCTTAGGTGAACGAACGCACAGCAGAGCAGTTTCAAGGAAACGTTTCTCCTGAGTCTTAGACGAAGTTTCCTGCTGTTTAATGCGTATGCCGGCATTGGGCTGGAAATACCGGTTTTGGGATTCTGCACAGAAAGGGTTTGCAAACCGCTGAATCCACACGTGAGTTTAACTCTGTCAGTTGAATGCACACATTGACAACCATTCAGTTAGATAGCTCCGTTTTGGTTTTAGAAGCAGATATTTCTCTGTACAGCCTATGGTCCCATTCACTCGGGAATATCCCAACGCATTTCCTAGCATAAACGTGTTTCTGACTCGCTGAATCTCAACATAGATTCAACTCTCTTAGGTGAACGAACGCACAGCAGAGCAGTTTCAAGGAAACGTTTCTCCTGAGTTTTAGACGAAGTTTCCTGCTGTTTAGTACGGATGCCGGCATTGGGCTGGAAATACCGGTTTTGGGATTCTGCACAGAAAGGGTTTGCAAACCGCTGAATCCACACGTGAGTTTAACTCTGTCAGTTGAATGGACACATTGACAACCATTCAGTTAGATAGCTCCGTTTTGGTTTTAGAAGCAGATATTTCTCTGTACAGCCTATGGTCCCATTCACTCGGGAATATCCTAATGCAGCTCCTAGAAGAAACGTGTTTCTGACTCGCTGAATCTCAACATAGATTCAACTCTCTTAGGTGAACGAACGCACAGCAGAGAAGTTTCAAGGAAACGTTTCTCCTGAGTTTTAGACGAAGCTTCCTACTGTTTAGTACGGATGCCGGCATTGGGCTGGACATACCGGTTTTGGGATTCTGCACAGAAATGGTTTACAAACCGCTGAATCCACACGTGAGTTTAACTCTGTCAGTTGAATGCACACATTGACAACCATTCAGTTAGATAGCACCGTTTTGGTTTTAGAAACAGATATTTCTCTGTACATCCTATGTTCCCATTCACTCGGGAATATCCCAACGCAGCTCCTAGAAGAAACGTGTTTCTGACTCGCTGAATCTCAACATAGATTCAACTCTCTTAGGTGAACGAACGCACAGCAGAGCAGTTTCAAGGAAACGTTTCTCCTGAGTTTTAGACGAAGTTTCCTGCTGTTTAGTACGGATGCCGGCATTGGGCTGGAAATACCGGTTTTGGGATTCTGCACAGAAAGGGTTTGCAAACCGCTGAATCCACACGTGAGTTTAACTCTGTCAGTTGAATGCACACATTGACAACCATTCAGTTTGATAGCACACTTTTGGTTTTAGAAGCAGATATTTCTCTGTACAGCCTATGGTCCCATTCACTCGGGAATATCCCAACGCAGCTCCTAGAAGAAACGTGTTTCTGACTCGCTGAATCTCAACATAGATTCAACTCTCTTAGGTGAACGAACGCACAGCAGAGAAGTTTCAAGGAAACGTTTCTCCTGAGTTTTAGACGAAGCTTCCTACTGTTTAGTACGGATGCCGGCATTGGGCTGGACATACCGGTTTTGGGATTCTGCACAGAAATGGTTTACAAACCGCTGAATCCACACGTGAGTTTAACTCTGTCAGTTGAATACACACATTGACAACCATTCAGTTAGATAGCACCGTTTTGGTTTTAGAAGCAGATATTTCTCTGTACATCCTATGTTCCCATTCACCCGGGAATATCCCAACGCAGCTCCTAGAAGAAACGTGTTTCTGACTCGCTGAATCTCAACATAGATTCAACTCTCTTAGGTGAACGAACGCACAGCAGAGCAGTTTCAAGGAAACGTTTCTCCTGAGTTTTAGACGAAGTTTCCTGCTGTTTAGTACGGATGCCGGCATTGGGCTGGACATACCGGTTTTGGGCTTCTGCACAGAAAGGGTTTGCAAACCGCTGAATCCACACGTGAGTTTAACTCTGTCAGTTGAATGCACACATTGACAACCATTCAGTTTGATAGCACACTTTTGGTTTTAGAAGCAGATATTTCTCTGTACAGCCTATGGTCCCATTCACTCGGGAATATCCCAACGCAGCTCCTAGAAGTAACGTGTTTCTGACTCGCTGAATCTCAACATAGATTCAACTCTCTTAGGTGAACGAACGCACAGCAGAGTAGTTTCAAGGAAACGTTTCTCCTGAGTTTTAGACGAAGTTTCCTGCTGTTTAGTACGGATGCCGGCATTGGGCTGGAAATACCGGTTTTGGGATTCTGCACAGAAAGGGTTTGCAAACCGCTGAATCCAAACGTGAGTTTAACTCTGTCAGTTGAATGCACACATTGACAACCATTCAGTTAGATAGCTCCGTTTTGGTTTTAGAAGCAGATATTTCTCTGTACAGCCTATGGTCCCATTCACTCGGGAATATCCCAACGCAGCTCCTAGAAGAAACGTGTTTCTGACTCGCTGAATCTCAACATAGATTCAACTCTCTTAGGTGAACGAACGCACAGCAGAGCAGTTTCAAGGAAACGTTTCTCCTGAGTCTTAGACGAAGTTTCCTGCTGTTTAGTACGTATGCCGGCATTGGGCTGGAAATACCGGTTTTGGGATTCTGCACAGAAAGGGTTTGCAAACCGCTGAATCCACACGTGAGTTTAACTCTGTCAGTTGAATGCACACGTTGACAACCATTCAGTTAGATAGCTCCGTTTTGGTTTTAGAAGCAGATATTTCTCTGTACAGCCTATGGTCCCATTCACTCGGGAATATCCCAACGCAGCTCCTAGAAGAAACGTGTTTCTGACTCGCTGAATCTCAACATAGATTCAACTCTCTTAGGTGAACGAACTCACAGCAGAGCAGTTTCAAGGAAACGTTTCTCCTGAGTTTTAGACGAAGTTTCCTGCTGTTTAGTACGGATGCCGGCATTGGGCTGGACATACCGGTTTTGGGATGCTGCACAGAAAGGGTTTGCAAACCGCTGAATCCACACGTGAGTTTAACTCTGTCAGTTGAATGCACACATTGACAACCATTCAGTTAGATAGCTCCGTTTTGGTTTTAGAAGCAGATATTTCTCTGTACAGCCTATGGTCCCATTCACTCGGGAATATCCCAACGCAGCTCCTAGAAGAAACGTGTTTCTGACTCGCTGAATCTCAACATAGATTCAACTCTCTTAGGTGAACGAACGCACAGCAGAGCAGTTTCAAGGAAACGTTTCTCCTGAGTCTTAGACGAAGTTTCCTGCTGTTTAGTACGGATGCCGGCATTGGGCTGGAAATACCGGTTTTGGGATTCTGCACAGAAAGGGTTTGCAAACCGCTGAATCCACACGTGAGTTTAACTCTGTCAGTTGAATGCACACATTGACAACCATTCAGTTAGATAGCTCCGTTTTGGTTTTAGAAGCAGATATTTCTCTGTACAGCCTATGGTCCCATTCACTCGGGAATATCCCAACGCAGCTCCTAGAATACACGTGTTTCTGACTCGCTGAATCTCAACATAGATTCAACTCTCTTAGGTGAACGAACGCACAGCAGAGCAGTTTCAAGGAAACGTTTCTCCTGAGTTTTAGACGAGGTTTCCTGCTGTTTAGTACGGATGCCGGCATTGGGCTGGACATACCGGTTTTGGGATTCTGCACAGAAAGGGTTTGCAAACCGCTGAATCCACACGTGAGTTTAACTCTGTCAGTTGAATGCACACATTGACAACCATTCAGTTTGATAGCACCCTTTTGGTTTTAGAAGCAGATATTTCTCTGTACAGCCTATGGTCCCATTCACTCGGGAATATCCCAACGCAGCTCCTAGAAGAAACGTGTTTCTGACTCGCTGAATCTCAACATAGATTCAACTCTCTTAGGTGAACGAACGCACAGCAGAGCAGTTTCAAGGAAACGTTTCTCCTGAGTTTTAGACGAAGTTTCCTGCTGTTTAGTACGTATGCCGGCATTGGGCTGGAGATACCGGTTTTGGGATTCTGCACAGAAAGGGTTTGCAAACCGCTGAATCCACACGTGAGTTTAACTCTGTCAGTTGAATGCACACATTGACAACCATTCAGTTAGATAGCTCCGTTTTGGTTTTAGAAGCAGATATTTCTCTGTACAGCCTATGGTCCCATTCACTCGGGAATATCCCAACGCAGCTCCTAGAAGTAACGTGTTTCTGACTCGCTGAATCTCAACATAGATTCAACTCTCTTAGGTGAACGAACGCACAGCAGAGCAGTTTCAAGGAAACGTTTCTCCTGAGTCTTAGACGAAGTTTCCTGCTGTTTAGTACGTATGCCGGCATTGGGCTGGAAATACCGGTTTTGGGATTCTGCACAGAAAGGGTTTGCAAACCGCTGAATCCACACGTGAGTTTAACTCTGTCAGTTGAATGCACACGTTGACAACCATTCAGTTAGATAGCTCCGTTTTGGTTTTAGAAGCAGATATTTCTCTGTACAGCCTATGGTCCCATTCACTCGGGAATATCCCAACGCAGCTCCTAGAAGAAACGTGTTTCTGACTCGCTGAATCTCAACATAGATTCAACTCTCTTAGGTGAACGAACTCACAGCAGAGCAGTTTCAAGGAAACGTTTCTCCTGAGTTTTAGACGAAGTTTCCTGCTGTTTAGTACGGATGCCGGCATTGGGCTGGACATACCGGTTTTGGGATGCTGCACAGAAAGGGTTTGCAAACCGCTGAATCCACACGTGAGTTTAACTCTGTCAGTTGAATGCACACATTGACAACCATTCAGTTAGATAGCTCCGTTTTGGTTTTAGAAGCAGATATTTCTCTGTACAGCCTATGGTCCCATTCACTCGGGAATATCCCAACGCAGCTCCTAGAAGAAACGTGTTTCTGACTCGCTGAATCTCAACATAGATTCAACTCTCTTAGGTGAACGAACGCACAGCAGAGCAGTTTCAAGGAAACGTTTCTCCTGAGTCTTAGACGAAGTTTCCTGCTGTTTAGTACGGATGCCGGCATTGGGCTGGAAATACCGGTTTTGGGATTCTGCACAGAAAGGGTTTGCAAACCGCTGAATCCACACGTGAGTTTAACTCTGTCAGTTGAATGCACACATTGACAACCATTCAGTTAGATAGCTCCGTTTTGGTTTTAGAAGCAGATATTTCTCTGTACAGCCTATGGTCCCATTCACTCGGGAATATCCCAACGCAGCTCCTAGAATACACGTGTTTCTGACTCGCTGAATCTCAACATAGATTCAACTCTCTTAGGTGAACGAACGCACAGCAGAGCAGTTTCAAGGAAACGTTTCTCCTGAGTTTTAGACGAGGTTTCCTGCTGTTTAGTACGGATGCCGGCATTGGGCTGGACATACCGGTTTTGGGATTCTGCACAGAAAGGGTTTGCAAACCGCTGAATCCACACGTGAGTTTAACTCTGTCAGTTGAATGCACACATTGACAACCATTCAGTTTGATAGCACCCTTTTGGTTTTAGAAGCAGATATTTCTCTGTACAGCCTATGGTCCCATTCACTCGGGAATATCCCAACGCAGCTCCTAGAAGAAACGTGTTTCTGACTCGCTGAATCTCAACATAGATTCAACTCTCTTAGGTGAACGAACGCACAGCAGAGCAGTTTCAAGGAAACGTTTCTCCTGAGTTTTAGACGAAGTTTCCTGCTGTTTAGTACGTATGCCGGCATTGGGCTGGAGATACCGGTTTTGGGATTCTGCACAGAAAGGGTTTGCAAACCGCTGAATCCACACGTGAGTTTAACTCTGTCAGTTGAATGCACACATTGACAACCATTCAGTTTGATAGCACCCTTTTGGTTTTAGAAGCAGATATTTGTCTGTACAGCCTATGGTCCCATTCACTCGGGAATATCCCAACGCAGCTCCTAGCATAAACGTGTTTCTGACTCGCTGAATCTCAACATAGATTCAACTCTCTTAGGTGAACGAACGCACAGGAGAGCAGTTTCAAGGAAACGTTTCTCCTGAGTCTTAGACGAAGTTTCCTGCTGTTTAGTACGTATGCCGGCATTGGACTGGACATACCGGTTTTGGGATTCTGCACAGAAAGGGTTTGCAAACCGCTGAATCCACACGTGAGTTTAACTCTGTCAGTTGAATGCACACATTGACAACCATTCAGTTAGATAGCACCCTTTTGGTTTTAGAAGCAGATATTTCTCTGTACAGCCTATGGTCCCATTCACTCGGGAATATCCCAACGCAGCTCCTAGAAGAAACGAGTTTCTGACTCGCTGAATCTCAACATAGATTCAACTCTCTTAGGTGAACGAACGCACAGCAGAGCAGTTTCAAGGAAACGTTTCTCCTGAGTCTTAGACGAAGTTTCCTGCTGTTTAGTACGGATGCCGGCATTGGGCTGGAAATACCGGTTTTGGGATTCTGCACAGAAAGGGTTTGGAAACCGCTGAATCCACACGTGAGTTTAACTCTGTCAGTTGAATGCACACATTGACAACCATTCAGTTAGATAGCTCCGTTTTGGTTTTAGAAGCAGATATTTCTCTGTACAGCCTATGGTCCCATTCACTCGGGAATATCCCAACGCAGCTCCTAGAAGAAACGTGTTTCTGACTCGCTGAATCTCAACATAGATTCAACTCTCTTAGGTGAACGAACGCACAGCAGAGCAGTTTCAAGGAAACGTTTCTCCTGAGTTTTAGACGAAGCTTCCTACTGTTTAGTACGGATGCCGGCATTGGGCTGGACATACCGGTTTTGGGATTCTGCACAGAAATGGTTTGCAAACCGCTGAATCCACACGTGAGTTTAACTCTGTCAGTTGAATGCACACATTGACAACCATTCAGTTAGATAGCTCCGTTTTGGTTTTAGAAGCAGATATTTCTCTGTACAGCCTATGGTCCCATTCACTCGGGAATATCCCAACGCAGCTCCTAGAAGAAACGTGTTTCTGACTCGCTGAATCTCAACATAGATTCAACTCTCTTAGGGGAACGAACGCACAGCAGAGCAGTTTCAAGGAAACGTTTCTCCTGAGTTTTAGACGAAGTTTCCTGCTGTTTAGTACGGATGACGGCATTGGGCTGGAAATACCGGTTTTGGGATTCTGCACAGAAAGGGTTTGCAAACCGCTGAATCCACACGTGAGTTTAACTCTGTCAGTTGAATGCACACATTGACAAACATTCAGTTTGATAGCACCCTTTTGGTTTTAGAAGCAGATATTTCTCTGTACAGCCTATTGTCCCATTCACTCGGGAATATCCCAACGCAGCTCCTAGAAGAAACGTGTTTCTGACTCGCTGAATCTCAACATAGATTCAACTCTCTTAGGTGAACGAACGCACAGCAGAGCAGTTTCAAGGAAACGTTTCTCCTGAGTTTTAGACGAAGTTTCCTGCTGTTTAGTACGGATGACGGCATTGGGCTGGAAATACCGGTTTTGGGATTCTGCACAGAAAGGGTGTGTAAACCGCTGAATCCACACGTGAGTTTAACTCTGTCAGTTGAATGCACACATTGACAACCATTCAGTTTGATAGCACACTTTTGGTTTTAGAAGCAGATATTTCTCTGTACAGCCTATGGTCCCATTCACTCGGGAATATCCCAACGCAGCTCCTAGAAGAAACGTGTTTCTGACTCGCTGAATCTCAACATAGATTCAACTCTCTTAGGTGAACGAACGCACAGCAGAGCAGTTTCAAGGAAACGTTTCTCCTGAGTCTTAGACGAAGTTTCCTGCTGTTTAATGCGTATGCCGGCATTGGGCTGGAAATACCGGTTTTGGGATTCTGCACAGAAAGGGTTTGCAAACCGCTGAATCCACACGTGAGTTTAACTCTGTCAGTTGAATGCACACATTGACAACCATTCAGTTAGATAGCTCCGTTTTGGTTTTAGAAGCAGATATTTCTCTGTACAGCCTATGGTCCCATTCACTCGGGAATATCCCAACGCATTTCCTAGCATAAACGTGTTTCTGACTCGCTGAATCTCAACATAGATTCAACTCTCTTAGGTGAACGAACGCACAGCAGAGCAGTTTCAAGGAAACGTTTCTCCTGAGTTTTAGACGAAGTTTCCTGCTGTTTAGTACGGATGCCGGCATTGGGCTGGAAATACCGGTTTTGGGATTCTGCACAGAAAGGGTTTGCAAACCGCTGAATCCACACGTGAGTTTAACTCTGTCAGTTGAATGGACACATTGACAACCATTCAGTTAGATAGCTCCGTTTTGGTTTTAGAAGCAGATATTTCTCTGTACAGCCTATGGTCCCATTCACTCGGGAATATCCTAATGCAGCTCCTAGAAGAAACGTGTTTCTGACTCGCTGAATCTCAACATAGATTCAACTCTCTTAGGTGAACGAACGCACAGCAGAGAAGTTTCAAGGAAACGTTTCTCCTGAGTTTTAGACGAAGCTTCCTACTGTTTAGTACGGATGCCGGCATTGGGCTGGACATACCGGTTTTGGGATTCTGCACAGAAATGGTTTACAAACCGCTGAATCCACACGTGAGTTTAACTCTGTCAGTTGAATGCACACATTGACAACCATTCAGTTAGATAGCACCGTTTTGGTTTTAGAAACAGATATTTCTCTGTACATCCTATGTTCCCATTCACTCGGGAATATCCCAACGCAGCTCCTAGAAGAAACGTGTTTCTGACTCGCTGAATCTCAACATAGATTCAACTCTCTTAGGTGAACGAACGCACAGCAGAGCAGTTTCAAGGAAACGTTTCTCCTGAGTTTTAGACGAAGTTTCCTGCTGTTTAGTACGGATGCCGGCATTGGGCTGGAAATACCGGTTTTGGGATTCTGCACAGAAAGGGTTTGCAAACCGCTGAATCCACACGTGAGTTTAACTCTGTCAGTTGAATGCACACATTGACAACCATTCAGTTTGATAGCACACTTTTGGTTTTAGAAGCAGATATTTCTCTGTACAGCCTATGGTCCCATTCACTCGGGAATATCCCAACGCAGCTCCTAGAAGAAACGTGTTTCTGACTCGCTGAATCTCAACATAGATTCAACTCTCTTAGGTGAACGAACGCACAGCAGAGAAGTTTCAAGGAAACGTTTCTCCTGAGTTTTAGACGAAGCTTCCTACTGTTTAGTACGGATGCCGGCATTGGGCTGGACATACCGGTTTTGGGATTCTGCACAGAAATGGTTTACAAACCGCTGAATCCACACGTGAGTTTAACTCTGTCAGTTGAATACACACATTGACAACCATTCAGTTAGATAGCACCGTTTTGGTTTTAGAAGCAGATATTTCTCTGTACATCCTATGTTCCCATTCACCCGGGAATATCCCAACGCAGCTCCTAGAAGAAACGTGTTTCTGACTCGCTGAATCTCAACATAGATTCAACTCTCTTAGGTGAACGAACGCACAGCAGAGCAGTTTCAAGGAAACGTTTCTCCTGAGTTTTAGACGAAGTTTCCTGCTGTTTAGTACGGATGCCGGCATTGGGCTGGACATACCGGTTTTGGGCTTCTGCACAGAAAGGGTTTGCAAACCGCTGAATCCACACGTGAGTTTAACTCTGTCAGTTGAATGCACACATTGACAACCATTCAGTTTGATAGCACACTTTTGGTTTTAGAAGCAGATATTTCTCTGTACAGCCTATGGTCCCATTCACTCGGGAATATCCCAACGCAGCTCCTAGAAGTAACGTGTTTCTGACTCGCTGAATCTCAACATAGATTCAACTCTCTTAGGTGAACGAACGCACAGCAGAGTAGTTTCAAGGAAACGTTTCTCCTGAGTTTTAGACGAAGTTTCCTGCTGTTTAGTACGGATGCCGGCATTGGGCTGGAAATACCGGTTTTGGGATTCTGCACAGAAAGGGTTTGCAAACCGCTGAATCCACACGTGAGTTTAACTCTGTCAGTTGAATGCACACATTGACAACCATTCAGTTAGATAGCTCCGTTTTGGTTTTAGAAGCAGATATTTCTCTGTACAGCCTATGGTCCCATTCACTCGGGAATATCCCAACGCAGCTCCTAGAAGAAACGTGTTTCTGACTCGCTGAATCTCAACATAGATTCAACTCTCTTAGGTGAACGAACGCACAGCAGAGCAGTTTCAAGGAAACGTTTCTCCTGAGTCTTAGACGAAGTTTCCTGCTGTTTAGTACGTATGCCGGCATTGGGCTGGAAATACCGGTTTTGGGATTCTGCACAGAAAGGGTTTGCAAACCGCTGAATCCACACGTGAGTTTAACTCTGTCAGTTGAATGCACACGTTGACAACCATTCAGTTAGATAGCTCCGTTTTGGTTTTAGAAGCAGATATTTCTCTGTACAGCCTATGGTCCCATTCACTCGGGAATATCCCAACGCAGCTCCTAGAAGAAACGTGTTTCTGACTCGCTGAATCTCAACATAGATTCAACTCTCTTAGGTGAACGAACTCACAGCAGAGCAGTTTCAAGGAAACGTTTCTCCTGAGTTTTAGACGAAGTTTCCTGCTGTTTAGTACGGATGCCGGCATTGGGCTGGACATACCGGTTTTGGGATGCTGCACAGAAAGGGTTTGCAAACCGCTGAATCCACACGTGAGTTTAACTCTGTCAGTTGAATGCACACATTGACAACCATTCAGTTAGATAGCTCCGTTTTGGTTTTAGAAGCAGATATTTCTCTGTACAGCCTATGGTCCCATTCACTCGGGAATATCCCAACGCAGCTCCTAGAAGAAACGTGTTTCTGACTCGCTGAATCTCAACATAGATTCAACTCTCTTAGGTGAACGAACGCACAGCAGAGCAGTTTCAAGGAAACGTTTCTCCTGAGTCTTAGACGAAGTTTCCTGCTGTTTAGTACGGATGCCGGCATTGGGCTGGAAATACCGGTTTTGGGATTCTGCACAGAAAGGGTTTGCAAACCGCTGAATCCACACGTGAGTTTAACTCTGTCAGTTGAATGCACACATTGACAACCATTCAGTTAGATAGCTCCGTTTTGGTTTTAGAAGCAGATATTTCTCTGTACAGCCTATGGTCCCATTCACTCGGGAATATCCCAACGCAGCTCCTAGAATACACGTGTTTCTGACTCGCTGAATCTCAACATAGATTCAACTCTCTTAGGTGAACGAACGCACAGCAGAGCAGTTTCAAGGAAACGTTTCTCCTGAATTTTAGACGAGGTTTCCTGCTGTTTAGTACGGATGCCGGCATTGGGCTGGACATACCGGTTTTGGGATTCTGCACAGAAAGGGTTTGCAAACCGCTGAATCCACACGTGAGTTTAACTCTGTCAGTTGAATGCACACATTGACAACCATTCAGTTTGATAGCACCCTTTTGGTTTTAGAAGCAGATATTTCTCTGTACAGCCTATGGTCCCATTCACTCGGGAATATCCCAACGCAGCTCCTAGAAGAAACGTGTTTCTGACTCGCTGAATCTCAACATAGATTCAACTCTCTTAGGTGAACGAACGCACAGCAGAGCAGTTTCAAGGAAACGTTTCTCCTGAGTTTTAGACGAAGTTTCCTGCTGTTTAGTACGTATGCCGGCATTGGGCTGGAGATACCGGTTTTGGGATTCTGCACAGAAAGGGTTTGCAAACCGCTGAATCCACACGTGAGTTTAACTCTGTCAGTTGAATGCACACATTGACAACCATTCAGTTTGATAGCACCCTTTTGGTTTTAGAAGCAGATATTTGTCTGTACAGCCTATGGTCCCATTCACTCGGGAATATCCCAACGCAGCTCCTAGCATAAACGTGTTTCTGACTCGCTGAATCTCAACATAGATTCAACTCTCTTAGGTGAACGAACGCACAGGAGAGCAGTTTCAAGGAAACGTTTCTCCTGAGTCTTAGACGAAGTTTCCTGCTGTTTAGTACGTATGCCGGCATTGGACTGGACATACCGGTTTTGGGATTCTGCACAGAAAGGGTTTGCAAACCGCTGAATCCACACGTGAGTTTAACTCTGTCAGTTGAATGCACACATTGACAACCATTCAGTTAGATAGCACCCTTTTGGTTTTAGAAGCAGATATTTCTCTGTACAGCCTATGGTCCCATTCACTCGGGAATATCCCAACGCAGCTCCTAGAAGAAACGAGTTTCTGACTCGCTGAATCTCAACATAGATTCAACTCTCTTAGGTGAACGAACGCACAGCAGAGCAGTTTCAAGGAAACGTTTCTCCTGAGTCTTAGACGAAGTTTCCTGCTGTTTAGTACGGATGCCGGCATTGGGCTGGAAATACCGGTTTTGGGATTCTGCACAGAAAGGGTTTGGAAACCGCTGAATCCACACCTGAGTTTAACTCTGTCAGTTGAATGCACACATTGACAACCATTCAGTTAGATAGCTCCGTTTTGGTTTTAGAAGCAGATATTTCTCTGTACAGCCTATGGTCCCATTCACTCGGGAATATCCCAACGCTGCTCCTAGCATAAACGTGTTTCTGACCCGCTGAATCTCAACATAGATTCAACTCTCTTAGGTGAACGAACGTACAGCAGAGCAGTTTCAAGGAAACGTTTCTCCTGAGTCTTAGACGAAGTTTCCTGCTGTTTAGTACGTATGCCGGCATTGGGCTGGAAATACCGGTTTTCGGATTCTGCACAGAAAGGGTTTGCAAACCGCTGAATCCACACGTGAGTTTAACTCCGTCAGTTGAATGCACACATTGAGAACCATTCAGTTTGATAGCACAGTTTTGGTTTTAGAAGCAGATATTTCTCTGTACAGCCTATGGTCCCATTCACTCGGGAATATCCCAATGCAGCTCCTAGAAGAAACGTGTTTCTGACTCGCTGAATCTCAACGTAGATTCAACTCTCTTAGGTGAACGAACGCACAGCGGAGCAGTTTCAAGGAAACGTTTCTCCTGAGTCTTAGACGAAGTTTCCTGCTGTTTAGTGCGTATGCCGGCATTGGGCTGGAAATACCGGTTTTGGGATTCTGCACAGAAAGGGTTTGCAAACCGCTGAATCCACACGTGAGTTTAACTCTGTCAGTTGAATGCACACATTGACAACCATTCAGTTAGATAGCTCCGTTTTCGTTTTAGAAGCAGATATTTCTCTGTACAGCCTATGGTCCCATTCACTCGGGAATATCCCAACGCAGCTCCTAGCATAAACGTGTTTCTGACTCGCTGAATCTCAACATAGATTCAACTCTCTTAGGTGATCGAACGCACAGCAGAGCAGTTTCAAGGAAACGTTTCTCCTGAGTTTTAGACGAAGTTTCCTGCTGTTTAGTACGGATGCCGGCATTGGGCTGGAAATACCGGTTTTGGGATTCTGCACAGAAAGGGTTTGCAAACCGCTGAATCCACACGTGAGTTTAACTCTGTCAGTTGAATGCACACATTGACAACCATTCAGTTAGATAGCTCCGTTTTGGTTTTAGAAGCAGATATTTCTCTGTACAGCCTATGGTCCCATTCACTCGGGAATATCCCAACGCAGCTCCTAGAAGAAACGTGTTTCTGACTCGCTGAATCTCAACATAGATTCAACTCTCTTAGGTGAACGAACGCACAGCAGATCAGTTTCAAGGAAACGTTTCTCCTGAGTTTTAGACGAAGCTTCCTACTGTTTAGTACGGATGCCGGCATTGGGCTGGACATACCGGTTTTGGGATTCTGCACAGAAATGGTTTGCAAACCGCTGAATCCACACGTGAGTTTAACTCTGTCAGTTGAATGCACACATTGACAACCATTCAGTTAGATAGCTCCGTTTTGGTTTTAGAAGCAGATATTTCTCTGTACAGCCTATGGTCCCATTCACTCGGGAATATCCCAACGCAGCTCCTAGAAGAAACGTGTTTCTGACTCGCTGAATCTCAACATAGATTCAACTCTCTTAGGTGAACGAACGCACAGCAGAGCAGTTTCAAGGAAACGTTTCTCCTGAGTTTTAGACGAAGTTTCCTGCTGTTTAGTACGGATGACGGCATTGGGCTGGAAATACCGGTTTTGGGATTCTGCACAGAAAGGGTTTGCAAACCGCTGAATCCACACGTGAGTTTAACTCTGTCAGTTGAATGCACACATTGACAAACATTCAGTTTGATAGCACCCTTTTGGTTTTAGAAGCAGATATTTCTCTGTACAGCCTATTGTCCCATTCACTCGGGAATATCCCAACGCAGCTCCTAGAAGAAACGTGTTTCTGACTCGCTGAATCTCAACATAGATTCAACTCTCTTAGGTGAACGAACGCACAGCAGAGCAGTTTCAAGGAAACGTTTCTCCTGAGTTTTAGACGAAGTTTCCTGCTGTTTAGTACGGATGACGGCATTGGGCTGGAAATACCGGTTTTGGGATTCTGCACAGAAAGGGTGTGTAAACCGCTGAATCCACACGTGAGTTTAACTCTGTCAGTTGAATGCACACATTGACAACCATTCAGTTTGATAGCACAGTTTTGGTTTTAGAAGCAGATATTTCTCTGTACAGCCTATGGTCCCATTCACTCGGGAATATCCCAACGCAGCTCCTAGAAGAAACGTGTTTCTGACTCGCTGAATCTCAACATAGATTCAACTCTCTTAGGTGAACGAACGCACAGCAGAGCAGTTTCAAGGAAACGTTTCTCCTGAGTCTTAGACGAAGTTTCCTGCTGTTTAATGCGTATGCCGGCATTGGGCTGGAAATACCGGTTTTGGGATTCTGCACAGAAAGGGTTTGCAAACCGCTGAATCCACACGTGAGTTTAACTCTGTCAGTTGAATGGACACATTGACAACCATTCAGTTAGATAGCTCCGTTTTGGTTTTAGAAGCAGATATTTCTCTGTACAGCCTATGGTCCCATTCACTCGGGAATATCCTAATGCAGCTCCTAGAAGAAACGTGTTTCTGACTCGCTGAATCTCAACATAGATTCAACTCTCTTAGGTGAACGAACGCACAGCAGAGAAGTTTCAAGGAAACGTTTCTCCTGAGTTTTAGACGAAGCTTCCTACTGTTTAGTACGGATGCCGGCATTGGGCTGGACATACCGGTTTTGGGATTCTGCACAGAAATGGTTTACAAACCGCTGAATCCACACGTGAGTTTAACTCTGTCAGTTGAATGCACACATTGACAACCATTCAGTTAGATAGCACCGTTTTGTTTTTAGAAACAGATATTTCTCTGTACATCCTATGTTCCCATTCACTCGGGAATATCCCAACGCAGCTCCTAGAAGAAACGTGTTTCTGACTCGCTGAATCTCAACATAGATTCAACTCTCTTAGGTGAACGAACGCACAGCAGAGCAGTTTCAAGGAAACGTTTCTCCTGAGTTTTAGACGAAGTTTCCTGCTGTTTAGTACGGATGCCGGCATTGGGCTGGAAATACCGGTTTTGGGATTCTGCACAGAAAGGGTTTGCAAACCGCTGAATCCACACGTGAGTTTAACTCTGTCAGTTGAATGCACACATTGACAACCATTCAGTTAGATAGCTCCGTTTTGGTTTTAGAAGCAGATATTTCTCTGTACAGCCTATGGTCCCATTCACTCGGGAATATCCCAACGCAGCTCCTAGAAGAAACGTGTTTCTGACTCGCTGAATCTCAACATAGATTCAACTCTCTTAGGTGAACGAACGCACAGCAGAGAAGTTTCAAGGAAACGTTTCTCCTGAGTTTTAGACGAAGCTTCCTACTGTTTAGTACGGATGCCGGCATTGGGCTGGACATACCGGTTTTGGGATTCTGCACAGAAATGGTTTACAAACCGCTGAATCCACACGTGAGTTTAACTCTGTCAGTTGAATACACACATTGACAACCATTCAGTTAGATAGCACCGTTTTGGTTTTAGAAGCAGATATTTCTCTGTACATCCTATGTTCCCATTCACCCGGGAATATCCCAACGCAGCTCCTAGAAGAAACGTGTTTCTGACTCGCTGAATCTCAACATAGATTCAACTCTCTTAGGTGAACGAACGCACAGCAGAGCAGTTTCAAGGAAACGTTTCTCCTGAGTTTTAGACGAAGTTTCCTGCTGTTTAGTACGGATGCCGGCATTGGGCTGGACATACCGGTTTTGGGCTTCTGCACAGAAAGGGTTTGCAAACCGCTGAATCCACACGTGAGTTTAACTCTGTCAGTTGAATGCACACATTGACAACCATTCAGTTTGATAGCACACTTTTGGTTTTAGAAGCAGATATTTCTCTGTACAGCCTATGGTCCCATTCACTCGGGAATATCCCAACGCAGCTCCTAGAAGTAACGTGTTTCTGACTCGCTGAATCTCAACATAGATTCAACTCTCTTAGGTGAACGAACGCACAGCAGAGCAGTTTCAAGGAAACGTTTCTCCTGAGTTTTAGACGAAGTTTCCTGCTGTTTAGTACGGATGCCGGCATTGGGCTGGAAATACCGGTTTTGGGATTCTGCACAGAAAGGGTTTGCAAACCGCTGAATCCACACGTGAGTTTAACTCTGTCAGTTGAATGCACACATTGACAACCATTCAGTTAGATAGCTCCGTTTTGGTTTTAGAAGCAGATATTTCTCTGTACAGCCTATGGTCCCATTCACTCGGGAATATCCCAACGCAGCTCCTAGAAGAAACGTGTTTCTGACTCGCTGAATCTCAACATAGATTCAACTCTCTTAGGTGAACGAACGCACAGCAGAGCAGTTTCAAGGAAACGTTTCTCCTGAGTCTTAGACGAAGTTTCCTGCTGTTTAGTACGTATGCCGGCATTGGGCTGGAAATACCGGTTTTGGGATTCTGCACAGAAAGGGTTTGCAAACCGCTGAATCCACACGTGAGTTTAACTCTGTCAGTTGAATGCACACGTTGACAACCATTCAGTTAGATAGCTCCGTTTTGGTTTTAGAAGCAGATATTTCTCTGTACAGCCTATGGTCCCATTCACTCGGGAATATCCCAACGCAGCTCCTAGAAGAAACGTGTTTCTGACTCGCTGAATCTCAACATAGATTCAACTCTCTTAGGTGAACGAACGCACAGCAGAGCAGTTTCAAGGAAACGTTTCTCCTGAGTTTTAGACGAAGTTTCCTGCTGTTTAGTACGGATGCCGGCATTGGGCTGGACATACCGGTTTTGGGATGCTGCACAGAAAGGGTTTGCAAACCGCTGAATCCACACGTGAGTTTAACTCTGTCAGTTGAATGCACACATTGACAACCATTCAGTTAGATAGCTCCGTTTTGGTTTTAGAAGCAGATATTTCTCTGTACAGCCTATGGTCCCATTCACTCGGGAATATCCCAACGCAGCTCCTAGAATACACGTGTTTCTGACTCGCTGAATCTCAACATAGATTCAACTCTCTTAGGTGAACGAACGCACAGCAGAGCAGTTTCAAGGAAACGTTTCTCCTGAGTTTTAGACGAGGTTTCCTGCTGTTTAGTACGGATGCCGGCATTGGGCTGGACATACCGGTTTTGGGATTCTGCACAGAAAGGGTTTGCAAACCGCTGAATCCACACGTGAGTTTAACTCTGTCAGTTGAATGCACACATTGACAACCATTCAGTTAGATAGCTCCGTTTTGGTTTTAGAAGCAGATATTTCTCTGTACAGCCTATGGTCCCATTCACTTGGGAATATCCCAACGCAGCTCCTAGAATACACGTGTTTCTGACTCGCTGAATCTCAACATAGATTCAACTCTCTTAGGTGAACGAACGCACAGCAGAGCAGTTTCAAGGAAACGTTTCTCCTGAGTCTTAGACGAAGTTTCCTGCTGTTTAGTACGGATGCCGGCATTGGGCTGGAAATACCGGTTTTGGGATTCTGCACAGAAAGGGTTTGCAAACCGCTGAATCCACACGTGAGTTTAACTCTGTCGGTTGAATGCACACATTGACAACCATTCAGTTTGATAGCTCACTTTTGGTTTTAGAAGCAGATATTTCTCTGTACAGCCTATGGTCCCATTCACTCGGGAATATCCCAACGCAGCTCCTAGAAGAAACGTGTTTCTGACTCGCTGAATCTCAACATAGATTCAACTCTCTTAGGTGAACGAACGCACAGCAGAGCAGTTTCAAGGAAACGTTTCTCCTGAGTTTTAGACGAAGTTTCCTGCTGTTTAGTACGGATGCCGGCATTGGGCTGGACATACCGGTTTTGGGATTCTGCACAGAAAGGGTTTGCAAACCGCTGAATACACACGTGAGTTTAACTCTGTCAGTTGAATGCACACATTGACAACCATTCAGTTTGATAGCACACTTTTGGTTTTAGAAGCAGATATTTCTCTGTACAGCCTATGGTCCCATTCACTCGGGAATATCCCAACGCAGCTCCTAGAAGAAACGTGTTTCTCACTCGCTGAATCTCAACATAGATTCAACTCTCTTAGGTGAAGGAATGCACAGCAGAGCAGTTTCAAGGAAACGTTTCTCCTGAGTCTTAGACGAAGTTTCCTGCTGTTTAGTACGTATGCCGGCATTGGGCTGGAAATACCGGTTTTGGGATTCTGCACAGAAAGGGTTTGCAAACCGCTGAATCCACACGTGAGTTTAACTCTGTCAGTTGAATGCACACATTGACAACCATTCAGTTTGATAGCACACTTTTGGTTTTAGAAGCAGATATTTCTCTGTACAGCCTATGGTCCCATTCACTCGGGAATATCCCAACGCAGCTCCTAGAAGAAACGTGTTTCTGACTCGCTGAATCTCAACATAGATTCAACTCTCTTAGGTGAACGAAAGCACAGCAGAGCAGTTTCAAGGAAACGTTTCTCCTGAGTTTTAGACGAAGTTTCCTGCTGTTTAGTACGGATGCCGGCATTGGGCTGGACATACCGGTTTTGGGATTCTGCACAGAAAGGGTTTGCAAACCGCTGAATCCACACGTGAGTTTAACTCTGTCAGTTGAATGCACACATTGACAACCATTCAGTTTGATAGCACACTTTTGGTTTTAGAAGCAGATATTTCTCTGTACAGCCTATGGTCCCATTCACTCGGGAATATCCCAACGCAGCTCCTAGAAGAAACGTGTTTCTGACTCGCTGAATCTCAACACAGATTCAACTCTCTTAGGTGAACGAACGCACAGCAGAGCAGTTTCAAGGAAACGTTTCTCCTGAGTTTTAGACGAAGTTTCCTGCTGTTTAGTACGGATGCCGGCATTGGGCTGGACATACCGGTTTTGGGATTCTGCACAGAAAGGGTTTGCAAACCGCTGAATCCACACGTGAGTTTAACTCTGTCAGTTGAATGCACACATTGACAACCATTCAGTTAGATAGCTCCGTTTTGGTTTTAGAAGCAGATATTTCTCTGTACAGCCTATGGTCCCATTCACTCGGGAATATCACAACGCAGCTCCTAGAAGAAACGTGTTTCTGACTCGCTGAATCTCAACATAGATTCAACTCTCTTAGGTGAACGAACGCACAGCAGAGCAGTTACAAGGAAACGTTTCTCCTGAGTTTTAGAAGAAGTTTCCTGCTGTTTAGTACGTATGCCGGCATTGGGCTGGAAATACCGGTTTTGGGATTCTGCACAGAAAGGGTTTGCAAACCGCTGAATCCACACGTGAGTTTAACTCTGTCAGTTGAATGCACATATTGACAACCATTCAGTTAGATAGCTCCGTTTTGGTTTTAGAAACAGATATTTCTCTGTACAGCCTATGGTCCCATTCACTCGGGAATATCCCAACGCAGCTCCTAGAAGAAACGTGTTTCTGACTCGCTGAATCTCAACATAGATTCAACTCTCTTAGGTGAACGAACGCACAGCAGAGCAGTTTCAAGGAAACGTTTCTCCTGAGTCTTAGACGAAGTTTCCTGCTGTTTAGTACGGATGCCGGCATTGGGCTGGAAATACCGGTTTTGGGATTCTGCACAGAAAGGGTTTGCAAACCGCTGAATCCACACGTGAGTTTAACTCTGTCAGTTGAATGCACACATTGACAACCATTGAGTTAGATAGCTCCGTTTTGGTTTTAGAAGCAGATATTTCTCTGTACAGCCTATGGTCCCATTCACTCGGGAATATCCCAACGCAGCTCCTAGAAGAAACGTGTTTCTGACTCGCTAAATCTCAACATAGATTCAACTCTCTTAGGTGAACGAACGCACAGCAGAGCAGTTTCAAGGAAACGTTTCTCCTGAGTTTTAGACGAAGTTTCCTGCTGTTTAGTACGGATGCCGGAATTGGGCTGGACATACCGGTTTTGGGATTCTGCACAGAAAGGGTTTGCAAACCGCTGAATCCACACGTGAGTTTAACTCTGTCAGTTGAATGCACACATTGAAAACCATTCAGTTAGATAGCTCCGTTTTGGTTTTAGAAGCAGATATTTCTCTGTACAGCCTATGGTCCCATTCACTCGGGAATATCACAACGCAGCTCCTAGAAGAAACGTGTTTCTGACTCGCTGAATCTCAACATAGATTCAACTCTCTTAGGTGAACGAACGCACAGCAGAGCAGTTTCAAGGAAACGTTTCTCCTGAGTTTTAGAAGAAGTTTCCTGCTGTTTAGTACGGATGCCGGCATTGGGCTGGAAATACCGGTTTTGGGATTCTGCACAGAAAGGGTTTGCAAACCGCTGAATCCACACGTGAGTTTAACTCTGTCAGTTGAATGCACATATTGACAACCATTCAGTTAGATAGCTCCGTTTTGGTTTTAGAAGCAGATATTTCTCTGTACAGCCTATGGTCCCATTCACTCGGGAATATCCCAACGCAGCTCCTAGAAGAAACGTGTTTCTGACTCGCTGAATCTCAACATAGATTCAACTCTCTTAGGTGAACGAACGCACAGCAGAGCAGTTTCAAGGAAACGTTTCTCCTGAGTCTTAGACGAAGTTTCCTGCTGTTTAGTACGGATGCCGGCATTGGGCTGGAAATACCGGTTTTGGGATTCTGCACAGAAAGGGTTTGCAAACCGCTGAATCCACACGTGAGTTTAACTCTGTCAGTTGAATGCACACATTGACAACCATTGAGTTAGATAGCTCCGTTTTGGTTTTAGAAGCAGATATTTCTCTGTACAGCCTATGGTCCCATTCACTCGGGAATATCCCAACGCAGCTCCTAGAAGAAACGTGTTTCTGACTCCCTAAATCTCAACATAGATTCAACTCTCTTAGGTGAACGAACGCACAGCAGAGCAGCTTCAAGGAAACGTTTCTCCTGAGTTTTAGACGAAGTTTCCTGCTGTTTAGTACGGATGCCGGAATTGGGCTGGACATACCGGTTTTGGGATTCTGCACAGAAAGGGTTTGCAAACCGCTGAATCCACACGTGAGTTTAACTCTGTCAGTTGAATGCACACATTGACAACCATTCACTTTGATAGCACCCTTTTGGTTTTAGAAGCCGATATTTCTCTGTACAGCCTATGGTCCCATTCACTCGGGAATATCCCAACGCAGCTCCTAGAAGAAACGTGTTTCTGACTCGCTGAATCTCAACATAGATTCAACTCTCTTAGGTGAACGAACGCACAGCAGAGCAGTTTCAAGGAAACGTTTCTCCTGAGTTTTAGAAGAAGTTTCCTGCTGTTTAGTACGGATGCCGGCATTGGGCTGGATATACCGGTTTTGGGAATCTGCACAGAAAGGGTTTGCAAACCGCTGAATCCACACGTGAGTTTAACTCTGTCAGTTGAATGCACACATTGACAACCATTCAGTTTGATAGCACCCTTTTGGTTTTAGAAGCAGATATTTCTCTGTACATCCTATGGTCCCATTCACTCGGGAATATCCCAACGCAGCTCCTAGAAGAAACGTGTTTCTCACTCGCTGAATCTCAACATAGATTCAACTCTCTTAGGTGAACGAACGCACAGCAGAGCAGTTTCAAGGAAACGTTTCTCCTGAGTCTTAGACGAAGTTTCCTGCTGTTTAGTACGGATGCCGGCATTGGGCTGGAAATACCGGTTTTGGGATTCTGCACAGAAAGGTTTTGCAAACCGCTGAATCCACACGTGAGTTTAACTCTGTCAGTTGAATGCACACATTGACAACCATTCAGTTTGATAGCACACTTTTGGTTTTAGAAGCAGATATATCTCTGTACAGCCTATGGTCCCATTCACTCGGGAATATCCCAACGCAGCTCCTAGAAGAAACGTGTTTCTGACTCGCTGAATCTCAACATAGATTCAACTCTCTTAGGTGAACGAACGCACAGCAGAGCAGTTTCAAGGAAACGTTTCTCCTGAGTCTTAGACGAAGTTTCCTGCTGTTTAGTACGTATGCCGGCATTGGGCTGGAAATACCGGTTTTGGGATTCTGCACAGAAAAGGTTTGCAAACCGCTGAATCCACACGTGAGTTTAACTCTGTCAGTTGAATGCACACATTAACAACCATTCAGTTAGATAGCTCCGTTTTGGTTTTAGAAGCAGATATTTCTCTGTACAGCCTATGGTCCCATTCACTCGGGAATATCCCAACGCAGCTCCTAGAAGAAACTTGTTTCTGACTCGCTGAATCTCAACATAGATTCAACTCTCTTAGGTGAACGAACGCACAGCAGAGCAGTTTCAAGGAAACGTTTCTCCTGAGTTTTAGACGAAGTTTCCTGCTGTTTAGTTCGTATGCCGGCATTGGGCTGGAAATACCGGTTTTGGGATTCTGCACAGAAATGGTTTGCAAACCGCTGAATCCACACGTGAGTTTAACTCTGTCAGTTGAATGCACACATTGACAACCATTCAGTTTGATAGCACACTTTTGGTTTTAGAAGCAGATATTTCTCTGTACAGCCTATGGTCCCATTCACTCGGGAATATCCCAACGCAGCTCCTAGAAGATACGTGTTTCTGACTCGCTGAATCTCAACATAGATTCAACTCTCTTAGGTGAACGAACGCACAGCAGAGCAGTTTCAAGGAAACGTTTCTCCTGAGTCTTAGACGAAGTTTTCTGCTGTTTAGTACGGATGCCGGCATTGGGCTGGAAATACCGGTTTTGGGATTCTGCACAGAAAGGGTTTGCAAACCGCTGAATCCACACGTGAGTTTAACTCTGTCAGTTGAATGCACACATTGACAACCATTCAGTTTGATAGCACACTTTTGGTTTTAGAAGCAGATATTTCTCTGTACAGCCTATGGTCCCATTCACTCGGGAATATCCCAACGCAGCTCCTAGAAGAAACGTGTTTCTGACTCGCTGAATCTCAACATAGATTCAACTCTCTTAGGTGAACGAACGCACAGCAGAGCAGTTTCAAGGAAACGTTTCTCCTGAGTCTAAGACGAAGTTTCCTGCTGTTTAGTACGTATGCCGGCATTGGGCTGGAAATACCGGTTTTGAGATTCTGCACAGAATGGGTTTGCAAACCGCTGAATCCACACGTGAGTTTAACTCTGTCAGTTGAATGCACACATTGACAACCATTCAGTTAGATAGCTCCGTTTTGGTTTTAGAAGCAGATATTTCTCTGTACAGCCTATGGTCCCATTCACTCGGGAATATCCCAACGCAGCTCCTAGAAGAAACGTGTTTCTGACTCGCTGAATCTCAACATAGATTCAACTCTCTTAGGTGAACGAACGCACAGCAGAGCAGTTTCAAGGAAACGTTTCTCCTGAGTTTTAGACGAAGTTTCCTGCTGTTTAGTACGGATGCCGGCACTGGGCTGGACATACCGGTTTTGGGATTCTGCACAGAAAGGGTTTGCAAACCGCTGAATCCACACGTGAGTTTAACTCTGTCAGTTGAAAGCACACATTGACAACCATTCACTTTGATAGCGCCCTTTTGGTTTTAGAAGCAGATATTTCTCTGTACAGCCTATGGTCCCATTCACTCGGGAATATCCCAACGCAGCTCCTAGAAGAAACGTGTTTCTGACTCGCTGAATCTCAACATAGATTCAACTCTCTTAGGTGAACGAACGCACAGCAGAGCAGTTTCAAGGAAACGTTTCTCCTGAGTCTTAAAAGAAGTTACCTGCTGTTTAGTACGTATGCCGGCATTGGGCTGGAAATACCGGTTTTCGGATTCTGCACAGAAAGGGTTTGCAAACCGCTGAATCCACACGTGAGTTTAACTCTGTCAGCTGAATGCACACATTGACAACCATTCAGTTAGATAGCTCCGTTTTGGTTTTAGAAGCAGATATTTCTCTGTACAGCCTATGGTCCCATTCACTCGGGAATATCCTAATGCAGCTCCTAGAAGAAACGTGTTTCTGACTCGCTGAATCTCAACATAGATTCAACTCTCTTAGGTGAACGAACGCACAGCAGAGAAGTTTCAAGGAAACGTTTCTCCTGAGTTTTAGACGAAGCTTCCTACTGTTTAGTACGGATGCCGGCATTGGGCTGGACATACCGGTTTTGGGATTCTGCACAGAAATGGTTTGCAAACCGCTGAATCCACACGTGAGTTTAACTCTGTCAGTTGAATGCACACATTGACAACCATTCAGTTAGATAGCACCGTTTTGGTTTTAGAAGCAGATATTTCTCTGTACATCCTATGTTCCCATTCACTCGGGAATATCCCAACGCAGCTCCTAGAAGAAACGTGTTTCTGACTCGCTGAATCTCAACATAGATTCAACTCTCTTAGGTGAACGAACGCACAGCAGAGCAGTTTCAAGGAAACGTTTCTCCTGAGTTTTAGACGAAGTTTCCTGCTGTTTAGTACGGATGCCGGCATTGGGCTGGAAATACCGGTTTTGGGATTCTGCACAGAAAGGGTTTGCAAACCGCTGAATCCACACGTGAGTTTAACTCTGTCAGTTGAATGCACACATTGACAACCATTCAGTTTGATAGCACACTTTTGGTTTTAGAAGCAGATATTTCTCTGTACAGCCTATGGTCCCATTCACTCGGGAATATCCCAACGCAGCTCCTAGAAGAAACGTGTTTCTGACTCGCTGAATCTCAACATAGATTCAACTCTCTTAGGTGAACGAACGCACAGCAGAGAAGTTTCAAGGAAACGTTTCTCCTGAGTTTTAGACGAAGCTTCCTACTGTTTAGTACGGATGCCGGCATTGGGCTGGACATACCGGTTTTGGGATTCTGCACAGAAATGGTTTACAAACCGCTGAATCCACACGTGAGTTTAACTCTGTCAGTTGAATACACACATTGACAACCATTCAGTTAGATAGCACCGTTTTGGTTTTAGAAGCAGATATTTCTCTGTACCTCCTATGTTCCCATTCACCCGGGAATATCCCAACGCAGCTCCTAGAAGAAACGTGTTTCTGACTCGCTGAATCTCAACATAGATTCAACTCTCTTAGGTGAACGAACGCACAGCAGAGCAGTTTCAAGGAAACGTTTCTCCTGAGTTTTAGACGAAGTTTCCTGCTGTTTAGTACGGATGCCGGCATTGGGCTGGACATACCGGTTTTGGGATTCTGCACAGAAAGGGTTTGCAAACCGCTGAATCCACACGTGAGTTTAACTCTGTCAGTTGAATGCACACATTGACAACCATTCAGTTTGATAGCACACTTTTGGTTTTAGAAGCAGATATTTCTCTGTACAGCCTATGGTCCCATTCACTCGGGAATATCCCAACGCAGCTCCTAGAAGTAACGTGTTTCTGACTCGCTGAATCTCAACATAGATTCAACTCTCTTAGGTGAACGAACGCACAGCAGAGCAGTTTCAAGGAAACGTTTCTCCTGAGTTTTAGACGAAGTTTCCTGCTGTTTAGTACGGATGCCGGCATTGGGCTGGAAATACCGGTTTTGGGATTCTGCACAGAAAGGGTTTGCAAACCGCTGAATCCACACGTGAGTTTAACTCTGTCAGTTGAATGCACACATTGACAACCATTCAGTTAGATAGCTCCGTTTTGGTTTTAGAAGCAGATATTTCTCTGTACAGCCTATGGTCCCATTCACTCGGGAATATCCCAACGCAGCTCCTAGAAGAAACGTGTTTCTGACTCGCTGAATCTCAACATAGATTCAACTCTCTTAGGTGAACGAACGCACAGGAGAGCAGTTTCAAGGAAACGTTTCTCCTGAGTCTTAGACGAAGTTTCCTGCTGTTTAGTACGTATGCCGGCATTGGGCTGGAAATACCGGTTTTGGGATTCTGCACAGAAAGGGTTTGCAAACCGCTGAATCCACACGTGAGTTTAACTCTGTCAGTTGAATGCACACGTTGACAACCATTCAGTTAGATAGCTCCGTTTTGGTTTTAGAAGCAGATATTTCTCTGTACAGCCTATGGTCCCATTCACTCGGGAATATCCCAACGCAGCTCCTAGAAGAAACGTGTTTCTGACTCGCTGAATCTCAACATAGATTCAACTCTCTTAGGTGAACGAACGCACAGCAGAGCAGTTTCAAGGAAACGTTTCTCCTGAGTTTTAGACGAAGTTTCCTGCTGTTTAGTACGGATGCCGGCATTGGGCTGGACATACCGGTTTTGGGATGCTGCACAGAAAGGGTTTGCAAACCGCTGAATCCACACGTGAGTTTAACTCTGTCAGTTGAATGCACACATTGACAACCATTCAGTTTGATAGCACACTTTTGGTTTTAGAAGCAGATATTTCTCTGTACAGCCTATGGTCCCATTCACTCGGGAATATCCCAACGCAGCTCCTAGAAGTAACGTGTTTCTGACTCGCTGAATCTCAACATAGATTCAACTCTCTTAGGTGAACGAACGCACAGCAGAGCAGTTTCATGGAAACGTTTCTCCTGAGTTTTAGACGAAGTTTCCTGCTGTTTAGAACGTATGCCGGCATTGGGCTGGAAATATCGGTTTTGGGATTCTGCACAGAAAGGGTTTGCAAACCGCTGAATCCACACGTGAGTTTAACTCTGTCAGTTGAATGCACACGTTGACAACCATTCAGTTAGATAGCTCCGTTTTGGTTTTAGAAGCAGATATTTCTCTGTACAGCCTATGGTCCCATTCACTCGGGAATATCCCAACGCAGCTCCTAGAAGAAACGTGTTTCTGACTCGCTGAATCTCAACATAGATTCAACTCTCTTAGGTGAACGAACGCACAGCAGACCACTTTCAAGGAAACGTTTCTCCTGAGTTTTAGACGAAGTTTCCTGCTGTTTAGTACGGATGCCGGCATTGGGCTGGACATACCGGTTTTGGGATGCTGCACAGAAAGGGTTTGCAAACCGCTGAATCCACACGTGAGTTTAACTCTGTCAGTTGAATACACACATTGACAACCATTCAGTTAGATAGCTCCGTTTTGGTTTTAGAAGCAGATATTTCTCTGTACAGCCTATGGTCCCATTCACTCGGGAATATCCCAACGCAGCTCCTAGAAGAAACGTGTTTCTGACTCGCTGAATCTCAACATAGATTCAACTCTCTTAGGTGAACGAACGCACAGCAGAGCAGTTTCAAGGAAACGTTTCTCCTGAGTCTTAGACGAAGTTTCCTGCTGTTTAGTACGGATGCCGGCATTGGGCTGGAAATACCGGTTTTGGGATTCTGCACAGAAAGGGTTTGCAAACCGCTGAATCCACACGTGAGTTTAACTCTGTCAGTTGAATGCACACATTGACAACCATTCAGTTAGATAGCTCCGTTTTGGTTTTAGAAGCAGATATTTCTCTGTACAGCCTATGGTCCCATTCACTCGGGAATATCCCAACGCAGCTCCTAGAATACACGTGTTTCTGACTCGCTGAATCTCAACATAGATTCAACTCTCTTAGGTGAACGAACGCACAGCAGAGCAGTTTCAAGGAAACGTTTCTCCTGAGTTTTAGACGAGGTTTCCTGCTGTTTAGTACGGATGCCGGCATTGGGCTGGACATACCGGTTTTGGGATTCTGCACAGAAAGGGTTTGCAAACCGCTGAATCCACACGTGAGTTTAACTCTGTCAGTTGAATGCACACATTGACAACCATTCAGTTTGATAGCACCCTTTTGGTTTTAGAAGCAGATATTTCTCTGTACAGCCTATGGTCCCATTCACTCGGGAATATCCCAACGCAGCTCCTAGAAGAAACGTGTTTCTGACTCGCTGAATCTCAACATAGATTCAACTCTCTTAGGTGAACGAACGCACAGCAGAGCAGTTTCAAGGAAACGTTTCTCCTGAGTTTTAGACGAAGTTTCCTGCTGTTTAGTACGGATGCCGGCATTGGGCTGGACAAAGCGGTTTTGGGATTCTGCACAGAAATGGTTTGCAAACCGCTGAATCCACACGTGAGTTTAACTCTGTCAGTTGAATGCACACATTGACAACCATTCAGTTAGATAGCTCCGTTTTGGTTTTAGAAGCAGATATTTCTCTGTACAGCCTATGGTCCCATTCACTCGGGAATATCCCAACGCAGCTCCTAGAAGAAACGTGTTTCTGACTCGCTGAATCTCAACATAGATTCAACTCTCTTAGGTGAACGAACGCACAGCAGAGCAGTTTCAAGGAAACGTTTCTCCTGAGTTTTAGACGAAGTTTCCTGCTGTTTAGTACGGATGCCGGCATTGGGCTGGACATACCGGTTTTGGGATTCTGCACAGAAAGGGTTTGCAAACCGCTGAATCCACACGTGAGTTTAACTCTGTCAGTTGAATGCACACATTGACAACCATTCAGTTTGATAGCACCCTTTTGGTTTTAGAAGCAGATATTTCTCTGTACAGCCTATGGTCCCATTCACTCGGGAATATCCCAACGCAGCTCCTAGAAGAAACGTGTTTCTGACTCGCTGAATCTCAACATAGATTCAACTCTCTTAGGTGAACGAACTCACAGCAGAGCAGTTTCAAGGAAACGTTTCTCCTGAGTCTTAGAAGAAGTTTCCTGCTGTTTAGTACATATGCCGGCATTGGGCTGGAAATACCGGTTTTGGGATTCTGCACAGAAAGGGTTTGCAAACCGCTGAATCCACACGTGAGTTAAACTCTGTCAGTTGAATGCACACATTGAAAACCATTCAGTTAGATAGCTCCGTTTTGTTTTTAGAAGCAGATATTTCTCTGTACAGCCTATGTTCCCATTCACTCGGGAATATCCCAATGCAGCTCCTAGAAGAAACGTGTTTCTGACTCGCTGAATCTCAACATAGTTTCAACTCTCTTAGGTGAACGAACGCACAGCAGAGCAGTTTCAAGGAAACGTTTCTCCTGAGTTTTAGACGAAGTTTCCTGCTGTTTAGTTCGTATGCCGGCATTGGGCTGGGAATACCGGTTTTGGGATTCTGCACAGAAAGGGTTTGCAAACCGCTGAATCCACACGTGAGTTTAACTCTGTCAGTTGAATGCACACATTGACAACCATTCAGTTTGATAGCACCTTTTGGTTTTAGAAGCAGATATTTCTCTGTACAGCCTATGGTCCCATTCACTCGGGAATATCCCAACGCAGCTCCTAGAAGAAACGTGTTTCTGACTCGCTGAATCTCAACATAGATTCAACTCTCTTAGGTGAACGAACGCACAGCAGAGCAGTTTCAAGGAAACGTTTCTCCTGAGTCTTAGACGAAGTTTCCTGCTGTTTAGTACGGATGCCGGCATTGGGCTGGAAATACCGGTTTTGGGATTCTGCACAGAAAGGGTTTGCAAACCGCTGAATCCACACGTGAGTTTAACTCTGTCAGTTGAATGCACACATTGACAACCATTCAGTTTGATAGCACACTTTTGGTTTTAGAAGCAGATATTTCTCTGTACAGCCTATGGTCCCATTCACTCGGGAATATCCCAACGCAGCTCCTAGAAGAAACGTGTTTCTGACTCGCTGAATCTCAACATAGATTCAACTCTCTTAGGTGAACGAACGCACAGCAGAGCAGTTTCAAGGAAACGTTTCTCCTGAGTTTTAGACGAAGTTTCCTGCTGTTTAGTACGGATGCCGGCATTGGGCTGGACATACCGGTTTTGGGATTCTGCACAGAAAGGGTTTGCAAACCGCTGAATACACACGTGAGTTTAACTCTGTCAGTTGAATGCACACATTGACAACCATTCAGTTTGATAGCACACTTTTGGTTTTAGAAGCAGATATTTCTCTGTACAGCCTATGGTCCCATTCACTCGGGAATATCCCAACGCAGCTCCTAGAAGAAACGTGTTTCTCACTCGCTGAATCTCAACATAGATTCAACTCTCTTAGGTGAACGAATGCACAGCAGAGCAGTTTCAAGGAAACGTTTCTCCTGAGTCTTAGACGAAGTTTCCTGCTGTTTAGTACGTATGCCGGCATTGGGCTGGAAATACCGGTTTTGGGATTCTGCACAGAAAGGGTTTGCAAACCGCTGAATCCACACGTGAGTTTAACTCTGTCAGTTGAATGCACACATTGACAACCATTCAGTTTGATAGCACACTTTTGGTTTTAGAAGCAGATATTTCTCTGTACAGCCTATGGTCCCATTCACTCGGGAATATCCCAACGCAGCTCCTAGAAGAAACGTGTTTCTGACTCGCTGAATCTCAACATAGATTCAACTCTCTTAGGTGAACGAAAGCACAGCAGAGCAGTTTCAAGGAAACGTTTCTCCTGAGTTTTAGACGAAGTTTCCTGCTGTTTAGTACGGATGCCGGCATTGGGCTGGACATACCGGTTTTGGGATTCTGCACAGAAAGGGTTTGCAAACCGCTGAATCCACACGTGAGTTTAACTCTGTCAGTTGAATGCACACATTGACAACCATTCAGTTTGATAGCACACTTTTGGTTTTAGAAGCAGATATTTCTCTGTACAGCCTATGGTCCCATTCACTCGGGAATATCCCAACGCAGCTCCTAGAAGAAACGTGTTTCTGACTCGCTGAATCTCAACACAGATTCAACTCTCTTAGGTGAACGAACGCACAGCAGAGCAGTTTCAAGGAAACGTTTCTCCTGAGTTTTAGACGAAGTTTCCTGCTGTTTAGTACGGATGCCGGCATTGGGCTGGACATACCGGTTTTGGGATTCTGCACAGAAAGGGTTTGCAAACCGCTGAATCCACACGTGAGTTAAACTCTGTCAGTTGAATGCACACATTGAAAACCATTCAGTTAGATAGCTCCGTTTTGGTTTTAGAAGCAGATATTTCTCTGTACAGCCTATGGTCCCATTCACTCGGGAATATCACAACGCAGCTCCTAGAAGAAACGTGTTTCTGACTCGCTGAATCTCAACATAGATTCAACTCTCTTAGGTGAACGAACGCACAGCAGAGCAGTTTCAAGGAAACGTTTCTCCTGAGTTTTAGAAGAAGTTTCCTGCTGTTTAGTACGTATGCCGGCATTGGGCTGGAAATACCGGTTTTGGGATTCTGCACAGAAAGGGTTTGCAAACCGCTGAATCCACACGTGAGTTTAACTCTGTCAGTTGAATGCACATATTGACAACCATTCAGTTAGATAGCTCCGTTTTGGTTTTAGAAGCAGATATTTCTCTGTACAGCCTATGGTCCCATTCACTCGGGAATATCCCAACGCAGCTCCTAGAAGAAACGTGTTTCTGACTCGCTGAATCTCAACATAGATTCAACTCTCTTAGGTGAACGAACGCACAGCAGAGCAGTTTCAAGGAAACGTTTCTCCTGAGTCTTAGACGAAGTTTCCTGCTGTTTAGTACGGATGCCGGCATTGGGCTGGAAATACCGGTTTTGGGATTCTGCACAGAAAGGGTTTGCAAACCGCTGAATCCACACGTGAGTTTAACTCTGTCAGTTGAATGCACACATTGACAACCATTGAGTTAGATAGCTCCGTTTTGGTTTTAGAAGCAGATATTTCTCTGTACAGCCTATGGTCCCATTCACTCGGGAATATCCCAACGCAGCTCCTAGAAGAAACGTGTTTCTGACTCGCTAAATCTCAACATAGATTCAACTCTCTTAGGTGAACGAACGCACAGCAGAGCAGTTTCAAGGAAACGTTTCTCCTGAGTTTTAGACGAAGTTTCCTGCTGTTTAGTACGGATGCCGGAATTGGGCTGGACATACCGGTTTTGGGATTCTGCACAGAAAGGGTTTGCAAACCGCTGAATCCACACGTGAGTTTAACTCTGTCAGTTGAATGCACACATTGACAACCATTCACTTTGATAGCACCCTTTTGGTTTTAGAAGCAGATATTTCTCTGTACAGCCTATGGTCCCATTCACTCGGGAATATCCCAACGCAGCTCCTAGAAGAAACGTGTTTCTGACTCGCTGAATCTCAACATAGATTCAACTCTCTTAGGTGAACGAACGCACAGCAGAGCAGTTTCAAGGAAACGTTTCTCCTGAGTTTTAGACGAAGTTTCCTGCTGTTTAGTACGGATGCCGGCATTGGGCTGGACATACCGGTTTTGGGATTCTGCACAGAAAGGGTTTGCAAACCGCTGAATACACACGTGAGTTTAACTCTGTCAGTTGAATGCACACATTGACAACCATTCAGTTTGATAGCACACTTTTGGTTTTAGAAGCAGATATTTCTCTGTACAGCCTATGGTCCCATTCACTCGGGAATATCCCAACGCAGCTCCTAGAAGAAACGTGTTTCTCACTCGCTGAATCTCAACATAGATTCAACTCTCTTAGGTGAACGAATGCACAGCAGAGCAGTTTCAAGGAAACGTTTCTCCTGAGTCTTAGACGAAGTTTCCTGCTGTTTAGTACGTATGCCGGCATTGGGCTGGAAATACCGGTTTTGGGATTCTGCACAGAAAGGGTTTGCAAACCGCTGAATCCACACGTGAGTTTAACTCTGTCAGTTGAATGCACACATTGACAACCATTCAGTTTGATAGCACACTTTTGGTTTTAGAAGCAGATATTTCTCTGTACAGCCTATGGTCCCATTCACTCGGGAATATCCCAACGCAGCTCCTAGAAGAAACGTGTTTCTGACTCGCTGAATCTCAACATAGATTCAACTCTCTTAGGTGAACGAAAGCACAGCAGAGCAGTTTCAAGGAAACGTTTCTCCTGAGTTTTAGACGAAGTTTCCTGCTGTTTAGTACGGATGCCGGCATTGGGCTGGACATACCGGTTTTGGGATTCTGCACAGAAAGGGTTTGCAAACCGCTGAATCCACACGTGAGTTTAACTCTGTCAGTTGAATGCACACATTGACAACCATTCAGTTTGATAGCACACTTTTGGTTTTAGAAGCAGATATTTCTCTGTACAGCCTATGGTCCCATTCACTCGGGAATATCCCAACGCAGCTCCTAGAAGAAACGTGTTTCTGACTCGCTGAATCTCAACACAGATTCAACTCTCTTAGGTGAACGAACGCACAGCAGAGCAGTTTCAAGGAAACGTTTCTCCTGAGTTTTAGACGAAGTTTCCTGCTGTTTAGTACGGATGCCGGCATTGGGCTGGACATACCGGTTTTGGGATTCTGCACAGAAAGGGTTTGCAAACCGCTGAATCCACACGTGAGTTAAACTCTGTCAGTTGAATGCACACATTGAAAACCATTCAGTTAGATAGCTCCGTTTTGGTTTTAGAAGCAGATATTTCTCTGTACAGCCTATGGTCCCATTCACTCGGGAATATCACAACGCAGCTCCTAGAAGAAACGTGTTTCTGACTCGCTGAATCTCAACATAGATTCAACTCTCTTAGGTGAACGAACGCACAGCAGAGCAGTTTCAAGGAAACGTTTCTCCTGAGTTTTAGAAGAAGTTTCCTGCTGTTTAGTACGTATGCCGGCATTGGGCTGGAAATACCGGTTTTGGGATTCTGCACAGAAAGGGTTTGCAAACCGCTGAATCCACACGTGAGTTTAACTCTGTCAGTTGAATGCACATATTGACAACCATTCAGTTAGATAGCTCCGTTTTGGTTTTAGAAGCAGATATTTCTCTGTACAGCCTATGGTCCCATTCACTCGGGAATATCCCAACGCAGCTCCTAGAAGAAACGTGTTTCTGACTCGCTGAATCTCAACATAGATTCAACTCTCTTAGGTGAACGAACGCACAGCAGAGCAGTTTCAAGGAAACGTTTCTCCTGAGTCTTAGACGAAGTTTCCTGCTGTTTAGTACGGATGCCGGCATTGGGCTGGAAATACCGGTTTTGGGATTCTGCACAGAAAGGGTTTGCAAACCGCTGAATCCACACGTGAGTTTAACTCTGTCAGTTGAATGCACACATTGACAACCATTGAGTTAGATAGCTCCGTTTTGGTTTTAGAAGCAGATATTTCTCTGTACAGCCTATGGTCCCATTCACTCGGGAATATCCCAACGCAGCTCCTAGAAGAAACGTGTTTCTGACTCGCTAAATCTCAACATAGATTCAACTCTCTTAGGTGAACGAACGCACAGCAGAGCAGTTTCAAGGAAACGTTTCTCCTGAGTTTTAGACGAAGTTTCCTGCTGTTTAGTACGGATGCCGGAATTGGGCTGGACATACCGGTTTTGGGATTCTGCACAGAAAGGGTTTGCAAACCGCTGAATCCACACGTGAGTTTAACTCTGTCAGTTGAATGCACACATTGACAACCATTCACTTTGATAGCACCCTTTTGGTTTTAGAAGCAGATATTTCTCTGTACAGCCTATGGTCCCATTCACTCGGGAATATCCCAACGCAGCTCCTAGAAGAAACGTGTTTCTGACTCGCTGAATCTCAACATAGATTCAACTCTCTTAGGTGAACGAACGCACAGCAGAGCAGTTTCAAGGAAACGTTTCTCCTGAGTTTTAGAAGAAGTTTCCTGCTGTTTAGTACGGATGCCGGCATTGGGCTGGATATACCGGTTTTGGGAATCTGCACAGAAAGGGTTTGCAAACCGCTGAATCCACACGTGAGTTTAACTCTGTCAGTTGAATGCACACATTGACAACCATTCAGTTTGATAGCACCCTTTTGGTTTTAGAAGCAGATATTTCTCTGTACATCCTATGGTCCCATTCACTCGGGAATATCCCAACGCAGCTCCTAGAAGAAACGTGTTTCTCACTCGCTGAATCTCAACATAGATTCAACTCTCTTAGGTGAACGAACGCACAGCAGAGCAGTTTCAAGGAAACGTTTCTCCTGAGTTTTAGACGAAGTTTCCTGCTGTTTAGTACGGATGCCGGCATTGGGCTGGAATTACCGGTTTTGGGATTCTGCACAGAAAGGGTTTGCAAACCGCTGAATCCACACGTGAGTTTAACTCTGTCAGTTGAATGCACACATTGACAACCATTCAGTTTGATAGCACCCTTTTGGTTTTAGAAGCAGATATTTCTGTGTACAGCCTATGGTCCCATTCACTCGGGAATATCCCAACACAGCTCCTAGAAGAAACGTGTTTCTGACTCGCTGAATCTCAACATAGATTCAACTCTCTTAGGTGAACGAACGCACAGCAGAGCAGTTTCAAGGAAACGTTTCTCCTGAGACTTAGAAGAAGTTACCTGCTGTTTAGTACGTATGCCGGCATTGGGCTGGAAATACCGGTTTTGGGATTCTGCACAGAAAGGGTTTGCAAACCGCTGAATCCACACGTGAGTTTAACTCTGTCAGTTGAATGCACACATTGACAACCATTCAGTTAGATAGCTCCGTTTTGGTTTTAGAAGCAGATATTTCTCTGTACAGCCTATGGTCCCATTCACTCGGGAATATCCCAACGCAGCTCCTAGAAGAAACGTGTTTCTGACTCGCTAAATCTCAACATAGATTCAACTCTCTTACGTGAACGAACGCACAGCAGAGCAGTTTCAAGGAAACGTTTCTCCTGAGTCTTAGACGAAGTTTCCTGCTGTTTAGTACGGATGCCGGCATTGGGCTGGAAATACCGGTTTTGGGATTCTGCACAGAAAGGTTTTGCAAACCGCTGAATCCACACGTGAGTTTAACTCTGTCAGTTGAATGCACACATTGACAACCATTCAGTTTGATAGCACACTTTTGGTTTTAGAAGCAGATATGTCTCTGTACAGCCTATGGTCCCATTCACTCGGGAATATCCCAACGCAGCTCCTAGAAGAAACGTGTTTCTGACTCGCTGAATCTCAACATAGATTCAACTCTCTTAGGTGAACGAACGCACAGCAGAGCAGTTTCAAGGAAACGTTTCTCCTGAGTCTTAGACGAAGTTTCCTGCTGTTTAGTACGTATGCCGGCATTGGGCTGGAAATACCGGTTTTGGGATTCTGCACAGAAAGGGTTTGCAAACCGCTGAATCCACACGTGAGTTTAACTCTGTCAGTTGAATGCACACATTAACAACCATTCAGTTAGATAGCTCCGTTTTGGTTTTAGAAGCAGATATTTCTCTGTACAGCCTATGGTCCCATTCACTCGGGAATATCCCAACGCAGCTCCTAGAAGAAACTTGTTTCTGACTCGCTGAATCTCAACATAGATTCAACTCTCTTAGGTGAACGAACGCACAGCAGAGCAGTTTCAAGGAAACGTTTCTCCTGAGTCTTAGACGAAGTTTTCTGCTGTTTAGTACGGATGCCGGCATTGGGCTGGAAATACCGGTTTTGGGATTCTGCACAGAAAGGGTTTGCAAACCGCTGAATCCACACGTGAGTTTAACTCTGTCAGTTGAATGCACACATTGACAACCATTCAGTTTGATAGCACACTTTTGGTTTTAGAAGCAGATATTTCTCTGTACAGCCTATGGTCCCATTCACTCGGGAATATCCCAACGCAGCTCCTAGAAGAAACGTGTTTCTGACTCGCTGAATCTCAACATAGATTCAACTCTCTTAGGTGAACGAACGCACAGCAGAGCAGTTTCAAGGAAACGTTTCTCCTGAGTCTAAGACGAAGTTTCCTGCTGTTTAGTACGTATGCCGGCATTGGGCTGGAAATACCGGTTTTGGGATTCTGCACAGAATGGGTTTGCAAACCGCTGAATCCACACGTGAGTTTAACTCTGTCAGTTGAATGCACACATTGACAACCATTCAGTTAGATAGCTCCGTTTTGGTTTTAGAAGCAGATATTTCTCTGTACAGCCTATGGTCCCATTCACTCGGGAATATCCCAACGCAGCTCCTAGAAGAAACGTGTTTCTGACTCGCTGAATCTCAACATAGATTCAACTCTCTTAGGTGAACGAACGCACAGCAGAGCAGTTTCAAGGAAACGTTTCTCCTGAGTTTTAGACGAAGTTTCCTGCTGTTTAGTACGGATGCCGGCACTGGGCTGGACATACCGGTTTTGGGATTCTGCACAGAAAGGGTTTGCAAACCGCTGAATCCACACGTGAGTTTAACTCTGTCAGTTGAAAGCACACATTGACAACCATTCACTTTGATAGCGCCCTTTTGGTTTTAGAAGCAGATATTTCTCTGTACAGCCTATGGTCCCATTCACTCGGGAATATCCCAACGCAGCTCCTAGAAGAAACGTGTTTCTGACTCGCTGAATCTCAACATAGATTCAACTCTCTTAGGTGAACGAACGCACAGCAGAGCAGTTTCAAGGAAACGTTTCTCCTGAGTCTTAGAAGAAGTTACCTGCTGTTTAGTACGTATGCCGGCATTGGGCTGGAAATACCGGTTTTCGGATTCTGCACAGAAAGGGTTTGCAAACCGCTGAATCCACACGTGAGTTTAACTCTGTCAGCTGAATGCACACATTGACAACCATTCAGTTAGATAGCTCCGTTTTGGTTTTAGAAGCAGATATTTCTCTGTACAGCCTATGGTCCCATTCACTCGGGAATATCCCAACGCAGCTCGTAGAAGAAACGTGTTTCTGACTCGCTAAATCTCAACATAGATTCAACTCTCTTAGGTGAACGAACGCACAGCAGAGCAGTTTCAAGGAAACGTTTCTCCTGAGTTTTAGACGAAGTTTCCTGCTGTTTAGTACGGATGCCGGAATTGGGCTGGACATACCGGTTTTGGGATTCTGCACAGAAAGGGTTTGCAAACCGCTGAATCCACACGTGACTTTAACTCAGTCAGTTGAATGCACACATTGACAACCATTCACTTTGATAGCACCCTTTTGGTTTTAGAAGCAGATATTTCTCTGTACAGCCTATGGTCCCATTCACTCGGGAATATCCCAACGCAGCTCCTAGAAGAAACGTGTTTCTGACTCGCTGAATCTCAACATAGATTCAACTCTCTTAGGTGAACGAACGCACAGCAGAGCAGTTTCAAGGAAACGTTTCTCCTGAGTCTTAGAAGAAGTTACCTGCTGTTTAGTACGTATGCCGGCATTGGGCTGGAAATACCGGTTTTCGGATTCTGAACAGAAAGGGTTTGCAAACCGCTGAATCCACACGTGAGTTTAACTCTGTCAGTTGAATGCACACATTGACAACCATTCAGTTAGATAGCTCCGTTTTGGTTTTAGAAGCAGATATTTCTCTGTACAGCCTATGGTCCCATTCACTCGGGAATATCCCAACGCAGCTCCTAGAAGAAACGTGTTTCTGACTCGCTAAATCTCAACATAGATTCAACTCTCTTAGGTGAACGAACGCACAGCAGAGCAGTTTCAAGGAAACGTTTCTCCTGAGTTTTAGACGAAGTTTCCTGCTGTTTACTACGGATGCCGGAATTGGGCTGGACATACCGGTTTTGGGATTCTGCACAGAAAGGGTTTGCAAACCGCTGAATCCACACGTGAGTTTAACTCTGTCAGTTGAATGCACACATTGACAACCATTCACTTTGATAGCACCCTTTTGGTTTTAGAAGCAGATATTTCTCTGTCCAGCCTATGGTCCCATTCACTCGGGAATATCCCAACGCAGCTCCTAGAAGAAACGTGTTTCTGACTCGCTGAATCTCAACATAGATTCAACTCTCTTAGGTGAACGACCGCACAGCAGAGCAGTTTCAAGGAAACGTTTCTCCTGAGTTTTAGAAGAAGTTTCCTGCTGTTTAGTACGGATGCCGGCATTGGGCTGGACAAAGCGGTTTTGGGATTCTGCACAGAAAGGGTTTGCAAACCGCTGAATCCACACGTGAGTTTAACTCTGTCAGTTGAATGCACACATTGACAACCATTCAGTTTGATAGCACCCTTTTGGTTTTAGAAGCAGATATTTCTCTGTACAGCCTATGGTCCCATTCACTCGGGAATATCCCAACGCAGCTCCTAGAAGAAACGTGTTTCTCACTCGCTGAATCTCAACATAGATTCAACTCTCTTAGGTGAACGAACGCACAGCAGAGCAGTTTCAAGGAAACGTTTCTCCTGAGTTTTAGACGAAGTTTCCTGCTGTTTAGTACGGATGCCGGCATTGGGCTGGACATACCGGTTTTGGGATTCTGCACAGAAAGGGTTTGCAAACCGCTGAATCCACACGTGAGTTTAACTCTGTCAGTTGAATGCACACATTGACAACCATTCAGTTTGATAGCACCCTTTTGGTTTTAGAAGCAGATATTTCTCTGTACAGCCTATGGTCCCATTCACTCGGGAATATCCCAACGCAGCTCCTAGAAGAAACGTGTTTCTGACTCGCTGAATCTCAACATAGATTCAACTCTCTTAGGTGAACGAACGCACAGCAGAGCAGTTTCAAGGAATCGTTTCTCCTGAGTCTTAGAAGAAGTTACCTGCTGTTTAGTACGTATGCCGGCATTGGGCTGGAAATACCGGTTTTCGGATTCTGCACAGAAAGGGTTTGCAAACCGCTGAATCCACACGTGAGTTTAACTCTGTCAGTTGAATGCACACATTGACAACCATTCAGTTAGATAGCTCCGTTTTGGTTTTAGAAGCAGATATTTCTCTGTACAGCCTATGGTCCCATTCACTCGGGAATATCCCAACGCAGCTCCTAGAAGAAACGTGTTTCTGACTCGCTAAATCTCAACATAGATTCAACTCTCTTAGGTGAACGAACGCACAGCAGAGCAGTTTCAAGGAAACGTTTCTCCTGAGTTTTAGACGAAGTTTCCTGCTGTTTAGTACGGATGCCGGAATTGGGCTGGACATACCGGTTTTGGGATTCTGCACAGAAAGGGTTTGCAAACCGCTGAATCCACACGTGAGTTTAACTCTGTCAGTTGAATGCACACATTGACAACCATTCACTTTGATAGCACCCTTTTGGTTTTAGAAGCAGATATTTCTCTTTGCAGCCTATGGTCCCATTCACTCGGGAATATCCCAACGCAGCTCCTAGAAGAAACGTGTTTCTGACTCGCTGAATCTCAACATAGATTCAACTCTCTTAGGTGAACGAACGCACAGCAGAGCAATTTCAAGGAAACGTTTCTCCTGAGTTTTAGAAGAAGTTTCCTGCTGTTTAGTACGGATGCCGGCATTGGGCTGGATATACCGGTTTTGGGAATCTGCACAGAAAGGGTTTGCAAACCGCTGAATCCACACGTGAGTTTAACTCTGTCAGTTGAATGCACACATTGACAACCATTCAGTTTGATAGCACCCTTTTGGTTTTAGAAGCAGATATTTCTCTGTACAGCCTATGGTCCCATTCACTCGGGAATATCCCAACGCAGCTCCTAGAAGAAACGTGTTTCTCACTCGCTGAATCTCAACATAGATTCAACTCTCTTAGGTGAACGAACGCACAGCAGAGCAGTTTCAAGGAAACGTTTGTCCTGAGTTTTAGACGAAGTTTCCTGCTGTTTAGTACGGATGCCGGCATTGGGCTGGACATACCGGTTTTGGGATTCTGCACAGAAAGGGTTTGCAAACCGCTGAATCCACACGTGAGTTTAACTCTGTCAGTTGAATGCACACATTGACAACCATTCAGTTTGATAGCACCCTTTTGGTTTTAGAAGCAGATATTACTCTGTACAGCCTATGGTCCCATTCACTCGGGAATATCCCAACGCAGCTCCTAGAAGAAACGTGTTTCTGACTCGCTGAATCTCAACATAGATTCAACTCTCTTAGGTGAACGAACGCACAGCAGAGCAGTTTCAAGGAAACGTTTCTCCTGAGTCTTAGAAGAAGTTACCTGCTGTTTAGTACGTATGCCGGCATTGGGCTGGAAATACCGGTTTTCGGATTCTGCACAGAAAGGGTTTGCAAACCGCTGAATCCACACGTGAGTTTAACTCTGTCAGTTGAATGCACACATTGACAACCATTCAGTTAGATAGCTCCGTTTTGGTTTTAGAAGCAGATATTTCTCTGTACAGACTATGGTCCCATTCACTCGGGAATATCCCAACGCAGCTCCTAGAAGAAACGTGTTTCTGACTCGCTAAATCTCAACATAGATTCAACTCTCTTAGGTGAACGAACGCACAGCAGAGCAGTTTCAAGGAAACGTTTCTCCTGAGTTTTAGACGAAGTTTCCTGCTGTTTAGTACGGATGCCGGAATTGGGCTGGACATACCGGTTTTGGTATTCTGCACAGAAAGGGTTTGCAAACCGCTGAATCCACACGTGAGTTTAACTCTGTCAGTTGAATGCACACATTGACAACCATTCACTTTGATAGCACCCTTTTGGTTTTAGAAGCAGATATTTCTCTGTACAGCCTATGGTCCCATTCACTCGGGAATATCCCAACGCAGCTCCTAGAAGAAACGTGTTTCTGACTCGCTGAATCTCAACATAGATTCAACTCTCTTAGGTGAACGAACGCACAGCAGAGCAGTTTCAAGGAAACGTTTCTCCTGAGTTTTAGAAGAAGTTTCCTGCTGTTTAGTACGGATGCCGGCATTGGGCTGGATATACCGGTTTTGGGAATCTGCACAGAAAGGGTTTGCAAACCGCTGAATCCACACGTGAGTTTAACTCTGTCAGTTGAATGCACACATTGACAACCATTCAGTTAGATAGCTCCGTTTTGGTTTTAGAAGCAGATATTTCTCTGTACAGCCTATGGTCCCATTCACTCGGGAATATCCCAACGCAGCTCCTAGAAGAAACGTGTTTCTCACTCGCTGAATCTCAACATAGATTCAACTCTCTTAGGTGAACGAACGCACAGCAGAGCAGTTTCAAGGAAACGTTTCTCCTGAGTTTTAGACGAAGTTTCCTGCTGTTTAGTACGGATGCCGGCATTGGGCTGGACATACCGGTTTTGGGATTCTGCACAGAAAGGGTTTGCAAACCGCTGAATCCACACGTGAGTTTAACTCTGTCAGTTGAATGCACACATTGACAACCATTCAGTTTGATAGCACCCTTTTGGTTTTAGAAGCAGATATTTCTCTGTACAGCCTATGGTCCCATTCACTCGGGAATATCCCAACGCAGCTCCTAGAAGAAACGTGTTTCTGACTCGCTGAATCTCAACATAGATTCAACTCTCTTAGGTGAACGAACGCACAGCAGAGCAGTTTCAAGGAATCGTTTCTCCTGAGTCTTAGACGAAGTTTCCTGCTCTTTAGTACGTATGCCGGCATTGGGCTGGAAATACCGGTTTTGGGATTCTGCACAGAAAGGGTTTGCAAACCGCTGAATCCACACGTGAGTTTAACTCTGTCAGTTGAATGCACACATTGACAACCATTCAGTTTGATAGCTCCGTTTTGGTTTTAGAAGCAGATATTTCTCTGTACAGCCTATGGTCCCATTCACTCGGGAATATCCCAACGCAGCTCCTAGAAGAAACGTGTTTCTGACTCGCTGAATCTCAACATAGATTCAACTCTCTTAGGTGAACGAACGCACAGCAGAGCAGTTTCAAGGAAACGTTTCTCCTGAGTCTTAGACGAAGTTTCCTGCTGTTTAGTTCGGATGCCGGCATTGGGCTGGAAATACCGGTTTTGGGATTCTGCACAGAAAGGTTTTGCAAACCGCTGAATCCACACGTGAGTTTAACTCTGTCAGTTGAATGCACACATTGACAACCATTCAGTTTGATAGCACACTTTTGGTTTTAGAAGCAGATATTTCTCTGTACAGCCTATGGTCCCATTCACTCGGGAATATCCCAACGCAGCTCCTAGAAGAAACGTGTTTCTGACTCGCTGAATCTCAACATAGATTCAACTCTCTTAGGTGAACGAACGCACAGCAGAGCAGTTTCAAGGAAACGTTTCTCCTGAGTCTTAGACGAAGTTTCCTGCTGTTTAGTACGTATGCCGGCATTGGGCTGGAAATACCGGTTTTGGGATTCTGCACAGAAAGGGTTTGCAAACCGCTGAATCCACACGTGAGTTTAACTCTGTCAGTTGAATGCACACATTGACAACCATTCAGTTTGATAGCACACTTTTGGTTTTAGAAGCAGATATTTCTCTGTACAGCCTATGGTCCCATTCACTCGGGAATATCCCAACGCAGCTCCTAGAAGAAACGTGTTTCTGACTCGCTGAATCTCAACATAGATTCAACTCTCTTAGGTGAACGAACGCACAGCAGAGCAGTTTCAAGGAAACGTTTCTCCTGAGTTTTAGACGAAGTTTCCTGCTGTTTAGTTCGTATGCCGGCATTGGGCTGGAAATACCGGTTTTGGGATTCTGCACAGAAATGGTTTGCAAACCGCTGAATCCACACGTGAGTTTAACTCTGTCAGTTGAATGCACACATTGACAACCATTCAGTTTGATAGCACACTTTGGGTTTTAGAAGCAGATATTTCTCTGTACAGCCTATGGTCCCATTCACTCGGGAATATCCCAACGCAGCTCCTAGAAGAAACGTGTTTCTGACTCGCTGAATCTCAACATAGATTCAACTCTCTTAGGTGAACGAACGCACAGCAGAGCAGTTTCAAGGAAACGTTTCTCCTGAGCCTTAGAAGAAGTTACCTGCTGTTTAGTACGTATGCCGGCATTGGGCTGGAAATACCGGTTTTGGGATTCTGCACAGAAAGGGTTTGCAAACCGCTGAATCCACACGTGAGTTTAACTCTGTCAGTTGAATGCACACATTGACAACCATTCAGTTAGATAGCTCCGTTTTGGTTTTAGAAGCAGATATTTCTCTGTACAGCCTATGGTCCCATTCACTCGGGAATATCCCAACGCAGCTCCTAGAAGAAACGTGTTTCTGACTCGCTGAATCTGAACATAGATTCAACTCTCTTAGGTGAACGAACGCACAGCAGAGCAGTTTCAAGGAAACGTTTCTCCTGAGTTTTAGACGAAGTTTCCTGCTGTTTAGTACGGATGACGGCACTGGGCTGGACATACCGGTTTTGGGATTCTGCACAGAAAGGGTTTGCAAACCGCTGAATCCACACGTGAGTTTAACTCTGTCAGTTGAATGCACACATTGACAACCATTCACTTTGATAGCACCCTTTTGGTTTTAGAAGCAGATATTTCTCTGTACAGCCTATGGTCCCATTCACTCGGGAATATCCCAACGCAGCTCCTAGAAGAAACGTGTTTCTGACTCGCTGAATCTCAACATAGATTCAACTCTCTTAGGTGAACGAACGCACAGCAGAGCAGTTTCAAGGAAACGTTTCTCCTGAGTTTTAGACGAAGTTTCCTGCTGTTTAGTACGGATGCCGGCATTGGGCTGGACATACCGGTTTTGGGATTCTGCACAGAAATGGTTTGCAAACCGCGGAATCCACACGTGAGTTTAACTCTGTCAGTTGAATGCACACATTGACAACCATTCAGTTAGATAGCTCCGTTTTGGTTTTAGAAGCAGATATTTCTCTGTACAGCCTATGGTCCCATTCACTCGGGAATATCCCAACGCAGCTCCTAGAAGAAACGTGTTTCTGACTCGCTGAGTCTCAACATAGATTCAACTCTCTTAGGTGAACGAACGCACAGCAGAGCAGTTTCAAGGAAACGTTTCTCCTGAGTTTTAGACGAAGTTTCCTGCTGTTTAGTACGGATGCCGGCATTGGGCTGGACATACCGGTTTTGGGATTCTGCACAGAAATGGTTTGCAAACCGCTGAATCCACACGTGAGTTTAACTCTGTCAGTTGAATGCACACATTGACAATCATTCAGTTAGATAGCTCCGTTTTGGTTTCAGAAGCAGATATTTCTCTGTACAGACTATGGTCCCATTCACTCGGGAATATCCCAACGCAGCTCCTAGCATAAACGTGTTTCTGACTCGCTGAATCTCAACATAGATTCAACTCTCTTAGGTGAACGAACGCACAGCAGAGCAGTTTCAAGGAAACGTTTCTCCTGAGTTTTAAACAAAGTTTCCTGCTGTTTAGTACGGATGCCGGCATTGAGCTGGAATTACCGGTTTTGGGATTCTGCACAGAAAGGGTTTGTAAACCGCTGAATCCAAACGTGAGTTTAACTCTGTCAGTTGAATGCACACATTGACAACCATTCAGTTAGATACCACCCTTTTGGTTGTAGGAGCAGATATTTCTCTGTACAGCCTATGGTCCCATTCACTCGGGAATATCCCAACGCAGCTCCTAGAAGAAACGTGTTTCTGACTCGCTGAATCTCAACATAGATTCAACTCTCTTAGGTGAACGAACGCACAGCAGAGCAGTTTCAAGGAAACGTTTCTCCTGAGTTTTAGACGAAGTTTCCTGCTGTTTAGTACAGATGCCGGCATTGGGCTGGAAATACCGGTTTTGGGATTCTGCACAGAAAGTGTTTGCAAACCGCTGAATCCACACGTGAGTTTAACTCTGTCAGTTGAATGCACACATTGACAACCATTCAATTAGATAGCACACTTTTGGTTTTAGAAGCAGATATTTCTCTGTACAGCCTATGGTCCCATTCACTCGGGAATATCCCAACGCAGCTCCTAGAAGAAACGTGTTTCTCACTCGCTGAATCTCAACATAGATTCAACTCTCTTAGGTGAACGAAAGCACAGCAGAGCAGTTTCAAGGAAACGTTTCTCCTGAGTTTTAGACGAAGTTTCCTGCTGTTTAGTACGGATGCCGGCATTGAGCTGGAATTACCGGATTTGGGATTCTGCACAGAAAGGGTTTGTAAACCGCTGAATCCGAACGTGAGTTTAACTCTGTCAGTTGAATGCACACATTGACAACCATTCAGTTAGATACCACCCTTTTGGTTGTAGGAGCAGATATTTCTCTGTACAGCCTATGGTCCCATTCACTCGGGAATATCCCAACGCACCTCCTAGAAGAAACGTGTTTCTGACACGCTGAATCTCAACATAGATTCAACTCTCTTAGGTGATCGAACGCACAGCAGAGCAGTTTCAAGGAAACGTTTCTCCTGAGTTTTAGACGAAGTTGCCTGCTGTTTAGTACGGATGCTGGCATTGGGCTGGAAATACCGGTTTTGGGATTCTGCACAGAAAGGGTTTGCAAACCGCTGAAACCACACGTGAGTTTAACTCTGTCAGTTGAATGCACACATTGACAACCATTCAGTTAGATAGCTCCGTTTTGGTTTTAGAAGCAGATATTTCTCTGTACAGCCTATGGTCCCATTCACTCGGGAATATCCCAACGCAGCTGCTAGCATAAACGTGTTTCTGACTCGCTGAATCTCAACATAGTTTCAACTCTCTTAGGTGAACGAACGCACAGCAGAGCAGTTTCAAGGAAACGTTTCTCCTGAGTTTTAGACGAAGTTTCCTGCTGTTTAGTACGGATGCCGGCATTGGGCTGGACATACCGGTTTTGGGATTCTGCACAGAAAGGGTTTGCAAACTGCTGAATCCACACGTGAGTTTAACTCTGTCAGTTGAATCCACACATTGACAACCAATCAGTTTGATAACACCCTTTTGGTTTTAGAAGCAGATATTTCTCTGTACAGCCTATGGTCCCATTCACTCGGGAATATCCCAACGCAGCTCCTAGAAGAAACGTGTTTCTGACTCGCTGAGTCTCAACATAGATTCAACTCTCTTAGGTGAACGAACGCACAGCAGAGCAGTTTCAAGGAAACGTTTCTCCTGAGTTTTAGACGAAGTATCCTCCTGTTTAGTACGGATGCCGGCATTGGGCTGGACATACCGGTTTTGGGATTCTGCACAGAAATGGTTTGCAAACCGCGGAATCCACACGTGAGTTTAACTCTGTCAGTTGAATGCACACATTGACAACCATTCAGTTAGATAGCTCCGTTTTGGTTTTAGAAGCAGATATTTCTCTGTACAGCCTATGGTCCCATTCACTCGGGAATATCCCAACGCAGCTCCTAGAAGAAACGTGTTTCTGACTCGCTGAGTCTCAACATAGATTCAACTCTCTTAGGTGAACGAACGCACAGCAGAGCAGTTTCAAGGAAACGTTTCTCCTGAGTTTTAGACGAAGTTTCCTGCTGTTTAGTACGGATGCCGGCATTGGGCTGACATACCGGTTTTGGGATTCTGCACAGAAATGGTTTGCAAACCGCTGAATCCACACGTGAGTTTAACTCTGTCAGTTGAATGCACACATTGACAATCATTCAGTTAGATAGCTCCGTTTTGGTTTCAGAAGCAGATATTTCGCTGTACAGTCTATGGTCCCATTCACTCGGGAATATCCCAACGCAGCTCCTAGCATAAACGTGTTTCTGACTCGCTGAATCTCAAAATAGATTCAACTCTCTTAGGTGAACGAACGCACAGCAGAGCAGTTTCAAGGAAACGTTTCTCCTGAGTTTTAAACAAAGTTTCCTGCTGTTTAGTACGGATGCCGGCATTGAGCTGGAATTACCGGTTTTGGGATTCTGCACAGAAAGGGTTTGTAAACCGCTGAATCCAAACGTGAGTTTAACTCTGTCAGTTGAATGCACACATTGACAACCATTCAGTTAGATACCACCCTTTTGGTTGTAGGAGCAGATATTTCTCTGTACAGCCTATGGTCCCATTCACTCGGGAATATCCCAACGCAGCTCCTAGAAGAAACGTGTTTCTGACTCGCTGAATCTCAACATAGATTCAACTCTCTTAGGTGAACGAACGCACAGCAGAGCAGTTTCAAGGAAACGTTTCTCCTGAGTTTTAGACGAAGTTTCCTGCTGTTTAGTACGGATGCCGGCATTGGGCTGGACATACCGGTTTTGGGATTCTGCACAGAAATGGTTTGCAAACCGCTGAATCCACACGTGAGTTTAACTCTGTCAGTTGAATGCACACATTGACAACCATTCAGTTAGATAGCTCCGTTTTGGTTTTAGAAGCAGATATTTCTCTGTACAGCCTATGGTCCCATTCACTCGGGAATATCCCAACGCAGCTCCTAGAAGAAACGTGTTTCTGACTCGCTGAATCTCAACATAGATTCAACTCTCTTAGGTGAACGAACGCACAGCAGAGCAGTTTCAAGGAAACGTTTCTCCTGAGTTTTAGACGAAGTTTCCTGCTGTTTAGTACGTATGCCGGCATTGGGCTGGACATACCGGTTTTGGGATTCTGCACAGAAAGGGTTTGCAAACCGCTGAATCCACACGTGAGTTTAACTCTGTCAGTTGAATGCACACATTGACAACCATTCAGTTTGATAGCACCCTTTTGGTTTTAGAAGCAGATATTTCTCTGTACAGCCTATGGTCCCATTCACTCGGGAATATCCCAACGCAGCTCCTAGAAGAAACGTGTTTCTGACTCGCTGAATCTCAACATAGATTCAACTCTCTTAGGTGAACGAACGCACAGCAGAGCAGTTTCAAGGAAACGTTTCTCCAGAGTTTTAGACGAAGTTTCCTGCTGTTTAGTACGGATGCCGGCATTGGGCTGGACATACTGGTTTTGGGAATCTGCACAGAAAGGGTTTGCAAACCGCTGAATCCACACGTGAGTTTAACTCTGTCAGTTGAATGCACACATTGACAACCATTCAGTTTGATAGCACCCTTTTGGTTTTAGAAGCAGATATTTCTCTGTACAGCCTATGGTCCCATTCACTCGGGAATATCCCAACGCAGCTCCTAGAAGAAACGTGTTTCTGACTCGCTGAATCTCAACATAGATTCAACTCTCTTAGGTGAACGAACGCACAGCAGAGCAGTTTCAAGGAAACGTTTCTCCTGAGTTTTAGACGAAGTTTCCTGCTGTTTAGTACGTATGCCGGCATTGGGCTGGAAATACCGGTTTTGGGATTCTGCACAGAAAGGGTTTGCAAACCGCTGAATCCACACGTGAGTTTAACTCTGTCAGTTGAATGCACACATTGACAACCATTCAGTTAGATACCACCCTTTTGGTTGTAGGAGCAGATATTTCTCTGTACAGCCTATGGTCCCATTCACTCGGGAATATCCCAACGCAGCTCCTAGAAGAAACGTGTTTCTGACTCGCTGAATCTCAACACAGATTCAACTCTCTTAGGTGAAAGAACGCACAGCAGAGCAGTTTCAAGGAAACGTTTCTCCTGAGTTTTAGACGAAGTTTCCTGCTGTTTAGTACGTATGCCGGCATTGGGCTGGAAATACCGGTTTTGGGATTCTGCACAGAAAGGGTTTGCAAACCGCTGAATCCACACGTGAGTTTAACTCTGTCAGTTGAATGCACACATTGACAACCATTCAGTTAGATAGCACACTTTTGGTTTTAGAAGCAGATATTTCTCTGTACAGCCTATGGTCCCATTCACTCGGGAATATCCCAACGCAGGTCCGAGAAGAAACGTGTTTCTGACTCGCTGAATATCAACATAGATTCAACTCTCTTAGGTGAACGAAAGCACAGCAGAGCAGTTTCAAGGAAACGTTTCTCCTGAGTTTTAGACGAAGTTTCCTGCTGTTTAGTACGGATTCCGGCATTGGGCTGGACATACAGGTTTTGGGATTCTGCACAGAAATGGTTTGCAAACCGCTGAATCCACACGTGAGTTTAACTCTGTCAGTTGAATGCACACATTGACAACCATTCAGTTAGATAGCTCCGTTTTGGTTTTAGAAGCAGATATTTCTCTGTACAGCCTATGGTCCCATTCACTCGGGAATATCCCAACGCAGCTCCTAGCATAAACGTGTTTCTGACTCGCTGAATCTCAACATAGTTTCAACTCTCTTAGGTGAACGAACGCACAGCAGAGCAGTTTCAAGGAAAGGTTTCTCCTGAGTTTTAAACGAAGTTTCCTGCTGTTTAGTACGGATGCCGGCATTGAGCTGGAATTACCGGTTTTGGGATTCTGCACAGAAAGGGTTTGTAAACCGCTGAATCCAAACGTGAGTATAACTCTGTCAGTTGAATGCACACATTGACAACCATTCAGTTTGATAGCACCCTTTTGGTTTTAGAAGCAGATATTTCTCTGTACAGCCTATGGTCCCATTCACTCGGGAATATCCCAACGCACCTATTTGAAGAAACGTGTTTCTGACTCGCTGAATCTCAACATAGATTCAATTCTCTTAGGTGAACGAACGCACAGCAGAGCAGTTTCAAGGAAACCTTTCTCCTGAGTTTTAGACGAAGTTTCCTCCTGTTTAGTACGGATGCCGGCATTGGGCTGGACATACCGGTTTTGGGATTCTGCACAGAAATGGTTTGCAAACCGCTGAATCCACACGTGAGTTTAACTCTGTCAGTTGAATGCACACATTGACAACCATTCAGTTAGATAGCTCCGTTTTGGTTTTAGAAGCAGATATTTCTCTGTACAGCCTATGGTCCCATTCACTCGGGAATATCCCAACGCAGCTCCTAGAAGAAACGTGTTTCTGACTCGCTGAATCTCAACATAGATTCAACTCTCTTAGGTGAACGAACGCACAGCAGAGCAGTTTCAAGGAAACGTTTCTCCTGAGTTTTAGACGAAGTTTCCTGCTGTTTAGTACGGATGCCGGCATTGGGCTGGACATACCGGTTTTGGGATTCTGCACAGAAATGGTTTGCAAACCGCTGAATCCACACGTGAGTTTAACTCTGTCAGTTGAATGCACACATTGAGAACCATTCAGTTAGATAGCTCCGTTTTGGTTTTAGAAGCAGATATTTCTCTGTACAGCCTATGGTCCCATTCACTCGGGAATATCCCAACGCAGCTCCTAGAAGAACCGTGTTTCTGACTCGCTGATTCTCAACATAGATTCAACTCTCTTAGGTGAACGAACGCACAGCAGAGCAGTTTCAAGGAAACGTTTCTCCTCAGTCTTAGACGAAGTTTCCTGCTGTTTAGTACGTATGCCGGCATTGGGCTGGAAATACCGGTTTTGGGATTCTGCACAGAAAGGGTGTGCAAACCGCTGAATCCACACGTGAGTTTAACTCTGTCAGTTGAATGCACACATTGACAACCATTCAGTTAGATAGCTCCGTTTTGGTTTTAGAAGCAGATATTTATCTGTACAGCCTATGGTCCCATTCACTCGGGAATATCCCAACGCAGCTCCTAGAAGAAACGTGTTTCTCACTCGCTGAATCTCAACATAGATTCAACTCTCTTAGGTGAACGAACGCACAGCAGAGCAGTTTCAAGGAAACGTTTGTTCTGAGTTTTAGACGAAGTTTCCTGCTGTTTAGTACGGATGCCGGCATTGGGCTGGACATACCGGTTTTGGGATTCTGCACAGAAAGGGTTTGCAAACCGCTGAATCCACACGTGAGTTTAACTCTGTCAGTTGAATGCACACATTGACAACCATTCAGTTTGATAGCACCCTTTTGGTTTTAGAAGCAGATATTACTCTGTACAGCCTATGGTCCCATTCACTCGGGAATATCCCAACGCAGCTCCTAGAAGAAACGTGTTTCTGACTCGCTGAATCTCAACATAGATTCAACTCTCTTAGGTGAACGAACGCACAGCAGAGCAGTTTCAAGGAAACGTTTCTCCTGAGTCTTAGAAGAAGTTACCTGCTGTTTAGTACGTATGCCGGCATTGGGCTGGAAATACCGGTTTTCGGATTCTGCACAGAAAGGGTTTGCAAACCGCTGAATCCACACGTGAGTTTAACTCTGTCAGTTGAATGCACACATTGACAACCATTCAGTTAGATAGCTCCGTTTTGGTTTTAGAAGCAGATATTTCTCTGTACAGACTATGGTCCCATTCACTCGGGAATATCCCAACGCAGCTCCTAGAAGAAACGTGTTTCTGACTCGCTAAATCTCAACATAGATTCAACTCTCTTAGGTGAACGAACGCACAGCAGAGCAGTTTCAAGGAAACGTTTCTCCTGAGTTTTAGACGAAGTTTCCTGCTGTTTAGTACGGATGCCGGAATTGGGCTGGACATACCGGTTTTGGTATTCTGCACAGAAAGGGTTTGCAAACCGCTGAATCCACACGTGAGTTTAACTCTGTCAGTTGAATGCACACATTGACAACCATTCACTTTGATAGCACCCTTTTGGTTTTAGAAGCAGATATTTCTCTGTACAGCCTATGGTCCCATTCACTCGGGAATATCCCAACGCAGCTCCTAGAAGAAACGTGTTTCTGACTCGCTGAATCTCAACATAGATTCAACTCTCTTAGGTGAACGAACGCACAGCAGAGCAGTTTCAAGGAAACGTTTCTCCTGAGTTTTAGAAGAAGTTTCCTGCTGTTTAGTACGGATGCCGGCATTGGGCTGGATATACCGGTTTTGGGAATCTGCACAGAAAGGGTTTGCAAACCGCTGAATCCACACGTGAGTTTAACTCTGTCAGTTGAATGCACACATTGACAACCATTCAGTTAGATAGCTCCGTTTTGGTTTTAGAAGCAGATATTTCTCTGTACAGCCTATGGTCCCATTCACTCGGGAATATCCCAACGCAGCTCCTAGAAGAAACGTGTTTCTCAGTCGCTGAATCTCAACATAGATTCAACTCTCTTAGGTGAACGAACGCACAGCAGAGCAGTTTCAAGGAAACGTTTCTACTGAGTTTTAGACGAAGTTTCCTGCTGTTTAGTACGGATGCCGGCATTGGGCTGGATATACCGGTTTTGGGATTCTGCACAGAAAGGGTTTGCAAACCGCTGAATCCACACGTGAGTTTAACTCTGTCAGTTGAATGCACACATTGACAACCATTCAGTTTGATAGCACCCTTTTGGTTTTAGAAGCAGATATTTCTCTGTACAGCCTATGGTCCCATTCACTCGGGAATATCCCAACGCAGCTCCTAGAAGAAACGTGTTTCTGACTCGCTGAATCTCAACATAGATTCAACTCTCTTAGGTGAACGAACGCACAGCAGAGCAGTTTCAAGGAATCGTTTCTCCTGAGTCTTAGACGAAGTTTCCTGCTCTTTAGTACGTATGCCGGCATTGGGCTGGAAATACCGGTTTTGGGATTCTGCACAGAAAGGGTTTGCAAACCGCTGAATCCACACGTGAGTTTAACTCTGTCAGTTGAATGCACACATTGACAACCATTCAGTTAGATAGCTCCGTTTTGGTTTTAGAAGCAGATATTTCTCTGTACAGCCTATGGTCCCATTCACTCGGGAATATCCCAACGCAGCTCCTAGAAGAAACGTGTTTCTGACTCGCTGAATCTCAACATAGATTCAACTCTCTTAGGTGAACGAACGCACAGCAGAGCAGTTTCAAGGAAACGTTTCTCCTGAGTCTTAGACGAAGTTTCCTGCTGTTTAGTACGGATGCCGGCATTGGGCTGGAAATACCGGTTTTGGGATTCTGCACAGAAAGGTTTTGCAAACCGCTGAATCCACACGTGAGTTTAACTCTGTCAGTTGAATGCACACATTGACAACCATTCAGTTTGATAGCACACTTTTGGTTTTAGAAGCAGATATTTCTCTGTACAGCCTATGGTCCCATTCACTCGGGAATATCCCAACGCAGCTCCTAGAAGAAACGTGTTTCTCACTCGCTGAATCTCAACATAGATTCAACTCTCTTAGGTGAACGAACGCACAGCAGAGCAGTTTCAAGGAAACGTTTCTCCTGAGTCTTAGACGAAGTTTCCTGCTGTTTAGTACGTATGCCGGCATTGGGCTGGAAATACCGGTTTTGGGATTCTGCACAGAAAGGGTTTGCAAACCGCTGAATCCACACGTGAGTTTAACTCTGTCAGTTGAATGCACACATTGACAACCATTCAGTTTGATAGCACACTTTTGGTTTTAGAAGCAGATATTTCTCTGTACAGCCTATGGTCCCATTCACTCGGGAATATCCCAACGCAGCTCCTAGAAGAAACGTGTTTCTGACTCGCTGAATCTCAACATAGATTCAACTCTATTAGGTGAACGAACGCACAGCAGAGCAGTTTCAAGGAAACGTTTCTCCTGAGTTTTAGACGAAGTTTCCTGCTGTTTAGTTCGTATGCCGGCATTGGGCTGGAAATTCCGGTTTTGGGATTCTGCACAGAAATGGTTTGCAAACCGCTGAATCCACACGTGAGTTTAACTCTGTCAGTTGAATGCACACATTGACAACCATTCAGTTTGATAGCACACTTTGGGTTTTAGAAGCAGATATTTCTCTGTACAGCCTATGGTCCCATTCACTCGGGAATATCCCAACGCAGCTCCTAGAAGAAACGTGTTTCTGACTCGCTGAATCTCAACATAGATTCAACTCTCTTAGGTGAACGAACGCACAGCAGAGCAGTTTCAAGGAAACGTTTCTCCTGAGCCTTAGAAGAAGTTACCTGCTGTTTAGTACGTATGCCGGCATTGGGCTGGAAATACCGGTTTTGGGATTCTGCACAGAAAGGGTTTGCAAACCGCTGAATCCACACGTGAGTTTAACTCTGTCAGTTGAATGCACACATTGACAACCATTCAGTTAGATAGCTCCGTTTTGGTTTTAGAAGCAGATATTTCTCTGTACAGCCTATGGTCCCATTCACTCGGGAATATCCCAACGCAGCTCCTAGAAGAAACGTGTTTCTGACTCGCTGAATCTGAACATAGATTCAACTCTCTTAGGTGAACGAACGCACAGCAGAGCAGTTTCAAGGAAACGTTTCTCCTGAGTTTTAGACGAAGTTTCCTGCTCTTTAGTACGGATGCCGGCACTGGGCTGGACATACCGGTTTTGGGATTCTGCACAGAAAGGGTTTGCAAACCGCTGAATCCACACGTGAGTTTAACTCTGTCAGTTGAATGCACACATTGACAACCATTCACTTTGATAGCACCCTTTTGGTTTTAGAAGCAGATATTTCTCTGTACAGCCTATGGTCCCATTCACTCGGGAATATCCCAACGCAGCTCCTAGAAGAAACGTGTTTCTGACTCGCTGAATCTCAACATAGATTCAACTCTCTTAGGTGAACGAACGCACAGCAGAGCAGTTTCAAGGAAACGTTTCTCCTGAGTTTTAGAAGAAGTTTCCTGCTGTTTAGTACGGATGCCGGCATTGGGCTGGATATACCGGTTTTGGGAATCTGCACAGAAAGAGTTTGCAAACCGCTGAATCCACACGTGAGTTTAACTCTGTCAGTTGAATGCACACATTGACAACCATTCAGTTTGATAGCACCCTTTTGGTTTTAGAAGCAGATATTTCTCTGTACAGCCTATGGTCCCATTCACTCGGGAATATCCCAACGCAGCTCCTAGAAGAAACGTGTTTCTGACTCGCTGAATCTCAACATAGATTCAACTCTCTTAGGTGAACGAACGCACAGCAGAGCAGTTTCAAGGAAACGTTTCTCCTGAGTTTTAGACGAAGTTTCCTGCTGTTTAGTACGGATGCCGGCATTGGGCTGGACATACCGGTTTTGGGATTCTGCACAGAAATGGTTTGCAAACCGCGGAATCCACACGTGAGTTTAACTCTGTCAGTTGAATGCACACATTGACAACCATTCAGTTAGATAGCTCCGTTTTGGTTTTAGAAGCAGATATTTCTCTGTACAGCCTATGGTCCCATTCACTCGGGAATATCCCAACGCAGCTCCTAGAAGAAACGTGTTTCTGACTCGCTGAGTCTCAACATAGATTCAACTCTCTTAGGTGAACGAACGCACAGCAGAGCAGTTTCAAGGAAACGTTTCTCCTGAGTTTTAGACGAAGTTTCCTGCTGTTTAGTACGGATGCCGGCATTGGGCTGGACATACCGGTTTTGGGATTCTGCACAGAAATGGTTTGCAAACCGCTGAATCCACACGTGAGTTTAACTCTGTCAGTTGAATGCACACATTGACAATCATTCAGTTAGATAGCTCCGTTTTGGTTTCAGAAGCAGATATTTCTCTGTACAGACTATGGTCCCATTCACTCGGGAATATCCCAACGCAGCTCCTAGCATAAACGTGTTTCTGACTCGCTGAATCTCAACATAGATTCAACTCTCTTAGGTGAACGAACGCACAGCAGAGCAGTTTCAAGGAAACGTTTCTCCTGAGTTTTAAACAAAGTTTCCTGCTGTTTAGTACGGATGCCGGCATTGAGCTGGAATTACCGGTTTTGGGATTCTGCACAGAAAGGGTTTGTAAACCGCTGAATCCAAACGTGAGTTTAACTCTGTCAGTTGAATGCACACATTGACAACCATTCAGTTAGATACCACCCTTTTGGTTGTAGGAGCAGATATTTCTCTGTACAGACTATGGTCCCATTCACTCGGGAATATCCCAACGCAGCTCCTAGAAGAAACGTGTTTCTGACTCGCTGAATCTCAACATAGATTCAACTCTCTTAGGTGAACGAACGCACAGCAGAGCAGTTTCAAGGAAACGTTTCTCCTGAGTTTTAGACGAAGTTTCCTGCTGTTTAGTACAGATGCCGGCATTGGGCTGGAAATACCGGTTTTGGGATTCTGCACAGAAAGTGTTTGCAAACCGCTGAATCCACACGTGAGTTTAACTCTGTCAGTTGAATGCACACATTGACAACCATTCAATTAGATAGCACACTTTTGGTTTTAGAAGCAGATATTTCTCTGTACAGCCTATGGTCCCATTCACTCGGGAATATCCCAACGCAGCTCCTAGAAGAAACGTGTTTCTCACTCGCTGAATCTCAACATAGATTCAACTCTCTTAGGTGAACGAAAGCACAGCAGAGCAGTTTCAAGGAAACGTTTCTCCTGAGTTTTAGACGAAGTTTCCTGCTGTTTAGTACGGATGCCGGCATTGAGCTGGAATTACCGGTTTTGGGATTCTGCACAGAAAGGGTTTGTAAACCGCTGAATCCGAACGTGAGTTTAACTCTGTCAGTTGAATGCACACATTGACAACCATTCAGTTAGATAGCTCCGTTTTGGTTTTAGAAGCAGATATTTCTCTGTACAGCCTATGGTCCCATTCACTCGGGAATATCCCAACGCAGCTCCTAGAAGAAACGTGTTTCTCACTCGCTGAATCTCAACATAGATTCAACTCTCTTAGGTGAACGAACGCACAGCAGAGCAGTTTCAAGGAAACGTTTCTCCTGAGTTTTAGACGAAGTTTCCTGCTGTTTAGTACGGATGCCGGCATTGGGCTGGACATACCGGTTTTGGGATTCTGCACAGAAAGGTTTTGCAAACCGCTGAATCCACACGTGAGTTTAACTCTGTCAGTTGAATGCACACATTGACAACCATTCAGTTTGATAGCACCCTTTTGGTTTTAGAAGCAGATATTTCTCTGTACAGCCTATGGTCCCATTCACTCGGGAATATCCCAACGCAGCTCCTAGAAGAAACGTGTTTCTGACTCGCTGAATCTCAACATAGATTCAACTCTCTTAGGTGAACGAACGCACAGCAGAGCAGTTTCAAGGAATCGTTTCTCCTGAGTCTTAGACGAAGTTTCCTGCTCTTTAGTACGTATGCCGGCATTGGGCTGGAAATACCGGTTTTGGGATTCTGCACAGAAAGGGTTTGCAAACCGCTGAATCCACACGTGAGTTTAACTCTGTCAGTTGAATGCACACATTGACAACCATTCAGTTAGATAGCTCCGTTTTGGTTTTAGAAGCAGATATTTCTCTGTACAGCCTATGGTCCCATTCACTCGGGAATATCCCAACGCAGCTCCTAGAAGAAACGTGTTTCTGACTCGCTGAATCTCAACATAGATTCAACTCTCTTAGGTGAACGAACGCACAGCAGAGCAGTTTCAAGGAAACGTTTCTCCTGAGTCTTAGACGAAGTTTCCTGCTGTTTAGTACGGATGCCGGCATTGGGCTGGAAATACCGGTTTTGGGATTCTGCACAGAAAGGGTTTGCAAACCGCTGAATCCACACGTGAGTTTAACTCTGTCAGTTGAATGCACACATTGACAACCATTCAGTTTGATAGCACACTTTTGGTTTTAGAAGCAGATATTTCTCTGTACAGCCTATGGTCCCATTCACTCGGGAATATCCCAACGCAGCTCCTAGAAGAAACGTGTTTCTGACTCGCTGAATCTCAACATAGATTCAACTCTCTTAGGTGAACGAACGCACAGCAGAGCAGTTTCAAGGAAACGTTTCTCCTGAGTCTTAGACGAAGTTTCCTGCTGTTTAGTACGTATGCCGGCATTGGGCTGGAAATACCGGTTTTGGGATTCTGCACAGAAAGGGTTTGCAAACCGCTGAATCCACACGTGAGTTTAACTCTGTCAGTTGAATGCACACATTGACAACCATTCAGTTTGATAGCACACTTTTGGTTTTAGAAGCAGATATTTCTCTGTACAGCCTATGGTCCCATTCACTCGGGAATATCCCAACGCAGCTCCTAGAAGAAACGTGTTTCTGACTCGCTGAATCTCAACATAGATTCAACTCTCTTAGGTGAACGAACGCACAGCAGAGCAGTTTCAAGGAAACGTTTCTCCTGAGTTTTAGACGAAGTTTCCTGCTGTTTAGTTCGTATGCCGGCATTGGGCTGGAAATACCGGTTTTGGGATTCTGCACAGAAATGGTTTGCAAACCGCTGAATCCACACGTGAGTTTAACTCTGTCAGTTGAATGCACACATTGACAACCATTCAGTTTGATAGCACACTTTGGGTTTTAGAAGCAGATATTTCTCTGTACAGCCTATGGTCCCATTCACTCGGGAATATCCCAACGCAGCTCCTAGAAGAAACGTGTTTCTGACTCGCTGAATCTCAACATAGATTCAACTCTCTTAGGTGAACGAACGCACAGCAGAGCAGTTTCAAGGAAACGTTTCTCCTGAGCCTTAGAAGAAGTTACCTGCTGTTTAGTACGTATGCCGGCATTGGGCTGGAAATACCGGTTTTGGGATTCTGCACAGAAAGGGTTTGCAAACCGCTGAATCCACACGTGAGTTTAACTCTGTCAGTTGAATGCACACATTGACAACCATTCAGTTAGATAGCTCCGTTTTGGTTTTAGAAGCAGATATTTCTCTGTACAGCCTATGGTCCCATTCACTCGGGAATATCCCAACGCAGCTCCTAGAAGAAACGTGTTTCTGACTCGCTGAATCTGAACATAGATTCAACTCTCTTAGGTGAACGAACGCACAGCAGAGCAGTTTCAAGGAAACGTTTCTCCTGAGTTTTAGACGAAGTTTCCTGCTGTTTAGTACGGATGACGGCACTGGGCTGGACATACCGGTTTTGGGATTCTGCACAGAAAGGGTTTGTAAACCGCTGAATCCACACGTGAGTTTAACTCTGTCAGTTGAATGCACACATTGACAACCATTCACTTTGATAGCACCCTTTTGGTTTTAGAAGCAGATATTTCTCTGTACAGCCTATGGTCCCATTCACTCGGGAATATCCCAACGCAGCTCCTAGAAGAAACGTGTTTCTGACTCGCTGAATCTCAACATAGATTCAACTCTCTTAGGTGAACGAACGCACAGCAGAGCAGTTTCAAGGAAACGTTTCTCCTGAGTTTTAGAAGAAGTTTCCTGCTGTTTAGTACGGATGCCGGCATTGGGCTGGATATACCGGTTTTGGGAATCTGCACAGAAAGGGTTTGCAAACCGCTGAATCCACACGTGAGTTTAACTCTGTCAGTTGAATGCACACATTGACAACCATTCAGTTTGATAGCACCCTTTTGGTTTTAGAAGCAGATATTTCTCTGTACAGCCTATGGTCCCATTCACTCGGGAATATCCCAACGCAGCTCCTAGAAGAAACGTGTTTCTGACTCGCTGAATCTCAACATAGATTCAACTCTCTTAGGTGAACGAACGCACAGCAGAGCAGTTTCAAGGAAACGTTTCTCCTGAGTTTTAGACGAAGTTTCCTGCTGTTTAGTACGGATGCCGGCATTGGGCTGGACATACCGGTTTTGGGATTCTGCACAGAAATGGTTTGCAAACCGCTGAATCCACACGTGAGTTTAACTCTGTCAGTTGAATGCACACATTGACAACCATTCAGTTAGATAGCTCCGTTTTGGTTTTAGAAGCAGATATTTCTCTGTACAGCCTATGGTCCCATTCACTCGGGAATATCCCAACGCAGCTCCTAGAAGAAACGTGTTTCTGACTCGCTGAGTCTCAACATAGATTCAACTCTCTTAGGTGAACGAACGCACAGCAGAGCAGTTTCAAGGAAACGTTTCTCCTGAGTTTTAGACGAAGTTTCCTGCTGTTTAGTACGGATGCCGGCATTGGGCTGGACATACCGGTTTTGGGATTCTGCACAGAAATGGTTTGCAAACCGCTGAATCCACACGTGAGTTTAACTCTGTCAGTTGAATGCACACATTGACAATCATTCAGTTAGATAGCTCCGTTTTGGTTTCAGAAGCAGATATTTCTCTGTACAGACTATGGTCCCATTCACTCGGGAATATCCCAACGCAGCTCCTAGCATAAACGTGTTTCTGACTCGCTGAATCTCAACATAGATTCAACTCTCTTAGGTGAACGAACGCACAGCAGAGCAGTTTCAAGGAAACGTTTCTCCTGAGTTTTAAACAAAGTTTCCTGCTGTTTAGTACGGATGCCGGCATTGAGCTGGAATTACCGGTTTTGGGATTCTGCACAGAAAGGGTTTGTAAACCGCTGAATCCAAACGTGAGTTTAACTCTGTCAGTTGAATGCACACATTGACAACCATTCAGTTAGATACCACCCTTTTGGTTGTAGGAGCAGATATTTCTCTGTACAGCCTATGGTCCCATTCACTCGGGAATATCCCAACGCAGCTCCTAGAAGAAACGTGTTTCTGACTCGCTGAATCTCAACATAGATTCAACTCTCTTAGGTGAACGAACGCACAGCAGAGCAGTTTCAAGGAAACGTTTCTCCTGAGTTTTAGACGAAGTTTCCTGCTGTTTAGTACAGATGCCGGCATTGGGCTGGAAATACCGGTTTTGGGATTCTGCACAGAAAGTGTTTGCAAACCGCTGAATCCACACGTGAGTTTAACTCTGTCAGTTGAATGCACACATTGACAACCATTCAATTAGATAGCACACTTTTGGTTTTAGAAGCAGATATTTCTCTGTACAGCCTATGGTCCCATTCACTCGGGAATATCCCAACGCAGCTCCTAGAAGAAACGTGTTTCTCACTCGCTGAATCTCAACATAGATTCAACTCTCTTAGGTGAACGAAAGCACAGCAGAGCAGTTTCAAGGAAACGTTTCTCCTGAGTTTTAGACGAAGTTTCCTGCTGTTTAGTACGGATGCCGGCATTGAGCTGGAATTACCGGTTTTGGGATTCTGCACAGAAAGGGTTTGTAAACCGCTGAATCCGAACGTGAGTTTAACTCTGTCAGTTGAATGCACACATTGACAACCATTCAGTTAGATACCACCCTTTTGGTTGTAGGAGCAGATATTTCTCTGTACAGCCTATGGTCCCATTCACTCGGGAATATCCCAACGCACCTCCTAGAAGAAACGTGTTTCTGACACGCTGAATCTCAACATAGATTCAACTCTCTTAGGTGATCGAACGCACAGCAGAGCAGTTTCAAGGAAACGTTTCTCCTGAGTTTTAGACGAAGTTGCCTGCTGTTTAGTACGGATGCTGGCATTGGGCTGGAAATACCGGTTTTGGGATTCTGCACAGAAAGGGTTTGCAAACCGCTGAATCCACACGTGAGTTTAACTCTGTCAGTTGAATGCACACATTGACAACCATTCAGTTAGATAGCTCCGTTTTGGTTTTAGAAGCAGATATTTCTCTGTACAGCCTATGGTCCCATTCACTCGGGAATATCCCAACGCAGCTCCTAGAAGAAACGTGTTTCTGACTCGCTGAATCTCAACATAGTTTCAACTCTCTTAGGTGAACGAACGCACAGCAGAGCAGTTTCAAGGAAACGTTTCTCCTGAGTTTTAGACGAAGTTTCCTGCTGTTTAGTACGGATGCCGGCATTGGGCTGGACATACCGGTTTTGGGATTCTGCACAGAAAGGGTTTGCAAACCGCTGAATCCACACGTGAGTTTAACTCTGTCAGTTGAATCCACACATTGACAACCAATCAGTTTGATAACACCCTTTTGGTTTTAGAAGCAGATATTTCTCTGTACAGCCTATGGTCCCATTCACTCGGGAATATCCCAACGCAGCTCCTAGAAGAAACGTGTTTCTGACTCGCTGAGTCTCAACATAGATTCAACTCTCTTAGGTGAACGAACGCACAGCAGAGCAGTTTCAAGGAAACGTTTCTCCTGAGTTTTAGACGAAGTATCCTCCTGTTTAGTACGGATGCCGGCATTGGGCTGGATATACCGGTTTTGGGATTCTGCACAGAAATGGTTTGCAAACCGCGGAATCCACACGTGAGTTTAACTCTGTCAGTTGAATGCACACATTGACAACCATTCAGTTAGATAGCTCCGTTTTGGTTTTAGAAGCAGATATTTCTCTGTACAGCCTATGGTCCCATTCACTCGGGAATATCCCAACGCAGCTCCTAGAAGAAACGTGTTTCTGACTCGCTGAGTCTCAACATAGATTCAACTCTCTTAGGTGAACGAACGCACAGCAGAGCAGTTTCAAGGAAACGTTTCTCCTGAGTTTTAGACGAAGTTTCCTGCTGTTTAGTACGGATGCCGGCATTGGGCTGACATACCGGTTTTGGGATTCTGCACAGAAATGGTTTGCAAACCGCTGAATCCACACGTGAGTTTAACTCTGTCAGTTGAATGCACACATTGACAATCATTCAGTTAGATAGCTCCGTTTTGGTTTCAGAAGCAGATATTTCGCTGTACAGTCTATGGTCCCATTCACTCGGGAATATCCCAACGCAGCTCCTAGCATAAACGTGTTTCTGACTCGCTGAATCTCAAAATAGATTCAACTCTCTTAGGTGAACGAACGCACAGCAGAGCAGTTTCAAGGAAACGTTTCTCCTGAGTTTTAAACAAAGTTTCCTGCTGTTTAGTACGGATGCCGGCATTGAGCTGGAATTACCGGTTTTGGGATTCTGCACAGAAAGGGTTTGTAAACCGCTGAATCCAAACGTGAGTTTAACTCTGTCAGTTGAATGCACACATTGACAACCATTCAGTTAGATACCACCCTTTTGGTTGTAGGAGCAGATATTTCTCTGTACAGCCTATGGTCCCATTCACTCGGGAATATCCCAACGCAGCTCCTAGAAGAAACGTGTTTCTGACTCGCTGAATCTCAACATAGATTCAACTCTCTTAGGTGAACGAACGCACAGCAGAGCAGTTTCAAGGAAACGTTTCTCCTGAGTTTTAGACGAAGTTTCCTGCTGTTTAGTACGGATGCCGGCATTGGGCTGGACATACCGGTTTTGGGATTCTGCACAGAAATGGTTTGCAAACCGCTGAATCCACACGTGAGTTTAACTCTGTCAGTTGAATGCACACATTGACAACCATTCAGTTAGATAGCTCCGTTTTGGTTTTAGAAGCAGATATTTCTCTGTACAGCCTATGGTCCCATTCACTCGGGAATATCCCAACGCAGCTCCTAGAAGAAACGTGTTTCTGACTCGCTGAATCTCAACATAGATTCAACTCTCTTAGGTGAACGAACGCACAGCAGAGCAGTTTCAAGGAAACGTTTCTCCTGAGTTTTAGACGAAGTTTCCTGCTGTTTAGTTCGTATGCCGGCATTGGGCTGGACATACCGGTTTTGGGATTCTGCACAGAAAGGGTTTGCAAACCGCTGAATCCACACGTGAGTTTAACTCTGTCAGTTGAATGCACACATTGACAACCATTCAGTTTGATAGCACCCTTTTGGTTTTAGAAGCAGATATTTCTCTGTACAGCCTATGGTCCCATTCACTCGGGAATATCCCAACGCAGCTCCTAGAAGAAACGTGTTTCTGACTCGCTGAATCTCAACATAGATTCAACTCTCTTAGGTGAACGAACGCACAGCAGAGCAGTTTCAAGGAAACGTTTCTCCAGAGTTTTAGACGAAGTTTCCTGCTGTTTAGTACGGATGCCGGCATTGGGCTGGACATACTGGTTTTGGGAATCTGCACAGAAAGGGTTTGCAAACCGCTGAATCCACACGTGAGTTTAACTCTGTCAGTTGAATGCACACATTGACAACCATTAAGTTTGATAGCACCCTTTTGGTTTTAGAAGCAGATATTTCTCTGTACAGCCTATGGTCCCATTCACTCGGGAATATCCCAACGCAGCTCCTAGAAGAAACGTGTTTCTGACTCGCTGAATCTCAACATAGATTCAACTCTCTTAGGTGAACGAACGCACAGCAGAGCAGTTTCAAGGAAACGTTTCTCCTGAGTCTTAGACGAAGTTTCCTGCTGTTTAGTACGGATGCCGGCATTGGGCTGGAAATACCGGTTTTGGGACTCTGCACAGAAAGGGTTTGCAAACCGCTGAATCCACACGTGAGTTTAACTCTGTCAGTTGAATGCACACATTGACAACCATTCAGTTAGATAGCTCCGTTTTGGTTTTAGAAGCAGATATTTCTCTGTACAGCCTATGGTCCCATTCACTCGGGAATATCCCAACGCAGCTCCTAGAAGAAACGTGTTTCTCACTCGCTGAATCTCAACATAGATTCAACTCTCTTAGGTGAACGAACGCACAGCAGAGCAGTTTCAAGGAAACGTTTCTCCTGAGTTTTAGACGAAGTTTCCTGCTGTTTAGTACGGATGCCGGCATTGGGCTGGACATACCGGTTTTGGGATTCTGCACAGAAATGGTTTGCAAACCGCTGAATCCACACGTGAGTTTAACTCTGTCAGTTGAATGCACACATTGACAACCATTCAGTTAGATAGCTCCGTTTTGGATTTAGAAGCAGATATTTCTCTGTACAGCCTATGGTCCCATTCACTCGGGAATATCCCAACGCACCTCCTAGAAGAAACGTGTTTCTGACTCGCTGAATCTCAACATAGATTCAACTCTCTTAGGTGAACGAACGCACAGCAGAGCAGTTTCAAGGAAACGTTTCTCCTGAGTCTTAGACGAAGTTTCCTGCTGTTTAGTACGTATGCCGGCATTGGGCTGGAAATACCGGTTTTGGGATTCTGCACAGAAAGGGTTTGCAAACCGCTGAATCCACACGTGAGTTTAACTCTGTCAGTTGAATGCACACATTGACAACCATTCAGTTAGATAGCTCCGTTTTGGTTTTAGAAGCAGATATTTCTCTGTACAGCCTATGGTCCCATTCACTCGGGAATATATCAACGCAGCTCCTAGAAGAAACGTGTTTCTGACTCGCTGAATCTCAACATAGATTCAACTCTCTTAGGTGAACGAACGCACAGCAGAGCAGTTTCAAGGAAACGTTTCTCCTGAGTTTTAGACGAAGTTTCCTGCTGTTTAGTACGGATGCCGGCATTGGGCTGGACATACCGGTTTTGGGATTCTGCACAGAAATGGTTTGCAAACCGCTGAATCCACACGTGAGTTTAACTCTGTCAGTTGAATGCACACATTGACAACCATTCAGTTAGATAGTTCCGTTTTGGTTTCAGAAGCAGATATTTCTCTGTACAGCCTATGGTCCCATTCACTCGGGAATATCCCAACGCAGGTCCTAGCATAAACGTGTTTCTGACTCGCTGAATCTCAACATAGTTTCAACTCTCTTAGGTGAACGAACGCACAGCAGAGCAGTTTCAAGGAAACATTTCTCCTGAGTTTTAGACGAAGTTTCCTGCTGTTTAGTACGATGCCGGCATTGAGCTGGAATTACCGGTTTTGGGATTCTGCACAGAAAGGGTTTGTAAACCGCTGAATCCAAACGTGAGTTTAACTCTGTCAGTTGAATGCACACATTGACAACCATTCAGTTAGATACCACCCTTTTGGTTGTAGGAGCAGATATTTCTCTGTACAGCCTATGGTCCCATTCACTCGGGAATATCCCAACGCACCTCCTAGAAGAAACGTGTTTCTGACACGCTGAATCTCAACATAGATTCAACTCTCTTAGGTGATCGAACGCACAGCAGAGCAGTTTCAAGGAAAAGTTTCTCCTGAGTTTTAGACGAAGTTTCCTGCTGTTTAGTATGGATGCCGGCATTGGGCTGGAAATACCGGTTTTGGGATTCTGCACAGAAAGGGTTTGCAAACCGCTGAATCCACACGTGAGTTTAACTCTGTCAGTTGAATGCACACATTGGCAACCATTCAGTTAGATAGCTCCGTTTTGGTTTTAGAAGCAGATATTTCTCTGTACAGCCTATGGTCCCATTCACTCGGGAATATCCCAACGCAGCTCCTAGCATAAACGTGTTTCTGACTCGCTGAATCTCAACATAGTTTCAACTCTCTTAGGTGAACGAACACACAGCAGAGCAGTTTCAAGGAAACGTTTCTCCTGAGTTTTAGACGAAGTTTCCTGCTGTTTAGTACGGATGCCGGCATTGAGCTGGAATTACCGGTTTTGGGATTCTGCACAGAAAGGGTTTTTAAACCGCTGAATCCACACGTGAGTTTATCTCTGTCAGTTGAATGCACACATTGACAAGCATTCAGTTAGATACCACCCTTTTGGTTGTAGGAGCAGATATTTCTCTGTACAGACTATGGTCCCATTCACTCGGGAATATCCCAACGCAGCTCCTAGAAGAAACGTGTTTCTGACTCGCTGAATCTCAACATAGATTCAACTCTCTTAGGTGAACGAACGCACAGCCGAGCAGTTTCAAGGAAACGTTTCTCCTGAGTTTTAGACGAAGTTTCCTGCTGTTTAGTACGGATGCCGGCATTGGGCTGGACATACCGGTTTTGGGATTCTGCACAGAAAGGGTTTGCAAACCGCTGAATCCACACGTGAGTTTAACTCTGTCAGTTGAATGCACACATTGACAACCATTCAGTTTGATAGCACACTTTTGGTTTTAGAAGCAGATATTTCTCTGTACAGCCTATGGTCCCATTCACTCGGGAATATCCCAACGCAGCTCCTAGAAGAAACGTGTTTCTGACTCGCTGAATCTCAACATAGATTCAACTCTCTTAGGTGAACGAACGCACAGCAGAGCAGTTTCAAGGAATCGTTTCTCCTGAGTTTTAGACTAAGTTTCCTGCTGTTTAGTACGTATGCCGGCATTGGGCTGGAAATACCGGTTTTGGGATTCTGCACAGAAAGGGTTTGCAAACCGCTGAATCCACACGTGAGTTTAACTCTGTCAGTTGAATGCACACATTGACAACCATTCAGTTAGATAGCTCCGTTTTGGTTTTAGAAGCAGATATTTCTCTGTACAGCCTATGGTCCCATTCACTCGGGAATATCCCTACGCAGCTCCTAGAAGAAACGTGTTTCTGACTCGCTGAATCTCAACACAGATTCAACTCTCTTAGGTGAAAGAACGCACAGCAGAGCAGTTTCAAGGAAACGTTTCTCCTGAGTTTTAGACGAAGTTTCCTGCTGTTTAGTACGTATGCCGGCATTGGGCTGGAAATACCGGTTTTGGGATTCTGCACAGAAAGGGTTTGCAAACCGCTGAATCCACACGTGAGTTTAACTCTGTCAGTTGAATGCACACATTGACAACCATTCAGTTAGATAGCACACTTTTGGTTTTAGAAGCAGATATTTCTCTGTACAGCCTATGGTCCCATTCACTCGGGAATATCCCAACGCAGGTCCGAGAAGAAACGTGTTTCTGACTCGCTGAATATCAACATAGATTCAACTCTCTTAGGTGAACGAAAGCACAGCAGAGCAGTTTCAAGGAAACGTTTCTCCTGAGTTTTAGACGAAGTTTCCTGCTGTTTAGTACGGATTCCGGCATTGGGCTGGACATACCGGTTTTGGGATTCTGCACAGAAATGGTTTGCAAACCGCTGAATCCACACGTGAGTTTAACTCTGTCAGTTGAATGCACACATTGACAACCATTCAGTTAGATAGCTCCGTTTTGGTTTTAGAAGCAGATATTTCTCTGTACAGCCTATGGTCCCATTCACTCGGGAATATCCCAACGCAGCTCCTAGAAGAAACGTGTTTCTGACTCGCTGAATCTCAACATAGATTCAACTCTCTTAGGTGAACGAACGCACAGCAGAGCAGTTTCAAGGAAACGTTTCTCCTGAGTTTTAGACGAAGTTTCCTGCTGTTTAGTACGGATGCCGGCATTGGGCTGGACATACCGGTTTTGGGATTCTGCACAGAAATGGTTTGCAAACCGCTGAATCCACACGTGAGTTTAACTCTGTCAGTTGAATGCACACATTGACAACCATTCAGTTAGATAGCTCCGTTTTGGTTTTAGAAGCAGATATTTCTCTGTACAGCCTATGGTCCCATTCACTCGGGAATATCCCAACGCAGCTCCTAGCATAAACGTGTTTCTGACTCGCTGAATCTCAACATAGATTCAACTCTCTTAGGTGAACGAACGCACAGCAGAGCAGTTTCAAGGAAACGTTTCTCCTGAGTTTTAGACGAAGTTTCCTGCTGTTTAGTACGTATGCCGGCATTGGGCTGGACATACCGGTTTTGGGATTCTGCACAGAAAGGGTGTGCAAACCGCTGAATCCACACGTGAGTTTAACTCTGTCAGTTGAATGCACACATTGACAACCATTCAGTTAGATAGCTCCGTTTTGGTTTTGGAAGCAGATATTTCTCTGTACAGCCTATGGTCCCATTCACTCGGGAATATCCCAACGCAGCTCCTAGAAGAAACGTGTTTCTCACTCGCTGAATCTCAACATAGATTCAACTCTCTTAGGTGAACGAACGCACAGCAGAGCAGTTTCAAGGAAACGTTTCTCCTGAGTCTTAGACGAAGTTTCCTGCTGTTTAGTATGGATGCCGGCATTGGGCTGGAAATACCGGTTTTGGGATTCCGCACAGAAAGTGTTTGCATGCCACTGAATCCACACGTGAGTTTAACTCTGTCAGTTGAATGCACACATTGACAACCATTCAGTTAGATAGCTCCGTTTTGGTTTTAGAAGCAGATATTTCTCTGTACAGCCTATGGTCCCATTCACTCGGGAATATCCCAACGCAGCTCCTAGCATAAACGTGTTTCTGACTCGCTGAATCTCAACATAGATTCAACTCTCTTAGGTGAACGAACGCACAGCAGAGCAGTTTCAAGGAAACGTTTCTCCTGAGTTTTAGACGAAGTTTCCTGCTGTTTAGTACGTATGCCGGCATTGGGCTGGACATACCGGTTTTGGGATTCTGCACAGAAATGGTTTGCAAACCGCTGAATCCACACGTGAGTTTAACTCTGTCAGTTGAATGCACACATTGACAACCATTCAGTTAGATAGCTCCGTTTTGGTTTTAGAAGCAGATATTTCTCTGTACAGCCTATGGTCCCATTCACTCGGGAATATCCCAACGCAGCTCCTAGAAGAAACGTGTTTCTGACTCGCTGAATCTCAACATAGATTCAACTCTCTTAGGTGAACGAACGCACAGCAGAGCAGTTTCAAGGAAACGTTTCTCCTGAGTTTTAGACGAAGTTTCCTGCTGTTTAGTACGGATGCCGGCATTGGGCTGGACATACCGGTTTTGGGATTCTGCACAGAATTGGTTTGCAAACCGCTGAATCCACACGTGAGTTTAACTCTGTCAGTTGAATGCACACATTGACAACCATTCAGTTAGATAACTCCGTTTTGGTTTTAGAAGCAGATATTTCTCTGTACAGCCTATGGTCCCATTCACTCGGGAATATCCCAACGCAGCTCCTAGAAGAAACGTGTTTCTGACTCGCTGAATCTCAACATAGATTCAACTCTCTTAGGTGAACGAACGCACAGCAGAGCAGTTTCAAGGAAACGTTTCTCCTGAGTCTTAGACGAAGTTTCCTGCTGTTTAGTACGTATGCCGGCATTGGACTGGACATACCGGTTTTGGGATTCTGCACAGAAAGGGTTTGCAAACCGCTGAATCCACACGTGAGTTTAACTCTGTCAGTTGAATGCACACATTGACAACCATTCAGTTTGATAGCACACTTTTGGTTTTAGAAGCAGATATTTCTCTGTACAGCCTATGGTCCCATTCACTCGGGAATATCCCAACGCAGCTCCTAGAAGAAACGAGTTTCTGACTCGCTGAATCTCAACATAGATTCAACTCTCTTAGGTGAACGAACGCACAGCAGAGCAGTTTCAAGGAAACGTTTCTCCTGAGTCTTAGACGAAGTTTCCTGCTGTTTAGTACGGATGCCGGCATTGGGCTGGAAATACCGGTTTTGGGATTCTGCACAGAAAGGGTTTGGAAACCGCTGAATCCACACGTGAGTTTAACTCTGTCAGTTGAATGCACACATTGACAACCATTCAGTTAGATAGCTCCGTTTTGGTTTTAGAAGCAGATATTTCTCTGTACAGCCTATGGTCCCATTCACTCGGGAATATCCCAACGCTGCTCCTAGCATAAACGTGTTTCTGACCCGCTGAATCTCAACATAGATTCAACTCTCTTAGGTGAACGAACGCACAGCAGAGCAGTTTCAAGGAAACGTTTCTCCTGAGTTTTAGACGAAGTTTCCTGCTGTTTAGTACGCATGCCGGCATTGGGCTGGACATACCGGTTTTGGGATTCTGCACAGAAAGGGTTTGCAAACCGCTGAATCCACACGTGAGTTTAACTCTGTCAGTTGATTGCACACATTGACAACCATTCAGTTTGATAGCACCCTTTTGGTTTTAGAAGCAGATATTTCTCTGTACAGCCTATGGTCCCATTCACTCGGGAATATCCCAACGCAGCTCCTAGAAGAAACGTGTTTCTGACTCGCTAAATCTCAACATAGATTCAACTCTCTTAGGTGAACGAACGCACAGCAGAGCAGTTTCAAGGAAACGTTTCTCCTGAGTTTTAGACGAAGTTTCCTGCTGTTTAGTACGGATGCCGGCATTGGGCTGGACATACCGGTTTTGGGATTCTGCACAGAAATGGTTTGCAAACCGCTGAATCCACACGTGAGTTTAACTCTGTCAGTTGAATGCACACATTGACAACCATTCAGTTAGATAGCTCCGTTTTGGTTTTAGAAGCAGATATTTCTCTGTACAGCCTATGGTCCCATTCACTCGGGAATATCCCAACGCAGCTCCTAGAAGAACCGTGTTTCTGACTCGCTGATTCTCAACATAGATTCAACTCTCTTAGGTGAACGAACGCACAGCAGAGCAGTTTCAAGGAAACGTTTCTCCTGAGTTTTAGACGAAGTTTCCTGCTGTTTAGTACGTATGCCGGCATTGGGCTGGAAATACCGGTTTTGGGATTCTGCACAGAAAGGGTGTGCAAACCGCTGAATCCACACGTGAGTTTAACTCTGTCAGTTGAATGCACACATTGACAACCATTCAGTTAGATAGCTCCGTTTTGGTTTTAGAAGCAGATATTTCTCTGTACAGCCTATGGTCCCATTCACTCGGGAATATCCCAACGCAGCTCCTAGAAGAAACGTGTTTCTGACTCGCTGAATCTCAACATAGATTCAACTCTCTTAGGTGAACGAACGCACAGCAGAGCAGTTTCAAGGAAACGTTTCTCCTGAGTTTTAGACGAAGTTTCCTGCTGTTTAGTACGGATGCCGGCATTGGGCTGGACATACCGGTTTTGGGATTCTGCACAGAAAGGGTTTGCAAACCGCTGAATCCACACGTGAGTTTAACTCTGTCAGTTGAATGCACACATTGACAACCATTCAGTTAGATAGCTCCGTTTTTGTTTTGGAAGCAGATATTTCTCTGTACAGCCTATGGTCCCATTCACTCGGGAATATATCAACGCAGCTCCTAGAAGAAACGTGTTTCTGACTCGCTGAATCTCAACATAGATTCAATACTCTTAGGTGAACGAACGCACAGCAGAGCAGTTTCAAGGAAACGTTTCTCCTGAGTCTTAGACGAAGTTTCCTGCTGTTTAGTACGGATGCCGGCATTGGGCTGGAAATACCGGTTTTGGGATTCTGCACAGAAAGTGTTTGCATACCACTGAATCCACACGTGAGTTTAACTCTGTCAGTTGAATGCACACATTGACAACCATTCAGTTAGATAGCTCCGTTTTGGTTTTAGAAGCAGATATTTCTCTGTACAGCCTATGGTCCCATTCACTCGGGAATATCCCAACACAGCTCCTAGAATAAACGTGTTTCTGACTCGCTGAATCTCAACATAGATTCAACTCTCTTAGGTGAACGAACGCACAGCAGAGCAGTTTCAAGGAAACGTTTCTCCTGAGTTTTAGACGAAGTTTCCTGCTGTTTAGTACGTATGCCGGCATTGGGCTGGACATACCGGTTTTGGGATTCTGCACAGAAATGGTTTGCAAACCGCTGAATCCACACGTGAGTTTAACTCTGTCAGTTGAATGCACACATTGACAACCATTCAGTTAGATAGCTCCGTTTTGGTTTTAGAAGCAGATATTTCTCTGTACAGCCTATGGTCCCATTCACTCGGGAATATCCCAACGCAGCTCCTAGAAGAAACGTGTTTCTGACTCGCTGAATCTCAACATAGATTCAACTCTCTTAGGTGAACGAACGCACAGCAGAGCAGTTTCAAGGAAACGTTTCTCCTGAGTTTTAGACGAAGTTTCCTGCTGTTTAGTACGGATGCCGGCATTGGGCTGGACATACCGGTTTTGGGATTCTGCACAGAATTGGTTTGCAAACCGCTGAATCCACACGTGAGTTTAACTCTGTCAGTTGAATGCACACATTGACAACCATTCAGTTAGATAACTCCGTTTTGGTTTTAGAAGCAGATATTTCTCTGTACAGCCTATGGTCCCATTCACTCGGGAATATCCCAACGCAGCTCCTAGAAGAAACGTGTTTCTGACTCGCTGAATCTCAACATAGATTCAACTCTCTTAGGTGAACGAACGCACAGCAGAGCAGTTTCAGGGAAACGTTTCTCCTGAGTCTTAGACGAAGTTTCCTGCTGTTTAGTACGTATGCCGGCATTGGGCTGGACATACCGGTTTTGGGATTCTGCACAGAAAGGGTTTGCAAACCGCTGAATCCACACGTGAGTTTAACTCTGTCAGTTGAATGCACACATTGACAACCATTCAGTTTGATAGCACCCTTTTGGTTTTAGAAGCAGATATTTCTCTGTACAGCCTATGGTCCCATTCACTCGGGAATATCCCAACGCAGCTCCTAGAAGAAACGAGTTTCTGACTCGCTGAATCTCAACATAGATTCAACTCTCTTAGGTGAACGAACGCACAGCAGAGCAGTTTCAAGGAAACGTTTCTCCAGAGTCTTAGACGAAGTTTCCTGCTGTTTAGTACGTATGCCGGCATTGGGCTGGAAATACCGGTTTTGGGATTCTGCACAGAAAGGGTTTGGAAACCGCTGAATCCACACGTGAGTTTAACTCTGTCAGTTGAATGCACACGTTGACAACCATTCAGTTAGATAGCTCCGTTTTGGTTTTAGAAGCAGATATTTCTCTGTACAGCCTATGGTCCCATTCACTCGGGAATATCCCAACGCAGCTCCTAGAAGAAACGTGTTTCTGACTCGCTGAATCTCAACATAGATTCAACTCTCTTAGGTGAACGAACGCACAGCAGAGCAGTTTCAAGGAAACGTTTCTCCTGAGTTTTAGACGAAGTTTCCTGCTGTTTAGTACGGATGCCGGCATTGGGCTGGACATACCGGTTTTGGGATGCTGCACAGAAAGGGTTTGCAAACCGCTGAATCCACACGTGAGTTTAACTCTGTCAGGTGAATGCACACATTGACAACCATTCAGTTTGATAGCACACTTTTGGTTTTAGAAGCAGATATTTCTCTGTACAGCCTATGGTCCCATTCACTCGGGAATATCCCAACGCAGCTCCTAGAAGAAACGTGTTTCTGACTCGCTGAATCTCAACATAGATTCAACTCTCTTAGGTGAACGAACGCACAGCAGAGCAGTTTCAAGGAAACGTTTCTCCTGAGTCTTAGACGAAGTTTCCTGCTGTTTAGTACGTATGCCGGCATTGGGCTGGAAATACCGGTTTTGGGATTCTGCACAGAAAGGGTTTGCAAACCGCTGAATCCACACGTGAGTTTAACTCTGTCAGTTGAATGCACACGTTGACAACCATTCAGTTAGATAGCTACGTTTTGGTTTTAGAAGCAGATATTTCTCTGTACAGCCTATGGTCCCATTCACTCGGGAATATCCCAACGCAGCTCCTAGAAGAAACGTGTTTCTGACTCGCTGAATCTCAAGATAGATTCAACTCTCTTAGGTGAACGAACGCACAGCAGAGCAGTTTCAAGGAAACGTTTCTCCTGAGTTTTAGACGAAGTTTCCTGCTGTTTAGTACGGATGCCGGCATTGGGCTGGACATACCGGTTTTGGGATGCTGCACAGAAAGGGTTTGCAAACCGCTGAATCCACACGTGAGTTTAACTCTGTCAGTTGAATGCACACATTGACAACCATTCAGTTTGATAGCACACTTTTGGTTTTAGAAGCAGATATTTCTCTGTACAGCCTATGGTCCCATTCACTCGGGAATATCCCAACGCAGCTCCTAGAAGTAACGTGTTTCTGACTCGCTGAATCTCAACATAGATTCAACTCTCTTAGGTGAACGAACGCACAGCAGAGCAGTTTCAAGGAAACGTTTCTCCTGAGTTTTAGACGAAGTTTCCTGCTGTTTAGTACGTATGCCGGCATTGGGCTGGACATACCGGTTTTGGGATTCTGCACAGAAAGGGTTTGCAAACCGCTGAATCCACACGTGAGTTTAACTCTGTCAGTTGAATGCACACGTTGACAACCATTCAGTTAGATAGCTCCGTTTTGGTTTTAGAAGCAGATATTTCTCTGTACAGCCTATGGTCCCATTCACTCGGGAATATCCCAACGCAGCTCCTAGAAGAAACGTGTTTCTGACTCGCTGAATCTCAACATAGATTCAACTCTCTTAGGTGAACGAACGCACAGCAGACCACTTTCAAGGAAACGTTTCTCCTGAGTTTTAGACGAAGTTTCCTGCTGTTTAGTACGGATGCCGGCATTGGGCTGGACATACCGGTTTTGGGATGCTGCACAGAAAGGGTTTGCAAACCGCTGAATCCACACGTGAGTTTAACTCTGTCAGTTGAATGCACACATTGACAACCATTCAGTTAGATAGCTCCGTTTTGGTTTTAGAAGCAGATATTTCTCTGTACAGCCTATGGTCCCATTCACTCGGGAATATCCCAACGCAGCTCCTAGAAGAAACGTGTTTCTGACTCGCTGAATCTCAACATAGATTCAACTCTCTTAGGTGAACGAACGCACAGCAGAGCAGTTTCAAGGAAACGTTTCTCCTGAGTCTTAGACGAAGTTTCCTGCTGTTTAGTACGGATGCCGGCATTGGGCTGGAAATACCGGTTTTGTGATTCTGCACAGAAAGGGTTTGCAAACCGCTGAATCCACAGGTGAGTTTAACTCTGTCAGTTGAATGCACACATTGACAAACATTGAATTAGATAGCTCCGTTTTGGTTTTAGAAGCAGATATTTCTCTGTACAGCCTATGGTCCCATTCACTCGGGAATATCCCAACGCAGCTCCTTGAAGAAACGTGTTTCTGACTCGCTGAATCTCAACATAGATTCAACTCTCTTAGGTGAACGAACGCACAGCAGAGCAGTTTCAAGGAAACGTTTCTCCTGAGTCTTAGACGAAGTTTCCTGCTGTTTAGTACGGATGCCGGCATTGGGCTGGACATACCGGTTTTGGGATTCTGCACAGAAAGGGTTTGCAAACCGCTGAATCCACACGTGAGTTTAACTCTGTCAGTTGAATGCACACATTGACAACCATTCACTTTGATATCACCCTTTTGGTTTTAGAAGCAGATATTTCTCTGTACAGCCTATGGTCCCATTCACTCGGGAATATCCCAACGCAGCTCCAAGAAGAAACGTGTTTCTGACTCGCTGAATCTCAACATAGATTCAACTCTCTTAGGTGAACGAACGCACAGCAGAGAAGTTTCAAGGAAACGTTTCTCCTGAGTTTTAGACGAAGTTTCCTGCTGTTTAGTACGGATGCCGGCATTGGGCTGGGAATACCGGTTTTGGGATTCTGCACAGAAAGGGTTTGCAAACTGCTGAATCCACACGTGAGTTTAACTCTGTCAGTTGAATGCACACATTGACAACCATTCAGTTTGATAGCACCTTTTGGTTTTAGAAGCAGATATTTCTCTGTACAGCCTATGGTCCCATTCACTCGGGAATATCCCAACGCAGCTCCTAGAAGAAACGTGTTTCTGACTCGCTGAATCTCAACATAGATTCAACTCTCTTAGGTGAACGAACGCACAGCAGAGCAGCTTCAAGGAAACGTTTCTCCTGAGTCTTAGACGAAGTTTCCTGCTGTTTAGTACGGATGCCGGCATTGGGCTGGAAATACCGGTTTTGGGATTCTGCACAGAAAGGGTTTGCAAACCGCTGAATCCACACGTGAGTTTAACTCTGTCAGTTGAATGCACACATTGACAACCATTCAGTTTGATAGCACACTTTTGGTTTTAGAAGCAGATATTTCTCTGTACAGCCTATGGTCCCATTCACTCGGGAATATCCCAACGCAGCTCCTAGAAGAAACGTGTTTCTGACTCGCTGAATCTCAACATAGATTCAACTCTCTTAGGTGAACGAACGCACAGCAGAGCAGTTTCAAGGAAACGTTTCTCCTGAGTTTTAGACGAAGTTTCCTGCTGTTTAGTACGGATGCCGTCATTGGGCTGGACATACCGGTTTTGGGATTCTGCACAGAAAGGGTTTGCAAACCGCTGAATACACACGTGAGTTTAACTCTGTCAGTTGAATGCACACATTGACAACCATTCAGTTAGATAGCTCCGTTTTGGTTTTAGAAGCAGATATTTCTCTGTACAGCCTATGGTCCCATTCACTCGGGAATATCCCAACGCAGCTCCTAGAAGAAACGTGTTTCTGACTCGCTGAATCTCAACATAGATTCAACTCTCTTAGGTGAACGAACGCACAGCAGAGCAGTTTCAAGGAAACGTTTCTCCTGAGTCTTAGACGAAGTTTCCTGCTGTTTAGTACGGATGCCGGCATTGGGCTGGAAATACCGGTTTTGGGATTCTGCACAGAAAGGGTTTGCAAACCGCTGAATCCACACGTGAGTTTAACTCTGTCAGTTGAATGCACACATTGACAACCATTCAGTTAGATAGCTCCGTTTTGGTTTTAGAAGCAGATATTTCTCTGTACAGCCTATGGTCCCATTCAGTCGGGAATATCCCAACGCAGCTCTTAGAATACACGTGTTTCTGACTCGCTGAATCTCAACATAGATTCAACTCTCTTAGGTGAACGAACGCACAGCAGAGCAGTTTCAAGGAAACGTTTCTCCTGAGTTTTAGACGAGGTTTCCTGCTGTTTAGTACGGATGCCGGCATTGGGCTGGACATACCGGTTTTGGGATTCTGCACAGAAAGGGTTTGCAAACCGCTGAATCCACACGTGAGTTTAACTCTGTCAGTTGAATGCACACATTGACAACCATTCACTTTGATAGCACCCTTTTGGTTTTAGAAGCAGATATTTCTCTGTACAGCCTATGGTCCCATTCACTCGGGAATATCCCAACACAGCTCCTAGAAGATACGTGTTTCTGACTCGCTGAATCTCAACATAGATTCAACTCTCTTAGGTGAACGAACGCACAGCAGAGCAGTTTCAAGGAAACGTTTCTCCTGAGTTTTAGACGAAGTTTCCTGCTGTTTAGTACGGATGCCGGCATTGGGCTGGACAAAGCGGTTTTGGGATTCTGCACAGAAATGGTTTGCAAACCGCTGAATCCACACGTGAGTTTAACTCTGTCAGTTGAATGCACACATTGACAACCATTCAGTTAGATAGCTCCGTTTTGGTTTTAGAAGCAGATATTTCTCTGTACAGCCTATGGTCCCATTCACTCGGGAATATCCCAACGCAGCTCCTAGAAGAAACGTGTTTCTGACTCGCTGAATCTCAACATAGATTCAACTCTCTTAGGTGAACGAACGCACAGCAGAGCAGTTACAAGGAAACGTTTCTCCTGAGTTTTAGACGAAGTTTCCTGCTGTTTAGTACGGATGCCGGCATTGGGCTGGACATACCGGTTTTGGGATTCTGCACAGAAAGGGTTTGCAAACCGCTGAATCCACACGTGAGTTTAACTCTGTCAGTTGAATGCACACATTGACAACCATTCAGTTTGATAGCACCCTTTTGGTTTTAGAAGCAGATATTTCTCTGTACAGCCTATGGTCCCATTCACTCGGGAATATCCCAACGCAGCTCCTAGAAGAAACGTGTTTCTGACTCGCTGAATCTCAACATAGATTCAACTCTCTTAGGTGAACGAACTCACAGCAGAGCAGTTTCAAGGAAACGTTTCTCCTGAGTCTTAGAAGAAGTTTCCTGCTGTTTAGTACATATGCCGGCATTGGGCTGGAAATACCGGTTTTGGGATTCTGCACAGAAAGGGTTTGCAAACCGCTGAATCCACACGTGAGCTAAACTCTGTCAGTTGAATGCACACATTGAAAACCATTCAGTTAGATAGCTCCGTTTTGTTTTTAGAAGCAGATATTTCTCTGTACAGCCTATGGTCCCATTCACTCGGGAATATCCCAATGCAGCTCCTAGAAGAAACGTGTTTCTGACTCGCTGAATCTCAACATAGATTCAACTCTCTTAGGTGAACGAACGCACAGCAGAGCAGTTTCAAGGAAACGTTTCTCCTGAGTTTTAGACGAAGTTTCCTGCTGTTTAGTTCGTATGCCGGCATTGGGCTGGGAATACCGGTTTTGGGATTCTGCACAGAAAGGGTTTGCAAACCGCTGAATCCACACGTGAGTTTAACTCTGTCAGTTGAATGCACACATTGACAACCATTCAGTTTGATAGCACCTTTTGGTTTTAGAAGCAGATATTTCTCTGTACAGCCTATGGTCCCATTCACTCGGGAATATCCCAACGCAGCTCCTAGAAGAAACGTGTTTCTGACTCGCTGAATCTCAACATAGATTCAACTCTCTTAGGTGAACGAACGCACAGCAGAGCAGTTTCAAGGAAACGTTTCTCCTGAGTCTTAGACGAAGTTTCCTGCTGTTTAGTACGGATGCCGGCATTGGGCTGGAAATACCGGTTTTGGGATTCTGCACAGAAAGGGTTTGCAAACCGCTGAATCCACACGTGAGTTTAACTCTGTCAGTTGAATGCACACATTGACAACCATTCAGTTTGATAGCACACTTTTGGTTTTAGAAGCAGATATTTCTCTGTACAGCCTATGGTCCCATTCACTCGGGAATATCCCAACGCAGCTCCTAGAAGAAACGTGTTTCTGACTCGCTGAATCTCAACATAGATTCAACTCTCTTAGGTGAACGAACGCACAGCAGAGCAGTTTCAAGGAAACGTTTCTCCTGAGTTTTAGACGAAGTTTCCTGCTGTTTAGTACGGATGCCGGCATTGGGCTGGACATACCGGTTTTGGGATTCTGCACAGAAAGGGTTTGCAAACCGCTGAATACACACGTGAGTTTAACTCTGTCAGTTGAATGCACACATTGACAAGCATTCAGTTTGATAGCACACTTTTGGTTTTAGAAGCAGATATTTGTCTGTACAGCCTATGGTCCCATTCACTCGGGAATATCCCAACGCAGCTCCTAGAAGAAACGTGTTTCTGACTCGCTGAATCTCAACATAGATTCAACTCTCTTAGGTGAACGAATGCACAGCAGAGCAGTTTCAAGGAAACGTTTCTCCTGAGTCTTAGATGAAGTTTCCTGCTGTTTAGTACGTATGCCGGCATTGGGCTGGAAATACCGGTTTTGGGATTCGGCACAGAAAGGGTTTGCAAACCGCTGAATCCACACGTGAGTTTAACTCTGTCAGTTGAATGCACACATTGACAACCATTCAGTTTGATAGCACACTTTTGGTTTTAGAAGCAGATATTTCTCTGTACAGCCTATGGTCCCATTCACTCGGGAATATCCCAACGCAGCTCCTAGAAGAAACGTGTTTCTGACTCGCTGAATCTCAACATAGATTCAACTCTCTTAGGTGAACGAAAGCACAGCAGAGCAGTTTCAAGGAAACGTTTCTCCTGAGTTTTAGACGAAGTTTCCTGCTGTTTAGTACAGATGCCGGCATTGGGCTGGACATACCGGTTTTGGGATTCTGCACAGAAAGGGTTTGCAAACCGCTGAATCCACACGTGAGTTTAACTCTGTCAGTTGAATGCACACATTGACAACCATTCAGTTTGATAGCACACTTTTCGTTTTAGAAGCAGATAGTTCTCTGTACAGCCTATGGTCCCATTCACTCGGGAATATCCCAACGCAGCTCCTAGAAGAAACGTGTTTCTGACTCGCTGAATCTCAACATAGATTCAACTCTCTTAGGTGAATGAACGCACAGCAGAGCAGTTTCAAGGAAACGTTTCTCCTGAGTTTTAGACGAAGTTTCCTGCTGTTTAGTACGGATGCCGGCATTGGGCTGGACATACCGGTTTTGGGATTCTGCACAGAAAGGGTTTGCAAACCGCTGAATCCACACGTGAGTTTAACTCTGTCAGTTGAATGCACACATTGACAACCATTGAGTTAGATAGCTCCGTTTTGGTTTTAGAAACAGATATTTCTCTGTACAGCCTATGGTCCCATTCACTCGGGAATATCCCAACGCAGCTCCTAGAAGAAACGTGTTTCTGACTCGCTGAATCTCAACATAGATTCAACTCTCTTAGGTGAACGAACGCACAGCAGAGCAGTTTCAAGGAAACGTTTCTCCTGAGTTTTAGAAGAAGTTTCCTGCTGTTTAGTACGTATGCCGGCATTGGGCTGGAAATACCGGTTTTGGGATTCTGCACAGAAAGGGTTTGCAAACCGCTGAATCCACACGTGAGTTTAACTCTGTCAGTTGAATGCACATATTGACAACCATTCAGTTAGATAGCTCCGTTTTGGTTTTAGAAGCAGATATTTCTCTGTACAGCCTATGGTCCCATTCACTCGGGAATATCCCAACGCAGCTCCTAGAAGAAACGTGTTTCTGACTCGCTGAATCTCAACATAGATTCAACTCTCTTAGGTGAACGAACGCACAGCAGAGCAGTTTCAAGGAAACGTTTCTCCTGAGTCTTAGACGAAGTTTCCTGCTGTTTAGTACGGATGCCGGCATTGGGCTGGAAATACCGGTTTTGGGATTCTGCACAGAAAGGGTTTGCAAACCGCTGAATCCACACGTGAGTTTAACTCTGTCAGTTGAATGCACACATTGACAACCATTGTGTTAGATAGCTCCGTTTTGGTTTTAGAAGCAGATATTTCTCTGTACAGCCTATGGTCCCATTCACTCGGGAATATCCCAACGCAGCTCCTAGAAGAAACGTGTTTCTGACTCGCTAAATCTCAACATAGATTCAACTCTCTTAGGTGAACGAACGCACAGCAGAGCAGTTTCAAGGAAACGTTTCTCCTGAGTTTTAGAAGAAGTTTCCTGCTGTTTAGTACGGATGCCGGCATTGGGCTGGAAATACCGGTTTTCGGATTCTGCACAGAAAGGGTTTGCAAACCGCTGAATCCACACGTGAGTTTAACTCTGTCAGTTGAATGCACACATTGACAACCATTCAGTTTGATAGCACCCTTTTGGTTTTAGAAGCAGATATTTCTCTGTACAGCCTATGGTCCCATTCACTCGGGAATATCCCAACGCAGCTCCTAGAAGAAACGTGTTTCTGACTCGCTGAATCTCAACATAGATTCAACTCTCTTAGGTGAACGAACGCACAGCAGAGCAGTTTCAAGGAAACGTTTCTCCTGAGTCTTAGAAGAAGTTACCTGCTGTTTAGTACGTATGCCGGCATTGGGCTGGAAATACCGGTTTTCGGATTCTGCACAGAAAGGGTTTGCAAACCGCTGAATCCACACGTGAGTTTAACTCTGTCAGTTGAATGCACACATTGACAACCATTCAGTTAGATAGCTCCGTTTTGGTTTTAGAAGCAGATATTTCTCTGTACAGCCTATGGTCCCATTCACTCGGGAATATCCCAACGCAGCTCCTAGAAGAAACGTGTTTCTGACTCGCTAAATCTCAACATATATTCAACTCTCTTAGGTGAACGAACGCACAGCAGAGCAGTTTCAAGGAAACGTTTCTCCTGAGTTTTAGACGAAGTTTCCTGCTGTTTAGTACGGATGCCGGAATTGGGCTGGACATACCGGTTTTGGGATTCTGCACAGAAAGGGTTTGCAAACCGCTGAATCCACACGTGAGTTTAACTCTGTCAGTTGAATGCACACATTGACAACCATTCACTTTGATAGCACCCTTTTGGTTTTAGAAGCAGATATTTCTCTGTACAGCCTATGGTCCCATTCACTCGGGAATATCCCAACGCAGCTCCTAGAAGAAACGTGTTTCTGACTCGCTGAATCTCAACATAGATTCAACTCTCTTAGGTGAACGAACGCACAGCAGAGCAGTTTCAAGGAAACGTTTCTCCTGAGTTTTAGAAGAAGTTTCCTGCTGTTTAGTACGGATGCCGGCATTGGGCTGGATATACCGGTTTTGGGAATCTGCACAGAAAGGGTTTGCAAACCGCTGAATCCACACGTGAGTTTAACTCTGTCAGTTGAATGCACACATTGACAACCATTCAGTTTGATAGCACCCTTTTGGTTTTAGAAGCAGATATTTCTCTGTACAGCCTATGGTCCCATTCACTCGGGAATATCCCAACGCAGCTCCTAGAAGAAACGTGTTTCTCACTCGCTGAATCTCAACATAGATTCAACTCTCTTAGGTGAACGAACGCACAGCAGAGCAGTTTCAAGGAAACGTTTCTCCTGAGTTTTAGACGAAGTTTCCTGCTGTTTAGTACGGATGTCGGCATTGGGCTGGACATACCGGTTTTGGGATTCTGCACAGAAAGGGTTTGCAAACCGCTGAATCCACACGTGAGTTTAACTCTGTCAGTTGAATGCACACATTGACAACCATTCAGTTTGATAGCACCCTTTTGGTTTTAGAAGCAGATATTTCTCTGTACAGCCTATGGTCCCATTCACTCGGGAATATCCCAACGCAGCTCCTAGAAGAAACGTGTTTCTGACTCGCTGAATCTCAACATATATTCAACTCTCTTAGGTGAACGAACGCACAGCAGAGCAGTTTCAAGGAAACGTTTCTCCTGAGTTTTAGACGAAGTTTCCTGCTGTTTAGTACGTATGCCGGCATTGGGCTGGACATACCGGTTTTGGGATTCTGCACAGAAAGGGTTTGCAAACCGCTGAATCCACACGTGAGTTTAACTCTGTCAGTTGAATGCACACATTGACAACCATTCGCTTTGATAGCACCCTTTTGGTTTTAGAAGCAGATATTTCTCTGTACAGCCTATGGTCCCATTCACTCGGGAATATCCCAACGCAGCTCCTAGAAGAAACGTGTTTCTGACTCGCTGAATCTCAACATAGATTCAACTCTCTTAGGTGAACGAACGCACAGCAGAGCAGTTTCAAGGAAACGTTTCTCCTGAGTTTTAGAAGAAGTTTCCTGCTGTTTAGTACGGATGCCGGCATTGGGCTGGATATACCGGTTTTGGGAATCTGCACAGAAAGGGTTTGCAAACCGCTGAATCCACATGTGAGTTTAACTCTGTCAGTTGAATGCACACATTGACAACCATTCAGTTTGATAGCACCCTTTTGGTTTTAGAAGCAGATATTTCTCTGTACAGCCTATGGTCCCATTCACTCGGGAATATCCCAACGCAGCTCCTAGAAGAAACGTGTTTCTCACTCGCTGAATCTCAACATAGATTCAACTCTCTTAGGTGAACGAACGCACAGCAGAGCAGTTTCAAGGAAACGTTTCTCCTGAGTTTTAGACGAAGTTTCCTGCTGTTTAGTACGGATGCCGGCATTGGGCTGGACATACCGGTTTTGGGATTCTGCACAGAAAGGGTTTGCAAACCGCTGAATCCACACGAGAGTTTAACTCTGTCAGTTGAATGCACACATTGACAACCATTCAGTTTGATAGCACCCTTTTGGTTTTAGAAGCAGATATTTCTCTGTACAGCCTATGGTCCCATTCACTCGGGAATATCCCAACGCAGCTCCTAGAAGAAACGTGTTTCTGACTCGCTGAATCTCAACATAGATTCAACTCTCTTAGGTGAACGAACGCACAGCAGAGCAGTTTCAAGGAAACGTTTCTCCTGAGTCTTAGAAGAAGTTACCTGCTGTTTAGTACGTATGCCGGCATTGGGCTGGAAATACCCGTTTTGGGATTCTGCACAGAAAGGGTTTGCAAACCGCTGAATCCACACATGAGTTTAACTCTGTCAGTTGAATGCACACATTGACAACCATTCAGTTAGATAGCTCCGTTTTGGTTTTAGAAGCAGATATTTCTCTGTACAGTCTATGGTCCCATTCACTCGGGAATATCCCAACGCAGCTCCTAGAAGAAACGTGTTTCTGACTCGCTAAATCTCAACATAGATTCAACTCTCTTAGGTGAACGAACGCACAGCAGAGCAGTTTCAAGGAAACGTTTCTCCTGAGTCTTAGACGAAGTTTCCTGCTGTTTAGTACGGATGCCGGCATTGGGCTGGAAATACCGGTTTTGGGATTCTGCACAGAAAGGTTTTGCAAACCGCTGAATCCACACGTGAGTTTAACTCTGTCAGTTGAATGCACACATTGACAACCATTCAGTTTGATAGCACACTTTTGGTTTTAGAAGCAGATATTTCTCTGTACAGCCTATGGTCCCATTCACTCGGGAATATCCCAACGCAGCTCCTAGAAGAAACGTGTTTCTGACTCGCTGAATCTCAACATAGATTCAACTCTCTTAGGTGAACGAACGCACAGCAGAGCAGTTTCAAGGAAACGTTTCTCCTGAGTCTTAGACGAAGTTTCCTGCTGTTTAGTACGTATGCCGGCATTGGGCTGGAAATACCGGTTTTGGGATTCTGCACAGAAAGGGTTTGCAAACCGCTGAATCCACACGTGAGTTTAACTCTGTCAGTTGAATGCACACATTAACAACCATTCAGTTAGATAGCTCCGTTTTGGTTTTAGAAGCAGATATTTCTCTGTACAGCCTATGGTCCCATTCACTCGGGAATATCCCAACGCAGCTCCTAGAAGAAACTTGTTTCTGACTCGCTGAATCTCAACATAGATTCAACTCTCTTAGGTGAACGAACGCACAGCAGAGCAGTTTCAAGGAAACGTTTCTCCTGAGTTTTAGACGAAGTTTCCAGCTGTTTAGTTCGTATGCCGGCATTGGGCTGGAAATACCGGTTTTGGGATTCTGCACAGAAATGGTTTGCAAACCGCTGAATCCACACGTGAGTTTAACTCTGTCAGTTGAATGCACACATTGACAACCATTCAGTTTGATAGCACACTTTTGGTTTTAGAAGCAGATATTTCTCTGTACAGCCTATGGTCCCATTCACTCGGGAATATCCCAACGCAGCTCCTAGAAGATACGTGTTTCTGACTCGCTGAATCTCAACATAGATTCAACTCTCTTAGGTGAACGAACGCACAGCAGAGCAGTTTCAAGGAAACGTTTCTCCTGAGTCTTAGACGAAGTTTTCTGCTGTTTAGTACGGATGCCGGCATTGGGCTGGAAATACCGGTTTTGGGATTCTGCACAGAAAGGGTTTGCAAACCGCTGAATCCACACGTAAGTTTAACTCTGTCAGTTGAATGCACACATTGACAACCATTCAGTTTGATAGCACACTTTTGGTTTTAGAAGCAGATATTTCTCTGTACAGCCTATGGTCCCATTCACTCGGGAATATCCCAACGCAGCTCCTAGAAGAAACGTGTTTCTGACTCGCTGTATCTCAACATAGATTCAACTCTCTTAGGTGAACGAACGCACAGCAGAGAAGTTTCAAGGAAACGTTTCTCCTGAGTCTAAGACGAAGTTTCCTGCTGTTTAGTACGTATGCCGGCATTGGGCTGGAAATACCGGTTTTGGGATTCTGCACAGAAAGGGTTTGCAAACCGCTGAATCCACACGTGAGTTTAACTCTGTCAGTTGAATGCACACATTAACAACCATTCAGTTAGATAGCTCCGTTTTGGTTTTAGAAGCAGATATTTCTCTGTACAGCCTATGGTCCCATTCACTCGGGAATATCCCAACGCAGCTCCTAGAAGAAACGTGTTTCTGACTCGCTAAATCTCAACATAGATTCAACTCTCTTAGGTGAACGAACGCACAGCAGAGCAGTTTCAAGGAAACGTTTCTCCTGAGTTTTAGAAGAAGCTTCCTGCTGTTTAGTACGGATGCCGGCATTGGGCTGGAAATACCGGTTTTCGGATTCTGCACAGAAAGGGTTTGCAAACCACTGAATCCACACGTGAGTTTAACTCTGTCAGTTGAATGCACACATTGACAACCATTCAGTTTGATAGCACCCTTTTGGTTTTAGAAGCAGATATTTCTCTGTACAGCCTATTGTCCCATTCACTCGGGAATATCCCAACGCAGCTCCTAGAAGAAACGTGTTTCTGACTCGCTGAATCTCAACATAGATTCAACTCTCTTAGGTGAACGAACGCACAGCAGTGCAGTTTCAAGGAAACGTTTCTCCTGAGTTTTAGACGAAGTTTCCTGCTGTTTAGTACGGATGCCGGCATTGGGCTGGACATACCGGTTTTGGGATTCTGCACAGAAAGGGTTTGCAAACCGCTGAATCCACACGTGAGTTTAACTCTGTCAGTTGAATGCACACATTGACAACCATTCAGTTTGATAGCACACTTTTGGTTTTAGAAGCAGATATTTCTCTGTACAGCCTATGGTCCCATTCACTCGGGAATATCCCAACGCAGCTCCTAGAAGTAACGTGTTTCTGACTCGCTGAATCTCAACATAGATTCAACTCTCTTAGGTGAACGAACGCACAGCAGAGCAGTTTCAAGGAAACGTTTCTCCTGAGTTTTAGACGAAGTTTCCTGCTGTTTAGTACGGATGCCGGCATTGGGCTGGAAATACCGGTTTTGGGATTCTGCACAGAAAGGGTTTGCAAACCGCTGAATCCACACGTGAGTTTAACTCTGTCAATTGAATGCACACGTTGACAACCATTCAGTTAGATAGCTCCGTTTTGGTTTTAGAAGCAGATATTTCTCTGTACAGCCTATGGTCCCATTCACTCGGGAATATCCCAACGCAGCTCCTAGAAGAAACGTGTTTCTGACTCGCTGAATCTCAACATAGATTCAACTCTCTTAGGTGAACGAACGCACAGCAGACCACTTTCAAGGAAACGTTTCTCCTGAGTTTTAGACGAAGTTTCCTGCTGTTTAGTACGGATGCCGGCATTGGGCTTGACATACCGGTTTTGGGATGCTGCACAGAAAGGGTTTCCAAACCGCTGAATCCACACGTGAGTTTAACTCTGTCAGTTGAATGCACACATTGACAACCATTCAGTTAGATAGCTCCGTTTTGGTTTTAGAAGCAGATATTTCTCTGTACAGCCTATGGTCCCATTCACTCGGGAATATCCCAACGCAGCTCCTAGAAGAAACGTGTTTCTGACTCGCTGAATCTCAACATAGATTCAACTCTCTTAGGTGAACGAACGCACAGCAGAGCAGTTTCAAGGAAACGATTCTCCTGAGTCTTAGACGAAGTTTCCTGCTGTTTAGTACGGATGCCGGCATTGGGCTGGAAATACCGGTTTTGTGATTCTGCACAGAAAGGGTTTGCAAACCGCTGAATCCACAGGTGAGTTTAACTCTGTCAGTTGAATGCACACATTGACAAACATTGAGTTAGATAGCTCCGTTTTGGTTTTAGAAGCAGATATTTCTCTGTACAGCCTATGGTCCCATTCACTCGGGAATATCCCAACGCAGCTCCTTGAAGAAACGTGTTTCTGACTCGCTGAATCTCAACATAGATTCAACTCTCTTAGGTGAACGAACGCACAGCAGAGCAGTTTCAAGGAAACGTTTCTCCTGAGTCTTAGACGAAGTTTCCTGCTGTTTAGTACGGATGCCGGCATTGGGCTGGAAATACCGGTTTTGGGATTCTGCACAGAAAGGGTTTGCAAACCGCTGAATCCACACGTGAGTTTAACTCTGTCAGTTGAATGCACACATTGACAACCATTCAGTTAGATAGCTCCGTTTTGGTTTTAGAAGCAGATATTTCTCTGTACAGCCTATGGTCCCATTCACTCGGGAATATCCCAACGCAGCTCCTAGAATACACGTGTTTCTGACTCGCTGAATCTCAACATAGATTCAACTCTCTTAGGTGAACGAACGCACAGCAGAGCAGTTTCAAGGAAACGTTTCTCCTGAGTTTTAGACGAGGTTTCCTGCTGTTTAGTACGGATGCCGGCATTGGGCTGGACAAAGCGGTTTTGGGATTCTGCACAGAAAGGGTTTGCATACCGCTGAATCCACACGTGAATTTAACTCTGTCAGTTGAATGCACACATTGACAACCATTCAGTTAGATAGCTCCGTTTTGGTTTTAGAAGCAGATATTTCTCTATACAGCCTATGGTCCCATTCACTCGGGAATATCCCAACGCAGCTCCTAGAAGAAACGTGTTTCTGACTCGCTGAATCTCAACATAGATTCAACTCTCTTAGGTGAACGAACGCACAGCAGAGCAGTTTCAAGGAAACGTTTCTCCTGAGTTTTAGACGAGGTTTCCTGCTGTTTAGTACGGATGCCGGCATTGGGCTGGACATACCGGTTTTGGGATTCTGCACAGAAAGGGTTTGCAAACCGCTGAATCCACACGTGAGTTTAACTCTGTCAGTTGAATGCACACATTGACAACCATTCACTTTGATAGCACCCTTTTGGTTTTAGAAGCAGATATTTCTCTGTACAGCCTATGGTCCCATTCACTCGGGAATATCCCAACGCAGCTCCTAGAAGAAACGTGTTTCTGACTCGCTGAATCTCAACATAGATTCAACTCTCTTAGGTGAACGAACGCACAGCAGAGCAGTTTCAAGGAAACGTTTCTCCTGAGTTTTAGACGAAGTTTCCTGCTGTTTAGTACGGATGCCGGCATTGGGCTGGACAAAGCGTTTTTGGGATTCTGCACAGAAATGGTTTGCAAACCGCTGAATCCACACGTGAGTTTAACTCTGTCAGTTGAATGCACACATTGACAACCATTCAGTTAGATAGCTCCGTTTTGGTTTTAGAAGCAGATATTTCTCTGTACAGCCTATGGTCCCATTCACTCGGGAATATCCCAACGCAGCTCCTAGAAGAAACGTGTTTCTGACTCGCTGAATCTCAACATAGATTCAACTCTCTTAGGTGAACGAACGCACAGCAGAGCAGTTTCAAGGAAACGTTTCTCCTGAGTTTTAGACGAAGTTTCCTGCTGTTTAGTACGGATGCCGGCATTGGGCTGGACATTCCGGTTTTGGGATTCTGCACAGAAAGGGTTTGCAAACCGCTGAATCCACACGTGAGTTTAACTCTGTCAGTTGAATGCACACATTGACAACCATTCAGTTTGATAGCACCCTTTTGGTTTTAGAAGCAGATATTTCTCTGTACAGCCTATGGTCCCATTCACTCGGGAATATCCCAACGCAGCTCCTAGAAGAAACGTGTTTCTGACTCGCTGAATCTCAACATAGATTCAACTCTCTTAGGTGAACGAGCTCACAGCAGAGCAGTTTCAAGGAAACGTTTCTCCTGAGTCTTAGAAGAAGTTTCCTGCTGTTTAGTACATATGCCGGCATTGGGCTGGAAATACCGGTTTTGGGATTCTGCACAGAAAGGGTTTGCAAACCGCTGAATCCACACGTGAGTTAAACTCTGTCAGTTGAATGCACACATTGAAAACCATTCAGTTAGATAGCTCCGTTTTGTTTTTAGAAGCAGATATTTCTCTGTACAGCCTATGGTCCCATTCACTCGGGAATATCCCAATGCAGCTCCTAGAAGAAACGTGTTTCTGACTCGCTGAATCTCAACATAGATTCAACTCTCTTAGGTGAACGAACGCACAGCAGAGCAGTTTCAAGGAAACGTTTCTCCTGAGTTTTAGACGAAGTTTCCTGCTGTTTAGTTCGTATGCCGGCATTGGGCTGGGAATACCGGTTTTGGGATTCTGCACAGAAAGGGTTTGCAAACCGCTGAATCCACACGTGAGTTTAACTCTGTCAGTTGAATGCACACATTGACAACCATTCAGTTTGATAGCACCTTTTGGTTTTAGAAGCAGATATTTCTCTGTACAGCCTATGGTCCCATTCACTCGGGAATATCCCAACGCAGCTCCTAGAAGAAACGTGTTTCTGACTCGCTGAATCTCAACATAGATTCAACTCTCTTAGGTGAACGAACGCACAGCAGAGCAGTTTCAAGGAAACGTTTCCCCTGAGTCTTAGACGAAGTTTCCTGCTGTTTAGTACTTATGCCGGCATTGGGCTGGAAATACCGGTTTTGGGATTCTGCACAGAAAGGGTTTGCAAACCGCTGAATCCACACGTGAGTTTAACTCTGTCAGTTGAATGCACACATTGACAACCATTCAGTTTGATAGCACACTTTTGGTTTTAGAAGCAGATATTTCTCTGTACAGCCTATGGTCCCATTCACTCGGGAATATCCCAACGCAGCTCCTAGAAGAAACGTGTTTCTGACTCGCTGAATCTCAACATAGATTCAACTCTCTTAGGTGAACGAACGCACAGCAGAGCAGTTTCAAGGAAACGTTTCTCCTGAGTTTTAGACGAAGTTTCCTGCTGTTTAGTACGGATGCCGGCATTGGGCTGGACATACCGGTTTTGGGATTCTGCACAGAAAGGGTTTGCAAACCGCTGAATACACACGTGAGTTTAACTCTGTCAGTTGAATGCACACATTGACAACCATTCAGTTAGATAGCTCCGTTTTGGTTTTAGAAGCAGATATTTCTCTGTACAGCCTATGGTCCCATTCACTCGGGAATATCCCAACGCAGCTCCTAGAAGAAACGTGTTTCTGACTCGCTGAATCTCAACATAGATTCAACTCTCTTAGGTGAACGAACGCACAGCAGAGCAGTTTCAAGGAAACGTTTCTCCTGAGTTTTAGAAGAAGTTTCCTGCTGTTTAGTACGTATGCCGGCATTGGGCTGGAAATACCGGTTTTGGGATTCTGCACAGAAAGGGTTTGCAAACCGCTGAATCCACAGGTGAGTTTAACTCTGTCAGTTGAATGCACACATTGACAAACATTGAGTTAGATAGCTCCGTTTTGGTTTTAGAAGCAGATATTTCTCTGTACAGCCTATGGTCCCATTCACTCGGGAATATCCCAACGCAGCTCCTTGAAGAAACGTGTTTCTGACTCGCTGAATCTCAACATAGATTCAACTCTCTTAGGTGAACGAACGCACAGCAGAGCAGTTTCAAGGAAACGTTTCTCCTGAGTCTTAGACGAAGTTTCCTGCTGTTTAGTACGGATGCCGGCATTGGGCTGGAAATACCGGTTTTGGGATTCTGCACAGAAAGGGTTTGCAAACCGCTGAATCCACACGTGAGTTTAACTCTGTCAGTTGAATGCACACATTGACAACCATTCAGTTAGATAGCTCCGTTTTGGTTTTAGAAGCAGATATTTCTCTGTACAGCCTATGGTCCCATTCACTCGGGAATATCCCAACGCAGCTCCTAGAATACACGTGTTTCTGACTCGCTGAATCTCAACATAGATTCAACTCTCTTAGGTGAACGAACGCACAGCAGAGCAGTTTCAAGGAAACGTTTCTCCTGAGTTTTAGACGAGGTTTCCTGCTGTTTAGTACGGATGCCGGCATTGGGCTGGACAAAGCGGTTTTGGGATTCTGCACAGAAAGGGTTTGCATACCGCTGAATCCACACGTGAATTTAACTCTGTCAGTTGAATGCACACATTGACAACCATTCAGTTAGATAGCTCCGTTTTGGTTTTAGAAGCAGATATTTCTCTATACAGCCTATGGTCCCATTCACTCGGGAATATCCCAACGCAGCTCCTAGAAGAAACGTGTTTCTGACTCGCTGAATCTCAACATAGATTCAACTCTCTTAGGTGAACGAACGCACAGCAGAGCAGTTTCAAGGAAACGTTTCTCCTGAGTTTTAGACGAGGTTTCCTGCTGTTTAGTACGGATGCCGGCATTGGGCTGGACATACCGGTTTTGGGATTCTGCACAGAAAGGGTTTGCAAACCGCTGAATCCACACGTGAGTTTAACTCTGTCAGTTGAATGCACACATTGACAACCATTCACTTTGATAGCACCCTTTTGGTTTTAGAAGCAGATATTTCTCTGTACAGCCTATGGTCCCATTCACTCGGGAATATCCCAACGCAGCTCCTAGAAGAAACGTGTTTCTGACTCGCTGAATCTCAACATAGATTCAACTCTCTTAGGTGAACGAACGCACAGCAGAGCAGTTTCAAGGAAACGTTTCTCCTGAGTTTTAGACGAAGTTTCCTGCTGTTTAGTACGGATGCCGGCATTGGGCTGGACAAAGCGTTTTTGGGATTCTGCACAGAAATGGTTTGCAAACCGCTGAATCCACACGTGAGTTTAACTCTGTCAGTTGAATGCACACATTGACAACCATTCAGTTAGATAGCTCCGTTTTGGTTTTAGAAGCAGATATTTCTCTGTACAGCCTATGGTCCCATTCACTCGGGAATATCCCAACGCAGCTCCTAGAAGAAACGTGTTTCTGACTCGCTGAATCTCAACATAGATTCAACTCTCTTAGGTGAACGAACGCACAGCAGAGCAGTTTCAAGGAAACGTTTCTCCTGAGTTTTAGACGAAGTTTCCTGCTGTTTAGTACGGATGCCGGCATTGGGCTGGACATTCCGGTTTTGGGATTCTGCACAGAAAGGGTTTGCAAACCGCTGAATCCACACGTGAGTTTAACTCTGTCAGTTGAATGCACACATTGACAACCATTCAGTTTGATAGCACCCTTTTGGTTTTAGAAGCAGATATTTCTCTGTACAGCCTATGGTCCCATTCACTCGGGAATATCCCAACGCAGCTCCTAGAAGAAACGTGTTTCTGACTCGCTGAATCTCAACATAGATTCAACTCTCTTAGGTGAACGAGCTCACAGCAGAGCAGTTTCAAGGAAACGTTTCTCCTGAGTCTTAGAAGAAGTTTCCTGCTGTTTAGTACATATGCCGGCATTGGGCTGGAAATACCGGTTTTGGGATTCTGCACAGAAAGGGTTTGCAAACCGCTGAATCCACACGTGAGTTAAACTCTGTCAGTTGAATGCACACATTGAAAACCATTCAGTTAGATAGCTCCGTTTTGTTTTTAGAAGCAGATATTTCTCTGTACAGCCTATGGTCCCATTCACTCGGGAATATCCCAATGCAGCTCCTAGAAGAAACGTGTTTCTGACTCGCTGAATCTCAACATAGATTCAACTCTCTTAGGTGAACGAACGCACAGCAGAGCAGTTTCAAGGAAACGTTTCTCCTGAGTTTTAGACGAAGTTTCCTGCTGTTTAGTTCGTATGCCGGCATTGGGCTGGGAATACCGGTTTTGGGATTCTGCACAGAAAGGGTTTGCAAACCGCTGAATCCACACGTGAGTTTAACTCTGTCAGTTGAATGCACACATTGACAACCATTCAGTTTGATAGCACCTTTTGGTTTTAGAAGCAGATATTTCTCTGTACAGCCTATGGTCCCATTCACTCGGGAATATCCCAACGCAGCTCCTAGAAGAAACGTGTTTCTGACTCGCTGAATCTCAACATAGATTCAACTCTCTTAGGTGAACGAACGCACAGCAGAGCAGTTTCAAGGAAACGTTTCCCCTGAGTCTTAGACGAAGTTTCCTGCTGTTTAGTACGGATGCCGGCATTGGGCTGGAAATACCGGTTTTGGGATTCTGCACAGAAAGGGTTTGCAAACCGCTGAATCCACACGTGAGTTTAACTCTGTCAGTTGAATGCACACATTGACAACCATTCAGTTTGATAGCACACTTTTGGTTTTAGAAGCAGATATTTCTCTGTACAGCCTATGGTCCCATTCACTCGGGAATATCCCAACGCAGCTCCTAGAAGAAACGTGTTTCTGACTCGCTGAATCTCAACATAGATTCAACTCTCTTAGGTGAACGAACGCACAGCAGAGCAGTTTCAAGGAAACGTTTCTCCTGAGTTTTAGACGAAGTTTCCTGCTGTTTAGTACGGATGCCGGCATTGGGCTGGACATACCGGTTTTGGGATTCTGCACAGAAAGGGTTTGCAAACCGCTGAATACACACGTGAGTTTAACTCTGTCAGTTGAATGCACACATTGACAACCATTCAGTTAGATAGCTCCGTTTTGGTTTTAGAAGCAGATATTTCTCTGTACAGCCTATGGTCCCATTCACTCGGGAATATCCCAACGCAGCTCCTAGAAGAAACGTGTTTCTGACTCGCTGAATCTCAACATAGATTCAACTCTCTTAGGTGAACGAACGCACAGCAGAGCAGTTTCAAGGAAACGTTTCTCCTGAGTTTTAGAAGAAGTTTCCTGCTGTTTAGTACGTATGCCGGCATTGGGCTGGAAATACCGGTTTTGGGATTCTGCACAGAAAGGGTTTGCAAACCGCTGAATCCACACGTGAGTTTAACTCTGTCAGTTGAATGCACATATTGACAACCATTCAGTTAGATAGCTCCGTTTTGGTTTTAGAAGCAGATATTTCTCTGTACAGCCTATGGTCCCATTCACTCGGGAATATCCCAACGCAGCTCCTAGAAGAAACGTGTTTCTGACTCGCTGAATCTCAACATAGATTCAACTCTCTTAGGTGAACGAACGCACAGCAGAGCAGTTTCAAGGAAACGTTTCTCCTGAGTCTTAGACGAAGTTTCCTGCTGTTTAGTACGGATGCCGGCATTGGGCTGGAAATACCGGTTTTGGGATTCTGCACAGAAAGGGTTTGCAAACCGCTGAATCCACACGTGAGTTTAACTCTGTCAGTTGAATGCACACATTGACAACCATTGTGTTAGATAGCTCCGTTTTGGTTTTAGAAGCAGATATTTCTCTGTACAGCCTATGGTCCCATTCACTCGGGAATATCCCAACGCAGCTCCTAGAAGAAACGTGTTTCTGACTCGCTAAATCTCAACATAGATTCAACTCTCTTAGGTGAACGAACGCACAGCAGAGCAGTTTCAAGGAAACGTTTCTCCTGAGTTTTAGACGAAGTTTCCTGCTGTTTAGTACGGATGCCGTCATTGGGCTGGACAAAGCGGTTTTGGGATTCTGCACAGAAAGGGTTTGCAAACCGCTGAATCCACACGTGAGTTTAACTCTGTCAGTTGAATGCACACATTGACAACCATTCAGTTTGATAGCACCCTTTTGGTTTTAGAAGCAGATATTTCTCTGTACAGCCTATGGTCCCATTCACTCGGGAATATCCCAACGCAGCTCCTAGAAGAAACGTGTTTCTGACTCGCTGAATCTCAACATAGATTCAACTCTCTTAGGTGAACGAACGCACAGCAGAGCAGTTTCAAGGAAACGTTTCTCCTGAGTCTTAGAAGAAGTTACCTGCTGTTTAGTACGTATGACGGCATTGGGCTGGTAATACCGGTTTTCGGATTCTGCACAGAAAGGGTTTGCAAACCGCTGAATCCACACGTGAGTTTAACTCTGTCAGTTGAATGCACACATTGACAACCATTCAGTTAGATAGCTCCGTTTTGGTTTTAGAAGCAGATATTTCTCTGTACAGCCTATGGTCCCATTCACTCGGGAATATCCCAACGCAGCTCCTAGAAGAAACGTGTTTCTGACTCGCTGAATCTCAACATAGATTCAACTCTCTTAGGTGAACGAACGCACAGCAGAGCAGTTTCAAGGAAACGTTTCTCCTGAGTTTTAGACGAAGTTTCCTGCTGTTTAGTACGGATGCCGGCATTGGGCTGGACAAAGCGGTTTTGGGATTCTGCACAGAAAGGGTTTGCAAACCGCTGAATCCACACGTGAGTTTAACTCTGTCAGTTGAATGCACACATTGACAACCATTCAGTTAGATAGCTCCGTTTTGGTTTTAGAAGCAGATATTTCTCTATACAGCCTATGGTCCCATTCACTCGGGAATATCCCAACGCAGCTCCTAGAAGAAACGTGTTTCTGACTCGCTGAATCTCAACATAGATTCAACTCTCTTAGGTGAACGAACGCACAGCAGAGCAGTTTCAAGGAAACGTTTCTCCTGAGTTTTAGACGAAGTTTCCTGCTGTTTAGTACGGATGCCGGCATTGGACTGGACATACCGGTTTTGGGATTCTGCACAGAAAGGGTTTGCAAACCGCTGAATCCACACGTGAGTTTAACTCTGTCAGTTGAATGCACACATTGACAACCATTCAGTTTGATAGCACACTTTTGGTTTTAGAAGCAGATATTTCTCTGTACAGCCTATGGTCCCATTCACTCGGGAATATCCCAACGCAGCTCCTAGAAGAAACGTGTTTCTGACTCGCTAAATCTCAACATAGATTCAACTCTCTTAGGTGAACGAACGCACAGCAGAGCAGTTTCAAGGAAACGTTTCTCCTGAGTTTTAGACGAAGTTTCCTGCTGTTTAGTACGGATGCCGGCATTGGGCTGGACAAAGCGGTTTTGGGATTCTGCACAGAAAGGGTTTGCAAACCGCTGAATCCACACGTGAGTTTAACTCTGTCAGTTGAATGCACACATTGACAACCATTCAGTTTGATAGCACCCTTTTGGTTTTAGAAGCAGATATTTCTCTGTACAGCCTATGGTCCCATTCACTCGGGAATATCCCAACGCAGCTCCTAGAAGAAACGTGTTTCTGACTCGCTGAATCTCAACATAGATTCAACTCTCTTAGGTGAACGAACGCACAGCAGAGCAGTTTCAAGGAAACGTTTCTCCTGAGTCTTAGAAGAAGTTACCTGCTGTTTAGTACGTATGACGGCATTGGGCTGGTAATACCGGTTTTCGGATTCTGCACAGAAAGGGTTTGCAAACCGCTGAATCCACACGTGAGTTTAACTCTGTCAGTTGAATGCACACATTGACAACCATTCAGTTAGATAGCTCCGTTTTGGTTTTAGAAGCAGATATTTCTCTGTACAGCCTATGGTCCCATTCACTCGGGAATATCCCAACGCAGCTCCTAGAAGAAACGTGTTTCTGACTCGCTGAATCTCAACATAGATTCAACTCTCTTAGGTGAACGAACGCACAGCAGAGCAGTTTCAAGGAAACGTTTCTCCTGAGTTTTAGACGAAGTTTCCTGCTGTTTAGTACGGATGCCGGCATTGGGCTGGACAAAGCGGTTTTGGGATTCTGCACAGAAAGGGTTTGCAAACCGCTGAATCCACACGTGAGTTTAACTCTGTCAGTTGAATGCACACATTGACAACCATTCAGTTAGATAGCTCCGTTTTGGTTTTAGAAGCAGATATTTCTCTATACAGCCTATGGTCCCATTCACTCGGGAATATCCCAACGCAGCTCCTAGAAGAAACGTGTTTCTGACTCGCTGAATCTCAACATAGATTCAACTCTCTTAGGTGAACGAACGCACAGCAGAGCAGTTTCAAGGAAACGTTTCTCCTGAGTTTTAGAAGAAGTTTCCTGCTGTTTAGTACGGATGCCGGCATTGGGCTGGACATACCGGTTTTGGGATTCTGCACAGAAAGGGTTTGCAAACCGCTGAATCCACACGTGAGTTTAACTCTGTCAGTTGAATGCACACATTGACAACCATTCACTTTGATAGCACCCTTTTGGTTTTAGAAGCAGATATTTCTCTGTACAGCCTATGGTCCCATTCACTCGGGAATATCCCAACGCAGCTCCTAGAAGAAACGTGTTTCTGACTCGCTGAATCTCAACATAGATTCAACTCTCTTAGGTGAACGAACGCACAGCAGAGCAGTTTCAAGGAAACGTTTCTCCTGAGTCTTAGACGAAGTTTCCTGCTGTTTAGTACGGATGCCGGCATTGGGCTGGACAAAGCGTTTTTCGGATTCTGCACAGAAAGGGTTTGCAAACCGCTGAATCCACACGTGAGTTTAACTCTGTCAGTTGAATGCACACATTGACAACCATTCAGTTAGATAGCTCCGTTTTGGTTTTAGAAGCAGATATTTCTCTGTACAGCCTATGGTCCCATTCACTCGGGAATATCCCAACGCAGCTCCTAGCATAAACGTGTTTCTGACTCGCTGAATCTCAAAATAGATTCAACTCTCTTAGGTGAACGAACGCACAGCAGAGCAGTTTCAAGGAAACGTTTCTCCTGAGTCTTAGAAGAAGTTACCTGCTGTTTAGTACGTATGACGGCATTGGGCTGGTAATACCGGTTTTCGGATTCTGCACAGAAAGGGTTTGCAAACCGCTGAATCCACACGTGAGTTTAACTCTGTCAGTTGAATGCACACATTGACAACCATTCAGTTAGATAGCTCCGTTTTGGTTTTAGAAGCAGATATTTCTCTGTACAGCCTATGGTCCCATTCACTCGGGAATATCCCAACGCAGCTCCTAGAAGAAACGTGTTTCTGACTCGCTGAATCTCAACATAGATTCAACTCTCTTAGGTGAACGAACGCACAGCAGAGCAGTTTCAAGGAAACGTTTCTCCTGAGTTTTAGACGAAGTTTCCTGCTGTTTAGTACGGATGCCGGCATTGGGCTGGACAAAGCGGTTTTGGGATTCTGCACAGAAAGGGTTTGCAAACCGCTGAATCCACACGTGAGTTTAACTCTGTCAGTTGAATGCACACATTGACAACCATTCAGTTAGATAGCTCCGTTTTGGTTTTAGAAGCAGATATTTCTCTATACAGCCTATGGTCCCATTCACTCGGGAATATCCCAACGCAGCTCCTAGAAGAAACGTGTTTCTGACTCGCTGAATCTCAACATAGATTCAACTCTCTTAGGTGAACGAACGCACAGCAGAGCAGTTTCAAGGAAACGTTTCTCCTGAGTTTTAGAAGAAGTTTCCTGCTGTTTAGTACGGATGCCGGCATTGGGCTGGACATACCGGTTTTGGGATTCTGCACAGAAAGGGTTTGCAAACCGCTGAATCCACACGTGAGTTTAACTCTGTCAGTTGAATGCACACATTGACAACCATTCACTTTGATAGCACCCTTTTGGTTTTAGAAGCAGATATTTCTCTGTACAGCCTATGGTCCCATTCACTCGGGAATATCCCAACGCAGCTCCTAGAAGAAACGTGTTTCTGACTCGCTGAATCTCAACATAGATTCAACTCTCTTAGGTGAACGAACGCACAGCAGAGCAGTTTCAAGGAAACGTTTCTCCTGAGTCTTAGACGAAGTTTCCTGCTGTTTAGTACGGATGCCGGCATTGGGCTGGACAAAGCGTTTTTCGGAATCTGCACAGAAATGGTTTGCAAACCGCTGAATCCACAAGTGAGTTTAACTCTGTCAGTTGAATGCACACATTGACAACCATTCAGTTAGATAGCTCCGTTTTGGTTTTAGAAGCAGATATTTCTCTGTACAGCCTATGGTCCCATTTACTCGGGAATATCCCAACGCAGCTCCTAGAAGAAACGTGTTTCTGACTCGCTGAATCTCAACATAGATTCAACTCTCTTAGGTGAACGAACGCACAGCAGAGCAGTTTCAAGGAAACGTTTCTCCTGAGTTTTAGACGAAGTTTCCTGCTGTTTAGTACGGATGCCGGCATTGGACTGGACATACCGGTTTTGGGATTCTGCACAGAAAGGGTTTGCAAACCGCTGAATCCACACGTGAGTTTAACTCTGTCAGTTGAATGCACACATTGACAACCATTCAGTTTGATAGCACCCTTTTGGTTTTAGAAGCAGATATTTCTCTGTACAGCCTATGGTCCCATTCACTCGGGAATATCCCAACGCAGCTCCTAGAAGAAACGTGTTTCTGACTCGCTGAATCTCAACATAGATTCAACTCTCTTAGGTGAACGAACTCACAGCAGAGCAGTTTCAAGGAAACGTTTCTCCTGAGTCTTAGAAGAAGTTTCCTGCTGTTTAGTACATATGCCGGCATTGGGCTGGAAATACCGGTTTTGGGATTCTGCACAGAAAGGGTTTGCAAACCGCTGAATCCACACGTGAGTTAAACTCTGTCAGTTGAATGCACACATTGAAAACCATTCAGTTAGATAGCTCCGTTTTGTTTTTAGAAGCAGATATTTCTCTGTACAGCCTATGGTCCCATTCACTCGGGAATATCCCAATGCAGCTCCTAGAAGAAACGTGTTTCTGACTCGCTGAATCTCAACATAGATTCAACTCTCTTAGGTGAACGAACGCACAGCAGAGCAGTTTCAAGGAAACGTTTCTCCTGAGTTTTAGACGAAGTTTCCTGCTGTTTAGTTCGTATGCCGGCATTGGGCTGGGAATACCGGTTTTGGGATTCTGCACAGAAAGGGTTTGCAAACCGCTGAATCCACACGTGAGTTTAACTCTGTCAGTTGAATGCACACATTGACAACCATTCAGTTTGATAGCACCTTTTGGTTTTAGAAGCAGATATTTCTCTGTACAGCCTATGGTCCCATTCACTCGGGAATATCCCAACGCAGCTCCTAGAAGAAACGTGTTTCTGACTCGCTGAATCTCAACATAGATTCAACTCTCTTAGGTGAACGAACGCACAGCAGAGCAGTTTCAAGGAAACGTTTCTCCTGAGTCTTAGACGAAGTTTCCTGCTGTTTAATACGGATGCCGGCATTGGGCTGGAAATACCGGTTTTGGGATTCTGCACAGAAAGGGTTTGCAAACCGCTGAATCCACACGTGAGTTTAACTCTGTCAGTTGAATGCACACATTGACAACCATTCAGTTTGATAGCACACTTTTGGTTTTAGAAGCAGATATTTCTCTGTACAGCCTATGGTCCCATTCACTCGGGAATATCCCAACGCAGCTCCTAGAAGAAACGTGTTTCTGACTCGCTGAATCTCAACATAGATTCAACTCTCTTAGGTGAACGAACGCACAGCAGAGCAGTTTCAAGGAAACGTTTCTCCTGAGTTTTAGACGAAGTTTCCTGCTGTTTAGTACGGATGCCGGCATTGGGCTGGACATACCGGTTTTGGGATTCTGCACAGAAAGGGTTTGCAAACCGCTGAATCCACACGTGAGTTTAACTCTGTCAGTTGAATGCACACATTGACAACCATTCAGTTAGATAGCTCCGTTTTGGTTTTAGAAGCAGATATTTCTCTGTACAGCCTATGGTCCCATTCACTCGGGAATATCCCAACGCAGCTCCTAGAAGAAACGTGTTTCTGACTCGCTGAATCTCAACATAGATTCAACTCTCTTAGGTGAACGAACGCACAGCAGAGCAGTTTCAAGGAAACGTTTCTCCTGAGTTTTAGACGAAGTTTCCTGCTGTTTAGTACGGATGCCGGCATTGGGCTGGAAATACCGGTTTTGGGATTCTTCACAGAAAGGGTTTGCAAACCGCTGAATCCACACGTGAGTTTAACTCTGTCAGTTGAATGCACACATTGACAACCATTCAGTTTGATAGCACACTTTTGGTTTTAGAAGCAGATATTTCTCTGTACAGCCTATGGTCCCATTCACTCGGGAATATCCCAACGCAGCTCCTAGAAGAAACGTGTTTCTGACTCGCTGAATCTCAACATAGATTCAACTCTCTTAGGTGAACGAACGCACAGCAGAGCAGTTTCAAGGAAACGTTTCTCCTGAGTCTTAGACGAAGTTTCCTGCTGTTTAGTACGTATGCCGTCATTGGGCTGGAAATACCGGTTTTGGGATTCTGCACAGAAAGGGTTTGCAAACCGCTGAATCCACACGAGAGTTTAACTCTGTCAGTTGAATGCACATATTGACAACCATTCAGTTAGATAGCTCCGTTTTGGTTTTAGAAGCAGATATTTCTCTGTACAGCCTATGGTCCCATTCACTCGGGAATATCCCAACGCAGCTCCTAGAAGAAACGTGTTTCTGACTCGCTGAATCTCAACATAGATTCAACTCTCTTAGGTGAACGAACGCACAGCAGAGCAGTTTCAAGGAAACGTTTCTCCTGAGTCTTAGACGAAGTTTACTGCTGTTTAGTACGGATGCCGGCATTGGGCTGGAAATACCGGTTTTGGGATTCTGCACAGAAAGGGTTTGCAAACCGCTGAATCCACACGTGAGTTTAACTCTGTCAGTTGAATGCACACATTGACAACCATTCAGTTAGATAGCTCCGTTTTGGTTTTAGAAGCAGATATTTCTCTGTACAGCCTATGGTCCCATTCACTCGGGAATATCCCAACGCAGCTCCTAGAAGAAACGTGTTTCTGATTCGCTAAATCTCAACATAGATTCAACTCTCGTAGGTGAACGAACGCACAGCAGAGCAGTTTCAAGGAAACGTTTCTCCTGAGTTTTAGAAGAAGTTTCCTGCTGTTTAGTACGGATGCCGGCATTGGGCTGGAAATACCGGTTTTCGGATTCTGCACAGAAAGGGTTTGCAAACCGCTGAATCCACACGTGAATTTAACTCTGTCAGTTGAATGCACACATTGACAACCATTCAGTTTGATAGCACCCTTTTGGTTTTAGAAGCAGATATTTCTCTGTACAGCCTATGGTCCCATTCACTCGGGAATATCCCAACGCAGCTCCTAGAAGAAACGTGTTTCTGACTCGCTGAATCTCAACATAGATTCAACTCTCTTAGGTGAACGAACGCACAGCAGAGCAGTTTCAAGGAAACGTTTCTCCTGAGTCTTAGAAGAAGTTACCTGCTGTTTAGTACGTATAACGGCATTGGGCTGGAAATACCGGTTTTCGGATTCTGCACAGAAAGGGTTTGCAAACCGCTGAATCCACACGTGAGTTTAACTCTGTCAGTTGAATGCACACATTGACAACCATTCAGTTAGATAGCTCCGTTTTGGTTTTAGAAGCAGATATTTCTCTGTACAGCCTATGGTCCCATTCACTCGGGAATATCCCAACGCAGCTCCTTGAAGAAACGTGTTTCTGACTCGCTAAATCTCAACATATATTCAACTCTCTTAGGTGAACGAACGCACAGCAGAGCAGTTTCAAGGAAACGTTTCTCCTGAGTTTTAGACGAAGTTTCCTGCTGTTTAGTACGGATGCCGGAATTGGGCTGGACATACCGGTTTTGGGATTCTGCACAGAAAGGGTTTGCAAACCGCTGAATCCACACCTGAGTTTAACTCTGTCAGTTGAATGCACACATTGACAACCATTCACTTTGATAGCACCCTTTTGGTTTTAGAAGCAGATATTTCTCTGTACAGCCTATGGTCCCATTCACTCGGGAATATCCCAACGCAGCTCCTAGAAGAAACGTGTTTCTGACTCGCTGAATCTCAACATAGATTCAACTCTCTTAGGTGAACGAACGCACAGCAGAGCAGTTTCAAGGAAACGTTTCTCCTGAGTTTTAGAAGAAGTTTCCTGCTGTTTAGTACGGATGCCGGCATTGGGCTGGATATACCGGTTTTGGGAATCTGCACAGAAAGGGTTTGCAAACCGCTGAATCCACACGTGAGTTTAACTCTGTCAGTTGAATGCACACATTGACAACCATTCAGTTTGATAGCACCCTTTTGGTTTTAGAAGCAGATATTTCTCTGTACAGCCTATGGTCCCATTCACTCGGGAATATCCCAACGCAGCTCCTAGAAGAAACGTGTTTCTCACTCGCTGAATCTCAACATAGATTCAACTCTCTTAGGTGAACGAACGCACAGCAGAGCAGTTTCAAGGAAACGTTTCTCCTGAGTTTTAGACGAAGTTTCCTGCTGTTTAGTACGGATGCCGGCATTGGGCTGGACATACCGGTTTTGGGATTCTGCACAGAAAGGGTTTGCAAACCGCTGAATCCACACGTCAGTTTAACTCTGTCAGTTGAATGCACACATGGACAACCATTCAGTTTGATAGCACCCTTTTGGTTTTAGAAGCAGATATTTCTCTGTACAGCCTATGGTCCCATTCACTCGGGAATATCCCAACGCAGCTCCTAGAAGAAACGTGTTTCTGACTCGCTAAATCTCAACATAGATTCAACTCTCTTAGGTGAACGAACGCACAGCAGAGCAGTTTCAAGGAAACGTTTCTCCTGAGTCTTAGAAGAAGTTACCTGCTGTTTAGTACGTATGCCGGCATTGGGCTGGAAATACCCGTTTTGGGATTCTGCACAGAAAGGGTTTGCAAACCGCTGAATCCACACATGAGTTTAACTCTGTCAGTTGAATGCACACATTGACAACCATTCAGTTAGATAGCTCCGTTTTGGTTTTAGAAGCAGATATTTCTCTGTACAGCCTATGGTCCCATTCACTCGGGAATATCCCAACGCAGCTCCTAGAAGAAACGTGTTTCTGACTCGCTAAATCTCAACATAGATTCAACTCTCTTAGGTGAACGAACGCACAGCAGAGCAGTTTCAAGGAAACGTTGCTCCTGAGTCTTAGACGAAGTTTCCTGCTGTTTAGTACGGATGCCGGCATTGGGCTGGAAATACCGGTTTTGGGATTCTGCACAGAAAGGTTTTGCAAACCGCTGAATCCACACGTGAGTTTAACTCTGTCAGTTGAATGCACACATTGACAACCATTCAGTTTGATAGCACACTTTTGGTTTTAGAAGCAGATATTTCTCTGTACAGCCTATGGTCCCATTCACTCGGGAATATCCCAACGCAGCTCCTAGAAGAAACGTGTTTCTGACTCGCTGAATCTCAACATAGATTCAACTCTCTTAGGTGAACGAACGCACAGCAGAGCAGTTTCAAGGAAACGTTTCTCCTGAGTCTTAGACGAAGTTTCCTGCTGTTTAGTACGTATGCCGGCATTGGGCTGGAAATACCGGTTTTGGGATTCTGCACAGAAAGGGTTTGCAAACCGCTGAATCCACACGTGAGTTTAACTCTGTCAGTTGAATGCACACATTAACAACCATTCAGTTAGAGAGCTCCGTTTTGTTTTTAGAAGCAGATATTTCTCTGTACAGCCTATGGTCCCATTCACTCGGGAATATCCCAACGCAGCTCCTAGAAGAAACTTGTTTCTGACTCGCTGAATCTCAACATAGATTCAACTCTCTTAGGTGAACGAACGCACAGCAGAGCAGTTTCAAGGAAACGTTTCTCCTGAGTTTTAGACGAAGTTTCCTGCTGTTTAGTTCGTATGCCGGCATTGGGCTGGAAATACCGGTTTTGGGATTCTGCACAGAAATGGTTTGCAAACCGCTGAATCCACACGTGAGTTTAACTCTGTCAGTTGAATGCACACATTGACAACCATTCAGTTTGATAGCACACTTTTGGTTTTAGAAGCAGATATTTCTCTGTACAGCCTATGGTCCCATTCACTCGGGAATATCCCAACGCAGCTCCTAGAAGATACGTGTTTCTGACTCGCTGAATCTCAACATAGATTCAACTCTCTTAGGTGAACGAACGCACAGCAGAGCAGTTTCAAGGAAACGTTTCTCCTGAGTCTTAGACGAAGTTTTCTGCTGTTTAGTACGGATGCCGGCATTAGGCTGGAAATACCGGTTTTGGGATTCTGCACAGAAAGGGTTTGCAAACCGCTGAATCCACACGTGAGTTTAACTCTGTCAGTTGAATGCACACATTGACAACCATTCAGTTTGATAGCACACTTTTGGTTTTAGAAGGAGATATTTCTCTGTACAGCCTATGGTCCCATTCACTCGGGAATATCCCAACGCAGCTCCTAGAAGAAACGTGTTTCTGACTCGCTGAATCTCAACATAGATTCAACTCTCTTAGGTGAACGAACGCACAGCAGAGCAGTTTCAAGGAAACGTTTCTCCTGAGTCTAAGACGAAGTTTCCTGCTGTTTAGTACGTATGCCGGCATTGGGCTGGAAATACCGGTTTTGGGATTCTGCACAGAAAGGGTTTGCAAACCGCTGAATCCACACGTGAGTTTAACTCTGTCAGTTGAATGCACACATTGACAACCATTCAGTTAGATAGCTCCGTTTTGGTTTTAGAAGCAGATATTTCTCTGTACAGCCTATGGTCCCATTCACTCGGGAATATCCCAACGCAGCTCCTAGAAGAAACGTGTTTCTGACTCGCTGAATCTCAACATAGATTCAACTCTCTTAGGTGAACGAACGCACAGCAGAGCAGTTTCAAGGAAACGTTTCTCCTGAGTCTTAGAAGAAGTTACCTGCTGTTTAGTACGTATGCCGGCATTGGGCTGGAAATACCGGTTTTCGGATTCTGCACAGAAAGGGTTTGCAAACCGCTGAATCCACACGTGAGTTTAACTCTGTCAGTTGAATGCACACATTGACAACCATTCAGTTAGATAGCTCCGTTTTGGTTTTAGAAGCAGATATTTCTCTGTACAGCCTATGGTCCCATTCACTCGGGAATATCCCAACGCAGCTCCTAGAAGAAACGTGTTTCTGACTCGCTAAATCTCAACATAGATTCAACTCTCTTAGGTGAACGAACGCACAGCAGAGCAGTTTCAAGGAAACGTTTCTCCTGAGTTTTAGACGAAGTTTCCTGCTGTTTAGTACGGATGCCGGAATTGGGCTGGACATACCGGTTTTGGGATTCTGCACAGAAAGGGTTTGCAAACCGCTGAATCCACACGTGAGTTTAACTCAGTCAGTTGAATGCACACATTGACAACCATTCACTTTGATAGCACCCTTTTGGTTTTAGAAGCAGATATTTCTCTGTACAGCCTATGGTCCCATTCACTCGGGAATATCCCAACGCAGCTCCTAGAAGAAACGTGTTTCTGACTCGCTAAATCTCAACATAGATTCAACTCTCTTAGGTGAACGAACGCACAGCAGAGCAGTTTCAAGGAAACGTTTCTCCTGAGTCTTAGACGAAGTTTCCTGCTGTTTAGTACGGATGCCGGCATTGGGCTGGAAATACCGGTTTTGGGATTCTGCACAGAAAGGGTTTGCAAACCGCTGAATCCACACGTGAGTTTAACTCTGTCAGTTGAATGCACACATTGACAACCATTCAGTTTGATAGCACACTTTTGGTTTTAGAAGCAGATATTTCTCTGTACAGCCTATGGTCCCATTCACTCGGGAATATCCCAACGCAGCTCCTAGAAGAAACGTGTTTCTGACTCGCTGAATCTCAACATAGATTCAACTCTCTTAGGTGAACGAACGCACAGCAGAGCAGTTTCAAGGAAACGTTTCTCCTGAGTCTTAGACGAAGTTTCCTGCTGTTTAGTACGTATGCCGGCATTGGGCTGGAAATACCGGTTTTGGGATTCTGCACAGAAAGGGTTTGCAAACCGCTGAATCCACACGTGAGTTTAACTCTGTCAGTTGAATGCACACATTGACAACCATTCAGTTAGATAGCTCCGTTTTCGTTTTAGAAGCAGATATTTCTCTGTACAGCCTATGGTCCCATTCACTCGGGAATATCCCAACGCAGCTCCTAGAAGAAACGTGTTTCTGACTCGCTGAATCTCAACATAGATTCAACTCTCTTAGGTGAACGAACGCACAGCAGAGCAGTTTCAAGGAAACGTTTCTCCTGAGTTTTAGACGAAGTTTCCTGCTGTTTAGTACGGATGCCGGCATTGGGCTGGACATACCGGTTTTGGGATTCTGCACAGAAAGGGTTTGCAAACCGCTGAATCCACACGTGAGTTTAACTCTGTCAGTTGAATGCACACATTGACAACCATTCAGTTAGATAGCTCCGTTTTGGTTTCAGAAGCAGATATTTCTCTGTACAGCCTATGGTCCCATTCACTCGGGAATATCCCAACGCAGCTCCTAGAAGAAACGTGTTTCTGACTCGCTGAATCTCAACATAGATTCAACTCTCTTAGGTGAACGAACGCACAGCAGAGCAGTTTCAAGGAAACGTTTCTCCTGAGTTTTAGACGAAGTTTCCTGCTGTTTAGTACGGATGCCGGCATTGGGCTGGAAATACCGGTTTTGGGATTCTGCACAGAAAGGGTTTGCAAACCGCTGAATCCACACGTGAGTTTAACTCTGTCAGTTGAATGCACACATTGACAACCATTCAGTTTGATAGCACCCTTTTGGTTTTAGAAGCAGATATTTCTCTGTACAGCCTATGGTCCCATTCACTCGGGAATATCCCAACGCAGCTCCTAGAAGAAACGTGTTTCTGACTCGCTGAATCTCAACATAGATTCAACTCTCTTAGGTGAACGAACGCACAGCAGAGCAGTTTCAAGGAAACGTTTCTCCTGAGTTTTAGACGAAGTTTCCTGCTGTTTAGTACGGATGCCGGCATTGGGCTGGACATACCGGTTTTGGGATTCTGCACAGAATGGGTTTGCAAGCCGCTGAATCCATACGTGAGTTTAACTCTGTCAGTTGAATGCACACATTGACAACCATTCAGTTTGATAGCACCCTTTTGGTTTTAGAAGCAGATATTTCTCTGTACAGCCTATGGTCCCATTCACTCGGGAATATCCCAACGCAGCTCCTAGAAGAAACGTGTTTCTGACTCGCTGAATCTCAACATAGATTCAACTCTCTTAGGTGAACGAACGCACAGCAGAGCAGTTTCAAGGAAACCTTTCTCCTGAGTTTTAGACGAAGTTTCCTCCTGTTTAGTACGGATGCCGGCATTGGGCTGGACATACCGGTTTTGGGATTCTGCACAGAAATGGTTTGCAAACCGCTGAATCCACACGTGAGTTTAACTCTGTCAGTTGAATGCACACATTGACAACCATTCAGTTAGATAGCTCCGTTTTGGTTTTAGAAGCAGATATTTCTCTGTACATCCTATGGTCCCATTCACTCGGGAATATCCCAACGCAGCTCCTAGAAGAAACGTGTTTCTGACTCGCTGAATCTCAACATAGATTCAACTCTCTTAGGTGAACGAACGCACAGCAGAGCAGTTTCAAGGAAACGTTTCTCCTGAGTTTTAGACGAAGTTTCCTGCTGTTTAGTACGGATGCCGGCATTGGGCTGGACATACCGGTTTTGGGATTCTGCACAGAAAGGGTTTGCAAACCGCTGAATCCACACGTGAGTTTAATTCTGTCAGTTGAATGCACACATTGACAACCATTCAGTTTGATAGCACCCTTTTGGTTTTAGAAGCAGATATTTCTCTATACAGCCTATGGTCCCATTCACTCGGGAATATCCCAACGCAGCTCCTAGAAGAAACGTGTTTCTGACTCGCTGAATCTCAACATAGATTCAACTCTCTTAGGTGAACGAACGCACAGCAGAGCAGTTTCAAGGAAACGTTTCTCCTGAGTTTTAGACGAAGTTTCCTGCTGTTTAGTACGGATGCCGGCATTGGGCTGGACATACCGGTTTTGGGATTCTGCACAGAAAGGGTTTGCAAACCGCTGAATCCACACGTGAGTTTAACTCTGTCAGTTGAATGCACACATTGACAACCATTCAGTTAGATAGCTCCGTTTTGGTTTTAGAAGCAGATATTTCTCTGTACAGCCTATGGTCCCATTCACTCGGGAATATCCCAACGCAGCTCCTAGAAGAAACGTGTTTCTGACTCGCTGAATCTCAACATAGATTCAACTCTCTTAGGTGAACGAACGCACAGCAGAGCAGTTTCAAGGAAACGTTTCTCCTGAGTTTTAGACGAAGTTCCCTGCTGTTTAGTACGGATGCCGGCATTGGGCTGGACATACCGGTTTTGGGATTCTGCACAGAAATGGTTTGCAAACCGCTGAATCCACACGTGAGTTTAACTCTGTCAGTTGAATGCACACATTGACAACCATTCAGTTAGATACCACCCTTTTGGTTGTAGGAGCAGATATTTCTCTGTACAGCCTATGGTCCCATTCGCTCGGGAATATCCCAATGCACCTCCTAGAAGAAACGTGTTTCTGACACGCTGAATCTCAACATAGATTCAACTCTCTTAGGTGATCGAACGCACAGCAGAGCAATTTCAAGGAAACGTTTCTCCTGAGTTTTAGAAGAAGTTTCCTGCTGTTTAGTATGGATGCCGGCATTGGGCTGGAAATACCGGTTTTGGGATTCTGCACAGAAAGGGTTTGCAAACCGCTGAATCCACACGTGAGTTTAACTCTGTCAGTTGAATGCACACATTGACAACCATTCAGTTAGATAGCTCCGTTTTGGTTTTAGAAGCAGATATTTCTCTGTACAGCCTATGGTCCCATTCACTCGGGAATATCCCAACGCAGCTCCTAGCATAAACGTGTTTCTGACTCGCTGAATCTCAACATAGTTTCAACTCTCTTAGGTGAACGAACGCACAGCAGAGTAGTTTCAAGGAAACGTTTCTCCTGAGTTTTAGACGAAGTTTCCTGCTGTTTAGTACGGATGCCGGCATTGAGCTGGAATTACCGGTTTTGGGATTCTGCACAGAAAGGGTTTGTAAACCGCTGAATCCACACGTGAGTTTAACTCTGTCAGTTGAATGCACACATTGACAAGCATTCAGTTAGATACCACCCTTTTGGTTGTAGGAGCAGATATTTCTCTGTACAGCCTATGGTCCCATTCACTCGGGAATATCCCAACGCATCTCCTACAAGAAACGTGTTTCTGACTCGCTGAATCTCAACATAGATTCAACTCTCTTAGGTGAACGAACGCACAGCAGAGCAGTTTCAAGGAAACGTTTCTCCTGAGTTTTAGACGAAGTTTCCTGCTGTTTAGTACGGATGCCGGCATTGGGCTGGACATACCGGTTTTGGGATTCTGCACAGAAAGGGTTTGCAAACCGCTGAATCCACACGTGAGTTTAACTCTGTCAGTTGAATGCACACATTGACAACCATTCAGTTAGATAGCTCCGTTTTGGTTTTAGAAGCAGATATTTCTCTGTACAGCCTATGGTCCCATTCACTCGGGAATATCCCAACGCAGCTCCTAGAAGAAACGTGTTTCTGACTCGCTGAATCTCAACATAGATTCAACTCTCTTAGGTGAACGAACGCACAGCAGAGCAGTTTCAAGGAAACGTTTCTCCTGAGTTTTAGACGAAGTTTCCTGCTGTTTAGTACGGATGCCGGCATTGGGCTGGACATACCGGTTTTGGGATTCTGCACAGAAATGGTTTGCAAACCGCTGAATCCACACGTGAGTTTAACTCTGTCAGTTGAATGCACACATTGACAACCATTCAGTTAGATACCACCCTTTTGGTTGTAGGAGCAGATATTTCTCTGTACAGCCTATGGTCCCATTCGCTCGGGAATATCCCAATGCACCTCCTAGAAGAAACGTGTTTCTGACACGCTGAATCTCAACATAGATTCAACTCTCTTAGGTGATCGAACGCACAGCAGAGCAATTTCAAGGAAACGTTTCTCCTGAGTTTTAGACGAAGTTTCCTGCTGTTTAGTATGGATGCCGGCATTGGGCTGGAAATACCGGTTTTGGGATTCTGCACAGAAAGGGTTTGCAAACCGCTGAATCCACACGTGAGTTTAACTCTGTCAGTTGAATGCACACATTGACAACCATTCAGTTAGATAGCTCCGTTTTGGTTTTAGAAGCAGATATTTCTCTGTACAGCCTATGGTCCCATTCACTCGGGAATATCCCAACGCAGCTCCTAGCATAAACGTGTTTCTGACTCGCTGAATCTCAACATAGTTTCAACTCTCTTAGGTGATCGAACGCACAGCAGAGCAGTTTCAAGGAAACGTTTCTCCTGAGTTTTAGACGAAGTTTCCTGCTGTTTAGTACGGATGCCGGCATTGAGCTGGAATTACCGGTTTTGGGATTCTGCAGAGAAAGGGTTTGTAAACCGCTGAATCCACACGTGAGTTTAACTCTGTCAGTTGAATGCACACATTGACAAGCATTCAGTTAGATACCACCCTTTTGGTTGTAGGAGCAGATATTTCTCTGTACAGCCTATGGTCCCATTCACTCGGGAATATCCCAACGCAGCTCCTAGAAGAAACGTGTTTCTGACTCGCTGAATCTCAACATAGATTCAACTCTCTTAGGTGAACGAACGCACAGCAGAGCAGTTTCAAGGAAACGTTTCTCCTGAGTCTTAGACGAAGTTTCCTGCTGTTTAGTACGTATGCCGGCATTGGGCTGGAAATACCGGTTTTGGGATTCTGCACAGAAAGGGTTTGCAAACCGCTGAATCCACACGTGAGTTTAACTCTGTCAGTTGAATGCACACATTGACAACCATTCAGTTAGATAGCTCCGTTTTGGTTTTAGAAGCAGATATTTCTCTGTACAGCCTATGGTCCCATTCACTCGGGAATATCCCAACGCAGCTCCTAGAAGAAACGTGTTTCTGACTCGCTGAATCTCAACATAGATTCAACTCTCTTAGGTGAACGAACGCACAGCAGAGCAGTTTCAAGGAAACGTTTCTCCTGAGTTTTAGACGAAGTTTCCTACTGTTTAGTACGGATGCCGGCATTGGGCTGGACATACCGGTTTTGGGATTCTGCACAGAAATGGTTTGCAAACCGCTGAATCCACACGTGAGTTTAACTCTGTCAGTTGAATGCACACATTGACAACCATTCAGTTAGATAGCTCCGTTTTGGTATTAGAAGCAGATATTTCTCTGTACAGCCTATGGTCCCATTCACTCGGGAATATCCCAACGCAGCTCCTAGAAGAAACGTGTTTCTGACTCGCTGAATCTCAACATAGTTTCAACTCTCTTAGGTGAACGAACGCACAGCAGAGCAGTTTCAAGGAAACATTTCCCCTGAGTTTTAGACGAAGTTTCCTGCTGTTTAGTACGAATGCCGGCATTGAGCTGGAATTACCGGTTTTGGGATTCTGCACAGAAAGGATTTGTAAACCGCTGAATCCAAACGTGAGTTTAACTCTGTCAGTTGAATGCACACATTGACAACCATTCAGTTAGATACCACCCTTTTGGTTGTAGGAGCAGATATTTCTCTGTACAGCCTATGGTCCCATTCACTCGGGAATATCCCAACGCAGCTCCTAGAAGAAACGTGTTTCTGACTCGCTGAATCTCAACATAGATTCAACTATCTTAGGTGAACGAACGCACAGCAGAGCAGTTTCAAGGAAACGTTTCTACTGAGTTTTAGACGAAGTTTCCTGCTCTTTAGTACGGATGCCGGCATTGGGCTGGAAATACCGGTTTTGGGATTCTCAACAGAAAGGGTTTGCAAACCGCTGAATCCACACGTGAGTTTAACTCTGTCAGATGAATGCACACATTGACAACCATTCAGTTTGATAGCACCCTTTTGGTTTTAGAAGCAGATATTTCTCTGTACAGCCTATGGTTCCATTCACTCGGGAATATCCCAACGCAGCTCCTAGAAGAAACGTGTTTCTGACACGCTGAATCTCAACATAGATTCAACTCTCTTAGGTGAACGAACGCACAGCAGAGCAGTTTCAAGGAAACGTTTCTCCTGAGTTTTAGACGAAGTTTCCTGCTGTTTAGTACGTATGCCGGCATTGGGCTGGAAATACCGGTTTTGGGATTCTGCACAGAAAGGATTTGCAAACCGCTGAATCCACACGTGAGTTTAACTCTGTCAGTTGAATGCACACATTGACAACCATTCAGTTTGATAGCACACTTTTGGTTTTAGAAGCAGATATTTCTCTGTACAGCCTATGGTCCCATTCACTCGGGAATATCCCAACGCAGCTCCTAGAAGAAACGTGTTTCTGACTCGCTGAATCTCAACATAGATTCAAGTCTCTTAGGTGAACGAACGCACAGCAGAGCAGTTTCAAGGAAACGTTTCTCCTGAGTTTTAGACGAAGTTTCCTGCTGTTTAGTACGGATGCCGGCATTGGGCTGGAAATACCGGTTTTGGGATTCTGCACAGAAAGGGTTTGCAAACCGCTGAATCCACACGTGAGTTTAACTCTGTCAGTTGAATGCACACATTGACAACCATTCAGTTTGATAGCACACTTTTGGTTTTAGAAGCAGATATTTCTCTGTACAGCCTATGGTCCCATTCACTCGGGAATATCCCAACGCAGCTCCTAGAAGAAACGTGTTTCTGACTCGCTGAATCTCAACATAGATTCAACTCTCTTAGGTGAACGAACGCACAGCAGAGCAGTTTCAAGGAAACGTTTCTCCTGAGTTTTAGACGAAGTTTCCTGCTGTTTAGTACGGATGCCGGCATTGGGCTGGAAATACCGGTTTTGGGATTCTGCACAGAAAGGGTTTGCAAACCGCTGAATCCACACGTGAGTTTAACTCTGTCAGTTGAATGCACACATTGACAACCATTCAGTTTGATAGCACACTTTTGGTTTTAGAAGCAGATATTTCTCTGTACAGCCTATGGTCCCATTCACTCGGGAATATCCCAACGCAGCTCCTAGAAGAAACGTGTTTCTGACTCGCTGAATCTCAACATAGATTCAACTCTCTTAGGTGAACGAACGCACAGCAGAGCAGTTTCAAGGAAACGTTTCTCCTGAGTTTTAGACGAAGTTTCCTGCTGTTTAGTACGGATGCCGGCATTGGGCTGGACATACCGGTTTTGGGATTCTGCACAGAAAGGGTTTGCAAACCGCTGAATCCACACGTGAGTTTAACTCTGTCAGTTGAATGCACACATTGACAACCATTCAGTTAGATACCACCCTTTTGGTTGTAGGAGCAGATATTTCTCTGTACAGCCTATGGTCCCATTCGCTCGGGAATATCCCAATGCACCTCCTAGAAGAAACGTGTTTCTGACACGCTGAATCTCAACATAGATTCAACTCTCTTAGGTGATCGAACGCACAGCAGAGCAATTTCAAGGAAACGTTTCTCCTGAGTTTTAGACGAAGTTTCCTGCTGTTTAGTATGGATGCCGGCATTGGGCTGGAAATACCGGTTTTGGGATTCTGCACAGAAAGGGTTTGCAAACCGCTGAATCCACACGTGAGTTTAACTCTGTCAGTTGAATGCACACATTGACAACCATTCAGTTAGATAGCTCCGTTTTGGTTTTAGAAGCAGATATTTCTCTGTACAGCCTATGGTCCCATTCACTCGGGAATATCCCAACGCAGCTCCTAGCATAAACGTGTTTCTGACTCGCTGAATCTCAACATAGTTTCAACTCTCTTAGGTGAACGAACGCACAGCAGAGCAGTTTCAAGGAAACGTTTCTCCTGAGTTTTAGACGAAGTTTCCTGCTGTTTAGTACGGATGCCGGCATTGAGCTGGAATTACCGGTTTTGGGATTCTGCACAGAAAGGGTTTGTAAACCGCTGAATCCACACGTGAGTTTAACTCTGTCAGTTGAATGCACACATTGACAAGCATTCAGTTAGATACCACCCTTTTGGTTGTAGGAGCAGATATTTCTCTGTACAGCCTATGGTCCCATTCACTCGGGAATATCCCAACGCAGCTCCTAGAAGAAACGTGTTTCTGACTCGCTGAATCTCAACATAGATTCAACTCTCTTAGGTGAACGAACGCACAGCAGAGCAGTTTCAAGGAAACGTTTCTCCTGAGTTTTAGACGAAGTTTCCTGCTCTTTAGTACGGATGCCGGCATTGGGCTGGAAATACCGGTTTTGGGATTCTCAACAGAAAGGGTTTGCAAACCGCTGAATCCACACGTGAGTTTAACTCTGTCAGTTGAATGCACACATTGACAACCATTCAGTTTGATAGCTCCGTTTTGGTTTTAGAAGCAGATATTTCTCTGTACAGCCTATGGTTCCATTCACTCGGGAATATCCCAACGCAGCTCCTAGAAGAAACGTGTTTCTGACACGCTGAATCTCAACATAGATTCAACTCTCTTAGGTGAACGAACGCACAGCAGAGCAGTTTCAAGGAAACGTTTCTCCTGAGTTTTAGACGAAGTTTCCTGCTGTTTAGTACGTATGCCGGCATTGGGCTGGAAATACCGGTTTTGGGATTCTGCACAGAAAGGATTTGCAAACCGCTGAATCCACACGTGAGTTTAACTCTGTCAGTTGAATGCACACATTGACAACCATTCAGTTTGATAGCACACTTTTGGTTTTAGAAGCAGATATTTCTCTGTACAGCCTATGGTCCCATTCACTCGGGAATATCCCAACGCAGCTCCTAGAAGAAACGTGTTTCTGACTCGCTGAATCTCAACATAGATTCAAGTCTCTTAGGTGAACGAACGCACAGCAGAGCAGTTTCAAGGAAACGTTTCTCCTGAGTTTTAGACGAAGTTTCCTGCTGTTTAGTACGGATGCCGGCATTGGGCTGGAAATACCGGTTTTGGGATTCTGCACAGAAAGGGTTTGCAAACCGCTGAATCCACACGTGAGTTTAACTCTGTCAGTTGAATGCACACATTGACAACCATTCAGTTTGATAGCACACTTTTGGTTTTAGAAGCAGATATTTCTCTGTACAGCCTATGGTCCCATTCACTCGGGAATATCCCAACGCAGCTCCTAGAAGAAACGTGTTTCTGACTCGCTGAATCTCAACATAGATTCAACTCTCTTAGGTGAACGAACGCACAGCAGAGCAGTTTCAAGGAAACGTTTCTCCTGAGTTTTAGACGAAGTTTCCTGCTGTTTAGTACGGATGCCGGCATTGGGCTGGAAATACCGGTTTTGGGATTCTGCACAGAAAGGGTTTGCAAACCGCTGAATCCACACGTGAGTTTAACTCTGTCAGTTGAATGCACACATTGACAACCATTCAGTTTGATAGCACACTTTTGGTTTTAGAAGCAGATATTTCTCTGTACAGCCTATGGTCCCATTCACTCGGGAATATCCCAACGCAGCTCCTAGAAGAAACGTGTTTCTGACTCGCTGAATCTCAACATAGATTCAACTCTCTTAGGTGAACGAACGCACAGCAGAGCAGTTTCAAGGAAACGTTTCTCCTGAGTTTTAGACGAAGTTTCCTGCTGTTTAGTACGGATGCCGGCATTGGGCTGGACATACCGGTTTTGGGATTCTGCACAGAAAGGGTTTGCAAACCGCTGAATCCACACGTGAGTTTAACTCTGTCAGTTGAATGCACACATTGACAACCATTCAGTTAGATACCACCCTTTTGGTTGTAGGAGCAGATATTTCTCTGTACAGCCTATGGTCCCATTCGCTCGGGAATATCCCAATGCACCTCCTAGAAGAAACGTGTTTCTGACACGCTGAATCTCAACATAGATTCAACTCTCTTAGGTGATCGAACGCACAGCAGAGCAATTTCAAGGAAACGTTTCTCCTGAGTTTTAGACGAAGTTTCCTGCTGTTTAGTATGGATGCCGGCATTGGGCTGGAAATACCGGTTTTGGGATTCTGCACAGAAAGGGTTTGCAAACCGCTGAATCCACACGTGAGTTTAACTCTGTCAGTTGAATGCACACATTGACAACCATTCAGTTAGATAGCTCCGTTTTGGTTTTAGAAGCAGATATTTCTCTGTACAGCCTATGGTCCCATTCACTCGGGAATATCCCAACGCAGCTCCTAGCATAAACGTGTTTCTGACTCGCTGAATCTCAACATAGTTTCAACTCTCTTAGGTGAACGAACGCACAGCAGAGCAGTTTCAAGGAAACGTTTCTCCTGAGTTTTAGACGAAGTTTCCTGCTGTTTAGTACGGATGCCGGCATTGGGCTGGAATTACCGGTTTTGGGATTCTGCACAGAAAGGGTTTGTAAACCGCTGAATCCACACGTGAGTTTAACTCTGTCAGTTGAATGCACACATTGACAAGCATTCAGTTAGATACCACCCTTTTGGTTGTAGGAGCAGATATTTCTCTGTACAGCCTATGGTCCCATTCACTCGGGAATATCCCAACGCATCTCCTAGAAGAAACGTGTTTCTGACTCGCTGAATCTCAACATAGATTCAACTCTCTTAGGTGAACGAACGCACAGCAGAGCAGTTTCAAGGAAACGTTTCTCCTGAGTTTTAGACGAAGTTTCCTGCTGTTTAGTACGGATGCCTGCATTGGGCTGGAAATACCGGTTTTGGGATTCTGCACAGAAAGGGTTTGCAAACCGCTGAATCCACACGTGAGTTTAACTCTGTCAGTTGAATGCACACGTTGACAACCATTCAGTTAGATAGCTCCGTTTTGGTTTTAGAAGCAGATATTTCTCTGTACAGCCTATGGTCCCATTCACTCGGGAATATCCCAACGCAGCTCCTAGAAGAAACGTGTTTCTGACTCGCTGAATCTCAACATAGATTCAACTCTCTTAGGTGAACGAACGCACAGCAGAGCAGTTTCAAGGAAACGTTTCTCCTGAATTTTAGACGAAGTTTCCTGCTGTTTAGTACGGATGCCTGCATTGGGCTGGAAATACCGGTTTTGGGATTCTGCACAGAAAGGGTTTGCAAACCGCTGAATCCACACGTGAGTTTAACTCTGTCAGTTGAATGCACACATTGAAAACCATTCAGTTTGATAGCACACTTTTGGTTTTAGAAGCAGATATTTCTCTGTACAGCCTATGGTCCCAGTCACTCGGGAATATCCCAACGCAGCTCCTAGAAGAAACGTGTTTCTGACTCGCTGAATCTCAACATAGATTCAACTCTCTTAGGTGAACGAACGCACAGCAGAGCAGTTTCAAGGAAACGTTTCTCCTGAGTCTTAGACGAAGTTTCCTGCTGTTTAGTACGGATGCCGGCATTGGGCTGGAAATACCGGTTTTGGGATTCTGCACAGAAATGGTTTGCAAACCGCTGAATCCACACGTGAGTTTAACTCTGTCAGTTGAATGCACACATTGACAACCATTCAGTTAGATAGCTCCGTTTTGGTTTTAGAAGCAGATATTTCTCTGTACAGCCTATGGTCCCATTCACTCGGGAATATCCCAACGCAGCTCCTAGAAGAAACGTGTTTCTGACTCGCTGAATCTCAGCATAGTTTCAACTCTCTTAGGTGAACGAACGCACAGCAGAGCAGTTTCAAGGAAACGTTTCTCCTGAGTTTTAGACGATGTTTCCTGCTGTTTAGTACGGATGCCGGCATTGGGCTGGACATACCGGTTTTGGGATTCTGCACAGAAATGGTTTGCAAACCGCTGAATCCACACGTGAGTTTAACTCTGTCAGTTGAATGCACACATTGACAACCATTCAGTTAGATACCACCCTTTTGGTTGTAGGAGCAGATATTTCTCTGTACAGCCTATGGTCCCATTCGCTCGGGAATATCCCAATGCACCTCCTAGAAGAAACGTGTTTCTGACACGCTGAATCTCAACATAGATTCAACTCTCTTAGGTGATCGAACGCACAGTAGAGCAATTTCAAGGAAACGTTTCTCCTGAGTTTTAGACGAAGTTTCCTGCTGTTTAGTATGGATGCCGGCATTGGGCTGGAAATACCGGTTTTGGGATTCTGCACAGAAAGGGTTTGCAAACCGCTGAATCCACACGTGAGTTTAACTCTGTCAGTTGAATGCACACATTGACAACCATTCAGTTAGATAGCTCCGTTTTGGTTTTAGAAGCAGATATTTCTCTGCACAGCCTATGGTCCCATTCACTCGGGAATATCCCAACGCAGCTCCTAGCATAAACGTGTTTCTGACTCGCTGAATCTCAACATAGTTTCAACTCTCTTAGGTGAACGAACGCACAGCAGAGCAGTTTCAAGGAAACGTTTCTCCTGAGTTTTAGACGAAGTTTCCTGCTGTTTAGTACGGATGCCGGCATTGAGCTGGAATTACCGGTTTTGGGATTCTGCACAGAAAGGGTTTGTAAATCGCTGAATCCACACGTGAGTTTAACTCTGTCAGTTGAATGCACACATTGACAAGCATTCAGTTAGATACCACCCTTTTGGTTGTAGGAGCAGATATTTCTCTGTACAGCCTATGGTCCCATTCACTCGGGAATATCCCAACGCATCTCCTAGAAGAAACGTGTTTCTGACTCGCTGAATCTCAACATAGATTCAACTCTCTTAGGTGAACGAACGCACAGCAGAGCAGTTTCAAGGAAACGTTTCTCCTGAGTTTTAGACGAAGTTTCCTGCTGTTTAGTACGGATGCCGGCATTGGGCTGGAAATACCGGTTTTGGGATTCTGCACAGAAAGGGTTTGCAAACCGCTGAATCCACACGTGAGTTTAACTCTGTCAGTTGAATGCACACGTTGACAACCATTCAGTTAGATAGATCCGTTTTGGTTTTAGAAGCAGATATTTCTCTGTACAGCCTATGGTCCCATTCACTCGGGAATATCCCAACGCAGCTCCTAGAAGAAACGTGTTTCTGACTCGCTGAATCTCAACATAGATTCAACTCTCTTAGGTGAACGAACGCACAGCAGAGCAGTTTCAAGGAAACGTTTCTCCTGAGTTTTAGACGAAGTTTCCTGCTGTTTAGTACGTATGCCGGCATTGGGCTGGAAATACCGGTTTTGGGATTCTGCACAGAAAGGGTTTGCAAACCGCTGAATCCACACGTGAGTTTAACTCTGTCAGTTGAATGCACACATTGACAACCATTCAGTTAGATAGCTCCGTTTTGGTTTTAGAAGCAGATATTTCTCTGTACAGCCTATGGTCCCATTCACTCGGGAATATCCCAACGCAGCTCCTAGAAGAAACGTGTTTCTGACTCGCTGAATCTCAACACAGATTCAACTCTCTTAGGTGAAAGAAGCACAGCAGAGCAGTTTCAAGGAAACGTTTCTCCTGAGTTTTAGACGATGTTTCCTGCTGTTTAGTACGGATGCCGGCATTGGGCTGGACATACCGGTTTTGGGATTCTGCACAGAAATGGTTTGCAAACCGCTGAATCCACACGTGAGTTTAACTCTGTCAGTTGAATGCACACATTGACAACCATTCAGTTAGATACCACCCTTTTGGTTGTAGGAGCAGATATTTCTCTGTACAGCCTATGGTCCCATTCGCTCGGGAATATCCCAATGCACCTCCTAGAAGAAACGTGTTTCTGACACGCTGAATCTCAACATAGATTCAACTCTCTTAGGTGATCGAACGCACAGTAGAGCAATTTCAAGGAAACGTTTCTCCTGAGTTTTAGACGAAGTTTCCTGCTGTTTAGTATGGATGCCGGCATTGGGCTGGAAATACCGGTTTTGGGATTCTGCACAGAAAGGGTTTGCAAACCGCTGAATCCACACGTGAGTTTAACTCTGTCAGTTGAATGCACACATTGACAACCATTCATTTAGATAGCTCCGTTTTGGTTTTAGAAGCAGATATTTCTCTGCACAGCCTATGGTCCCATTCACTCGGGAATATCCCAACGCAGCTCCTAGCATAAACGTGTTTCTGACTCGCTGAATCTCAACATAGTTTCAACTTTCTTAGGTGAACGAACGCACAGCAGAGCAGTTTCAAGGAAACGTTTCTCCTGAGTTTTAGACGAAGTTTCCTGCTGTTTAGTACGGATGCCGGCATTGAGCTGGAATTACCGGTTTTGGGATTCTGCACAGAAAGGGTTTGTAAATCGCTGAATCCACACGTGAGTTTAACTCTGTCAGTTGAATGCACACATTGAAAAGCATTCAGTTAGATACCACCCTTTTGGTTGTAGGAGCAGATATTTCTCTGTACAGCCTATGGTCCCATTCACTCGGGAATATCCCAACGCATCTCCTAGAAGAAACGTGTTTCTGACTCGCTGAATCTCAACATAGATTCAACTCTCTTAGGTGAACGAACGCACAGCAGAGCAGTTTCAAGGAAAAGTTTCTCCTGAGTTTTAGACGAAGTTTCCTGCTGTTTAGTACGGATGCCGGCATTGGGCTGGAAATACCGGTTTTGGGATTCTGCACAGAAAGGGTTTGCAAACCGCTGAATCCACACGTGAGTTTAACTCTGTCAGTTGAATGCACACGTTGACAACCATTCAGTTAGATAGCTCCGTTTTGGTTTTAGAAGCAGATATTTCTCTGTACAGCCTATGGTCCCATTCACTCGGGAATATCCCAACGCAGCTCCTAGAAGAAACGTGTTTCTGACTCGCTGAATCTCAACATAGATTCAACTCTCTTAGGTGAACGAACGCACAGCAGAGCAGTTTCAAGGAAACGTTTCTCCTGAGTTTTAGACGAAGTTTCCTGCTGTTTAGTACGTATGCCGGCATTGGGCTGGAAATACCGGTTTTGGGATTCTGCACAGAAAGGGTTTGCAAACCGCTGAATCCACACGTGAGTTTAACTCTGTCAGTTGAATGCACACATTGACAACCATTCAGTTAGATAGCTCCGTTTTGGTTTTAGAAGCAGATATTTCTCTGTACAGCCTATGGTCCCATTCACTCGGGAATATCCCAACGCAGCTCCTAGAAGAAACGTGTTTCTGACTCGCTGAATCTCAACACAGATTCAGCTCTCTTAGGTGAAAGAAGCACAGCAGAGCAGTTTCAAGGAAACGTTTCTCCTGAGTTTTAGACGAAGTTTCCTGCTGTTTAGTACGGATGCCGGCATTGGGCTGGAAATACCGGTTTTGGGATTCTGCACAGAAAGGGTTTGCAAACTGCTGAATCCACACGTGAGTTTAACTCTGTCAGTTGAATGCACACATTGACAACCATTCAGTTAGATAGCACAATTTGGTTTTAGAAGCAGATATTTCTCTGTACAGCCTATGGTCCCATTCACTCGGGAATATCCCAACGCAGCTCCTAGAAGAAACGTGTTTCTAACTCGCTGAATCTCAACATAGATTCAACTCTCGTAGGTGAACGAAAGCACAGCAGAGCAGTTTCAAGGAAACGTTTCTCCTGAGTTTTAGACGAAGTTTCCTGCTGTTTAGTACGGATACCGGCATTGGGCTGGACATACCGGTTTTGGGATTCTGCACAGAAATGGTTTGCAAACCGCTGAATCCACACGTGAGTTTAACTCTGTCAGTTGAATGCACACATTGACAACCATTCAGTTAGATACCACCCTTTTGGTTGTAGGAGCAGATATTTCTCTGTACAGCCTATGGTCCCATTCGCTCGGGAATATCCCAATGCACCTCCTAGTAGAAACGTGTTTCTGACACGCTGAATCTCAACATAGATTCAACTCTCTTAGGTGATCGAACGCACAGTAGAGCAATTTCAAGGAAACGTTTCTCCTGAGTTTTAGACGAAGTTTCCTGCTGTTTAGTATGGATGCCGGCATTGGGCTGGAAATACCGGTTTTGGGATTCTGCACAGAAAGGGTTTGCAAACCGCTGAATCCACACGTGAGTTTAACTCTGTCAGTTGAATGCACACATTGACAACCATTCATTTAGATAGCTCCGTTTTGGTTTTAGAAGCAGATATTTCTCTGCACAGCCTATGGTCCCATTCACTCGGGAATATCCCAACGCAGCTCCTAGCATAAACGTGTTTCTGACTCGCTGAATCTCAACATAGTTTCAACTTTCTTAGGTGAACGAACGCACAGCAGAGCAGTTTCAAGGAAACGTTTCTCCTGAGTTTTAGACGAAGTTTCCTGCTGTTTAGTACGGATGCCGGCATTGAGCTGGAATTACCGGTTTTGGGATTCTGCACAGAAAGGGTTTGTAAATCGCTGAATCCACACGTGAGTTTAACTCTGTCAGTTGAATGCACACATTGACAAGCATTCAGTTAGATACCACCCTTTTGGTTGTAGGAGCAGATATTTCTCTGTACAGCCTATGGTCCCATTCACTCGGGAATATCCCAACGCATCTCCTAGAAGAAACGTGTTTCTGACTCGCTGAATCTCAACATAGATTCAACTCTCTTAGGTGAACGAACGCACAGCAGAGCAGTTTCAAGGAAACGTTTCTCCTGAGTTTTAGACGAAGTTTCCTGCTGTTTAGTACGTATGCCGGCATTGGGCTGGAAATACCGGTTTTGGGATTCTGCACAGAAAGGGTTTGCAAACCGCTGAATCCACACGTGAGTTTAACTCTGTCAGTTGAATGCACACGTTGACAACCATTCAGTTAGATAGCTCCGTTTTGGTTTTAGAAGCAGATATTTCTCTGTACAGCCTATGGTCCCATTCACTCGGGAATATCCCAACGCAGCTCCTAGAAGAAACGTGTTTCTGACTCGCTGAATCTCAACATAGATTCAACTCTCTTAGGTGAACGAACGCACAGCAGAGCAGTTTCAAGGAAACGTTTCTCCTGAGTTTTAGACGAAGTTTCCTGCTGTTTAGTACGTATGCCGGCATTGGGCTGGAAATACCGGTTTTGGGATTCTGCACAGAAAGGGTTTGCAAACCGCTGAATCCACACGTGAGTTTAACTCTGTCAGTTGAATGCACACATTGACAACCATTCAGTTAGATAGCTCCGTTTTGGTTTTAGAAGCAGATATTTCTCTGTACAGCCTATGGTCCCATTCACTCGGGAATATCCCAACGCAGCTCCTAGAAGAAACGTGTTTCTGACTCGCTGAATCTCAACACAGATTCAGCTCTCTTAGGTGAAAGAAGCACAGCAGAGCAGTTTCAAGGAAACGTTTCTCCTGAGTTTTAGACGAAGTTTCCTGCTGTTTAGTACGGATGCCGGCATTGGGCTGGAAATACCGGTTTTGGGATTCTGCACAGAAAGGGTTTGCAAACCGCTGAATCCACACGTGAGTTTAACTCTGTCAGTTGAATGCACACATTGACAACCATTCAGTTAGATAGCACAATTTGGTTTTAGAAGCAGATATTTCTCTGTACAGCCTATGGTCCCATTCACTCGGGAATATCCCAACGCAGCTCCTAGAAGAAACGTGTTTCTGACTCGCTGAATCTCAACATAGATTCAACTCTCGTAGGTGAACGAAAGCACAGCAGAGCAGTTTCAAGGAAACGTTTCTCCTGAGTTTTAGACGAAGTTTCCTGCTGTTTAGTACGGATACCGGCATTGGGCTGGACATACCGGTTTTGGGATTCTGCACAGAAATGGTTTGCAAACCGCTGAATCCACACGTGAGTTTAACTCTGTCAGTTGAATGCACACATTGACAACCATTCAGTTAGATACCACCCTTTTGGTTGTAGGAGCAGATATTTCTCTGTACAGCCTATGGTCCCATTCACTCGGGAATATCCCAACGCAGCTCCTAGAAGAAACGTTTTTCTGACTCGCTGAATCTCAACATAGATTCAACTCTCTTAGGTGAACGAACGCACAGCAGAGCAGTTTCAAGGAAACGTTTCTCCTGAGTTTTAGACGAAGTTTCCTGCTGTTTAGTATGGATGCCGGCATTGGGCTGGAAATACCGGTTTTGGGATTCTGCACAGAAAGGGTTTGCAAACCGCTGAATCCACACGTGAGTTTAACTCTGTCAGTTGAATGCACACATTGACAACCATTCAGTTTGATAGCACACTTTTGGTTTTAGAAGCAGATATTTCTCTGTACAGCCTATGGTCCCATTCACTCGGGAATATCCCAACGCAGCTCCTAGAAGAAACGTGTTTCTGACTCGCTGAATCTCAACATAGATTCAACTCTCTTAGGTGAACGAACGCACAGCAGAGCAGTTTCAAGGAAACGTTTCTCCTGAGTCTTAGACGAAGTTTCCTGCTGTTTAGTACGGATGCCGGCATTGGGCTGGAAATACCGGTTTTGGGATTCTGCACAGAAAGGGTTTGCAAACCGCTGAATCCACACGTGAGTTTAACTCTGTCAGTTGAATGCACACATTGACAACCATTCAGTTAGATAGCTCCGTTTTGGTTTTAGAAGCAGATATTTCTCTGTACAGCCTATGGTCCCATTCACTCGGGAATATCCCAACGCAGCTCCTAGAAGAAACGTGTTTCTGACTCGCTGAATCTCAGCATAGTTTCAACTCTCTTAGGTGAACGAACGCACAGCAGAGCAGTTTCAAGGAAACGTTTCTCCTGAGTTTTAGACGATGTTTCCTGCTGTTTAGTACGGATGCCGGCATTGGGCTGGACATACCGGTTTTGGGATTCTGCACAGAAATGGTTTGCAAACCGCTGAATCCACACGTGAGTTTAACTCTGTCTGTTGAATGCACACATTGACAACCATTCAGTTAGATAGCTCCGTTTTGGTTTTAGAAGCAGATATTTCTCTGTACAGCCTATGGTCCCATTCACTCGGGAATATCCCAACGCAGCTCCTAGAAGAAACGTGTTTCTGACTCGCTGAATCTCAGCATAGTTTCAACTCTCTTAGGTGAACGAACGCACAGCAGAGCAGTTTCAAGGAAACGTTTCTCCTGAGTTTTAGACGATGTTTCCTGCTGTTTAGTACGGATGCCGGCATTGGGCTGGACATACCGGTTTTGGGATTCTGCACAGAAATGGTTTGCAAACCGCTGAATCCACACGTGAGATTAACTCTGTCAGTTGAATGCACACATTGACAACCATTCAGTTAGATACCACCCTTTTGGTTGTAGGAGCAGATATTTCTCTGTACAGCCTATGGTCCCATTCGCTCGGGAATATCCCAATGCACCTCCTAGAAGAAACGTGTTTCTGACACGCTGAATCTCAACATAGATTCAACTCTCTTAGGTGATCGAACGCACAGCAGAGCAATTTCAAGGAAACGTTTCTCCTGAGTTTTAGACGAAGTTTCCTGCTGTTTAGTATGGATGCCGGCATTGGGCTGGAAATACCGGTTTTGGGATTCTGCACAGAAAGGGTTTGCAAACCGCTGAATCCACACGTGAGTTTAACTCTGTCAGTTGAATGCACACGTTGACAACCATTCAGTTAGATAGCTCCGTTTTGGTTTTAGAAGCAGATATTTCTCTGTACAGCCTATGGTCCCATTCACTCGGGAATATCCCAACGCAGCTCCTAGAAGAAACGTGTTTCTGACTCGCTGAATCTCAACATAGATTCAACTCTCTTAGGTGAACGAACGCACAGCAGAGCAGTTTCAAGGAAACGTTTCTCCTGAGTTTTAGACGAAGTTTCCTGCTGTTTAGTACGTATGCCGGCATTGGGCTGGAAATACCGGTTTTGGGATTCTGCACAGAAAGGGTTTGCAAACCGCTGAATCCACACGTGAGTTTAACTCTGTCAGTTGAATGCACACATTGACAACCATTCAGTTAGATAGCTCCGTTTTGGTTTTAGAAGCAGATATTTCTCTGTACAGCCTATGGTCCCATTCACTCGGGAATATCCCAACGCAGCTCCTAGAAGAAACGTGTTTCTGACTCGCTGAATCTCAACACAGATTCAGCTCTCTTAGGTGAAAGAAGCACAGCAGAGCAGTTTCAAGGAAACGTTTCTCCTGAGTTTTAGACGAAGTTTCCTGCTGTTTAGTACGGATGCCGGCATTGGGCTGGAAATACCGGTTTTGGGATTCTGCACAGAAAGGGTTTGCAAACCGCTGAATCCACACGTGAGTTTAACTCTGTCAGTTGAATGCACACATTGACAACCATTCAGTTAGATAGCACAATTTGGTTTTAGAAGCAGATATTTCTCTGTACAGCCTATGGTCCCATTCACTCGGGAATATCCCAACGCAGCTCCTAGAAGAAACGTGTTTCTGACTCGCTGAATCTCAACATAGATTCAACTCTCGTAGGTGAACGAAAGCACAGCAGAGCAGTTTCAAGGAAACGTTTCTCCTGAGTTTTAGACGAAGTTTCCTGCTGTTTAGTACGGATACCGGCATTGGGCTGGACATACCGGTTTTGGGATTCTGCACAGAAATGGTTTGCAAACCGCTGAATCCACACGTGAGTTTAACTCTGTCAGTTGAATGCACACATTGACAACCATTCAGTTAGATACCACCCTTTTGGTTGTAGGAGCAGATATTTCTCTGTACAGCCTATGGTCCCATTCACTCGGGAATATCCCAACGCAGCTCCTAGAAGAAACGTTTTTCTGACTCGCTGAATCTCAACATAGATTCAACTCTCTTAGGTGAACGAACGCACAGCAGAGCAGTTTCAAGGAAACGTTTCTCCTGAGTTTTAGACGAAGTTTCCTGCTGTTTAGTATGGATGCCGGCATTGGGCTGGAAATACCGGTTTTGGGATTCTGCACAGAAAGGGTTTGCAAACCGCTGAATCCACACGTGAGTTTAACTCTGTCAGTTGAATGCACACATTGACAACCATTCAGTTTGATAGCACACTTTTGGTTTTAGAAGCAGATATTTCTCTGTACAGCCTATGGTCCCATTCACTCGGGAATATCCCAACGCAGCTCCTAGAAGAAACGTGTTTCTGACTCGCTGAATCTCAACATAGATTCAACTCTCTTAGGTGAACGAACGCACAGCAGAGCAGTTTCAAGGAAACGTTTCTCCTGAGTCTTAGACGAAGTTTCCTGCTGTTTAGTACGGATGCCGGCATTGGGCTGGAAATACCGGTTTTGGGATTCTGCACAGAAAGGGTTTGCAAACCGCTGAATCCACACGTGAGTTTAACTCTGTCAGTTGAATGCACACATTGACAACCATTCAGTTAGATAGCTCCGTTTTGGTTTTAGAAGCAGATATTTCTCTGTACAGCCTATGGTCCCATTCACTCGGGAATATCCCAACGCAGCTCCTAGAAGAAACGTGTTTCTGACTCGCTGAATCTCAGCATAGTTTCAACTCTCTTAGGTGAACGAACGCACAGCAGAGCAGTTTCAAGGAAACGTTTCTCCTGAGTTTTAGACGATGTTTCCTGCTGTTTAGTACGGATGCCGGCATTGGGCTGGACATACCGGTTTTGGGATTCTGCACAGAAATGGTTTGCAAACCGCTGAATCCACACGTGAGTTTAACTCTGTCAGTTGAATGCACACATTGACAACCATTCAGTTAGATAGCTCCGTTTTGGTTTTAGAAGCAGATATTTCTCTGTACAGCCTATGGTCCCATTCACTCGGGAATATCCCAACGCAGCTCCTAGAAGAAACGTGTTTCTGACTCGCTGAATCTCAGCATAGTTTCAACTCTCTTAGGTGAACGAACGCACAGCAGAGCAGTTTCAAGGAAACGTTTCTCCTGAGTTTTAGACGATGTTTCCTGCTGTTTAGTACGGATGCCGGCATTGGGCTGGACATACCGGTTTTGGGATTCTGCACAGAAATGGTTTGCAAACCGCTGAATCCACACGTGAGTTTAACTCTGTCAGTTGAATGCACACATTGACAACCATTCAGTTAGATACCACCCTTTTGGTTGTAGGAGCAGATATTTCTCTGTACAGCCTATGGTCCCATTCGCTCGGGAATATCCCAATGCACCTCCTAGAAGAAACGTGTTTCTGACACGCTGAATCTCAACATAGATTCAACTCTCTTAGGTGATCGAACGCACAGCAGAGCAATTTCAAGGAAACGTTTCTCCTGAGTTTTAGACGAAGTTTCCTGCTGTTTAGTATGGATGCCGGCATTGGGCTGGAAATACCGGTTTTGGGATTCTGCACAGAAAGGGTTTGCAAACCGCTGAATCCACACGTGAGTTTAACTCTGTCAGTTGAATGCACACATTGACAACCATTCAGTTAGATAGCTCCGTTTTGGTTTTAGAAGCAGATATTTCTCTGTACAGCCTATGGTCCCATTCACTCGGGAATATCCCAACGCAGCTCCTAGCATAAACGTGTTTCTGACTCGCTGAATCTCAACATAGTTTCAACTCTCTTAGGTGAACGAACGCACAGCAGAGCAGTTTCAAGGAAACGTTTCTCCTGAGTTTTAGACGAAGTTTCCTGCTGTTTAGTACGGATGCCGGCATTGAGCTGGAATTACCGGTTTTGGGATTCCGCACAGAAAGGGTTTGTAAACCGCTGAATCCACACGTGAGTTTAACTCTGTCAGTTGAATGCACACATTGACAAGCATTCAGTTAGATACCACCCTTTTGGTTGTAGGAGCAGATATTTCTCTGTACAGCCTATGGTCCCATTCACTCGGGAATATCCCAACGCATCTCCTAGAAGAAACGTGTTTCTGACTCGCTGAATCTCAACATAGATTCAACTCTCTTAGGTGAACGAACGCACAGCAGAGCAGTTTCAAGGAAACGTTTCTCCTGAGTTTTAGACGAAGTTTCCTGCTGTTTAGTACGGATGCCGGCATTGGGCTGGAAATACCGGTTTTGGGATTCTGCACAGAAAGGGTTTGCAAACCCCTGAATCCACACGTGAGTTTAACTCTGTCAGTTGAATGCACACGTTGACAACCATTCAGTTAGATAGCACACTTTTGGTTTTAGAAGCAGATATTTCTCTGTACAGCCTATGGTCCCATTCACTCGGGAATATCCCAACGCAGCTCCTAGAAGAAACGTGTTTCTGACTCGCTGAATCTCAACACAGATTCAGCTCTCTTAGGTGAAAGAAGCACAGCAGAGCAGTTTCAAGGAAACGTTTCTCCTGAGTTTTAGACGAAGTTTCGTGCTGTTTAGTACGGATGCCGGCATTGGGCTGGAAATACCGGTTTTGGGATTCTGCACAGAAAGGGTTTGCAAACCGCTGAATCCACACGTGAGTTTAACTCTGTCAGTTGAATGCACACATTGACAACCATTCAGTTAGATAGCACACTTTTGGTTTTAGAAGCAGATATTTCTCTGTACAGCCTATGGTCCCATTCACTCGGGAATATCCCAACGCAGCTCCTAGAAGAAACGTGTTTCTGACTCGCTGAATCTCAACATAGATTCAACTCTCGTAGGTGAACGAAAGCACAGCAGAGCAGTTTCAAGGAAACGTTTCTCCTGAGTTTTAGACGAAGTTTCCTGCTGTTTAGTACGGATACCGGCATTGGGCTGGACATACCGGTTTTGGGATTCTGCACAGAAATGGTTTGCAAACCGCTGAATCCACACGTGAGTTTAACTCTGTCAGTTGAATGCACACATTGACAACCATTCAGTTAGATACCACCCTTTTGGTTGTAGGAGCAGATATTTCTCTGTACAGCCTATGGTCCCATTCACTCGGGAATATCCCAACGCAGCTCCTAGAAGAAACGTTTTTCTGACTCGCTGAATCTCAACATAGATTCAACTCTCTTAGGTGAACGAACGCACAGCAGAGCAGTTTCAAGGAAACGTTTCTCCTGAGTTTTAGACGAAGTTTCCTGCTGTTTAGTACGGATGCCGGCATTGGGCTGGAAATACCGGTTTTGGGATTCTGCACAGAAAGGGTTTGCAAACCGCTGAATCCACACGTGAGTTTAACTCTGTCAGTTGAATGCACACATTGACAACCATTCAGTTTGATAGCACACTTTTGGTTTTAGAAGCAGATATTTCTCTGTACAGCCTATGGTCCCATTCACTCGGGAATATCCCAACGCAGCTCCTAGAAGAAACGTGTTTCTGACTCGCTGAATCTCAACATAGATTCAACTCTCTTAGGTGAACGAACGCACAGCAGAGCAGTTTCAAGGAAACGTTTCTCCTGAGTCTTAGACGAAGTTTCCTGCTGTTTAGTACGGATGCCGGCATTGGGCTGGAAATACCGGTTTTGGGATTCTGCACAGAAAGGGTTTGCAAACCGCTGAATCCTCACGTGAGTTTAACTCTGTCAGTTGAATGCACACATTGACAACCATTCAGTTAGATAGCTCCGTTTTGGTTTTAGAAGCAGATATTTCTCTGTACAGCCTATGGTCCCATTCACTCGGGAATATCCCAACGCAGCTCCTAGAAGAAACGTGTTTCTGACTCGCTGAATCTCAGCATAGTTTCAACTCTCTTAGGTGAACGAACGCACAGCAGAGCAGTTTCAAGGAAACGTTTCTCCTGAGTTTTAGACGATGTTTCCTGCTGTTTAGTACGGATGCCGGCATTGGGCTGGACATACCGGTTTTGGGATTCTGCACAGAAATGGTTTGCAAACCGCTGAATCCACACGTGAGTTTAACTCTGTCAGTTGAATGCACACATTGACAACCATTCAGTTAGATAGCTCCGTTTTGGTTTTAGAAGCAGATATTTCTCTGTACAGCCTATGGTCCCATTCACTCGGGAATATCCCAACGCAGCTCCTAGAAGAAACGTGTTTCTGACTCGCTGAATCTCAGCATAGTTTCAACTCTCTTAGGTGAACGAACGCACAGCAGAGCAGTTTCAAGGAAACGTTTCTCCTGAGTTTTAGACGATGTTTCCTGCTGTTTAGTACGGATGCCGGCATTGGGCTGGACATACCGGTTTTGGGATTCTGCACAGAAATGGTTTGCAAACCGCTGAATCCACACGTGAGTTTAACTCTGTCAGTTGAATGCACACATTGACAACCATTCAGTTAGATACCACCCTTTTGGTTGTAGGAGCAGATATTTCTCTGTACAGCCTATGGTCCCATTCGCTCGGGAATATCCCAATGCACCTCCTAGAAGAAACGTGTTTCTGACACGCTGAATCTCAACATAGATTCAACTCTCTTAGGTGATCGAACGCACAGTAGAGCAATTTCAAGGAAACGTTTCTCCTGAGTTTTAGACGAAGTTTCCTGCTGTTTAGTATGGATGCCGGCATTGGGCTGGAAATACCGGTTTTGGGATTCTGCACAGAAAGGGTTTGCAAACCGCTGAATCCACACGTGAGTTTAACTCTGTCAGTTGAATGCACACATTGACAACCATTCAGTTAGATAGCTCCGTTTTGGTTTTAGAAGCAGATATTTCTCTGCACAGCCTATGGTCCCATTCACTCGGGAATATCCCAACGCAGCTCCTAGCATAAACGTGTTTCTGACTCGCTGAATCTCAACATAGTTTCAACTCTCTTAGGTGAACGAACGCACAGCAGAGCAGTTTCAAGGAAACGTTTCTCCTGAGTTTTAGACGAAGTTTCCTGCTGTTTAGTACGGATGCCGGCATTGAGCTGGAATTACCGGTTTTGGGATTCTGCACAGAAAGGGTTTGTAAATCGCTGAATCCACACGTGAGTTTAACTCTGTCAGTTGAATGCACACATTGACAAGCATTCAGTTAGATACCACCCTTTTGGTTGTAGGAGCAGATATTTCTCTGTACAGCCTATGGTCCCATTCACTCGGGAATATCCCAACGCATCTCCTAGAAGAAACGTGTTTCTGACTCGCTGAATCTCAACATAGATTCAACTCTCTTAGGTGAACGAACGCACAGCAGAGCAGTTTCAAGGAAACGTTTCTCCTGAGTTTTAGACGAAGTTTCCTGCTGTTTAGTACGGATGCCGGCATTGGGCTGGAAATACCGGTTTTGGGATTCTGCACAGAAAGGGTTTGCAAACCGCTGAATCCACACGTGAGTTTAACTCTGTCAGTTGAATGCACACGTTGACAACCATTCAGTTAGATAGATCCGTTTTGGTTTTAGAAGCAGATATTTCTCTGTACAGCCTATGGTCCCATTCACTCGGGAATATCCCAACGCAGCTCCTAGAAGAAACGTGTTTCTGACTCGCTGAATCTCAACATAGATTCAACTCTCTTAGGTGAACGAACGCACAGCAGAGCAGTTTCAAGGAAACGTTTCTCCTGAGTTTTAGACGAAGTTTCCTGCTGTTTAGTACGTATGCCGGCATTGGGCTGGAAATACCGGTTTTGGGATTCTGCACAGAAAGGGTTTGCAAACCGCTGAATCCACACGTGAGTTTAACTCTGTCAGTTGAATGCACACATTGACAACCATTCAGTTAGATAGCTCCGTTTTGGTTTTAGAAGCAGATATTTCTCTGTACAGCCTATGGTCCCATTCACTCGGGAATATCCCAACGCAGCTCCTAGAAGAAACGTGTTTCTGACTCGCTGAATCTCAACACAGATTCAACTCTCTTAGGTGAAAGAAGCACAGCAGAGCAGTTTCAAGGAAACGTTTCTCCTGAGTTTTAGACGATGTTTCCTGCTGTTTAGTACGGATGCCGGCATTGGGCTGGACATACCGGTTTTGGGATTCTGCACAGAAATGGTTTGCAAACCGCTGAATCCACACGTGAGTTTAACTCTGTCAGTTGAATGCACACATTGACAACCATTCAGTTTGATACCACCCTTTTGGTTGTAGGAGCAGATATTTCTCTGTACAGCCTATGGTCCCATTCGCTCGGGAATATCCCAATGCACCTCCTAGAAGAAACGTGTTTCTGACACGCTGAATCTCAACATAGATTCAACTCTCTTAGGTGATCGAACGCACAGTAGAGCAATTTCAAGGAAACGTTTCTCCTGAGTTTTAGACGAAGTTTCCTGCTGTTTAGTATGGATGCCGGCATTGGGCTGGAAATACCGGTTTTGGGATTCTGCACAGAAAGGGTTTGCAAACCGCTGAATCCACACGTGAGTTTAACTCTGTCAGTTGAATGCACACATTGACAACCATTCATTTAGATAGCTCCGTTTTGGTTTTAGAAGCAGATATTTCTCTGCACAGCCTATGGTCCCATTCACTCGGGAATATCCCAACGCAGCTCCTAGCATAAACGTGTTTCTGACTCGCTGAATCTCAACATAGTTTCAACTTTCTTAGGTGAACGAACGCACAGCAGAGCAGTTTCAAGGAAACGTTTCTCCTGAGTTTTAGACGAAGTTTCCTGCTGTTTAGTACGGATGCCGGCATTGAGCTGGAATTACCGGTTTTGGGATTCTGCACAGAAAGGGTTTGTAAATCGCTGAATCCACACGTGAGTTTAACTCTGTCAGTTGAATGCACACATTGAAAAGCATTCAGTTAGATACCACCCTTTTGGTTGTAGGAGCAGATATTTCTCTGTACAGCCTATGGTCCCATTCACTCGGGAATATCCCAACGCATCTCCTAGAAGAAACGTGTTTCTGACTCGCTGAATCTCAACATAGATTCAACTCTCTTAGGTGAACGAACGCACAGCAGAGCAGTTTCAAGGAAAAGTTTCTCCTGAGTTTTAGACGAAGTTTCCTGCTGTTTAGTACGGATGCCGGCATTGGGCTGGAAATACCGGTTTTGGGATTCTGCACAGAAAGGGTTTGCAAACCGCTGAATCCACACGTGAGTTTAACTCTGTCAGTTGAATGCACACGTTGACAACCATTCAGTTAGATAGCTCCGTTTTGGTTTTAGAAGCAGATATTTCTCTGTACAGCCTATGGTCCCATTCACTCGGGAATATCCCAACGCAGCTCCTAGAAGAAACGTGTTTCTGACTCGCTGAATCTCAACATAGATTCAACTCTCTTAGGTGAACGAACGCACAGCAGAGCAGTTTCAAGGAAACGTTTCTCCTGAGTTTTAGACGAAGTTTCCTGCTGTTTAGTACGTATGCCGGCATTGGGCTGGAAATACCGGTTTTGGGATTCTGCACAGAAAGGGTTTGCAAACCGCTGAATCCACACGTGAGTTTAACTCTGTCAGTTGAATGCACACATTGACAACCATTCAGTTAGATAGCTCCGTTTTGGTTTTAGAAGCAGATATTTCTCTGTACAGCCTATGGTCCCATTCACTCGGGAATATCCCAACGCAGCTCCTAGAAGAAACGTGTTTCTGACTCGCTGAATCTCAACACAGATTCAGCTCTCTTAGGTGAAAGAAGCACAGCAGAGCAGTTTCAAGGAAACGTTTCTCCTGAGTTTTAGACGAAGTTTCCTGCTGTTTAGTACGGATGCCGGCATTGGGCTGGAAATACCGGTTTTGGGATTCTGCACAGAAAGGGTTTGCAAACTGCTGAATCCACACGTGAGTTTAACTCTGTCAGTTGAATGCACACATTGACAACCATTCAGTTAGATAGCACAATTTGGTTTTAGAAGCAGATATTTCTCTGTACAGCCTATGGTCCCATTCACTCGGGAATATCCCAACGCAGCTCCTAGAAGAAACGTGTTTCTAACTCGCTGAATCTCAACATAGATTCAACTCTCGTAGGTGAACGAAAGCACAGCAGAGCAGTTTCAAGGAAACGTTTCTCCTGAGTTTTAGACGAAGTTTCCTGCTGTTTAGTACGGATACCGGCATTGGGCTGGACATACCGGTTTTGGGATTCTGCACAGAAATGGTTTGCAAACCGCTGAATCCACACGTGAGTTTAACTCTGTCAGTTGAATGCACACATTGACAACCATTCAGTTAGATACCACCCTTTTGGTTGTAGGAGCAGATATTTCTCTGTACAGCCTATGGTCCCATTCGCTCGGGAATATCCCAATGCACCTCCTAGTAGAAACGTGTTTCTGACACGCTGAATCTCAACATAGATTCAACTCTCTTAGGTGATCGAACGCACAGTAGAGCAATTTCAAGGAAACGTTTCTCCTGAGTTTTAGACGAAGTTTCCTGCTGTTTAGTATGGATGCCGGCATTGGGCTGGAAATACCGGTTTTGGGATTCTGCACAGAAAGGGTTTGCAAACCGCTGAATCCACACGTGAGTTTAACTCTGTCAGTTGAATGCACACATTGACAACCATTCATTTAGATAGCTCCGTTTTGGTTTTAGAAGCAGATATTTCTCTGCACAGCCTATGGTCCCATTCACTCGGGAATATCCCAACGCAGCTCCTAGCATAAACGTGTTTCTGACTCGCTGAATCTCAACATAGTTTCAACTTTCTTAGGTGAACGAACGCACAGCAGAGCAGTTTCAAGGAAACGTTTCTCCTGAGTTTTAGACGAAGTTTCCTGCTGTTTAGTACGGATGCCGGCATTGAGCTGGAATTACCGGTTTTGGGATTCTGCACAGAAAGGGTTTGTAAATCGCTGAATCCACACGTGAGTTTAACTCTGTCAGTTGAATGCACACATTGACAAGCATTCAGTTAGATACCACCCTTTTGGTTGTAGGAGCAGATATTTCTCTGTACAGCCTATGGTCCCATTCACTCGGGAATATCCCAACGCATCTCCTAGAAGAAACGTGTTTCTGACTCGCTGAATCTCAACATAGATTCAACTCTCTTAGGTGAACGAACGCACAGCAGAGCAGTTTCAAGGAAACGTTTCTCCTGAGTTTTAGACGAAGTTTCCTGCTGTTTAGTACGTATGCCGGCATTGGGCTGGAAATACCGGTTTTGGGATTCTGCACAGAAAGGGTTTGCAAACCGCTGAATCCACACGTGAGTTTAACTCTGTCAGTTGAATGCACACGTTGACAACCATTCAGTTAGATAGCTCCGTTTTGGTTTTAGAAGCAGATATTTCTCTGTACAGCCTATGGTCCCATTCACTCGGGAATATCCCAACGCAGCTCCTAGAAGAAACGTGTTTCTGACTCGCTGAATCTCAACATAGATTCAACTCTCTTAGGTGAACGAACGCACAGCAGAGCAGTTTCAAGGAAACGTTTCTCCTGAGTTTTAGACGAAGTTTCCTGCTGTTTAGTACGTATGCCGGCATTGGGCTGGAAATACCGGTTTTGGGATTCTGCACAGAAAGGGTTTGCAAACCGCTGAATCCACACGTGAGTTTAACTCTGTCAGTTGAATGCACACATTGACAACCATTCAGTTAGATAGCTCCGTTTTGGTTTTAGAAGCAGATATTTCTCTGTACAGCCTATGGTCCCATTCACTCGGGAATATCCCAACGCAGCTCCTAGAAGAAACGTGTTTCTGACTCGCTGAATCTCAACACAGATTCAGCTCTCTTAGGTGAAAGAAGCACAGCAGAGCAGTTTCAAGGAAACGTTTCTCCTGAGTTTTAGACGAAGTTTCCTGCTGTTTAGTACGGATGCCGGCATTGGGCTGGAAATACCGGTTTTGGGATTCTGCACAGAAAGGGTTTGCAAACCGCTGAATCCACACGTGAGTTTAACTCTGTCAGTTGAATGCACACATTGACAACCATTCAGTTAGATAGCACAATTTGGTTTTAGAAGCAGATATTTCTCTGTACAGCCTATGGTCCCATTCACTCGGGAATATCCCAACGCAGCTCCTAGAAGAAACGTGTTTCTGACTCGCTGAATCTCAACATAGATTCAACTCTCGTAGGTGAACGAAAGCACAGCAGAGCAGTTTCAAGGAAACGTTTCTCCTGAGTTTTAGACGAAGTTTCCTGCTGTTTAGTACGGATACCGGCATTGGGCTGGACATACCGGTTTTGGGATTCTGCACAGAAATGGTTTGCAAACCGCTGAATCCACACGTGAGTTTAACTCTGTCAGTTGAATGCACACATTGACAACCATTCAGTTAGATACCACCCTTTTGGTTGTAGGAGCAGATATTTCTCTGTACAGCCTATGGTCCCATTCACTCGGGAATATCCCAACGCAGCTCCTAGAAGAAACGTTTTTCTGACTCGCTGAATCTCAACATAGATTCAACTCTCTTAGGTGAACGAACGCACAGCAGAGCAGTTTCAAGGAAACGTTTCTCCTGAGTTTTAGACGAAGTTTCCTGCTGTTTAGTATGGATGCCGGCATTGGGCTGGAAATACCGGTTTTGGGATTCTGCACAGAAAGGGTTTGCAAACCGCTGAATCCACACGTGAGTTTAACTCTGTCAGTTGAATGCACACATTGACAACCATTCAGTTTGATAGCACACTTTTGGTTTTAGAAGCAGATATTTCTCTGTACAGCCTATGGTCCCATTCACTCGGGAATATCCCAACGCAGCTCCTAGAAGAAACGTGTTTCTGACTCGCTGAATCTCAACATAGATTCAACTCTCTTAGGTGAACGAACGCACAGCAGAGCAGTTTCAAGGAAACGTTTCTCCTGAGTCTTAGACGAAGTTTCCTGCTGTTTAGTACGGATGCCGGCATTGGGCTGGAAATACCGGTTTTGGGATTCTGCACAGAAAGGGTTTGCAAACCGCTGAATCCACACGTGAGTTTAACTCTGTCAGTTGAATGCACACATTGACAACCATTCAGTTAGATAGCTCCGTTTTGGTTTTAGAAGCAGATATTTCTCTGTACAGCCTATGGTCCCATTCACTCGGGAATATCCCAACGCAGCTCCTAGAAGAAACGTGTTTCTGACTCGCTGAATCTCAGCATAGTTTCAACTCTCTTAGGTGAACGAACGCACAGCAGAGCAGTTTCAAGGAAACGTTTCTCCTGAGTTTTAGACGATGTTTCCTGCTGTTTAGTACGGATGCCGGCATTGGGCTGGACATACCGGTTTTGGGATTCTGCACAGAAATGGTTTGCAAACCGCTGAATCCACACGTGAGTTTAACTCTGTCTGTTGAATGCACACATTGACAACCATTCAGTTAGATAGCTCCGTTTTGGTTTTAGAAGCAGATATTTCTCTGTACAGCCTATGGTCCCATTCACTCGGGAATATCCCAACGCAGCTCCTAGAAGAAACGTGTTTCTGACTCGCTGAATCTCAGCATAGTTTCAACTCTCTTAGGTGAACGAACGCACAGCAGAGCAGTTTCAAGGAAACGTTTCTCCTGAGTTTTAGACGATGTTTCCTGCTGTTTAGTACGGATGCCGGCATTGGGCTGGACATACCGGTTTTGGGATTCTGCACAGAAATGGTTTGCAAACCGCTGAATCCACACGTGAGATTAACTCTGTCAGTTGAATGCACACATTGACAACCATTCAGTTAGATACCACCCTTTTGGTTGTAGGAGCAGATATTTCTCTGTACAGCCTATGGTCCCATTCGCTCGGGAATATCCCAATGCACCTCCTAGAAGAAACGTGTTTCTGACACGCTGAATCTCAACATAGATTCAACTCTCTTAGGTGATCGAACGCACAGCAGAGCAATTTCAAGGAAACGTTTCTCCTGAGTTTTAGACGAAGTTTCCTGCTGTTTAGTATGGATGCCGGCATTGGGCTGGAAATACCGGTTTTGGGATTCTGCACAGAAAGGGTTTGCAAACCGCTGAATCCACACGTGAGTTTAACTCTGTCAGTTGAATGCACACGTTGACAACCATTCAGTTAGATAGCTCCGTTTTGGTTTTAGAAGCAGATATTTCTCTGTACAGCCTATGGTCCCATTCACTCGGGAATATCCCAACGCAGCTCCTAGAAGAAACGTGTTTCTGACTCGCTGAATCTCAACATAGATTCAACTCTCTTAGGTGAACGAACGCACAGCAGAGCAGTTTCAAGGAAACGTTTCTCCTGAGTTTTAGACGAAGTTTCCTGCTGTTTAGTACGTATGCCGGCATTGGGCTGGAAATACCGGTTTTGGGATTCTGCACAGAAAGGGTTTGCAAACCGCTGAATCCACACGTGAGTTTAACTCTGTCAGTTGAATGCACACATTGACAACCATTCAGTTAGATAGCTCCGTTTTGGTTTTAGAAGCAGATATTTCTCTGTACAGCCTATGGTCCCATTCACTCGGGAATATCCCAACGCAGCTCCTAGAAGAAACGTGTTTCTGACTCGCTGAATCTCAACACAGATTCAGCTCTCTTAGGTGAAAGAAGCACAGCAGAGCAGTTTCAAGGAAACGTTTCTCCTGAGTTTTAGACGAAGTTTCCTGCTGTTTAGTACGGATGCCGGCATTGGGCTGGAAATACCGGTTTTGGGATTCTGCACAGAAAGGGTTTGCAAACCGCTGAATCCACACGTGAGTTTAACTCTGTCAGTTGAATGCACACATTGACAACCATTCAGTTAGATAGCACAATTTGGTTTTAGAAGCAGATATTTCTCTGTACAGCCTATGGTCCCATTCACTCGGGAATATCCCAACGCAGCTCCTAGAAGAAACGTGTTTCTGACTCGCTGAATCTCAACATAGATTCAACTCTCGTAGGTGAACGAAAGCACAGCAGAGCAGTTTCAAGGAAACGTTTCTCCTGAGTTTTAGACGAAGTTTCCTGCTGTTTAGTACGGATACCGGCATTGGGCTGGACATACCGGTTTTGGGATTCTGCACAGAAATGGTTTGCAAACCGCTGAATCCACACGTGAGTTTAACTCTGTCAGTTGAATGCACACATTGACAACCATTCAGTTAGATACCACCCTTTTGGTTGTAGGAGCAGATATTTCTCTGTACAGCCTATGGTCCCATTCACTCGGGAATATCCCAACGCAGCTCCTAGAAGAAACGTTTTTCTGACTCGCTGAATCTCAACATAGATTCAACTCTCTTAGGTGAACGAACGCACAGCAGAGCAGTTTCAAGGAAACGTTTCTCCTGAGTTTTAGACGAAGTTTCCTGCTGTTTAGTATGGATGCCGGCATTGGGCTGGAAATACCGGTTTTGGGATTCTGCACAGAAAGGGTTTGCAAACCGCTGAATCCACACGTGAGTTTAACTCTGTCAGTTGAATGCACACATTGACAACCATTCAGTTTGATAGCACACTTTTGGTTTTAGAAGCAGATATTTCTCTGTACAGCCTATGGTCCCATTCACTCGGGAATATCCCAACGCAGCTCCTAGAAGAAACGTGTTTCTGACTCGCTGAATCTCAACATAGATTCAACTCTCTTAGGTGAACGAACGCACAGCAGAGCAGTTTCAAGGAAACGTTTCTCCTGAGTCTTAGACGAAGTTTCCTGCTGTTTAGTACGGATGCCGGCATTGGGCTGGAAATACCGGTTTTGGGATTCTGCACAGAAAGGGTTTGCAAACCGCTGAATCCACACGTGAGTTTAACTCTGTCAGTTGAATGCACACATTGACAACCATTCAGTTAGATAGCTCCGTTTTGGTTTTAGAAGCAGATATTTCTCTGTACAGCCTATGGTCCCATTCACTCGGGAATATCCCAACGCAGCTCCTAGAAGAAACGTGTTTCTGACTCGCTGAATCTCAGCATAGTTTCAACTCTCTTAGGTGAACGAACGCACAGCAGAGCAGTTTCAAGGAAACGTTTCTCCTGAGTTTTAGACGATGTTTCCTGCTGTTTAGTACGGATGCCGGCATTGGGCTGGACATACCGGTTTTGGGATTCTGCACAGAAATGGTTTGCAAACCGCTGAATCCACACGTGAGTTTAACTCTGTCAGTTGAATGCACACATTGACAACCATTCAGTTAGATAGCTCCGTTTTGGTTTTAGAAGCAGATATTTCTCTGTACAGCCTATGGTCCCATTCACTCGGGAATATCCCAACGCAGCTCCTAGAAGAAACGTGTTTCTGACTCGCTGAATCTCAGCATAGTTTCAACTCTCTTAGGTGAACGAACGCACAGCAGAGCAGTTTCAAGGAAACGTTTCTCCTGAGTTTTAGACGATGTTTCCTGCTGTTTAGTACGGATGCCGGCATTGGGCTGGACATACCGGTTTTGGGATTCTGCACAGAAATGGTTTGCAAACCGCTGAATCCACACGTGAGTTTAACTCTGTCAGTTGAATGCACACATTGACAACCATTCAGTTAGATACCACCCTTTTGGTTGTAGGAGCAGATATTTCTCTGTACAGCCTATGGTCCCATTCGCTCGGGAATATCCCAATGCACCTCCTAGAAGAAACGTGTTTCTGACACGCTGAATCTCAACATAGATTCAACTCTCTTAGGTGATCGAACGCACAGCAGAGCAATTTCAAGGAAACGTTTCTCCTGAGTTTTAGACGAAGTTTCCTGCTGTTTAGTATGGATGCCGGCATTGGGCTGGAAATACCGGTTTTGGGATTCTGCACAGAAAGGGTTTGCAAACCGCTGAATCCACACGTGAGTTTAACTCTGTCAGTTGAATGCACACATTGACAACCATTCAGTTAGATAGCTCCGTTTTGGTTTTAGAAGCAGATATTTCTCTGTACAGCCTATGGTCCCATTCACTCGGGAATATCCCAACGCAGCTCCTAGCATAAACGTGTTTCTGACTCGCTGAATCTCAACATAGTTTCAACTCTCTTAGGTGAACGAACGCACAGCAGAGCAGTTTCAAGGAAACGTTTCTCCTGAGTTTTAGACGAAGTTTCCTGCTGTTTAGTACGGATGCCGGCATTGAGCTGGAATTACCGGTTTTGGGATTCCGCACAGAAAGGGTTTGTAAACCGCTGAATCCACACGTGAGTTTAACTCTGTCAGTTGAATGCACACATTGACAAGCATTCAGTTAGATACCACCCTTTTGGTTGTAGGAGCAGATATTTCTCTGTACAGCCTATGGTCCCATTCACTCGGGAATATCCCAACGCATCTCCTAGAAGAAACGTGTTTCTGACTCGCTGAATCTCAACATAGATTCAACTCTCTTAGGTGAACGAACGCACAGCAGAGCAGTTTCAAGGAAACGTTTCTCCTGAGTTTTAGACGAAGTTTCCTGCTGTTTAGTACGGATGCCGGCATTGGGCTGGAAATACCGGTTTTGGGATTCTGCACAGAAAGGGTTTGCAAACCCCTGAATCCACACGTGAGTTTAACTCTGTCAGTTGAATGCACACGTTGACAACCATTCAGTTAGATAGCACACTTTTGGTTTTAGAAGCAGATATTTCTCTGTACAGCCTATGGTCCCATTCACTCGGGAATATCCCAACGCAGCTCCTAGAAGAAACGTGTTTCTGACTCGCTGAATCTCAACACAGATTCAGCTCTCTTAGGTGAAAGAAGCACAGCAGAGCAGTTTCAAGGAAACGTTTCTCCTGAGTTTTAGACGAAGTTTCCTGCTGTTTAGTACGGATGCCGGCATTGGGCTGGAAATACCGGTTTTGGGATTCTGCACAGAAAGGGTTTGCAAACCGCTGAATCCACACGTGAGTTTAACTCTGTCAGTTGAATGCACACATTGACAACCATTCAGTTAGATAGCACACTTTTGGTTTTAGAAGCAGATATTTCTCTGTACAGCCTATGGTCCCATTCACTCGGGAATATCCCAACGCAGCTCCTAGAAGAAACGTGTTTCTGACTCGCTGAATCTCAACATAGATTCAACTCTCGTAGGTGAACGAAAGCACAGCAGAGCAGTTTCAAGGAAACGTTTCTCCTGAGTTTTAGACGAAGTTTCCTGCTGTTTAGTACGGATACCGGCATTGGGCTGGACATACCGGTTTTGGGATTCTGCACAGAAATGGTTTGCAAACCGCTGAATCCACACGTGAGTTTAACTCTGTCAGTTGAATGCACACATTGACAACCATTCAGTTAGATACCACCCTTTTGGTTGTAGGAGCAGATATTTCTCTGTACAGCCTATGGTCCCATTCACTCGGGAATATCCCAACGCAGCTCCTAGAAGAAACGTTTTTCTGACTCGCTGAATCTCAACATAGATTCAACTCTCTTAGGTGAACGAACGCACAGCAGAGCAGTTTCAAGGAAACGTTTCTCCTGAGTTTTAGACGAAGTTTCCTGCTGTTTAGTACGGATGCCGGCATTGGGCTGGAAATACCGGTTTTGGGATTCTGCACAGAAAGGGTTTGCAAACCGCTGAATCCACACGTGAGTTTAACTCTGTCAGTTGAATGCACACATTGACAACCATTCAGTTTGATAGCACACTTTTGGTTTTAGAAGCAGATATTTCTCTGTACAGCCTATGGTCCCATTCACTCGGGAATATCCCAACGCAGCTCCTAGAAGAAACGTGTTTCTGACTCGCTGAATCTCAACATAGATTCAACTCTCTTAGGTGAACGAACGCACAGCAGAGCAGTTTCAAGGAAACGTTTCTCCTGAGTCTTAGACGAAGTTTCCTGCTGTTTAGTACGGATGCCGGCATTGGGCTGGAAATACCGGTTTTGGGATTCTGCACAGAAAGGGTTTGCAAACCGCTGAATCCTCACGTGAGTTTAACTCTGTCAGTTGAATGCACACATTGACAACCATTCAGTTAGATAGCTCCGTTTTGGTTTTAGAAGCAGATATTTCTCTGTACAGCCTATGGTCCCATTCACTCGGGAATATCCCAACGCAACTCCTAGAAGAAACGTGTTTCTGACTCGCTGAATCTCAGCATAGTTTCAACTCTCTTAGGTGAACGAACGCACAGCAGAGCAGTTTCAAGGAAACGTTTCTCCTGAGTTTTAGACGATGTTTCCTGCTGTTTAGTACGGATGCCGGCATTGGGCTGGACATACCGGTTTTGGGATTCTGCACAGAAATGGTTTGCAAACCGCTGAATCCACACGTGAGTTTAACTCTGTCAGTTGAATGCACACATTGACAACCATTCAGTTAGATAGCTCCGTTTTGGTTTTAGAAGCAGATATTTCTCTGTACAGCCTATGGTCCCATTCACTCGGGAATATCCCAACGCAGCTCCTAGAAGAAACGTGTTTCTGACTCGCTGAATCTCAGCATAGCTTCAACTCTCTTAGGTGAACGAACGCACAGCAGAGCAGTTTCAAGGAAACGTTTCTCCTGAGTTTTAGACGATGTTTCCTGCTGTTTAGTACGGATGACGGCATTGGGCTGGACATACCGGTTTTGGGATTCTGCACAGAAATGGTTTGCAAACCGCTGAATCCACACGTGAGTTTAACTCTGTCAGTTGAATGCACACATTGACAACCATTCAGTTAGATACCACCCTTTTGGTTGTAGGAGCAGATATTTCTCTGTACAGCCTATGGTCCCATTCGCTCGGGAATATCCCAATGCACCTCCTAGAAGAAACGTGTTTCTGACACGCTGAATCTCAACATAGATTCAACTCTCTTAGGTGATCGAACGCACAGCAGAGCAGTTTCAAGGAAACGTTTCTCCTGAGTTTTAGACGAAGTTTCCTGCTGTTTAGTATGGATGCCGGCATTGGGCTGGAAATACCGGTTTTGGGATTCTGCACAGAAAGGGTTTGCAAACCGCTGAATCCACACGTGAGTTTAACTCTGTCAGTTGAATGCACACATTGACAACCATTCAGTTAGATAGCTCCGTTTTGGTTTTAGAAGCAGATATTTCTCTGTACAGCCTATGGTCCCATTCACTCGGGAATATCCCAACGCAGCTCCTAGCATAAACGTGTTTCTGACTCGCTGAATCTCAACATAGTTTCAACTCTCTTAGGTGAACGAACGCACAGCAGAGCAGTTTCAAGGAAACGTTTCTCCTGAGTTTTAGACGAAGTTTCCTGCTGTTTAGTACGGATGCCGGCATTGAGCTGGAATTACCGGTTTTGGGATTCTGCACAGAAAGGGTTTGTAAACCGCTGAATCCACACGTGAGTTTAACTCTGTCAGTTGAATGCACACATTGACAAGCATTCAGTTAGATACCACCCTTTTGGTTGTAGGAGCAGATATTTCTCTGTACAGCCTATGGTCCCATTCGCTCGGGAATATCCCAACGCATCTCCTAGAAGAAACGTGTTTCTGACTCGCTGAATCTCAACATAGATTCAACTCTCTTAGGTGAACGAACGCACAGCAGAGCAGTTTCAAGGAAACGTTTCTCCTGAGTTTTAGACGAAGTTTCCTGCTGTTTAGTACGGATGCCGGCATTGGGCTGGAAATACCGGTTTTGGGATTCTGCACAGAAAGGGTTTGCAAACCGCTGAATCCACACGTGAGTTTAACTCTGTCAGTTGAATGCACACGTTGACAACCATTCAGTTAGATAGCACACTTTTGGTTTTAGAAGCAGATATTTCTCTGTACAGCCTATGGTCCCATTCACTCGGGAATATCCCAACGCAGCTCCTAGAAGAAACGTGTTTCTGACTCGCTGAATCTCAACATAGATTCAACTCTCTTAGGTGAACGAACGCACAGCAGAGCAGTTTCAAGGAAACGTTTCTCCTGAGTTTTAGACGAAGTTTCCTGCTGTTTAGTACGTATGCCGGCATTGGGCTGGAAATACCGGTTTTGGGATTCTGCACAGAAAGGGTTTGCAAACCGCTGAATCCACACGTGAGTTTAACTCTGTCAGTTGAATGCACACATTGACAACCATTCAGTTAGATAGCTCCGTTTTGGTTTTAGAAGCAGATATTTCTCTGTACAGCCTATGGTCCCATTCACTCGGGAATATCCCAACGCAGCTCCTAGAAGAAACGTGTTTCTGACTCGCTGAATCTCAACACAGATTCAACTCTCTTAGGTGAAAGAAGCACAGCAGAGCAGTTTCAAGGAAACGTTTCTCCTGAGTTTTAGACGAAGTTTCCTGCTGTTTAGTACGTATGCCGGCATTGGGCTGGAAATACCGGTTTTGGGATTCTGCACAGAAAGGGTTTGCAAACCGCTGAATCCACACGTGAGTTTAACTCTGTCAGTTGAATGCACACATTGACAACCATTCAGTTAGATAGCACACTTTTGGTTTTAGAAGCAGATATTTCTCTGTACAGCCTATGGTCCCATTCACTCGGGAATATCCCAACGCAGCTCCTAGAAGAAACGTGTTTCTGACTCGCTGAATCTCAACATAGATTCAACTCTCGTAGGTGAACGAAAGCACAGCAGAGCAGTTTCAAGGAAACGTTTCTCCTGAGTTTTAGACGAAGTTTCCTGCTGTTTAGTACGGATACAGGCATTGGGCTGGACATACCGGTTTTGGGATTCTGCACAGAAATGGTTTGCAAACCGCTGAATCCACACGTGAGTTTAACTCTGTCAGTTGAATGCACACATTGACAACCATTCAGTTAGATAGCTCCGTTTTGGTTTTAGAAGCAGATATTTCTCTGTACAGCCTATGGTCCCATTCACTCGGGAATATCCCAACGCACCTCCTAGAAGAAACGTGTTTCTGACACGCTGAATCTCAACATAGATTCAACTCTCTTAGGTGATCGAACGCACAGCAGAGCAGTTTCAAGGAAACGTTTCTCCTGAGTTTTAGACGAAGTTTCCTGATGTTTAGTACGGATGCGGGCATTGGGCTGGAAATACCGGTTTTGGGATTCTGCACAGAAAGGGTTTGCAAACCGCTGAATCCACACGTGAGTTTAACTCTGTCAGTTGAATGTACACATTGACAACCATTCAGTTAGATAGCTCCGTTTTGGTTTTAGAAGCAGATATTTCTCTGTACAGCCTATGGTCCCATTCACTCGGGAATATCCCAACGCAGCTGCTAGCATAAACGTGTTTCTGACTCGCTGAATCTCAACATAGTTTCAACTCTCTTAGGTGAACGAACGCACAGCAGAGCAGTTTCAAGGAAACGTTTCTCCTGAGTTTTAGACGAAGTTTCCTGCTGTTTAGTACGGATGCCGGCATTGGGCTGGACATACCGGTTTTGGGATTCTGCACAGAAAGGGTTTGCAAACCGCTGAATCCACACGTGAGTTTAACTCTGTCAGTTGAATGCACACATTGACAACCATTCAGTTAGATAGCTCCGTTTTGGTTTCAGAAGCAGATATTTCTCTGTACAGCCTATGGTCCCATTCACTCGGGAATATCCCAACGCAGCTCCTAGAAGAAACGTGTTTCTGACTCGCTGAATCTCAACATAGATTCAACTCTCTTAGGTGAACGAACGCACAGCAGAGCAGTTTCAAGGAAACGTTTCTCCTGAGTTTTAGACGAAGTTTCCTGCTGTTTAGTACGGATGCCGGCATTGGGCTGGAAATACCGGTTTTGGGATTCTGCACAGAAAGGGTTTGCAAACCGCTGAATCCACACGTGAGTTTAACTCTGTCAGTTGAATGCACACATTGACAACCATTCAGTTTGATAGCACCCTTTTGGTTTTAGAAGCAGATATTTCTCTGTACAGCCTATGGTCCCATTCACTCGGGAATATCCCAACGCAGCTCCTAGAAGAAACGTGCTTCTGACTCGCTGAATCTCAACATAGATTCAACTCTCTTAGGTGAACGAACGCACAGCAGAGCAGTTTCAAGGAAACGTTTCTCCTGAGTTTTAGACGAAGTTTCCTGCTGTTTAGTATGGATGCCGGCATTGGGCTGGACATACCGGTTTTGGGATTCTGCACAGAAAGGGTTTGCAAACCGCTGAATCCACACGTGAGTTTAACTCTGTCAGTTGAATGCACACATTGACAACCATTCAGTCTGATAGCACCCTTTTGGTTTTAGAAGCAGATATTTCTCTGTACAGCCTATGGTCCCATTCACTCGGGAATATCCCAACGCAGCTCCTAGAAGAAACGTGCTTCTGACTCGCTGAATCTCAACATAGATTCAACTCTCTTAGGTGAACGAACGCACAGCAGAGCAGTTTCAAGGAAACGTTTCTCCTGAGTTTTAGACGAAGTTTCCTGCTGTTTAGTACGGATGCCGGCATTGGGCTGGACATACCGGTTTTCGGATTCTGCACAGAATGGGTTTGCAAGCCGCTGAATCCATACGTGAGTTTAACTCTGTCAGTTGAATGCACACATTGACAACCATTCAGTTTGATAGCACCCTTTTGGTTTTAGAAGCAGATATTTCTCTGTACAGCCTATGGTCCCATTCACTCGGGAATATCCCAACGCAGCTCCTAGAAGAAACGTGTTTCTGACTCGCTGAATCTCAACATAGATTCAACTCTCTTAGGTGAACGAACGCACAGCAGAGCAGTTTCAAGGAAACCTTTCTCCTGAGTTTTAGACGAAGTTTCCTCCTGTTTAGTACGGATGCCGGCATTGGGCTGGACATACCGGTTTTGGGATTCTGCACAGAAATGGTTTGCAAACCGCTGAATCCACACGTGAGTTTAACTCTGTCAGTTGAATGCACACATTGACAACCATTCAGTTAGATAGCTCCGTTTTGGTTTTAGAAGCAGATATTTCTCTGTACAGCCTATGGTCCCATTCACTCGGGAATATCCCAACGCAGCTCCTAGAAGAAACGTGTTTCTGACTCGCTGAATCTCAACATAGATTCAACTCTCTTAGGTGAACGAACGCACAGCAGAGCAGTTTCAAGGAAACGTTTCTCCTGAGTTTTAGACGAAGTTTCCTGCTGTTTAGTACGGATGCCGGCATTGGGCTGGACATACCGGTTTTGGGATTCTGCACAGAAAGGGTTTGCAAACCGCTGAATCCACACGTGAGTTTAACTCTGTCAGTTGAATGCACACATTGACAACCATTCAGTTTGATAGCACCCTTTTGGTTTTAGAAGCAGATATTTCTCTATACAGCCTATGGTCCCATTCACTCGGGAATATCCCAACGCAGCTCCTAGAAGAAACGTGTTTCTGACTCGCTGAATCTCAACATAGATTCAACTCTCTTAGGTGAACGAACGCACAGCAGAGCAGTTTCAAGGAAACGTTTCTCCTGAGTTTTAGACGAAGTTTCCTGCTGTTTAGTACGGATGCCGGAATTGGGCTGGACATACCGGTTTTGGGATTCTGCACAGAAAGGGTTTGCAAACCGCTGAATCCACACGTGAGTTTAACTCTGTCAGTTGAATGCACACATTGACAACCATTCAGTTAGATAGCTCCGTTTTGGTTTTAGAAGCAGATATTTCTCTGTACAGCCTATGGTCCCATTCACTCGGGAATATCCCAACGCAGCTCCTAGAAGAAACGTGTTTCTGACTCGCTGAATCTCAACATAGATTCAACTCTCTTAGGTGAACGAACGCACAGCAGAGCAGTTTCAAGGAAACGTTTCTCCTGAGTTTTAGACGAAGTTTCCTGCTGTTTAGTACGGATGCCGGCATTGGGCTGGAAATACCGGTTTTGGGATTCTGCACAGAAAGGGTTTGCAAACCGCTGAATCCACACGTGAGTTTAACTCTGTCAGTTGAATGCACACATTGACAACCATTCAGTTAGATAGCTCCGTTTTAGTTTTAGAAGCAGATAATTCTCTGTACAGCCTATGGTCCCATTCACTCGGGAATATATCAACGCAGCTCCTAGAAGAAACGTGTTTCTGACTCGCTGAATCTCAACATAGATTCAACTCTCTTAGGTGAACGAACGCACAGCAGATCAGTTTCAAGGAAACGTTTCTCCTGAGTTTTAGACGAAGTTTCCTGCTGTTTAGTACGGATGCCGGCATTGGGCTGGACATACCGGTTTTGGGATTCTGCACAGAAATGGTTTGCAAACCGCTGAATCCACACGTGAGTTTAACTCTGTCAGTTGAATGCACACATTGACAACCATTCAGTTAGATAGCTCCGTTTTGGTTTCAGAAGCAGATATTTCTCTGTACAGCCTATGGTCCCATTCACTCGGGAATATCCCAACGCAGCTCCTAGCATAAACGTGTTTCTGACTCGCTGAATCTCAACATAGTTTCAACTCTCTTAGGTGAACGAACGCACAGCAGAGCAGTTTCAAGGAAACGTTTCTCCTGAGTTTTAGACGAAGTTTCCTGCTGTTTAGTACGGATGCCGGCATTGGGCTGGACATACCGGTTTTGGGATTCTGCACAGAAAGGGTTTGCAAACCGCTGAATCCACACGTGAGTTTAACTCTGTCAGTTGAATGCACACATTGACAATCATTCAGTTTGAAAGCACCCTTTTGGTTTTAGAAGCAGATATTTCTCTGTACAGCCTATGGTCCCATTCACTCGGGAATATCCCAACGCAGCTCCTAGAAGAAACGTGTTTCTGACTCGCTGAATCTCAACATAGATTCAACTCTCTTAGGTGAACGAACGCACAGCAGAGCAGTTTCAAGGAAACGTTTCTCCTGAGTCTTAGACGAAGTTTCCTGCTGTTTAGTACGTATGCCGGCATTGGGCTGGAAATACCGGTTTTGGGATTCTGCACAGAAAGGGTTTGCAAACCGCTGAATCCACACGTGAGTTTAACTCTGTCAGTTGAATGCACACATTGACAGCCATTCAGTTGGATAGCTCCGTTTTGGTTTTAGAAGCAGATATTTCTCTGTACAGCCTATGGTCCCATTCACTCGGGAATATCCCAACGCAGCTCCTAGAAGAAACGTGTTTCTGACTCGCTGAATCTCAACATAGATTCAACTCTCTTAGGTGAACGAACGCACAGCAGAGCAGTTTCAAGGAAACGTTTCTCCTGAGTTTTAGACGAAGTTTCCTGCTGTTTAGTACGGATGCCGGCATTGGGCTGGACATACCGGTTTTGGGATTCTGCACAGAAATGGTTTGCAAACCGCTGAATCCACACGTGAGTTTATCTCTGTCAGTTGAATGCACACATTGACAACCATTCAGTTAGATAGCTCCGTTTTGGTTTCAGAAGCAGATATTTCTCTGTACAGCCTATGGTCCCATTCACTCGGGAATATCCCAACGCAGCTCCTAGCATAAACGTGTTTCTGACTCGCTGAATCTCAACATAGTTTCAACTCTCTTAGGTGAACGAAGGCACAGCAGAGCAGTTTCAAGGAAACGTTTCTCCTGAGTTTTAAACGAAGTTTCCTGCTGTTTAGTACGGATGCCGGCATTGAGCTGGAATTACCGGTTTTGGGATTCTGCACAGAAAGGGTTTGTAAACCGCTGAATCCAAACGTGAGTATAACTCTGTCAGTTGTATGCACACATTGACAACCATTCAGTTAGATACCACCCTTTTGGTTGTAGGAGCAGATATTTCTCTGTACAGCCTATGGTCCCATTCACTCGGGGATATCCCAACGCACCTCCTAGAAGAAACGTGTTTCTGACACGCTGAATCTCAACATAGATTCAACTCTCTTAGGTGAACGAACGCACAGCAGAGCAGTTTCAAGGAAACGTTTCTCCTGAGTTTTAGGCGAAGTATCCTCCTGTTTAGTACGGATGCCGGCATTGGGCTGGACATACCGGTTTTGGGATTCTGCACAGAAATGGTTTGCAAACAGCGGATTCCACACGTGAGTTTAACTCTGTCAGTTGAATGCACACATTGACAACCATTCAGTTAGATAGCTCCGTTTTGGTTTTAGAAGCAGATATTTCTCTGTACAGCCTATGGTCCCATTCACTCGGGAATATCCCAACGCAGCTCCTAGAAGAAACGTGTTTCTGACTCGCTGAGTCTCAACATAGATTCAACTCTCTTAGGTGAACGAACGCACAGCAGAGCAGTTTCAAGGAAACGTTTCTCCTGAGTTTTAGACGAAGTTTCCTGCTGTTTAGTACGGATGCCGGCATTGGGCTGGAAATACCGGTTTTGGGATTCTGCACAGAAATGGTTTGCAAACCGCTGAATCCACACGTGAGTTTAACTCTGTCAGTTGAATGCACACATTGACAACCATTCAATTAGATAGCACACTTTTGGTTTTAGAAGCAGATATTTCTCTGTACAGCCTATGGTCCCATTCACTCGGGAATATCCCAACGCAGCTCCTAGAAGAAACGTGTTTCTGACTCGCTGAGTCTCAACATAGATTCAACTCTCTTAGGTGAACGAACGCACAGCAGAGAAGTTTCAAGGAAACGTTTCTCCTGAGTTTTAGACGAAGTATCCTCCTGTTTAGTACGGATGCCGGCATTGGGCTGGACATACCGGTTTTGGGATTCTGCACAGAAATGGTTTGCAAACCGCGGAATCCACACGTGAGTTTAACTCTGTCAGTTGAATGCACACATTGACAACCATTCAGTTAGATAGCTCCGTTTTGGATTTAGAAGCAGATATTTCTCTGTACAGCCTATGGTCCCATTCACTCGGGAATATCCCAACGCAGCTCCTAGAAGAAACGTGTTTCTGACTCGCTGAGTCTCAACATAGATTCAACTCTCTTAGGTGAAAGAACGCACAGCAGAGCAGTTTCAAGGAAACGTTTCTCCTGAGTTTTAGACGAAGTTTCCTGCTGTTTAGTACGGATGCCGGCATTGGGCTGGACATACCGGTTTTGGGATTCTGCACAGAAATGGTTTGCAAACCGCTGAATCCACACGTGAGTTTAACTCTGTCAGTTGAATGCACACATTGACAATCATTCAGTTAGATAGCTCCGTTTTGGTTTCAGAAGCAGATCTTTCTCTGTACAGTCTATGGTCCCATTCACTCGGGAATATCCCAACGCAGCTCCTAGCATAAACGTGTTTCTGACTCGCTGAATCTCAACATAGATTCAACTCTCTTAGGTGAACGAACGCACAGCAGAGCAGTTTCAAGGAAACGTTTCTCCTGAGTTTTAAACAAAGTTTCCTGCTGTTTAGTATGGATGCCGGCATTGAGCTGGAATTACCGGTTTTGGGATTCTGCACAGAAAGGGTTTGTAAACCGCTGAATCCAAACGTGAGTTTAACTCTGTCAGTTGAATGCACACATTGACAACCATTCAGTTAGATACCACCCTTTTGGTTGTAGGAGCAGATATTTCTCTGTACAGCCTATGGTCCCATTCACTCGGGAATATCCCAACGCAGCTCCTAGAAGAAACGTGTTTCTGACTCGCTGAATCTCAACATAGATTCAACTCTCTTAGGTGAACGAACGCACAGCAGAGCAGTTTCAAGGAAACGTTTCTCCTGAGTTTTAGACGAAGTTTCCTGCTGTTTAGTACGGATGCCGGCATTGGGCTGGACATACCGGTTTTGGGATTCTGCACAGAAATGGTTTGCAAACCGCTGAATCCACACGTGAGTTTAACTCTGTCAGTTGAATGCACACATTGACAACCATTCAGTTAGATAGCTCCGTTTTGGTTTTAGAAGCAGATATTTCTCTGTACAGCCTATGGTCCCATTCACTCGGGAATATCCCAACGCAGCTCCTAGAAGAAACGTGTTTCTGACTCGCTGAATCTCAAAATACATTCAACTCTCTTAGGTGAACGAACGCACAGCAGAGCAGTTTCAAGGAAACGTTTCTCTTGAGTTTTAGACGAAGTTTCCTGCTGTTTAGTACGTATGCCGGCATTGGGCTGGACCTACCGGTTTTGGGATTCTGCACAGAAAGGGTTTGCAAACCGCTGAATCCACACGTGAGTTTAACTCTGTCAGTTGAATGCACACATTGACAACCATTCAGTTTGATAGCACCCTTTTGGTTTTAGAAGCAGATATTTCTCTGTACAGCCTATGGTCCCATTCACTCGGGAATATCCCAACGCAGCTCCTAGAAGAAACGTGTTTCTGACTCGCTGAATCTCAACATAGATTCAACTCTCTTAGGTGAACGAACGCACAGCAGAGCAGTTTCAAGGAAACGTTTCTCCTGAGTTTTAGACGAAGTTTCCTGCTGTTTAGTACGGATGCCGGCATTGGGCTGGACATACCGGTTTTGGGATTCTGCACAGAAAGGGTTTGCAAACCGCTGAATCCACACGTGAGTTTAACTCTGTCAGTTGAATGCACACATTGACAACCATTCAGTTAGATACCACCCTTTTGGTTGTAGGAGCAGATATTTCTCTGTACAGCCTATGGTCCCATTCACTCGGGAATATCCCAACGCAGCTCCTAGAAGAAACGTGTTTCTGACTCGCTGAATCTCAACATAGATTCAACTCTCTTAGGTGAACGAACGCACAGCAGAGCAGTTTCAAGGAAACGTTTCTCCTGAGTCTTAGACGAAGTTTCCTGCTGTTTAGTACGGATGCCGGCATTGGGCTGGAAATACCGGTTTTGGGACTCTGCACAGAAATGGTTTGCAAACCGCTGAATCCACACGTGAGTTTAACTCTGTCAGTTGAATGCACACATTGACAACCATTCAGTTAGATAGCTCCGTTTTGGTTTTAGAAGCAGATATTTCTCTGTACAGCCTATGGTCCCATTCACTCGGGAATATCCCAACGCAGCTCCTAGAAGAAACGTGTTTCTGACTCGCTGAATCTCAACATAGATTCAACTCTCTTAGGTGAACGAACGCACAGCAGAGCAGTTTCAAGGAAACGTTTCTCCTGAGTTTTAGACGAAGTTTCCTGCTGTTTAGTACGGATGCCGGCATTGGGCTGGACATACCGGTTTTGGGATTCTGCACAGAAAGGGTTTGCAAACCGCTGAATCCACACGTGAGTTTAACTCTGTCAGTTGAATGCACACATTGACAACCATTCAGTTAGATACCACCCTTTTGGTTGTAGGAGCAGATATTTCTCTGTACAGCCTATGGTCCCATTCACTCGGGAATATCCCAACGCAGCTCCTAGAAGAAACGTGTTTCTGACTCGCTGAATCTCAACATAGATTCAACTCTCTTAGGTGAACGAACGCACAGCAGAGCAGTTTCAAGGAAACGTTTCTCCTGAGTCTTAGACGAAGTTTCCTGCTGTTTAGTACGGATGCCGGCATTGGGCTGGAAATACCGGTTTTGGGACTCTGCACAGAAATGGTTTGCAAACCGCTGAATCCACACGTGAGTTTAACTCTGTCAGTTGAATGCACACATTGACAACCATTCAGTTAGATAGCTCCGTTTTGTTTTTAGAAGCAGATATTTCTCTGTACAGCCTATGGTCCCATTCACTCGGGAATATCCCAACGCAGCTCCTAGAAGAAACGTGTTTCTGACTCGCTGAATCTCAACATAGATTCAACTCTCTTAGGTGAACGAACGCACAGCAGAGCAGTTTCAAGGAAACGTTTCTCCTGAGTTTTAGACGAAGTTTCCTGCTGTTTAGTACGGATGCCGGCATTGGGCTGGACATACCGGTTTTGGGATTCTGCACAGAAAGGGTTTGCAAACCGCTGAATCCACACGTGAGTTTAACTCTGTCAGTTGAATGCACACATTGACAACCATTCAGTTAGATAGCTCCGTTTTGGTTTTAGAAGCAGATATTTCTCTGTACAGCCTATGGTCCCATTCACTCGGGAATATCCCAACGCACCTCCTAGAAGAAACGTGTTTCTGACTCGCTGAATCTCAACATAGATTCAACTCTCTTAGGTGAACGAACGCACAGCAGAGCAGTTTCAAGGAAACGTTTCTCCTGAGTCTTAGACGAAGTTTCCTGCTGTTTAGTACGTATGCCGGCATTGGGCTGGAAATACCGGTTTTGGGATTCTGCACAGAAAGGGTTTGCAAACCGCTGAATCCACACGTGAGTTTAACTCTGTCAGTTGAATGCACACATTGACAACCATTCAGTTAGATAGCTCCTTTTTGGTTTTAGAAGCAGATATTTCTCTGTACAGCCTATGGTCCCATTCACTCGGGAATATATCAACGCAGCTCCTAGAAGAAACGTGTTTCTGACTCGCTGAATCTCAACATACATTCAACTCTCTTAGGTGAACGAACGCACAGCAGAGCAGTTTCAAGGAAACGTTTCTCCTGAGTTTTAGACGAAGTTTCCTGCTGTTTAGTACGGATGCCGGCATTGGGCTGGACATACCGGTTTTGGGATTCTGCACAGAAATGGTTTGCAAACCGCTGAATCCACACGTGAGTTTAACTCTGTCAGTTGAATGCACACATTGACAGCCATTCAGTTAGATAGCTCCGTTTTGGTTTCAGAAGCAGATATTTCTCTGTACAGCCTATGGTCCCATTCACTCGGGAATATCCCAACGCAGCTCCTAGCATAAACGTGTTTCTGACTCGCTGAATCTCAACATAGTTTCAACTCTCTTAGGTGAACGAACGCACAGCAGAGCAGTTTCAAGGAAACGTTTCTCTTGAGTTTTAGACGAAGTTTCCTGCTGTTTAGTACGATGCCGGCATTGAGCTGGAATTACCGGTTTTGGGATTCTGCACAGAAAGGGTTTGTAAACCGCTGAATCCAAACGTGAGTTTAACTCTGTCAGTTGAATGCACACATTGACAACCATTCAGTTAGATACCACCCTTTTGGTTGTAGGAGCAGATATTTCTCTGTACAGCCTATGGTACCATTCACTCGGGAATATCCCAACGCACCTCCTAGAAGAAACGTGTTTCTGACACTCTGAATCTCAACATAGATTCAACTCTCTTAGGTGATCGAACGCACAGCAGAGCAGTTTCAAGGAAAAGTTTCTCCTGAGTTTTAGACGAAGTTTCCTGCTGTTTAGTATGGATGCCGGCATTGGGCTGGAAATACCGGTTTTGGGATTCTGCACAGAAAGGGTTTGCAAACCGCTGAATCCACACGTGAGTTTAACTCTGTCAGTTGAATGCACACATTGGCAACCATTCAGTTAGATAGCTCCGTTTTGGTTTTAGAAGCAGATATTTCTCTGTACAGCCTATGGTCCCATTCACTCGGGAATATCCCAACGCAGCTCCTAGCATAAACGTGTTTCTGACTCGCTGAATCTCAACATAGTTTCAACTCTCTTAGGAGAACGAACGCACAGCAGAGAAGTTTCAAGGAAACGTTTCTCCTGAGTTTTAGACGAAGTTTCCTGCTGTTTAGTACGGATGCCGGCATTGAGCTGGAATTACCGGTTTTGGGATTCTGCACAGAAAGGGTTTTTAAACCGCTGAATCCACACGTGAGTTTAACTCTGTCAGTTGAATGCACACATTGACAAGCATTCAGTTAGATACCACCCTTTTGGTTGTAGGAGCAGATATTTCTCTGTACAGACTATGGTCCTATTCACTCGGGAATATCCCAACGCAGCTCCTAGAAGAAACGTGTTTCTGACTCGCTGAATCTCAACATAGATTCAACTCTCTTAGGTGAACGAACGCACAGCAGAGCAGTTTCAAGGAAACGTTTCTCCTGAGTTTTAGACGAAGTTTCCTGCTGTTTAGTACGGATGCCGGCATTGGGCTGGAAATACCGGTTTTGGGATTCTGCACAGAAAGGGTTTGCAAACCGCTGAATCCACACGTGAGTTTAACTCCGTCAGTTGAATGCACACATTGACAACCATTCAGTTTGATAGCACACTTTTGGTTTTAGAAGCAGATATTTCTCTGTACAGCCTATGGTCCCATTCACTCGGGAATATCCCAACGCAGCTCCTAGAAGAAACGTGTTTCTGACTCGCTGAATCTCAACATAGATTCAACTCTCTTAGGTGAACGAACGCACAGAAGAGCAGTTTCAAGGAAACGTTTCTCCTGAGTTTTAGACTAAGTTTCCTGCTGTTTAGTACGTATGCCGGCATTGGGCTGGAAATACCGGTTTTGGGATTCTGCACAGAAAGGGTTTGCAAACCGCTGAATCCACACGTGAGTTTAACTCTGTCAGTTGAATGCACACATTGACAACCATTCAGTTAGATAGCTCCGTTTTGGTTTTAGAAGCAGATATTTCTCTGTACAGCCTATGGTCCCATTCACTCGGGAATATCCCTACGCAGCTCCTAGAAGAAACGTGTTTCTGACTCGCTGAATCTCAACACAGATTCAACTCTCTTAGGTGAAAGAACGCACAGCAGAGCAGTTTCAAGGAAACGTTTCTCCTGAGTTTTAGACGAAGTTTCCTGCTGTTTAGTACGTATGCCGGCATTGGGCTGGAAATACCGGTTTTGGGATTCTGCACAGAAAGGGTTTGCAAACCGCTGAATCCACACGTGAGTTTAACTCTGTCAGTTGAATGCACACATTGACAACCATTCAGTTAGATAGCACACTTTTGGTTTTAGAAGCAGATATTTCTCTGTACAGCCTATGGTCCCATTCACTCGGGAATATCCCAACGCAGGTCCGAGAAGAAACGTGTTTCTGACTCGCTGAATCTCAACATAGATTCAACTCTCTTAGGTGAACGAAAGCACAGCAGAGCAGTTTCAAGGAAACGTTTCTCCTGAGTTTTAGACGAAGTTTCCTGCTGTTTAGTACGGATTCCGGCATTGGGCTGGACATACCGGTTTTGGGATTCTGCACAGAAATGGTTTGCAAACCGCTGAATCCACACGTGAGTTTAACTCTGTCAGTTGAATGCACACATTGACAACCATTCAGTTAGATAGCTCCGTTTTGGTTTTAGAAGCAGATATTTCTCTGTACAGCCTATGGTCCCATTCACTCGGGAATATCCCAACGCAGCTCCTAGAAGAAACGTGTTTCTGACTCGCTGAGTCTCAACATAGATTCAACTCTCTTAGGTGAACGAACGCACAGCAGAGCAGTTTCAAGGAAACGTTTCTCCTGAGTTTTAGACGAAGTTTCCTGCTGTTTAGTACGGATGCCGGCATTGGGCTGGACATACCGGTTTTGGGATTCTGCACAGAAATGGTTTGCAAACCGCTGAATCCACACGTGAGTTTAACTCTGTCAGTTGAATGCACACATTGACAACCATTCAGTTAGATAGCTCCGTTTTGGTTTCAGAAGCAGATATTTCTCTGTACAGCCTATGGTCCCATTCACTCGGGAATATCCCAACGCAGCTCCTAGCATAAACGTGTTTCTGACTCGCTGAATCTCAACATAGTTTCAACTCTCTTAGGTGAACGAACGCACAGCAGAGCAGTTTCAAGGAAAGGTTTCTCCTGAGTTTTAAACGAAGTTTCCTGCTGTTTAGTACGGATGCCGGCATTGAGCTGGAATTACCGGTTTTGGGATTCTGCACAGAAAGGGTTTGTAAACCGCTGAATCCAAACGTGAGTATAACTCTGTCAGTTGTATGCACACATTGACAACCATTCAGTTAGATACCACCCTTTTGGTTGTAGGAGCAGATATTTCTCTGTACAGCCTATGGTCCCATTCACTCGGGAATATCCCAACGCACCTCCTAGAAGAAACGTGTTTCTGACTCGCTGAATCTCAACATAGATTCAACTCTCTTAGGTGATCGAACGCACAGCAGAGCAGTTTCAAGGAAAGGTTTCTCCTGAGTTTTAGACGAAGTTTCCTGCTGTTTAGTACGTATGCCGGCATTGGGCTGGAAATACCGGTTTTGGGATTCTGCACAGAAAGGGTTTGCAAACCGCTGAATCCACACGTGAGTTTAACTCTGTCAGTTGAATGCACACATTGACAACCATTCAGTTAGATAGCACACTTTTGGTTTTAGAAGCAGATATTTCTCTGTACAGCCTATGGTCCCATTCACTCGGGAATATCCCAACGCAGCTCCTAGAAGAAACGTGTTTCTGACTCGCTGAGTCTCAACATAGATTCAACTCTCTTAGGGGAACGAACGCACAGCAGAGCAGTTTCAAGGAAACGTTTCTCCTGAGTTTTAGACGAAGTTTCCTGCTGTTTAGTACGGATGCCGGCAATGGGCTGGACATACCGGTTTTGGGATTCTGCACAGAAATGGTTTGCAAACCGCTGAATCCACACGTGAGTTTAACTCTGTCAGTTGAATGCACACATTGACAACCATTCAGTTAGATAGCTCCGTTTTGGTTTCAGAAGCAGATATTTCTCTGTACAGCCTATGGTCCCATTCACTCGGGAATATCCCAACGCAGCTACTTGCATAAACGTGTTTCTGATTCGCTGAATCTCAACATAGTTTCAACTCTCTTAGGTGAACGAACGCACAGCAGAGCAGTTTCAAGGAAACGTTTCTCCTGAGTTTTAGACGAAGTTTCCTGCTGTTTAGTACGGATGCCGGCATTGAGCTGGAATTACCGGTTTTGGGATTCTGCACAGAAAGGGTTTGTAAACCGCTGAATCCAAACGTGAGTATAACTCTGTCAGTTGTATGCACACATTGACAACCATTCAGATAGATACCACCCTTTTGGGTGTAGGAGCAGATATTTCTCTGTACAGCCTATGGTCCCATTCACTCGGGAATATCCCAGCGCAGCTCCTAGAAGAAACGTGTTTCTGACTCGCTGAATGTCAACATAGATTCAACTCTCTTAGGTGAACGAACGCACAGCAGAGCAGTTTCAAGGAAAGGTTTCTCCTGAGTTTTAGACGAAGTTTCCTGCTGTTTAGTACGGATGCCGGCATTGGGCTGGACATACCTGTTTTGGGATTCTGCACAGAAAGGGTTTGCAAGCCGCTGAATCCACACGTGAGTTTAACTCTGTCAGTTGAATGCACACATTGACAACCATTCAGTTTGATAGCACCCTTTTGGTTTTAGAAGCAGATATTTCTCTGTACAGCCTATGGTCCCATTCACTCGGGAATATCCCAACGCACCTATTTGAAGAAACGTGTTTCTGACTCGCTGAATCTCAACATAGATTCAATTCTCTTAGGTGAACGAACACACAGCAGAGCAGTTTCAAGGAAACCTTTCTCCTGAGTTTTAGACGAAGTTTCCTCCTGTTTAGTACGGATGCCGGCATTGGGCTGGACATACCGGTTTTGGGATTCTGCACAGAAATGGTTTGCAAACCGCTGAATCCACACGTGAGTTTAACTCTGTCAGTTGAATGCACACATTGACAACCATTCCGTTAGATAGCTCCGTTTTGGTTTTAGAAGCAGATATTTCTCTGTACAGCCTATGGTCCCATTCACTCGGGAATATCCCAACGCAGCTCCTAGAAGAAACGTGTTTCTGACTCGCTGAATCTCAACACAGATTCAACTCTCTTAGGTGAAAGAACGCACAGCAGAGCAGTTTCAAGGAAACGTTTCTCCTGAGTTTTAGACGAAGTTTCCTGCTGTTTAGTACGTATGCCGGCATTGGGCTGGAAATACCGGTTTTGGGATTCTGCACAGAAAGGGTTTGCAAACCGCTGAATCCACACGTGAGTTTAACTCTGTCAGTTGAATGCACACATTGACAACCATTCAGTTAGATAGCACACTTTTGGTTTTAGAAGCAGATATTTCTCTGTACAGCCTATGGTCCCATTCACTCGGGAATATCCCAACGCAGCTCCTAGAAGAAACGTGTTTCTGACTCGCTGAGTCTCAACATAGATTCAACTCTCTTAGGGGAACGAACGCACAGCAGAGCAGTTTCAAGGAAACGTTTCTCCTGAGTTTTAGACGAAGTTTCCTGCTGTTTAGTACGGATGCCGGCAATGGGCTGGACATACCGGTTTTGGGATTCTGCACAGAAATGGTTTGCAAACCGCTGAATCCACACGTGAGTTTAACTCTGTCAGTTGAATGCACACATTGACAACCATTCAGTTAGATAGCTCCGTTTTGGTTTCAGAAGCAGATATTTCTCTGTACAGCCTATGGTCCCATTCACTCGGGAATATCCCAACGCAGCTACTTGCATAAACGTGTTTCTGATTCGCTGAATCTCAACATAGTTTCAACTCTCTTAGGTGAACGAACGCACAGCAGAGCAGTTTCAAGGAAACGTTTCTCCTGAGTTTTAGACGAAGTTTCCTGCTGTTTAGTATGGATGCCGGCATTGAGCTGGAAATACCGGTTTTGGGATTCTGCACAGAAAGGGTTTGCAAACCGCTGAATCCACACGTGAGTTTAACTCTGTCAGTTGAATGCACACATTGACAACCATTCAGTTAGATACCACCCTTTTGGTTTTAGAAGCAGATATTTCTCTGTACAGCCTATTGTCCCATTCACTCGGGAATATTCCAACGCAGCTCCTAGAAGAAACGTGTTTCTGTCTCGCTGAATCTCAACATAGATTCAACTCTCTTAGGTGAACGAACGCACAGCAGAGCAGTTTCAAGGAAACGTTTCTCCTGAGTTTTAGACGAAGTTTCCTGCTGTTTAGTACGTATGCCGGCATTGGGCTGGAAATACCGGTTTTGGGATTCTGCACAGAAAGGGTGTGCAAACCGCTGAATCCACACGTGAGTTTAACTCTGTCAGTTGAATGCACACATTGACAACCATTCAGTTTGATAGCACACTTTTGGTTTTAGAAGCAGATATTTCTCTGTACAGCCTATGGTCCCATTCACTCGGGAATATCCCAACGCAGCTCCTAGAAGAAACGTGTTTCTGACTCGCTGAATCTCAACATAGATTCAACTCTCTTAGGTGAACGAACGCACAGCAGAGCAGTTTCAAGGAAACGTTTCTCCTGAGTCTTAGACGAAGTTTCCTGCTGTTTAGTAGGTATGCCGGCATTGGGCTGCAAATACCGGTTTTCGGATTCTGCACAGAAAGGGTTTGCAAACCGCTGAATCCACACGTGAGTTTAACTCTGTCAGTTGAATGCACACATTGACAACCATTCAGTTTGATAGCACAGTTTTGGTTTTAGAAGCAGATATTTCTCTGTACAGCCTATGGTCCCATTCACTCGGGAATATCCCAACGCAGCTCCTAGAAGAAACGTGTTTCTGACTCGCTGAATCTCAACATAGATTCAACTCTCTTAGGTGAACGAACGCACAGCAGAGCAGTTTCAAGGAAACGTTTCTCCTGAGTCTTAGACGAAGTTTCCTGCAGTTTAATGCGTATGCCGGCATTGGGCTGGAAATACCGGTTTTGGGATTCTGCACAGAAAGGGTTTGCAAACCGCTGAATCCACACGTGAGTTTAACTCTGTCAGTTGAATGCACACATTGACAACCATTCAGTTAGATAGCTCCGTTTTGGTTTTAGAAGCAGATATTTCTCTGTACAGCCTATGGTCCCATTCACTCGGGAATATCCCAACGCATTTCCTAGCATAAACGTTTTTCTGACTCGCTGAATCTCAACATAGATTCAACTCTCTTAGGTGAACGAACGCACAGCAGAGCAGTTTCAAGGAAACGTTTCTCCTGAGTTTTTGACGAAGTTTCCTGCTGTTTAGTACGGATGCCGGCATTGGGCTGGAAATACCGGTTTTGGGATTCTGCACAGAAAGGGTTTGCAAACCGCTGAATCCACACGTGAGTTTAACTCTGTCAGTTGAATGGACACATTGACAACCATTCAGTTAGATAGCTCCGTTTTGGTTTTAGAAGCAGATATTTCTCTGTACAGCCTATGGTCCCATTCACTCGGGAATATCCTAATGCAGCTCCTAGAAGAAACGTGTTTCTGACTCGCTGAATCTCAACATAGATTCAACTCTCTTAGGTGAACGAACGCACAGCAGAGAAGTTTCAAGGAAACGTTTCTCCTGAGTTTTAGACGAAGCTTCCTACTGTTTAGTACGGATGCCGGCATTGGGCTGGACATACTGGTTTTGGGATTCTGCACAGAAATGGTTTACAAACCGCTGAATCCACACGTGAGTTTAACTCTGTCAGTTGAATGCACACATTGACAACCATTCAGTTAGATAGCACCGTTTTGGTTTTAGAAGCAGATATTTCTCTGTACATCCTATGTTCCCATTCACTCGGGAATATCCCAACGCAGCTCCTAGAAGAAACGTGTTTCTGACTCGCTGAATCTCAACATAGATTCAACTCTCTTAGGTGAACGAACGCACAGCAGAGCAGTTTCAAGGAAACGTTTCTCCTGAGTTTTAGACGAAGTTTCCTGCTGTTTAGTACGTATGCCGGCATTGGGCTGGAAATACCGGTTTTGAGATTCTGCACAGAAAGGGTTTGCAAACCGCTGAATCCACACGTGAGTTTAACTCTGTCAGTTGAATGCACACATTGACAACCATTCAGTTTGATAGCACACTTTTGGTTTTAGAAGCAGATATTTCTCTGTACAGCCTATGGTCCCATTCACTCGGGAATATCCCAACGCAGCTCCTAGAAGAAACGTGTTTCTGACTCGCTGAATCTCAACATAGATTCAACTCTCTTAGGTGAACGAACGCACAGCAGAGAAGTTTCAAGGAAACGTTTCTCCTGAGTTTTAGACGAAGCTTCCTACTGTTTAGTACGGATGCCGGCATTGGGCTGGACATAACGGTTTTGGGATTCTGCACAGAAATGGTTTACAAACCGCTGAATGCACACGTGAGTTTAACTCTGTCAGTTGAATACACACATTGACAACCAGTCAGTTAGATAGCACCGTTTTGGTTTTAGAAGCAGATATTTCTCTGTACATCCTATGTTCCCATTCACCCGGGAATATCCCAACGCAGCTCCTAGAAGAAACGTGTTTCTGACTCGCTGAATCTCAACATAGATTCAACTCTCTTAGGTGAACGAACGCACAGCAGAGCAGTTTCAAGGAAACGTTTCTCCTGAGTTTTAGACGAAGTTTCCTGCTGTTTAGTACGGATGCCGGCATTGGGCTGGACATACCGGTTTTGGGATTCTGCACAGAAAGGGTTTGCAAACCGCTGAATCCACACGTGAGTTTAACTCTGTCAGTTGAATGCACACATTGACAACCATTCAGTTTGATAGCACACTTTTGGTTTTAGAAGCAGATATTTCTCTGTACAGCCTATGGTCCCATTCACTCGGGAATATCCCAACGCAGCTCCTAGAAGTAACGTGTTTCTGACTCGCTGAATCTCAACATAGATTCAACTCTCTTAGGTGAACGAACGCACAGCAGAGCAGTTTCAAGGAAACGTTTCTCCTGAGTTTTAGACGAAGTTTCCTGCTGTTTAGTACGGATGCCGGCATTGGGCTGGAAATACCGGTTTTGGGATTCTGCACAGAAAGGGTTTGCAAACCGCTGAATCCACACGTGAGTTTAACTCTGTCAGTTGAATGCACACATTGACAACCATTCAGTTTGATAGCACACTTTTGATTTTAGAAGCAGATATTTCTCTGTACAGCCTATGGTCCCATTCACTCGGGAATATCCCAACGCAGCTCCTAGAAGAAACGTGTTTCTGACTCGCTGAATCTCAACATAGATTCAACTCTCTTAGGTGAACGAACGCACAGCAGAGCAGTTTCAAGGAAACGTTTCTCCTGAGTCTTAGACGAAGTTTCCTGCTGTTTAGTACGTATGCCGGCATTGGGCTGGAAATACCGGTTTTGGGATTCTGCACAGAAAGGGTTTGCAAACCGCTGAATCCACACGTGAGTTTAACTCTGTCAGTTGAATGCACACGTTGACAACCATTCAGTTAGATAGCTCCGTTTTGGTTTTAGAAGCAGATATTTCTCTGTACAGCCTATGGTCCCATTCACTCGGGAATATCCCAACGCAGCTCCTAGAAGAAACGTGTTTCTGACTCGCTGAATCTCAACATAGATTCAACTCTCTTAGGTGAACGAACGCACAGCAGAGCAGTTTCAAGGAAACGTTTCTCCTGAGTTTTAGACGAAGTTTCCTGCTGTTTAGTACGGATGCTGGCATTGGGCAGGACATACCGGTTTTGGGATGCTGCACAGAAAGGGTTTGCAAACCGCTGAATCCACACGTGAGTTTAACTCTGTCAGTTGAATGCACACATTGACAACCATTCAGTTTGATAGCACACTTTTGGTTTTAGAAGCAGATATTTCTCTGTACAGCCTATGGTCCCATTCACTCGGGAATATCCCAACGCAGCTCCTAGAAGTAACGTGTTTCTGACTCGCTGAATCTCAACATAGATTCAACTCTCTTAGGTGAAGGAACGCACAGCAGAGCAGTTTCATGGAAACGTTTCTCCTGAGTTTTAGACGAAGTTTCCTGCTGTTTAGTACGTATGCCGGCATTGGGCTGGAAATACCGGTTTTGGGATTCTGCACAGAAAGGGTTTGCAAACCGCTGAATCCACACGTGAGTTTAACTCTGTCAGTTGAATGCACACGTTGACAACCATTCAGTTAGATAGCTCCGTTTTGGTTTTAGAAGCAGATATTTCTCTGTACAGCCTATGGTCCCATTCACTCGGGAATATCCCAACGCAGCTCCTAGAAGAAACGTGTTTCTGACTCGCTGAATCTCAACATAGATTCAACTCTGTTAGGTGAACGAACGCACAGCAGACCACTTTCAAGGAAACGTTTCTCCTGAGTTTTAGACGAAGTTTCCTGCTGTTTAGTATGGATGCCGGCATTGGGCTGGACATACCGGTTTTGGGATGCTGCACAGAAAGGGTTTGCAAACCGCTGAATCCACACGTGAGTTTAACTCTGTCAGTTGAATGCACACATTGACAACCATTCAGTTAGATAGCTCCGTTTTGGTTTTAGAAGCAGATATTTCTCTGTACAGCCTATGGTCCCATTCACTCGGGAATATCCCAACGCAGCTCCTAGAAGAAACGTGTTTCTGACTCGCTGAATCTCAACATAGATTCAACTCTCTTAGGTGAACGAACGCACAGCAGAGCAGTTTCAAGGAAACGTTTCTCCTGAGTCTTAGACGAAGTTTCCTGCTGTTTAGTACGGATGCCGGCATTGGGCTGGAAATACCGGTTTTGTGATTCTGCACAGAAAGGGTTTGCAAACCGCTGAATCCACAGGTGAGTTTAACTCTGTCAGTTGAATGCACACATTGACAAACATTGAGTTAGATAGCTCCGTTTTGGTTTTAGAAGCAGATATTTCTCTGTACAGCCTATGGTCCCATTCACTCGGGAATATCCCAACGCAGCTACTAGAAGAAACGTGTTTCTGACTCGCTAAATCTCAACATAGATTCAACTCTCTTAGGTGAACGAACGCACAGCAGAGCAGTTTCAAGGAAACGTTTCTCCTGAGTTTTAGACGAAGTTTCCTGCTGTTTAGTACGTATGCCGGCATTGGGCTGGAAATACCGGTTTTGGGATTCTGCACAGAAAGGGTTTGCAAACCGCTGAATCCACACGTGAGTTTAACTCTGTCAGTTGAATGCACACATTGACAACCATTCAGTTTGATAGCACACTTTTGGTTTTAGAAGCAGATATTTCTCTGTACAGCCTATGGTCCCATTCACTCGGGAATATCCCAACGCAGCTCCTAGAAGAAACGTGTTTCTGACTCGCTGAATCTCAACATAGATTCAACTCTCTTAGGTGAACGAAAGCACAGCAGAGCAGTTTCAAGGAAACGTTTCTCCTGAGTTTTAGACGAAGTTTCCTGCTGTTTAGTACGGATGCCGGCATTGGGCTGGACATACCGGTTTTGGGATTCTGCACAGAAAGGGTTTGCAAACCGCTGAATCCACACGTGAGTTTAACTCTGTCAGTTGAATGCACACATTGACAACCCTTCAGTTTGATAGCACACTTTTGGTTTTAGAAGCAGATATTTCTCTGTACAGCCTATGGTCCCATTCACTCGGGAATATCCCAACGCAGCTCCTAGAAGAAACGTGTTTCTGACTCGCTGAATCTCAACACAGATTCAACTCTCTTAGGTGAACGAACGCACAGCAGAGCAGTTTCAAGGAAACGTTTCTCCTGAGTTTTAGACGAAGTTTCCTGCTGTTTAGTACGGATGCCGGCATTGGGCTGGACATACCGGTTTTGGGATTCTGCACAGAAAGGGTTTGCAAACCGCTGAATCCACACGTGAGTTTAACTCTGTCAGTTGAATGCACACATTGACAACCATTCAGTTAGATAGCTCCGTTTTGGTTTTAGAAGCAGATATTTCTCTGTACAGCCTATGGTCCCATTCACTCGGGAATATCCCAACGCAGCTCCTAGAAGAAACGTGTTTCTGACTCGCTGAATCTCAACATAGATTCAACTCTCTTAGGTGAACGAACGCACAGCAGAGCAGTTTCAAGGAAACGTTTCTCCTGAGTTTTAGAAGAAGTTTCCTGCTGTTTAGTACGTATGCCGGCATTGGGCTGGAAATACCGGTTTTGGGATTCTGCACAGAAAGGGTTTGCAAACCGCTGAATCCACACGTGAGTTTAACTCTGTCAGTTGAATGCACATATTGACAACCATTCAGTTAGATAGCTCCGTTTTGGTTTTAGAAGCAGATATTTCTCTGTACAGCCTATGGTCCCATTCACTCGGGAATATCCCAACACAGCTCCTAGAAGAAACGTGTTTCTGACTCACTGAATCTCAACATAGATTCAACTCTCTTAGGTGAACGAACGCACAGCAGAGCAGTTTCAAGGAAACGTTTCTCCTGAGACTTAGAAGAAGTTACCTGCTGTTTAGTACGTATGCCGGCATTGGGCTGGAAATACCGGTTTTGGGATTCTGCACAGAAAGGGTTTGCAAACCGCTGAATCCACACGTGAGTTTAACTCTGTCAGTTGAATGCACACATTGACAACCATTCAGTTAGATAGCTCCGTTTTGGTTTTAGAAGCAGATATTTCTCTGTACAGCCTATGGTCCCATTCACTCGGGAATATCCCAACGCAGCTCCTAGAAGAAACGTGTTTCTGACTCGCTAAATCTCAACATAGATTCAACTCTCTTAGGTGAACGAACGCACAGCAGAGCAGTTTCAAGGAAACGTTTCTCCTGAGTCTTAGACGAAGTTTCCTGCTGTTTAGTACGGATGCCGGCATTGGGCTGGAAATACCGGTTTTGGGATTCTGCACAGAAAGGTTTTGCAAACCGCTGAATCCACACGTGAGTTTAACTCTGTCAGTTGAATGCACACATTGACAACCATTCAGTTTGATAGCACACTTTTGGTTTTAGAAGCAGATATTTCTCTGTACAGCCTATGGTCCCATTCACTCGGGAATATCCCAACGCAGCTCCTAGAAGAAACGTGTTTCTGACTCGCTGAATCTCAACATAGATTCAACTCTCTTAGGTGAACGAACGCACAGCAGAGCAGTTTCAAGGAAACGTTTCTCCTGAGTCTTAGACGAAGTTTCCTGCTGTTTAGTACGTATGCCGGCATTGGGCTGGAAATACCGGTTTTGGGATTCTGCACAGAAAGGGTTTGCAAACCGCTGAATCCACACGTGAGTTTAACTCTGTCAGTTGAATGCACACATTAACAACCATTCAGTTAGATAGCTCCGTTTTGGTTTTAGAAGCAGATATTTCTCTGTACAGCCTATGGTCCCATTCACTCGGGAATATCCCAACGCAGCTCCTAGAAGAAACTTGTTTCTGACTCGCTGAATCTCAACATAGATTCAACTCTCTTAGGTGAACGAACGCACAGCAGAGCAGTTTCAAGGAAACGTTTCTCCTGAGTTTTAGACGAAGTTTCCTGCTGTTTAGTTCGTATGCCGGCATTGGGCTGGAAATACCGGTTTTGGGATTCTGCACAGAAATGGTTTGCAAACCGCTGAATCCACACGTGAGTTTAACTCTGTCAGTTGAATGCACACATTGACAACCATTCAGTTTGATAGCACACTTTTGGTTTTAGAAGCAGATATTTCTCTGTACTGCCTATGGTCCCATTCACTCGGGAATATCCCAACGCAGCTCCTAGAAGAAACGTGTTTCTGACTCGCTGAATCTCAACATAGATTCAACTCTCTTAGGTGAACGAACGCACAGCAGAGCAGTTTCAAGGAAACGTTTCTCCTGAGTTTTAGACGAAGTTTTCTGCTGTTTAGTACGGATGCCGGCATTGGGCTGGAAATACCGGTTTTGGGATTCTGCACAGAAAGGGTTTGCAAACCGCTGAATCCACACGTGAGTTTAACTCTGTCAGTTGAATGCACACATTGACAACCATTCAGTTTGATAGCACACTTTTGGTTTTAGAAGCAGATATTTCTCTGTACAGCCTATGGTCCCATTCACTCGGGAATATCCCAACACAGCTCCTAGAAGAAACGTGTTTCTGACTCGCTGAATCTCAACATAGATTCAACTCTCTTAGGTGAACGAACGCACAGCAGAGCAGTTTCAAGGAAACGTTTCTCCTGAGTCTTAGAAGAAGTTACCTGCTGTTTAGTACGTATGCCGGCATTGGGCTGGAAATACCGGTTTTCGGATTCTGCACAGAAAGGGTTTGCAAACCGCTGAATCCACACGTGAGTTTAACTCTGTCAGTTGAATGCACACATTGACAACCATTCAGTTAGATAGCTCCGTTTTGGTTTTAGAAGCAGATATTTCTCTGTACAGCCTATGGTCCCATTCACTCGGGAATATCCCAACGCAGCTCCTAGAAGAAACGTGTTTCTGACTCGCTAAATCTCAACATAGATTCAACTCTCTTAGGTGAACGAAGGCACAGCAGAGCAGTTTCAAGGAAACGTTTCTCCTGAGTTTTAGACGAAGTTTCCTGCTGTTTAGTACGGATGCTGGAATTGGGCTGGACATACCGGTTTTGGGATTCTGCACAGAAAGGGTTTGCAAACCGCTGAATCCACACGTGAGTTTAACTCTGTCAGTTGAATGCACACATTGACAACCATTCACTTTGATAGCACCCTTTTGGTTTTAGAAGCAGATATTTCTCTGTACAGCCTATGGTCCCATTCACTCGGGAATATCCCAACGCAGCTCCTAGAAGAAACGTGTTTCTGACTCGCTGAATCTCAACATAGATTCAACTCTCTTAGGTGAACGAACGCACAGCAGAGCAGTTTCAAGGAAACGTTTCTCCTGAGTCTTAGAAGAAGTTACCTGCTGTTTAGTACGTATGCCGGCATTGGGCTGGAAATACCGGTTTTGGGATTCTGCACAGAAAGGGTTTGCAAACCGCTGAATCCACACGTGAGTTTAACTCTGTCAGTTGAATGCACACATTGACAACCATTCAGTTAGATAGCTCCGTTTTGGTTTTAGAAGCAGATATTTCTCTGTACAGCCTATGGTCCCATTCACTCGGGAATATCCCAACGCAGCTCCTAGAAGAAACGCGTTTCTGACTCGCTAAATCTCAACATAGATTCAACTCTCTTAGGTGAACGAACGCACAGCAGAGCAGTTTCAAGGAAACGTTTCTCCTGAGTTTTAGGCGAAGTTTCCTGCTGTTTACTACGGATGCCGGAATTGGGCTGGACATACCGGTTTTGGGATTCTGCACAGAAAGGGTTTGCAAACCGCTGAATCCACACGTGAGTTTAACTCTGTCAGTTGAATGCACACATTGACAACCATTCACTTTGATAGCACCCTTTTGGTTTTAGAAGCAGATATTTCTCTGTGCAGCCTATGGTCCCATTCACTCGGGAATATCCCAATGCAGCTCCTAGAAGAAACGTGTTTCTGACTCGCTGAATCTCAACATAGATTCAACTCTCTTAGGTGAACGAACGCACAGCAGAGCAGTTTCAAGGAATCGTTTCTCCTGAGTCTTAGAAGAAGTTACCTGCTGTTTAGTACGTATGCCGGCATTGGGCTGGAAATACCGGTTTTCGGATTCTGCACAGAAAGGGTTTGCAAACCGCTGAATCCACACGTGAGTTTAACTCTGTCAGTTGAATGCACACATTGACAACCATTCAGTTAGATAGCTCCGTTTTGGTTTTAGAAGCAGATATTTCTCTGTACAGCCTATGGTCCCATTCACTCGGGAATATCCCAACGCAGCTCCTAGAAGAAACGTGTTTCTGACTCGCTAAATCTCAACATAGATTCAACTCTCTTAGGTGAACGAACGCACAGCAGAGCAGTTTCAAGGAAACGTTTCTCCTGAGTTTTAGACGAAGTTTCCTGCTGTTTAGTACGGATGCCGGAATTGGGCTGGACATACCGGTTTTGGGATTCTGCACAGAAAGGGTTTGCAAACCGCTGAATCCACACGTGAGTTTAACTCTGTCAGTTGAATGCACACATTGACAACCATTCACTTTGATAGCACCCTTTTGGTTTTAGAAGCAGATATTTCTCTGTGAAGCCTATTGTCCCATTCACTCGGGAATATCCCAACGCAGCTCCTAGAAGAAACGTGTTTCTGACTCGCTGAATCTCAACATAGATTCAACTCTCTTAGGTGAACGAACGCACAGCAGAGCAGTTTCAAGGAAACGTTTCTCCTGAGTTTTAGAAGAAGTTTCCTGCTGTTTAGTACGGATGCCGGCATTGGGCTGGATATACCGGTTTTGGGAATCTGCACAGAAAGTGTTTGCAAACCGCTGAATCCACACGTGAGTTTAACTCTGTCAGTTGAATGCACACATTGACAACCATTCAGTTTGATAGCACCCTTTTGGTTTTAGAAGCAGATATTTCTCTGTACAGCCTATGGTCCCATTCACTCGGGAATATCCCAACGCAGCTCCTAGAAGAAACGTGTTTCTCACTCGCTGAATCTCAACATAGATTCAACTCTCTTAGGTGAACGAACGCACAGCAGAGCAGTTTCAAGGAAACGTTTCTCCTGAGTTTTAGACGAAGTTTCCTGCTGTTTAGTACGGATGCCGGCATTGGGCTGGACATACCGGTTTTGGGATTCTGCACAGAAAGGGTTTGCAAACCGCTGAATCCACACGTGAGTTTAACTCTGTCAGTTGAATGCACACATTGACAACCATTCAGTTTGATAGCACCCTTTTGGTTTTAGAAGCAGATATTACTCTGTACAGCCTATGGTCCCATTCACTCGGGAATATCCCAACGCAGCTCCTAGAAGAAACGTGTTTCTGACTCGCTGAATCTCAACATAGATTCAACTCTCTTAGGTGAACGAACGCACAGCAGAGCAGTTTCAAGGAAACGTTTCTCCTGAGTCTTAGAAGAAGTTACCTGCTGTTTAGTACGTATGCCGGCATTGGGCTGGAAATACCGGTTTTCGGATTCTGCACAGAAAGGGTTTGCAAACCGCTGAATCCACACGTGAGTTTAACTCTGTCAGTTGAATGCACACATTGACAACCATTCAGTTAGATAGCTCCGTTTTGGTTTTAGAAGCAGATATTTCTCTGTACAGCCTATGGTCCCATTCACTCGGGAATATCCCAACGCAGCTCCTAGAAGAAACGTGTTTCTGACTCGCTGAGTCTCAACATAGATTCAACTCTCTTAGGGGAACGAACGCACAGCAGAGCAGTTTCAAGGAAACGTTTCTCCTGAGTTTTAGACGAAGTTTCCTGCTGTTTAGTACGGATGCCGGCAATGGGCTGGACATACCGGTTTTGGGATTCTGCACAGAAATGGTTTGCAAACCGCTGAATCCACACGTGAGTTTAACTCTGTCAGTTGAATGCACACATTGACAACCATTCCGTTAGATAGCTCCGTTTTGGTTTTAGAAGCAGATATTTCTCTGTACAGCCTATGGTCCCATTCACTCGGGAATATCCCAACGCAGCTCCTAGAAGAAACGTGTTTCTGACTCGCTGAATCTCAACACAGATTCAACTCTCTTAGGTGAAAGAACGCACAGCAGAGCAGTTTCAAGGAAACGTTTCTCCTGAGTTTTAGACGAAGTTTCCTGCTGTTTAGTACGTATGCCGGCATTGGGCTGGAAATACCGGTTTTGGGATTCTGCACAGAAAGGGTTTGCAAACCGCTGAATCCACACGTGAGTTTAACTCTGTCAGTTGAATGCACACATTGACAACCATTCAGTTAGATAGCACACTTTTGGTTTTAGAAGCAGATATTTCTCTGTACAGCCTATGGTCCCATTCACTCGGGAATATCCCAACGCAGCTCCTAGAAGAAACGTGTTTCTGACTCGCTGAGTCTCAACATAGATTCAACTCTCTTAGGGGAACGAACGCACAGCAGAGCAGTTTCAAGGAAACGTTTCTCCTGAGTTTTAGACGAAGTTTCCTGCTGTTTAGTACGGATGCCGGCAATGGGCTGGACATACCGGTTTTGGGATTCTGCACAGAAATGGTTTGCAAACCGCTGAATCCACACGTGAGTTTAACTCTGTCAGTTGAATGCACACATTGACAACCATTCAGTTAGATAGCTCCGTTTTGGTTTCAGAAGCAGATATTTCTCTGTACAGCCTATGGTCCCATTCACTCGGGAATATCCCAACGCAGCTACTTGCATAAACGTGTTTCTGATTCGCTGAATCTCAACATAGTTTCAACTCTCTTAGGTGAACGAACGCTCAGCAGAACAGTTTCAAGGAAACGTTTCTCCTGAGTTTCAGACGAAGTTTCCTGCTGTTTAGTACGGATGCCGGCATTGAGCTGGAATTACCGGTTTTGGGATTCTGCACAGAAAGGGTTTGTAAACCGCTGAATCCAAACGTGAGTATAACTCTGTCAGTTGTATGCACACATTGACAACCATTCAGTTAGATACCACCCTTTTGGGTGTAGGAGCAGATATTTCTCTGTACAGCCTATGGTCCCATTCACTCGGGAATATCCCAACGCAGCTCCTAGAAGAAACGTGTTTCTGACTCGCTGAATGTCAACATAGATTCAACTCTCTTAGGTGAACGAACGCACAGCAGAGCAGTTTCAAGGAAAGGTTTCTCCTGAGTTTTAGACGAAGTTTCCTGCTGTTTAGTACGGATGCCGGCATTGGGCTGGACATACCTGTTTTGGGATTCTGCAAAGAAAGGGTTTGCAAGCCGCTGAATCCACACGTGAGTTTAACTCTGTCAGTTGAATGCACACATTGACAACCATTCAGTTTGATAGCACCCTTTTGGTTTTAGAAGCAGATATTTCTCTGTACAGCCTATGGTCCCATTCACTCGGGAATATCCCAACGCACCTATTTGAAGAAACGTGTTTCTGACTCGCTGAATCTCAACATAGATTCAATTCTCTTAGGTGAACGAAGGCACAGCAGAGCAGTTTCAAGGAAACCTTTCTCCTGAGTTTTAGACGAAGTTTCCTCCTGTTTAGTACGGATGCCGGCATTGGGCTGGACATACCGGTTTTGGGATTCTGCACAGAAATGGTTTGCAAACCGCTGAATCCACACGTGAGTTTAACTCTGTCAGTTGAATGCACACATTGACAACCATTCCGTTAGATAGCTCCGTTTTGGTTTTAGAAGCAGATATTTCTCTGTACAGCCTATGGTCCCATTCACTCGGGAATATCCCAACGCAGCTCCTAGAAGAAACGTGTTTCTGACTCGCTGAATCTCAACACAGATTCAACTCTCTTAGGTGAAAGAACGCACAGCAGAGCAGTTTCAAGGAAACGTTTCTCCTGAGTTTTAGACGAAGTTTCCTGCTGTTTAGTACGTATGCCGGCATTGGGCTGGAAATACCGGTTTTGGGATTCTGCACAGAAAGGGTTTGCAAACCGCTGAATCCACACGTGAGTTTAACTCTGTCAGTTGAATGCACACATTGACAACCATTCAGTTAGATAGCACACTTTTGGTTTTAGAAGCAGATATTTCTCTGTACAGCCTATGGTCCCATTCACTCGGGAATATCCCAACGCAGCTCCTAGAAGAAACGTGTTTCTGACTCGCTGAGTCTCAACATAGATTCAACTCTCTTAGGTGAACGAACGCACAGCAGAGCAGTTTCAAGGAAACGTTTCTCCTGAGTTTTAGACGAAGTTTCCTGCTGTTTAGTACGGATGCCGGCAATGGGCTGGACATACCGGTTTTGGGATTCTGCACAGAAATGGTTTGCAAACCGCTGAATCCACACGTGAGTTTAACTCTGTCAGTTGAATGCACACATTGACAACCATTCAGTTAGATAGCTCCGTTTTGGTTTCAGAAGCAGATATTTCTCTGTACAGCCTATGGTCCCATTCACTCGGGAATATCCCAACGCAGCTACTTGCATAAACGTGTTTCTGATTCGCTGAATCTCAACATAGTTTCAACTCTCTTAGGTGAACGAACGCACAGCAGAGCAGTTTCAAGGAAACGTTTCTCCTGAGTTTCAGACGAAGTTTCCTGCTGTTTAGTACGGATGCCGGCATTGAGCTGGAATTACCGGTTTTGGGATTCTGCACAGAAAGGGTTTGTAAACCGCTGAATCCAAACGTGAGTATAACTCTGTCAGTTGTATGCACACATTGACAACCATTCAGTTAGATACCACCCTTTTGGGTGTAGGAGCAGATATTTCTCTGTACAGCCTATGGTCCCATTCACTCGGGAATATCCCAACGCAGCTCCTAGAAGAAACGTGTTTCTGACTCGCTGAATGTCAACATAGATTCAACTCTCTTAGGTGAACGAACGCACAGCAGAGCACTTTCAAGGAAAGGTTTCTCCTGAGTTTTAGACGAAGTTTCCTGCTGTTTAGTACGGATGCCGGCATTGGGCTGGACATACCTGTTTTGGGATTCTGCACAGAAAGGGTTTCCAAGCCGCTGAATCCACACGTGAGTTTAACTCTGTCAGTTGAATGCACACATTGACAACCATTCAGTTTGATAGCACCCTTTTGGTTTTAGAAGCAGATATTTCTCTGTACAGCCTATGGTCCCATTCACTCGGGAATATCCCAACGCACCTATTTGAAGAAACGTGTTTCTGACTCGCTGAATCTCAACATAGATTCAATTCTCTTAGGTGAACGAACGCACAGCAGAGCAGTTTCAAGGAAACCTTTCTCCTGAGTTTTAGACGAAGTTTCCTCCTGTTTAGTACGGATGCCGGCATTGGGCTGGACATACCGGTTTTGGGATTCTGCACAGAAATGGTTTGCAAACCGCTGAATCCACACGTGAGTTTAACTCTGTCAGTTGAATGCACACATTGACAACCATTCCGTTAGATAGCTCCGTTTTGGTTTTAGAAGCAGATATTTCTCTGTACAGCCTATGGTCCCATTCACTCGGGAATATCCCAACGCAGCTCCTAGAAGAAACGTGTTTCTGACTCGCTGAATCTCAACACAGATTCAACTCTCTTAGGTGAAAGAACGCACAGCAGAGCAGTTTCAAGGAAACGTTTCTCCTGAGTTTTAGACGAAGTTTCCTGCTGTTTAGTACGTATGCCGGCATTGGGCTGGAAATACCGGTTTTCGGATTCTGCACAGAAAGGGTTTGCAAACCGCTGAATCCACACGTGAGTTTAACTCTGTCAGTTGAATGCACACATTGACAACCATTCAGTTAGATAGCTCCGTTTTGGTTTTAGAAGCAGATATTTCTCTGTACAGCCTATGGTCCCATTCACTCGGGAATATCCCAACGCAGCTCCTAGAAGAAACGTGTTTCTGACTCGCTGAGTCTCAACATAGATTCAACTCTCTTAGGGGAACGAACGCACAGCAGAGCAGTTTCAAGGAAACGTTTCTCCTGAGTTTTAGACGAAGTTTCCTGCTGTTTAGTACGGATGCCGGCAATGGGCTGGACATACCGGTTTTGGGATTCTGCACAGAAATGGTTTGCAAACCGCTGAATCCACACGTGAGTTTAACTCTGTCAGTTGAATGCACACATTGACAACCATTCCGTTAGATAGCTCCGTTTTGGTTTTAGAAGCAGATATTTCTCTGTACAGCCTATGGTCCCATTCACTCGGGAATATCCCAACGCAGCTCCTAGAAGAAACGTGTTTCTGACTCGCTGAATCTCAACACAGATTCAACTCTCTTAGGTGAAAGAACGCACAGCAGAGCAGTTTCAAGGAAACGTTTCTCCTGAGTTTTAGACGAAGTTTCCTGCTGTTTAGTACGTATGCCGGCATTGGGCTGGAAATACCGGTTTTGGGATTCTGCACAGAAAGGGTTTGCAAACCGCTGAATCCACACGTGAGTTTAACTCTGTCAGTTGAATGCACACATTGACAACCATTCAGTTAGATAGCACACTTTTGGTTTTAGAAGCAGATATTTCTCTGTACAGCCTATGGTCCCATTCACTCGGGAATATCCCAACGCAGCTCCTAGAAGAAACGTGTTTCTGACTCGCTGAGTCTCAACATAGATTCAACTCTCTTAGGGGAACGAACGCACAGCAGAGCAGTTTCAAGGAAACGTTTCTCCTGAGTTTTAGACGAAGTTTCCTGCTGTTTAGTACGGATGCCGGCAATGGGCTGGACATACCGGTTTTGGGATTCTGCACAGAAATGGTTTGCAAACCGCTGAATCCACACGTGAGTTTAACTCTGTCAGTTGAATGCACACATTGACAACCATTCAGTTAGATAGCTCCGTTTTGGTTTCAGAAGCAGATATTTCTCTGTACAGCCTATGGTCCCATTCACTCGGGAATATCCCAACGCAGCTACTTGCATAAACGTGTTTCTGATTCGCTGAATCTCAACATAGTTTCAACTCTCTTAGGTGAACGAACGCTCAGCAGAGCAGTTTCAAGGAAACGTTTCTCCTGAGTTTCAGACGAAGTTTCCTGCTGTTTAGTACGGATGCCGGCATTGAGCTGGAATTACCGGTTTTGGGATTCTGCACAGAAAGGGTTTGTAAACCGCTGAATCCAAACGTGAGTATAACTCTGTCAGTTGTATGCACACATTGACAACCATTCAGTTAGATACCACCCTTTTGGGTGTAGGAGCAGATATTTCTCTGTACAGCCTATGGTCCCATTCACTCGGGAATATCCCAACGCAGCTCCTAGAAGAAACGTGTTTCTGACTCGCTGAATGTCAACATAGATTCAACTCTCTTAGGTGAACGAACGCACAGCAGAGCAGTTTCAAGGAAAGGTTTCTCCTGAGTTTTAGACGAAGTTTCCTGCTGTTTAGTACGGATGCCGGCATTGGGCTGGACATACCTGTTTTGGGATTCTGCACAGAAAGGGTTTGCAAGCCGCTGAATCCACACGTGAGTTTAACTCTGTCAGTTGAATGCACACATTGACAACCATTCAGTTTGATAGCACCCTTTTGGTTTTAGAAGCAGATATTTCTCTGTACAGCCTATGGTCCCATTCACTCGGGAATATCCCAACGCACCTATTTGAAGAAACGTGTTTCTGACTCGCTGAATCTCAACATAGATTCAATTCTCTTAGGTGAACGAAGGCACAGCAGAGCAGTTTCAAGGAAACCTTTCTCCTGAGTTTTAGACGAAGTTTCCTCCTGTTTAGTACGGATGCCGGCATTGGGCTGGACATACCGGTTTTGGGATTCTGCACAGAAATGGTTTGCAAACCGCTGAATCCACACGTGAGTTTAACTCTGTCAGTTGAATGCACACATTGACAACCATTCAGTTAGATAGCTCCGTTTTGGTTTCAGAAGCAGATATTTCTCTGTACAGCCTATGGTCCCATTCACTCGGGAATATCCCAACGCAGCTACTTGCATAAACGTGTTTCTGATTCGCTGAATCTCAACATAGTTTCAACTCTCTTAGGTGAACGAACGCACAGCAGAGCAGTTTCAAGGAAACGTTTCTCCTGAGTTTCAGACGAAGTTTCCTGCTGTTTAGTACGGATGCCGGCATTGAGCTGGAATTACCGGTTTTGGGATTCTGCACAGAAAGGGTTTGTAAACCGCTGAATCCAAACGTGAGTATAACTCTGTCAGTTGTATGCACACATTGACAACCATTCAGTTAGATACCACCCTTTTGGGTGTAGGAGCAGATATTTCTCTGTACAGCCTATGGTCCCATTCACTCGGGAATATCCCAACGCAGCTCCTAGAAGAAACGTGTTTCTGACTCGCTGAATGTCAACATAGATTCAACTCTCTTAGGTGAACGAACGCACAGCAGAGCAGTTTCAAGGAAAGGTTTCTCCTGAGTTTTAGACGAAGTTTCCTGCTGTTTAGTACGGATGCCGGCATTGGGCTGGACATACCTGTTTTGGGATTCTGCACAGAAAGGGTTTCCAAGCCGCTGAATCCACACGTGAGTTTAACTCTGTCAGTTGAATGCACACATTGACAACCATTCAGTTTGATAGCACCCTTTTGGTTTTAGAAGCAGATATTTCTCTGTACAGCCTATGGTCCCATTCACTCGGGAATATCCCAACGCACCTATTTGAAGAAACGTGTTTCTGACTCGCTGAATCTCAACATAGATTCAATTCTCTTAGGTGAACGAACGCACAGCAGAGCAGTTTCAAGGAAACCTTTCTCCTGAGTTTTAGACGAAGTTTCCTCCTGTTTAGTACGGATGCCGGCATTGGGCTGGACATACCGGTTTTGGGATTCTGCACAGAAATGGTTTGCAAACCGCTGAATCCACACGTGAGTTTAACTCTGTCAGTTGAATGCACACATTGACAACCATTCCGTTAGATAGCTCCGTTTTGGTTTTAGAAGCAGATATTTCTCTGTACAGCCTATGGTCCCATTCACTCGGGAATATCCCAACGCAGCTCCTAGAAGAAACGTGTTTCTGACTCGCTGAATCTCAACACAGATTCAACTCTCTTAGGTGAAAGAACGCACAGCAGAGCAGTTTCAAGGAAACGTTTCTCCTGAGTTTTAGACGAAGTTTCCTGCTGTTTAGTACGTATGCCGGCATTGGGCTGGAAATACCGGTTTTGGGATTCTGCACAGAAAGGGTTTGCAAACCGCTGAATCCACACGTGAGTTTAACTCTGTCAGTTGAATGCACACATTGACAACCATTCAGTTAGATAGCACACTTTTGGTTTTAGAAGCAGATATTTCTCTGTACAGCCTATGGTCCCATTCACTCGGGAATATCCCAACGCAGCTCCTAGAAGAAACGTGTTTCTGACTCGCTGAGTCTCAACATAGATTCAACTCTCTTAGGGGAACGAACGCACAGCAGAGCAGTTTCAAGGAAACGTTTCTCCTGAGTTTTAGACGAAGTTTCCTGCTGTTTAGTACGGATGCCGGCAATGGGCTGGACATACCGGTTTTGGGATTCTGCACAGAAATGGTTTGCAAACCGCTGAATCCACACGTGAGTTTAACTCTGTCAGTTGAATGCACACATTGACAACCATTCAGTTAGATAGCTCCGTTTTGGTTTCAGAAGCAGATATTTCTCTGTACAACCTATGGTCCCATTCACTCGGGAATATCCCAACGCAGCTACTTGCATAAACGTGTTTCTGATTCGCTGAATCTCAACATAGTTTCAACTCTCTTAGGTGAACGAACGCACAGCAGAGCAGTTTCAAGGAAACGTTTCTCCTGAGTTTCAGACGAAGTTTCCTGCTGTTTAGTACGGATGCCGGCATTGAGCTGGAATTACCGGTTTTGGGATTCTGCACAGAAAGGGTTTGTAAACCGCTGAATCCAAACGTGAGTATAACTCTGTCAGTTGTATGCACACATTGACAACCATTCAGTTAGATACCACCCTTTTGGGTGTAGGAGCAGATATTTCTCTGTACAGCCTATGGTCCCATTCACTCGGGAATATCCCAACGCAGCTCCTAGAAGAAACGTGTTTCTGACTCGCTGAATGTCAACATAGATTCAACTCTCTTAGGTGAACGAACGCACAGCAGAGCAGTTTCAAGGAAAGGTTTCTCCTGAGTTTTAGACGAAGTTTCCTGCTGTTTAGTACGGATGCCGGCATTGGGCTGGACATACCGGTTTTGGGATTCTGCACAGAAAGGGTTTGCAAGCCGCTGAATCCACACGTGAGTTTAACTCTGTCAGTTGAATGCACACATTGACAACCATTCAGTTTGATAGCACCCTTTTGGTTTTAGAAGCAGATATTTCTCTGTACAGCCTATGGTCCCATTCACTCGGGAATATCCCAACGCACCTATTTGAAGAAACGTGTTTCTGACTCGCTGAATCTCAACATAGATTCAATTCTCTTAGGTGAACGAACGCACAGCAGAGCAGTTTCAAGGAAACCGTTCTCCTGAGTTTTAGACGAAGTTTCCTCCTGTTTAGTACGGATGCCGGCATTGGGCTGGACATACCGGTTTTGGGATTCTGCACAGAAATGGTTTGCAAACCGCTGAATCCACACGTGAGTTTAACTCTGTCAGTTGAATGCACACATTGACAACCATTCAGTTAGATAGCTCCGTTTTGGTTTTAGAAGCAGATTTTTCTCTGTACAGCCTATGGTCCCATTCACTCGGGAATATCCCAACGCAGATCCTAGAAGAAACGTGTTTCTCACTCGCTGAATCTCAACATAGATTCAACTCTCTTAGGTGAACGAACGCACAGCAGAGCAGTTTCAAGGAAACGTTTCTCCTGAGTTTTAGACGAAGTTTCCTGCTATTTAGTACGGATGCCGGCATTGGGCTGGACATACCGGTTTTGGGATTCTGCACAGAAAGGGTTTGCAAACCGCTGAATCCACACGTGAGTTTAACTCTGTCAGTTGAATGCACACATTGACAACCATTCAGTTAGATAGCTCCGTTTTGGTTTTAGAAGCAGATATTTCTCTGTACAGCCTATGGTCCCATTCACTCGGGAATATCCCAACGCAGCTCCTAGAAGAACCGTGTTTCTGACTCGCTGATTCTCAACATAGATTCAACTCTCTTAGGTGAACGAACGCACAGCAGAGCAGTTTCAAGGAAACGTTTCTCCTGAGTTTTAGACGAAGTTTCCTGCTGTTTAGTACGTATGCCGGCATTGGGCTGGAAATACCGGTTTTGGGATTCTGCACAGAAAGGGTGTGCAAACCGCTGAATCCACACGTGAGTTTAACTCTGTCAGTTGAATGCACACATTGACAACCATTCAGTTAGATAGCTCCGTTTTGGTTTTAGAAGCAGATATTTCTCTGTACAGCCTATGGTCCCATTCACTCGGGAATATCCCAACGCAGCTCCTAGAAGAAACGTGATTCTGACTCGCTGAATCTCAAAATAGATTCAACTCTCTTAGGTGAACGAACGCACAGCAGAGCAGTTTCAAGGAAACGTTTCTCCTGAGTTTTAGACGAAGTTTCCTGCTGTTTAGTACGTATGCCGGCATTGGGCTGGACATACCGGTTTTGGGATTCTGCACAGAAATGGTTTGCAAACCGCTGAATCCACACGTGAGTTTAACTCTGTCATTTGAATGCACACATTGACAACCATTCAGTTAGATAGCTCCGTTTTGGTTTTAGAAGCAGATATTTCTCTGTACAGCCTATGGTCCCATTCACTCGGGAATATCCCAACGCAGCTCCTAGAAGAAACGTGTTTCTGACTCGCTGAATCTCAACATAGATTCAACTCTCTTAGGTGAACGAACGCACAGCAGAGCAGTTTCAAGGAAACGTTTCTCCTGAGTCTTAGACGAAGTTACCTGCTGTTTAGTACGTATGCCGGCATTGGGCTGGAGATACCGGTTTTGGGATTCTGCACAGAAAGGGTTTGCAAACCGCTGAATCCACACGTGAGTTTAACTCTGTCAGTTGAATGCACACATTGACAACCATTCAGTTTGATAGCACCCTTTTGGTTTTAGAAGCAGATATTTCTCTGTACAGCCTATGGTCCCATTCGCTCGGGAATATCCCAACGCAGCTCCTAGCATAAACGTGTTTCTGACTCGCTGAATCTCAACATAGATTCAACTCTCTTAGGTGAACGAACGCACAGCAGAGCAGTTTCAAGGAAACGTTTCTCCTGAGTCTTAGACGAAGTTTCCTGCTGTTTAGTACGTATGCCGGCATTGGACTGGACATACCGGTTTTGGGATTCTGCACAGAAAGGGTTTGCAAACCGCTGAATCCACACGTGAGTTTAACTCTGTCAGTTGAATGCACACATTGACAACCATTCAGTTAGATAGCACCCTTTTGGTTTTAGAAGCAGATATTTCTCTGTACAGCCTATGGTCCCATTCACTCGGGAATATCCCAACGCAGCTCCTAGAAGAAACGAGTTTCTGACTCGCTGAATCTCAACATAGATTCAACTCTCTTAGGTGAACGAACGCACAGCAGAGCAGTTTCAAGGAAACGTTTCTCCTGAGTCTTAGACGAAGTTTCCTGCTGTTTAGTACGGATGCCGGCATTGGGCTGGAAATACCGGTTTTGGGATTCTGCACAGAAAGGGTTTGGAAACCGCTGAATCCACACCTGAGTTTAACTCTGTCAGTTGAATGCACACATTGACAACCATTCAGTTAGATAGCTCCGTTTTGGTTTTAGAAGCAGATATTTCTCTGTACAGCCTATGGTCCCATTCACTCGGGAATATCCCAACGCTGCTCCTAGCATAAACGTGTTTCTGACCCGCTGAATCTCAACATAGATTCAACTCTCTTAGGTGAACGAACGTACAGCAGAGCAGTTTCAAGGAAACGTTTCTCCTGAGTCTTAGACGAAGTTTCCTGCTGTTTAGTACGTATGCCGGCATTGGGCTGGAAATACCGGTTTTCGGATTCTGCACAGAAAGGGTTTGCAAACCGCTGAATCCAAACTTGAGTTTAACTCCGTCAGTTGAATGCACACATTGACAACCATTCAGTTTGATAGCACAGTTTTGGTTTTAGAAGCAGATATTTCTCTGTACAGCCTATGGTCCCATTCACTCGGGAATATCCCAATGCAGCTCCTAGAAGAAACGTGTTTCTGACTCGCTGAATCTCAACGTAGATTCAACTCTCTTAGGTGAACGAACGCACAGCAGAGCAGTTTCAAGGAAACGTTTCTCCTGAGTCTTAGACGAAGTTTCCTGCTGTTTAGTGCGTATGCCGGCATTGGGCTGGAAATACCGGTTTTGGGATTCTGCACAGAAAGGGTTTGCAAACCGCTGAATCCACACGTGAGTTTAACTCTGTCAGTTGAATGCACACATTGACAACCATTCAGTTAGATAGCTCCGTTTTCGTTTTAGAAGCAGATATTTCTCTGTACAGCCTATGGTCCCATTCACTCGGGAATATCCCAACGCAGCTCCTAGCATAAACGTGTTTCTGACTCGCTGAATCTCAACATAGATTCAACTCTCTTAGGTGAACGAACGCACAGCAGAGCAGTTTCAAGGAAACGTTTCTCCTGAGTTTTAGACGAAGTTTCCTGCTGTTTAGTACGGATGCCGGCATTGGGCTGGACATACCGGTTTTGGGATGCTGCACAGAAAGGGTTTGCAAACCGCTGAATCCACACGTGAGTTTAACTCTGTCAGTTGAATGCACACATTGACAACCATTCAGTTAGATAGCTCCGTTTTGGTTTTAGAAGCAGATATTTCTCTGTACAGCCTATGGTCCCATTCACTCGGGAATATCCCAACGCAGCTCCTAGAAGAAACGTGTTTCTGACTCGCTGAATCTCAACATAGATTCAACTCTCTTAGGTGAACGAACGCACAGCAGAGCAGTTTCAAGGAAACGTTTCTCCTGAGTTTTAGACGAAGCTTCCTACTGTTTAGTACGGATGCCGGCATTGGGCTGGACACACCGGTTTTGGGATTCTGCACAGAAATGGTTTGCAAACCGCTGAATCCACACGTGAGTTTAACTCTGTCAGTTGAATGCACACATTGACAACCATTCAGTTAGATAGCTCCGTTTTGGTTTTAGAAGCAGATATTTCTCTGTACAGCCTATGGTCCCATTCACTCGGGAATATCCCAACGCAGCTCCTAGAAGAAACGTGTTTCTGACTCGCTGAATCTCAACATAGATTCAACTCTCATAGGTGAACGAACGCACAGCAGAGCAGTTTAAAGGAAACGTTTCTCCTGAGTCTTAGACGAAGTTTCCTGCTGTTTAGTACGTATGCCGGCATTGGGCTGGAGATACCGGTTTTGGGATTCTGCACAGAAAGGGTTTGCAAACCGCTGAATCCACACGTGAGTTTAACTCTGTCAGTTGAATGCACACATTGACAACCATTCAGTTTGATAGCACCCTTTTGGTTTTAGAAGCAGATATTTCTCTGTACAGCCTATGGTCCCATTCACTCGGGAATATCCCAACGCAGCTCCTAGCATAAACGTGTTTCTGACTCGCTGAATCTCAACATAGATTCAACTCTCTTAGGTGAACGAACGCACAGCAGAGCAGTTTCAAGGAAACGTTTCTCCTGAGTCTTAGACGAAGTTTCCTGCTGTTTAGTACGTATGCCGGCATTGGACTGGACATACCGGTTTTGGGATTCTGCACAGAAAGGGTTTGCAAACCGCAGAATCCACACGTGAGTTTAACTCTGTCAGTTGAATGCACACATTGACAACCATTCAGTTAGATAGCACCCTTTTGGTTTTTGAAGCAGATATTTCCCTGTACAGCCTATGGTCCCATTCACTCGGGAATATCCCAACGCAGCTCCTAGAAGAAACGAGTTTCTGACTCGCTGAATCTCAACATAGATTCAACTCTCTTAGTTGAACGAACGCACAGCAGAGCAGTTTCAAGGAAACGTTTCTCCTGAGTCTTAGACGAAGTTTCCTGCTGTTTAGTACGGATGCCGGCATTGGGCTGGAAATACCGGTTTTGGGATTCTGCACAGAAAGGGTTTGGAAACCGCTGAATCCACACCTGAGTTTAACTCTGTCAGTTGAATGCACACATTGACAACCATTTCGTTAGATAGCTCCGTTTTGGTTTTAGAAGCAGATATTTCTCTGTACAGCCTATGGTCCCATTCACTCGGGAATATCCCAACGCTGCTCCTAGCATAAACGTGTTTCTGACCCGCTGAATCTCAACATAGATTCAACTCTCTTAGGTGAACGAACGTACAGCAGAGCAGTTTCAAGGAAACGTTTCTCCTGAGTCTTAGACGAAGTTTCCTGCTGTTTAGTACGTATGCCGGCATTGGGCTGGAAATACCGGTTTTCGGATTCTGCACAGAAAGGGTTTGCAAACCGCTGAATCCACACGTGAGTTTAACTCCGTCAGTTGAATGCACACATTGAGAACCATTCAGTTTGATAGCACAGTTTTGGTTTTAGAAGCAGATATTTCTCTGTACAGCCTATGGTCCCATTCACTCGGGAATATCCCAATGCAGCTCCTAGAAGAAACGTGTTTCTGACTCGCTGAATCTCAACGTAGATTCAACTCTCTTAGGTGAACGAACGCACAGCAGAGCAGTTTCAAGGAAACGTTTCTCCTGAGTCTTAGACGAAGTTTCCTGCTGTTTAGTGCGTATGCCGGCATTGGGCTGGAAATACCGGTTTTGGGATTCTGCACAGAAAGGGTTTGCAAACCGCTGAATCCACACGTGAGTTTAACTCTGTCAGTTGAATGCACACATTGACAACCATTCAGTTAGATAGCTCCGTTTTCGTTTTAGAAGCAGATATTTCTCTGTACAGCCTATGGTCCCATTCACTCGGGAATATCCCAACGCAGCTCCTAGCATAAACGTGTTTCTGACTCGCTGAATCTCAACATAGATTCAACTCTCTTAGGTGAACGAACGCACAGCAGAGCAGTTTCAAGGAAACGTTTCTCCTGAGTTTTAGACGAAGTTTCCTGCTGTTTAGTACGGATGCCGGCATTGGGCTGGAAATACCGGTTTTGGGATTCTGCACAGAAAGGGTTTGCAAACCGCTGAATCCACACGTGAGTTTAACTCTGTCAGTTGAATGCACACATTGACAACCATTCAGTTAGATAGCTCCGTTTTGGTTTTAGAAGCAGATATTTCTCTGTACAGCCTATGGTCCCATTCACTCGGGAATATCCCAACGCAGCTCCTAGAAGAAACGTGTTTCTGACTCGCTGAATCTCAACATAGATTCAACTCTCTTAGGTGAACGAACGCACAGCAGAGCAGTTTCAAGGAAACGTTTCTCCTGAGTTTTAGACGAAGCTTCCTACTGTTTAGTACGGATGCCGGCATTGGGCTGGACATACCGGTTTTGGGATTCTGCACAGAAATGGTTTGCAAACCGCTGAATCCACACGTGAGTTTAACTCTGTCAGTTGAATGCACACATTGACAACCATTCAGTTAGATAGCTCCGTTTTGGTTTTAGAAGCAGATATTTCTCTGTACAGCCTATGGTCCCATTCACTCGGGAATATCCCAACGCAGCTCCTAGAAGAAACGTGTTTCTGACTCGCTGAATCTCAACATAGATTCAACTCTCTTAGGTGAACGAACGCACAGCAGAGCAGTTTCAAGGAAACGTTTCTCCTGAGTTTTAGACGAAGTTTCCTGCTGTTTAGTACGGATGACGGCATTGGGCTGGAAATACCGGTTTTGGGATTCTGCACAGAAAGGGTTTGCAAACCGCTGAATCCACACGTGAGTTTAACTCTGTCAGTTGAATGCACACATTGACAAACATTCAGTTTGATAGCACCCTTTTGGTTTTAGAAGCAGATATTTCTCTGTACAGCCTATTGTCCCATTCACTCGGGAATATCCCAACGCAGCTCCTAGAAGAAACGTGTTTCTGACTCGCTGAATCTCAACATAGATTCAACTCTCTTAGGTGAACGAACGCACAGCAGAGCAGTTTCAAGGAAACGTTTCTCCTGAGTTTTAGACGAAGTTTCCTGCTGTTTAGTACGGATGACGGCATTGGGCTGGAAATACCGGTTTTGGGATTCTGCACAGAAAGGGTGTGCAAACCGCTGAATCCACACGTGAGTTTAACTCTGTCAGTTGAATGCACACATTGACAACCATTCAGTTTGATAGCACACTTTCGGTTTTAGAAGCAGATATTTCTCTGTACAGCCTATGGTCCCATTCACTCGGGAATATCCCAACGCAGCTCCTAGAAGAAACGTGTTTCTGACTCGCTGAATCTCAACATAGATTCAACTCTCTTAGGTGAACGAACGCACAGCAGAGCAGTTTCAAGGAAACGTTTCTCCTGAGTCTTAGACGAAGTTTCCTGCTGTTTAGTAGGTATGCCGGCATTGGGCTGCAAATACCGGTTTTCGGATTCTGCACAGAAAGGGTTTGCAAACCGCTGAATCCACACGTGAGTTTAACTCTGTCAGTTGAATGCACACATTGACAACCATTCAGTTTGATAGCACACTTTTGGTTTTAGAAGCAGATATTTCTCTGTACAGCCTATGGTCCCATTCACTCGGGAATATCCCAACGCAGCTCCTAGAAGAAACGTGTTTCTGACTCGCTGAATCTCAACATAGATTCAACTCTCTTAGGTGAACGAACGCACAGCAGAGCAGTTTCAAGGAAACGTTTCTCCTGAGTCTTAGACGATGTTTCCTGCTGTTTAATGCGTATGCTGGCATTGGGCTGGAAATACCGGTTTTGGGATTCTGCACAGAAAGGGTTTGCAAACCGCTGAATCCACACGTGAGTTTAACTCTGTCAGTTGAATGCACACATTGACAACCATTCAGTTAGATAGCTCCGTTTTGGTTTTGGAAGCAGATATTTCTCCGTACAGCCTATGGTCCCATTCACTCGGGAATATCCCAACGCATTTCCTAGCATAAACGTGTTTCTGACTCGCTGAATCTCAACATAGATTCAACTCTCTTAGGTGAACGAACGCACAGCAGAGCAGTTTCAAGGAAACGTTTCTCCTGAGTTTTAGACGAAGTTTCCTGCTGTTTAGTACGGATGCCGGCATTGGGCTGGAAATACCGGTTTTGGGATTCTGCACAGAAAGGGTTTGCAAACCGCTGAATCCACACGTGAGTTTAACTCTGTCAGTTGAATGGACACATTGACAACCATTCAGTTAGATAGCTCCGTTTTGGTTTTAGAAGCAGATATTTCTCTGTACAGCCTATGGTCCCATTCACTCGGGAATATCCTAATGCAGCTCCTAGAAGAAACGTGTTTCTGACTCGCTGAATCTCAACATAGATTCAACTCTCTTAGGTGAACGAACGCACAGCAGAGAAGTTTCAAGGAAACGTTTCTCCTGAGTTTTAGACGAAGCTTCCTACTGTTTAGTACGGATGCCGGCATTGGGCTGGACATACCGGTTTTGGGATTCTGCACAGAAATGGTTTACAAACCGCTGAATCCACACGTGAGTTTAACTCTGTCAGTTGAATGCACACATTGACAACCATTCAGTTAGATAGCACCGTTTTGGTTTTAGAAGCAGATATTTCTCTGTACAGCCTATGGTCCCATTCACTCGGGAATATCGCAACGCAGCTCCTAGAAGAAACGTGTTTCTGACTCGCTGAATCTCAACATAGATTCAACTCTCTTAGGTGAACGAACGCACAGCAGAGAAGTTTCAAGGAAACGTTTCTCCTGAGTTTTAGACGAAGCTTCCTACTGTTTAGTACGGATGCCGGCATTGGGCTGGACATACCGGTTTTGGGATTCTGCACAGAAATGGTTTACAAACCGCTGAATCCACACGTGAGTTTAACTCTGTCAGTTGAATACACACATTGACAACCATTCAGATAGATAGCACCGTTTTGGTTTTAGAAGCAGATATTTCTCTGTACATCCTATGTTCCCATTCACCCGGGAATATCCCAACGCAGCTCCTAGAAGAAACGTGTTTCTGACTCGCTGAATCTCAACATAGATTCAACTCTCTTAGGTGAACGAACGCACAGCAGAGCAGTTTCAAGGAAACGTTTCTCCTGAGTTTTAGACGAAGTTTCCTGCTGTTTAGTACGGATGCCGGCATTGGGCTGGACATACCGGTTTTGGGATTCTGCACAGAAAGGGTTTGCAAACCGCTGAATCCACACGTGAGTTTAACTCTGTCAGTTGAATGCACACATTGACAACCATTCAGTTTGATAGCACACTTTTGGTTTTAGAAGCAGATATTTCTCTGTACAGCCTATGGTCCCATTCACTCGGGAATATCCCAACGCAGCTCCTAGAAGTAACGTGTTTCTGACTCGCTGAATCTCAACATAGATTCAACTCTCTTAGGTGAACGAACGCACAGCAGAGCAGTTTCAAGGAAACGTTTCTCCTGAGTTTTAGACGAAGTTTCCTGCTGTTTAGTACGGATGCCGGCATTGGGCTGGAAATACCGGTTTTGGGATTCTGCACAGAAAGGGTTTGCAAACCGCTGAATCCACACGTGAGTTTAACTCTGTCAGTTGAATGCACACATTGACAACCATTCAGTTTGATAGCACACTTTTGATTTTAGAAGCAGATATATCTCTGTACAGCCTATGGTCCCATTCACTCGGGAATATCCCAACGCAGCTCCTAGAAGAAACGTGTTTCTGACTCGCTGAATCTCAACATAGATTCAACTCTCTTAGGTGAACGAACGCACAGCAGAGCAGTTTCAAGGAAACGTTTCTCCTGAGTCTTAGACGAAGTTTCCTGCTGTTTAGTACGTATGCCGGCATTGGGCTGGAAATACCGGTTTTGGGATTCTGCACAGAAAGGGTTTGCAAACCGCTGAATCCACACGTGAGTTTAACTCTGTCAGTTGAATGCACACGTTGACAACCATTCAGTTAGATAGCTCCGTTTTGGTTTTAGAAGCAGATATTTCTCTGTACAGCCTATGGTCCCATTCACTCGGGAATATCCCAACGCAGCTCCTAGAAGTAACGTGTTTCTGACTCGCTGAATCTCAACATAGATTCAACTCTCTTAGGTGAACGAACGCACAGCAGAGCAGTTTCATGGAAACGTTTCTCCTGAGTTTTAGACGAAGTTTCCTGCTGTTTAGTACGTATGCCGGCATTGGGCTGGAGATACCGGTTTTGGGATTCTGCACAGAAAGGGTTTGCAAACCGCTGAATCCACACGTGAGTTTAACTCTGTCAGTTGAATGCACACATTGACAACCATTCAGTTTGATAGCACCCTTTTGGTTTTAGAAGCAGATATTTGTCTGTACAGCCTATGGTCCCATTCACTCGGGAATATCCCAACGCAGCTCCTAGCATAAACGTGTTTCTGACTCGCTGAATCTCAACATAGATTCAACTCTCTTAGGTGAACGAACGCACAGCAGAGCAGTTTCAAGGAAACGTTTCTCCTGAGTCTTAGACGAAGTTTCCTGCTGTTTAGTACGTATGCCGGCATTGGACTGGACATACCGGTTTTGGGATTCTGCACAGAAAGGGTTTGCAAACCGCTGAATCCACACGTGAGTTTAACTCTGTCAGTTGAATGCACACATTGACAACCATTCAGTTAGATAGCACCCTTTTGGTTTTAGAAGCAGATATTTCTCTGTACAGCCTATGGTCCCATTCACTCGGGAATATCCCAACGCAGCTCCTAGAAGAAACGAGTTTCTGACTCGCTGAATCTCAACATAGATTCAACTCTCTTAGGTGAACGAACGCACAGCAGAGCAGTTTCAAGGAAACGTTTCTCCTGAGTCTTAGACGAAGTTTCCTGCTGTTTAGTACGGATGCCGGCATTGGGCTGGAAATACCGGTTTTGGGATTCTGCACAGAAAGGGTTTGGAAACCGCTGAATCCACACCTGAGTTTAACTCTGTCAGTTGAATGCACACATTGACAACCATTCAGTTAGATAGCTCCGTTTTGGTTTTAGAAGCAGATATTTCTCTGTACAGCCTATGGTCCCATTCACTCGGGAATATCCCAACGCTGCTCCTAGCATAAACGTGTTTCTGACCCGCTGAATCTCAACATAGATTCAACTCTCTTAGGTGAACGAACGTACAGCAGAGCAGTTTCAAGGAAACGTTTCTCCTGAGTCTTAGACGAAGTTTCCTGCTGTTTAGTACGTATGCCGGCATTGGGCTGGAAATACCGGTTTTCGGATTCTGCACAGAAAGGGTTTGCAAACCGCTGAATCCACACGTGAGTTTAACTCCGTCAGTTGAATGCACACATTGAGAACCATTCAGTTTGATAGCACAGTTTTGGTTTTAGAAGCAGATATTTCTCTGTACAGCCTATGGTCCCATTCACTCGGGAATATCCCAATGCAGCTCCTAGAAGAAACGTGTTTCTGACTCGCTGAATCTCAACGTAGATTCAACTCTCTTAGGTGAACGAACGCACAGCAGAGCAGTTTCAAGGAAACGTTTCTCCTGAGTCTTAGACGAAGTTTCCTGCTGTTTAGTGCGTATGCCGGCATTGGGCTGGAAATACCGGTTTTGGGATTCTGCACCGAAAGGGTTTGCAAACCGCTGAATCCACACGTGAGTTTACCTCTGTCAGTTGAATGCACACATTGACAACCATTCAGTTAGATAGCTCCGTTTTCGTTTTAGAAGCAGATATTTCTCTGTACAGCCTATGGTCCCATTCACTCGGGAATATCCCAACGCAGCTCCTAGCATAAACGTGTTTCTGACTCGCTGAATCTCAACATAGATTCAACTCTCTTAGGTGAACGAACGCACAGCAGAGCAGTTTCAAGGAAACGTTTCTCCTGAGTTTTAGACGAAGTTTCCTGCTGTTTAGTACGGATGCCGGCATTGGGCTGGAAATACCGGTTTTGGGATTCTGCACAGAAAGGGTTTGCAAACCGCTGAATCCACACGTGAGTTTAACTCTGTCAGTTGAATGCACACATTGACAACCATTCAGTTAGATAGCTCCGTTTTGGTTTTAGAAGCAGATATTTCTCTGTACAGCCTATGGTCCCATTCACTCGGGAATATCCCAACGCAGCTCCTAGAAGAAACGTGTTTCTGACTCGCTGAATCTCAACATAGATTCAACTCTCTTAGGTGAACGAACGCACAGCAGAGCAGTTTCAAGGAAACGTTTCTCCTGAGTTTTAGACGAAGCTTCCTACTGTTTAGTACGGATGCCGGCATTGGGCTGGACATACCGGTTTTGGGATTCTGCACAGAAATGGTTTGCAAACCGCTGAATCCACACGTGAGTTTAACTCTGTCAGTTGAATGCACACATTGACAACCATTCAGTTAGATAGCTCCGTTTTGGTTTTAGAAGCAGATATTTCTCTGTACAGCCTATGGTCCCATTCACTCGGGAATATCCCAACGCAGCTCCTAGAAGAAACGTGTTTCTGACTCGCTGAATCTCAACATAGATTCAACTCTCTTAGGTGAACGAACGCACAGCAGAGCAGTTTCAAGGAAACGTTTCTCCTGAGTTTTAGACGAAGTTTCCTGCTGTTTAGTACGGATGACGGCATTGGGCTGGAAATACCGGTTTTGGGATTCTGCACAGAAAGGGTTTGCAAACCGCTGAATCCACACGTGAGTTTAACTCTGTCAGTTGAATGCACACATTGACAAACATTCAGTTTGATAGCACCCTTTTGGTTTTAGAAGCAGATATTTCTCTGTACAGCCTATTGTCCCATTCACTCGGGAATATCCCAACGCAGCTCCTAGAAGAAACGTGTTTCTGACTCGCTGAATCTCAACATAGATTCAACTCTCTTAGGTGAACGAACGCACAGCAGAGCAGTTTCAAGGAAACGTTTCTCCTGAGTTTTAGACGAAGTTTCCTGCTGTTTAGTATGGATGACGGCATTGGGCTGGACATACCGGTTTTGGGATTCTGCACAGAAAGGGTGTGCAAACCGCTGAATCCACACGTGAGTTTAACTCTGTCAGTTGAATGCACACATTGACAACCATTCAGTTTGATAGCACACTTTTGGTTTTAGAAGCAGATATTTCTCTGTACAGCCTATGGTCCCATTCACTCGGGAATATCCCAACGCAGCTCCTAGAAGAAACGTGTTTCTGACTCGCTGAATCTCAACATAGATTCAACTCTCTTAGGTGAACGAACGCACAGCAGAGCAGTTTCAAGGAAACGTTTCTCCTGAGTCTTAGACGAAGTTTCCTGCTGTTTAGTAGGTATGCCGTCATTGGGCTGCAAATACCGGTTTTCGGATTCTGCACAGAAAGGGTTTGCAAACCGCTGAATCCACACGTGAGTTTAACTCTGTCAGTTGAATGCACACATTGACAACCATTCAGTTTGATAGCACAGTTTTGGTTTTAGAAGCAGATATTTCTCTGTACAGCCTATGGTCCCATTCACTCGGGAATATCCCAACGCAGCTCCTAGAAGAAACGTGTTTCTGACTCGCTGAATCTCAACATAGATTCAACTCTCTTAGGTGAACGAACGCACAGCAGAGCAGTTTCAAGGAAACGTTTCTCCTGAGTCTTAGACGAAGTTTCCTGCTGTTTAATGCGTATGCCGGCATTGGGCTGGAAATACCGGTTTTGGGATTCTGCACAGAAAGGGTTTGCAAACCGCTGAATCCACACGTGAGTTTAACTCTGTCAGTTGAATGCACACATTGACAACCATTCAGTTAGATAGCTCCGTTTTGGTTTTAGAAGCAGATATTTCTCCGTACAGCCTATGGTCCCATTCACTCGGGAATATCCCAACGCATTTCCTAGCATAAACGTGTTTCTGACTCGCTGAATCTCAACATAGATTCAACTCTCTTAGGTGAACGAACGCACAGCAGAGCAGTTTCAAGGAAACGTTTCTCCTGAGTTTTAGACGAAGTTTCCTGCTCTTTAGTACGCATGCCGGCATTGGGCTGGAAATACCGGTTTTGGGATTCTGCACAGAAAGGGTTTGCAAACCGCTGAATCCACACGTGAGTTTAACTCTGTCAGTTGAATGGACACATTGACAACCATTCAGTTAGATAGCTCCGTTTTGGTTTTAGAAGCAGATATTTCTCTGTACAGCCTATGGTCCCATTCACTCGGGAATATCCCAACGCAGCTCCTAGAAGAAACGTGTTTCTGACTCGCTGAATCTCAACATAGATTCAACTCTCTTAGGTGAACGAACGCACAGCAGAGAAGTTTCAAGGAAACGTTTCTCCTGAGTTTTAGACGAAGCTTCCTACTGTTTAGTACGGATGCCGGCATTGGGCTGGATATACCGGTTTTGGGATTCTGCACAGAAATGGTTTACAAACCGCTGAATCCACACGTGAGTTTAACTCTGTCAGTTGAATGCACACATTGACAACCATTCAGTTAGATAGCACCGTTTTGGTTTTAGAAGCAGATATTTCTCTGTACATCCTATGTTCCCATTCACTCGGGAATATCCCAACGCAGCTCCTAGAAGAAACGTGTTTCTGACTCGCTGAATCTCAACATAGATTCAACTCTCTTAGGTGAACGAACGCACAGCAGAGCAGTTTCAAGGAAACGTTTCTCCTGAGTTTTAGACGAAGTTTCCTGCTGTTTAGTACGGATGCCGGCATTGGGCTGGAAATACCGGTTTTGGGATTCTGCACAGAAAGGGTTTGCAAACCGCTGAATCCACACGTGAGTTTAACTCTGTCAGTTGAATGCACACATTGACAACCATTCAGTTTGATAGCACACTTTTGGTTTTAGAAGCAGATATTTCTCTGTACAGCCTATGGTCCCATTCACTCGGGAATATCCCAACGCAGCTCCTAGAAGAAACGTGTTTCTGACTCGCTGAATCTCAACATAGATTCAACTCTCTTAGGTGAACGAACGCACAGCAGAGAAGTTTCAAGGAAACGTTTCTCCTGAGTTTTAGACGAAGCTTCCTACTGTTTAGTACGGATGCCGGCATTGGGCTGGACATACCGGTTTTGGGATTCTGCACAGAAATGGTTTACAAACCGCTGAATCCACACGTGAGTTTAACTCTGTCAGTTGAATACACACATTGACAACCATTCAGTTAGATAGCACCGTTTTGGTTTTAGAAGCAGATATTTCTCTGTACATCCTATGTTCCCATTCACCCGGGAATATCCCAACGCAGCTCCTAGAAGAAACGTGTTTCTGACTCGCTGAATCTCAACATAGATTCAACTCTCTTAGGTGAACGAACGCACAGCAGAGCAGTTTCAAGGAAACGTTTCTCCTGAGTTTTAGACGAAGTTTACTGCTGTTTAGTACGGATGCCGGCATTGGGCTGGACATACCGGTTTTGGGCTTCTGCACAGAAAGGGTTTGCAAACCGCTGAATCCACACGTGAGTTTAACTCTGTCAGTTGAATGCACACATTGACAACCATTCAGTTTGATAGCACACTTTTGGTTTTAGAAGCAGATATTTCTCTGTACAGCCTATGGTCCCATTCACTCGGGAATATCCCAACGCAGCTCCTAGAAGTAACGTGTTTCTGACTCGCTGAATCTCAACATAGATTCAACTCTCTTAGGTGAACGAACGCACAGCAGAGCAGTTTCAAGGAAACGTTTCTCCTGAGTTTTAGACGAAGTTTCCTGCTGTTTAGTACGGATGCCGGCATTGGGCTGGAAATACCGGTTTTGGGATTCTGCACAGAAAGGGTTTGCAAACCGCTGAATCCACACGTGAGTTTAACTCTGTCAGTTGAATGCACACATTGACAACCATTCAGTTAGATAGCTCCGTTTTGGTTTTAGAAGCAGATATTTCTCTGTACAGCCTATGGTCCCATTCACTCGGGAATATCCCAACGCAGCTCCTAGAAGAAACGTGTTTCTGACTCGCTGAATCTCAACATAGATTCAACTCTCTTAGGTGAACGAACGCACAGCAGAGCAGTTTCAAGGAAACGTTTCTCCTGAGTCTTAGACGAAGTTTCCTGCTGTTTAGTACGTATGCCGGCATTGGGCTGGAAATACCGGTTTTGGGATTCTGCACAGAAAGGGTTTGCAAACCGCTGAATCCACACGTGAGTTTAACTCTGTCAGTTGAATGCACACGTTGACAACCATTCAGTTAGATAGCTCCGTTTTGGTTTTAGAAGCAGATATTTCTCTGTACAGCCTATGGTCCCATTCACTCGGGAATATCCCAACGCAGCTCCTAGAAGTAACGTGTTTCTGACTCGCTGAATCTCAACATAGATTCAACTCTCTTAGGTGAACGAACGCACAGCGGAGCAGTTTCATGGAAACGTTTCTCCTGAGTTTTAGACGAAGTTTCCTGCTGTTTAGTACGTATGCCGGCATAGGGCTGGAAATACCGGTTTTGGGATTCTGCACAGAAAGGGTTTGCAAACCGCTGAATCCACACGTGAGTTTAACTCTGTCAGTTGAATGCACACGTTGACAACCATTCAGTTAGATAGCTCCGTTTTGGTTTTAGAAGCAGATATTTCTCTGTACAGCCTATGGTCCCATTCACTCGGGAATATCCCAACGCAGCTCCTAGAAGAAACGTGTTTCTGACTCGCTGAATCTCAACATAGATTCAACTCTCTTAGGTGAACGAACGCACAGCAGACCACTTTCAAGGAAACGTTTCTCCTGAGTTTTAGACGAAGTTTCCTGCTGTTTAGTACGGATGCCGGCATTGGGCTGGACATACCGGTTTTGGGATGCTGCACAGAAAGGGTTTGCAAACCGCTGAATCCACACGTGAGTTTAACTCTGTCAGTTGAATGCACACATTGACAACCATTCAGTTAGATAGCTCCGTTTTGGTTTTAGAAGCAGATATTTCTCTGTACAGCCTATGGTCCCATTCACTCGGGAATATCCCAACGCAGCTCCTAGAAGAAACGTGTTTCTGACTCGCTGAATCTCAACATAGATTCAACTCTCTTAGGTGAACGAACGCACAGCAGAGCAGTTTCAAGGAAACGTTTCTCCTGAGTCTTAGACGAAGTTTCCTGCTGTTTAGTACGGATGCCGGCATTGGGCTGGAAATACCGGTTTTGGGATTCTGCACAGAAAGGGTTTGCAAACCGCTGAATCCACACGTGAGTTTAACTCTGTCAGTTGAATGCACACATTGACAACCATTCAGTTAGATAGCTCCGTTTTGGTTTTAGAAGCAGATATTTCTCTGTACAGCCTATGGTCCCATTCACTCGGGAATATCCCAACGCAGCTCCTAGAATACACGTGTTTCTGACTCGCTGAATCTCAACATAGATTCAACTCTCTTAGGTGAACGAACGCACAGCAGAGCAGTTTCAAGGAAACGTTTCTCCTGAGTTTTAGACGAGGTTTCCTGCTGTTTAGTACGGATGCCGGCATTGGGCTGGACATACCGGTTTTGGGATTCTGCACAGAAAGGGTTTGCAAACCGCTGAATCCACACGTGAGTTTAACTCTGTCAGTTGAATGCACACATTGACAACCATTCAGTTTGATAGCACCCTTTTGGTTTTAGAAGCAGATATTTCTCTGTACAACCTATGGTCCCATTCACTCGGGAATATCCCAACGCAGCTCCTAGAAGAAACGTGTTTCTGACTCGCTGAATCTCAACATAGATTCAACTCTCTTAGGTGAACGAACGCACAGCAGAGCAGTTTCAAGGAAACGTTTCTCCTGAGTTTTAGACGAAGTTTCCTGCTGTTTAGTACGGATGCCGGCATTGGGCTGGACAAAGCGGTTTTGGGATTCTGCACAGAAATGGTTTGCAAACCGCTGAATCCACACGTGAGTTTAACTCTGTCAGTTGAATGCACACATTGACAACCATTCAGTTAGATAGCTCCGTTTTGGTTTTAGAAGCAGATATTTCTCTGTACAGCCTATGGTCCCATTCACTCGGGAATATCCCAACGCAGCTCCTAGAAGAAACGTGTTTCTGACTTGCTGAATCTCAACATAGATTCAACTCTCTTAGGTGAACGAACGCACAGCAGAGCAGTTTCAAGGAAACGTTTCTCCTGAGTTTTAGACGAAGTTTCCTGCTGTTTAGTACGGATGCCGGCATTGGGCTGGACATACCGGTTTTGGGATTCTGCACAGAAAGGGTTTGCAAACCGCTGAATCCACACGTGAGTTTAACTCTGTCAGTTGAATGCACACATTGACAACCATTCAGTTTGATAGCACCCTTTTGGTTTTAGAAGCAGATATTTCTCTGTACAGCCTATGGTCCCATTCACTCGGGAATATCCCAACGCAGCTCCTAGAAGAAACGTGTTTCTGACTCGCTGAATCTCAACATAGATTCAACTCTCTTAGGTGAACGAACTCACAGCAGAGCAGTTTCAAGGAAACGTTTCTCCTGAGTCTTAGAAGAAGTTTCCTGCTGTTTAGTACATATGCCGGCATTGGGCTGGAAATACCGGTTTTGGGATTCTGCACAGAAAGGGTTTGCAAACCGCTGAATCCACACGTGAGTTTAACTCTGTCAGTTGAATGCACACATTGACAACCATTCAGTTTGATAGCACACTTTTGGTTTTAGAAGCAGATATTTCTCTGTACAGCCTATGGTCCCATTCACTCGGGAATATCCCAACGCAGCTCCTAGAAGAAACGTGTTTGTGACTCGCTGAATCTCAACATAGATTCAACTCTCTTAGGTGAACGAACGCACAGCAGAGCAGTTTCAAGGAAACGTTTCTCCTGAGTTTTAGACGAAGTTTCCTGCTGTTTAGTACGGATGCCGGCATTGGGCTGGACATACCGGTTTTGGGATTCTGCACAGAAAGGGTTTCCAAACCGCTGAATACACACGTGAGTTTAACTCTGTCAGTTGAATGCACACATTGACAACCATTCAGTTTGATAGCACACTTTTGGTTTTAGAAGCAGATATTTCTCTGTACAGCCTATGGTCCCATTCACTCGGGAATATCCCAACGCAGCTCCTAGAAGAAACGTGTTTCTCACTCGCTGAATCTCAACATAGATTCAACTCTCTTAGGTGAACGAACGCACAGCAGAGCAGTTTCAAGGAAACGTTTCTCCTGAGTCTTAGACGAAGTTTCCTGCTGTTTAGTACGTATGCCGGCATTGGGCTGGAAATACCGGTTTTGGGATTCTGCACAGAAAGGGTTTGCAAACCGCTGAATCCACACGTGAGTTTAACTCTGTCAGTTGAATGCACACATTGACAACCATTCAGTTTGATAGCACACTTTTGGTTTTAGAAGCAGATATTTCTCTGTACAGCCTATGGTCCCATTCACTCGGGAATATCCCAACGCAGCTCCTAGAAGAAACGTGTTTCTGACTCGCTGAATCTCAACATAGATTCAACTCTCTTAGGTGAACGAAAGCACAGCAGAGCAGTTTCAAGGAAACGTTTCTCCTGAGTTTTAGACGAAGTTTCCTGCTGTTTAGTACGGATGCCGGCATTGGGCTGGACATACCGGTTTTGGGATTCTGCACAGAAAGGGTTTGCAAACCGCTGAATCCACACGTGAGTTTAACTCTGTCAGTTGAATGCACACATTGACAACCATTCAGTTTGATAGCACCCTTTTGGTTTTAGAAGCAGATATTTCTCTGTACAGCCTATGGTCCCATTCACTCGGGAATATCCCAACGCAGCTCCTAGAAGAAACGTGTTTCTGACTCGCTGAATCTCAACACAGATTCAACTCTCTTAGGTGAACGAACGCACAGCAGAGCAGTTTCAAGGAAACGTTTCTCCTGAGTTTTAGACGAAGTTTCCTGCTGTTTAGTACGGATGCCGGCATTGGGCTGGACATACCGGTTTTGGGATTCTGCACAGAAAGGGTTTGCAAACCGCTGAATCCACACGTGAGTTTAACTCTGTCAGTTGAATGCACACATTGAAAACCATTCAGTTAGATAGCTCCGTTTTGGTTTTAGAAGCAGATATTTCTCTGTACAGCCTATGGTCCCATTCACTCGGGAATATCACAACGCAGCTCCTAGAAGAAACGTGTTTCTGACTCGCTGAATCTCAACATAGATTCACCTCTCTTAGGTGAACGAACGCACAGCAGAGCAGTTTCAAGGAAACGTTTCTCCTGAGTTTTAGAAGAAGTTTCCTGCTGTTTAGTACGTATGCCGGCATTGGGCTGGAAATACCGGTTTTGGGATTCTGCACAGAAAGGGTTTGCAAACCGCTGAATCCACACGTGAGTTTAACTCTGTCAGTTGAATGCACATATTGACAACCATTCAGTTAGATAGCTCCGTTTTGGTTTTAGAAGCAGATAATTCTCTGTACAGCCTATGGTCCCATTCACTCGGGAATATCCCAACGCAGCTCCTAGAAGAAACGTGTTTCTGACTCGCTGAATCTCAACATAGATTCAACTCTCTTAGGTGAACGAACGCACAGCAGAGCAGTTTCAAGGAAACGTTTCTCCTGAGTCTTAGACGAAGTTTTCTGCTGTTTAGTACGGATGCCGGCATTGGGCTGGAAATACCGGTTTTGGGATTCTGCACAGAAAGGGTTTGCAAACCGCTGAATCCACACGTGAGTTTAACTCTGTCAGTTGAATGCACACATTGACAACCATTGAGTTAGATAGCTCCGTTTTGGTTTTAGAAGCAGATATTTCTCTGTACAGCCTATGGTCCCATTCACTCGGGAATATCCCAACGCAGCTCCTAGAAGAAACGTGTTTCTGACTCGCTAAATCTCAACATAGATTCAACTCTCTTAGGTGAACGAACGCACAGCAGAGCAGTTTCAAGGAAACGTTTCTCCTGAGTTTTAGACGAAGTTTCCTGCTGTTTAGTACGGATGCCGGAATTGGGCTGGACATACCGGTTTTGGGATTCTGCACAGAAAGGGTTTGCAAACCGCTGAATCCACACGTGAGTTTAACTCTGTCAGTTGAATGCACACATTGACAACCATTCACTTTGATAGCACCCTTTTGGTTTTAGAAGCAGATATTTCTCTGTACAGCCTATGGTCCCATTCACTCGGGAATATCCCAACGCAGCTCCTAGAAGTAACGTGTTTCTGACTCGCTGAATCTCAACATAGATTCAACTCTCTTAGGTGAACGAACGCACAGCAGAGCAGTTTCAAGGAAACGTTTCTCCTGAGTTTTAGAAGAAGTTTCCTGCTGTTTAGTACGGATGCCGGCATTGGGCTGGATATACCGGTTTTGGGAATCTGCACAGAAAGTGTTTGCAAACCGCTGAATCCACACGTGAGTTTAACTCTGTCAGTTGAATGCACACATTGACAACCATTCAGTTTGATAGCACCCTTTTGGTTTTAGAAGCAGATATTTCTCTGTACATCCTATGGTCCCATTCACTCGGGAATATCCCAACGCAGCTCCTAGAAGAAACGTGTTTCTGACTCGCTGAATCTCAACATAGATTCAACTCTCTTAGGTGAACGAACGCACAGCAGAGCAGTTTCAAGGAAACGTTTCTCCTGAGTCTTAGACGAAGTTTCCTGCTGTTTAGTACGTATGCCGGCATTGGGCTGGAAATACCGGTTTTGGGATTCTGCACAGAAAGGGTTTGCAAACCGCTGAATCCACACGTGAGTTTAACTCTGTCAGTTGAATGCACACATTAACAACCATTCAGTTAGATAGCTCCGTTTTGGTTTTAGAAGCAGATATTTCTCTGTACAGCCTATGGTCCCATTCACTCGGGAATATCCCAACGCAGCTCCTAGAAGAAACTTGTTTCTGACTCGCTGAATCTCAACATAGATTCAACTCTCTTAGGTGAACGAACGCACAGCAGAGCAGTTTCAAGGAAACGTTTCTCCTGAGTTTTAGACGAAGTTTCCTGCTGTTTAGTTCGTATGCCGGCATTGGGCTGGAAATACCGGTTTTGGGATTCTGCACAGAAATGGTTTGCAAACCGCTGAATCCACACGTGAGTTTAACTCTGTCAGTTGAATGCACACATTGACAACCATTCAGTTTGATAGCACACTTTTGGTTTTAGAAGCAGATATTTCTCTGTACAGCCTATGGTCCCATTCACTCGGGAATATCCCAACGCAGCTCCTAGAAGATACGTGTTTCTGACTCGCTGAATCTCAACATAGATTCAACTCTCTTAGGTGAACGAACGCACAGCAGAGCAGTTTCAAGGAAACGTTTCTCCTGAGTCTTAGACGAAGTTTTCTGCTGTTTAGTACGGATGCCGGCATTGGGCTGGAAATACCGGTTTTGGGATTCTGCACAGAAAGGGTTTGCAAACCGCTGAATCCACACGTGAGTTTAACTCTGTCAGTTGAATGCACACATTGACAACCATTCAGTTTGATAGCACACTTTTGGTTTTAGAAGCAGATATTTCTCTGTACAGCCTATGGTCCCATTCACTCGGGAATATCCCAACGCAGCTCCTAGAAGAAACGTGTTTCTGACTCGCTGAATCTCAACATAGATTCAACTCTCTTAGGTGAACGAACGCACAGCAGAGCAGTTTCAAGGAAACGTTTCTCCTGAGTCTTAGACGAAGTTTTCTGCTGTTTAGTACGGATGCCGGCATTGGGCTGGAAATACCGGTTTTGGGATTCTGCACAGAAAGGGTTTGCAAACCGCTGAATCCACACGTGAGTTTAACTCTGTCAGTTGAATGCACACATTGACAACCATTGAGTTAGATAGCTCCGTTTTGGTTTTAGAAGCAGATATTTCTCTGTACAGCCTATGGTCCCATTCACTCGGGAATATCCCAACGCAGCTCCTAGAAGAAACGTGTTTCTGACTCGCTAAATCTCAACATAGATTCAACTCTCTTAGGTGAACGAACGCACAGCAGAGCAGTTTCAAGGAAACGTTTCTCCTGAGTTTTAGACGAAGTTTCCTGCTGTTTAGTACGGATGCCGGAATTGGGCTGGACATACCGGTTTTGGGATTCTGCACAGAAAGGGTTTGCAAACCGCTGAATCCACACGTGAGTTTAACTCTGTCAGTTGAATGCACACATTGACAACCATTCACTTTGATAGCACCCTTTTGGTTTTAGAAGCAGATATTTCTCTGTACAGCCTATGGTCCCATTCACTCGGGAATATCCCAACGCAGCTCCTAGAAGTAACGTGTTTCTGACTCGCTGAATCTCAACATAGATTCAACTCTCTTAGGTGAACGAACGCACAGCAGAGCAGTTTCAAGGAAACGTTTCTCCTGAGTTTTAGAAGAAGTTTCCTGCTGTTTAGTACGGATGCCGGCATTGGGCTGGATATACCGGTTTTGGGAATCTGCACAGAAAGTGTTTGCAAACCGCTGAATCCACACGTGAGTTTAACTCTGTCAGTTGAATGCACACATTGACAACCATTCAGTTTGATAGCACCCTTTTGGTTTTAGAAGCAGATATTTCTCTGTACATCCTATGGTCCCATTCACTCGGGAATATCCCAACGCAGCTCCTAGAAGAAACGTGTTTCTGACTCGCTGAATCTCAACATAGATTCAACTCTCTTAGGTGAACGAACGCACAGCAGAGCAGTTTCAAGGAAACGTTTCTCCTGAGTCTTAGACGAAGTTTCCTGCTGTTTAGTACGTATGCCGGCATTGGGCTGGAAATACCGGTTTTGGGATTCTGCACAGAAAGGGTTTGCAAACCGCTGAATCCACACGTGAGTTTAACTCTGTCAGTTGAATGCACACATTAACAACCATTCAGTTAGATAGCTCCGTTTTGGTTTTAGAAGCAGATATTTCTCTGTACAGCCTATGGTCCCATTCACTCGGGAATATCCCAACGCAGCTCCTAGAAGAAACTTGTTTCTGACTCGCTGAATCTCAACATAGATTCAACTCTCTTAGGTGAACGAACGCACAGCAGAGCAGTTTCAAGGAAACGTTTCTCCTGAGTTTTAGACGAAGTTTCCTGCTGTTTAGTTCGTATGCCGGCATTGGGCTGGAAATACCGGTTTTGGGATTCTGCACAGAAATGGTTTGCAAACCGCTGAATCCACACGTGAGTTTAACTCTGTCAGTTGAATGCACACATTGACAACCATTCAGTTTGATAGCACACTTTTGGTTTTAGAAGCAGATATTTCTCTGTACAGCCTATGGTCCCATTCACTCGGGAATATCCCAACGCAGCTCCTAGAAGATACGTGTTTCTGACTCGCTGAATCTCAACATAGATTCAACTCTCTTAGGTGAACGAACGCACAGCAGAGCAGTTTCAAGGAAACGTTTCTCCTGAGTCTTAGACGAAGTTTTCTGCTGTTTAGTACGGATGCCGGCATTGGGCTGGAAATACCGGTTTTGGGATTCTGCACAGAAAGGGTTTGCAAACCGCTGAATCCACACGTGAGTTTAACTCTGTCAGTTGAATGCACACATTGACAACCATTCAGTTTGATAGCACACTTTTGGTTTTAGAAGCAGATATTTCTCTGTACAGCCTATGGTCCCATTCACTCGGGAATATCCCAACGCAGCTCCTAGAAGAAACGTGTTTCTGACTCGCTGAATCTCAACATAGATTCAACTCTCTTAGGTGAACGAACGCACAGCAGAGCAGTTTCAAGGAAACGTTTCTCCTGAGTCTAAGACGAAGTTTCCTGCTGTTTAGTACGGATGCCGGCATTGGGCTGGAAATACCGGTTTTGGGATTCTGCACAGAAAGGGTTTGCAAACCGCTGAATCCACACGTGAGTTTAACTCTGTCAGTTGAATGCACACATTGACAACCATTCAGTTAGATACCACCCTTTTGGTTGTAGGAGCAGATATTTCTCTGTACAGCCTATGGTCCCATTCACTCGGGAATATCCCAACGCAGCTCCTAGAAGAAACGTGTTTCTGACTCGCTAAATCTCAACATAGATTCAACTCTCTTAGGTGAACGAACGCACAGCAGAGCAGTTTCAAGGAAACGTTTCTCCTGAGTTTTAGACGAAGTTTCCTGCTGTTTACTACGGATGCCGGAATTGGGCTGGACATACCGGTTTTGGGATTCTGCACAGAAAGGGTTTGCAAACCGCTGAATCCACACGTGAGTTTAACTCTGTCAGTTGAATGCACACATTGACAACCATTCACTTTGATAGCACCCTTTTGGTTTTAGAAGCAGATATTTCTCTGTGCAGCCTATGGTCCCATTCACTCGGGAATATCCCAACGCAGCTCCTAGAAGAAACGTGTTTCTGACTCGCTGAATCTCAACATAGATTCAACTCTCTTAGGTGAACGAACGCACAGCAGAGCAGTTTCAAGGAAACGTTTCTCCTGAGTTTTAGAAGAAGTTTCCTACTGTTTAGTACGGATGCCGGCATTGGGCTGGATATACCGGTTTTGGGAATCTGCACAGAAAGGGTTTGCAAACCGCTGAATCCACACGTGAGTTTAACTCTGTCAGTTGAATGCACACATTGACAACCATTCAGTTTGATAGCACCCTTTTGGTTTTAGAAGCAGATATTTCTCTGTACAGCCTATGGTCCCATTCACTCGGGAATATCCCAACGCAGCTCCTAGAAGAAACGTGTTTCTCACTCGCTGAATCTCAACATAGATTCAACTCTCTTAGGTGAACGAACGCACAGCAGAGCAGTTTCAAGGAAACGTTTCTCCTGAGTTTTAGACGAAGTTTCCTGCTGTTTAGTACGGATGCCGGCATTGGGCTGGACATACCGGTTTTGGGATTCTGCACAGAAAGGGTTTGCAAACCGCTGAATCCACACGTGAGTTTAACTCTGTCAGTTGAATGCACACATTGACAACCATTCAGTTTGATAGCACCCTTTTGGTTTTAGAAGCAGATATTTCTCTGTACAGCCTATGGTTCCATTCACTCGGGAATATCCCAACGCAGCTCCTAGAAGAAACGTGTTTCTGACTCGCTGAATCTCAACATAGATTCAACTCTCTTAGGTGAACGAACGCACAGCAGAGCAGTTTCAAGGAATCGTTTCTCCTGAGTCTTAGAAGAAGTTACCTGCTGTTTAGTACGTATGCCGGCATTGGGCTGGAAATACCGGTTTTCGGATTCTGCACAGAAAGGGTTTGCAAACCGCTGAATCCACACGTGAGTTTAACTCTGTCAGTTGAATGCACACATTGACAACCATTCAGTTAGATAGCTCCGTTTTGGTTTTAGAAGCAGATATTTCTCTGTACAGCCTATGGTCCCATTCACTCGGGAATATCCCAACGCAGCTCCTAGAAGAAACGAGTTTCTGACTCGCTAAATCTCAACATAGATTCAACTCTCTTAGGTGAACGAACGCACAGCAGAGCAGTTTCAAGGAAACGTTTCTCCTGAGTTTTAGACGAAGTTTCCTGCTGTTTAGTACGGATGCCGGAATTGGGCTGGACATACCGGTTTTGGGATTCTGCACAGAAAGGGTTTGCAAACCGCTGAATCCACACGTGAGTTTAACTCTGTCAGTTGAATGCACACATTGACAACCATTCACTTTGATAGCACCCTTTTGGTTTTAGAAGTAGATATTTCTCTGTGCAGCCTATGGTCCCATTCACTCGGGAATATCCCAACGCAGCTCCTAGAAGAAACGTGTTTCTGACTCGCTGAATCTCAACATAGATTCAACTCTCTTAGGTGAACGAACGCACAGCAGAGAAGTTTCAAGGAAACGTTTCTCCTGAGTTTTAGACGAAGCTTCCTACTGTTTAGTACGGATGCCGGCATTGGGCTGGACATACCGGTTTTGGGATTCTGCACAGAAATGGTTTACAAACCGCTGAATCCACACGTGAGTTTAACTCTGTCAGTTGAATACACACATTGACAACCATTCAGTTAGATAGCACCGTTTTGGTTTTAGAAGCAGATATTTCTCTGTACATCCTATGTTCCCATTCACCCGGGAATATCCCAACGCAGCTCCTAGAAGAAACGTGTTTCTGACTCGCTGAATCTCAACATAGATTCAACTCTCTTAGGTGAACGAACGCACAGCAGAGCAGTTTCAAGGAAACGTTTCTCCTGAGTTTTAGACGAAGTTTACTGCTGTTTAGTACGGATGCCGGCATTGGGCTGGACATACCGGTTTTGGGCTTCTGCACAGAAAGGGTTTGCAAACCGCTGAATCCACACGTGAGTTTAACTCTGTCAGTTGAATGCACACATTGACAACCATTCAGTTTGATAGCACACTTTTGGTTTTAGAAGCAGATATTTCTCTGTACAGCCTATGGTCCCATTCACTCGGGAATATCCCAACGCAGCTCCTAGAAGTAACGTGTTTCTGACTCGCTGAATCTCAACATAGATTCAACTCTCTTAGGTGAACGAACGCACAGCAGAGCAGTTTCAAGGAAACGTTTCTCCTGAGTTTTAGACGAAGTTTCCTGCTGTTTAGTACGGATGCCGGCATTGGGCTGGAAATACCGGTTTTGGGATTCTGCACAGAAAGGGTTTGCAAACCGCTGAATCCACACGTGAGTTTAACTCTGTCAGTTGAATGCACACATTGACAACCATTCAGTTAGATAGCTCCGTTTTGGTTTTAGAAGCAGATATTTCTCTGTACAGCCTATGGTCCCATTCACTCGGGAATATCCCAACGCAGCTCCTAGAAGAAACGTGTTTCTGACTCGCTGAATCTCAACATAGATTCAACTATCTTAGGTGAACGAACGCACAGCAGAGCAGTTTCAAGGAAACGTTTCTCCTGAGTCTTAGACGAAGTTTCCTGCTGTTTAGTACGTATGCCGGCATTGGGCTGGAAATACCGGTTTTGGGATTCTGCACAGAAAGGGTTTGCAAACCGCTGAATCCACACGTGAGTTTAACTCTGTCAGTTGAATGCACACGTTGACAACCATTCAGTTAGATAGCTCCGTTTTGGTTTTAGAAGCAGATATTTCTCTGTACAGCCTATGGTCCCATTCACTCGGGAATATCCCAACGCAGCTCCTAGAAGAAACGTGTTTCTGACTCGCTGAATCTCAACATAGATTCAACTCTCTTAGGTGAACGAACGCACAGCAGAGCAGTTTCAAGGAAACGTTTCTCCTGAGTTTTAGACGAAGTTTCCTGCTGTTTAGTACGGATGCCGGCATTGGGCTGGACATACCGGTTTTGGGATGCTGCACAGAAAGGGTTTGCAAACCGCTGAATCCACACGTGAGTTTAACTCTGTCAGTTGAATGCACACATTGACAACCATTCAGTTTGATAGCACACTTTTGGTTTTAGAAGCAGATATTTCTCTGTACAGCCTATGGTCCCATTCACTCGGGAATATCCCAACGCAGCTCCTAGAAGTAACGTGTTTCTGACTCGCTGAATCTCAACATAGATTCAACTCTCTTAGGTGAACGAACGCACAGCGGAGCAGTTTCATGGAAACGTTTCTCCTGAGTTTTAGACGAAGTTTCCTGCTGTTTAGTACGTATGCCGGCATAGGGCTGGAAATACCGGTTTTGGGATTCTGCACAGAAAGGGTTTGCAAACCGCTGAATCCACACGTGAGTTTAACTCTGTCAGTTGAATGCACACGTTGACAACCATTCAGTTAGATAGCTCCGTTTTGGTTTTAGAAGCAGATATTTCTCTGTACAGCCTATGGTCCCATTCACTCGGGAATATCCCAACGCAGCTCCTAGAAGAAACGTGTTTCTGACTCGCTGAATCTCAACATAGATTCAACTCTCTTAGGTGAACGAACGCACAGCAGACCACTTTCAAGGAAACGTTTCTCCTGAGTTTTAGACGAAGTTTCCTGCTGTTTAGTACGTATGCCGGCATTGGGCTGGACATACCGGTTTTGGGATGCTGCACAGAAAGGGTTTGCAAACCGCTGAATCCACACGTGAGTTTAACTCTGTCAGTTGAATGCACACATTGACAACCATTCAGTTAGATAGCTCCGTTTTGGTTTTAGAAGCAGATATTTCTCTGTACAGCCTATGGTCCCATTCACTCGGGAATATCCCAACGCAGCTCCTAGAAGAAACGTGTTTCTGACTCGCTGAATCTCAACATAGATTCAACTCTCTTAGGTGAACGAACGCACAGCAGAGCAGTTTCAAGGAAACGTTTCTCCTGAGTCTTAGACGAAGTTTCCTGCTGTTTAGTACGGATGCCGGCATTGGGCTGGAAATACCGGTTTTGGGATTCTGCACAGAAAGGGTTTGCAAACCGCTGAATCCACACGTGAGTTTAACTCTGTCAGTTGAATGCACACATTGACAACCATTCAGTTAGATAGCTCCGTTTTGGTTTTAGAAGCAGATATTTCTCTGTACAGCCTATGGTCCCATTCACTCGGGAATATCCCAACGCAGCTCCTAGAATACACGTGTTTCTGACTCGCTGAATCTCAACATAGATTCAACTCTCTTAGGTGAACGAACGCACAGCAGAGCAGTTTCAAGGAAACGTTTCTCCTGAGTTTTAGACGAGGTTTCCTGCTGTTTAGTACGGATGCCGGCATTGGGCTGGACATACCGGTTTTGGGATTCTGCACAGAAAGGGTTTGCAAACCGCTGAATCCACACGTGAGTTTAACTCTGTCAGTTGAATGCACACATTGACAACCATTCAGTTTGATAGCACCCTTTTGGTTTTAGAAGCAGATATTTCTCTGTACAACCTATGGTCCCATTCACTCGGGAATATCCCAACGCAGCTCCTAGAAGAAACGTGTTTCTGACTCGCTGAATCTCAACATAGATTCAACTCTCTTAGGTGAACGAACGCACAGCAGAGCAGTTTCAAGGAAACGTTTCTCCTGAGTTTTAGACGAAGTTTCCTGCTGTTTAGTACGGATGCCGGCATTGGGCTGGACAAAGCGGTTTTGGGATTCTGCACAGAAATGGTTTGCAAACCGCTGAATCCACACGTGAGTTTAACTCTGTCAGTTCAATGCACACATTGACAACCATTCAGTTAGATAGCTCCGTTTTGGTTTTAGAAGCAGATATTTCTCTGTACAGCCTATGGTCCCATTCACTCGGGAATATCCCAACGCAGCTCCTAGAAGAAACGTGTTTCTGACTCGCTGAATCTCAACATAGATTCAACTCTCTTAGGTGAACGAACGCACAGCAGAGCAGTTTCAAGGAAACGTTTCTCCTGAGTTTTAGACGAAGTTTCCTGCTGTTTAGTACGGATGCCGGCATTGGGCTGGACATACCGGTTTTGGGATTCTGCACAGAAAGGGTTTGCAAACCGCTGAATCCACACGTGAGTTTAACTCTGTCAGTTGAATGCACACATTGACAACCATTCAGTTTGATAGCACCCTTTTGGTTTTAGAAGCAGATATTTCTCTGTACAGCCTATGGTCCCATTCACTCGGGAATATCCCAACGCAGCTCCTAGAAGAAACGTGTTTCTGACTCGCTGAATCTCAACATAGATTCAACTCTCTTAGGTGAACGAACTCACAGCAGAGCAGTTTCAAGGAAACGTTTCTCCTGAGTCTTAGAAGAAGTTTCCTGCTGTTTAGTACATATGCCGGCATTGGGCTGGAAATACCGGTTTTGGGATTCTGCACAGAAAGGGTTTGCAAACCGCTGAATCCACACGTGAGTTAAACTCTGTCAGTTGAATGCACACATTGAAAACCATTCAGTTAGATAGCTCCGTTTTGTTTTTAGAAGCAGATATTTCTCTGTACAGCCTATGGTCCCATTCACTCGGGAATATCCCAATGCAGCTCCTAGAAGAAACGTGTTTCTGACTCGCTGAATCTCAACATAGTTTCAACTCTCTTAGGTGAACGAACGCACAGCAGAGCAGTTTCAAGGAAACGTTTCTCCTGAGTTTTAGACGAAGTTTCCTGCTGTTTAGTTCGTATGCCGGCATTGGGGTGGGAATACCGGTTTTGGGATTCTGCACAGAAAGGGTTTGCAAACCGCTGAATCCACACGTGAGTTTAACTCTGTCAGTTGAATGCACACATTGACAACCATTCAGTTTGATAGCACCTTTTGGTTTTAGAAGCAGATATTTCTCTGTACAGCCTATGGTCCCATTCACTCGGGAATATCCCAACGCAGCTCCTAGAAGAAAAGTGTTTCTGACTCGCTGAATCTCAACATAGATTCAACTCTCTTAGGTGAACGAACGCACAGCAGAGCAGTTTCAAGGAAACGTTTCTCCTGAGTCTTAGACGAAGTTTCCTGCTGTTTAGTACGGATGCCGGCATTGGGCTGGATATACCGGTTTTGGGAATCTGCACAGAAAGGGTTTGCAAACCGCTGAATCCACACGTGAGTTTAACTCTGTCAGTTGAATGCACACATTGACAACCATTCAGTTTGATAGCACACTTTTGGTTTTAGAAGCAGATATTTCTCTGTACAGCCTATGGTCCCATTCACTCGGGAATATCCCAACGCAGCTCCTAGAAGAAACGTGTTTGTGACTCGCTGAATCTCAACATAGATTCAACTCTCTTAGGTGAACGAACGCACAGCAGAGCAGTTTCAAGGAAACGTTTCTCCTGAGTTTTAGAAGAAGTTTCCTGCTGTTTAGTACGGATGCCGGCATTGGGCTGGACATACCGGTTTTGGGATTCTGCACAGAAAGGGTTTCCAAACCGCTGAATACACACGTGAGTTTAACTCTGTCAGTTGAATGCACACATTGACAACCATTCAGTTTGATAGCACACTTTTGGTTTTAGAAGCAGATATTTCTCTGTACAGCCTATGGTCCCATTCACTCGGGAATATCCCAACGCAGCTCCTAGAAGAAACGTGTTTCTCACTCGCTGAATCTCAACATAGATTCAACTCTCTTAGGTGAACGAATGCACAGCAGAGCAGTTTCAAGGAAACGTTTCTCCTGAGTCTTAGACGAAGTTTCCTGCTGTTTAGTACGTATGCCGGCATTGGGCTGGAAATACCGGTTTTGGGATTCTGCACAGAAAGGGTTTGCAAACCGCTGAATCCACACGTGAGTTTAACTCTGTCAGTTGAATGCACACATTGACAACCATTCAGTTTGATAGCACACTTTTGGTTTTAGAAGCAGATATTTCTCTGTACAGCCTATGGTCCCATTCACTCGGGAATATCCCAACGCAGCTCCTAGAAGAAACGTGTTTCTGACTCGCTGAATCTCAACATAGATTCAACTCTCTTAGGTGAACGAAAGCACAGCAGAGCAGTTTCAAGGAAACGTTTCTCCTGAGTTTTAGACGAAGTTTCCTGCTGTTTAGTACGGATGCCGGCATTGGGCTGGACATACCGGTTTTGGGATTCTGCACAGAAAGGGTTTGCAAACCGCTGAATCCACACGTGAGTTTAACTCTGTCAGTTGAATGCACACATTGACAACCATTCAGTTTGATAGCACCCTTTTGGTTTTAGAAGCAGATATTTCTCTGTACAGCCTATGGTCCCATTCACTCGGGAATATCCCAACGCAGCTCCTAGAAGAAACGTGTTTCTGACTCGCTGAATCTCAACACAGATTCAACTCTCTTAGGTGAACGAACGCACAGCAGAGCAGTTTCAAGGAAACGTTTCTCCTGAGTTTTAGACGAAGTTTCCTGCTGTTTAGTACGGATGCCGGCATTGGGCTGGACATACCGGTTTTGGGATTCTGCACAGAAAGGGTTTGCAAACCGCTGAATCCACACGTGAGTTTAACTCTGTCAGTTGAATGCACACATTGAAAACCATTCAGTTAGATAGCTCCGTTTTGGTTTTAGAAGCAGATATTTCTCTGTACAGCCTATGGTCCCATTCACTCGGGAATATCCCAACGCAGCTCCTAGAAGAAACGTGTTTCTGACTCGCTAAATCTCAACATAGATTCAACTCTCTTAGGTGAACGAACGCACAGCAGAGCAGTTTCAAGGAAACGTTTCTCCTGAGTTTTAGACGAAGTTTCCTGCTGTTTAGTACGGATGCCGGAATTGGGCTGGACATACCGGTTTTGGGATTCTGCACAGAAAGGGTTTGCAAACCGCTGAATCCACACGTGAGTTTAACTCTGTCAGTTGAATGCACACATTGACAACCATTCACTTTGATAGCACCCTTTTGGTTTTAGAAGCAGATATTTCTCTGTACAGCCTATGGTCCCATTCACTCGGGAATATCCCAACGCAGCTCCTAGAAGTAACGTGTTTCTGACTCGCTGAATCTCAACATAGATTCAACTCTCTTAGGTGAACGAACGCACAGCAGAGCAGTTTCAAGGAAACGTTTCTCCTGAGTTTTAGAAGAAGTTTCCTGCTGTTTAGTACGGATGCCGGCATTGGGCTGGATATACCGGTTTTGGGAATCTGCACAGAAAGTGTTTGCAAACCGCTGAATCCACACGTGAGTTTAACTCTGTCAGTTGAATGCACACATTGACAACCATTCAGTTTGATAGCACCCTTTTGGTTTTAGAAGCAGATATTTCTCTGTACATCCTATGGTCCCATTCACTCGGGAATATCCCAACGCAACTCCTAGAAGAAACGTGTTTCTGACTCGCTGAATCTCAACATAGATTCAACTCTCTTAGGTGAACGAACGCACAGCAGAGCAGTTTCAAGGAAACGTTTCTCCTGAGTCTTAGACGAAGTTTCCTGCTGTTTAGTACGTATGCCGGCATTGGGCTGGAAATACCGGTTTTGGGATTCTGCACAGAAAGGGTTTGCAAACCGCTGAATCCACACGTGAGTTTAACTCTGTCAGTTGAATGCACACGTTGACAACCATTCAGTTAGATAGCTCCGTTTTGGTTTTAGAAGCAGATATTTCTCTGTACAGCCTATGGTCCCATTCACTCGGGAATATCCCAACGCAGCTCCTAGAAGAAACGTGTTTCTGACTCGCTGAATCTCAACATAGATTCAACTCTCTTAGGTGAACGAACGCACAGCAGACCACTTTCAAGGAAACGTTTCTCCTGAGTTTTAGACGAAGTTTCCTGCTGTTTAGTACGTATGCCGGCATTGGGCTGGACATACCGGTTTTGGGATGCTGCACAGAAAGGGTTTGCAAACCGCTGAATCCACACGTGAGTTTAACTCTGTCAGTTGAATGCACACATTGACAACCATTCAGTTAGATAGCTCCGTTTTGGTTTTAGAAGCAGATATTTCTCTGTACAGCCTATGGTCCCATTCACTCGGGAATATCCCAACGCAGCTCCTAGAATACACGTGTTTCTGACTCGCTGAATCTCAACATAGATTCAACTCTCTTAGGTGAACGAACGCACAGCAGAGCAGTTTCAAGGAAACGTTTCTCCTGAGTCTTAGACGAAGTTTCCTGCTGTTTAGTACGGATGCCGGCATTGGGCTGGACATACCGGTTTTGGGATTCTGCACAGAAAGGGTTTGCAAACCGCTGAATCCACACGTGAGTTTAACTCTGTCAGTTGAATGCACACATTGACAACCATTCAGTTTGATAGCACCCTTTTGGTTTTAGAAGCAGATATTTCTCTGTACAACCTATGGTCCCATTCACTCGGGAATATCCCAACGCAGCTCCTAGAAGAAACGTGTTTCTGACTCGCTGAATCTCAACATAGATTCAACTCTCTTAGGTGAACGAACGCACAGCAGAGCAGTTTCAAGGAAACGTTTCTCCTGAGTTTTAGACGAAGTTTCCTGCTGTTTAGTACGGATGCCGGCATTGGGCTGGACAAAGCGGTTTTGGGATTCTGCACAGAAATGGTTTGCAAACCGCTGAATCCACACGTGAGTTTAACTCTGTCAGTTCAATGCACACATTGACAACCATTCAGTTAGATAGCTCCGTTTTGGTTTTAGAAGCAGATATTTCTCTGTACAGCCTATGGTCCCATTCACTCGGGAATATCCCAACGCAGCTCCTAGAAGAAACGTGTTTCTGACTCGCTGAATCTCAACATAGATTCAACTCTCTTAGGTGAACGAACGCACAGCAGAGCAGTTTCAAGGAAACGTTTCTCCTGAGTTTTAGACGAAGTTTCCTGCTGTTTAGTACGGATGCCGGCATTGGGCTGGACATACCGGTTTTGGGATTCTGCACAGAAAGGGTTTGCAAACCGCTGAATCCACACGTGAGTTTAACTCTGTCAGTTGAATGCACACATTGACAACCATTCAGTTTGATAGCACCCTTTTGGTTTTAGAAGCAGATATTTCTCTGTACAGCCTATGGTCCCATTCACTCGGGAATATCCCAACGCAGCTCCTAGAAGAAACGTGTTTCTGACTCGCTGAATCTCAACATAGATTCAACTCTCTTAGGTGAACGAACTCACAGCAGAGCAGTTTCAAGGAAACGTTTCTCCTGAGTCTTAGAAGAAGTTTCCTGCTGTTTAGTACATATGCCGGCATTGGGCTGGAAATACCGGTTTTGGGATTCTGCACAGAAAGGGTTTGCAAACCGCTGAATCCACACGTGAGTTAAACTCTGTCAGTTGAATGCACACATTGAAAACCATTCAGTTAGATAGCTCCGTTTTGTTTTTAGAAGCAGATATTTCTCTGTACAGCCTATGGTCCCATTCACTCGGGAATATCCCAATGCAGCTCCTAGAAGAAACGTGTTTCTGACTCGCTGAATCTCAACATAGTTTCAACTCTCTTAGGTGAACGAACGCACAGCAGAGCAGTTTCAAGGAAACGTTTCTCCTGAGTTTTAGACGAAGTTTCCTGCTGTTTAGTTCGTATGCCGGCATTGGGGTGGGAATACCGGTTTTGGGATTCTGCACAGAAAGGGTTTGCAAACCGCTGAATCCACACGTGAGTTTAACTCTGTCAGTTGAATGCACACATTGACAACCATTCAGTTTGATAGCACCTTTTGGTTTTAGAAGCAGATATTTCTCTGTACAGCCTATGGTCCCATTCACTCGGGAATATCCCAACGCAGCTCCTAGAAGAAACGTGTTTCTGACTCGCTGAATCTCAACATAGATTCAACTCTCTTAGGTGAACGAACGCACAGCAGAGCAGTTTCAAGGAAACGTTTCTCCTGAGTCTTAGACGAAGTTTCCTGCTGTTTAGTACGGATGCCGGCATTGGGCTGGATATACCGGTTTTGGGAATCTGCACAGAAAGGGTTTGCAAACCGCTGAATCCACACGTGAGTTTAACTCTGTCAGTTGAATGCACACATTGACAACCATTCAGTTTGATAGCACACTTTTGGTTTTAGAAGCAGATATTTCTCTGTACAGCCTATGGTCCCATTCACTCGGGAATATCCCAACGCAGCTCCTAGAAGAAACGTGTTTGTGACTCGCTGAATCTCAACATAGATTCAACTCTCTTAGGTGAACGAACGCACAGCAGAGCAGTTTCAAGGAAACGTTTCTCCTGAGTTTTAGAAGAAGTTTCCTGCTGTTTAGTACGGATGCCGGCATTGGGCTGGACATACCGGTTTTGGGATTCTGCACAGAAAGGGTTTCCAAACCGCTGAATACACACGTGAGTTTAACTCTGTCAGTTGAATGCACACATTGACAACCATTCAGTTTGATAGCACACTTTTGGTTTTAGAAGCAGATATTTCTCTGTACAGCCTATGGTCCCATTCACTCGGGAATATCCCAACGCAGCTCCTAGAAGAAACGTGTTTCTCACTCGCTGAATCTCAACATAGATTCAACTCTCTTAGGTGAACGAATGCACAGCAGAGCAGTTTCAAGGAAACGTTTCTCCTGAGTCTTAGACGAAGTTTCCTGCTGTTTAGTACGTATGCCGGCATTGGGCTGGAAATACCGGTTTTGGGATTCTGCACAGAAAGGGTTTGCAAACCGCTGAATCCACACGTGAGTTTAACTCTGTCAGTTGAATGCACACATTGACAACCATTCAGTTTGATAGCACACTTTTGGTTTTAGAAGCAGATATTTCTCTGTACAGCCTATGGTCCCATTCACTCGGGAATATCCCAACGCAGCTCCTAGAAGAAACGTGTTTCTGACTCGCTGAATCTCAACATAGATTCAACTCTCTTAGGTGAACGAAAGCACAGCAGAGCAGTTTCAAGGAAACGTTTCTCCTGAGTTTTAGACGAAGTTTCCTGCTGTTTAGTACGGATGCCGGCATTGGGCTTGACATACCGGTTTTGGGATTCTGCACAGAAATGGTTTGCAAACCGCTGAATCCACACGTGAGTTTAACTCTGTCAGTTCAATGCACACATTGACAACCATTCAGTTAGATAGCTCCGTTTTGGTTTTAGAAGCAGATATTTCTCTGTACAGCCTATGGTCCCATTCACTCGGGAATATCCCAACGCAGCTCCTAGAAGAAACGTGTTTCTGACTCGCTGAATCTCAACATAGATTCAACTCTCTTAGGTGAACGAACGCACAGCAGAGCAGTTTCAAGGAAACGTTTCTCCTGAGTTTTAGACGAAGTTTCCTGCTGTTTAGTACGGATGCCGGCATTGGGCTGGACATACCGGTTTTGGGATTCTGCACAGAAAGGGTTTGCAAACCGCTGAATCCACACGTGAGTTTAACTCTGTCAGTTGAATGCACACATTGACAACCATTCAGTTTGATAGCACCCTTTTGGTTTTAGAAGCAGATATTTCTCTGTACAGCCTATGGTCCCATTCACTCGGGAATATCCCAACGCAGCTCCTAGAAGAAACGTGTTTCTGACTCGCTGAATCTCAACATAGATTCAACTCTCTTAGGTGAACGAACTCACAGCAGAGCAGTTTCAAGGAAACGTTTCTCCTGAGTCTTAGAAGAAGTTTCCTGCTGTTTAGTACATATGCCGGCATTGGGCTGGAAATACCGGTTTTGGGATTCTGCACAGAAAGGGTTTGCAAACCGCTGAATCCACACGTGAGTTAAACTCTGTCAGTTGAATGCACACATTGAAAACCATTCAGTTAGATAGCTCCGTTTTGTTTTTAGAAGCAGATATTTCTCTGTACAGCCTATGGTCCCATTCACTCGGGAATATCCCAATGCAGCTCCTAGAAGAAACGTGTTTCTGACTCGCTGAATCTCAACATAGTTTCAACTCTCTTAGGTGAACGAACGCACAGCAGAGCAGTTTCAAGGAAACGTTTCTCCTGAGTTTTAGACGAAGTTTCCTGCTGTTTAGTTCGTATGCCGGCATTGGGGTGGGAATACCGGTTTTGGGATTCTGCACAGAAAGGGTTTGCAAACCGCTGAATCCACACGTGAGTTTAACTCTGTCAGTTGAATGCACACATTGACAACCATTCAGTTTGATAGCACCTTTTGGTTTTAGAAGCAGATATTTCTCTGTACAGCCTATGGTCCCATTCACTCGGGAATATCCCAACGCAGCTCCTAGAAGAAACGTGTTTCTGACTCGCTGAATCTCAACATAGATTCAACTCTCTTAGGTGAACGAACGCACAGCAGAGCAGTTTCAAGGAAACGTTTCTCCTGAGTCTTAGACGAAGTTTCCTGCTGTTTAGTACGGATGCCGGCATTGGGCTGGATATACCGGTTTTGGGAATCTGCACAGAAAGGGTTTGCAAACCGCTGAATCCACACGTGAGTTTAACTCTGTCAGTTGAATGCACACATTGACAACCATTCAGTTTGATAGCACACTTTTGGTTTTAGAAGCAGATATTTCTCTGTACAGCCTATGGTCCCATTCACTCGGGAATATCCCAACGCAGCTCCTAGAAGAAACGTGTTTGTGACTCGCTGAATCTCAACATAGATTCAACTCTCTTAGGTGAACGAACGCACAGCAGAGCAGTTTCAAGGAAACGTTTCTCCTGAGTTTTAGAAGAAGTTTCCTGCTGTTTAGTACGGATGCCGGCATTGGGCTGGACATACCGGTTTTGGGATTCTGCACAGAAAGGGTTTCCAAACCGCTGAATACACACGTGAGTTTAACTCTGTCAGTTGAATGCACACATTGACAACCATTCAGTTTGATAGCACACTTTTGGTTTTAGAAGCAGATATTTCTCTGTACAGCCTATGGTCCCATTCACTCGGGAATATCCCAACGCAGCTCCTAGAAGAAACGTGTTTCTCACTCGCTGAATCTCAACATAGATTCAACTCTCTTAGGTGAACGAATGCACAGCAGAGCAGTTTCAAGGAAACGTTTCTCCTGAGTCTTAGACGAAGTTTCCTGCTGTTTAGTACGTATGCCGGCATTGGGCTGGAAATACCGGTTTTGGGATTCTGCACAGAAAGGGTTTGCAAACCGCTGAATCCACACGTGAGTTTAACTCTGTCAGTTGAATGCACACATTGACAACCATTCAGTTTGATAGCACACTTTTGGTTTTAGAAGCAGATATTTCTCTGTACAGCCTATGGTCCCATTCACTCGGGAATATCCCAACGCAGCTCCTAGAAGAAACGTGTTTCTGACTCGCTGAATCTCAACATAGATTCAACTCTCTTAGGTGAACGAAAGCACAGCAGAGCAGTTTCAAGGAAACGTTTCTCCTGAGTTTTAGACGAAGTTTCCTGCTGTTTAGTACGGATGCCGGCATTGGGCTGGACATACCGGTTTTGGGATTCTGCACAGAAAGGGTTTGCAAACCGCTGAATCCACACGTGAGTTTAACTCTGTCAGTTGAATGCACACATTGACAACCATTCAGTTTGATAGCACCCTTTTGGTTTTAGAAGCAGATATTTCTCTGTACAGCCTATGGTCCCATTCACTCGGGAATATCCCAACGCAGCTCCTAGAAGAAACGTGTTTCTGACTCGCTGAATCTCAACACAGATTCAACTCTCTTAGGTGAACGAACGCACAGCAGAGCAGTTTCAAGGAAACGTTTCTCCTGAGTTTTAGACGAAGTTTCCTGCTGTTTAGTACGGATGCCGGCATTGGGCTGGACATACCGGTTTTGGGATTCTGCACAGAAAGGGTTTGCAAACCGCTGAATCCACACGTGAGTTTAACTCTGTCAGTTGAATGCACACATTGAAAACCATTCAGTTAGATAGCTCCGTTTTGGTTTTAGAAGCAGATATTTCTCTGTACAGCCTATGGTCCCATTCACTCGGGAATATCACAACGCAGCTCCTAGAAGAAACGTGTTTCTGACTCGCTGAATCTCAACATAGATTCACCTCTCTTAGGTGAACGAACGCACAGCAGAGCAGTTTCAAGGAAACGTTTCTCCTGAGTTTTAGAAGAAGTTTCCTGCTGTTTAGTACGTATGCCGGCATTGGGCTGGAAATACCGGTTTTGGGATTCTGCACAGAAAGGGTTTGCAAACCGCTGAATCCACACGTGAGTTTAACTCTGTCAGTTGAATGCACATATTGACAACCATTCAGTTAGATAGCTCCGTTTTGGTTTTAGAAGCAGATAATTCTCTGTACAGCCTATGGTCCCATTCACTCGGGAATATCCCAACGCAGCTCCTAGAAGAAACGTGTTTCTGACTCGCTGAATCTCAACATAGATTCAACTCTCTTAGGTGAACGAACGCACAGCAGAGCAGTTTCAAGGAAACGTTTCTCCTGAGTCTTAGACGAAGTTTTCTGCTGTTTAGTACGGATGCCGGCATTGGGCTGGAAATACCGGTTTTGGGATTCTGCACAGAAAGGGTTTGCAAACCGCTGAATCCACACGTGAGTTTAACTCTGTCAGTTGAATGCACACATTGACAACCATTGAGTTAGATAGCTCCGTTTTGGTTTTAGAAGCAGATATTTCTCTGTACAGCCTATGGTCCCATTCACTCGGGAATATCCCAACGCAGCTCCTAGAAGAAACGTGTTTCTGACTCGCTAAATCTCAACATAGATTCAACTCTCTTAGGTGAACGAACGCACAGCAGAGCAGTTTCAAGGAAACGTTTCTCCTGAGTTTTAGACGAAGTTTCCTGCTGTTTAGTACGGATGCCGGAATTGGGCTGGACATACCGGTTTTGGGATTCTGCACAGAAAGGGTTTGCAAACCGCTGAATCCACACGTGAGTTTAACTCTGTCAGTTGAATGCACACATTGACAACCATTCACTTTGATAGCACCCTTTTGGTTTTAGAAGCAGATATTTCTCTGTACAGCCTATGGTCCCATTCACTCGGGAATATCCCAACGCAGCTCCTAGAAGTAACGTGTTTCTGACTCGCTGAATCTCAACATAGATTCAACTCTCTTAGGTGAACGAACGCACAGCAGAGCAGTTTCAAGGAACCGTTTCTCCTGAGTTTTAGAAGAAGTTTCCTGCTGTTTAGTACGGATGCCGGCATTGGGCTGGATATACCGGTTTTGGGAATCTGCACAGAAAGTGTTTGCAAACCGCTGAATCCACACGTGAGTTTAACTCTGTCAGTTGAATGCACACATTGACAACCATTCAGTTTGATAGCACCCTTTTGGTTTTAGAAGCAGATATTTCTCTGTACATCCTATGGTCCCATTCACTCGGGAATATCCCAACGCAACTCCTAGAAGAAACGTGTTTCTGACTCGCTGAATCTCAACATAGATTCAACTCTCTTAGGTGAACGAACGCACAGCAGAGCAGTTTCAAGGAAACGTTTCTCCTGAGTCTTAGACGAAGTTTCCTGCTGTTTAGTACGTATGCCGGCATTGGGCTGGAAATACCGGTTTTGGGATTCTGCACAGAAAGGGTTTGCAAACCGCTGAATCCACACGTGAGTTTAACTCTGTCAGTTGAATGCACACATTGACAACCATTCAGTTTGATAGCACACTTTTGGTTTTAGAAGCAGATATTTCTCTGTACAGCCTATGGTCCCATTCACTCGGGAATATCCCAACGCAGCTCCTAGAAGAAACTTGTTTCTGACTCGCTGAATCTCAACATAGATTCAACTCTCTTAGGTGAACGAACGCACAGCAGAGCAGTTTCAAGGAAACGTTTCTCCTGAGTTTTAGACGAAGTTTCCTGCTGTTTAGTTCGTATGCCGGCATTGGGCTGGAAATACCGGTTTTGGGATTCTGCACAGAAATGGTTTGCAAACCGCTGAATCCACACGTGAGTTTAACTCTGTCAGTTGAATGCACACATTGACAACCATTCAGTTTGATAGCACACTTTTGGTTTTAGAAGCAGATATTTCTCTGTACAGCCTATGGTCCCATTCACTCGGGAATATCCCAACGCAGCTCCTAGAAGATACGTGTTTCTGACTCGCTGAATCTCAACATAGATTCAACTCTCTTAGGTGAACGAACGCACAGCAGAGCAGTTTCAAGGAAACGTTTCTCCTGAGTCTTAGACGAAGTTTTCTGCTGTTTAGTACGGATGCCGGCATTGGGCTGGAAATACCGGTTTTGGGATTCTGCACAGAAAGGGTTTGCAAACCGCTGAATCCACACGTGAGTTTAACTCTGTCAGTTGAATGCACACATTGACAACCATTCAGTTTGATAGCACACTTTTGGTTTTAGAAGCAGATATTTCTCTGTACAGCCTATGGTCCCATTCACTCGGGAATATCCCAACGCAGCTCCTAGAAGAAACGTGTTTCTGACTCGCTGAATCTCAACATAGATTCAACTCTCTTAGGTGAACGAACGCACAGCAGAGCAGTTTCAAGGAAACGTTTCTCCTGAGTCTAAGACGAAGTTTCCTGCTGTTTAGTACGGATGCCGGCATTGGGCTGGAAATACCGGTTTTGGGATTCTGCACAGAAAGGGTTTGCAAACCGCTGAATCCACACGTGAGTTTAACTCTGTCAGTTGAATGCACACATTGACAACCATTCAGTTAGATAGCTCCGTTTTGGTTTTAGAAGCAGATATTTCTCTGTACAGCCTATGGTCCCATTCACTCGGGAATATCCCAACGCAGCTCCTAGAAGAAACGTGTTTCTGACTCGCTGAATCTCAACATAGATTCAACTCTCTTAGGTGAACGAACGCACAGCAGAGCAGTTTCAAGGAAACGTTTCTCCTGAGTCTTAGAAGAAGTTACCTGCTGTTTAGTACGTATGACGGCATTGGGCTGGAAATACCGGTTTTCGGATTCTGCACAGAAAGGGTTTGCAAACCGGTGAATCCACAGGTGAGTTTAACTCTGTCAGTTGAATGCACACATTGACAACCATTCAGTTAGATAGCTCCGTTTTGGTTTTAGAAGCAGATATTTCTCTGTACAGCCTATGGTCCCATTCACTCGGGAATATCCCAACGCAGCTCCTAGAAGAAACGTGTTTCTGACTCGCTAAATCTCAACATAGATTCAACTCTCTTAGGTGAACGAACGCACAGCAGAGCAGTTTCAAGGAAACGTTTCTCCTGAGTTTTAGACGAAGTTTCCTGCTGTTTACTACGGATGCCGGAATTGGGCTGGACATACCGGTTTTGGGATTCTGCACAGAAAGGGTTTGCAAACCGCTGAATCCACACGTGAGTTTAACTCTGTCAGTTGAATGCACACATTGACAACCATTCACTTTGATAGCACCCTTTTGGTTTTAGAAGCAGATATTTCTCTGTGCAGCCTATGGTCCCATTCACTCGGGAATATCCCAACGCAGCTCCTAGAAGAAACGTGTTTCTGACTCGCTGAATCTCAACATAGATTCAACTCTCTTAGGTGAACGAACGCACAGCAGAGCAGTTTCAAGGAAACGTTTCTCCTGAGTTTTAGAAGAAGTTTCCTGCTGTTTAGTACGGATGCCGGCATTGGGCTGGATATACCGGTTTTGGGAATCTGCACAGAAAGGGTTTGCAAACCGCTGAATCCACACGTGAGTTTAACTCTGTAAGTTGAATGCACACATTGACAACCATTCAGTTTGATAGCACCCTTTTGGTTTTAGAAGCAGATATTTCTCTGTACAGCCTATGGTCCCATTCACTCGGGAATATCCCAACGCAGCTCCTAGAAGAAACGTGTTTCTCACTCGCTGAATCTCAACATAGATTCAACTCTCTTAGGTGAACGAACGCACAGCAGAGCAGTTTCAAGGAAACGTTTCTCCTGAGTTTTAGACGAAGTTTCCTGCTGTTTAGTACGGATGCCGGCATTGGGCTGGACATACCGGTTTTGGGATTCTGCACAGAAAGGGTTTGCAAACCGCTGAATCCACACGTGAGTTTAACTCTGTCAGTTGAATGCACACATTGACAACCATTCAGTTTGATAGCACCCTTTTGGTTTTAGAAGCAGATATTTCTCTGTACAGCCTATGGTTCCATTCACTCGGGAATATCCCAACGCAGCTCCTAGAAGAAACGTGTTTCTGACTCGCTGAATCTCAACATAGATTCAACTCTCTTAGGTGAACGAACGCACAGCAGAGCAGTTTCAAGGAATCGTTTCTCCTGAGTCTTAGAAGAAGTTACCTGCTGTTTAGTACGTATGCCGGCATTGGGCTGGAAATACCGGTTTTCGGATTCTGCACAGAAAGGGTTTGCAAACCGCTGAATCCACACGTGAGTTTAACTCTGTCAGTTGAATGCACACATTGACAACCATTCAGTTAGATAGCTCCGTTTTGGTTTTAGAAGCAGATATTTCTCTGTACAGCCTATGGTCCCATTCACTCGGGAATATCCCAACGCAGCTCCTAGAAGAAACGAGTTTCTGACTCGCTAAATCTCAACATAGATTCAACTCTCTTAGGTGAACGAACGCACAGCAGAGCAGTTTCAAGGAAACGTTTCTCCTGAGTTTTAGACGAAGTTTCCTGCTGTTTAGTACGGATGCCGGAATTGGGCTGGACATACCGGTTTTGGGATTCTGCACAGAAAGGGTTTGCAAACCGCTGAATCCACACGTGAGTTTAACTCTGTCAGTTGAATGCACACATTGACAACCATTCACTTTGATAGCACCCTTTTGGTTTTAGAAGTAGATATTTCTCTGTGCAGCCTATGGTCCCATTCACTCGGGAATATCCCAACGCAGCTCCTAGAAGAAACGTGTTTCTGACTCGCTGTATCTCAACATAGATTCAACTCTCTTAGGTGAACGAACGCACAGCAGAGCAGTTTCAAGGAAACGTTTCTCCTGAGTTTTAGACGAAGTTTCCTGCTGTTTAGTACGGATGCCGGCATTGGGCTGGATATACCGGTTTTGGGAATCTGCACAGAAAGGGTTTGCAAACCGCTGAATCCACACGTGAGTTTAACTCTGTCAGTTGAATGCACACATTGACAACCATTCAGTTTGATAGCACCCTTTTGGTTTTAGAAGCAGATATTTCTCTGTACAGCCTATGGTCCCATTCACTCGGGAATATCCCAACGCAGCTCCTAGAAGAAACGTGTTTCTCACTCGCTGAATCTCAACATAGATTCAACTCTCTTAGGTGAACGAACGCACAGCAGAGCAGTTTCAAGGAAACGTTTCTCCTGAGTTTTAGACGAAGTTTCCTGCTGTTTAGTACGGATGCCGGCATTGGGCTGGACATACCGGTTTTGGGATTCTGCACAGAAAGGGTTTGCAAACCGCTGAATCCACACGTGAGTTTAACTCTGTCAGTTGAATGCACACATTGACAACCATTCAGTTTGATAGCACCCTTTTGGTTTTAGAAGCAGATATTACTCTGTACAGCCTATGGTCCCATTCACTCGGGAATATCCCAACGCAGCTCCTAGAAGAAACGTGTTTCTGACTCGCTGAATCTCAACATAGATTCAACTCTCTTAGGTGAACGAACGCACAGCAGAGCAGTTTCAAGGAAACGTTTCTCCTGAGTCTTAGAAGAAGTTACCTGCTGTTTAGTACGTATGCCGGCATTGGGCTGGAAATACCGGTTTTGGGATTCTGCACAGAAAGGGTTTGCAAACCGCTGAATCCACACGTGAGTTTAACTCTGTCAGTTGAATGCACACATTGACAACCATTCAGTTAGATAGCTCCGTTTTGGTTTTAGAAGCAGATATTTCTCTGTACAGACTATGGTCCCATTCACTCGGGAATATCCCAACGCAGCTCCTAGAAGAAACGTGTTTCTGACTCGCTAAATCTCAACATAGATTCAACTCTCTTAGGTGAACGAACGCACAGCAGAGCAGTTTCAAGGAAACGTTTCTCCTGAGTTTTAGACGAAGTTTCCTGCTGTTTAGTACGGATGCCGGAATTGGGCTGGACATACCGGTTTTGGTATTCTGCACAGAAAGGGTTTGCAAACCGCTGAATCCACACGTGAGTTTAACTCTGTCAGTTGAATGCACACATTGACAACCATTCACTTTGATAGCACCCTTTTGGTTTTAGAAGCAGATATTTCTCTGTACAGCCTATGGTCCCATTCACTCGGGAATATCCCAACGCAGCTCCTAGAAGAAACGTGTTTCTGACTCGCTGAATCTCAACATAGATTCAACTCTCTTAGGTGAACGAACGCACAGCAGAGCAGTTTCAAGGAAACGTTTCTCCTGAGTTTTAGAAGAAGTTTCCTGCTGTTTAGTACGGATGCCGGCATTGGGCTGGATATACCGGTTTTGGGAATCTGCACAGAAAGGGTTTGCAAACCGCTGAATCCACACGTGAGTTTAACTCTGTCAGTTGAATGCACACATTGACAACCATTCAGTTAGATAGCTCCGTTTTGGTTTTAGAAGCAGATATTTCTCTGTACAGCCTATGGTCCCATTCACTCGGGAATATCCCAACGCAGCTCCTAGAAGAAACGTGTTTCTCACTCGCTGAATCTCAACATAGATTCAACTCTCTTAGGTGAACGAACGCACAGCAGAGCAGTTTCAAGGAAACGTTTCTCCTGAGTTTTAGACGAAGTTTCCTGCTGTTTAGTACGGATGCCGGCATTGGGCTGGACATACCGGTTTTGGGTTTCTGCACAGAAAGGGTTTGCAAACCGCTGAATCCACACGTGAGTTTAACTCTGTCAGTTGAATGCACACATTGACAACCATTCAGTTTGATAGCACCCTTTTGGTTTTAGAAGCAGATAATTCTCTGTACAGCCTATGGTCCCATTCACTCGGGAATATCCCAACGCAGCTCCTAGAAGAAACGTGTTTCTGACTCGCTGAATCTCAACATAGATTCAACTCTCTTAGGTGAACGAACGCACAGCAGAGCAGTTTCAAGGAAACGTTTCTCCTGAGTCTTAGACGAAGTTTCCTGCTCTTTAGTACGTATGCCGGCATTGGGCTGGAAATACCGGTTTTGGGATTCTGCACAGAAAGAGTTTGCAAACCGCTGAATCCACACGTGAGTTTAACTCTGTCAGTTGAATGCACACATTGACAACCATTCAGTTAGATAGCTCCGTTTTGGTTTTAGAAGCAGATATTTCTCTGTACAGCCTATGGTCCCATTCACTCGGGAATATCCCAACGCAGCTCCTAGAAGAAACGTGTTTCTGACTCGCTGAATCTCAACATAGATTCAACTCTCTTAGGTGAACGAACGCACAGCAGAGCAGTTTCAAGGAAACGTTTCTCCTGAGTCTTAGACGAAGTTTCCTGCTGTTTAGTACGTATACCGGCATTGGGCTGGAAATACCGGTTTTGGGATTCTGCACAGAAAGGGTTTGCAAACCGCTGAATCCACACGTGAGTTTAACTCTGTCAGTTGAATGCACACATTGACAACCATTCAGTTTGATAGCACACTTTTGGTTTTAGAAGCAGATATTTCTCTGTACAGCCTATGGTCCCATTCACTCGGGAATATCCCAACGCAGCTCCTAGAAGAAACGTGTTTCTGACTCGCTGAATCTCAACATAGATTCAACTCTCTTAGGTGAACGAACGCACAGCAGAGCAGTTTCAAGGAAACGTTTCTCCTGAGTTTTAGACGAAGTTTCCTGCTGTTTAGTTCGTATGCCGGCATTGGGCTGGAAATACCGGTTTTGGGATTCTGCACAGAAATGGTTTGCAAACCGCTGAATCCACACGTGAGTTTAACTCTGTCAGTTGAATGCACACATTGACAACCATTCAGTTTGATAGCACACTTTGGGTTTTAGAAGCAGATATTTCTCTGTACAGCCTATGGTCCCATTCACTCGGGAATATCCCAACGCAGCTCCTAGAAGAAACGTGTTTCTGACTCGCTGAATCTCAACATAGATTCAACTCTCTTAGGTGAACGAACGCACAGCAGAGCAGTTTCAAGGAAACGTTTCTCCTGAGTTTTAGACGAAGTTTCCTGCTGTTTAGTTCGTATGCCGGCATTGGGCTGGAAATACCGGTTTTGGGATTCTGCACAGAAATGGTTTGCAAACCGCTGAATCCACACGTGAGTTTAACTCTGTCAGTTGAATGCACACATTGACAACCATTCAGTTTGATAGCACACTTTGGGTTTTAGAAGCAGATATTTCTCTGTACAGCCTATGGTCCCATTCACTCGGGAATATCCCAACGCAGCTCCTAGAAGAAACGTGTTTCTGACTCGCTGAATCTCAACATAGATTCAACTCTCTTAGGTGAACGAACGCACAGCAGAGCAGTTTCAAGGAAACGTTTCTCCTGAGTCTTAGAAGAAGTTACCTGCTGTTTAGTACGTATGCCGGCATTGGGCTGGAAATACCGGTTTTGGGATTCTGCACAGAAAGGGTTTGCAAACCGCTGAATCCACACGTGAGTTTAACTCTGTCAGTTGAATGCACACATTGACAACCATTCAGTTAGATAGCTCCGTTTTGGTTTTAGAAGCAGATATTTCTCTGTACAGCCTATGGTCCCATTCACTCGGGAATATCCCAACGCAGCTCCTAGAAGAAACGTGTTTCTGACTCACTGAATCTGAACATAGATTCAACTCTCTTAGGTGAACGAACGCACAGCAGAGCAGTTTCAAGGAAACGTTTCTCCTGAGTTTTAGACGAAGTTTCCTGCTGTTTAGTACGGATGACGGCACTGGGCTGGACATACCGGTTTTGGGATTCTGCACAGAAAGGGTTTGCAAACCGCTGAATCCACACGTGAGTTTAACTCTGTCAGTTGAATGCACACATTGACAACCATTCACTTTGATAGCACCCTTTTGGTTTTAGAAGCAGATATTTCTCTGTACAGCCTATGGTCCCATTCACTCGGGAATATCCCAACGCAGCTCCTAGAAGAAACGTGTTTCTGACTCGCTGAATCTCAACATAGATTCAACTCTCTTAGGTGAACGAACGCACAGCAGAGCAGTTTCAAGGAAACGTTTCTCCTGAGTTTTAGACGAAGTTTCCTGCTGTTTAGTACGGATGCCGGCATTGGGCTGGATATACCGGTTTTGGGAATCTGCAAAGAAAGGGTTTGCAAACCGCTGAATCCACACGTGAGTTTAACTCTGTCAGTTGAATGCACACATTGACAACCATTCAGTTTGATAGCACACTTTTGGTTTTAGAAGCAGATATTTCTCTGTACAGCCTATGGTCCCATTCACTCGGGAATATCCCAACGCAGCTCCTAGAAGAAACGTGTTTCTGACTCGCTGAATCTCAACATAGATTCAACTCTCTTAGGTGAACGAACGCACAGCAGAGCAGTTTCAAGGAAACGTTTCTCCTGAGTTTTAGACGAAGTTTCCTGCTGTTTAGTACGGATGCCGGCATTGGGCTGGACATACCGGTTTTGGGATTCTGCACAGAAATGGTTTGCAAACCGCGGAATCCACACGTGAGTTTAACTCTGTCAGTTGAATGCACACATTGACAACCATTCAGTTAGATAGCTCCGTTTAGGTTTTAGAAGCAGATATTTCTCTGTACAGCCTATGGTCCCATTCACTCGGGAATATCCCAACGCAGCTCCTAGAAGAAACGTGTTTCTGACTCGCTGAGTCTCAACATAGATTCAACTCTCTTAGGTGAACGAACGCACAGCAGAGCAGTTTCAAGGAAACGTTTCTCCTGAGTTTTAGACGAAGTTTCCTGCTGTTTAGTACGGATGCCGGCATTGGGCTGGACATACCGGTTTTGGGATTCTGCACAGAAATGGTTTGCAAACCGCTGAATCCACACGTGAGTTTAACTCTGTCAGTTGAATGCACACATTGACAATCATTCAGTTAGATAGCTCCGTTTTGGTTTCAGAAGCAGATATTTCTCTGTACAGCCTATGGTCCCATTCACTCGGGAATATCCCAACGCAGCTCCTAGCATAAACGTGTTTCTGACTCGCTGAATCTCAACATAGATTCAACTCTCTTAGGTGAACGAACGCACAGCAGAGCAGTTTCAAGGAAACGTTTCTCCTGAGTTTTAAACAAAGTTTCCTGCTGTTTAGTACGGATGCCGGCATTGAGCTGGAATTACCGGTTTTGGGATTCTGCACAGAAAGGGTTTGTAAACCGCTGAATCCAAACGTGAGTTTAACTCTGTCATTTGAATGCACACATTGACAACCATTCAGTTAGATACCACCCTTTTGGTTGTAGGAGCAGATATTTCTCTGTACAGCCTATGGTCCCATTCACTCGGGAATATCCCAACGCAGCTCCTAGAAGAAACGTGTTTCTGACTCGCTGAATCTCAACATAGATTCAACTCTCTTAGGTGAACGAACGCACAGCAGAGCAGTTTCAAGGAAACGTTTCTCCTGAGTTTTAGACGAAGTTTCCTGCTGTTTAGTACAGATGCCGGCATTGGGCTGGAAATACCGGTTTTGGGATTCTGCACAGAAAGTGTTTGCAAACCGCTGAATCCACACGTGAGTTTAACTCTGTCAGTTGAATGCACACATTGACAACCATTCAATTAGATAGCACACTTTTGGTTTTAGAAGCAGATATTTCTCTGTACAGCCTATGGTCCCATTCACTCGGGAATATCCCAACGCAGCTCCTAGAAGAAACGTGTTTCTCACTCGCTGAATCTCAACATAGATTCAACTCTCTTAGGTGAACGAACGCACAGCAGAGCAGTTTCAAGGAAACGTTTCTCCTGAGTTTTAGACGAAGTTTCCTGCTGTTTAGTACGGATGCCGGCATTGAGCTGGAATTACCGGTTTTGGGATTCTGCACAGAAAGGGTTTGTAAACCGCTGAATCCGAACGTGAGTTTAACTCTGTCAGTTGAATGCACACATTGACAACCATTCAGTTAGATACCACCCTATTGGTTGTAGGAGCAGATATTTCTCTGTACAGCCTATGGTCCCATTCACTCGGGAATATCCCAACGCACCTCCTAGAAGAAACGTGTTTCTGACACGCTGAATCTCAACATAGATTCAACTCTCTTAGGTGATCGAACGCACAGCAGAGCAGTTTCAAGGAAACGTTTCTCCTGAGTTTTAGACGAAGTTGCCTGCTGTTTAGTACGGATGCTGGCATTGGGCTGGAAATACCGGTTTTGGGATTCTGCACAGAAAGGGTTTGCAAACCGCTGAATCCACACGTGAGTTTAACTCTGTCAGTTGAATGCACACATTGACAACCATTCAGTTAGATAGCTCCGTTTTGGTTTTAGAAGCAGATATTTCTCTGTACAGCCTATGGTCCCATTCACTCGGGAATATCCCAACGCAGCTGCTAGCATAAACGTGTTTCTGACTCGCTGAATCTCAACATAGTTTCAACTCTCTTAGGTGAACGAACGCACAGCAGAGCAGTTTCAAGGAAACGTTTCTCCTGAGTTTTAGACGAAGTTTCCTGCTGTTTAGTACGGATGCCGGCATTGGGCTGGACATACCGGTTTTGGGATTCTGCACAGAAAGGGTTTGCAAACCGCTGAATCCACACGTGAGTTTAACTCTGTCAGTTGAATCCACACATTGACAACCAATCAGTTTGATAGCACCCTTTTGGTTTTAGAAGCAGATATTTCTCTGTACAGCCTATGGTCCCATTCACTCGGGAATATCCCAACGCAGCTCCTAGAAGAAACGTGTTTCTGACTCGCTGAGTCTCAACATAGATTCAACTCTCTTAGGTGAACGAACGCACAGCAGAGCAGTTTCAAGGAAACGTTTCTCCTGAGTTTTAGACGAAGTATCCTCCTGTTTAGTACGGATGCCGGCATTGGGCTGGACATACCGGTTTTGGGATTCTGCACAGAAATGGTTTGCAAACCGCGGAATCCACACGTGAGTTTAACTCTGTCAGTTGAATGCACACATTGACAACCATTCAGTTAGATAGCTCCGTTTTGGTTTTAGAAGCAGATATTTCTCTGTACAGCCTATGGTCCCATTCACTCGGGAATATCCCAACGCAGCTCCTAGAAGAAACGTGTTTCTGACTCGCTGAGTCTCAACATAGATTCAACTCTCTTAGGTGAACGAACGCACAGCAGAGCAGTTTCAAGGAAACGTTTCTCCTGAGTTTTAGACGAAGTTTCCTGCTGTTTAGTACGGATGCCGGCATTGGGCTGACATACCGGTTTTGGGATTCTGCACAGAAATGGTTTGCAAACCGCTGAATCCACACGTGAGTTTAACTCTGTCAGTTGAATGCACACATTGACAATCATTCAGTTAGATAGCTCCGTTTTGGTTTCAGAAGCAGATATTTCGCTGTACAGTCTATGGTCCCATTCACTCGGGAATATCCCAACGCAGCTCCTAGCATAAACGTGTTTCTGACTCGCTGAATCTCAAAATAGATTCAACTCTCTTAGGTGAACGAACGCACAGCAGAGCAGTTTCAAGGAAACGTTTCTCCTGAGTTTTAAACAAAGTTTCCTGCTGTTTAGTACGGATGCCGGCATTGAGCTGGAATTACCGGTTTTGGGATTCTGCACAGAAAGGGTTTGTAAACCGCTGAATCCAAACGTGAGTTTAACTCTGTCAGTTGAATGCACACATTGACAACCATTCAGTTAGATACCACCCTTTTGGTTGTAGGAGCAGATATTTCTCTGTACAGCCTATGGTCCCATTCACTCGGGAATATCCCAACGCAGCTCCTAGAAGAAACGTGTTTCTGACTCGCTGAATCTCAACATAGATTCAACTCTCTTAGGTGAACGAACGCACAGCAGAGCAGTTTCAAGGAAACGTTTCTCCTGAGTTTTAGACGAAGTTTCCTGCTGTTTAGTACGGATGCCGGCATTGGGCTGGACATACCGGTTTTGGGATTCTGCACAGAAATGGTTTGCAAACCGCTGAATCCACACGTGAGTTTAACTCTGTCAGTTGAATGCACACATTGACAACCATTCAGTTAGATAGCTCCGTTTTGGTTTTAGAAGCAGATATTTCTCTGTACAGCCTATGGTCCCATTCACTCGGGAATATCCCAACGCAGCTCCTAGAAGAAACGTGTTTCTGACTCGCTGAATCTCAACATAGATTCAACTCTCTTAGGTGAACGAACGCACAGCAGAGCAGTTTCAAGGAAACGTTTCTCCAGAGTTTTAGACGAAGTTTCCTGCTGTTTAGTACGGATGCCGGCATTGGGCTGGACATACTGGTTTTGGGAATCTGCACAGAAAGGGTTTGCAAACCGCTGAATCCACACGTGAGTTTAACTCTGTCAGTTGAATGCACACATTGACAACCATTCAGTTTGATAGCACCCTTTTGGTTTTAGAAGCAGATATTTCTCTGTACAGCCTATGGTCCCATTCACTCGGGAATATCCCAACGCAGCTCCTAGAAGAAACGTGTTTCTGACTCGCTGAATCTCAACATAGATTCAACTCTCTTAGGTGAACGAACGCACAGCAGAGCAGTTTCAAGGAAACGTTTCTCCAGAGTTTTAGACGAAGTTTCCTGCTGTTTAGTACGGATGCCGGCATTGGGCTGGACATACTGGTTTTGGGAATCTGCAGAAAGGGTTTGCAAACCGCTGAATCCACACGTGAGTTTAACTCTGTCAGTTGAATGCACACATTGACAACCATTCAGTTTGATAGCACCCTTTTGGTTTTAGAAGCAGATATTTCTCTGTACAGCCTATGGTCCCATTCACTCGGGAATATCCCAACGCAGCTCCTAGAAGAAACGTGTTTCTGACTCGCTGAATCTCAACATAGATTCAACTCTCTTAGGTGAACGAACGCACAGCAGAGCAGTTTCAAGGAAACGTTTCTCCTGAGTTGTAGACGAAGTTTCCTGCTGTTTAGTACGGATGCCGGCATTGGGCTGGACATACCGGTTTTGGGATTCTGCACAGAAATGGTTTGCAAACCGCTGAATCCACACGTGAGTTTAACTCTGTCAGTTGAATGCACACATTGACAACCATTCAGTTAGATAGCTCCGTTTTGGTTTTAGAAGCAGATATTTCTCTGTACAGCCTATGGTCCCATTCACTCGGGAATATCCCAACGCACCTCCTAGAAGAAACGTGTTTCTGACTCGCTGAATCTCAACATAGATTCAACTCTCTTAGGTGAACGAACGCACAGCAGAGCAGTTTCAAGGAAACGTTTCTCCTGAGTCTTAGACGAAGTTTCCTGCTGTTTAGTACGTATGCCGGCATTGGGCTGGAAATACCGGTTTTGGGATTCTGCACAGAAAGGGTTTGCAAACCGCTGAATCCACACGTGAGTTTAACTCTGTCAGTTGAATGCACACATTGACAACCATTCAGTTAGATAGCTCCGTTTTGGTTTTAGAAGCAGATATTTCTCTGTACAGCCTATGGTCCCATTCACTCGGGAATATATCAACGCAGCTCCTAGAAGAAACGTGTTTCTGACTCGCTGAATCTCAACATAGATTCAACTCTCTTAGGTGAACGAACGCACAGCAGAGCAGTTTCAAGGAAACGTTTCTCCTGAGTTTTAGACGAAGTTTCCTGCTGTTTAGTACGGATGCCGGCATTGGGCTGGACATACCGGTTTTGGGATTCTGCACAGAAATGGTTTGCAAACCGCTGAATCCACACGTGAGTTTAACTCTGTCAGTTGAATGCACACATTGACAACCATTCAGTTAGATAGCTCCGTTTTGGTTTCAGAAGCAGATATTTCTCTGTACAGCCTATGGTCCCATTCACTCGGGAATATCCCAACGCAGCTCCTAGCATAAACGTGTTTCTGACTCGCTGTATCTCAACATAGTTTCAACTCTCTTAGGTGAACGAACGCACAGCAGAGCAGTTTCAAGGAAACGTTTCTCCTGAGTTTTAGACGAAGTTTCCTGCTGTTTAGTACGATGCCGGCATTGAGCTGGAATTACCGGTTTTGGGATTCTGCACAGAAAGGGTTTGTAAACCGCTGAATCCAAACGTGAGTTTAACTCTGTCAGTTGAATGCACACATTGACAACCATTCAGTTAGATACCACCCTTTTGGTTGTAGGAGCAGATATTTCTCTGTACAGCCTATGGTCCCATTCACTCGGGAATATCCCAACGCACCTCCTAGAAGAAACGTGTTTCTGACACGCTGAATCTCAACATAGATTCAACTCTCTTAGGTGATCGAACGCACAGCAGAGCAGTTTCAAGGAAAAGTTTCTCCTGAGTTTTAGACGAAGTTTCCTGCTGTTTAGTATGGATGCCGGCATTGGGCTGGAAATACCGGTTTTGGGATTCTGCACAGAAAGGGTTTGCAAACCGCTGAATCCACACGTGAGTTTAACTCTGTCAGTTGAATGCACACATTGACAACCATTCAGTTAGATAGCACACTTTTGGTTTTAGAAGCAGATATTTCTCTGTACAGCCTATGGTCCCATTCACTCGGGAATATCCCAACGCACTTATTTGAAGAAACGTGTTTCTGACTCGCTGAATCTCAACATAGATTCAATTCTCTTAGGTGAACGAACGCACAGCAGAGCAGTTTCAAGGAAACCTTTCTCCAGAGTTTTAGACGAAGTTTCCTCCTGTTTAGTACGGATGCCGGCATTGGGCTGGACATACCGGTTTTGGGATTCTGCACAGAAATGGTTTGCAAACCGCTGAATCCACACGTGAGTTTAACTCTGTCAGTTGAATGCACACATTGACAACCATTCAGTTAGATAGCTCCGTTTTGGTTTTAGAAGCAGATATTTCTCTTTACAGCCTATGGTCCCATTCACTCGGGAATATCCCAACGCAGCTCCTAGAAGAAACGTGTTTCTGACTCGCTGAATCTCAACATAGATTCAACTCTCTTAGGTGAACGAACGCACAGCAGAGCAGTTTCAAGGAAACGTTTCTCCTGAGTTTTAGACGAAGTTTCCTGCTGTTTAGTACGGATGCCGGCATTGGGCTGGACATACCGGTTTTGGGATTCTGCACAGAAAGGGTTTGCAAACCGCTGAATCCACACGTGAGTTTAACTCTGTCAGTTGAATGCACACATTGACAACCATTCAGTTAGATAGCTCCGTTTTGGTTTTAGAAGCAGATATTTCTCTGTACAGCCTATGGTCCCATTCACTCGGGAATATCCCAACGCAGCTCCTAGAAGAACCGTGTTTCTGACTCGCTGATTCTCAACATAGATTCAACTCTCTTAGGTGAACGAACGCACAGCAGAGCAGTTTCAAGGAAACGTTTCTCCTGAGTTTTAGACGAAGTTTCCTGCTGTTTAGTACGTATGCCGGCATTGGGCTGGAAATACCGGTTTTGGGATTCTGCACAGAAAGGGTGTGCAAACCGCTGAATCCACACGTGAGTTTAACTCTGTCAGTTGAATGCACACATTGACAACCATTCAGTTAGATAGCTCCGTTTTGGTTTTAGAAGCAGATATTTCTCTGTACAGCCTATGGTCCCATTCACTCGGGAATATCCCAACGCAGCTCCTAGAAGAAACGTGTTTCTGACTCGCTGAATCTCAACATAGATTCAACTCTCTTAGGTGAACGAACGCACAGCAGAGCAGTTTCAAGGAAACGTTTCTCCTGAGTTTTAGACGAAGTTTCCTGCTGTTTAGTACGGATGCCGGCATTGGGCTGGACATACCGGTTTTGGGATTCTGCACAGAAAGGGTTTGCAAACCGCTGAATACACACGTGAGTTTAACTCTGTCAGTTGAATGCACACATTGACAACCATTCAGTTTGATAGCACCCTTTTGGTTTTAGAAGCAGATATTTCTCTGTACAGCCTATGGTCCCATTCACTCGGGAATATCCCAACGCAGCTCCTAGCATAAACGTGTTTCTGACTCGCTGAATCTCAACATAGATTCAACTCTCTTAGGTGAACGAACGCACAGCAGAGCAGTTTCAAGGAAACGTTTCTCCTGAGTTTAAGACGAAGTTTCCTGCTGTTTAGTACGTATGCCGGCATTGGGCTGGACATACCGGTTTTGGGATTCTGCACAGAAAGGGTTTGCAAACCGCTGAATCCACACGTGAGTTTAAATCTGTCAGTTGAATGCACACATTGACAACCATTCAGTTAGATAGCTCCGTTTTGGTTTTGGAAGCAGATATTTCTCTGTACAGCCTATGGTCCCATTCACTCGGGAATATATCAACGCAGCTCCTAGAAGAAACGTGTTTCTGACTTGCTGAATCTCAACATAGATTCAACACTCTTAGGTGAACGAACGCACAGCAGAGCAGTTTCAAGGAAACGTTTCTCCTGAGTCTTAGACGAAGTTTCCTGCTGTTTAGTACGGATGCCGGCATTGGGCTGGAAATACCGGTTTTGGGATTCTGCACAGAAAGTGTTTGCATACCACTGAATCCACACGTGAGTTTAACTCTGTCAGTTGAATGCACACATTGACAACCATTCAGTTAGATAGCTCCGTTTTGGTTTTAGAAGCAGATATTTCTCTGTACAGCCTATGGTCCCATTCACTCGGGAATATCCCAACGCAGCTCCTAGCATAAACGTGTTTCTGACTCGCTGAATCTCAACATAGATTCAACTCTCTTAGGTGAACGAACGCACAGCAGAGCAGTTTCAAGGAAACGTTTCTCCTGAGTTTTAGACGAAGTTTCCTGCTGTTTAGTACGTATGCCGGCATTGGGCTGGACATACCGGTTTTGGGATTCTGCACAGAAATGGTTTGCAAACCGCTGAATCCACACGTGAGTTTAACTCTGTCAGTTGAATGCACACATTGACAACCATTCAGTTAGATAGCTCCGTTTTGGTTTTAGAAGCAGATATTTCTCTGTACAGCCTATGGTCCCATTCACTCGGGAATATCCCAACGCAGCTCCTAGAAGAAACGTGTTTCTGACTCGCTGAATCTCAACATAGATTCAACTCTCTTAGGTGAACGAACGCACAGCAGAGCCGTTTCAAGGAAACGTTTCTCCTGAGTTTTAGACGAAGTTTCCTGCTGTTTAGTACGGATGCCGGCATTGGGCTGGACATACCGGTTTTGGGATTCTGCACAGAATTGGTTTGCAAACCGCTGAATCCACACGTGAGTTTAACTCTGTCAGTTGAATGCACACATTGACAACCATTCAGTTAGATAACTCCGTTTTGGTTTTAGAAGCAGATATTTCTCTGTACAGCCTATGGTCCCATTCACTCGGGAATATCCCAACGCAGCTCCTAGAAGAAACGTGTTTCTGACTCGCTGAATCTCAACATAGATTCAACTCTCTTAGGTGAACGAACGCACAGCAGAGCAGTTTCAAGGAAACGTTTCTCCTGAGTCTTAGACGAAGTTTCCTGCTGTTTAGTACGTATGCCGGCATTGGACTGGACATACCGGTTTTGGGATTCTGCACAGAAAGGGTTTGCAAACCGCTGAATCCACACGTGAGTTTAACTCTGTCAGTTGAATGCACACATTGACAACCATTCAGTTTGATAGCACCCTTTCGGTTTTAGAAGCAGATATTTCTCTGTACAGCCTATGGTCCCATTCACTCGGGAATATCCCAACGCAGCTCCTAGAAGAAACGAGTTTCTGACTCGCTGAATCTCAACATAGATTCAACTCTCTTAGGTGAACGAACGCACAGCAGAGCAGTTTCAAGGAAACGTTTCTCCTGAGTCTTAGACGAAGTTTCCTGCTGTTTAGTACGGATGCCGGCATTGGGCTGGACATACCGGTTTTGGGATTCTGCACAGAAAGGGTTTGGAAACCGCTGAATCCACACGTGAGTTTAACTCTGTCAGTTGAATGCACACATTGACAACCATTCAGTTAGATAGCTCCGTTTTGGTTTTAGAAGCAGATATTTCTCTGTACAGCCTATGGTCCCATTCACTCGGGAATATCCCAACGCTGCTCCTAGCATAAACGTGTTTCTGACCCGCTGAATCTCAACATAGATTCAACTCTCTTAGGTGAACGAACGCACAGCAGAGCAGTTTCAAGGAAACGTTTCTCCTGAGTTTTAGACGAAGTTTCCTGCTGTTTAGTACGCATGCCGGCATTGGGCTGGACATACCGGTTTTGGGATTCTGCACAGAAAGGGTTTGCAAACCGCTGAATCCACACGTGAGTTTAACTCTGTCAGTTGAATGCACACATTGACAACCATTCAGTTTGATAGCACCCTTTTGGTTTTAGAAGCAGATATTTCTCTGTACAGCCTATGGTCCCATTCACTCGGGAATATCCCAACGCAGCTCCTAGAAGAAACGTGTTTCTGACTCGCTAAATCTCAACATAGATTCAACTCTCTTAGGTGAACGAACGCACAGCAGAGCAGTTTCAAGGAAACGTTTCTCCTGAGTTTTAGACGAAGTTTCTTGCTGTTTAGTACGGATGCCGGCATTGGGCTGGACATACCGGTTTTGGGATTCTGCACAGAAATGGTTTGCAAACCGCTGAATCCACACGTGAGTTTAACTCTGTCAGTTGAATGCACACATTGACAACCATTCAGTTAGATAGCTCCGTTTTGGTTTTAGAAGCAGATATTTCTCTGTACAGCCTATGGTCCCATTCACTCGGGAATATCCCAACGCAGCTCCTAGAAGAACCGTGTTTCTGACTCGCTGATTCTCAACATAGATTCAACTCTCTTAGGTGAATGAACGCACAGCAGAGCAGTTTCAAGGAAACGTTTCTCCTGAGTTTTAGACGAAGTTTCCTGCTGTTTAGTACGTATGCCGGCATTGGGCTGGAAATACCGGTTTTGGGATTCTGCACAGAAAGGGTGTGCAAACCGCTGAATCCACACGTGAGTTTAACTCTGTCAGTTGAATGCACACATTGACAACCATTCAGTTAGATAGCTCCGTTTTGGTTTTAGAAGCAGATATTTCTCTGTACAGCCTATGGTCCCATTCACTCGGGAATATCCCAACGCAGCTCCTAGAAGAAACGTGTTTCTGACTCGCTGAATCTCAACATAGATTCAACTCTCTTAGGTGAACGAACGCACAGCAGAGCAGTTTCAAGGAAACGTTTCTCCTGAGTTTTAGACGAAGTTCCCTGCTGTTTAGTACGGATGCCGGCATTGGGCTGGACATACCGGTTTTGGGATTCTGCACAGAAAGGGTTTGCAAACCGCTGAATCCACACGTGAGTTTAACTCTGTCAGTTGAATGCACACATTGACAACCATTCAGTTTGATAGCACCCTTTTGGTTTTAGAAGCAGATATTTCTCTGTACAGCCTATGGTCCCATTCACTCGGGAATATCCCAACGCAGCTCCTAGAAGAAACGTGTTTCTGACTCGCTGAATCTCAACATAGATTCAACTCTCTTAGGTGAACGAACGCACAGCAGAGCAGTTTCAAGGAAACGTTTCTCCTGAGTTTTAGACGAAGTTTCCTGCTGTTTAGTACGTATGCCGGCATTGGGCTGGACATACCGGTTTTGGGATTCTGCACAGAAAGGGTTTGCAAACCGCTGAATCCACACGTGAGTTTAACTCTGTCAGTTGAATGCACACATTGACAACCATTCAGTTAGATAGCTCCGTTTTGGTTTTGGAAGCAGATATTTCTCTGTACAGCCTATGGTCCCATTCACTCGGGAATATATCAACGCAGCTCCTAGAAGAAACGTGTTTCTGACTCGCTGAATCTCAACATAGATTCAACACTCTTAGGTGAACGAACGCACAGCAGAGCAGTTTCAAGGAAACGTTTCTCCTGAGTCTTAGACGAAGTTTCCTGCTGTTTAGTACGGATGCCGGCATTGGGCTGGAAATACCGGTTTTGGGATTCTGCACAGAAAGTGTTTGCATACCACTGAATCCACACGTGAGTTTAACTCTGTCAGTTGAATGCACACATTGACAACCATTCAGTTAGATAGCTCCGTTTTGGTTTTAGAAGCAGATATTTCTCTGTACAGCCTATGGTCCCATTCACTCGGGAATATCCCAACGCAGCTCCTAGCATAAACGTGTTTCTGACTCGCTGAATCTCAACATAGATTCAACTCTCTTAGGTGAACGAACGCACAGCAGAGCAGTTTCAAGGAAACGTTTCTCCTGAGTTTTAGACGAAGTTTCCTGCTGTTTAGTACGTATGCCGGCATTGGGCTGGACATACCGGTTTTGGGATTCTGCACAGAAATGGTTTGCAAACCGCTGAATCCACACGTGAGTTTAACTCTGTCAGTTGAATGCACACATTGACAACCATTCAGTTAGATAGCTCCGTTTTGGTTTTAGAAGCAGATATTTCTCTGTACAGCCTATGGTCCCATTCACTCGGGAATATCCCAACGCAGCTCCTAGAAGAAACGTGTTTCTGACTCGCTGAATCTCAACATAGATTCAACTCTCTTAGGTGAACGAACGCACAGCAGAGCAGTTTCAAGGAAACGTTTCTCCTGAGTTTTAGACGAAGTTTCCTGCTGTTTAGTACGGATGCCGGCATTGGGCTGGACATACCGGTTTTGGGATTCTGCACAGAATTGGTTTGCAAACCGCTGAATCCACACGTGAGTTTAACTCCGTCAGTTGAATGCACACATTGACAACCATTCAGTTAGATAACTCCGTTTTGGTTTTAGAAGCAGATATTTCTCTGTACAGCCTATGGTCCCATTCACTCGGGAATATCCCAACGCAGCTCCTTGAAGAAACGTGTTTCTGACTCGCTGAATCTCAACATAGATTCAACTCTCTTAGGTGAACGAACGCACAGCAGAGCAGTTTCAAGGAAACGTTTCTCCTGAGTCTTAGACGAAGTTTCCTGCTGTTTAGTACGGATGCCGGCATTGGACTGGACATACCGGTTTTGGGATTCTGCACAGAAAGGGTTTGCAAACCGCTGAATCCACACGTGAGTTTAACTCTGTCAGTTGAATGCACACATTGACAACCATTCAGTTTGATAGCACCCTTTTGGTTTTAGAAGCAGATATTTCTCTGTACAGCCTATGGTCCCATTCACTCGGGAATATCCCAACGCAGCTCCTAGAAGAAACGAGTTTCTGACTCGCTGAATCTCAACATAGATTCAACTCTCTTAGGTGAACGAACGCACAGCAGAGCAGTTTCAAGGAAACGTTTCTCCTGAGTCTTAGACGAAGTTTCCTGCGGTTTAGTACGGATGCCGGCATTGGGCTGGAAATACCGGTTTTGGGATTCTGCACAGAAAGGGTTTGGAAACCGCTGAATCCACACGTGAGTTTAACTCTGTCAGTTGAATGCACACATTGACAACCATTCAGTTAGATAGCTCCGTTTTGGTTTTAGAAGCAGATATTTCTCTGTACAGCCTATGGTCCCATTCACTCGGGAATATCCCAACGCTGCTCCTAGCATAAACGTGTTTCTGACCCGCTGAATCTCAACATAGATTCAACTCTCTTAGGTGAACGAACGCACAGCAGAGCAGTTTCAAGGAAACGTTTCTCCTGAGTTTTAGACGAAGTTTCCTGCTGTTTAGTACGCATGCCGGCATTGGGCTGGACATACCGGTTTTGGGATTCTGCACAGAAAGGGTTTGCAAACCGCTGAATCCACACGTGAGTTTAACTCTGTCAGTTGAATGCACACATTGACAACCATTCAGTTAGATAGCTCCGTTTTGGTTTTGGAAGCAGATATTTCTCTGTACAGCCTATGGTCCCATTCACTCGGGAATATATCAACGCAGCTCCTAGAAGAAACGTGTTTCTGACTCGCTGAATCTCAACATAGATTCAACACTCTTAGGTGAACGAACGCACAGCAGAGCAGTTTCAAGGAAACGTTTCTCCTGAGTCTTAGACGAAGTTTCCTGCTGTTTAGTACGGATGCCGGCATTGGGCTGGAAATACCGGTTTTGGGATTCTGCACAGAAAGTGTTTGCATACCACTGAATCCACACGTGAGTTTAACTCTGTCAGTTGAATGCACACATTGACAACCATTCAGTTAGATAGCTCCGTTTTGGTTTTAGAAGCAGATATTTCTCTGTACAGCCTATGGTCCCATTCACTCGGGAATATCCCAACGCAGCTCCTAGCATAAACGTGTTTCTGACTCGCTGAATCTCAACATAGATTCAACTCTCTTAGGTGAACGAACGCACAGCAGAGCAGTTTCAAGGAAACGTTTCTCCTGAGTTTTAGACGAAGTTTCCTGCTGTTTAGTACGTATGCCGGCATTGGGCTGGACATACCGGTTTTGGGATTCTGCACAGAAATGGTTTGCAAACCGCTGAATCCACACGTGAGTTTAACTCTGTCAGTTGAATGCACACATTGACAACCATTCAGTTAGATAGCTCCGTTTTGGTTTTAGAAGCAGATATTTCTCTGTACAGCCTATGGTCCCATTCACTCGGGAATATCCCAACGCAGCTCCTAGAAGAAACGTGTTTCTGACTCGCTGAATCTCAACATAGATTCAACTCTCTTAGGTGAACGAACGCACAGCAGAGCAGTTTCAAGGAAACGTTTCTCCTGAGTTTTAGACGAAGTTTCCTGCTGTTTAGTACGGATGCCGGCATTGGGCTGGACATACCGGTTTTGGGATTCTGCACAGAATTGGTTTGCAAACCGCTGAATCCACACGTGAGTTTAACTCCGTCAGTTGAATGCACACATTGACAACCATTCAGTTAGATAACTCCGTTTTGGTTTTAGAAGCAGATATTTCTCTGTACAGCCTATGGTCCCATTCACTCGGGAATATCCCAACGCAGCTCCTAGAAGAAACGTGTTTCTGACTCGCTGAATCTCAACATAGATTCAACTCTCTTAGGTGAACGAACGCACAGCAGAGCAGTTTCAAGGAAACGTTTCTCCTGAGTCTTAGACGAAGTTTCCTGCTGTTTAGTACGGATGCCGGCATTGGACTGGACATACCGGTTTTGGGATTCTGCACAGAAAGGGTTTGCAAACCGCTGAATCCACAGGTGAGTTTAACCCTGTCAGTTGAATGCACACATTGACAACCATTCAGTTTGATAGCACCCTTTTGGTTTTAGAAGCAGATATTTCTCTGTACAGCCTATGGTCCCATTCACTCGGGAATATCCCAACGCAGCTCCTAGAAGAAACGAGTTTCTGACTCGCTGAATCTCAACATAGATTCAACTCTCTTAGGTGAACGAACGCACAGCAGAGCAGTTTCAAGGAAACGTTTCTCCTGAGTCTTAGACGAAGTTTCCTGCTGTTTAGTACGGATGCCGGCATTGGGCTGGAAATACCGGTTTTGGGATTCTGCACAGAAAGGGTTTGGAAACCGCTGAATCCACACGTGAGTTTAACTCTGTCAGTTGAATGCACACATTGACAACCATTCAGTTAGATAGCTCCGTTTTGGTTTTAGAAGCAGATATTTCTCTGTACAGCCTATGGTCCCATTCACTCGGGAATATCCCAACGCTGCTCCTAGCATAAACGTGTTTCTGACCCGCTGAATCTCAACATAGATTCAACTCTCTTAGGTGAACGAACGCACAGCAGAGCAGTTTCAAGGAAACGTTTCTCCTGAGTTTTAGACGAAGTTTCCTGCTGTTTAGTACGCATGCCGGCATTGGGCTGGACATACCGGTTTTGGGATTCTGCACAGAAAGGGTTTGCAAACCGCTGAATCCACACGTGAGTTTAACTCTGTCAGTTGAATGCACACATTGACAACCATTCAGTTTGATAGCACCCTTTTGGTTTTAGAAGCAGATATTTCTCTGTACAGCCTATGGTCCCATTCACTCGGGAATATCCCAACGCAGCTCCTAGAAGAAACGTGTTTCTGACTCGCTGAATCTCAACATAGATTCAACTCTCTTAGGTGAACGAACGCACAGCAGAGCAGTTTCAAGGAAACGTTTCTCCTGAGTTTTAGACGAAGTTTCCTGCTGTTTAGTACGGATGCCGGCATTGGGCTGGACATACCGGTTTTGGGATTCTGCACAGAATTGGTTTGCAAACCGCTGAATCCACACGTGAGTTTAACTCTGTCAGTTGAATGCACACATTGACAACCATTCAGTTAGATAACTCCGTTTTGGTTTTAGAAGCAGATATTTCTCTGTACAGCCTATGGTCCCATTCACTCGGGAATATCCCAACGCAGCTCCTAGAAGAAACGTGTTTCTGACTCGCTGAATCTCAACATAGATTCAACTCTCTTAGGTGAACGAACGCACAGCAGAGCAGTTTCAAGGAAACGTTTCTCCTGAGTCTTAGACGAAGTTTCCTGCTGTTTAGTACGTATGCCGGCATTGGACTGGACATACCGGTTTTGGGATTCTGCACAGAAAGGGTTTGCAAACCGCTGAATCCACACGTGAGTTTAACTCTGTCAGTTGAATGCACACATTGACAACCATTCAGTTTGATAGCACCCTTTTGGTTTTAGAAGCAGATATTTCTCTGTACAGCCTATGGTCCCATTCACTCGGGAATATCCCAACGCAGCTCCTAGAAGAAACGAGTTTCTGACTCGCTGAATCTCAACATAGATTCAACTCTCTTAGGTGAACGAACGCACAGCAGAGCAGTTTCAAGGAAACGTTTCTCCTGAGTCTTAGACGAAGTTTCCTGCTGTTTAGTACGTATGCCGGCATTGGGCTGGAAATACCGGTTTTGGGATTCTGCACAGAAAGGGTTTGGAAACCGCTGAATCCACACGTGAGTTTAACTCTGTCAGTTGAATGCACACGTTGACAACCATTCAGTTAGATAGCTCCGTTTTGGTTTTAGAAGCAGATATTTCTCTGTACAGCCTATGGTCCCATTCACTCGGGAATATCCCAACGCAGCTCCTAGAAGAAACGTGTTTCTGACTCGCTGAATCTCAACATAGATTCAACTCTCTTAGGTGAACGAACGCACAGCAGAGCAGTTTCAAGGAAACGTTTCTCCTGAGTTTTAGACGAAGTTTCCTGCTGTTTAGTACGGATGCCGGCATTGGGCTGGACATACCGGTTTTGGGATGCTGCACAGAAAGGGTTTGCAAACCGCTGAATCCACACGTGAGTTTAACTCTGTCAGTTGAATGCACACATTGACAACCATTCAGTTTGATAGCACACTTTTGGTTTTAGAAGCAGATATTTCTCTGTACAGCCTATGGTCCCATTCACTCGGGAATATCCCAACGCAGCTCCTAGAAGAAACGTGTTTCTGACTCGCTGAATCTCAACATAGATTCAACTCTCTTAGGTGAACGAACGCACAGCAGAGCAGTTTCAAGGAAACGTTTCTCCTGAGTCTTAGACGAAGTTTCCTGCTGTTTAGTACGTATGCCGGCATTGGGCTGGAAATACCGGTTTTGGGATTCTGCACAGAAAGGGTTTGCAAACCGCTGAATCCACACGTGAGTTTAACTCTGTCAGTTGAATGCACACGTTGACAACCATTCAGTTAGATATCTCCGTTTTGGTTTTAGAAGCAGATATTTCTCTGTACAGCCTATGGTCCCATTCACTCGGGAATATCCCAACGCAGCTCCTAGAAGAAACGTGTTTCTGACTCGCTGAATCTCAACATAGATTCAACTCTCTTAGGTGAACGAACGCACAGCAGAGCAGTTTCAAGGAAACGTTTCTCCTGAGTTTTAGACGAAGTTTCCTGCTGTTTAGTACGGATGCCGGCATTGGGCTGGACATACCGGTTTTGGGATTCTGCACAGAAAGGGTTTGCAAACCGCTGAATCCACACGTGAGTTTAACTCTGTCAGTTGAATGCACACATTGACAACCATTCAGTTTGATAGCACACTTTTGGTTTTAGAAGCAGATATTTCTCTGTACAGCCTATGGTCCCATTCACTCGGGAATATCCCAACGCAGCTCCTAGAAGTAACGTGTTTCTGACTCGCTGAATCTCAACATAGATTCAACTCTCTTAGGTGAACGAACGCACAGCAGAGCAGTTTCAAGGAAACGTTTCTCCTGAGTTTTAGACGAAGTTTCCTGCTGTTTAGTACGTATGCCGGCATTGGGCTGGACATACCGGTTTTGGGATTCTGCACAGAAAGGGTTTGCAAACCGCTGAATCCACACGTGAGTTTAACTCTGTCAGTTGAATGCACACGTTGACAACCATTCAGTTAGATAGCTCCGTTTTGCTTTTAGAAGCAGATATTTCTCTGTACAGCCTATGGTCCCATTCACTCGGGAATATCCCAACGCAGCTCCTGGAAGAAACGTGTTTCTGACTCGCTGAATCTCAACATAGATTCAACTCTCTTAGGTGAACGAACGCACAGCAGACCACTTTCAAGGAAACGTTTCTCCTGAGTTTTAGACGAAGTTTCCTGCTGTTTAGTACGGATGCCGGCATTGGGCTGGACATACCGGTTTTGGGATGCTGCACAGAAAGGGTTTGCAAACCGCTGAATCCACACGTGAGTTTAACTCTGTCACTTGAATGCACACATTGACAACCATTCAGTTAGATAGCTCCGTTTTGGTTTTAGAAGCAGATATTTCTCTGTACAGCCTATGGTCCCATTCACTCGGGAATATCCCAACGCAGCTCCTAGAAGAAACGTGTTTCTGACTCGCTGAATCTCAACATAGATTCAACTCTCTTAGGTGAACGAACGCACAGCAGAGCAGTTTCAAGGAAACGTTTCTCCTGAGTCTTAGACGAAGTTTCCTGCTGTTTAGTACGGATGCCGGCATTGGGCTGGAAATACCGGTTTTGTGATTCTGCACAGAAAGGGTTTGCAAACCGCTGAATCCACAGGTGAGTTTAACTCTGTCAGTTGAATGCACACATTGACAAACATTGAATTAGATAGCTCCGTTTTGGTTTTAGAAGCAGATATTTCTCTGTACAGCCTATGGTCCCATTCACTCGGGAATATCCCAACGCAGCTCCTTGAAGAAACGTGTTTCTGACTCGCTGAATCTCAACATAGATTCAACTCTCTTAGGTGAACGAACGCACAGCAGAGCAGTTTCAAGGAAACGTTTCTCCTGAGTCTTAGACGAAGTTTCCTGCTGTTTAGTACGGATGCCGGCATTGGGCTGGACATACCGGTTTTGGGATTCTGCACAGAAAGGGTTTGCAAACCGCTGAATCCACACGTGAGTTTAACTCTGTCAGTTGAATGCACACATTGACAACCATTCACTTTGATATGACCCTTTTGGTTTTAGAAGCAGATATTTCTCTGTACAGCCTATGGTCCCATTCACTCGGGAATATCCCAACGCAGCTCCAAGAAGAAACGTGTTTCTGACTCGCTGAATCTCAACATAGATTCAACTCTCTTAGGTGAACGAACGCACAGCAGAGCAGTTTCAAGGAAACGTTTCTCCTGAGTTTTAGACGAAGTTTCCTGCTGTTTAGTTCGTATGCCGGCATTGGGCTGGGAATACCGGTTTTGGGATTCTGCACAGAAAGGGTTTGCAAACCGCTGAATCCACACGTGAGTTTAACTCTGTCAGTTGAATGCACACATTGACAACCATTCAGTTTGATAGCACCTTTTGGTTTTAGAAGCAGATATTTCTCTGTACAGCCTATGGTCCCATTCACTCGGGAATATCCCAACGCAGCTCCTAGAAGAAACGTGTTTCTGACTCGCTGAATCTCAACATAGATTCAACTCTCTTAGGTGAACGAACGCACAGCAGAGCAGTTTCAAGGAAACGTTTCTCCTGAGTCTTAGACGAAGTTTCCTGCTGTTTAGTACGGATGCCGGCATTGGGCTGGAAATACCGGTTTTGGGATTCTGCACAGAAAGGGTTTGCAAACCGCTGAATCCACACGTGAGTTTAACTCTGTCAGTTGAATGCACACATTGACAACCATTCAGTTTGATAGCACACTTTTGGTTTTAGAAGCAGATATTTCTCTGTACAGCCTATGGTCCCATTCACTCGGGAATATCCCAACGCAGCTCCTAGAAGAAACGTGTTTCTGACTCGCTGAATCTCAACATAGATTCAACTCTCTTAGGTGAACGAACGCACAGCAGAGCAGTTTCAAGGAAACGTTTCTCCTGAGTTTTAGACGAAGTTTCCTGCTGTTTAGTACGGATGCCGGCATTGGGCTGGACATACCGGTTTTGGGATTCTGCACAGAAAGGGTTTGCAAACCGCTGAATCCACACGTGAGTTTAACTCTGTCAGTTGAATGCACACATTGACAACCATTCAGTTTGATAGCACACTTTTGGTTTTAGAAGCAGATATTTCTCTGTACAGCCTATGGTCCCATTCACTCGGGAATATCCCAACGCAGCTCCTAGAAGAAACGTGTTTCTGACTCGCTGAATCTCAACATAGATTCAACTCTCTTAGGTGAACGAACGCACAGCAGAGCAGTTTCAAGGAAACGTTTCTCCTGAGTCTTAGACGAAGTTTCCTGCTGTTTAGTACGTATGCCGGCATTGGGCTGGAAATACCGGTTTTGGGATTCTGCACAGAAAGGGTTTGCAAACCGCTGAATCCACACGTGAGTTTAACTCTGTCAGTTGAATGCACACGTTGACAACCATTCAGTTAGATATCTCCGTTTTGGTTTTAGAAGCAGATATTTCTCTGTACAGCCTATGGTCCCATTCACTCGGGAATATCCCAACGCAGCTCCTAGAAGAAACGTGTTTCTGACTCGCTGAATCTCAACATAGATTCAACTCTCTTAGGTGAACGAACGCACAGCAGAGCAGTTTCAAGGAAACGTTTCTCCTGAGTTTTAGACGAAGTTTCCTGCTGTTTAGTACGGATGCCGGCATTGGGCTGGACATACCGGTTTTGGGATGCTGCACAGAAAGGGTTTGCAAACCGCTGAATCCACACGTGAGTTTAACTCTGTCAGTTGAATGCACACATTGACAACCATTCAGTTTGATAGCACACTTTTGGTTTTAGAAGCAGATATTTCTCTGTACAGCCTATGGTCCCATTCACTCGGGAATATCCCAACGCAGCTCCTAGAAGTAACGTGTTTCTGACTCGCTGAATCTCAACATAGATTCAACTCTCTTAGGTGAACGAACGCACAGCAGAGCAGTTTCAAGGAAACGTTTCTCCTGAGTTTTAGACGAAGTTTCCTGCTGTTTAGTACGTATGCCGGCATTGGGCTGGACATACCGGTTTTGGGATTCTGCACAGAAAGGGTTTGCAAACCGCTGAATCCACACGTGAGTTTAACTCTGTCAGTTGAATGCACACGTTGACAACCATTCAGTTAGATAGCTCCGTTTTGGTTTTAGAAGCAGATATTTCTCTGTACAGCCTATGGTCCCATTCACTCGGGAATATCCCAACGCAGCTCCTAGAAGAAACGTGTTTCTGACTCGCTGAATCTCAACATAGATTCAACTCTCTTAGGTGAACGAACGCACAGCAGACCACTTTCAAGGAAACGTTTCTCCTGAGTTTTAGACGAAGTTTCCTGCTGTTTAGTACGGATGCCGGCATTGGGCTGGACATACCGGTTTTGGGATGCTGCACAGAAAGGGTTTGCAAACCGCTGAATCCACACGTGAGTTTAACTCTGTCAGTTGAATGCACACATTGACAACCATTCAGTTAGATAGCTCCGTTTTGGTTTTAGAAGCAGATATTTCTCTGTACAGCCTATGGTCCCATTCACTCGGGAATATCCCAACGCAGCTCCTAGAAGAAACGTGTTTCTGACTCTCTGAATCTCAACATAGATTCAACTCTCTTAGGTGAACGAACGCACAGCAGAGCAGTTTCAAGGAAACGTTTCTCCTGAGTTTTAGACGAAGTTTCCTGCTGTTTAGTTCGTATGCCGGCATTGGGCTGGGAATACCGGTTTTGGGATTCTGCACAGAAAGGGTTTGCAAACCGCTGAATCCACACGTGAGTTTAACTCTGTCAGTTGAATGCACACATTGACAACCATTCAGTTAGATAGCTCCGTTTTGGTTTTAGAAGCAGATATTTCTCTGTACAGCCTATGGTCCCATTCACTCGGGAATATCCCAACGCAGCTCCTAGAAGAAACGTGTTTCTGACTCGCTGAATCTCAACATAGATTCAACTCTCTTAGGTGAACGAACGCACAGCAGAGCAGTTTCAAGGAAACGTTTCTCCTGAGTCTTAGACGAAGTTTCCTGCTGTTTAGTACGGATGCCGGCATTGGGCTGGAAATACCGGTTTTGGGATTCTGCACAGAAAGGGTTTGCAAACCGCTGAATCCACACGTGAGTTTAACTCTGTCAGTTGAATGCACACATTGACAACCATTCAGTTTGATAGCACACTTTTGGTTTTAGAAGCAGATATTTCTCTGTACAGCCTATGGTCCCATTCACTCGGGAATATCCCAACGCAGCTCCTAGAAGAAACGTGTTTCTGACTCGCTGAATCTCAACATAGATTCAACTCTCTTAGGTGAACGAACGCACAGCAGAGCAGTTTCAAGGAAACGTTTCTCCTGAGTTTTAGACGAAGTTTCCTGCTGTTTAGTACGGATGCCGGCATTGGGCTGGACATACCGGTTTTGGGATTCTGCACAGAAAGGGTTTGCAAACCGCTGAATACACACGTGAGTTTAACTCTGTCAGTTGAATGCACACATTGACAACCATTCAGTTAGATAGCTCCGTTTTGGTTTTAGAAGCAGATATTTCTCTGTACAGCCTATGGTCCCATTCACTCGGGAATATCCCAACGCAGCTCCTAGAAGAAACGTGTTTCTGACTCGCTGAATCTCAACATAGATTCAACTCTCTTAGGTGAACGAACGCACAGCAGAGCAGTTTCAAGGAAACGTTTCTCCTGAGTCTTAGACGAAGTTTCCTGCTGTTTAGTACGGATGCCGGCATTGGGCTGGAAATACCGGTTTTGGGATTCTGCACAGAAAGGGTTTGCAAACCGGTGAATCCACAGGTGAGTTTAACTCTGTCAGTTGAATGCACACATTGACAACCATTCAGTTAGATAGCTCCGTTTTGGTTTTAGCAGCAGATATTTCTCTGTACAGCCTATGGTCCCATTCAGTCGGGAATATCCCAACGCAGCTCCTAGAATACACGTGTTTCTGACTCGCTGAATCTCAACATAGATTCAACTCTCTTAGGTGAACGAACGCACAGCAGAGCAGTTTCAAGGAAACGTTTCTCCTGAGTTTTAGACGAGGTTTCCTGCTGTTTAGTACGGATGCCGGCATTGGGCTGGACATACCGGTTTTGGGATTCTGCACAGAAAGGGTTTGCAAACCGCTGAATCCACACGTGAGTTTAACTCTGTCAGTTGAATGCACACATTGACAACCATTCACTTTGATAGCACCCTTTTGGTTTTAGAAGCAGATATTTCTCTGTACAGCCTATGGTCCCATTCACTCGGGAATATCCCAACGCAGCTCCTAGAAGATACGTGTTTCTGACTCGCTGAATCTCAACATAGATTCAACTCTCTTAGGTGAACGAACGCACAGCAGAGCAGTTTCAAGGAAACGTTTCTCCTGAGTCTTAGACGAAGTTTCCTGCTGTTTAGTACGGATGCCGGCATTGGGCTGGAAATACCGGTTTTGGGATTCTGCACAGAAAGGGTTTGCAAACCGCTGAATCCACACGTGAGTTTAACTCTGTCAGTTGAATGCACACATTGACAACCATTCAGTTTGATAGCACACTTTTGGTTTTAGAAGCAGATATTTCTCTGTACACCCTATGGTCCCATTCACTCGGGAATATCCCAACGCAGCTCCTAGAAGAAACGTGTTTCTGACTCGCTGAATCTCAACATAGATTCAACTCTCTTAGGTGAACGAACGCACAGCAGAGCAGTTTCAAGGAAACGTTTCTCCTGAGTTTTAGACGAAGTTTCCTGCTGTTTAGTACGGATGCCGGCATTGGGCTGGACATACCGGTTTTGGGATTCTGCACAGAAAGGGTTTGCAAACCGCTGAATACACACGTGAGTTTAACTCTGTCAGTTGAATGCACACATTGACAACCATTCAGTTTGATAGCACACTTTTGGTTTTAGAAGCAGATATTTCTCTGTACAGCCTATGGTCCCATTCACTCGGGAATATCCCAACGCAGCTCCTAGAAGAAACGTGTTTCTGACTCGCTGAATCTCAACATAGATTCAACTCTCTTAGGTGAACGAATGCACAGCAGAGCAGTTTCAAGGAAACGTTTCTCCTGAGTCTTAGACGAAGTTTCCTGCTGTTTAGTACGGATGCCGGCATTGGGCTGGAAATACCGGTTTTGGGATTCTGCACAGAAAGGGTTTGCAAACCGCTGAATCCACACGTGAGTTTAACTCTGTCAGTTGAATGCACACATTGACAACCATTCAGTTTGATAGCACACTTTTGGTTTTAGAAGCAGATATTTCTCTGTACAGCCTATGGTCCCATTCACTCGGGAATATCCCAACGCAGCTCCTAGAAGAAACGTGTTTCTGACTCGCTGAATCTCAACATAGATTAAACTCTCTTAGGTGAACGAAAGCACGGCAGAGCAGTTTCAAGGAAACGTTTCTCCTGAGTTTTAGACGAAGTTTCCTGCTGTTTAGTACAGATGCCGGCATTGGGCTGGACATACCGGTTTTGGGATTCTGCACAGAAAGGGTTTGCAAACCGCTGAATCCACACGTGAGTTTAACTCTGTCAGTTGAATGCACACATTGACAACCATTCAGTTTGATAGCACACTTTTCGTTTTAGAAGCAGATATTTCTCTGTACAGCCTATGGTCCCATTCACTCGGGAATATCCCAACGCAGCTCCTAGAAGAAACGTGTTTCTGACTCGCTGAATCTCAACATAGATTCAACTCTCTTAGGTGAATGAACGCACAGCAGAGCAGTTTCAAGGAAACGTTTCTCCTGAGTTTTAGACGAAGTTTCCTGCTGTTTAGTACGGATGCCGGCATTGGGCTGGACATACCGGTTTTGGGATTCTGCACAGAAAGGGTTTGCAAACCGCTGAATCCACACGTGAGTTTAACTCTGTCAGTTGAATGCACACATTGACAACCATTCAGTTAGATAGCTCCGTTTTGGTTTTAGAAGCAGATATTTCTCTGTACAGCCTATGGTCCCATTCACTCGGGAATATCCCAACGCAGCTCCTAGAAGAAACGTGTTTCTGACTCGCTGAATCTCAACATAGATTCAACTCTCTTAGGTGAACGAACGCACAGCAGAGCAGTTTCAAGGAAACGTTTCTCCTGAGTTTTAGAAGAAGTTTCCTGCTGTTTAGTACGTATGCCGGCATTGGGCTGGAAATACCGGTTTTGGGATTCTGCACAGAAAGGGTTTGCAAACCGCTGAATCCACACGTGAGTTTAACTCTGTCAGTTGAATGCACATATTGACAACCATTCAGTTAGATAGCTCCGTTTTGGTTTTAGAAGCAGATATTTCTCTGTACAGCCTATGGTCCCATTCACTCGGGAATATCCCAACGCAGCTCCTAGAAGAAACGTGTTTCTGACTCGCTGAATCTCAACATAGATTCAACTCTCTTAGGTGAACGAACGCACAGCAGAGCAGTTTCAAGGAAACGTTTCTCCTGAGTCTTAGACGAAGTTTCCTGCTGTTTAGTACGGATGCCGGCATTGGGCTGGAAATACCGGTTTTGGGATTCTGCACAGAAAGGGTTTGCAAACCGCTGAATCCACACGTGACTTTAACTCTGTCAGTTGAATGCACACATTGACAACCATTGTGTTAGATAGCTCCGTTTTGGTTTTAGAAGCAGATATTTCTCTGTACAGCCTATGGTCCCATTCACTCGGGAATATCCCAACGCAGCTCCTAGAAGAAACGTGTTTCTGACTCGCTAAATCTCAACATAGATTCAACTCTCTTAGGTGAACGAACGCACAGCAGAGCAGTTTCAAGGAAACGTTTCTCCTGAGTTTTAGAAGAAGTTTCCTGCTGTTTAGTACGGATGCCGGCATTGGGCTGGAAATACCGGTTTTCGGATTCTGCACAGAAAGGGTTTGCAAACCGCTGAATCCACACGTGAGTTTAACTCTGTCAGTTGAATGCACACATTGACAACCATTCAGTTTGATAGCACCCTTTTGGTTTTAGAAGCATATATTTCTCTGTACAGCCTATGGTCCCATTCACTCGGGAATATCCCAACGCAGCTCCTAGAATACACGTGTTTCTGACTCGCTGAATCTCAACATAGATTCAACTCTCTTAGGTGAACGAACGCACAGCAGAGCAGTTTCAAGGAAACGTTTCTCCTGAGTCTTAGAAGAAGTTACCTGCTGTTTAATACGTATGCCGGCATTGGGCTGGAAATACCGGTTTTCGGATTCTGCACAGAAAGGGTTTGCAAACCGCTGAATCCACACGTGAGTTTAACTCTGTCAGTTGAATGCACACATTGACAACCATTCAGTTAGATAGCTCCGTTTTGGTTTTAGAAGCAGATATTTCTCTGTACAGCCTATGGTCCCATTCACTCGGGAATATCCCAACGCAGCTCCTAGAAGAAACGTGTTTCTGACTCGCTAAATCTCAACATATATTCAACTCTCTTAGGTGAACGAACGCACAGCAGAGCAGTTTCAAGGAAACGTTTCTCCTGAGTTTTAGACGAAGTTTCCTGCTGTTTAGTACGGATGCCGGAATTGGGCTGGACATACCGGTTTTGGGATTCTGCACAGAAAGGGTTTGCAAACCGCTGAATCCACACGTGAGTTTAACTCTGTCAGTTGAATGCACACATTGACAACCATTCACTTTGATAGCACCCTTTTGGTTTTAGAAGCAGATATTTCTCTGTACAGCCTATGGTCCCATTCACTCGGGAATATCCCAACGCAGCTCCTAGAAGAAACGTGTTTCTGACTCGCTGAATCTCAACATAGATTCAACTCTCTTAGGTGAACGAACGCACAGCAGAGCAGTTTCAAGGAAACGTTTCTCCTGAGTTTTAGAAGAAGTTTCCTGCTGTTTAGTACGGATGCCGGCATTGGGCTGGATATACCGGTTTTGGGAATCTGCACAGAAAGGGTTTGCAAACCGCTGAATCCACACGTGAGTTTAACTCTGTCAGTTGAATGCACACATTGACAACCATTCAGTTTGATAGCACCCTTTTGGTTTTAGAAGCAGATATTTCTCTGTACAGCCTATGGTCCCATTCACTCGGGAATATCCCAACGCAGCTCCTAGAAGAAACGTGTTTCTCACTCGCTGAATCTCAACATAGATTCAACTCTCTTAGGTGAACGAACGCACAGCAGAGCAGTTTCAAGGAAACGTTTCTCCTGAGTTTTAGACGAAGTTTCCTGCTGTTTAGTACGGATGCCGGCATTGGGCTGGACATACCGGTTTTGGGATTCTGCACAGAAAGGGTTTGCAAACCGCTGAATCCACACGTGAGTTTAACTCTGTCAGTTGAATGCACACATTGACAACCATTCAGTTTGATAGCACACTTTTGGTTTTAGAAGCAGATATTTCTCTGTACAGCCTATGGTCCCATTCACTCGGGAATATCCCAACGCAGCTCCTAGAAGAAACGTGTTTCTGACTCGCTGAATCTCAACATATATTCAACTCTCTTAGGTGAACGAACGCACAGCAGAGCAGTTTCAAGGAAACGTTTCTCCTGAGTTTTAGACGAAGTTTCCTGCTGTTTAGTACGGATGCCGGCATTGGGCTGGACATACCGGTTTTGGGATTCTGCACAGAAAGGGTTTGCAAACCGCTGAATCCACACGTGAGTTTAACTCTGTCAGTTGAATGCACACATTGACAACCATTCAGTTTGATAGCACCCTTTTGGTTTTAGAAGCAGATATTTCTCTGTACAGCCTATGGTCCCATTCACTCGGGAATATCCCAACGCAGCTCCTAGAAGAAACGTGTTTCTGACTCGCTGAATCTCAACATAGATTCAACTCTCTTAGGTGAACGAACGCACAGCAGAGCAGTTTCAAGGAAACGTTTCTCCTGAGTCTTAGAAGAAGTTACCTGCTGTTTAGTACGTATGCCGGCATTGGGCTGGAAATACCCGTTTTGGGATTCTGCACAGAAAGGGTTTGCAAACCGCTGAATCCACACATGAGTTTAACTCTGTCATTTGAATGCACACATTGAAAACCATTCCGTTAGATAGCTCCGTTTTGGTTTTAGAAGCAGATATTTCTCTGTACAGTCTATGGTCCCATTCACTCGGGAATATCCCAACGCAGCTCCTAGAAGAAACGTGTTTCTGACTCGCTAAATCTCAACATAGATTCAACTCTCTTAGGTGAACGAACGCACAGCAGAGCAGTTTCAAGGAAACGTTTCTCCTGAGTCTTAGACGAAGTTTCCTGCTGTTTAGTACGGATGCCGGCATTGGGCTGGAAATACCGGTTTTGGGATTCTGCACAGAAAGGTTTTGCAAACCGCTGAATCCACACGTGAGTTTAACTCTGTCAGTTGAATGCACACATTGACAACCATTCAGTTTGATAGCACACTTTTGGTTTTAGAAGCAGATATTTCTCTGTACAGCCTATGGTCCCATTCACTCGGGAATATCCCAACGCAGCTCCTAGAAGAAACGTGTTTCTGACTCGCTGAATCTCAACATAGATTCAACTCTCTTAGGTGAACGAACGCACAGCAGAGCAGTTTCAAGGAAACGTTTCTCCTGAGTCTTAGACGAAGTTTCCTGCTGTTTAGTACGTATGCCGGCATTGGGCTGGAAATACCGGTTTTGGGATTCTGCACAGAAAGGGTTTGCAAACCGCTGAATCCACACGTGAGTTTAACTCTGTCAGTTGAATGCACACATTAACAACCATTCAGTTAGATAGCTCCGTTTTGGTTTTAGAATCAGATATTTCTCTGTACAGCCTATGGTCCCATTCACTCGGGAATATCCCAACGCAGCTCCTAGAAGAAACGTGTTTCTGACTCGCTGAATCTCAACATAGATTCAACTCTCTTAGGTGAACGAACGCACAGCAGAGCAGTTTCAAGGAAACGTTTCTCCTGAGTCTAAGACGAAGTTTCCTGCTGTTTAGTACGTATGCCGGCATTGGGCTGGAAATACCGGTTTTGGGATTCTGCACAGAAAGGGTTTGCAAACCGCTGAATCCACACGTGAGTTTAACTCTGTCAGTTGAATGCACACATTAACAACCATTCAGTTAGATAGCTCCGTTTTGGTTTTAGAATCAGATATTTCTCTGTACAGCCTATGGTCCCATTCACTCGGGAATATCCCAACGCAGCTCCTAGAAGAAACGTGTTTCTGACTCGCTGAATCTCAACATAGATTCAACTCTCTTAGGTGAACGAACGCAGAGCAGAGCAGTTTCAAGGAAACGTTTCTCCTGAGTTTTAGAAGAAGTTTCCTGCTGTTTAGTACGGATGCCGGCATTGGGCTGGATATACCGGTTTTGGGAATCTGCACAGAAAGGGTTTGCAAACCGCTGAATCCACACGTGAGTTTAACTCTGTCAGTTGAATGCACACATTGACAACCATTCAGTTTGATAGCACCCTTTTGGTTTTAGAAGCAGATATTTCTCTGTACAGCCTATGGTCCCATTCACTCGGGAATATCCCAACGCAGCTCCTAGAAGAAACGTGTTTCTCACTCGCTGAATCTCAACATAGATTCAACTCTCTTAGGTGAACGAACGCACAGCAGAGCAGTTTCAAGGAAACGTTTCTCCTGAGTTTTAGACGAAGTTTCCTGCTGTTTAGTACGGATGCCGGCATTGGGCTGGACATACCGGTTTTGGGATTCTGCACAGAAAGGGTTTGCAAACCGCTGAATCCACACGTGAGTTTAACTCTGTCAGTTGAATGCACACATTGACAACCATTCAGTTTGATAGCACACTTTTGGTTTTAGAAGCAGATATTTCTCTGTACAGCCTATGGTCCCATTCACTCGGGAATATCCCAACGCAGCTCCTAGAAGAAACGTGTTTCTGACTCGCTGAATCTCAACATATATTCAACTCTCTTAGGTGAACGAACGCACAGCAGAGCAGTTTCAAGGAAACGTTTCTCCTGAGTTTTAGACGAAGTTTCCTGCTGTTTAGTACGGATGCCGGCATTGGGCTGGACATACCGGTTTTGGGATTCTGCACAGAAAGGGTTTGCAAACCGCTGAATCCACACGTGAGTTTAACTCTGTCAGTTGAATGCACACATTGACAACCATTCAGTTTGATAGCACCCTTTTGGTTTTAGAAACAGATATTTCTCTGTACAGCCTATGGTCCCATTCACTCGGGAATATCCCAACGCAGCTCCTAGAAGAAACGTGTTTCTGACTCGCTGAATCTCAACATAGATTCAACTCTCTTAGGTGAACGAACGCACAGCAGAGCAGTTTCAAGGAAACGTTTCTCCTGAGTCTTAGAAGAAGTTACCTGCTGTTTAGTACGTATGCCGGCATTGGGCTGGAAATACCCGTTTTGGGATTCTGCACAGAAAGGGTTTGCAAACCGCTGAATCCACACATGAGTTTAACTCTGTCAGTTGAATGCACACATTGACAACCATTCAGTTAGATAGCTCCGTTTTGGTTTTAGAAGCAGATATTACTCTGTACAGTCTATGGTCCCATTCACTCGGGAATATCCCAACGCAGCTCCTAGAAGAAACGTGTTTCTGACTCGCTAAATCTCAACATAGATTCAACTCTCTTAGGTGAACGAACGCACAGCAGAGCAGTTTCAAGGAAACGTTTCTCCTGAGTCTTAGACGAAGTTTCCTGCTGTTTAGTACGGATGCCGGCATTGGGCTGGAAATACCGGTTTTGGGATTCTGCACAGAAAGGTTTTGCAAACCGCTGAATCCACACGTGAGTTTAACTCTGTCAGTTGAATGCACACATTGACAACCATTCAGTTTGATAGCACACTTTTGGTTTTAGAAGCAGATATTTCTCTGTACAGCCTATGGTCCCATTCACTCGGGAATATCCCAACGCAGCTCCTAGAAGAAACGTGTTTCTGACTCGCTGAATCTCAACATAGATTCAACTCTCTTAGGTGAACGAACGCACAGCAGAGCAGTTTCAAGGAAACGTTTCTCCTGAGTCTTAGACGAAGTTTCCTGCTGTTTAGTACGTATGCCGGCATTGGGCTGGAAATACCGGTTTTGGGATTCTGCACAGAAAGGGTTTGCAAACCGCTGAATCCACACGTGAGTTTAACTCTGTCAGTTGAATGCACACATTAACAACCATTCAGTTAGATAGCTCCGTTTTGGTTTTAGAATCAGATATTTCTCTGTACAGCCTATGGTCCCATTCACTCGGGAATATCCCAACGCAGCTCCTAGAAGAAACGTGTTTCTGACTCGCTGAATCTCAACATAGATTCAACTCTCTTAGGTGAACGAACGCACAGCAGAGCAGTTTCAAGGAAACGTTTCTCCTGAGTCTAAGACGAAGTTTCCTGCTGTTTAGTACGTATGCCGGCATTGGGCTGGAAATACCGGTTTTGGGATTCTGCACAGAAAGGGTTTGCAAACCGCTGAATCCACACGTGAGTTTAACTCTGTCAGTTGAATGCACACATTAACAACCATTCAGTTAGATAGCTCCGTTTTGGTTTTAGAATCAGATATTTCTCTGTACAGCCTATGGTCCCATTCACTCGGGAATATCCCAACGCAGCTCCTAGAAGAAACGTGTTTCTGACTCGCTGAATCTCAACATAGATTCAACTCTCTTAGGTGAACGAACGCAGAGCAGAGCAGTTTCAAGGAAACGTTTCTCCTGAGTTTTAGACGAAGTTTCCTGCTGTTTAGTTCGTATGCCGGCATTGGGCTGGAAATACCGGTTTAGGGATTCTGCACAGAAATGGTTTGCAAACCGCTGAATCCACACGTGAGTTTAACTCTGTCAGTTGAATGCACACATTGACAACCATTCAGTTTGATAGCACACTTTTGGTTTTAGTAGCAGATATTTCTCTGTACAGCCTATGGTCCCATTCACTCGGGAATATCCCAACGCAGCTCCTAGAAGATACGTGTTTCTGACTCGCTGAATCTCAACATAGATTCAACTCTCTTAGGTGAACGAACGCACAGGAGAGCAGTTTCAAGGAAACGTTTCTCCTGAGTCTTAGACGAAGTTTTCTGCTGTTTAGTACGGATGCCGGCATTGGGCTGGAAATACCGGTTTTGGGATTCTGCACAGAAAGGGTTTGCAAACCGCTGAATCCACACGTGAGTTTAACTCTGTCAGTTGAATGCACACATTGACAACCATTCAGTTTGATAGCACACTTTTGGTTTTAGAAGCAGATATTTCTCTGTACAGCCTATGGTCCCATTCACTCGGGAATATCCCAACGCAGCTCCTAGAAGAAACGTGTTTCTGACTCGCTGAATCTCAACATAGATTCAACTCTCTTAGGTGAACGAACGCACAGCAGAGCAGTTTCAAGGAAACGTTTCTCCTGAGTCTAAGACGAAGTTTCCTGCTGTTTAGTACGGATGCCGGCATTGGGCTGGAAATACCGGTTTTGGGATTCTGCACAGAAAGGGTTTGCAAACCGCTGAATCCACACGTGAGTTTAACTCTGTCAGTTGAATGCACACATTAACAACCATTCAGTTAGATAGCTCCGTTTTGGTTTTAGAATCAGATATTTCTCTGTACAGCCTATGGTCCCATTCACTCGGGAATATCCCAACGCAGCTCCTAGAAGAAACTTGTTTCTGACTCGCTGAATCTCAACATAGATTCAACTCTCTTAGGTGAACGAACGCACAGCAGAGCAGTTTCAAGGAAACGTTTCTCCTGAGTTTTAGACGAAGTTTCCTGCTGTTTAGTTCGTATGCCGGCATTGGGCTGGAAATACCGGTTTTGGGATTCTGCACAGAAATGGTTTGCAAACCGCTGAATCCACACGTGAGTTTAACTCTGTCAGTTGAATGCACACATTGACAACCATTCAGTTTGATAGCACACTTTTGGTTTTAGAAGCAGATATTTCTCTGTACAGCCTATGGTCCCATTCACTCGGGAATATCCCAACGCAGCTCCTAGAAGATACGTGTTTCTGACTCGCTGAATCTCAACATAGATTCAACTCTCTTAGGTGAACGAACGCACAGCAGAGCAGTTTCAAGGAAACGTTTCTCCTGAGTCTTAGACGAAGTTTTCTGCTGTTTAGTACGGATGCCGGCATTGGGCTGGAAATACCGGTTTTGGGATTCTGCACAGAAAGGGTTTGCAAACCGCTGAATCCACACGTGAGTTTAACTCTGTCAGTTGAATGCACACATTGACAACCATTCAGTTTGATAGCTCCGTTTTGGTTTTAGAAGCAGATAATTCTCTGTACAGCCTATGGTCCCATTCACTCGGGAATATCCCAACGCAGCTCCTAGAAGAAACGTGTTTCTGACTCGCTGAATCTCAACATAGATTCAACTCTCTTAGGTGAACGAACGCACAGCAGAGCAGTTTCAAGGAAACGTTTCTCCTGAGTCTAAGACGAAGTTTCCTGCTGTTTAGTACGTATGCCGGCATTGGGCTGGAAATACCGGTTTTGGGATTCTGCACAGAAAGGGTTTGCAAACCGCTGAATCCACACGTGAGTTTAACTCTGTCAGTTGAATGCACACATTGACAACCATTGTGTTAGATAGCTCCGTTTTGGTTTTAGAAGCAGATATTTCTCTGTACAGCCTATGGTCCCATTCACTCGGGAATATCCCAACGCAGCTCCTAGAAGAAACGTGTTTCTGACTCGCTAAATCTCAACATAGATTCAACTCTCTTAGGTGAACGAACGCACAGCAGAGCAGTTTCAAGGAAACGTTTCTCCTGAGTTTGAGAAGAAGTTTCCTGCTGTTTAGTACGGATGCCGGCATTGGGCTGGAAATACCGGTTTTCGGATTCTGCACAGAAAGGGTTTGCAAACCGCTGAATCCACACGTGAGTTTAACTCTGTCAGTTGAATGCACACATTGACAACCATTCAGTTTGATAGCACCCTTTTGGTTTTAGAAGCAGATATTTCTCTGTACAGCCTATTGTCCCATTCACTCGGGAATATCCCAACGCAGCTCCTAGAAGAAACGTGTTTCTGACTCGCTGAATCTCAACATAGATTCAACTCTCTTAGGTGAACGAACGCAGAGCAGAGCAGTTTCAAGGAAACGTTTCTCCTGAGTTTTAGACGAAGTTTCCTGCTGTTTAGTACGGATGCCGGCATTGGGCTGGACATACCGGTTTTGGGATTCTGCACAGAAAGGGTTTGCAAACCGCTGAATCCACACGTGAGTTTAACTCTGTCAGTTGAATGCACACATTGACAACCATTCAGTTTGATAGCACACTTTTGGTTTTAGAAGCAGATATTTCTCTGTACAGCCTATGGTCCCATTCACTCGGGAATATCCCAACGCAGCTCCTAGAAGTAACGTGTTTCTGACTCGCTGAATCTCAACATAGATTCAACTCTCTTAGGTGAACGAACGCACAGCAGAGCAGTTTCAAGGAAACGTTTCTCCTGAGTTTTAGACGAAGTTTCCTGCTGTTTAGTACGGATGCTGGCATTGGGCTGGACATACCGGTTTTGGGATTCTGCACAGAAAGGGTTTGCAAACCGCTGAATCCACACGTGAGTTTAACTCTGTCAGTTGAATGCACACGTTGACAACCATTCAGTTAGATAGCTCCGTTTTGGTTTTAGAAGCAGATATTTCTCTGTACAGCCTATGGTCCCATTCACTCGGGAATATCCCAACGCAGCTCCTAGAAGAAACGTGTTTCTGACTCGCTGAATCTCAACATAGATTCAACTCTCTTAGGTGAACGAACGCACAGCAGACCACTTTCAAGGAAACGTTTCTCCTGAGTTTTAGACGAAGTTTCCTGCTGTTTAGTACGGATGCCGGCATTGGGCTGGACATACCGGTTTTGGGATGCTGCACAGAAAGGGTTTGCAAACCGATGAATCCACACGTGAGTTTAACTCTGTCAGTTGAAAGCACACATTGACAACCATTCAGTTAGATAGCTCCGTTTTGGTTTTAGAAGCAGATATTTCTCTGTACAGCCTATGGTCCCATTCACTCGGGAATATCCCAACGCAGCTCCTAGAAGAAACGTGTTTCTGACTCGCTGAATCTCAACATAGATTCAACTCTCTTAGGTGAACGAACGCACAGCAGAGCAGTTTCAAGGAAACGTTTCTCCTGAGTCTTAGACGAAGTTTCCTGCTGTTTAGTACGGATGCCGGCATTGGGCTGGAAATACCGGTTTTGTGATTCTGCACAGAAAGGGTTTGCAAACCGCTGAATCCACAGGTGAGTTTAACTCTGTCAGTTGAATGCACACATTGACAAACATTGAGTTAGATAGCTCCGTTTTGGTTTTAGAAGCAGATATTTCTCTGTACAGCCTATGGTCCCATTCACTCGGGAATATCCCAACGCAGCTCCTTGAAGAAACGTGTTTCTGACTCGCTGAATCTCAACATAGATTCAACTCTCTTAGGTGAACGAACGCACAGCAGAGCAGTTTCAAGGAAACGTTTCTCCTGAGTCTTAGACGAAGTTTCCTGCTGTTTAGTACGGATGCCGGCATTGGGCTGGAAATACCGGTTTTGGGATTCTGCACAGAAAGGGTTTGCAAACCGCTGAATCCACACGTGAGTTTAACTCTGTCAGTTGAATGCACACATTGACAACCATTCAGTTAGATAGCTCCGTTTTGGTTTTAGAAGCAGATATTTCTCTGTACAGCCTATGGTCCCATTCACTCGGGAATATCCCAACGCAGCTCCTAGAATACACGTGTTTCTGACTCGCTGAATCTCAACATAGATTCAACTCTCTTAGGTGAACGAACGCACAGCAGAGCAGTTTCAAGGAAACGTTTCTCCTGAGTTTTAGACGAGGTTTCCTGCTGTTTAGTACGGATGCCGGCATTGGGCTGGACATACCGGTTTTGGGATTCTGCACAGAAAGGGTTTGCAAACCGCTGACTCCACACGTGAGTTTAACTCTGTCAGTTGAATGCACACATTGACAACCATTCACTTTGATAGCACCCTTTTGGTTTTAGAAGCAGATATTTCTCTGTACAGCCAATGGTCCCATTCACTCGGGAATATCCCAACGCAGCTCCTAGAAGAAACGTGTTTCTGACTCGCTGAATCTCAACATAGATTCAACTCTCTTAGGTGAACGAACGCACAGCAGAGCAGTTTCAAGGAAACGTTTCTCCTGAGTTTTAGACGAAGTTTCCTGCTGTTTAGTACAGATGCCGGCATTGGGCTGGACAAAGCGGTTTTGGGATTCTGCACAGAAAGGGTTTGCAAACCGCTGAATCCACACGTGAGTTTAACTCTGTCAGTTGAATGCACACATTGACAACCATTCAGTTAGATAGCTCCGTTTTGGTTTTAGAAGCAGATATTTCTCTATACAGGCTATGGTCCCATTCACTCGGGAATATCCCAACGCAGCTCCTAGAAGAAACGTGTTTCTGACTCGCTGAATCTCAACATAGATTCAACTCTCTTAGGTGAACGAACGCACAGCAGAGCAGTTTCAAGGAAACGTTTCTCCTGAGTTTTAGACGAGGTTTCCTGCTGTTTAGTACGGATGCCGGCATTGGGCTGGACATACCGGTTTTGGGATTCTGCACAGAAAGGGTTTGCAAACCGCTGAATCCACACGTGAGTTTAACTCTGTCAGTTGAATGCACACATTGACAACCATTCACTTTCATAGCACCCTTTTGGTTTTAGAAGCAGATATTTCTCTGTACAGCCTATGGTCCCATTCACTCGGGAATATCCCAACGCAGCTCCTAGAAGAAACGTGTTTCTGACTCGCTGAATCTCAACATAGATTCAACTCCCTTAGGTGAACGAACGCACAGCAGAGCAGTTTCAAGGAAACGTTTCTCCTGAGTTTTAGACGAAGTTTCCTGCTGTTTAGTACGGATGCCGGCATTGGGCTGGACAAAGCGTTTTTGGGATTCTGCACAGAAATGGTTTGCAAACCGCTGAATCCACACGTGAGTTTAACTCTGTCAGTTGAATGCACACATTGACAACCATTCAGTTAGATAGCTCCGTTTTGGTTTTAGAAGCAGATATTTCTCTGTACAGCCTATGGTCCCATTCACTCGGGAATATCCCAACGCAGCTCCTAGAAGAAACGTGTTTCTGACTCGCTGAATCTCAACATAGATTCAACTCTCTTAGGTGAACGAACGCACAGCAGAGCAGTTTCAAGGAAACGTTTCTCCTGAGTTTTAGACGAAGTTTCCTGCTGTTTAGTACGGATGCCGGCATTGGGCTGGACATACCGGTTTTGGGATTCTGCACAGAAAGGGTTTGCAAACCGCTGAATCCACACGTGAGTTTAACTCTGTCAGTTGAATGCACACATTGACAACCATTCAGTTTGATAGCACCCTTTTGGTTTTAGAAGCAGATATTTCTCTGTACAGCCTATGGTCCCATTCACTCGGGAATATCCCAACGCAGCTCCTAGAAGAAACGTGTTTCTGACTCGCTGAATCTCAACATAGATTCAACTCTCTTAGGTGAACGAACGCACAGCAGACCACTTTCAAGGAAACGTTTCTCCTGAGTTTTAGACGAAGTTTCCTGCTGTTTAGTACGGATGCCGGCATTGGGCTGGACATACCGGTTTTGGGATGCTGCACAGAAAGGGTTTGCAAACCGATGAATCCACACGTGAGTTTAACTCTGTCAGTTGAATGCACACATTGACAACCATTCAGTTAGATAGCTCCGTTTTGGTTTTAGAAGCAGATATTTCTCTGTACAGCCTATGGTCCCATTCACTCGGGAATATCCCAACGCAGCTCCTAGAAGAAACGTGTTTCTGACTCGCTGAATCTCAACATAGATTCAACTCTCTTAGGTGAACGAACGCACAGCAGAGCAGTTTCAAGGAAACGTTTCTCCTGAGTTTTAGACGAAGTTTCCTGCTGTTTAGTACGGATGCCGGCATTGGGCTGGACATACCGGTTTTGGGATTCTGCACAGAAAGGGTTTGCAATCCGCTGAATCCACACGTGAGTTTAACTCTGTCAGTTGAATGCACACATTGACAACCATTCAGTTTGATAGCACCCTTTTGGTTTTAGAAGCAGATATTTCTCTGTACAGCCTATGGTCCCATTCACTCGGGAATATCCCAACGCAGCTCCTAGAAGAAACGTGTTTCTGACTCGCTGAATCTCAACATAGATTCAACTCTCTTAGGTGAACGAACTCACAGCAGAGCAGTTTCAAGGAAACGTTTCTCCTGAGTCTTAGAAGAAGTTTCCTGCTGTTTAGTACATATGCCGGCATTGGGCTGGAAATACCGGTTTTGGGATTCTGCACAGAAAGGGTTTGCAAACCGCTGAATCCACACGTGAGTTAAACTCTGTCAGTTGAATGCACACATTGAAAACCATTCAGTTAGATAGCTCCGTTTTGTTTTTAGAAGCAGATATTTCTCTGTACAGCCTATGGTCCCATTCACTCGGGAATATCCCAATGCAGCTCCTAGAAGAAACGTGTTTCTGACTCGCTGAATCTCAACATAGATTCAACTCTCTTAGGTGAACGAACGCACAGCAGAGCAGTTTCAAGGAAACGTTTCTCCTGAGTTTTAGACGAAGTTTCCTGCTGTTTAGTTCGTATGCCGGCATTGGGCTGGGAATACCGGTTTTGGGATTCTGCACAGAAAGGGTTTGCAAACCGCTGAATCCACACGTGAGTTTAACTCTGTCAGTTGAATGCACACATTGACAACCATTCAGTTTGATAGCACCTTTTGGTTTTAGAAGCAGATATTTCTCTGTACAGCCTATGGTCCCATTCACTCGGGAATATCCCAACGCAGCTCCTAGAAGAAACGTGTTTCTGACTCGCTGAATCTCAACATAGATTCAACTCTCTTAGGTGAACGAATGCACAGCAGAGCAGTTTCAAGGAAACGTTTCTCCTGAGTCTTAGACGAAGTTTCCTGCTGTTTAGTACGTATGCCGGCATTGGGCTGGAAATACCGGTTTTGGGATTCTGCACAGAAAGGGTTTGCAAACCGCTGAATCCACACGTGAGTTTAACTCTGTCAGTTGAATGCACACATTGACAACCATTCAGTTTGATAGCACACTTTTGGTTTTAGAAGCAGATATTTCTCTGTACAGCCTATGGTCCCATTCACTCGGGAATATCCCAACGCAGCTCCTAGAAGAAACGTGTTTCTGACTCGCTGAATCTCAACATAGATTAAACTCTCTTAGGTGAACGAAAGCACAGCAGAGCAGTTTCAAGGAAACGTTTCTCCTGAGTTTTAGACGAAGTTACCTGCTGTTTAGTACAGATGCCGGCTTTGGGCTGGACATACCGGTTTTGGGATTCTGCACAGAAAGGGTTTGCAAACCGCTGAATCCACACGTGAGTTTAACTCTGTCAGTTGAATGCACACATTGACAACCATTCAGTTTGATAGCACACTTTTCGTTTTAGAAGCAGATATTTCTCTGTACAGCCTATGGTCCCATTCACTCGGGAATATCCCAACGCAGCTCCTAGAAGAAACGTGTTTCTGACTCGCTGAATCTCAACATAGATTCAACTCTCTTAGGTGAATGAACGCACAGCAGAGCAGTTTCAAGGAAACGTTTCTCCTGAGTTTTAGACGAAGTTTCCTGCTGTTTAGTACGGATGCCGGCATTGGGCTGGACATACCGGTTTTGGGATTCTGCACAGAAAGGGTTTGCAAACCGCTGAATCCACACGTGAGTTTAACTCTGTCAGTTGAATGCACACATTGACAACCATTCAGTTAGATAGCTCCGTTTTGGTTTTAGAAGCAGATATTTCTCTGTACAGCCTATGGTCCCATTCACTCGGGAATATCCCAACGCAGCTCCTAGAAGAAACGTGTTTCTGACTCGCTGAATCTCAACATAGATTCAACTCTCTTAGGTGAACGAACGCACAGCAGAGCAGTTTCAAGGAAACGTTTCTCCTGAGTTTTAGAAGAAGTTTCCTGCTGTTTAGTACGTATGCCGGCATTGGGCTGGAAATACCGGTTTTGGGATTCTGCACAGAAAGGGTTTGCAAACCGCTGAATCCACACGTGAGTTTAACTCTGTCAGTTGAATGCACATATTGACAACCATTCAGTTAGATAGCTCCGTTTTGGTTTTAGAAGCAGATATTTCTCTGTACAGCCTATGGTCCCATTCACTCGGGAATATCCCAACGCAGCTCCTAGAAGAAACGTGTTTCTGACTCGCTGAATCTCAACATAGATTCAACTCTCTTAGGTGAACGAACGCACAGCAGAGCAGTTTCAAGGAAACGTTTCTCCTGAGTCTTAGACGAAGTTTCCTGCTGTTTAGTACGGATGCCGGCATTGGGCTGGAAATACCGGTTTTGGGATTCTGCACAGAAAGGGTTTGCAAACCGCTGAATCCACACGTGACTTTAACTCTGTCAGTTGAATGCACACATTGACAACCATTGTGTTAGATAGCTCCGTTTTGGTTTTAGAAGCAGATATTTCTCTGTACAGCCTATGGTCCCATTCACTCGGGAATATCCCAACGCAACTCCTAGAAGAAACGTGTTTCTGACTCGCTAAATCTCAACATAGATTCAACTCTCTTAGGTGAACGAACGCACAGCAGAGCAGTTTCAAGGAAACGTTTCTCCTGAGTTTTAGAAGAAGTTTCCTGCTGTTTAGTACGGATGCCGGCATTGGGCTGGAAATACCGGTTTTCGGATTCTGCACAGAAAGGGTTTGCAAACCGCTGAATCCACACGTGAGTTTAACTCTGTCAGTTGAATGCACACATTGACAACCATTCAGTTTGATAGCACCCTTTTGGTTTTAGAAGCATATATTTCTCTGTACAGCCTATGGTCCCATTCACTCGGGAATATCCCAACGCAGCTCCTAGAATACACGTGTTTCTGACTCGCTGAATCTCAACATAGATTCAACTCTCTTAGGTGAACGAACGCACAGCAGAGCAGTTTCAAGGAAACGTTTCTCCTGAGTCTTAGAAGAAGTTACCTGCTGTTTAATACGTATGCCGGCATTGGGCTGGAAATACCGGTTTTCGGATTCTGCACAGAAAGGGTTTGCAAACCGCTGAATCCACACGTGAGTTTAACTCTGTCAGTTGAATGCACACATTGACAACCATTCAGTTAGATAGCTCCGTTTTGGTTTTAGAAGCAGATATTTCTCTGTACAGCCTATGGTCCCATTCACTCGGGAATATCCCAACGCAGCTCCTAGAAGAAACGTGTTTCTGACTCGCTAAATCTCAACATATATTCAACTCTCTTAGGTGAACGAACGCACAGCAGAGCAGTTTCAAGGAAACGTTTCTCCTGAGTTTTAGACGAAGTTTCCTGCTGTTTAGTACGGATGCCGGAATTGGGCTGGACATACCGGTTTTGGGATTCTGCACAGAAAGGGTTTGCAAACCGCTGAATCCACACGTGAGTTTAACTCTGTCAGTTGAATGCACACATTGACAACCATTCACTTTGATAGCACCCTTTTGGTTTTAGAAGCAGATATTTCTCTGTACAGCCTATGGTCCCATTCACTCGGGAATATCCCAACGCAGCTCCTAGAAGAAACGTGTTTCTGACTCGCTGAATCTCAACATAGATTCAACTCTCTTAGGTGAACGAACGCACAGCAGAGCAGTTTCAAGGAAACGTTTCTCCTGAGTTTTAGAAGAAGTTTCCTGCTGTTTAGTACGGATGCCGGCATTGGGCTGGATATACCGGTTTTGGGAATCTGCACAGAAAGGGTTTGCAAACCGCTGAATCCACACGTGAGTTTAACTCTGTCAGTTGAATGCACACATTGACAACCATTCAGTTTGATAGCACCCTTTTGGTTTTAGAAGCAGATATTTCTCTGTACAGCCTATGGTCCCATTCACTCGGGAATATCCCAACGCAGCTCCTAGAAGAAACGTGTTTCTCACTCGCTGAATCTCAACATAGATTCAACTCTCTTAGGTGAACGAACGCACAGCAGAGCAGTTTCAAGGAAACGTTTCTCCTGAGTTTTAGACGAAGTTTCCTGCTGTTTAGTACGGATGCCGGCATTGGGCTGGACATACCGGTTTTGGGATTCTGCACAGAAAGGGTTTGCAAACCGCTGAATCCACACGTGAGTTTAACTCTGTCAGTTGAATGCACACATTGACAACCATTCAGTTTGATAGCACACTTTTGGTTTTAGAAGCAGATATTTCTCTGTACAGCCTATGGTCCCATTCACTCGGGAATATCCCAACGCAGCTCCTAGAAGAAACGTGTTTCTGACTCGCTGAATCTCAACATATATTCAACTCTCTTAGGTGAACGAACGCACAGCAGAGCAGTTTCAAGGAAACGTTTCTCCTGAGTTTTAGACGAAGTTTCCTGCTGTTTAGTACGGATGCCGGCATTGGGCTGGACATACCGGTTTTGGGATTCTGCACAGAAAGGGTTTGCAAACCGCTGAATCCACACGTGAGTTTAACTCTGTCAGTTGAATGCACACATTGACAACCATTCAGTTTGATAGCACCCTTTTGGTTTTAGAAGCAGATATTTCTCTGTACAGCCTATGGTCCCATTCACTCGGGAATATCCCAACGCAGCTCCTAGAAGAAACGTGTTTCTGACTCGCTGAATCTCAACATAGATTCAACTCTCTTAGGTGAACGAAGGCACAGCAGAGCAGTTTCAAGGAAACGTTTCTCCTGAGTCTTAGAAGAAGTTACCTGCTGTTTAGTACGTATGCCGGCATTGGGCTGGAAATACCCGTTTTGGGATTCTGCACAGAAAGGGTTTGCAAACCGCTGAATCCACACATGAGTTTAACTCTGTCAGTTGAATGCACACATTGACAACCATTCAGTTAGATAGCTCCGTTTTGGTTTTAGAAGCAGATATTTCTCTGTACAGTCTATGGTCCCATTCACTCGGGAATATCCCAACGCAGCTCCTAGAAGAAACGTGTTTCTGACTCGCTAAATCTCAACATAGATTCAACTCTCTTAGGTGAACGAACGCACAGCAGAGCAGTTTCAAGGAAACGTTTCTCCTGAGTCTTAGACGAAGTTTCCTGCTGTTTAGTACGGATGCCGGCATTGGGCTGGAAATACCGGTTTTGGGATTCTGCACAGAAAGGTTTTGCAAACCGCTGAATCCACACGTGAGTTTAACTCTGTCAGTTGAATGCACACATTGACAACCATTCAGTTTGATAGCACACTTTTGGTTTTAGAAGCAGATATTTCTCTGTACAGCCTATGGTCCCATTCACTCGGGAATATCCCAACGCAGCTCCTAGAAGAAACGTGTTTCTGACTCGCTGAATCTCAACATAGATTCAACTCTCTTAGGTGAACGAACGCACAGCAGAGCAGTTTCAAGGAAACGTTTCTCCTGAGTCTTAGACGAAGTTTCCTGCTGTTTAGTACGTATGCCGGCATTGGGCTGGAAATACCGGTTTTGGGATTCTGCACAGAAAGGGTTTGCAAACCGCTGAATCCACACGTGAGTTTAACTCTGTCAGTTGAATGCACACATTAACAACCATTCAGTTAGATAGCTCCGTTTTGGTTTTAGAATCAGATATTTCTCTGTACAGCCTATGGTCCCATTCACTCGGGAATATCCCAACGCAGCTCCTAGAAGAAACGTGTTTCTGACTCGCTGAATCTCAACATAGATTCAACTCTCTTAGGTGAACGAACGCACAGCAGAGCAGTTTCAAGGAAACGTTTCTCCTGAGTCTAAGACGAAGTTTCCTGCTGTTTAGTACGTATGCCGGCATTGGGCTGGAAATACCGGTTTTGGGATTCTGCACAGAAAGGGTTTGCAAACCGCTGAATCCACACGTGAGTTTAACTCTGTCAGTTGAATGCACACATTAACAACCATTCAGTTAGATAGCTCCGTTTTGGTTTTAGAATCAGATATTTCTCTGTACAGCCTATGGTCCCATTCACTCGGGAATATCCCAACGCAGCTCCTAGAAGAAACGTGTTTCTGACTCGCTGAATCTCAACATAGATTCAACTCTCTTAGGTGAACGAACGCAGAGCAGAGCAGTTTCAAGGAAACGTTTCTCCTGAGTTTTAGACGAAGTTTCCTGCTGTTTAGTTCGTATGCCGGCATTGGGCTGGAAATACCGGTTTAGGGATTCTGCACAGAAATGGTTTGCAAACCGCTGAATCCACACGTGAGTTTAACTCTGTCAGTTGAATGCACACATTGACAACCATTCAGTTTGATAGCACACTTTTGGTTTTAGTAGCAGATATTTCTCTGTACAGCCTATGGTCCCATTCACTCGGGAATATCCCAACGCAGCTCCTAGAAGAAACGTGTTTCTGACTCGCTGAATCTCAACATAGATTCAACTCTCTTAGGTGAACGAACGCACAGGAGAGCAGTTTCAAGGAAACGTTTCTCCTGAGTCTTAGACGAAGTTTTCTGCTGTTTAGTACGGATGCCGGCATTGGGCTGGAAATACCGGTTTTGGGATTCTGCACAGAAAGGGTTTGCAAACCGCTGAATCCACACGTGAGTTTAACTCTGTCAGTTGAATGCACACATTGACAACCATTCAGTTTGATAGCACACTTTTGGTTTTAGAAGCAGATATTTCTCTGTACAGCCTATGGTCCCATTCACTCGGGAATATCCCAACGCAGCTCCTAGAAGAAACGTGTTTCTGACTCGCTGAATCTCAACATAGATTCAACTCTCTTAGGTGAACGAACGCACAGCAGAGCAGTTTCAAGGAAACGTTTCTCCTGAGTCTAAGACGAAGTTTCCTGCTGTTTAGTACGGATGCCGGCATTGGGCTGGAAATACCGGTTTTGGGATTCTGCACAGAAAGGGTTTGCAAACCGCTGAATCCACACGTGAGTTTAACTCTGTCAGTTGAATGCACACATTAACAACCATTCAGTTAGATAGCTCCGTTTTGGTTTTAGAATCAGATATTTCTCTGTACAGCCTATGGTCCCATTCACTCGGGAATATCCCAACGCAGCTCCTAGAAGAAACTTGTTTCTGACTCGCTGAATCTCAACATAGATTCAACTCTCTTAGGTGAACGAACGCACAGCAGAGCAGTTTCAAGGAAACGTTTCTCCTGAGTTTTAGACGAAGTTTCCTGCTGTTTAGTTCGTATGCCGGCATTGGGCTGGAAATACCGGTTTTGGGATTCTGCACAGAAATGGTTTGCAAACCGCTGAATCCACACGTGAGTTTAACTCTGTCAGTTGAATGCACACATTGACAACCATTCAGTTTGATAGCACACTTTTGGTTTTAGAAGCAGATATTTCTCTGTACAGCCTATGGTCCCATTCACTCGGGAATATCCCAACGCAGCTCCTAGAAGATACGTGTTTCTGACTCGCTGAATCTCAACATAGATTCAACTCTCTTAGGTGAACGAACGCACAGCAGAGCAGTTTCAAGGAAACGTTTCTCCTGAGTCTTAGACGAAGTTTTCTGCTGTTTAGTACGGATGCCGGCATTGGGCTGGAAATACCGGTTTTGGGATTCTGCACAGAAAGGGTTTGCAAACCGCTGAATCCACAGGTGAGTTTAACTCTGTCAGTTGAATGCACACATTGACAACCATTCAGTTTGATAGCTCCGTTTTGGTTTTAGAAGCAGATAATTCTCTGTACAGCCTATGGTCCCATTCACTCGGGAATATCCCAACGCAGCTCCTAGAAGAAACGTGTTTCTGACTCGCTGAATCTCAACATAGATTCAACTCTCTTAGGTGAACGAACGCACAGCAGAGCAGTTTCAAGGAAACGTTTCTCCTGAGTCTAAGACGAAGTTTCCTGCTGTTTAGTACGTATGCCGGCATTGGGCTGGAAATACCGGTTTTGGGATTCTGCACAGAAAGGGTTTGCAAACCGCTGAATCCACACGTGAGTTTAACTCTGTCAGTTGAATGCACACATTGACAACCATTGTGTTAGATAGCTCCGTTTTGGTTTTAGAAGCAGATATTTCTCTGTACAGCCTATGGTCCCATTCACTCGGGAATATCCCAACGCAGCTCCTAGAAGAAACGTGTTTCTGACTCGCTAAATCTCAACATAGATTCAACTCTCTTAGGTGAACGAACGCACAGCAGAGCAGTTTCAAGGAAACGTTTCTCCTGAGTTTGAGAAGAAGTTTCCTGCTGTTTAGTACGGATGCCGGCATTGGGCTGGAAATACCGGTTTTCGGATTCTGCACAGAAAGGGTTTGCAAACCGCTGAATCCACACGTGAGTTTAACTCTGTCAGTTGAATGCACACATTGACAACCATTCAGTTTGATAGCACCCTTTTGGTTTTAGAAGCAGATATTTCTCTGTACAGCCTATTGTCCCATTCACTCGGGAATATCCCAACGCAGCTCCTAGAAGAAACGTGTTTCTGACTCGCTGAATCTCAACATAGATTCAACTCTCTTAGGTGAACGAACGCACAGCAGAGCAGTTTCAAGGAAACGTTTCTCCTGAGTTTTAGACGAAGTTTCCTGCTGTTTAGTACGGATGCCGGCATTGGGCTGGACATACCGGTTTTGGGATTCTGCACAGAAAGGGTTTGCAAACCGCTGAATCCACACGTGAGTTTAACTCTGTCAGTTGAATGCACACATTGACAACCATTCAGTTTGATAGCACACTTTTGGTTTTAGAAGCAGATATTTCTCTGTACAGCCTATGGTCCCATTCACTCGGGAATATCCCAACGCAGCTCCTAGAAGTAACGTGTTTCTGACTCGCTGAATCTCAACATAGATTCAACTCTCTTAGGTGAACGAACGCACAGCAGAGCAGTTTCAAGGAAACGTTTCTCCTGAGTTTTAGACGAAGTTTCCTGCTGTTTAGTACGGATGCCGGCATTGGGCTGGACATACCGGTTTTGGGATTCTGCACAGAAAGGGTTTGCAAACCGCTGAATCCACACGTGAGTTTAACTCTGTCAGTTGAATGCACACGTTGACAACCATTCAGTTAGATAGCTCCGTTTTGGTTTTAGAAGCAGATATTTCTCTGTACAGCCTATGGTCCCATTCACTCGGGAATATCCCAACGCAGCTCCTAGAAGAAACGTGTTTCTGACTCGCTGAATCTCAACATAGATTCAACTCTCTTAGGTGAACGAACGCACAGCAGACCACTTTCAAGGAAACGTTTCTCCTGAGTTTTAGACGAAGTTTCCTGCTGTTTAGTACGGATGCCGGCATTGGGCTGGACATACCGGTTTTGGGATGCTGCACAGAAAGGGTTTGCAAACCGATGAATCCACACGTGAGTTTAACTCTGTCAGTTGAATGCACACATTGACAACCATTCAGTTAGATAGCTCCGTTTTGGTTTTAGAAGCAGATATTTCTCTGTACAGCCTATGGTCCCATTCACTCGGGAATATCCCAACGCAGCTCCTAGAAGAAACGTGTTTCTGACTCGCTGAATCTCAACATAGATTCAACTCTCTTAGGTGAACGAACGCACAGCAGAGCAGTTTCAAGGAAACGTTTCTCCTGAGTCTTAGACGAAGTTTCCTGCTGTTTAGTACGGATGCCGGCATTGGGCTGGAAATACCGGTTTTGTGATTCTGCACAGAAAGGGTTTGCAAACCGCTGAATCCACAGGTGAGTTTAACTCTGTCAGTTGAATGCACACATTGACAAACATTGAGTTAGATAGCTCCGTTTTGGTTTTAGAAGCAGATATTTCTCTGTACAGCCTATGGTCCCATTCACTCGGGAATATCCCAACGCAGCTCCTTGAAGAAACGTGTTTCTGACTCGCTGAATCTCAACATAGATTCAACTCTCTTAGGTGAACGAACGCACAGCAGAGCAGTTTCAAGGAAACGTTTCTCCTGAGTCTTAGACGAAGTTTCCTGCTGTTTAGTACGGATGCCGGCATTGGGCTGGAAATACCGGTTTTGGGATTCTGCACAGAAAGGGTTTGCAAACCGCTGAATCCACACGTGAGTTTAACTCTGTCAGTTGAATGCACACATTGACAACCATTCAGTTAGATAGCTCCGTTTTGGTTTTAGAAGCAGATATTTCTCTGTACAGCCTATGGTCCCATTCACTCGGGAATATCCCAACGCAGCTCCTAGAATACACGTGTTTCTGACTCGCTGAATCTCAACATAGATTCAACTCTCTTAGGTGAACGAACGCACAGCAGAGCAGTTTCAAGGAAACGTTTCTCCTGAGTTTTAGACGAGGTTTCCTGCTGTTTAGTACGGATGCCGGCATTGGGCTGGACATACCGGTTTTGGGATTCTGCACAGAAAGGGTTTGCAAACCGCTGACTCCACACGTGAGTTTAACTCTGTCAGTTGAATGCACACATTGACAACCATTCACTTTGATAGCACCCTTTTGGTTTTAGAAGCAGATATTTCTCTGTACAGCCAATGGTCCCATTCACTCGGGAATATCCCAACGCAGCTCCTAGAAGAAACGTGTTTCTGACTCGCTGAATCTCAACATAGATTCAACTCTCTTAGGTGAACGAACGCACAGCAGAGCAGTTTCAAGGAAACGTTTCTCCTGAGTTTTAGACGAAGTTTCCTGCTGTTTAGTACGGATGCCGGCATTGGGCTGGACAAAGCGGTTTTGGGATTCTGCACAGAAAGGGTTTGCAAACCGCTGAATCCACACGTGAGTTTAACTCTGTCAGTTGAATGCACACATTGACAACCATTCAGTTAGATAGCTCCGTTTTGGTTTTAGAAGCAGATATTTCTCTATACAGCCTATGGTCCCATTCACTCGGGAATATCCCAACGCAGCTCCTAGAAGAAACGTGTTTCTGACTCGCTGAATCTCAACATAGATTCAACTCTCTTAGGTGAACGAACGCACAGCAGAGCAGTTTCAAGGAAACGTTTCTCCTGAGTTTTAGACGAGGTTTCCTGCTGTTTAGTACGGATGCCGGCATTGGGCTGGACATACCGGTTTTGGGATTCTGCACAGAAAGGGTTTGCAAACCGCTGAATCCACACGTGAGTTTAACTCTGTCAGTTGAATGCACACATTGACAACCATTCACTTTCATAGCACCCTTTTGGTTTTAGAAGCAGATATTTCTCTGTACAGCCTATGGTCCCATTCACTCGGGAATATCCCAACGCAGCTCCTAGAAGAAACGTGTTTCTGACTCGCTGAATCTCAACATAGATTCAACTCCCTTAGGTGAACGAACGCACAGCAGAGCAGTTTCAAGGAAACGTTTCTCCTGAGTTTTAGACGAAGTTTCCTGCTGTTTAGTACGGATGCCGGCATTGGGCTGGACAAAGCGTTTTTGGGATTCTGCACAGAAATGGTTTGCAAACCGCTGAATCCACACGTGAGTTTAACTCTGTCAGTTGAATGCACACATTGACAACCATTCAGTTAGATAGCTCCGTTTTGGTTTTAGAAGCAGATATTTCTCTGTACAGCCTATGGTCCCATTCACTCGGGAATATCCCAACGCAGCTCCTAGAAGAAACGTGTTTCTGACTCGCTGAATCTCAACATAGATTCAACTCTCTTAGGTGAACGAACGCACAGCAGAGCAGTTTCAAGGAAACGTTTCTCCTGAGTTTTAGACGAAGTTTCCTGCTGTTTAGTACGGATGCCGGCATTGGGCTGGACATACCGGTTTTGGGATTCTGCACAGAAAGGGTTTGCAAACCGCTGAATCCACACGTGAGTTTAACTCTGTCAGTTGAATGCACACATTGACAACCATTCAGTTTGATAGCACCCTTTTGGTTTTAGAAGCAGATATTTCTCTGTACAGCCTATGGTCCCATTCACTCGGGAATATCCCAACGCAGCTCCTAGAAGAAACGTGTTTCTGACTCGCTGAATCTCAACATAGATTCAACTCTCTTAGGTGAACGAACGCACAGCAGACCACTTTCAAGGAAACGTTTCTCCTGAGTTTTAGACGAAGTTTCCTGCTGTTTAGTACGGATGCCGGCATTGGGCTGGACATACCGGTTTTGGGATGCTGCACAGAAAGGGTTTGCAAACCGATGAATCCACACGTGAGTTTAACTCTGTCAGTTGAATGCACACATTGACAACCATTCAGTTAGATAGCTCCGTTTTGGTTTTAGAAGCAGATATTTCTCTGTACAGCCTATGGTCCCATTCACTCGGGAATATCCCAACGCAGCTCCTAGAAGAAACGTGTTTCTGACTCGCTGAATCTCAACATAGATTCAACTCTCTTAGGTGAACGAACGCACAGCAGAGCAGTTTCAAGGAAACGTTTCTCCTGAGTTTTAGACGAAGTTTCCTGCTGTTTAGTACGGATGCCGGCATTGGGCTGGACATACCGGTTTTGGGATTCTGCACAGAAAGGGTTTGCAATCCGCTGAATCCACACGTGAGTTTAACTCTGTCAGTTGAATGCACACATTGACAACCATTCAGTTTGATAGCACCCTTTTGGTTTTAGAAGCAGATATTTCTCTGTACAGCCTATGGTCCCATTCACTCGGGAATATCCCAACGCAGCTCCTAGAAGAAACGTGTTTCTGACTCGCTGAATCTCAACATAGATTCAACTCTCTTAGGTGAACGAACTCACAGCAGAGCAGTTTCAAGGAAACGTTTCTCCTGAGTCTTAGAAGAAGTTTCCTGCTGTTTAGTACATATGCCGGCATTGGGCTGGAAATACCGGTTTTGGGATTCTGCACAGAAAGGGTTTGCAAACCGCTGAATCCACACGTGAGTTTAACTCTGTCAGTTGAATGCACACATTGACAACCATTCAGTTTGATAGCACACTTTTGGTTTTAGAAGCAGATATTTCTCTGTACAGCCTATGGTCCCATTCACTCGGGAATATCCCAACGCAGCTCCTAGAAGAAACGTGTTTCTGACTCGCTGAATCTCAACATAGATTCAACTCTCTTAGGTGAACGAACGCACAGCAGAGCAGTTTCAAGGAAACGTTTCTCCTGTGTTTTAGACGAAGTTTCCTGCTGTTTAGTACGGATGCCGGCATTGGGCTGGACATACCGGTTTTGGGATTCTGCACAGAAAGGGTTTGCAAACCGCTGAATACACACGTGAGTTTAACTCTGTCAGTTGAATGCACACATTGACAACCATTCAGTTAGATAGCTCCGTTTTGGTTTTAGAAGCAGATATTTCTCTGTACAGCCTATGGTCCCATTCACTCGGGAATATCCCAACGCAGCTCCTAGAAGAAACGTGTTTCTGACTCGCTGAATCTCAACATAGATTCAACTCTCTTAGGTGAACGAACGCACAGCAGAGCAGTTTCAAGGAAACGTTTCTCCTGAGTTTTAGAAGAAGTTTCCTGCTGTTTAGTACGTATGCCGGCATTGGGCTGGAAATACCGGTTTTGGGATTCTGCACAGAAAGGGTTTGCAAACCGCTGAATCCACACGTGAGTTTAACTCTGTCAGTTGAATGCACATATTGACAACCATTCAGTTAGATAGCTCCGTTTTGGTTTTAGAAGCAGATATTTCTCTGTACAGCCTATGGTCCCATTCACTCGGGAATATCCCAACGCAGCTCCTAGAAGAAACGTGTTTCTGACTCGCTGAATCTCAACATAGATTCAACTCTCTTAGGTGAACGAACGCACAGCAGAGCAGTTTCAAGGAAACGTTTCTCCTGAGTCTTAGACGAAGTTTCCTGCTGTTTAGTACGGATGCCGGCATTGGGCTGGAAATACCGGTTTTGGGATTCTGCACAGAAAGGGTTTGCAAACCGCTGAATCCACACGTGAGTTTAACTCTGTCAGTTGAATGCACACATTGACAACCATTGTGTTAGATAGCTCCGTTTTGGTTTTAGAAGCAGATATTTCTCTGTACAGCCTATGGTCCCATTCACTCGGGAATATCCCAACGCAGCTCCTAGAAGAAACGTGTTTCTGACTCGCTAAATCTCAACATAGATTCAACTCTCTTAGGTGAACGAACGCACAGCAGAGCAGTTTCAAGGAAACGTTTCTCCTGAGTTTTAGACGAAGTTTCCTGCTGTTTAGTACGGATGCCGGCATTGGGCTGGACAAAGCGGTTTTGGGATTCTGCACAGAAAGGGTTTGCAAACCGCTGCATCCACACGTGAGTTTAACTCTGTCAGTTGAATGCACACATTGACAACCATTCAGTTTGATAGCACCCTTTTGGTTTTAGAAGCAGATATTTCTCTGTACAGCCTATGGTCCCATTCACTCGGGAATATCCCAACGCAGCTCCTAGAAGAAACGTGTTTCTGACTCGCTGAATCTCAACATAGATTCAACTCTCTTAGGTGAACGAACGCACAGCAGAGCAGTTTCAAGGAAACGTTTCTCCTGTGTTTTAGACGAAGTTTCCTGCTGTTTAGTACGGATGCCGGCATTGGGCTGGACATACCGGTTTTGGGATTCTGCACAGAAAGGGTTTGCAAACCGCTGAATACACACGTGAGTTTAACTCTGTCAGTTGAATGCACACATTGACAACCATTCAGTTAGATAGCTCCGTTTTGGTTTTAGAAGCAGATATTTCTCTGTACAGCCTATGGTCCCATTCACTCGGGAATATCCCAACGCAGCTCCTAGAAGAAACGTGTTTCTGACTCGCTGAATCTCAACATAGATTCAACTCTCTTAGGTGAACGAACGCACAGCAGAGCAGTTTCAAGGAAACGTTTCTCCTGAGTTTTAGAAGAAGTTTCCTGCTGTTTAGTACGTATGCCGGCATTGGGCTGGAAATACCGGTTTTGGGATTCTGCACAGAAAGGGTTTGCAAACCGCTGAATCCACACGTGAGTTTAACTCTGTCAGTTGAATGCACATATTGACAACCATTCAGTTAGATAGCTCCGTTTTGGTTTTAGAAGCAGATATTTCTCTGTACAGCCTATGGTCCCATTCACTCGGGAATATCCCAACGCAGCTCCTAGAAGAAACGTGTTTCTGACTCGCTGAATCTCAACATAGATTCAACTCTCTTAGGTGAACGAACGCACAGCAGAGCAGTTTCAAGGAAACGTTTCTCCTGAGTCTTAGACGAAGTTTCCTGCTGTTTAGTACGGATGCCGGCATTGGGCTGGAAATACCGGTTTTGGGATTCTGCACAGAAAGGGTTTGCAAACCGCTGAATCCACACGTGAGTTTAACTCTGTCAGTTGAATGCACACATTGACAACCATTGTGTTAGATAGCTCCGTTTTGGTTTTAGAAGCAGATATTTCTCTGTACAGCCTATGGTCCCATTCACTCGGGAATATCCCAACGCAGCTCCTAGAAGAAACGTGTTTCTGACTCGCTAAATCTCAACATAGATTCAACTCTCTTAGGTGAACGAACGCACAGCAGAGCAGTTTCAAGGAAACGTTTCTCCTGAGTTTTAGACGAAGTTTCCTGCTGTTTAGTACGGATGCCGGCATTGGGCTGGACAAAGCGGTTTTGGGATTCTGCACAGAAAGGGTTTGCAAACCGCTGCATCCACACGTGAGTTTAACTCTGTCAGTTGAATGCACACATTGACAACCATTCAGTTTGATAGCACCCTTTTGGTTTTAGAAGCAGATATTTCTCTGTACAGCCTATGGTCCCATTCACTCGGGAATATCCCAACGCAGCTCCTAGAAGAAACGTGTTTCTGACTCGCTGAATCTCAACATAGATTCAACTCTCTTAGGTGAACGAACGCACAGCAGAGCAGTTTCAAGGAAACGTTTCTCCTGAGTCTTAGAAGAAGTTACCTGCTGTTTAGTACGTATGACGGCATTGGGCTGGAAATACCGGTTTTCGGATTCTGCACAGAAAGGGTTTGCAAACCGCTGAATCCACACGTGAGTTTAACTCTGTCAGTTGAATGCACACATTGACAACCATTCAGTTAGATAGCTCCGTTTTGGTTTTAGAAGCAGATATTTCTCTGTACAGCCTATGGTCCCATTCACTCGGGAATATCCCAACGCAGCTCCTAGAAGAAACGTGTTTCTGACTCGCTGAATCTCAACATAGATTCAACTCTCTTAGGTGAACGAACGCACAGCAGAGCAGTTTCAAGGAAACGTTTCTCCTGAGTTTTAGACGAAGTTTCCTGCTGTTTAGTTCGTATGCCGGCATTGGGCTGGAAATACCGGTTTTGGGATTCTGCACAGAAATGGTTTGCAAACCGCTGAATCCACACGTGAGTTTAACTCTGTCAGTTGAATGCACACATTGACAACCATTCAGTTTGATAGCACACTTTTGGTTTTAGAAGCAGATATTTCTCTGTACAGCCTATGGTCCCATTCACTCGGGAATATCCCAACGCAGCTCCTAGAAGATACGTGTTTCTGACTCGCTGAATCTCAACATAGATTCAACTCTCTTAGGTGAACGAACGCACAGCAGAGCAGTTTCAAGGAAACGTTTCTCCTGAGTCTTAGACGAAGTTTTCTGCTGTTTAGTACGGATGCCGGCATTGGGCTGGAAATACCGGTTTTGGGATTCTGCACAGAAAGGGTTTGCAAACCGCTGAATCCACACGTGAGTTTAACTCTGTCAGTTGAATGCACACATTGACAACCATTCAGTTTGATAGCTCCGTTTTGGTTTTAGAAGCAGATAATTCTCTGTACAGCCTATGGTCCCATTCACTCGGGAATATCCCAACGCAGCTCCTAGAAGAAACGTGTTTCTGACTCGCTGAATCTCAACATAGATTCAACTCTCTTAGGTGAACGAACGCACAGCAGAGCAGTTTCAAGGAAACGTTTCTCCTGAGTCTAAGACGAAGTTTCCTGCTGTTTAGTACGTATGCCGGCATTGGGCTGGAAATACCGGTTTTGGGATTCTGCACAGAAAGGGTTTGCAAACCGCTGAATCCACACGTGAGTTTAACTCTGTCAGTTGAATGCACACATTGACAACCATTGTGTTAGATAGCTCCGTTTTGGTTTTAGAAGCAGATATTTCTCTGTACAGCCTATGGTCCCATTCACTCGGGAATATCCCAACGCAGCTCCTAGAAGAAACGTGTTTCTGACTCGCTAAATCTCAACATAGATTCAACTCTCTTAGGTGAACGAACGCACAGCAGAGCAGTTTCAAGGAAACGTTTCTCCTGAGTTTGAGAAGAAGTTTCCTGCTGTTTAGTACGGATGCCGGCATTGGGCTGGAAATACCGGTTTTCGGATTCTGCACAGAAAGGGTTTGCAAACCGCTGAATCCACACGTGAGTTTAACTCTGTCAGTTGAATGCACACATTGACAACCATTCAGTTTGATAGCACCCTTTTGGTTTTAGAAGCAGATATTTCTCTGTACAGCCTATTGTCCCATTCACTCGGGAATATCCCAACGCAGCTCCTAGAAGAAACGTGTTTCTGACTCGCTGAATCTCAACATAGATTCAACTCTCTTAGGTGAACGAACGCACAGCAGAGCAGTTTCAAGGAAACGTTTCTCCTGAGTTTTAGACGAAGTTTCCTGCTGTTTAGTACGGATGCCGGCATTGGGCTGGACATACCGGTTTTGGGATTCTGCACAGAAAGGGTTTGCAAACCGCTGAATCCACACGTGAGTTTAACTCTGTCAGTTGAATGCACACATTGACAACCATTCAGTTTGATAGCACACTTTTGGTTTTAGAAGCAGATATTTCTCTGTACAGCCTATGGTCCCATTCACTCGGGAATATCCCAACGCAGCTCCTAGAAGTAACGTGTTTCTGACTCGCTGAATCTCAACATAGATTCAACTCTCTTAGGTGAACGAACGCACAGCAGAGCAGTTTCAAGGAAACGTTTCTCCTGAGTTTTAGACGAAGTTTCCTGCTGTTTAGTACGGATGCCGGCATTGGGCTGGACATACCGGTTTTGGGATTCTGCACAGAAAGGGTTTGCAAACCGCTGAATCCACACGTGAGTTTAACTCTGTCAGTTGAATGCACACGTTGACAACCATTCAGTTAGATAGCTCCGTTTTGGTTTTAGAAGCAGATATTTCTCTGTACAGCCTATGGTCCCATTCACTCGGGAATATCCCAACGCAGCTCCTAGAAGAAACGTGTTTCTGACTCGCTGAATCTCAACATAGATTCAACTCTCTTAGGTGAACGAACGCACAGCAGACCACTTTCAAGGAAACGTTTCTCCTGAGTTTTAGACGAAGTTTCCTGCTGTTTAGTACGGATGCCGGCATTGGGCTGGACATACCGGTTTTGGGATGCTGCACAGAAAGGGTTTGCAAACCGATGAATCCACACGTGAGTTTAACTCTGTCAGTTGAATGCACACATTGACAACCATTCAGTTAGATAGCTCCGTTTTGGTTTTAGAAGCAGATATTTCTCTGTACAGCCTATGGTCCCATTCACTCGGGAATATCCCAACGCAGCTCCTAGAAGAAACGTGTTTCTGACTCGCTGAATCTCAACATAGATTCAACTCTCTTAGGTGAACGAACGCACAGCAGAGCAGTTTCAAGGAAACGTTTCTCCTGAGTCTTAGACGAAGTTTCCTGCTGTTTAGTACGGATGCCGGCATTGGGCTGGAAATACCGGTTTTGTGATTCTGCACAGAAAGGGTTTGCAAACCGCTGAATCCACAGGTGAGTTTAACTCTGTCAGTTGAATGCACACATTGACAAACATTGAGTTAGATAGCTCCGTTTTGGTTTTAGAAGCAGATATTTCTCTGTACAGCCTATGGTCCCATTCACTCGGGAATATCCCAACGCAGCTCCTTGAAGAAACGTGTTTCTGACTCGCTGAATCTCAACATAGATTCAACTCTCTTAGGTGAACGAACGCACAGCAGAGCAGTTTCAAGGAAACGTTTCTCCTGAGTCTTAGACGAAGTTTCCTGCTGTTTAGTACGGATGCCGGCATTGGGCTGGAAATACCGGTTTTGGGATTCTGCACAGAAAGGGTTTGCAAACCGCTGAATCCACACGTGAGTTTAACTCTGTCAGTTGAATGCACACATTGACAACCATTCAGTTAGATAGCTCCGTTTTGGTTTTAGAAGCAGATATTTCTCTGTACAGCCTATGGTCCCATTCACTCGGGAATATCCCAACGCAGCTCCTAGAATACACGTGTTTCTGACTCGCTGAATCTCAACATAGATTCAACTCTCTTAGGTGAACGAACGCACAGCAGAGCAGTTTCAAGGAAACGTTTCTCCTGAGTTTTAGACGAGGTTTCCTGCTGTTTAGTACGGATGCCGGCATTGGGCTGGACATACCGGTTTTGGGATTCTGCACAGAAAGGGTTTGCAAACCGCTGACTCCACACGTGAGTTTAACTCTGTCAGTTGAATGCACACATTGACAACCATTCACTTTGATAGCACCCTTTTGGTTTTAGAAGCAGATATTTCTCTGTACAGCCAATGGTCCCATTCACTCGGGAATATCCCAACGCAGCTCCTAGAAGAAACGTGTTTCTGACTCGCTGAATCTCAACATAGATTCAACTCTCTTAGGTGAACGAACGCACAGCAGAGCAGTTTCAAGGAAACGTTTCTCCTGAGTTTTAGACGAAGTTTCCTGCTGTTTAGTACGGATGCCGGCATTGGGCTGGACAAAGCGGTTTTGGGATTCTGCACAGAAAGGGTTTGCAAACCGCTGAATCCACACGTGAGTTTAACTCTGTCAGTTGAATGCACACATTGACAACCATTCAGTTAGATAGCTCCGTTTTGGTTTTAGAAGCAGATATTTCTCTATACAGCCTATGGTCCCATTCACTCGGGAATATCCCAACGCAGCTCCTAGAAGAAACGTGTTTCTGACTCGCTGAATCTCAACATAGATTCAACTCTCTTAGGTGAACGAACGCACAGCAGAGCAGTTTCAAGGAAACGTTTCTCCTGAGTTTTAGACGAGGTTTCCTGCTGTTTAGTACGGATGCCGGCATTGGGCTGGACATACCGGTTTTGGGATTCTGCACAGAAAGGGTTTGCAAACCGCTGAATCCACACGTGAGTTTAACTCTGTCAGTTGAATGCACACATTGACAACCATTCACTTTCATAGCACCCTTTTGGTTTTAGAAGCAGATATTTCTCTGTACAGCCTATGGTCCCATTCACTCGGGAATATCCCAACGCAGCTCCTAGAAGAAACGTGTTTCTGACTCGCTGAATCTCAACATAGATTCAACTCCCTTAGGTGAACGAACGCACAGCAGAGCAGTTTCAAGGAAACGTTTCTCCTGAGTTTTAGACGAAGTTTCCTGCTGTTTAGTACGGATGCCGGCATTGGGCTGGACAAAGCGTTTTTGGGATTCTGCACAGAAATGGTTTGCAAACCGCTGAATCCACACGTGAGTTTAACTCTGTCAGTTGAATGCACACATTGACAACCATTCAGTTAGATAGCTCCGTTTTGGTTTTAGAAGCAGATATTTCTCTGTACAGCCTATGGTCCCATTCACTCGGGAATATCCCAACGCAGCTCCTAGAAGAAACGTGTTTCTGACTCGCTGAATCTCAACATAGATTCAACTCTCTTAGGTGAACGAACGCACAGCAGAGCAGTTTCAAGGAAACGTTTCTCCTGAGTTTTAGACGAAGTTTCCTGCTGTTTAGTACGGATGCCGGCATTGGGCTGGACATACCGGTTTTGGGATTCTGCACAGAAAGGGTTTGCAAACCGCTGAATCCACACGTGAGTTTAACTCTGTCAGTTGAATGCACACATTGACAACCATTCAGTTTGATAGCACCCTTTTGGTTTTAGAAGCAGATATTTCTCTGTACAGCCTATGGTCCCATTCACTCGGGAATATCCCAACGCAGCTCCTAGAAGAAACGTGTTTCTGACTCGCTGAATCTCAACATAGATTCAACTCTCTTAGGTGAACGAACGCACAGCAGACCACTTTCAAGGAAACGTTTCTCCTGAGTTTTAGACGAAGTTTCCTGCTGTTTAGTACGGATGCCGGCATTGGGCTGGACATACCGGTTTTGGGATGCTGCACAGAAAGGGTTTGCAAACCGATGAATCCACACGTGAGTTTAACTCTGTCAGTTGAATGCACACATTGACAACCATTCAGTTAGATAGCTCCGTTTTGGTTTTAGAAGCAGATATTTCTCTGTACAGCCTATGGTCCCATTCACTCGGGAATATCCCAACGCAGCTCCTAGAAGAAACGTGTTTCTGACTCGCTGAATCTCAACATAGATTCAACTCTCTTAGGTGAACGAACGCACAGCAGAGCAGTTTCAAGGAAACGTTTCTCCTGAGTTTTAGACGAAGTTTCCTGCTGTTTAGTACGGATGCCGGCATTGGGCTGGACATACCGGTTTTGGGATTCTGCACAGAAAGGGTTTGCAATCCGCTGAATCCACACGTGAGTTTAACTCTGTCAGTTGAATGCACACATTGACAACCATTCAGTTTGATAGCACCCTTTTGGTTTTAGAAGCAGATATTTCTCTGTACAGCCTATGGTCCCATTCACTCGGGAATATCCCAACGCAGCTCCTAGAAGAAACGTGTTTCTGACTCGCTGAATCTCAACATAGATTCAACTCTCTTAGGTGAACGAACTCACAGCAGAGCAGTTTCAAGGAAACGTTTCTCCTGAGTCTTAGAAGAAGTTTCCTGCTGTTTAGTACATATGCCGGCATTGGGCTGGAAATACCGGTTTTGGGATTCTGCACAGAAAGGGTTTGCAAACCGCTGAATCCACACGTGAGTTTAACTCTGTCAGTTGAATGCACACATTGACAACCATTCAGTTTGATAGCACACTTTTGGTTTTAGAAGCAGATATTTCTCTGTACAGCCTATGGTCCCATTCACTCGGGAATATCCCAACGCAGCTCCTAGAAGAAACGTGTTTCTGACTCGCTGAATCTCAACATAGATTCAACTCTCTTAGGTGAACGAACGCACAGCAGAGCAGTTTCAAGGAAACGTTTCTCCTGTGTTTTAGACGAAGTTTCCTGCTGTTTAGTACGGATGCCGGCATTGGGCTGGACATACCGGTTTTGGGATTCTGCACAGAAAGGGTTTGCAAACCGCTGAATACACACGTGAGTTTAACTCTGTCAGTTGAATGCACACATTGACAACCATTCAGTTAGATAGCTCCGTTTTGGTTTTAGAAGCAGATATTTCTCTGTACAGCCTATGGTCCCATTCACTCGGGAATATCCCAACGCAGCTCCTAGAAGAAACGTGTTTCTGACTCGCTGAATCTCAACATAGATTCAACTCTCTTAGGTGAACGAACGCACAGCAGAGCAGTTTCAAGGAAACGTTTCTCCTGAGTTTTAGAAGAAGTTTCCTGCTGTTTAGTACGTATGCCGGCATTGGGCTGGAAATACCGGTTTTGGGATTCTGCACAGAAAGGGTTTGCAAACCGCTGAATCCACACGTGAGTTTAACTCTGTCAGTTGAATGCACATATTGACAACCATTCAGTTAGATAGCTCCGTTTTGGTTTTAGAAGCAGATATTTCTCTGTACAGCCTATGGTCCCATTCACTCGGGAATATCCCAACGCAGCTCCTAGAAGAAACGTGTTTCTGACTCGCTGAATCTCAACATAGATTCAACTCTCTTAGGTGAACGAACGCACAGCAGAGCAGTTTCAAGGAAACGTTTCTCCTGAGTCTTAGACGAAGTTTCCTGCTGTTTAGTACGGATGCCGGCATTGGGCTGGAAATACCGGTTTTGGGATTCTGCACAGAAAGGGTTTGCAAACCGCTGAATCCACACGTGAGTTTAACTCTGTCAGTTGAATGCACACATTGAGAACCATTGTGTTAGATAGCTCCGTTTTGGTTTTAGAAGCAGATATTTCTCTGTACAGCCTATGGTCCCATTCACTCGGGAATATCCCAACGCAGCTCCTAGAAGAAACGTGTTTCTGACTCGCTAAATCTCAACATAGATTCAACTCTCTTAGGTGAACGAACGCACAGCAGAGCAGTTTCAAGGAAACGTTTCTCCTGAGTTTTAGACGAAGTTTCCTGCTGTTTAGTACGGATGCCGGCATTGGGCTGGACAAAGCGGTTTTGGGATTCTGCACAGAAAGGGTTTGCAAACCGCTGCATCCACACGTGAGTTTAACTCTGTCAGTTGAATGCACACATTGACAACCATTCAGTTTGATAGCACCCTTTTGGTTTTAGAAGCAGATATTTCTCTGTACAGCCTATGGTCCCATTCACTCGGGAATATCCCAACGCAGCTCCTAGAAGAAACGTGTTTCTGACTCGCTGAATCTCAACATAGATTCAACTCTCTTAGGTGAACGAACGCACAGCAGAGCAGTTTCAAGGAAACGTTTCTCCTGTGTTTTAGACGAAGTTTCCTGCTGTTTAGTACGGATGCCGGCATTGGGCTGGACATACCGGTTTTGGGATTCTGCACAGAAAGGGTTTGCAAACCGCTGAATACACACGTGAGTTTAACTCTGTCAGTTGAATGCACACATTGACAACCATTCAGTTAGATAGCTCCGTTTTGGTTTTAGAAGCAGATATTTCTCTGTACAGCCTATGGTCCCATTCACTCGGGAATATCCCAACGCAGCTCCTAGAAGAAACGTGTTTCTGACTCGCTGAATCTCAACATAGATTCAACTCTCTTAGGTGAACGAACGCACAGCAGAGCAGTTTCAAGGAAACGTTTCTCCTGAGTTTTAGAAGAAGTTTCCTGCTGTTTAGTACGTATGCCGGCATTGGGCTGGAAATACCGGTTTTGGGATTCTGCACAGAAAGGGTTTGCAAACCGCTGAATCCACACGTGAGTTTAACTCTGTCAGTTGAATGCACATATTGACAACCATTCAGTTAGATAGCTCCGTTTTGGTTTTAGAAGCAGATATTTCTCTGTACAGCCTATGGTCCCATTCACTCGGGAATATCCCAACGCAGCTCCTAGAAGAAACGTGTTTCTGACTCGCTGAATCTCAACATAGATTCAACTCTCTTAGGTGAACGAACGCACAGCAGAGCAGTTTCAAGGAAACGTTTCTCCTGAGTCTTAGACGAAGTTTCCTGCTGTTTAGTACGGATGCCGGCATTGGGCTGGACATACCTGTTTTGGGATTCTGCACAGAAAGGGTTTCCAAGCCGCTGAATCCACACGTGAGTTTAACTCTGTCAGTTGAATGCACACATTGACAACCATTCAGTTTGATAGCACCCTTTTGGTTTTAGAAGCAGATATTTCTCTGTACAGCCTATGGTCCCATTCACTCGGGAATATCCCAACGCAGCTCCTAGAAGAAACGTGTTTCTGACTCGCTAAATCTCAACATAGATTCAACTCTCTTAGGTGAACGAACGCACAGCAGAGCAGTTTCAAGGAAACGTTTCTCCTGAGTTTTAGACGAAGTTTCCTGCTGTTTAGTACGGATGCCGGCATTGGGCTGGACAAAGCGGTTTTGGGATTCTGCACAGAAAGGGTTTGCAAACCGCTGCATCCACACGTGAGTTTAACTCTGTCAGTTGAATGCACACATTGACAACCATTCAGTTTGATAGCACCCTTTTGGTTTTAGAAGCAGATATTTCTCTGTACAGCCTATGGTCCCATTCACTCGGGAATATCCCAACGCAGCTCCTAGAAGAAACGTGTTTCTGACTCGCTGAATCTCAACATAGATTCAACTCTCTTAGGTGAACGAACGCACAGCAGAGCAGTTTCAAGGAAACGTTTCTCCTGAGTCTTAGAAGAAGTTACCTGCTGTTTAGTACGTATGACGGCATTGGGCTGGAAATACCGGTTTTCGGATTCTGCACAGAAAGGGTTTGCAAACCGCTGAATCCACACGTGAGTTTAACTCTGTCAGTTGAATGCACACATTGACAACCATTCAGTTAGATAGCTCCGTTTTGGTTTTAGAAGCAGATATTTCTCTGTACAGCCTATGGTCCCATTCACTCGGGAATATCCCAACGCAGCTCCTAGAAGAAACGTGTTTCTGACTCGCTGAATCTCAACATAGATTCAACTCTCTTAGGTGAACGAACGCACAGCAGAGCAGTTTCAAGGAAACGTTTCTCCTGAGTTTTAGACGAAGTTTCCTGCTGTTTAGTACGGATGCCGGCATTGGGCTGGACAAAGCGGTTTTGGGATTCTGCACAGAAAGGGTTTGCAAACCGCTGAATCCACACGTGAGTTTAACTCTGTCAGTTGAATGCACACATTGACAACCATTCAGTTAGATAGCTCCGTTTTGGTTTTAGAAGCAGATATTTCTCTATACAGCCTATGGTCCCATTCACTCGGGAATATCCCAACGCAGCTCCTAGAAGAAACGTGTTTCTGACTCGCTGAATCTCAACATAGATTCAACTCTCTTAGGTGAACGAACGCACAGCAGAGCAGTTTCAAGGAAACGTTTCTCCTGAGTTTTAGACGAGGTTTCCTGCTGTTTAGTACGGATGCCGGCATTGGGCTGGACATACCGGTTTTGGGATTCTGCACAGAAAGGGTTTGCAAACCGCTGAATCCACACGTGAGTTTAACTCTGTCAGTTGAATGCACACATTGACAACCATTCACTTTGATAGCACCCTTTTGGTTTTAGAAGCAGATATTTCTCTGTACAGCCTATGGTCCCATTCACTCGGGAATATCCCAACGCAGCTCCTAGAAGAAACGTGTTTCTGACTCGCTGAATCTCAACATAGATTCAACTCTCTTAGGTGAACGAACGCACAGCAGAGCAGTTTCAAGGAAACGTTTCTCCTGAGTCTTAGACGAAGTTTCCTGCTGTTTAGTACGGATGCCGGCATTGGGCTGGACAAAGCGTTTTTGGGATTCTGCACAGAAATGGTTTGCAAACCGCTGAATCCACACGTGAGTTTAACTCTTTCAGTTGAATGCACACATTGACAACCATTCAGTTAGATAGCTCCGTTTTGGTTTTAGAAGCAGATATTTCTCTGTACAGCCTATGGTCCCATTCACTCGGGAATATCCCAACGCAGCTCCTAGAAGAAACGTGTTTCTGACTCGCTGAATCTCAACATAGATTCAACTCTCTTAGGTGAACGAACGCACAGCAGAGCAGTTTCAAGGAAACGTTTCTCCTGAGTTTTAGACGAAGTTTCCTGCTGTTTAGTACGGATGCCGGCATTGGGCTGGACATACCGGTTTTGGGATTCTGCACAGAAAGGGTTTGCAAACCGCTGAATCCACACGTGAGTTTAACTCTGTCAGTTGAATGCACACATTGACAACCATTCAGTTTGATAGCACCCTTTTGGTTTTAGAAGCAGATATTTCTCTGTACAGCCTATGGTCCCATTCACTCGGGAATATCCCAACGCAGCTCCTAGAAGAAACGTGTTTCTGACTCGCTGAATCTCAACATAGATTCAACTCTCTTAGGTGAACGAACTCACAGCAGAGCAGTTTCAAGGAAACGTTTCTCCTGAGTCTTAGAAGAAGTTTCCTGCTGTTTAGTACATATGCCGGCATTGGGCTGGAAATACCGGTTTTGGGATTCTGCACAGAAAGGGTTTGCAAACCGCTGAATCCACACGTGAGTTAAACTCTGTCAGTTGAATGCACACATTGAAAACCATTCAGTTAGATAGCTCCGTTTTGTTTTTAGAAGCAGATATTTCTCTGTACAGCCTATGGTCCCATTCACTCGGGAATATCCCAATGCAGCTCCTAGAAGAAACGTGTTTCTGACTCGCTGAATCTCAACATAGATTCAACTCTCTTAGGTGAACGAACGCACAGCAGAGCAGTTTCAAGGAAACGTTTCTCCTGAGTTTTAGACGAAGTTTCCTGCTGTTTAGTTCGTATGCCGGCATTGGGCTGGGAATACCGATTTTGGGATTCTGCACAGAAAGGGTTTGCAAACCGCTGAATCCACACGTGAGTTTAACTCTGTCAGTTGAATGCACACATTGACAACCATTCAGTTTGATAGCACCCTTTTGGTTTTAGAAGCAGATATTTCTCTGTACAGCCTATGGTCCCATTCACTCGGGAATATCCCAACGCAGCTCCTAGAAGAAACTTGTTTCTGACTCGCTGAATCTCAACATAGATTCAACTCTCTTAGGTGAACGAACGCACAGCAGAGCAGTTTCAAGGAAACGTTTCTCCTGAGTTTTAGACGAAGTTTCCTGCTGTTTAGTACGGATGCCGGCATTGGGCTGGAAATACCGGTTTTGGGATTCTGCACAGAAAGGGTTTGCAAACCGCTGAATCCACACGTGAGTTTAACTCTGTCAGTTGAATGCACACATTGACAACCATTCAGTTTGATAGCACACTTTTGGTTTTAGAAGCAGATATTTCTCTGTACAGCCTATGGTCCCATTCACTCGGGAATATCCCAACGCAGCTCCTAGAAGAAACGTGTTTCTGACTCGCTGAATCTCAACATAGATTCAACTCTCTTAGGTGAACGAACGCACAGCAGAGCAGTTTCAAGGAAACGTTTCTCCTGAGTTTTAGACGAAGTTTCCTGCTGTTTAGTACGGATGCCGGCATTGGGCTGGACATACCGGTTTTGGGATTCTGCACAGAAAGGGTTTGCAAACCGCTGAATACACACGTGAGTTTAACTCTGTCAGTTGAATGCACACATTGACAACCATTCAGTTAGATAGCTCCGTTTTGGTTTTAGAAGCAGATATTTCTCTGTACAGCCTATGGTCCCATTCACTCGGGAATATCCCAACGCAGCTCCTAGAAGAAACGTGTTTCTGACTCGCTGAATCTCAACATAGATTCAACTCTCTTAGGTGAACGAACGCACAGCAGAGCAGTTTCAAGGAAACGTTTCTCCTGAGTCTTAGACCAAGTTTCCTGCTGTTTAGTACGGATGCCGGCATTGGGCTGGAAATACCGGTTTTGGGATTCTGCACAGAAAGGGTTTGCAAACCGCTGAATCCACACGTGAGTTTAACTCTGTCAGTTGAATGCACACATTGACAACCATTGTGTTAGATAGCTCCGTTTTGGTTTTAGAAGCAGATATTTCTCTGTACAGCCTATGGTCCCATTCACTCGGGAATATTCCAACGCAGCTCCTAGAAGAAACGTGTTTCTGACTCGCTAAATCTCAACATAGATTCAACTCTCTTAGGTGAACGAACGCACAGCAGAGCAGTTTCAAGGAAACGTTTCTCCTGAGTTTTAGAAGAAGTTTCCTGCTGTTTAGTACGGATGCCGGCATTGGGCTGGAAATACCGGTTTTCGGATTCTGCACAGAAAGGGTTTGCAAACCGCTGAATCCACACGTGAGTTTAACTCTGTCAGTTGAATGCACACATTGACAACCATTCAGTTTGATAGCACACTTTTGGTTTTAGAAGCAGATATTTCTCTGTACAGCCTATGGTCCCATTCACTCGGGAATATCCCAACGCAGCTCCTAGAAGAAACGTGTTTCTGACTCGCTGAATCTCAACATAGATTCAACTCTCTTAGGTGAACGAACGCACAGCAGAGCAGTTTCAAGGAAACGTTTCTCCTGAGTCTTAGAAGAAGTTACCTGCTGTTTAGTACGTATGACGGCATTGGGCTGGAAATACCGGTTTTCGGATTCTGCACAGAAAGGGTTTGCAAACCGCTGAATCCACACGTGAGTTTAACTCTGTCAGTTGAATGCACACATTGACAACCATTCAGTTAGATAGCTCCGTTTTGGTTTTAGAAGCAGATATTTCTCTGTACAGCCTATGGTCCCATTCACTCGGGAATATCCCAACGCAGCTCCTAGAAGAAACGTGTTTCTGACTCGCTAAATCTCAACATATATTCAACTCTCTTAGGTGAACGAACGCACAGCAGAGCAGTTTCAAGGAAACGTTTCTCCTGAGTTTTAGACGAAGTTTCCTGCTGTTTAGTACGGATGCCGGCATTGGGCTGGAAATACCGGTTTTGGGATTCTGCACAGAAAGGGTTTGCAAACCGCTGAATCCACACGTGAGTTTAACTCTGTCAGTTGAATGCACACATTGACAACCATTCAGTTTGATAGCACACTTTTGGTTTTAGAAGCAGATATTTCTCTGTACAGCCTATGGTCCCATTCACTCGGGAATATCCCAACGCAGCTCCTAGAAGAAACGTGTTTCTGACTCGCTGAATCTCAACATAGATTCAACTCTCTTAGGTGAACGAACGCACAGCAGAGCAGTTTCAAGGAAACGTTTCTCCTGAGTTTTAGACGAAGTTTCCTGCTGTTTAGTACGGATGCCGGCATTGGGCTGGACATACCGGTTTTGGGATTCTGCACAGAAAGGGTTTGCAAACCGCTGAATACACACGTGAGTTTAACTCTGTCAGTTGAATGCACACATTGACAACCATTCAGTTAGATAGCTCCGTTTTGGTTTTAGAAGCAGATATTTCTCTGTACAGCCTATGGTCCCATTCACTCGGGAATATCCCAACGCAGCTCCTAGAAGAAACGTGTTTCTGACTCGCTGAATCTCAACATAGATTCAACTCTCTTAGGTGAACGAACGCACAGCAGAGCAGTTTCAAGGAAACGTTTCTCCTGAGTCTTAGACCAAGTTTCCTGCTGTTTAGTACGGATGCCGGCATTGGGCTGGAAATACCGGTTTTGGGATTCTGCACAGAAAGGGTTTGCAAACCGCTGAATCCACACGTGAGTTTAACTCTGTCAGTTGAATGCACACATTGACAACCATTGTGTTAGATAGCTCCGTTTTGGTTTTAGAAGCAGATATTTCTCTGTACAGCCTATGGTCCCATTCACTCGGGAATATTCCAACGCAGCTCCTAGAAGAAACGTGTTTCTGACTCGCTAAATCTCAACATAGATTCAACTCTCTTAGGTGAACGAACGCACAGCAGAGCAGTTTCAAGGAAACGTTTCTCCTGAGTTTTAGAAGAAGTTTCCTGCTGTTTAGTACGGATGCCGGCATTGGGCTGGAAATACCGGTTTTCGGATTCTGCACAGAAAGGGTTTGCAAACCGCTGAATCCACACGTGAGTTTAACTCTGTCAGTTGAATGCACACATTGACAACCATTCAGTTTGATAGCACACTTTTGGTTTTAGAAGCAGATATTTCTCTGTACAGCCTATGGTCCCATTCACTCGGGAATATCCCAACGCAGCTCCTAGAAGAAACGTGTTTCTGACTCGCTGAATCTCAACATAGATTCAACTCTCTTAGGTGAACGAACGCACAGCAGAGCAGTTTCAAGGAAACGTTTCTCCTGAGTCTTAGAAGAAGTTACCTGCTGTTTAGTACGTATGACGGCATTGGGCTGGAAATACCGGTTTTCGGATTCTGCACAGAAAGGGTTTGCAAACCGCTGAATCCACACGTGAGTTTAACTCTGTCAGTTGAATGCACACATTGACAACCATTCAGTTAGATAGCTCCGTTTTGGTTTTAGAAGCAGATATTTCTCTGTACAGCCTATGGTCCCATTCACTCGGGAATATCCCAACGCAGCTCCTAGAAGAAACGTGTTTCTGACTCGCTAAATCTCAACATATATTCAACTCTCTTAGGTGAACGAACGCACAGCAGAGCAGTTTCAAGGAAACGTTTCTCCTGAGTTTTAGACGAAGTTTCCTGCTGTTTAGTACGGATGCCGGAATTGGGCTGGACATACCGGTTTTGGGATTCTGCACAGAAAGGGTTTGCAAACCGCTGAATCCACACGTGAGTTTAACTCTCTCAGTTGAATGCACACATTGACAACCATTCACTTTGATAGCACCCTTTTGGTTTTAGAAGCAGATATTTCTCTGTACAGCCTATGGTCCCATTCACTCGGGAATATCCCAACGCAGCTCCTAGAAGAAACGTGTTTCTGACTCGCTGAATCTCAACATAGATTCAACTCTCTTAGGTGAACGAACGCACAGCAGAGCAGTTTCAAGGAAACGTTTCTCCTGAGTTTTAGAAGAAGTTTCCTGCTGTTTAGTACGGATGCCGGCATTGGGCTGGATATACCGGTTTTGGGAATCTGCACAGAAAGGGTTTGCAAACCGCTGAATCCACACGTGAGTTTAACTCTGTCAGTTGAATGCACACATTGACAACCATTCAGTTTGATAGCACCCTTTTGGTTTTAGAAGCAGATATTTCTCTGTACAGCCTATGGTCCCATTCACTCGGGAATATCCCAACGCAGCTCCTAGAAGAAACGTGTTTCTCACTCGCTGAATCTCAACATAGATTCAACTCTCTTAGGTGAACGAACGCACAGCAGAGCAGTTTCAAGTAAACGTTTCTCCTGAGTTTTAGACGAAGTTTCCTGCTGTTTAGTACGGATGCCGGCATTGGGCTGGACATACCGGTTTTGGGATTCTGCACAGAAAGGGTTTGCAAACCGCTGAATCCACACGTGAGATTAACTCTGTCAGTTGAATGCACACATTGACAACCATTCAGTTTGATAGCACACTTTTGGTTTTAGAAGCAGATATTTCTCTGTACAGCCTATGGTCCCATTCACTCGGGAATATCCCAACGCAGCTCCTAGAAGAAACGTGTTTCTGACTCGCTGAATCTCAACACAGATTCATCTCTCTTAGGTGAACGAACGCACAGCAGAGCAGTTTCAAGGAAACGTTTCTCCTGAGTTTTAGAAGAAGTTTCCTGCTGTTTAGTACGGATGCCGGCATTGGGCTGGATATACCGGTTTTGGGAATCTGCACAGAAAGGGTTTGCAAACCGCTGAATCCACACGTGAGTTTAACTCTGTCAGTTGAATGCACACATTGACAACCATTCAGTTTGATAGCACCCTTTTGGTTTTAGAAGCAGATATTTCTCTGTACAGCCTATGGTCCCATTCACTCGGGAATATCCCAACGCAGCTCCTAGAAGAAACGTGTTTCTCACTCGCTGAATCTCAACATAGATTCAACTCTCTTAGGTGAACGAACGCACAGCAGAGCAGTTTCAAGGAAACGTTTCTCCTGAGTTTTAGAAGAAGTTTCCTGCTGTTTAGTACGGATGCCGGCATTGGGCTGGACATACCGGTTTTGGGATTCTGCACAGAAAGGGTTTGCAAACCGCTGAATCCACACGTGAGATTAACTCTGTCAGTTGAATGCACACATTGACAACCATTCAGTTTGATAGCACACTTTTGGTTTTAGAAGCAGATATTTCTCTGTACAGCCTATGGTCCCATTCACTCGGGAATATCCCAACGCAGCTCCTAGAAGAAACGTGTTTCTGACTCGCTGAATCTCAACACAGATTCATCTCTCTTAGGTGAACGAACGCACAGCAGAGCAGTTTCAAGGAAACGTTTCTCCTGAGTTTTAGACGAAGTTTCCTGCTGTTTAGTACGGATGACGGCATTGGGCTGGACATACCGGTTTTGGGATTCTGCACAGAAAGGGTTTGCAAACCGCTGAATCCACACGTGAGTTTAACTCTGTCAGTTGAATGCACACATTGACAACCATTCAGTTAGATAGCTCCGTTTTGGTTTTAGAAGCAGATATTTCTCTGTACAGCCTACTGTCCCATTCACTCGGGAATATCCCAACGCAGCTCCTAGAAGAAACGTGTTTCTGACTCGCTGAATCTCAACATAGATTCAACTCTCTTAGGTGAACGAACGCACAGCAGAGCAGTTTCAAGGAAACGTTTCTCCTGAGTTTTAGAAGAAGTTTCCTGCTGTTTAGTACGTATGCCGGCATTGGTCTGGAAATACCGGTTTTGGGATTCTGCACAGAAAGGGTTTGCAAACCGCTGAATCCACACGAGAGTTTAACTCTGTCAGTTGAATGCACATATTGACAACCATTCAGTTAGATAGCTCCGTTTTGGTTTTAGAAGCAGATATTTCTCTGTACAGCCTATGGTCCCATTCACTCGGGAATATCCCAACGCAGCTCCTAGAAGAAACGTGTTTCTGACTCGCTGAATCTCAACATAGATTCAACTCTCTTAGGTGAACGAACGCACAGCAGAGAAGTTTCAAGGAAACGTTTCTCCTGAGTCTTAGACGAAGTTTACTGCTGTTTAGTACGGATGCCGGCATTGGGCTGGAAATACCGGTTTTGGGATTCTGCACAGAAAGGGTTTGCAAACCGCTGAATCCACACGTGAGTTTAACTCTGTCAGTTGAATGCACACATTGACAACCATTCAGTTAGATAGCTCCGTTTTGGTTTTAGAAGCAGATATTTCTCTGTACAGCCTATGGTCCCATTCACTCGGGAATATCCCAACGCAGCTCCTAGAAGAAACGTGTTTCTGACTCGCTAAATCTCAACATAGATTCAACTCTCTTAGGTGAACGAACGCACAGCAGAGCAGTTTCAAGGAAACGTTTCTCCTGAGTTTTAGAAGAAGTTTCCTGCTGTTTAGTACGGATGCCGGCATTGGGCTGGAAATACCGGTTTTCGGATTCTGCACAGAAAGGGTTTTCAAACCGCTGAATCCACACGTGAATTTAACTCTGTCAGTTGAATGCACACATTGACAACCATTCAGTTTGATAGCACCCTTTTGGTTTTAGAAGCAGATATTTCTCTGTACAGCCTATGGTCCCATTCACTCGGGAATATCCCAACGCAGCTCCTAGAAGAAACGTGTTTCTGACTCGCTGAATCTCAACATAGATTCAACTCTCTTAGGTGAACGAACGCACAGCAGAGCAGTTTCAAGGAATCGTTTCTCCTGAGTCTTAGAAGAAGTTACCTGCTGTTTAGTACGTATAACGGCATTGGGCTGGAAATACCGGTTTTCGGATTCTGCACAGAAAGGGTTTGCAAACCGCTGAATCCACACGTGAGTTTAACTCTGTCAGTTGAATGCACACATTGACAACCATTCAGTTAGATAGCTCCGTTTTGGTTTTAGAAGCAGATATTTCTCTGTACAGCCTATGGTCCCATTCACTCGGGAATATCCCAACGCAGCTCCTAGAAGAAACGTGTTTCTGACTCGCTAAATCTCAACATATATTCAACTCTCTTAGGTGAACGAACGCACAGCAGAGCAGTTTCAAGGAAACGTTTCTCCTGAGTTTTAGACGAAGTTTCCTGCTGTTTAGTACGGATGCCGGAATTGGGCTGGACATACCGGTTTTGGGATTCTGCACAGAAAGGGTTTGCAAACCGCTGAATCCACACGTGAGTTTAACTCTGTCAGTTGAATGCACACATTGACAACCATTCACTTTGATAGCACCCTTTTGGTTTTAGAAGCAGATATTTCTCTGTACAGCCTATGGTCCCATTCACTCGGGAATATCCCAACGCAGCTCCTAGAAGAAACGTGTTTCTGACTCGCTGAATCTCAACATAGATTCAACTCTCTTAGGTGAACGAACGCACAGCAGAGCAGTTTCAAGGAAACGTTTCTCCTGAGTTTTAGAAGAAGTTTCCTGCTGTTTAGTACGGATGCCGACATTGGGCTGGATATACCGGTTTTGGTAATCTGCACAGAAAGGGTTTGCAAACCGCTGAATCCACAGGTGAGTTTAACTCTGTCAGTTGAATGCACACATTGACAACCATTCAGTTTGATAGCACCCTTTTGGTTTTAGAAGCAGATATTTCTCTGTACAGCCTATGGTCCCATTCACTCGGGAATATCCCAACGCAGCTCCTAGAAGAAACGTGTTTCTCACTCGCTGAATCTCAACATAGATTCAACTCTCTTAGGTGAACGAACGCACAGCAGAGCAGTTTCAAGGAAACGTTTCTCCTGAGTTTTAGACGAAGTTTCCTGCTGTTTAGTACGGATGCCGTCATTGGGCTGGACATACCGGTTTTGGGATTCTGCACAGAAAGGGTTTGCAAACCGCTGAATCCACACGTGAGTTTAACTCTGTCAGTTGAATGCACACATTGACAACCATTCAGTTTGATAGCACCCTTTTGGTTTTAGAAGCAGATATTTCTCTGTACAGCCTATGGTCCCATTCACTCGGGAATATCCCAACGCAGCTCCTAGAAGAAACGTGTTTCTGACTCGCTAAATCTCAACATAGATTCAACTCTCTTAGGTGAACGAACGCACAGCAGAGCAGTTTCAAGGAAACGTTTCTCCTGAGTCTTAGAAGAAGTTACCTGCTGTTTAGTACGTATGCCGGCATTGGGCTGGAAATACCCGTTTTGGGATTCTGCACAGAAAGGGTTTGCAAACCGCTGAATCCACACATGAGTTTAACTCTGTCAGTTGAATGCACACATTGACAACCATTCAGTTAGATAGCTCCGTTTTGGTTTTAGAAGCAGATATTTCTCTGTACAGCCTATGGTCCCATTCACTCGGGAATATCCCAACGCAGCTCCTAGAAGAAACGTGTTTCTGACTCGCTAAATCTCAACATAGATTCAACTCTCTTAGGTGAACGAACGCACAGCAGAGCAGTTTCAAGGAAACGTTGCTCCTGAGTCTTAGACGAAGTTTCCTGCTGTTTAGTACGGATGCCGGCATTGGGCTGGAAATACCGGTTTTGGGATTCTGCACAGAAAGGTTTTGCAAACCGCTGAATCCACACGTGAGTTTAACTCTGTCAGTTGAATGCACACATTGACAACCATTCAGTTTGATAGCACACTTTTGGTTTTAGAAGCAGATATTTCTCTGTACAGCCTATGGTCCCATTCACTCGGGAATATCCCAACGCAGCTCCTAGAAGAAACGTGTTTCTGACTCGCTGAATCTCAACATAGATTCAACTCTCTTAGGTGAACGAACGCACAGCAGAGCAGTTTCAAGGAAACGTTTCTCCTGAGTCTTAGACGAAGTTTCCTGCTGTTTAGTACGTATGCCGGCATTGGGCTGGAAATACCGGTTTTGGGATTCTGCACAGAAAGGGTTTGCAAACCGCTGAATCCACACGTGAGTTTAACTCTGTCAGTTGAATGCACACATTAACAACCATTCAGTTAGATAGCTCCGTTTTGGTTTTAGAAGCAGATATTTCTCTGTACAGCCTATGGTCCCATTCACTCGGGAATATCCCAACGCAGCTCCTAGAAGAAACTTGTTTCTGACTCGCTGAATCTCAACATAGATTCAACTCTCTTAGGTGAACGAACGCACAGCAGAGCAGTTTCAAGGAAACGTTTCTCCTGAGTTTTAGACGAAGTTTCCTGCTGTTTTGTTCGTATGCCGGCATTGGGCTGGAAATACCGGTTTTGGGATTCTGCACAGAAATGGTTTGCAAACCGCTGAATCCACACGTGAGTTTAACTCTGTCAGTTGAATGCACACATTGACAACCATTCAGTTTGATAGCACACTTTTGGTTTTAGAAGCAGATATTTCTCTGTACAGCCTATGGTCCCATTCACTCGGGAATATCCCAACGCAGCTCCTAGAAGAAACGTGTTTCTGACTCGCTGAATCTCAACATAGATTCAACTCTCTTAGGTGAACGAACGCACAGCAGAGCAGTTTCAAGGAAACGTTTCTCCTGAGTCTTAGAAGAAGTTACCTGCTGTTTAGTACGTATGCCGGCATTGGGCTGGAAATACCGGTTTTGGGATTCTGCACAGAAAGGGTTTGCAAACCGCTGAATCCACACGTGAGTTTAACTCTGTCAGTTGAATGCACACATTGACAACCATTCAGTTAGATAGCTCCGTTTTGGTTTTAGAAGCAGATATTTCTCTGTACAGCCTATGGTCCCATTCACTCGGGAATATCCCAACGCAGCTCCTAGAAGAAACGTGTTTCTGACTCGCTAAATCTCAACATACATTCAACTCTCTTAGGTGAACGAACGCACAGCAGAGCAGTTTCAAGGAAACGTTTCTCCTGAGTTTTAGACGAAGTTTCCTGCTGTTTAGTACGGATGCCGGAATTGGGCTGGACATACCGGTTTTGGGATTCTGCACAGAAAGGGTTTGCAAACCGCTGAATCCACACGTGAGTTTAACTCTGTCAGTTGAATGCACACATTGACAACCATTCACTTTGATAGCACCCTTTTGGTTTTAGAAGCAGATATTTCTCTGTACAGCCTATGGTCCCATTCACTCGGGAATATCCCAACGCAGCTCCTAGAAGAAACGTGTTTCTGACTCGCTGAATCTCAACATAGATTCAACTCTCTTAGGTGAACGAACGCACAGCAGAGCAGTTTCAAGGAAACGTTTCTCCTGAGTTTTAGAAGAAGTTTCCTGCTGTTTAGTACGGATGCCGGCATTGGGCTGGATATACCGGTTTTGGGAATCTGCACAGAAAGGGTTTGCAAACCGCTGAATCCACACGTGAGTTTAACTCTGTCAGTTGAATGCACACATTGACAACCATTCAGTTTGATAGTACACTTTTGGTTTTAGAAGCAGATATTTCTCTGTACAGCCTATGGTCCCATTCACTCGGGAATATCCCAACGCAGCTCCTAGAAGAAACGTGTTTCTCACTCGCTGAATCTCAACATAGATTCAACTCTCTTAGGTGAACGAACGCACAGCAGAGCAGTTTCAAGTAAACGTTTCTCCTGAGTTTTAGACGAAGTTTCCTGCTGTTTAGTACGGATGCCGGCATTGGGCTGGACATACCGGTTTTGGGATTCTGCACAGAAAGGGTTTGCAAACCGCTGAATCCACACGTGAGTTTAACTCTGTCAGTTGAATGCACACATTGACAACCATTCAGTTTGATAGCACACTTTTGGTTTTAGAAGCAGATATTTCTCTGTACAGCCTATGGTCCCATTCACTCGGGAATATCCCAACGCAGCTCCTAGAAGAAACGTGTTTCTGACTCGCTGAATCTCAACACAGATTCATCTCTCTTAGGTGAACGAAGGCACAGCAGAGCAGTTTCAAGGAAACGTTTCTCCTGAGTTTTAGACGAAGTTTCCTGCTGTTTAGTACGGATGACGGCATTGGGCTGGACATACCGGTTTTGGGATTCTGCACAGAAAGGGTTTGCAAACCGCTGAATCCACACGTGAGTTTAACTCTGTCAGTTGAATGCACACATTGACAACCATTCAGTTAGATAGCTCCGTTTTGGTTTTAGAAGCAGATATTTCTCTGTACAGCCTATGGTCCCATTCACTCGGGAATATCCCAACGCAGCTCCTAGAAGAAACGTGTTTCTGACTCGCTGAATCTCAACATAGATTCAACTCTCTTAGTTGAACGAACGCACAGCAGAGCAGTTTCAAGGAAACGTTTCTCCTGAGTTTTAGAAGAAGTTTCCTGCTGTTTAGTACGTATGCCGGCATTGGGCTGGAAATACCGGTTATGGGATTCTGCACAGAAAGGGTTTGCAAACCGCTGAATCCACACGAGAGTTTAACTCTGTCAGTTGAATGCACATATTGACAACCATTCAGTTAGATAGCTCCGTTTTGGTTTTAGAAGCAGATATTTCTCTGTACAGCCTATGGTCCCATTCACTCGGGAATATCCCAACGAAGCTCCTAGAAGAAACGTGTTTCTGACTCGCTGAATCTCAACATAGATTCAACTCTCTTAGGTGAACGAACGCACAGCAGAGAAGTTTCAAGGAAACGTTTCTCCTGAGTCTTAGACGAAGTTTACTGCTGTTTAGTACGGATGCCGGCATTGGGCTGGAAATACCGGTTTTGGGATTCTGCACAGAAAGGGTTTGCAAACCGCTGAATCCACACGTGAGTTTAACTCTGTCAGTTGAATGCACACATTGACAACCATTCAGTTAGATAGCTCCGTTTTGGTTTTAGAAGCAGATATTTCTCTGTACAGCCTATGGTCCCATTCACTCGGGAATATCCCAACGCAGCTCCTAGAAGAAACGTGTTTCTGACTCGCTAAATCTCAACATAGATTCAACTCTCTTAGGTGAACGAACGCACAGCAGAGCAGTTTCAAGGAAACGTTTCTCCTGAGTTTTAGAAGAAGTTTCCTGCTGTTTAGTACGGATGCCGGCATTGGGCTGGAAATACCGGTTTTCGGATTCTGCACAGAAAGGGTTTGCAAACCGCTGAATCCACACGTGAATTTAACTCTGTCAGTTGAATGCACACATTGACAACCATTCAGTTTGATAGCACCCTTTTGGTTTTAGAAGCAGATATTTCTCTGTACAGCCTATGGTCCCATTCACTCGGGAATATCCCAACGCAGCTCCTAGAAGAAACGTGTTTCTGACTCGCTGAATCTGAACATAGATTCAACTCTCTTAGGTGAACGAACGCACAGCAGAGCAGTTTCAAGGAAACGTTTCTCCTGAGTCTTAGAAGAAGTTACCTGCTGTTTAGTACGTATAACGGCATTGGGCTGGAAATACCGGTTTTCGGATTCTGCACAGAAAGGGTTTGCAAACCGCTGAATCCACACGTGAGTTTAACTCTGTCAGTTGAATGCACACATTGACAACCATTCAGTTAGATAGCTCCGTTTTGGTTTTAGAAGCAGATATTTCTCTGTACAGCCTATGGTCCCATTCACTCGGGAATATCCCAACGCAGCTCCTAGAAGAAACGTGTTTCTGACTCGCTGAATCTCAACATAGATTCAACTCTCTTAGGTGAACGAACGCACAGCAGAGCAGTTTCAAGGAAACGTTTCTCCTGAGTCTAAGACGAAGTTTCCTGCTGTTTAGTACGTATGCCGGCATTGGGCTGGAAATACCGGTTTTGGGATTCTGCACAGAAAGGGTTTGCAAACCGCTGAATCCACACGTGAGTTTAACTCTGTCAGTTGAATGCACACATTGACAACCATTCAGTTAGATAGCTCCGTTTTGGTTTTAGAAGCAGATATTTCTCTGTACAGCCTATGGTCCCATTCACTCGGGAATATCCCAACGCAGCTCCTAGAAGAAACGTGTTTCTGACTCGCTGAATCTCAACATAGATTCAACTCTCTTAGGTGAACGAACGCACAGCAGAGCAGTTTCAAGGAAACGTTTCTCCTGAGTTTTAGACGAAGTTTCCTGCTGTTTAGTACGGATGCCGGCACTGGGCTGGACATACCGGTTTTGGGATTCTGCACAGAAAGGGTTTGCAAACCGCTGAATCCACACGTGAGTTTAACTCTGTCAGTTGAATGCACACATTGACAACCATTCACTTTGATAGCACCCTTTTGGTTTTAGAAGCAGATATTTCTCTGTACAGCCTATGGTCCCATTCACTCGGGAATATCCCAACGCAGCTCCTAGAAGAAACGTGTTTCTGAATCGCTGAATCTCAACATAGATTCAACTCTCTTAGGTGAACGAACGCACAGCAGAGCAGTTTCAAGGAAACGTTTCTCCTGAGTCTTAGAAGAAGTTACCTGCTGTTTAGTACGTATGCCGGCATTGGGCTGGAAATACCGGTTTTCGGATTCTGCACAGAAAGGGTTTGCAAACCGCTGAATCCACACGTGAGTTAAACTCTGTCAGTTGAATGCACACATTGACAACCATTCAGTTAGATAGCTCCGTTTTGGTTTTAGAAGCAGATATTTCTCTGTACAGCCTATGGTCCCATTCACTCGGGAATATCCCAACGCAGCTCCTAGAAGAAACGTGTTTCTGACTCGCTGAATCTCAACATAGATTCAACTCTCTTAGGTGAACGAACGCACAGCAGAGCAGTTTCAAGGAAACGTTTCTCCTGAGTTTTAGACGAAGTTTCCTGCTGTTTAGTACGGATGCCGGAATTGGGCTGGACATACCGGTTTTGGGATTCTGCACAGAAAGGGTTTGCAAACCGCTGAATCCACACGTGAGTTTAACTCAGTCAGTTGAATGCACACATTGACAACCATTCACTTTGATAGCACCCTTTTGGTTTTAGAAGCAGATATTTCTCTGTACAGCCTATGGTCCCATTCACTCGGGAATATCCCAACGCAGCTCCTAGAAGAAACGTGTTTCTGACTCGCTAAATCTCAACATAGATTCAACTCTCTTAGGTGAACGAACTCACAGCAGAGCAGTTTCAAGGAAACCTTTCTCCTGAGTCTTAGACGAAGTTTCCTGCTGTTTAGTACGTATGCCGGCATTGGGCTGGAAAAACCGGTTTTGGGATTCTGCACAGAAAGGGTTTGCAAACCGCTGAATCCACACGTGAGTTTAACTCTGTCAGTTGAATGCACACATTAACAACCATTCAGTTAGATAGCTCCGTTTTGGTTTTAGAAGCAGATATTTCTCTGTACAGCCTATGGTCCCATTCACTCGGGAATATCCCAACGCAGCTCCTAGAAGATACGTGTTTCTGACTCGCTGAATCTCAACATAGATTCAACTCTCTTAGGTGAACGAACGCACAGCAGAGCAGTTTCAAGGAAACGTTTCTCCTGAGTCTTAGACGAAGTTTTCTGCTGTTTAGTACGGATGCCGGCATTGGGCTGGAAATACCGGTTTTGGGATTCTGCACAGAAAGGGTTTGCAAACCGCTGAATCCACACGTGAGTTTAACTCTGTCAGTTGATTGCACACATTGACAACCATTCAGTTTGATAGCACACTTTTGGTTTTAGAAGCAGATATTTCTCTGTACAGCCTATGGTCCCATTCACTCGGGAATATCCCAACGCAGCTCCTAGAAGAAACGTGTTTCTGACACGCTGAATCTCAACATAGATTCAACTCTCTTAGGTGAACGAACGCACAGCAGAGCAGTTTCAAGGAAACGTTTCTCCTGAGTCTTAGACGAAGTTTCCTGCTGTTTAGTACGTATGCCGGCATTGGGCTGGAAATACCGGTTTTGGGATTCTGCACAGAAAGGGTTTGCAAACCGCTGAATCCACACGTGAGTTTAACTCTGTCAGTTGAATGCACACATTGACAACCATTCAGTTAGATAGCTCCGTTTTCGTTTTAGAAGCAGATATTTCTCTGTACAGCCTATGGTCCCATTCACTCGGGAATATCGCAACGCAGCTCCTAGAAGAAACGTGTTTCTGACTCGCTGAATCTCAACATAGATTCAACTCTCTTAGGTGAACGAACGCACAGCAGAGCAGTTTCAAGGAAACGTTTCTCCTGAGTTTTAGACGAAGTTTCCTGCTGTTTAGTACGGATGCCGGCACTGGGCTGGACATACCGGTTTTGGGATTCTGCACAGAAAGGGTTTGCAAACCGCTGAATCCACACGTGAGTTTAACTCTGTCAGTTGAATGCACACATTGACAACCATTCAGTTTGATAGCACCCTTTTGGTTTTAGAAGCAGATATTTCTCTGTACAGCCTATGGTCCCATTCACTCGTGAATATCCCAACGCAGCTCCTAGAAGAAACGTGTTTCTGACTCGCTGAATCTCAACATAGATTCAACTCTCTTAGGTGAACGAACGCACAGCAGAGCAGTTTCAAGGAAACGTTTCTCCTGAGTCTTAGAAGAAGTTACCTGCTGTTTAGTACGTATGACGGCATTGGGCTGGAAATACCGGTTTTCGGATTCTGCACAGAAAGGGTTTGCAAACCGCTGAATCCACACGTGAGTTTAACTCTGTCAGTTGAATGCACACATTGACAACCATTCACTTTGATAGCACCCTTTTGGTTTTAGAAGCAGATATTTCTCTGTACAGCCTATGGTCCCATTCACTCGGGAATATCCCAACGCAGCTCCTAGAAGAAACGTGTTTCTCACTCGCTGAATCTCAACATAGATTCAACTCTCTTAGGTGAACGAACGCACAGCAGAGCAGTTTCAAGGAAACGTTTCTCCTGAGTTTTAGACGAAGTTTCCTGCTGTTTAGTACGGATGCCGGCATTGGGCTGGACATACCGGTTTTGGGATTCTGCACAGAAAGGGTTTGCAAACCGCTGAATCCACACGTGAGTTTAACTCTGTCAGTTGAATGCACACATTGACAACCATTCAGTTTGATAGCACCCTTTTGGTTTTAGAAGCAGATATTTCTCTGTACAGCCTATGGTCCCATTCACTCGGGAATATCCCAACGCAGCTCCTAGAAGAAACGTGTTTCTGACTCGCTGAATCTCAACATAGATTCAACTCTCTTAGGTGAACGAACGCACAGCAGAGCAGTTTCAAGGAAACGTTTCTCCTGAGTCTTAGAAGAAGTTACCTGCTGTTTAGTACGTATGCCGGCATTGGGCTGGAAATACCCGTTTTGGGATTCTGCACAGAAAGGGTTTGCAAACCGCTGAATCCACACATGAGTTTAACTCTGTCAGTTGAATGCACACATTGACAACCATTCAGTTAGATAGCTCCGTTTTGGTTTTAGAAGCAGATATTTCTCTGTACAGCCTATGGTCCCATTCACTCGGGAATATCCCAACGCAGCTCCTAGAAAAAATGTGTTTCTGACTCGCTAAATCTCAACATAGATTCAACTCTCTTAGGTGAACGAACGCACAGCAGAGCAGTTTCAAGGAAACGTTGCTCCTGAGTCTTAGACGAAGTTTCCTGCTGTTTAGTACGGATGCCGGCATTGGGCTGGAAATACCGGTTTTGGGATTCTGCACAGAAAGGTTTTGCAAACCGCTGAATCCACACGTGAGTTTAACTCTGTCAGTTGAATGCACACATTGACAACCATTCAGTTTGATAGCACACTTTTGGTTTTAGAAGCAGATATTTCTCTGTACAGCCTATGGTCCCATTCACTCGGGAATATCCCAACGCAGCTCCTAGAAGAAACGTGTTTCTGACTCGCTGAATCTCAACATAGATTCAACTCTCTTAGGTGAACGAACGCACAGCAGAGCAGTTTCAAGGAAACGTTTCTCCTGAGTCTTAGACGAAGTTTCCTGCTGTTTAGTACGTATGCCGGCATTGGGCTGGAAATACCGGTTTTGGGATTCTGCACAGAAAGGGTTTGCAAACCGCTGAATCCACACGTGAGTTTAACTCTGTCAGTTGAATGCACACATTAACAACCATTCAGTTAGATAGCTCCGTTTTGGTTTTAGAAGCAGATATTTCTCTGTACAGCCTATGGTCCCATTCACTCGGGAATATCCCAACGCAGCTCCTAGAAGAAACTTGTTTCTGACTCGCTGAATCTCAACATAGATTCAACTCTCTTAGGTGAACGAACGCACAGCAGAGCAGTTTCAAGGAAACGTTTCTCCTGAGTTTTAGACGAAGTTTCCTGCTGTTTAGTACGGATGCCGGAATTGGGCTGGACATACCGGTTTTGGGATTCTGCACAGAAAGGGTTTGCAAACCGCTGAATCCACACGTGAGTTTAACTCAGTCAGTTGAATGCACACATTGACAACCATTCACTTTGATAGCACCCTTTTGGTTTTAGAAGCAGATATTTCTCTGTACAGCCTATGGTCCCATTCACTCGGGGATATCCCAACGCAGCTCCTAGAAGAAACGTGTTTCTGACTCCCTGAATCTCAACATAGATTCAACTCTCTTAGGTGAACGAACGCACAGCAGAGCAGTTTCAAGGAAACGTTTCTCCTGAGTTTTAGACGAAGTTTCCTGCTGTTTAGTTCGTATGCCGGCATTGGGCTGGAAATACCGGTTTTGGGATTCTGCACAGAAATGGTTTGCAAACCGCTGAATCCACACGTGAGTTTAACTCTGTCAGTTGAATGCACACATTGACAACCATTCAGTTTGATAGCACACTTTTGGTTTTAGAAGCAGATATTTCTCTGTACAGCCTATGTTCCCATTCACTCGGGAATATCCCAACGCAGCTCCTAGAAGATACGTGTTTCTGACTCGCTGAATCTCAACATAGATTCAACTCTCTTAGGTGAACGAACGCACAGCAGAGCAGTTTCAAGGAAACGTTTCTCCTGAGTCTTAGACGAAGTTTTCTGCTGTTTAGTACGGATGCCGGCATTGGGCTGGAAATACCGGTTTTGGGATTCTGCACAGAAAGGGTTTGCAAACCGCTGAATCCACACGTGAGTTTAACTCTGTCAGTTGAATGCACACATTGACAACCATTCAGTTTGATAGCACACTTTTGGTTTTAGAAGCAGATATTTCTCTGTACAGCCTATGGTCCCATTCACTCGGGAATATCCCAACGCAGCTCCTAGAAGAAACGTGTTTCTGACTCGCTGAATCTCAACGTAGATTCAACTCTCTTAGGTGAACGAACGCACAGCAGAGCAGTTTCAAGGAAACGTTTCTCCTGAGTTTTAGACGAAGTTTCCTGCTGTTTAGTACGTATGCCGGCATTGGGCTGGAAATACCGGTTTTGGTATTCTGCACAGAAAGGGTTTGCAAACCGCTGAATCCACACGTGAGTTTAACTCTGTCAGTTGAATGCACACATTGACAACCATTCAGTTAGATAGCTCCGTTTTCGTTTTAGAGGCAGATATTTCTCTGTACAGCCTATGGTCCCATTCACTCGGGAATATCCCAACGCAGCTCCTAGAAGAAACGTGTTTCTGACTCGCTGAATCTCAACATAGATTCAACTCTCTTAGGTGAACGAACGCACAGCAGAGCAGTTTCAAGGAAACGTTTCTCCTGAGTTTTAGACGAAGTTTCCTGCTGTTTAGTACGGATGCCGGCACTGGGCTGGACATACCGGTTTTGGGATTCTGCACAGAAAGGGTTTGCAAACCGCTGAATCCACACGTGAATTTAACTCTGTCAGTTGAATGCACACATTGACAACCATTCAGTTTGATAGCACCCTTTTGGTTTTAGAAGCAGATATTTCTCTGTACAGCCTATGGTCCCATTCACTCGGGAATATCCCAACGCAGCTCCTAGAAGAAACGTGTTTCTGACTCGCTAAATCTCAACATAGATTCAACTCTCTTAGGTGAACGAACGCACAGCAGAGCAGTTTCAAGGAAACGTTTCTCCTGAGTCTTAGAAGAAGTTACCTGCTGTTTAGTACGTATGACGGCATTGGGCTGGAAATACCGGTTTTCGGATTCTGCACAGAAAGGGTTTGCAAACCGCTGAATCCACACGTGAGTTTAACTCTGTCAGTTGAATGCACACATTGACAACCATTCAGTTAGATAGCTCCGTTTTGGTTTAAAAGCAGATATTTCTCTGTACAGCCTATGGTCCCATTCACTCGGGAATATCCCAACGCAGCTCCTAGAAGAAACGTGTTTCTGACTCGCTAAATCTCAACATATATTCAACTCTCTTAGGTGAACGAACGCACAGCAGAGCAGTTTCAAGGAAACGTTTCTCCTGAGTTTTAGACGAAGTTTCCTGCTGTTTAGTACGGATGCCGGAATTGGGCTGGACATACCGGTTTTGGGATTCTGCACAGAAAGGGTTTGCAAACCGCTGAATCCACACGTGAGTTTAACTCTGTCAGTTGAATGCACACATTGACAACCATTCAGTTTGATAGCACCCTTTTGGTTTTAGAAGCAGATATTTCTCTGTACAGCCTATGGTCCCATTCACTCGGGAATATCCCAACGCAGCTCCTAGAAGAAACGTGTTTCTGACTCGCTGAATCTCAACATAGATTCAACTCTCTTAGGTGAACGAACGCACAGCAGAGCAGTTTCAAGGAAACGTTTCTCCTGAGTTTTAGAAGAAGTTTCCTGCTGTTTAATACGGATGCCGGCATTGGGCTGGATATACCGGTTTTGGGAATCTGCACAGAAAGGGTTTGCAAACCGCTGAATCCACACGTGAGTTTAACTCTGTCAGTTGAATGCACACATTGACAACCATTCAGTTTGATAGCACCCTTTTGGTTTGAGAAGCAGATATTTCTCTGTACAGCCTATGGTCCCATTCACTCGGGAATATCCCAACGCAGATCCTAGAAGAAACGTGTTTCTCACTCGCTGAATCTCAACATAGATTCAACTCTCTTAGGTGAACGAACGCACAGCAGAGCAGTTTCAAGGAAACGTTTCTCCTGAGTTTTAGACGAAGTTTCCTGCTGTTTAGTACGGATGCCGGCATTGGGCTGGACATACCGGTTTTGGGATTCTGCACAGAAAGGGTTTGCAAACCGCTGAATCCACACGTGAGTTTAACTCAGTCAGTTGAATGCACACATTGACAACCATTCACTTTGATAGAACCCTTTTGGTTTTAGAAGCAGATATTTCTCTGTACAGCCTATGGTCCCATTCACTCGGGAATATCCCAACGCAGCTCCTAGAAGAAACGTGTTTCTGACTCGCTAAATCTCAACATAGATTCAACTCTCTTAGGTGAACGAACGCACAGCAGAGCAGTTTCAAGGAAACGTTTCTCCTGAGTCTTAGACGAAGTTTCCTGCTGTTTAGTACGTATGCCGGCATTGGGCTGGAAATACCGGTTTTGGGATTCTGCACAGAAAGGGTTTGCAAACCGCTGAATCCACACGTGAGTTTAACTCTGTCAGTTGAATGCACACATTAACAATCATTCAGTTAGATAGCTCCGTTTTGGTTTTAGAAGCAGATATTTCTCTGTACAGCCTATGGTCCCATTCACTCGGGAATATCCCAACGCAGCTCCTAGAAGATACGTGTTTCTGGCTCGCTGACTCTCAACATAGATTCAACTCTCTTAGGTGAACGAACGCACAGCAGAGCAGTTTCAAGGAAACGTTTCTCCTGAGTCTTAGACGAAGTTTTCTGCTGTTTAGTACGGATGCCGGCATTGGGCTGGAAATACCGGTTTTGGGATTCTGCAAAGAAAGGGTTTGCAAACCGCTGAATCCACACGTGAGTTTAACTCTGTCAGTTGAATGCACACATTGACAACCATTCAGTTTGATAGCACACTTTTGGTTTTAGAAGCAGATATTTCTCTGTACAGCCTATGGTCCCATTCACTCGGGAATATCCCAACGCAGCTCCTAGAAGAAACGTGTTTCTGACTCGCTGAATCTCAACATAGATTCAACTCTCTTAGGTGAACGAACGCACAGCAGAGCAGTTTCAAGGAAACGTTTCTCCTGAGTCTTAGACGAAGTTTCCTGCTGTTTAGTACGTATGCCGGCATTGGGCTGGAAATACCGGTTTTGGGATTCTGCACAGAAAGGGTTTGCAAACCGCTGAATCCACACGTGAGTTTAACTCTGTCAGTTGAATGCACACATTGACAACCATTCAGTTAGATAGCTCCGTTTTCGTTTTAGAAGCAGATATTTCTCTGTACAGCCTATGGTCCCATTCACTCGGGAATATCCCAACGCAGCTCCTAGAAGAAACGTGTTTCTGACTCGCTGAATCTCAACATAGATTCAACTCTCTTAGGTGAACGAACGCACAGCAGAGCAGTTTCAAGGAAACGTTTCTCCTGAGATTTAGACGAAGTTTCCTGCTGTTTAGTACGGATGCCGGCCCTGGGCTGGACATACCGGTTTTGGGATTCTGCACAGAAAGGGTTTGCAAACCGCTGAATCCACACGTGAGTTTAACTCTGTCAGTTGAATGCACACATTGACAACCATTCAGTTTGATAGCACCCTTTTGGTTTTAGAAGCAGATATTTCTCTGTACAGCCTATGGTCCCATTCACTCGGGAATATCCCAACGCAGCTCCTAGAAGAAACGTGTTTCTGACTCGCTGAATCTCAACATAGATTCAACTCTCTTAGGTGAACGAACGCACAGCAGAGCAGTTTCAAGGAAACGTTTCTCCTGAGTCTTAGAAGAAGTTACCTGCTGTTTAGTACGTATGACGGCATTGGGCTGGAAATACCGGTTTTCGGATTCTGCACAGAAAGGGTTTGCAAACCGCTGAATCCACACGTGAGTTTAACTCTGTCAGTTGAATGCACACATTGACAACCATTCAGTTAGATAGCTCCGTTTTGGTTTTAGAAGCAGATATTTCTCTGTACAGCCTATGGTCCCATTCACTCGGGAATATCCCAACGCAGCTCCTAGAAGAAACGTGTTTCTGACTCGCTAAATCTCAACATATATTCAACTCTCTTAGGTGAACGAACGCACAGCAGAGCAGTTTCAAGGAAACGTTTCTCCTGAGTTTTAGACGAAGTTTCCTGCTGTTTAGTACGGATGCCGGAATTGGGCTGGACATACCGGTTTTGGGATTCTGCACAGAAAGGGTTTGCAAACCGCTGAATCCACACGTGAGTTTAACTCTGTCAGTTGAATGCACACATTGACAACCATTCACTTTGATAGCACCCTTTTGGTTTTAGAAGCAGATATTTCTCTGTACAGCCTATGGTCCCATTCACTCGGGAATATCCCAACGCAGCTCCTAGAAGAAACGTGTTTCTGACTCGCTGAATCTCAACATAGATTCAACTCTCTTAGGTGAACGAACGCACAGCAGAGCAGTTTCAAGGAAACGTTTCTCCTGAGTTTTAGAAGAAGTTTCCTGCTGTTTAATACGGATGCCGGCATTGGGCTGGATATACCGGTTTTGGGAATCTGCACAGAAAGGGTTTGCAAACCGCTGAATCCACACGTGAGTTTAACTCTGTCAGTTGAATGCACACATTGACAACCATTCAGTTTGATAGCACCCTTTTGGTTTTAGAAGCAGATATTTCTCTGTACAGCCTATGGTCCCATTCACTCGGGAATATCCCAACGCAGCTCCTAGAAGAAACGTGTTTCTCACTCGCTGAATCTCAACATAGATTCAACTCTCTTAGGTGAACGAACGCACAGCAGAGCAGTTTCAGGGAAACGTTTCTCCTGAGTTTTAGACGAAGTTTCCTGCTGTTTAGTACGGATGCCGGCATTGGGCTGGACATACCGGTTTTGGGATTCTGCACAGAAAGGGTTTGCAAACCGCTGAATCCACACGTGAGTTTAACTCTGTCAGTTGAATGCACACATTGACAACCATTCAGTTTGATAGCACCCTTTTGGTTTTAGAAGCAGATATTTCTCTGTACAGCCTATGGTCCCATTCACTCGGGAATATCCCAACGCAGCTCCTAGAAGAAACGTGTTTCTGACTCGCTGAATCTCAACATAGATTCAACTCTCTTAGGTGAACGAACGCACAGCAGAGCAGTTTCAAGGAAACGTTTCTCCTGATTCTTAGAAGAAGTTACCTGCTGTTTAGTACGTATGCCGGCATTGGGCTGGAAATACCCGTTTTGGGATTCTGCACAGAAATGGTTTGCAAACCGCTGAATCCACACATGAGTTTAACTCTGTCAGTTGAATGCACACATTGACAACCATTCAGTTAGATAGCTCCGTTTTGGTTTTAGAAGCAGATATTTCTCTGTACAGCCTATGGTCCCATTCACTCGGGAATATCCCAACGCAGCTCCTAGAAGAAATGTGTTTCTGACTCGCTAAATCTCAACATAGATTCAACTCTCTTAGGTGAACGAACGCACAGCAGAGCAGTTTCAAGGAAACGTTGCTCCTGAGTCTTAGACGAAGTTTCCTGCTGTTTAGTACGGATGCCGGCATTCGGCTGGAAATACCGGTTTTGGGATTCTGCACAGAAAGGTTTTGCAAACCGCTGAATCCACACGTGAGTTTAACTCTGTCAGTTGAATGCACACATTGACAACCATTCAGTTTGATAGCACACTTTTGGTTTTAGAAGTAGATATTTCTCTGTACAGCCTATGGTCCCATTCACTCGGGAATATCCCAACGCAGCTCCTAGAAGAAACGTGTTTCTGACTCGCTGAATCTCAACATAGATTCAACTCTCTTAGGTGAACGAACGCACAGCAGAGCAGTTTCAAGGAAACGTTTCTCCTGAGTTTTAGACGAAGTTTCCTGCTGTTTAGTACGGATGCCGGAATTGGGCTGGACATACCGGTTTTGGGATTCTGCACAGAAAGGGTTTGCAAACCGCTGAATCCACACGTGAGTTTAACTCAGTCAGTTGAATGCACACATTGACAACCATTCACTTTGATAGCACCCTTTTGGTTTTAGAAGCAGATATTTCTCTGTACAGCCTATGGTCCCATTCACTCGGGAATATCCCAACGCAGCTCCTAGAAGAAACGTGTTTCTGACTCGCTGAATCTCAACATAGATTCAACTCTCTTAGGTGAACGAACGCACAGCAGAGCAGTTTCAAGGAAACGTTTCTCCTGAGTTTTAGACGAAGTTTCCTGCTGTTTAGTTCGTATGCCGGCATTGGGCTGGAAATACCGGTTTTGGGATTCTGCACAGAAATGGTTTGCAAACCGCTGAATCCACACGTGAGTTTAACTCTGTCAGTTGAATGCACACATTGACAACCATTCAGTTTGATAGCACACTTTTGGTTTTAGAAGCAGATATTTCTCTGTACAGCCTATGGTCCCATTCACTCGGGAATATCCCAACGCAGCTCCTAGAAGATACGTGTTTCTGACTCGCTGAATCTCAACATAGATTCAACTCTCTTAGGTGAACGAACGCACAGCAGAGCAGTTTCAAGGAAACGTTTCTCCTGAGTCTTAGACGAAGTTTTCTGCTGTTTAGTACGGATGCCGGCATTGGGCTGGAAATACCGGTTTTGGGATTCTGCACAGAAAGGGTTTGCAAACCGCTGAATCCACACGTGAGTTTAACTCTGTCAGTTGAATGCACTCATTGACAACCATTCAGTTTGATAGCACACTTTTGGTTTTAGAAGCAGATATTTCTCTGTACAGCCTATGGTCCCATTCACTCGGGAATATCCCAACGCAGCTCCTAGAAGAAACGAGTTTCTGACTCGCTGAATCTCAACATAGATTCAACTCTCTTAGGTGAACGAACGCACAGCAGAGCAGTTTCAAGGAAACGTTTCTCCTGAGTCTTAGACGAAGTTTCCTGCTGTTTAGTACGTATGCCGGCATTGGGCTGGAAATACCGGTTTTGGGATTCTGCACAGAAAGGGTTTGCAAACCGCTGAATCCACACGTGAGTTTAACTCTGTCAGTTGAATGCACACATTGACAACCATTCAGTTAGATAGCTCCGTTTTCGTTTTAGAAGCAGATATTTCTCTGTACAGCCTATGGTCCCATTCACTCGGGAATATCCCAACGCAGCTCCTAGAAGAAACGTGTTTCTGACTCGCTGAATCTCAACATAGATTCAACTCTCTTAGGTGAACGAACGCACAGCAGAGCAGTTTCAAGGAAACGTTTCTCCTGAGTTTTAGACGAAGTTTCCTGCTGTTTAGTACGGATGCCGGCACTGGGCTGGACATACCGGTTTTGGGATTCTGCACAGAAAGGGTTTGCAAACCGCTGAATCCACACGTGAGTTTAACTCTGTCAGTTGAATGCACACATTGACAACCATTCAGTTTGATAGCACCCTTTTGGTTTTAGAAGCAGATATTTCTCTGTACAGCCTATGGTCCCATTCACTCGGGAATATCCCAATGCAGCTCCTAGAAGAAACGTGTTTCTGACTCGCTGAATCTCAACATAGATTCAACTCTCTTAGGTGAACGAACGCACAGCAGAGCAGTTTCAAGGAAACGTTTCTCCTGAGTCTTAGAAGAGGTTACCTGCTGTTTAGTACGTATGACGGCATTGGGCTGGAAATACCGGTTTTCGGATTCTGCACAGAAAGGGTTTGCAAACCGCTGAATCCACACGTGAGTTTAACTCTGTCAGTTGAATGCACACATTGACAACCATTCAGTTAGATAGCTCCGTTTTGGTTTTAGAAGCAGATATTTCTCTGTACAGCCTATGGTCCCATTCACTCGGGAATATCCCAACGCAGCTCCTAGAAGAAACGTGTTTCTGACTCGCTAAATCTCAACATATATTCAACTCTCTTAGGTGAACGAACGCACAGCAGAGCAGTTTCAAGGAAACGTTTCTCCTGAGTTTTAGACGAAGTTTCCTGCTGTTTAGTACGGATGCCGGAATTGGGCTGGACATACCGGTTTTGGTATTCTGCACAGAAAGGGTTTGCAAACCGCTGAATCCACACGTGAGTTTAACTCTGTCAGTTGAATGCACACATTGACAACCATTCACTTTGATAGCACCCTTTTGGTTTTAGAAGCAGATATTTCTCTGTACAGCCTATGGTCCCATTCACTCGGGAATATCCCAACGCAGCTCCTAGAAGAAACGTGTTTCTGACTCGCTGAATCTCAACATAGATTCAACTCTCTTAGGTGAACGAACGCACAGCAGAGCAGTTTCAAGGAAACGTTTCTCCTGAGTTTTAGACGAAGTTTCCTGCTGTTTAGTTCGTATGCCGGCATTGGGCTGGAAATACCGGTTTTGGGATTCTGCACAGAAATGGTTTGCAAACCGCTGAATCCACACGTGAGTTTAACTCTGTCAGTTGAATGCACACATTGACAACCATTCAGTTTGATAGCACACTTTTGGTTTTAGAAGCAGATATTTCTCTGTACAGCCTATGGTCCCATTCACTCGGGAATATCCCAACGCAGCTCCTAGAAGAAACGTGTTTCTGACTCGCTGAATCTCAACATAGATTCAACTCTCTTAGGTGAACGAACGCACAGCAGAGCAGTTTCAAGGAAACGTTTCTCCTGAGTCTTAGACGAAGTTTCCTGCTGTTTAGTACGTATGCCGGCATTGGGCTGGAAATACCGGTTTTGGGATTCTGCACAGAAAGGGTTTGCAAACCGCTGAATCCACACGTGAGTTTAACTCTGTCAGTTGAATGCACACATTGACAACCATTCAGTTAGATAGCTCCGTTTTCGTTTTAGAGGCAGATATTTCTCTGTACAGCCTATGGTCCCATTCACTCGGGAATATCCCAACGCAGCTCCTAGAAGAAACGTGTTTCTGACTCGCTGAATCTCAACATAGATTCAACTCTCTTAGGTGAACGAACGCACAGCAGAGCAGTTTCAAGGAAACGTTTCTCCTGAGTTTTAGACGAAGTTTCCTGCTGTTTAGTACGGATGCCGGCACTGGGCTGGACATACCGGTTTTGGGATTCTGCACAGAAAGGGTTTGCAAACCGCTGAATCCACACGTGAGTTTAACTCTGTCAGTTGAATGCACACATTGACAACCATTCAGTTTGATAGCACCCTTTTGGTTTTAGAAGCAGATATTTCTCTGTACAGCCTATGGTCCCATTCACTCGGGAATATCCCAACGCAGCTCCTAGAAGAAACGTGTTTCTGACTCGCTGAATCTCAACATAGATTCAACTCTCTTAGGTGAACGAACGCACAGCAGAGCAGTTTCAAGGAAACGTTTCTCCTGAGTCTTAGAAGAAGTTACCTGCTGTTTAGTACGTATGACGGCATTAGGCTGGAAATACCGGTTTTCGGATTCTGCACAGAAAGGGTTTGCAAACCGCTGAATCCACACGTGAGTTTAACTCTGTCAGTTGAATGCACACATTGACAACCATTCAGTTAGATAGCTCCGTTTTGGTTTTAGAAGCAGATATTTCTCTGTACAGCCTATGGTCCCATTCACTCGGGAATATCCCAACGCAGCTCCTAGAAGAAACGTGTTTCTGACTCGCTAAATCTCAACATATATTCAACTCTCTTAGGTGAACGAACGCACAGCAGAGCAGTTTCAAGGAAACGTTTCTCCTGAGTTTTAGACGAAGTTTCCTGCTGTTTAGTACGGATGCCGGAATTGGGCTGGACATACCGGTTTTGGGATTCTCCACAGAAAGGGTTTGCAAACCGCTGAATCCACACGTGAGTTTAACTCTGTCAGTTGAATGCACACATTGACAACCATTCACTTTGATAGCACCCTTTTGGTTTTAGAAGCAGATATTTCTCTGTACAGCCTATGGTCCCATTCACTCGGGAATATCCCAACGCAGCTCCTAGAAGAAACGTGTTTCTGACTCGCTGAATCTCAACATAGATTCAACTCTCTTAGGTGAACGAACGCACAGCAGAGCAGTTTCAAGGAAACGTTTCTCCTGAGTTTTAGAAGAAGTTTCCTGCTGTTTAATACGGATGCCGGCATTGGGCTGGATATACCGGTTTTGGGAATCTGCACAGAAAGGGTTTGCAAACCGCTGAATCCACACGTGAGTTTAACTCTGTCAGTTGAGTGCACACATTGACAACCATTCAGTTTGAAAGCACCCTTTTGGTTTTAGAAGCAGATATTTCTCTGTACAGCCTATGGTCCCATTCACTCGGGAATATCCCAACGCAGCTCCTAGAAGAAACGTGTTTCTCACTCGCTGAATCTCAACATAGATTCAACTCTCTTAGGTGAACGAACGCACAGCAGAGCAGTTTCAAGGAAACGTTTCTCCTGAGTTTTAGACGAAGTTTCCTGCTGTTTAGTACGGATGCCGGCATTGGGCTGGACATACCGGTTTTGGGATTCTGCACAGAAAGGGTTTGCAAACCGCTGAATCCACACGTGAGTTTAACTCTGTCAGTTGAATGCACACATTGACAACCATTCAGTTTGATAGCACCCTTTTTGTTTTAGAAGCAGATATTTCTCTGTACAGCCTATGGTCCCATTCACTCGGGAATATCCCAACGCAGCTCCTCGAAGAAACGTGTTTCTGACTCGCTGAATCTCAACATAGATTCAACTCTCTTAGGTGAACGAACGCACAGCAGAGCAGTTTCAAGGAAACGTTTCTCCTGAGTCTTAGAAGAAGTTACCTGCTGTTTAGTACGTATGCCGGCATTGGGCTGGAAATACCCGTTTTGGGATTCTGCACAGAAAGGGTTTGCAAACCGCTGAATCCACACATGAGTTTAACTCTGTCAGTTGAATGCACACATTGACAACCATTCAGTTAGATAGCTCCGTTTTGGTTTTAGAAGCAGATATTTCTCTGTACAGCCTATGGTCCCATTCACTCGGGAATATCCCAACGCAGCTCCTAGAAGAAATGTGTTTCTGACTCGCTAAATCTCAAGATAGATTCAACTCTCTTAGGTGAACGAACGCACAGCAGAGCAGTTTCAAGGAAACGTTGCTCCTGAGTCTTAGACGAAGTTTCCTGCTGTTTAGTACGGATGCCGGCATTGGGCTGGAAATACCGGTTTTGGGATTCTGCACAGAAAGGTTTTGCAAACCGCTGAATCCACACGTGAGTTTAACTCTGTCAGTTGAATGCACACATTGACAACCATTCAGTTTGATAGCACCCTTTTGGTTTTAGAAGCAGATATTTCTCTGTACAGCCTATGGTCCCATTCACTCGGGAATATCCCAACGCAGCTCCTAGAAGAAACGTGTTTCTGACTCGCTGAATCTCAACATAGATTCAACTCTCTTAGGTGAACGAACGCACAGCAGAGCAGTTTCAAGGAAACGTTTCTCCTGAGTCATAGACGAAGTTTCCTGCTGTTTAGTACGTATGCCGGCATTGGGCTGGAAATACCGGTTTTGGGATTCTGCACAGAAAGGGTTTGCAAACCGCTGAATCCACACGTGAGTTTAACTCTGTCAGTTGAATGCACACATTAACAACCATTCAGTTAGATAGCTCCGTTTTGGTTTTAGAAGCAGATATTTCTCTGTACAGCCTATGGTCCCATTCACTCGGGAATATCCCAACGCAGCTCCTAGAAGAAACTTGTTTCTGACTCGCTGAATCTCAACATAGATTCAACTCTCTTAGGTGAACGAACGCACAGCAGAGCAGTTTCAAGGAAACGTTTCTCCTGAGTTTTAGACGAAGTTTCCTGCTGTTTAGTACGGATGCCGGAATTGGGCTGGACATACCGGTTTTGGGATTCTGCACAGAAAGGGTTTGCAAACCGCTGAATCCACACGTGAGTTTAACTCAGTCAGTTGAATGCACACATTGACAACCATTCACTTTGATAGCACCCTTTTGGTTTTAGAAGCAGATATTTCTCTGTACAGCCTATGGTCCCATTCACTCGGGAATATCCCAACGCAGCTCCTAGAAGAAACGTGTTTCTGACTCGCTGAATCTCAACATAGATTCAACTCTCTTAGGTGAACGAACGCACAGCAGAGCAGTTTCAAGGAAACGTTTCTCCTGAGTTTTAGACGAAGTTTCCTGCTGTTTAGTTCGTATGCCGGCATTGGGCTGGAAATACCGGTTTTGGGATTCTGCACAGAAATGGTTTGCAAACCGCTGAATCCACACGTGAGTTTAACTCTGTCAGTTGAATGCACACATTGACAACCATTCAGTTTGATAGCACACTTTTGGTTTTAGAAGCAGATATTTCTCTGTACAGCCTATGGTCCCATTCACTCGGGAATATCCCAACGCAGCTCCTAGAAGATACGTGTTTCTGACTCGCTGAATCTCAACATAGATTCAACTCTCTTAGGTGAACGAACGCACAGCAGAGCAGTTTCAAGGAAACGTTTCTCCTGAGTCTTAAACGAAGTTTTCTGCTGTTTAGTACGGATGCCGGCATTGGGCTTGAAATACCGGTTTTGGGATTCTGCACAGAAAGGGTTTGCAAACCGCTGAATCCACACGTGAGTTTAACTCTGTCAGTTGAATGCACACATTGACAACCATTCAGTTTGATAGCACACTTTTGGTTTTAGAAGCAGATATTTCTCTGTACAGCCTATGGTCCCATTCACTCGGGAATATCCCAACGCAGCTCCTAGAAGATACGTGTTTCTGACTCGCTGAATCTCAACATAGATTCAACTCTCTTAGGTGAACGAACGCACAGCAGAGCAGTTTCAAGGAAACGTTTCTCCTGAGTCTTAGACGAAGTTTCCTGATGTTTAGTACGTATGCCGGCATTGGGCTGGAAATACCGGTTTTGGGATTCTGCACAGAAAGGGTTTGCAAACCGCTGAATCCACACGTGAGTTTAACTCTGTCAGTTGAATGCACACATTGACAACCATTCAGTTAGATAGCTCCGTTTTCGTTTTAGAAGCAGATATTTCTCTGTACAGCCTATGGTCCCATTCACTCGGGAATATCCCAACGCAGCTCCTAGAAGAAACGTGTTTCTGACTCGCTAAATCTCAACATATATTCAACTCTCTTAGGTGAACGAACGCACAGCAGAGCAGTTTCAAGGAAACGTTTCTCCTGAGTTTTAGACGAAGTTTCCTGCTGTTTAGTACGGATGCCGGAATTGGGCTGGACATACCGGTTTTGGTATTCTGCACAGAAAGGGTTTGCAAACCGCTGAATCCACACGTGAGTTTAACTCTGTCAGTTGAATGCACACATTGACAACCATTCACTTTGATAGCACCCTTTTGGTTTTAGAAGCAGATATTTCTCTGTACAGCCTATGGTCCCATTCACTCGGGAATATCCCAACGCAGCTCCTAGAAGAAACGTGTTTCTGACTCGCTGAATCTCAACATAGATTCAACTCTCTTAGGTGAACGAACGCACAGCAGAGCAGTTTCAAGGAAACGTTTCTCCTGAGTTTTAGACGAAGTTTCCTGCTGTTTAGTTCGTATGCCGGCATTGGGCTGGAAATACCGGTTTTGGGATTCTGCACAGAAATGGTTTGCAAACCGCTGAATCCACACGTGAGTTTAACTCTGTCAGTTGAATGCACACATTGACAACCATTCAGTTTGATAGCACACTTTTGGTTTTAGAAGCAGATATTTCTCTGTACAGCCTATGGTCCCATTCACTCGGGAATATCCCAACGCAGCTCCTAGAAGAAACGTGTTTCTGACTCGCTGAATCTCAACATAGATTCAACTCTCTTAGGTGAACGAACGCACAGCAGAGCAGTTTCAAGGAAACGTTTCTCCTGAGTCTTAGACGAAGTTTCCTGCTGTTTAGTACGTATGCCGGCATTGGGCTGGAAATACCGGTTTTGGGATTCTGCACAGAAAGGGTTTGCAAACCGCTGAATCCACACGTGAGTTTAACTCTGTCAGTTGAATGCACACATTGACAACCATTCAGTTAGATAGCTCCGTTTTCGTTTTAGAGGCAGATATTTCTCTGTACAGCCTATGGTCCCATTCACTCGGGAATATCCCAACGCAGCTCCTAGAAGAAACGTGTTTCTGACTCGCTGAATCTCAACATAGATTCAACTCTCTTAGGTGAACGAACGCACAGCAGAGCAGTTTCAAGGAAACGTTTCTCCTGAGTTTTAGACGAAGTTTCCTGCTGTTTAGTACGGATGCCGGCACTGGGCTGGACATACCGGTTTTGGGATTCTGCACAGAAAGGGTTTGCAAACCGCTGAATCCACACGTGAGTTTAACTCTGTCAGTTGAATGCACACATTGACAACCATTCAGTTTGATAGCACCCTTTTGGTTTTAGAAGCAGATATTTCTCTGTACAGCCTATGGTCCCATTCACTCGGGAATATCCCAACGCAGCTCCTAGAAGAAACGTGTTTCTGACTCGCTGAATCTCAACATAGATTCAACTCTCTTAGGTGAACGAACGCACAGCAGAGCAGTTTCAAGGAAACGTTTCTCCTGAGTCTTAGAAGAAGTTACCTGCTGTTTAGTACGTATGACGGCATTAGGCTGGAAATACCGGTTTTCGGATTCTGCACAGAAAGGGTTTGCAAACCGCTGAATCCACACGTGAGTTTAACTCTGTCAGTTGAATGCACACATTGACAACCATTCAGTTAGATAGCTCCGTTTTGGTTTTAGAAGCAGATATTTCTCTGTACAGCCTATGGTCCCATTCACTCGGGAATATCCCAACGCAGCTCCTAGAAGAAACGTGTTTCTGACTCGCTAAATCTCAACATATATTCAACTCTCTTAGGTGAACGAACGCACAGCAGAGCAGTTTCAAGGAAACGTTTCTCCTGAGTTTTAGACGAAGTTTCCTGCTGTTTAGTACGGATGCCGGAATTGGGCTGGACATACCGGTTTTGGGATTCTCCACAGAAAGGGTTTGCAAACCGCTGAATCCACACGTGAGTTTAACTCTGTCAGTTGAATGCACACATTGACAACCATTCACTTTGATAGCACCCTTTTGGTTTTAGAAGCAGATATTTCTCTGTACAGCCTATGGTCCCATTCACTCGGGAATATCCCAACGCAGCTCCTAGAAGAAACGTGTTTCTGACTCGCTGAATCTCAACATAGATTCAACTCTCTTAGGTGAACGAACGCACAGCAGAGCAGTTTCAAGGAAACGTTTCTCCTGAGTTTTAGAAGAAGTTTCCTGCTGTTTAATACGGATGCCGGCATTGGGCTGGATATACCGGTTTTGGGAATCTGCACAGAAAGGGTTTGCAAACCGCTGAATCCACACGTGAGTTTAACTCTGTCAGTTGAGTGCACACATTGACAACCATTCAGTTTGAAAGCACCCTTTTGGTTTTAGAAGCAGATATTTCTCTGTACAGCCTATGGTCCCATTCACTCGGGAATATCCCAACGCAGCTCCTAGAAGAAACGTGTTTCTCACTCGCTGAATCTCAACATAGATTCAACTCTCTTAGGTGAACGAACGCACAGCAGAGCAGTTTCAAGGAAACGTTTCTCCTGAGTTTTAGACGAAGTTTCCTGCTGTTTAGTACGGATGCCGGCATTGGGCTGGACATACCGGTTTTGGGATTCTGCACAGAAAGGGTTTGCAAACCGCTGAATCCACACGTGAGTTTAACTCTGTCAGTTGAATGCACACATTGACAACCATTCAGTTTGATAGCACCCTTTTTGTTTTAGAAGCAGATATTTCTCTGTACAGCCTATGGTCCCATTCACTCGGGAATATCCCAACGCAGCTCCTCGAAGAAACGTGTTTCTGACTCGCTGAATCTCAACATAGATTCAACTCTCTTAGGTGAACGAACGCACAGCAGAGCAGTTTCAAGGAAACGTTTCTCCTGAGTCTTAGAAGAAGTTACCTGCTGTTTAGTACGTATGCCGGCATTGGGCTGGAAATACCCGTTTTGGGATTCTGCACAGAAAGGGTTTGCAAACCGCTGAATCCACACATGAGTTTAACTCTGTCAGTTGAATGCACACATTGACAACCATTCAGTTAGATAGCTCCGTTTTGGTTTTAGAAGCAGATATTTCTCTGTACAGCCTATGGTCCCATTCACTCGGGAATATCCCAACGCAGCTCCTAGAAGAAATGTGTTTCTGACTCGCTAAATCTCAAGATAGATTCAACTCTCTTAGGTGAACGAACGCACAGCAGAGCAGTTTCAAGGAAACGTTGCTCCTGAGTCTTAGACGAAGTTTCCTGCTGTTTAGTACGGATGCCGGCATTGGGCTGGAAATACCGGTTTTGGGATTCTGCACAGAAAGGTTTTGCAAACCGCTGAATCCACACGTGAGTTTAACTCTGTCAGTTGAATGCACACATTGACAACCATTCAGTTTGATAGCACCCTTTTGGTTTTAGAAGCAGATATTTCTCTGTACAGCCTATGGTCCCATTCACTCGGGAATATCCCAACGCAGCTCCTAGAAGAAACGTGTTTCTGACTCGCTGAATCTCAACATAGATTCAACTCTCTTAGGTGAACGAACGCACAGCAGAGCAGTTTCAAGGAAACGTTTCTCCTGAGTCATAGACGAAGTTTCCTGCTGTTTAGTACGTATGCCGGCATTGGGCTGGAAATACCGGTTTTGGGATTCTGCACAGAAAGGGTTTGCAAACCGCTGAATCCACACGTGAGTTTAACTCTGTCAGTTGAATGCACACATTAACAACCATTCAGTTAGATAGCTCCGTTTTGGTTTTAGAAGCAGATATTTCTCTGTACAGCCTATGGTCCCATTCACTCGGGAATATCCCAACGCAGCTCCTAGAAGAAACTTGTTTCTGACTCGCTGAATCTCAACATAGATTCAACTCTCTTAGGTGAACGAACGCACAGCAGAGCAGTTTCAAGGAAACGTTTCTCCTGAGTTTTAGACGAAGTTTCCTGCTGTTTAGTACGGATGCCGGAATTGGGCTGGACATACCGGTTTTGGGATTCTGCACAGAAAGGGTTTGCAAACCGCTGAATCCACACGTGAGTTTAACTCAGTCAGTTGAATGCACACATTGACAACCATTCACTTTGATAGCACCCTTTTGGTTTTAGAAGCAGATATTTCTCTGTACAGCCTATGGTCCCATTCACTCGGGAATATCCCAACGCAGCTCCTAGAAGAAACGTGTTTCTGACTCGCTGAATCTCAACATAGATTCAACTCTCTTAGGTGAACGAACGCACAGCAGAGCAGTTTCAAGGAAACGTTTCTCCTGAGTTTTAGACGAAGTTTCCTGCTGTTTAGTTCGTATGCCGGCATTGGGCTGGAAATACCGGTTTTGGGATTCTGCACAGAAATGGTTTGCAAACCGCTGAATCCACACGTGAGTTTAACTCTGTCAGTTGAATGCACACATTGACAACCATTCAGTTTGATAGCACACTTTTGGTTTTAGAAGCAGATATTTCTCTGTACAGCCTATGGTCCCATTCACTCGGGAATATCCCAACGCAGCTCCTAGAAGATACGTGTTTCTGACTCGCTGAATCTCAACATAGATTCAACTCTCTTAGGTGAACGAACGCACAGCAGAGCAGTTTCAAGGAAACGTTTCTCCTGAGTCTTAAACGAAGTTTTCTGCTGTTTAGTACGGATGCCGGCATTGGGCTTGAAATACCGGTTTTGGGATTCTGCACAGAAAGGGTTTGCAAACCGCTGAATCCACACGTGAGTTTAACTCTGTCAGTTGAATGCACACATTGACAACCATTCAGTTTGATAGCACACTTTTGGTTTTAGAAGCAGATATTTCTCTGTACAGCCTATGGTCCCATTCACTCGGGAATATCCCAACGCAGCTCCTAGAAGATACGTGTTTCTGACTCGCTGAATCTCAACATAGATTCAACTCTCTTAGGTGAACGAACGCACAGCAGAGCAGTTTCAAGGAAACGTTTCTCCTGAGTCTTAGACGAAGTTTCCTGATGTTTAGTACGTATGCCGGCATTGGGCTGGAAATACCGGTTTTGGGATTCTGCACAGAAAGGGTTTGCAAACCGCTGAATCCACACGTGAGTTTAACTCTGTCAGTTGAATGCACACATTGACAACCATTCAGTTAGATAGCTCCGTTTTCGTTTTAGAAGCAGATATTTCTCTGTACAGCCTATGGTCCCATTCACTCGGGAATATCCCAACGCAGCTCCTAGAAGAAACGTGTTTCTGACTCGCTGAATCTCAACATAGATTCAACTCTCTTAGGTGAACGAACGCACAGCAGAGCAGTTTCAAGGAAACGTTTCTCCTGAGTTTTAGACGAAGTTTCCTGCTGTTTAGTACGGATGCCGGCACTGGGCTGGACATACCGGTTTTGGGATTCTGCACAGAAAGGGTTTGTAAACCGCTGAATCCACACGTGAGTTTAACTCTGTCAGTTGAATGCAGACATTGACAACCATTCAGTTTGATAGCACCCTTTTGGTTTTAGAAGCAGATATTTCTCTGTACAGCCTATGGTCCCATTCACTCGGGAATATCCCAACGCAGCTCCTAGAAGAAACGTGTTTCTGACTCGCTGAATCTCAACATAGATTCAACTCTCTTAGGTGAACGAACGCACAGCAGAGCAGTTTCAAGGAAACGTTTCTCCTGAGTCTTAGAAGAAGTTACCTGCTGTTTAGTACGTATGACGGCATTGGGCTGGAAATACCGGTTTTCGGATTCTGCACAGAAAGGGTTTGCAAACCGCTGAATCCACACGTGAGTTTAACTCTGTCAGTTGAATGCACACATTGACAACCATTCAGTTAGATAGCTCCGTTTTGGTTTTAGAAGCAGATATTTCTCTGTACAGCCTATGGTCCCATTCACTCGGGAATATCCCAACGCAGCTCCTAGAAGAAACGTGTTTCTGACTCGCTGAATCTCAACATAGATTCAACTCTCTTAGGTGAACGAACGCACAGCAGAGCAGTTTCAAGGAAACGTTTCTCCTGAGTCTTAGAAGAAGTTACCTGCTGTTTAGTACGTATGCCGGCATTGGGCTGGAAATACCCGTTTTGGGATTCTGCACAGAAAGGGTTTGCAAACCGCTGAATCCACACATGAGTTTAACTCTGTCAGTTGAATGCACACATTGACAACCATTCAGTTAGATAGCTCCGTTTTGGTTTTAGAAGCAGATATTTCTCTGTACAGCCTATGGTCCCATTCACTCGGGAATATCCCAACGCAGCTCCTAGAAGAAATGTGTTTCTGACTCGCTAAATCTCAAGATAGATTCAACTCTCTTAGGTGAACGAACGCACAGCAGAGCAGTTTCAAGGAAACGTTGCTCCTGAGTCTTAGACGAAGTTTCCTGCTGTTTAGTACGGATGCCGGCATTGGGCTGGAAATACCGGTTTTGGGATTCTGCACAGAAAGGTTTTGCAAACCGCTGAATCCACACGTGAGTTTAACTCTGTCAGTTGAATGCACACATTGACAACCATTCAGTTTGATAGCACCCTTTTGGTTTTAGAAGCAGATATTTCTCTGTACAGCCTATGGTCCCATTCACTCGGGAATATCCCAACGCAGCTCCTAGAAGAAACGTGTTTCTGACTCGCTGAATCTCAACATAGATTCAACTCTCTTAGGTGAACGAACGCACAGCAGAGCAGTTTCAAGGAAACGTTTCTCCTGAGTCATAGACGAAGTTTCCTGCTGTTTAGTACGTATGCCGGCATTGGGCTGGAAATACCGGTTTTGGGATTCTGCACAGAAAGGGTTTGCAAACCGCTGAATCCACACGTGAGTTTAACTCTGTCAGTTGAATGCACACATTAACAACCATTCAGTTAGATAGCTCCGTTTTGGTTTTAGAAGCAGATATTTCTCTGTACAGCCTATGGTCCCATTCACTCGGGAATATCCCAACGCAGCTCCTAGAAGAAACTTGTTTCTGACTCGCTGAATCTCAACATAGATTCAACTCTCTTAGGTGAACGAACGCACAGCAGAGCAGTTTCAAGGAAACGTTTCTCCTGAGTTTTAGACGAAGTTTCCTGCTGTTTAGTACGGATGCCGGAATTGGGCTGGACATACCGGTTTTGGGATTCTGCACAGAAAGGGTTTGCAAACCGCTGAATCCACACGTGAGTTTAACTCAGTCAGTTGAATGCACACATTGACAACCATTCACTTTGATAGCACCCTTTTGGTTTTAGAAGCAGATATTTCTCTGTACAGCCTATGGTCCCATTCACTCGGGAATATCCCAACGCAGCTCCTAGAAGAAACGTGTTTCTGACTCGCTGAATCTCAACATAGATTCAACTCTCTTAGGTGAACGAACGCACAGCAGAGCAGTTTCAAGGAAACGTTTCTCCTGAGTTTTAGACGAAGTTTCCTGCTGTTTAGTTCGTATGCCGGCATTGGGCTGGAAATACCGGTTTTGGGATTCTGCACAGAAATGGTTTGCAAACCGCTGAATCCACACGTGAGTTTAACTCTGTCAGTTGAATGCACACATTGACAACCATTCAGTTTGATAGCACACTTTTGGTTTTAGAAGCAGATATTTCTCTGTACAGCCTATGGTCCCATTCACTCGGGAATATCCCAACGCAGCTCCTAGAAGATACGTGTTTCTGACTCGCTGAATCTCAACATAGATTCAACTCTCTTAGGTGAACGAACGCACAGCAGAGCAGTTTCAAGGAAACGTTTCTCCTGAGTCTTAAACGAAGTTTTCTGCTGTTTAGTACGGATGCCGGCATTGGGCTTGAAATACCGGTTTTGGGATTCTGCACAGAAAGGGTTTGCAAACCGCTGAATCCACACGTGAGTTTAACTCTGTCAGTTGAATGCACACATTGACAACCATTCAGTTTGATAGCACACTTTTGGTTTTAGAAGCAGATATTTCTCTGTACAGCCTATGGTCCCATTCACTCGGGAATATCCCAACGCAGCTCCTAGAAGATACGTGTTTCTGACTCGCTGAATCTCAACATAGATTCAACTCTCTTAGGTGAACGAACGCACAGCAGAGCAGTTTCAAGGAAACGTTTCTCCTGAGTCTTAGACGAAGTTTCCTGATGTTTAGTACGTATGCCGGCATTGGGCTGGAAATACCGGTTTTGGGATTCTGCACAGAAAGGGTTTGCAAACCGCTGAATCCACACGTGAGTTTAACTCTGTCAGTTGAATGCACACATTGACAACCATTCAGTTAGATAGCTCCGTTTTCGTTTTAGAAGCAGATATTTCTCTGTACAGCCTATGGTCCCATTCACTCGGGAATATCCCAACGCAGCTCCTAGAAGAAACGTGTTTCTGACTCGCTGAATCTCAACATAGATTCAACTCTCTTAGGTGAACGAACGCACAGCAGAGCAGTTTCAAGGAAACGTTTCTCCTGAGTTTTAGACGAAGTTTCCTGCTGTTTAGTACGGATGCCGGCACTGGGCTGGACATACCGGTTTTGGGATTCTGCACAGAAAGGGTTTGTAAACCGCTGAATCCACACGTGAGTTTAACTCTGTCAGTTGAATGCAGACATTGACAACCATTCAGTTTGATAGCACCCTTTTGGTTTTAGAAGCAGATATTTCTCTGTACAGCCTATGGTCCCATTCACTCGGGAATATCCCAACGCAGCTCCTAGAAGAAACGTGTTTCTGACTCGCTGAATCTCAACATAGATTCAACTCTCTTAGGTGAACGAACGCACAGCAGAGCAGTTTCAAGGAAACGTTTCTCCTGAGTCTTAGAAGAAGTTACCTGCTGTTTAGTACGTATGACGGCATTGGGCTGGAAATACCGGTTTTCGGATTCTGCACAGAAAGGGTTTGCAAACCGCTGAATCCACACGTGAGTTTAACTCTGTCAGTTGAATGCACACATTGACAACCATTCAGTTAGATAGCTCCGTTTTGGTTTTAGAAGCAGATATTTCTCTGTACAGCCTATGGTCCCATTCACTCGGGAATATCCCAACGCAGCTCCTAGAAGAAACGTGTTTCTGACTCGCTGAATCTCAACATAGATTCAACTCTCTTAGGTGAACGAACGCACAGCAGAGCAGTTTCAAGGAAACGTTTCTCCTGAGTTTTAGACGAAGTTTCCTGCTGTTTAGTACGGATGCCGGAATTGGGCTGGACATACCGGTTTTGGGATAATGCACAGAAAGGGTTTGCAAACCGCTGAATCCACACGTGAGTTTAACTCTGTCAGTTGAATGCACACATTGACAACCATTCACTTTGATAGCACCCTTTTGGTTTTAGAAGCAGATATTTCTCTGTACAGCCTATGGTCCCATTCACTCGGGAATATCCCAACGCAGCTCCTAGAAGAAACGTGTTTCTGACTCGCTGAATCTCAACATAGATTCAACTCTCTTAGGTGAACGAACGCACAGCAGAGCAGTTTCAAGGAAACGTTTCTCCTGAGTTTTAGAAGAAGTTTCCTGCTGTTTAATACGGATGCCGGCATTGGGCTGGATATACCGGTTTTGGGAATCTGCACAGAAAGGGTTTGCAAACCGCTGAATCCACACGTGAGTTTAACTCTGTCAGTTGAATGCACACATTGACAACCATTCAGTTTGATAGCACCCTTTTGGTTTTAGAAGCAGATATTTCTCTGTACAGCCTATGGTCCCATTCACTCGGGAATATCCCAACGCAGCTCCTAGAAGAAACGTGTTTCTCACTCGCTGAATCTCAACATAGATTCAACTCTCTTAGGTGAACGAACGCACAGCAGAGCAGTTTCAAGGAAACGTTTCTCCTGAGTTTTAGACGAAGTTTCCTGCTGTTTAGTACGGATGCCGGCATTGGGCTGGACATACCGGTTTTGGGATTCTGCACAGAAAGGGTTTGCAAACCGCTGAATCCACACGTGAGTTTAACTCTGTCAGTTGAATGCACACATTGACAACCATTCAGTTTGATAGCACCCTTTTGGTTTTAGAAGCAGATATTTCTCTGTACAGCCTATGGTCCCATTCACTCGGGAATATCCCAACGCAGCTCCTAGAAGAAACGTGTTTCTGACTCGCTGAATCTCAACATAGATTCAACTCTCTTAGGTGAACGAACGCACAGCAGAGCAGTTTCAAGGAAACGTTTCTCCTGAGTCTTAGAAGAAGTTACCTGCTGTTTAGTACGTATGCCGGCATTGGGCTGGAAATACCCGTTTTGCGATTCTGCACAGAAAGGGTTTGCAAACCGCTGAATCCACACATGAGTTTAACTCTGTCAGTTGAATGCACACATTGACAACCATTCAGTTAGATAGCTCCGTTTTGGTTTTAGAAGCAGATATTTCTCTGTACAGCCTATGGTCCCATTCACTCGGGAATATCCCAACGCAGCTCCTAGAAGAAATGTGTTTCTGACTCGCTAAATCTCAACATAGATTCAACTCTCTTAGGTGAACGAACGCACAGCAGAGCAGTTTCAAGGAAACGTTGCTCCTGAGTCTTAGACGAAGTTTCCTGCTGTTTAGTACGGATGCCGGCATTGGGCTGGAAATACCGGTTTTGGGATTCTGCACAGAAAGGGTTTGCAAACCGCTGAATCCACACGTGAGTTTAACTCTGTCAGTTGAATGCACACATTGACAACCATTCAGTTTGATAGCACACTTTTGGTTTTAGAAGCAGATATTTCTCTGTACAGCCTATGGTCCCATTCACTCGGGAATATCCCAACGCAGCTCCTAGAAAAAACGTGTTTCTGACTCGCTGAATCTCAACATAGATTCAACTCTCTTAGGTGAACGAACGCACAGCAGAGCAGTTTCAAGGAAACGTTTCTCCTGAGTCTTAGACGAAGTTTCCTGCTGTTTAGTACGTATGCCGGCATTGGGCTGGAAATACCGGTTTTGGGATTCTGCACAGAAAGGGTTTGCAAACCGCTGAATCCACACGTGAGTTTAACTCTGTCAGTTGAATGCACACATTAACAACCATTCAGTTAGATAGCTCCGTTTTGGTTTTAGAAGCAGATATTTCTCTGTACAGCCAATGGTCCCATTCACTCGGGAATATCCCAACGCAGCTCCTAGAAGAAACTTGTTTCTGACTCGCTGAATCTCAACATAGATTCAACTCTCTTAGGTGAACGAACGCACAGCAGAGCAGTTTCAAGGAAACGTTTCTCCTGAGTTTTAGACGAAGTTTCCTGCTGTTTAGTTCGTATGCCGGCATTGGGCTGGAAATACCGGTTTTGGGATTCTGCACAGAAATGGTTTGCAAACCGCTGAATCCACACGTGAGTTTAACTCTGTCAGTTGAATGCACACATTGACAACCATTCAGTTTGATAGCACACTTTTGGTTTTAGAAGCAGATATTTCTCTGTACAGCCTATGGTCCCATTCACTCGGGAATATCCCAACGCAGCTCCTAGAAGATACGTGTTTCTGACTCGCTGAATCTCAACATAGATTCAACTCTCTTAGGTGAACGAACGCACAGCAGAGCAGTTTCAAGTAAACGTTTCTCCTGAGTCTAAGACGAAGTTTCCTGCTGTTTAGTACGTATGCCGGCATTGGGCTGGAAATACCGGTTTTGGGATTCTGCACAGAAAGGGTTTGCAAACCGCTGAATCCACACGTGAGTTTAACTCTGTCAGTTGAATGCACACATTGACAACCATTCAGTTAGATAGCTCCGTTTTGGTTTTAGAAGCAGATATTTCTCTGTACAGCCTATGGTCCCATTCACTCGGGAATATCCCAACGCAGCTCCTAGAAGAAACGTGTTTCTGACTCGCTGAATCTCAACATAGATTCAACTCTCTTAGGTGAACGAACGCACAGCAGAGCAGTTTCAAGGAAACGTTTCTCCTGAGTTTTAGACGAAGTTTCCTGCTGTTTAGTACGGATGCCGGCACTGGGCTGGACATACCGGTTTTGGGATTCTGCACAGAAAGCGTTTGCAAACCGCTGAATCCACACGTGAGTTTAACTCTGTCAGTTGAATGCACACATTGACAACCATTCACTTTGATAGCACCCTTTTGGTTTTAGAAGCAGATATTTCTCTGTACAGCCTATGGTCCCATTCACTCGGGAATATCCCAATGCAGCTCCTAGAAGAAACGTGTTTCTGACTCGCTAAATCTCAACATAGATTCAACTCTCTTAGGTGAACGAACGCACAGCAGAGCAGTTTCAAGGAAACGTTTCTCCTGAGTTTTAGACGAAGTTTCCTGCTGTTTAGTACGGATGCCGGAATTGGGCTGGACATACCGGTTTTGGGATTCTGCACAGAAAGGGTTTGCAAACCGCTGAATCCACACGTGAGTTTAACTCAGTCAGTTGAATGCACACATTGACAACCATTCACTTTGATAGCACCCTTTTGGTTTTAGAAGCAGATATTTCTCTGTACAGCCTATGGTCCCATTCACTCGGGAATATCCCAACGCAGCTCCTAGAAGAAACGTGTTTCTGACTCGCTGAATCTCAACATAGATTCAACTCTCTTAGGTGAACGAACGCACAGCAGAGCAGTTTCAAGGAAACGTTTCTCCTGAGTTTTAGACGAAGTTTCCTGCTTTTTAGTTCGTATGCCGGCATTGGGCTGGAAATACCGGTTTTGGGATTCTGCACAGAAATGGTTTGCAAACCGCTGAATCCACACGTGAGTTTAACTCTGTCAGTTGAATGCACACATTGACAACCATTCAATTTGATAGCACACTTTTGGTTTTAGAAGCAGATATTTCTCTGTACAGCCTATGGTCCCATTCACTCGGGAATATCCCAACGCAGCTCCTAGAAGAAACGTGTTTCTGACTCGCTGAATCTCAACATAGATTCAACTCTCTTAGGTGAACGAACGCACAGCAGAGCAGTTTCAAGGAAACGTTTCTCCTGAGTCTTAGACGAAGTTTCCTGATGTTTAGTACGTATGCCGGCATTGGGCTGGAAATACCGGTTTTGGGATTCTGCACAGAAAGGGTTTGCAAACCGCTGAATCCACACGTGAGTTTAACTCTGTCAGTTGAATGCACACATTGACAACCATTCAGTTAGATAGCTCCGTTTTCGTTTTAGAAGCAGATATTTCTCTGTACAGCCTATGGTCCCATTCACTCGGGAATATCCCAACGCAGCTCCTAGAAGAAACGTGTTTCTGACTCGCTGAATCTCAACATAGATTCAACTCTCTTAGGTGAACGAACGCACAGCAGAGCAGTTTCAAGGAAACGTTTCTCCTGAGTTTTAGACGAAGTTTCCTGCTGTTTAGTACGGATGCCGGCACTGGGCTGGACATACCGGTTTTGGGATTCTGCACAGAAAGGGTTTGTAAACCGCTGAATCCACACGTGAGTTTAACTCTGTCAGTTGAATGCAGACATTGACAACCATTCAGTTTGATAGCACCCTTTTGGTTTTAGAAGCAGATATTTCTCTGTACAGCCTATGGTCCCATTCACTCGGGAATATCCCAACGCAGCTCCTAGAAGAAACGTGTTTCTGACTCGCTGAATCTCAACATAGATTCAACTCTCTTAGGTGAACGAACGCACAGCAGAGCAGTTTCAAGGAAACGTTTCTCCTGAGTCTTAGAAGAAGTTACCTGCTGTTTAGTACGTATGACGGCATTGGGCTGGAAATACCGGTTTTCGGATTCTGCACAGAAAGGGTTTGCAAACCGCTGAATCCACACGTGAGTTTAACTCTGTCAGTTGAATGCACACATTGACAACCATTCAGTTAGATAGCTCCGTTTTGGTTTTAGAAGCAGATATTTCTCTGTACAGCCTATGGTCCCATTCACTCGGGAATATCCCAACGCAGCTCCTAGAAGAAACGTGTTTCTGACTCGCTAAATCTCAACATAGATTCAACTCTCTTAGGTGAACGAACGCACAGCAGAGCAGTTTCAAGGAAACGTTTCTCCTGAGTTTTAGACGAAGTTTCCTGCTGTTTAGTACGGATGCCGGAATTGGGCTGGACATACCGGTTTTGGGATAATGCACAGAAAGGGTTTGCAAACCGCTGAATCCACACGTGAGTTTAACTCTGTCAGTTGAATGCACACATTGACAACCATTCACTTTGATAGCACCCTTTTGGTTTTAGAAGCAGATATTTCTCTGTACAGCCTATGGTCCCATTCACTCGGGAATATCCCAACGCAGCTCCTAGAAGAAACGTGTTTCTGACTCGCTGAATCTCAACATAGATTCAACTCTCTTAGGTGAACGAACGCACAGCAGAGCAGTTTCAAGGAAACGTTTCTCCTGAGTTTTAGAAGAAGTTTCCTGCTGTTTAATACGGATGCCGGCATTGGGCTGGATATACCGGTTTTGGGAATCTGCACAGAAAGGGTTTGCAAACCGCTGAATCCACACGTGAGTTTAACTCTGTCAGTTGAATGCACACATTGACAACCATTCAGTTTGATAGCACCCTTTTGGTTTTAGAAGCAGATATTTCTCTGTACAGCCTATGGTCCCATTCACTCGGGAATATCCCAACGCAGCTCCTAGAAGAAACGTGTTTCTCACTCGCTGAATCTCAACATAGATTCAACTCTCTTAGGTGAACGAACGCACAGCAGAGCAGTTTCAAGGAAACGTTTCTCCTGAGTTTTAGACGAAGTTTCCTGCTGTTTAGTACGGATGCCGGCATTGGGCTGGACATACCGGTTTTGGGATTCTGCACAGAAAGGGTTTGCAAACCGCTGAATCCACACGTGAGTTTAACTCTGTCAGTTGAATGCACACATTGACAACCATTCAGTTTGATAGCACCCTTTTGGTTTTAGAAGCAGATATTTCTCTGTACAGCCTATGGTCCCATTCACTCGGGAATATCCCAACGCAGCTCCTAGAAGAAACGTGTTTCTGACTCGCTGAATCTCAACATAGATTCAACTCTCTTAGGTGAACGAACGCACAGCAGAGCAGTTTCAAGGAAACGTTTCTCCTGAGTCTTAGAAGAAGTTACCTGCTGTTTAGTACGTATGCCGGCATTGGGCTGGAAATACCCGTTTTGGGATTCTGCACAGAAAGGGTTTGCAAACCGCTGAATCCACACATGAGTTTAACTCTGTCAGTTGAATGCACACATTGACAACCATTCAGTTAGATAGCTCCGTTTTGGTTTTAGAAGCAGATATTTCTCTGTACAGCCTATGGTCCCATTCACTCGGGAATATCCCAACGCAGCTCCTAGAAGAAATGTGTTTCTGACTCGCTAAATCTCAACATAGATTCAACTCTCTTAGGTGAACGAACGCACAGCAGAGCAGTTTCAAGGAAACGTTGCTCCTGAGTCTTAGACGAAGTTTCCTGCTGTTTAGTACGGATGCCGGCATTGGGCTGGAAATACCGGTTTTGGGATTCTGCACAGAAAGGGTTTGCAAACCGCTGAATCCACACGTGAGTTTAACTCTGTCAGTTGAATGCACACATTGACAACCATTCAGTTTGATAGCACACTTTTGGTTTTAGAAGCAGATATTTCTCTGTACAGCCTATGGTCCCATTCACTCGGGAATATCCCAACGCAGCTCCTAGAAAAAACGTGTTTCTGACTCGCTGAATCTCAACATAGATTCAACTCTCTTAGGTGAACGAACGCACAGCAGAGCAGTTTCAAGGAAACGTTTCTCCTGAGTCTTAGACGAAGTTTCCTGCTGTTTAGTACGTATGCCGGCATTGGGCTGGAAATACCGGTTTTGGGATTCTGCACAGAAAGGGTTTGCAAACCGCTGAATCCACACGTGAGTTTAACTCTGTCAGTTGAATGCACACATTAACAACCATTCAGTTAGATAGCTCCGTTTTGGTTTTAGAAGCAGATATTTCTCTGTACAGCCAATGGTCCCATTCACTCGGGAATATCCCAACGCAGCTCCTAGAAGAAACTTGTTTCTGACTCGCTGAATCTCAACATAGATTCAACTCTCTTAGGTGAACGAACGCACAGCAGAGCAGTTTCAAGGAAACGTTTCTCCTGAGTTTTAGACGAAGTTTCCTGCTGTTTAGTTCGTATGCCGGCATTGGGCTGGAAATACCGGTTTTGGGATTCTGCACAGAAATGGTTTGCAAACCGCTGAATCCACACGTGAGTTTAACTCTGTCAGTTGAATGCACACATTGACAACCATTCAGTTTGATAGCACACTTTTGGTTTTAGAAGCAGATATTTCTCTGTACAGCCTATGGTCCCATTCACTCGGGAATATCCCAACGCAGCTCCTAGAAGATACGTGTTTCTGACTCGCTGAATCTCAACATAGATTCAACTCTCTTAGGTGAACGAACGCACAGCAGAGCAGTTTCAAGTAAACGTTTCTCCTGAGTCTAAGACGAAGTTTCCTGCTGTTTAGTACGTATGCCGGCATTGGGCTGGAAATACCGGTTTTGGGATTCTGCACAGAAAGGGTTTGCAAACCGCTGAATCCACACGTGAGTTTAACTCTGTCAGTTGAATGCACACATTGACAACCATTCAGTTAGATAGCTCCGTTTTGGTTTTAGAAGCAGATATTTCTCTGTACAGCCTATGGTCCCATTCACTCGGGAATATCCCAACGCAGCTCCTAGAAGAAACGTGTTTCTGACTCGCTGAATCTCAACATAGATTCAACTCTCTTAGGTGAACGAACGCACAGCAGAGCAGTTTCAAGGAAACGTTTCTCCTGAGTTTTAGACGAAGTTTCCTGCTGTTTAGTACGGATGCCGGCACTGGGCTGGACATACCGGTTTTGGGATTCTGCACAGAAAGCGTTTGCAAACCGCTGAATCCACACGTGAGTTTAACTCTGTCAGTTGAATGCACACATTGACAACCATTCACTTTGATAGCACCCTTTTGGTTTTAGAAGCAGATATTTCTCTGTACAGCCTATGGTCCCATTCACTCGGGAATATCCCAATGCAGCTCCTAGAAGAAACGTGTTTCTGACTCGCTAAATCTCAACATAGATTCAACTCTCTTAGGTGAACGAACGCACAGCAGAGCAGTTTCAAGGAAACGTTTCTCCTGAGTTTTAGACGAAGTTTCCTGCTGTTTAGTACGGATACCGGAATTGGGCTGGACATACCGGTTTTGGGATTCTGCACAGAAAGGGTTTGCAAACCGCTGAATCCACACGTGAGTTTAACTCAGTCAGTTGAATGCACACATTGACAACCATTCACTTTGATAGCACCCTTTTGGTTTTAGAAGCAGATATTTCTCTGTACAGCCTATGGTCCCATTCACTCGGGAATATCCCAACGCAGCTCCTAGAAGAAACGTGTTTCTGACTCGCTGAATCTCAACATAGATTCAACTCTCTTAGGTGAACGAACGCACAGCAGAGCAGTTTCAAGGAAACGTTTCTCCTGAGTTTTAGACGAAGTTTCCTGCTTTTTAGTTCGTATGCCGGCATTGGGCTGGAAATACCGGTTTTGGGATTCTGCACAGAAATGGTTTGCAAACCGCTGAATCCACACGTGAGTTTAACTCTGTCAGTTGAATGCACACATTGACAACCATTCAGTTTGATAGCACACTTTTGGTTTTAGAAACAGATATTTCTCTGTACAGCCTATGGTCCCATTCACTCGGGAATATCCCAACGCAGCTCCTAGAAGATACGTGTTTCTGACTCGCTGAATCTCAACATAGATTCAACTCTCTTAGGTGAACGAACGCACAGCAGAGCAGTTTCAAGGAAACGTTTCTCCTGAGTCTTAGACGAAGTTTTCTGCTGTTTAGTACGGATTCCGGCATTGGGCTGGAAATACCGGTTTTGGGATTCTGCACAGAAAGGGTTTGCAAACCGCTGAATCCACACGTGAGTTTAACTCTGTCAGTTGAATGCACACATTGACAACCATTCAGTTTGATAGCACCCTTTTGGTTTTAGAAGCAGATATTTCTCTGTACAGCCTATGGTCCCATTCACTCGGGAATATCCCAACGCAGCTCCTAGAAGAAACGTGTTTCTGACTCGCTGAATCTCAACATAGATTCAACTCTCTTAGGTGAACGAACGCACAGCAGAGCAGTTTCAAGGAAACGTTTCTCCTGAGTCTTAGACGAAGTTTCCTGCTGTTTAGTACGTATGCCGGCATTGGGCTGGAAATACCGGTTTTGGGATTCTGCACAGAAAGGGTTTGCAAACCGCTGAATCCACACGTGAGTTTAACTCTGTCAGTTGAATGCACACATTGACAACCATTCAGTTAGATAGCTCCGTTTTCGTTTTAGAAGCAGATATTTCTCTGTACAGCCTATGGTCCCATTCACTCGGGAATATCCCAACGCAGCTCCTAGAAGATACGTGTTTCTGACTCGCTGAATCTCAACATAGATTCAACTCTCTTAGGTGAACGAACGCACAGCAGAGCAGTTTCAAGGAAACGTTTCTCCTGAGTTTTAGACGAAGTTTCCTGCTGTTTAGTACGGATGCCGGCACTGGGCTGGACATACCGGTTTTGGGATTCTGCACAGAAAGGGTTTGCAAACCGCTGAATCCACACGTGAGTTTAACTCTGTCAGTTGAATGCACACATTGACAACCATTCACTTTGATAGCACCCTTTTGGTTTTAGAAGCAGATATTTCTCTGTACAGCCTATGGTCCCATTCACTCGGGAATATCCCAACGCAGCTCCTAGAAGAAACGTGTTTCTGACTCGCTGAATCTCAACATAGATTCAACTCTCTTAGGTGAACGAACGCACAGCAGAGCAGTTTCAAGGAAACGTTTCTCCTGAGTTTTAGACGAAGTTTCCTGCTGTTTAGTACGGATTCCGGCATTGGGCTGGAAATACCGGTTTTGGGATTCTGCACAGAAAGGGTTTGCAAACCGCTGAATCCACACGTGAGTTTAACTCTGTCAGTTGAATGCACACATTGACAACCATTCAGTTTGATAGCACCCTTTTGGTTTTAGAAGCAGATATTTCTCTGTACAGCCTATGGTCCCATTCACTCGGGAATATCCCAACGCAGCTCCTAGAAGAAACGTGTTTCTGACTCGCTGAATCTCAACATAGATTCAACTCTCTTAGGTGAAGGAACGCACAGCAGAGCAGTTTCAAGGAAACGTTTCTCCTGAGTCTTAGAAGAAGTTACCTGCTGTTTAGTACGTATGCCGGCATTGGGCTGGAAATACCGGTTTTCAGATTCTGCACAGAAAGGGTTTGCAAACCGCTGAATCCACACGTGAGTTTAACTCTGTCAGTTGAATGCACACATTGACAACCATTCAGTTAGATAGATCCGTTTTGGTTTTAGAAGCAGATATTTCTCTGTACAGCCTATGGTCCCATTCACTCGGGAATATCCCAACGCAGCTCCTTGAAGAAACGTGTTTCTGACTCGCTAAATCTCAACATAGATTCAACTCTCTTAGGTGAACGAACGCACAGCAGAGCAGTTTCAAGGAAACGTTTCTCCTGAGTTTTAGACGAAGTTTCCTGCTGTTTAGTACGGATGCCGGCATTGGGCTGGACATACCGGTTTTGGGATTCTGCACAGAAAGGGTTTCCAAACCGCTGAATCCACACGTGAGTTTAACTCTGTCAGTTGAATGCACACATTGACAACCATTCACTTTGATAGCACCCTTTTGGTTTTAGAAGCAGATATTTCTCTGTGCAGCCTATGGTCCCATTCACTCGGGAATATCCCAACGCAGCTCCTAGAAGAAACGTGTTTCTGACTCGCTGAATCTCAACATAGATTCAACTCTCTTAGGTGAACGAACGCACAGCAGAGCAGTTTCAAGGAATCGTTTCTCCTGAGTCTTAGAAGAAGTTACCTGCTGTTTAGTACGTATGCCGGCATTGGGCTGGAAATACCGGTTTTCGGATTCTGCACAGAAAGGGTTTGCAAACCGCTGAATCCACACGTGAGTTTAACTCTGTCAGTTGAATGCACACATTGACAACCATTCAGTTAGATAGCTCCGTTTTGGTTTTAGAAGCAGATATTTCTCTGTACAGCCTATGGTCCCATTCACGCGGGAATATCCCAACGCAGCTCCTAGAAGAAACGTGTTTCTGACTCGCTAAATCTCAACATAGATTCAACTCTATTAGGTGAACGAACGCACAGCAGAGCAGTTTCAAGGAAACGTTTCTCCTGAGTTTTAGACGAAGTTTCCTGCTGTTTAGTACGGACGCCGGAATTGGGCTGGACATACCGGTTTTGGGATTCTGCACAGAAAGGGTTTGCAAACCGCTGAATCCACACGTGAGTTTAACTCTGTCAGTTGAATGCACACATTGACAACCATTCACTTTGATAGCACCCTTTTGGTTTTAGAAGCAGATATTTCTCTGTGCAGCCTATGGTCCCATTCACTCGGGAATATCCCAACGCAGCTCCTAGAAGAAACGTGTTTCTGACTCGCTGAATCTCAACATAGATTCAACTCTCTTAGGTGAACGAACGCACAGCAGAGCAGTTTCAAGGAAACGTTTCTCCTGAGTTTTAGACGAAGTTTCCTGCTGTTTAGTACGGATGCCGGAATTGGGCTGGACATACCGGTTTTGGGATTCTGCACAGAAAGGGTTTGCAAACCGCTGAATCCACACGTGAGTTTAACTCTGTCAGTTGAATGCACACATTGACAACCATTCACTTTGATAGCACCCTTTTGGTTTTAGAAGCAGATATTTCTCTGTACAGCCTATGGTCCCATTCACTCGGGAATATCCCAACACAGCTCCTAGAAGAAACGTGTTTCTGACTCGCTGAATCTCAACATAGATTCAACTCTCTTAGGTGAACGAACGCACAGCAGAGCAGTTTCAAGGAAACGTTTCTCCTGAGTTTTAGAAGAAGTTTCCTGCTGTTTAGTACGGATGCCGGCATTGGGCTGGATATACCGGTTTTGGGAATCTGCACAGAAAGGGTTTGCAAACCGCTGAATCCACACGTGAGTTTAACTCTGTCAGTTGAATGCACACATTGACAACCATTCAGTTTGATAGCACCCTTTTGGTTTTAGAAGCAGATATTTCTCTGTACAGCCTATGGTCCCATTCACTCGGGAATATCCCAACGCACCTCCTAGAAGAAACGTGTTTCTCACTCGCTGAATCTCAACATAGATTCAACTCTCGTAGGTGAACGAACGCACAGCAGAGCAGTTTCAAGGAAACGTTTCTCCTGAGTTTTAGACGAAGTTTCCTGCTGTTTAGTACGGATGCCGGCATTGGGCTGGACATACCGGTTTTGGGATTCTGCACAGAAAGTTTTTGCAAACCGCTGAATCCACACGTGAGTTTAACTCTGTCAGTTGAATGCACACATTGACAACCATTCAGTTTGATAGCACACTTTTGGTTTTAGAAGCAGATATTTCTCTGTACAGCCTATTGTCCCATTCACTCGGGAATATCCCAACGCAGCTCCTAGAAGAAACGTGTTTCTGACTCGCTGAATCTCAACATAGATTCAACTCTCTTAGGTGAACGAACGCACAGCAGAGCAGTTTCAAGGAATCGTTTCTCCTGAGTCTTAGAAGAAGTTTCCTGCTGTTTAGTACGTATGCCGGCATTGGGCTGGAAATACCGGTTTTCGGATTCTGCACAGAAAGGGTTTGCAAACCGCTGAATCCACACGTGAGTTTAACTCTGTCAGTTGAATGCACACATTGACAATCATTCAGTTAGATAGCTCCGTTTTGGTTTTAGAAGCAGATATTTCTCTGTACAGCCTATGGTCCCATTCACTCGGGAATATCCCAACGCAGCTCCTAGAAGAAACGTGTTTCTGACTCGCTAAATCTCAACATAGATTCAACTCTCTTAGGTGAACGAACGCACAGCAGAGCAGTTTCAAGGAAACGTTTCTCCTGAGTTTTAGACGAAGTTTCCTGCTGTTTAGTACGGATGCCGGAATTGGGCTGGACATACCGGTTTTGGGATTCTGCACAGAAAGGGTTTGCAAACCGCTGAATCCACACGTGAGTTTAACTCTGTCAGTTGAATGCACACATTGACAACCATTCACTTTGATAGCACCCTTTTGGTTTTAGAAGCAGATATTTCTCTGTGCAGCCTATGGTCCCATTCACTCGGGAATATCCCAACGCAGCTCCTAGAAGACACGTGTTTCTGACTCGCTGAATCTCAACATAGATTCAACTCTCTTAGGTGAACGAACGCACAGCAGAGCAGTTTCAAGGAAACGTTTCTCCTGAGTTTTAGAAGAAGTTTCCTGCTGTTTAGTACGGATGCCGGCATTGGGCTGGATATACCGGTTTTGGGAATCTGCACAGAAATGGTTTGCAAACCGCTGAATCCACACGTGAGTTTAACTCTGTCAGTTAAATGCACACATTGACAACCATTCAGTTTGATAGCACCCTTTTGGTTTTAGAAGCAGATATTTCTCTGTACAGCCTATGGTCCCATTCACTCGGGAATATCCCAACGCAGCTCCTAGAAGAAACGTGTTTCTCACTCGCTGAATCTCAACATAGATTCACCTCTCTTAGGTGAACGAACGCACAGCAGAGCAGTTTCAAGGAAACGTTTCTCCTGAGTCTTAGACGAAGTTTCCTGCTGTTTAGTACGTATGCCGGCATTGGGCTGGAAATACCGGTTTTGGGATTCTGCACAGAAAGGGTTTGCAAACCGCTGAATCCACACGTGAGTTTAACTCTGTCAGTTGAATGCACACATTGACAACCATTCAGTTTGATAGCTCCGTTTTCGTTTTAGAAGCAGATATTTCTCTGTACAGCCTATGGTCCCATTCACTCGGGAATATCCCAACGCAGCTCCTAGAAGAAACGTGTTTCTGACTCGCTGAATCTCAACATAGATTCAACTCTCTTAGGTGAAGGAACGCACAGCAGAGCAGTTTCAAGGAAACGTTTCTCCTGAGTTTTAGACGAAGTTTCCTGCTGTTTAGTACGGATGCCGGCACTGGCCTGGACATACCGGTTTTGGGATTCTGCACAGAAAGGGTTTGCAAACCGCTGAATCCACACGTGAGTTTAACTCTGTCAGTTGAATGCACACATTGACAACCATTCACTTTGATAGCACCCTTTTGGTTTTAGAAGCAGATATTTCTCTGTACAGCCTATGGTCCCATTCACTCGGGAATATCCCAACGCAGCTCCTAGAAGAAACGTGTTTCTGACTCGCTGAATCTCAACATAGATTCAACTCTCTTAGGTGAACGAACGCACAGCAGAGCAGTTTCAAGGAAACGTTTCTCCTGAGTTTTAGACGAAGTTTCCTGCTGTTTAGTACGGATGCCGGCATTGGGCTGGAAATACCGGTTTTGGGATTCTGCACAGAAAGGGTTTGCAAACCGCTGAATCCACACGTGAGTTTAACTCTGTCAGTTGAATGCACACATTGACAACCATTCAGTTTGATAGCACCCTTTTGGTTTTAGAAGCAGATATTTCTCTGTACAGCCTATGGTCCCATTCACTCGGGAATATCCCAACGCAGCTCCTAGAAGAAACGTGTTTCTGACTCGCTGAATCTCAACATAGATTCAACTCTCTTAGGTGAAGGAACGCACAGCAGAGCAGTTTCAAGGAAACGTTTCTCCTGAGTCTTAGAAGAAGTTACCTGCTGTTTAGTACGTATGCCGGCATTGGGCTGGAAATACCGGTTTTCAGATTCTGCACAGAAAGGGTTTGCAAACCGCTGAATCCACACGTGAGTTTAACTCTGTCAGTTGAATGCACACATTGACAACCATTCAGTTAGATAGATCCGTTTTGGTTTTAGAAGCAGATATTTCTCTGTACAGTCTATGGTCCCATTCACTCGGGAATATCCCAACGCAGCTCCTAGAAAAAACGTGTTTCTGACTCGCTAAATCTCAACATAGATTCAACTCTCTTAGGTGAACGAACGCACAGCAGAGCAGTTTCAAGGAAACGTTTCTCCTGAGTTTTAGACGAAGTTTCCTGCTGTTTAGTACGGATGCCGGCATTGGGCTGGACATACCGGTTTTGGGATTCTGCACAGAAAGGGTTTCCAAACCGCTGAATCCACACGTGAGTTTAACTCTGTCAGTTGAATGCACACATTGACAACCATTCAGTTTGATAGCACACTTTTGGTTTTAGAAGCAGATATTTCTCTGTACAGCCTATGGTCCCATTCACTCGGGAATATCCCAACGCAGCTCCTAGAAGAAACGTGTTTCTGACTCGCTGAATCTCAACATAGATTCAACTCTCTTAGGTGAACGAACGCACAGCAGAGCAGTTTCAAGGAATCGTTTCTCCTGAGTCTTAGAAGAAGTTACCTGCTGTTTAGTACGTATGCCGGCATTGGGCTGGAAATACCGGTTTTCGGATTCTGCACAGAAAGGGTTTGCAAACCGCAGAATCCACACGTGAGTTTAACTCTGTCAGTTGAATGCACACATTGACAACCATTCAGTTAGATAGCTCCGTTTTGGTTTTAGAAGCAGATATTTCTCTGTACAGCCTATGGTCCCATTCACTCGGGAATATCCCAACGCAGCTCCTAGAAGAAACGTGTTTCTGACTCGCTAAATCTCAACATAGATTCAACTCTCTTAGGTGAACGAACGCACAGCAGAGCAGTTTCAAGGAAACGTTTCTCCTGAGTTTTAGACGAAGTTTCCTGCTGTTTAGTACGGATGCCGGAATTGGGCTGGACATACCGGTTTTGGTATTCTGCACAGAAAGGGTTTGCAAACCGCTGAATCCACACGTGAGTTTAACTCTGTCAGTTGAATGCACACATTGACAACCATTCACTTTGATAGCACCCTTTTGGTTTTAGAAGCAGATATTTCTCTGTACAGCCTATGGTCCCATTCACTCGGGAATATCCCAACGCAGCTCCTAGAAGAAACGTGTTTCTGACTCGCTGAATCTCAACATAGATTCAACTCTCTTAGGTGAACGAACGCACAGCAGAGCAGTTTCAAGGAAACGTTTCTCCTGAGTTTTAGAAGAAGTTTCCTGCTGTTTAGTACGGATGCCGGCATTGGGCTGGATATACCGGTTTTGGGATTCTGCACAGAAAGGGTTTGCAAACCGCTGAATCCACACGTGAGTTTAACTCTGTCAGTTGAATGCACACATTGACAACCATTCAGTTTGATAGCACCCTTTTGGTTTTAGAAGCAGATATTTCTCTGTACAGCCTATGGTCCCATTCACTCGGGAATATCCCAACGCAGCTCCTAGAAGAAACGTGTTTCTCACTCGCTGAATCTCAACATAGATTCAACTCTCGTAGGTGAACGAACGCACAGCAGAGCAGTTTCAAGGAAACGTTTCTCCTGAGTTTTAGACGAAGTTTCCTGCTGTTTAGTACGGATGCCGGCATTGGGCTGGACATACCGGTTTTGGGATTCTGCACAGAAAGGGTTTGCAAACCGCTGAATCCACACGTGAGTTTAACTCTGTCAGTTGAATGCACACATTGACAACCATTCAGTTTGATAGCACACTTTTGGTTTTAGAAGCAGATATTTCTCTGTACAGCCTATGGTCCCATTCACTCGGGAATATCCCAACGCAGCTCCTAGAAGAAACGTGTTTCTGACTCGCTGAATCTCAACATAGATTCAACTCTCTTAGGTGAACGAACGCACAGCAGAGCAGTTTCAAGGAATCGTTTCTCCTGAGTCTTAGAAGAAGTTACCTGCTGTTTAGTACGTATGCCGGCATTGGGCTGGAAATACCGGTTTTCGGATTCTGCACAGAAAGGGTTTGCAAACCGCTGAATCCACACGTGAGTTTAACTCTGTCAGTTGAATGCACACATTGACAACCATTCACTTTGATAGCACCCTTTTGGTTTTAGAAGCAGATATTTCTCTGTACAGCCTATGGTCCCATTCACTCGGGAATATCCCAACGCAGCTCCTAGAAGAAACGTGTTTCTGACTCGCTGAATCTCAACATAGATTCAACTCTCTTAGGTGAACGAACGCACAGCAGAGCAGTTTCAAGGAAACGTTTCTCCTGAGTTTTAGAAGAAGTTTCCTGCTGTTTAGTACGGATGCCGGCATTGGGCTGGATATACCGGTTTTGGGAATCTGCACAGAAAGGGTTTGCAAACCGCTGAATCCACACGTGAGTTTAACTCTGTCAGTTGAATGCACACATTGACAACCATTCAGTTTGATAGCACCCTTTTGGTTTTAGAAGCAGATATTTCTCTGTACAGCCTATGGTCCCATTCACTCGGGAATATCCCAACGGAGCTCCTAGAAGAAACGTGTTTCTCACTCGCTGAATCTCAACATAGATTCAACTCTCGTAGGTGAACGAACGCACAGCAGAGCAGTTTCAAGGAAACGTTTCTCCTGAGTTTTAGACGAAGTTTCCTGCTGTTTAGTACGGATGCTGGCATTGGGCTGGACATACCGGTTTTGGGATTCTGCAGAGAAAGGGTTTGCAAACCGCTGAATCCACACGTGAGTTTAACTCTGTCAGTTGAATGCACACATTGACAACCATTCAGTTTGATAGCACACTTTTGGTTTTAGAAGCAGATATTTCTCTGTACAGCCTATGGTCCCATTCACTCGGGAATATCCCAACGCAGCTCCTAGAAGAAACGTGTTTCTGACTCGCTGAATCTCAACATAGATTCAACTCTCTTAGGTGAACGAACGCACAGCAGAGCAGTTTCAAGGAATCGTTTCTCCTGAGTCTTAGAAGAAGTTACCTGCTTTTTAGTACGTATGCCGGCATTGGGCTGGAAATACCGGTTTTCGGATTCTGCACAGAAAGGGTTTGCAAACCGCTGAATCCACACGTGAGTTTAACTCTGTCAGTTGAATGCACACATTGACAACCATTCAGTTAGATAGCTCCGTTTTGGTTTTAGAAGCAGATATTTCTCTGTACAGCCTATGGTCCCATTCACTCGGGAATATCCCAACGCAGCTCCTAGAAGAAACGTGTTTCTGACTCGCTAAATCTCAACATAGATTCAACTCTCTTAGGTGAACGAACGCACAGCAGAGCAGTTTCAAGGAAACGTTTCTCCTGAGTTTTAGACGAAGTTTCCTGCTGTTTAGTACGGATGCCGGAATTGGGCTGGACATACCGGTTTTGGGATTCTGCACAGAAAGGGTTTGCAAACCGCTGAATCCACACGTGAGTTTAACTCTGTCAGTTGAATGCACACATTGACAACCATTCACTTTGATAGCACCCTTTTGGTTTTAGAAGCAGATATTTCTCTGTGCAGCCTATGGTCCCATTCACTCGGGAATATCCCAACGCAGCTCCTAGAAGAAACGTGTTTCTGACTCGCTGAATCTCAACATAGATTCAACTCTCTTAGGTGAACGAACGCACAGCAGAGCAGTTTCAAGGAAACGTTTCTCCTGAGTTTTAGACGAAGTTTCCTGCTGTTTAGTACGGATGCCGGAATTGGGCTGGACATACCGGTTTTGGGATTCTGCACAGAAAGGGTTTGCAAACCGCTGAATCCACACGTGAGTTTAACTCTGTCAGTTGAATGCACACATTGACAACCATTCACTTTGATAGCACCCTTTTGGTTTTAGAAGCAGATATTTCTCTGTACAGCCTATGGTCCCATTCACTCGGGAATATCCCAACGCAGCTCCTAGAAGAAACGTGTTTCTGACTCGCTGAATCTCAACATAGATTCAACTCTCTTAGGTGAACGAACGCACAGCAGAGCAGTTTCAAGGAAACGTTTCTCCTGAGTTTTAGAAGAAGTTTCCTGCTGTTTAGTACGGATGCCGGCATTGGGCTGGATATACCGGTTTTGGGAATCTGCACAGAAAGGGTTTGCAAACCGCTGAATCCACACGTGAGTTTAACTCTGTCAGTTGAATGCACACATTGACAACCATTCAGTTTGATAGCACCCTTTTGGTTTTAGAAGCAGATATTTCTCTGTACAGCCTATGGTCCCATTCACTCGGGAATATCCCAACGCAGCTCCTAGAAGAAACGTGTTTCTCACTCGCTGAATCTCAACATAGATTCAACTCTCGTAGGTGAACGAACGCACAGCAGAGCAGTTTCAAGGAAACGTTTCTCCTGAGTTTTAGACGAAGTTTCCTGCTGTTTAGTACGGATGCCGGCATTGGGCTGGACATACCGGTTTTGGGATTCTGCACAGAAAGGGTTTGCAAACCGCTGAATCCACACGTGAGTTTAACTCTGTCAGTTGAATGCACACATTGACAACCATTCAGTTTGATAGCACACTTTTGGTTTTAGAAGCAGATATTTCTCTGTACAGCCTATGGTCCCATTCACTCGGGAATATCCCAACGCAGCTCCTAGAAGAAACGTGTTTCTGACTCGCTGAATCTCAACATAGATTCAACTCTCTTAGGTGAACGAACGCACAGCAGAGCAGTTTCAAGGAATCGTTTCTCCTGAGTCTTAGAAGAAGTTACCTGCTGTTTAGTACGTATGCCGGCATTGGGCTGGAAATACCGGTTTTCGGATTCTGCACAGAAAGGGTTTGCAAACCGCTGAATCCACACGTGAGTTTAACTCTGTCAGTTGAATGCACACATTGACAACCATTTAGTTAGATAGCTCCGTTTTGGTTTTAGAAGCAGATATTTCTCTGTACAGCCTATGGTCCCATTCACTCGGGAATATCCCAACGCAGCTCCTAGAAGAAACGTGTTTCTGACTCGCTAAATCTCAACATAGATTCAACTCTCTTAGGTGAACGAACGCACAGCAGAGCAGTTTCAAGGAAACGTTTCTCCTGAGTTTTAGACGAAGTTTCCTGCTGTTTAATACGGATGCCGGAATTGGGCTGGACATACCGGTTTTGGGATTCTGCACAGAAAGGGTTTGCAAACCGCTGAATCCACACGTGAGTTTAACTCTGTCAGTTGAATGCACACATTGACAACCATTCACTTTGATAGCACCCTTTTGGTTTTAGAAGCAGATATTTCTCTGTGCAGCCTATGGTCCCATTCACTCGGGAATATCCCAACGCAGCTCCTAGAAGAAACGTGTTTCTGACTCGCTGAATCTCAACATAGATTCAACTCTCTTAGGTGAACGAACGCACAGCAGAGCAGTTTCAAGGAAACGTTTCTCCTGAGTTTTAGAAGAAGTTTCCTGCTGTTTAGTACGGATGCCGGCATTGGGCTGGATATACCGGTTTTGGGAATCTGCACAGAAAGGGTTTGCAAACCGCTGAATCCACACGTGAGTTTAACTCTGTCAGTTGAATGCACACATTGACAACCATTCAGTTTGATAGCACCCTTTTGGTTTTAGAAGCAGATATTTCTCTGTACATCCTATGGTCCCATTCACTCGGGAATATCCCAACGCAGCTCCTAGAAGAAACGTGTTTCTCACTCGCTGAATCTCAACATAGATTCAACTCTCTTAGGTGAACGAACGCACAGCAGAGCAGTTTCAAGGAAACGTTTCTCCTGAGTTTTAGACGAAGTTTCCTGCTGTTTAGTACGGATGCCGGCATTGGGCTGGACATACCGGTTTTGGGATTCTGCACAGAAAGGGTTTGCAAACCGCTGAATCCACACGTGAGTTTAACTCTGTCAGTTGAATGCACACATTGACAACCATTCAGTTTGATAGCACCCTTTTGGTTTTAGAAGCAGATATTACTCTGTACAGCCTATGGTCCCATTCACTCGGGAATATCCCAACGCAGCTCCTAGAAGAAACGTGTTTCTGACTCGCTGAATCTCAACATAGATTCAACTCTCTTAGGTGAACGAACGCACAGCAGAGCAGTTTCAAGGAAACGTTTCTCCTGAGTCTTAGAAGAAGTTACCTGCTGTTTAGTACGGATGCCGGCATTGGGCTGGACATACCGGTTTTGGAATTCTGCACAGAAAGGGTTTGCAAACCGCTGAATCCACACGTGAGTTTAACTCTGTCAGTTGAATGCACACATTGACAACCATTCAGTTAGATAGCTCCGTTTTAGTTTTAGAAGCAGATATTTCTCTGTACAGACTATGGTCCCATTCACTCGGGAATATCCCAACGCAGCTCCTAGAAGAAACGTGTTTCTGACTCGCTAAATCTCAACATAGATTCAACTCTCTTAGGTGAACGAACGCACAGCAGAGCAGTTTCAAGGAAACGTTTCTCCTGAGTTTTAGACGAAGTTTCCTGCTGTTTAGTACGGATGCCGGAATTGGGCTGGACATACCGGTTTTGGTATTCTGCACAGAAAGGGTTTGCAAACCGCTGAATCCACACGTGAGTTTAACTCTGTCAGTTGAATGCACACATTGACAACCATTCACTTTGATAGCACCCTTTTGGTTTTAGAAGCAGATATTTCTCTGTACAGCCTATGGTCCCATTCACTCGGGAATATCCCAACGCAGCTCCTAGAAGAAACGTGTTTCTGACTCGCTGAATCTCAACATAGATTCAACTCTCTTAGGTGAACGAACGCACAGCAGAGCAGTTTCAAGGAAACGTTTCTCCTGAGTTTTAGAAGAAGTTTCCTGCTGTTTAGTACGGATGGCGGCATTGGGCTGGATATACCGGTTTTGGGAATCTGCACAGAAAGGGTTTGCAAACCGCTGAATCCACACGTGAGTTTAACTCTGTCAGTTGAATGCACACATTGACAACCATTCAGTTTGATAGCACACTTTTGGTTTTAGAAGCAGATATTTCTCTGTACAGCCTATGGTCCCATTCACTCGGGAATATCCCAACGCAGCTCCTAGAAGAAACGTGTTTCTCACTCGCTGAATCTCAACATAGATTCAACTCTCTTAGGTGAACGAACGCACAGCAGAGCAGTTTCAAGGAAACGTTTCTCCTGAGTTTTAGACGAAGTTTCCTGCTGTTTAGTACGGATGCCGGAATTGGGCTGGACATACCGGTTTTGGTATTCTGCACAGAAAGGGTTTGCAAACCGCTGAATCCACACGTGAGTTTAACTCTGTCAGTTGAATGCACACATTGACAACCATTCACTTTGATAGCACCCTTTTGGTTTTAGAAGCAGATATTTCTCTGTACAGCCTATGGTCCCATTCACTCGGGAATATCCCAACGCAGCTCCTAGAAGAAACGTGTTTCTGACTCGCTGAATCTCAACATAGATTCAACTCTCTTAGGTGAACGAACGCACAGCAGAGCAGTTTCAAGGAAACGTTTCTCCTGAGTTTTAGAAGAAGTTTCCTGCTGTTTAGTACGGATGCCGGCATTGGGCTGGATATACCGGTTTTGGGAATCTGCACAGAAAGGGTTTGCAAACCGCTGAATCCACACGTGAGTTTAACTCTGTCAGTTGAATGCACACATTGACAACCATTCAGTTAGATAGCTCCGTTTTGGTTTTAGAAGCAGATATTTCTCTGTACAGCCTATGGTCCCATTCACTCGGGAATATCCCAACGCAGCTCCTAGAAGAAACGTGTTTCTCACTCGCTGAATCTCAACATAGATTCAACTCTCTTAGGTGAACGAACGCACAGCAGAGCAGTTTCAAGGAAACGTTTCTCCTGAGTTTTAGACGAAGTTTCCTGCTGTTTAGTACGGATGCCGGCATTGGGCTGGACATACCGGTTTTGGTATTCTGCACAGAAAGGGTTTGCAAACCGCTGAATCCACACGTGAGTTTAACTCTGTCAGTTGAATGCACACATTGACAACCATTCAGTTTGATAGCACCCTTTTGGTTTTAGAAGCAGATATTTCTCTGTACAGCCTATGGTCCCATTCACTCGGGAATATCCCAACGCAGCTCCTAGAAGAAACGTGTTTCTGACTCGCTGAATCTCAACATAGATTCAACTCTCTTAGGTGAACGAACGCACAGCAGAGCAGTTTCAAGGAAACGTTTCTCCTGAGTCTTAGACGAAGTTTCCTGCTCTTTAGTACGTATGCCGGCATTGGGCTGGAAATACCGGTTTTGGGATTCTGCACAGAAAGGGTTTGCAAACCGCTGAATCCACACGTCAGTTTAACTCTGTCAGTTGAATGCACACATTGACAACCATTCAATTAGATAGCTCCGTTTTGGTTTTAGAAGCAGATATTTCTCTGTACAGCCTATGGTCCCATTCACTCGGGAATATCCCAACGCAGCTCCTAGAAGAAACGTGTTTCTGACTCGCTGAATCTCAACATAGATTCAACTCTCTTAGGTGAACGAACGCACAGCAGAGCAGTTTCAAGGAAACGTTTCTCCTGAGTCTTAGACGAAGTTTCCTGCTGTTTAGTACGGATGCCGGCATTGGGCTGGAAATACCGGTTTTGGGATTCTGCACAGAAAGGTTTTGCAAACCGCTGAATCCACACGTGAGTTTAACTCTGTCAGTTGAATGCACACATTGACAACCATTCAGTTTGATAGCACACTTTTGGTTTTAGAAGCAGATATTTCTCTGTACAGCCTATGGTCCCATTCACTCGGGAATATCCCACCGCAGCTCCTAGAAGAAACGTGTTTCTGACTCGCTGAATCTCAACATAGATTCAACTCACTTAGGTGAACGAACGCACAGCAGAGCAGTTTCAAGGAAACGTTTCTCCTGAGTCTTAGACGAAGTTTCCTGCTGTTTAGCACGGATGCCGGCATTGGGCTGGAAATACCGGTTTTGGGATTCTGCACAGAAAGGGTTTGCAAACCGCTGAATCCACACGTGAGTTTAACTCTGTCAGTTGAATGCACACATTGACAACCATTCAGTTTGATAGCACACTTTTGGTTTTAGAAGCAGATATTTCTCTGTACAGCCTATGGTCCCATTCACTCGGGAATATCCCAACGCAGCTCCTAGAAGAAACGTGTTTCTGACTCGCTGAATCTCAACATAGATTCAACTCTCTTAGGTGAACGAACGCACAGCAGAGCAGTTTCAAGGAAACGTTTCTCCTGAGTTTTAGACGAAGTTTCCTGCTGTTTAGTTCGTATGCCGGCATTGGGCTGGAAATACCGGTTTTGGGATTCTGCACAGAAATGGTTTGCAAACCGCTGAATCCACACGTGAGTTTAACTCTGTCAGTTGAATGCACACATTGACAACCATTCAGTTTGATAGCACACTTTTGGTTTTAGAAGCAGATATTTCTCTGTACAGCCTATGGTCCCATTCACTCGGGAATATCCCAACGCAGCTCCTAGAAGAAACGTGTTTCTGACTCGCTGAATCTCAACATAGATTCAACTCTCTTAGGTGAACGAACGCACAGCAGAGCAGTTTCAAGGAAACGTTTCTCCTGAGTCTTAGAAGAAGTTACCTGCTGTTTAGTACGTATGCCGGCATTGGGCTGGAAATACCGGTTTTGGGATTCTGCACAGAAAGGGTTTGCAAACCGCTGAATCCACACGTGAGTTTAACTCTGTCAGTTGAATGCACACATTGACAACCATTCAGTTAGATAGCTCCGTTTTGGTTTTAGAAGCAGATATTTCTCTGTACAGCCTATGGTCCCATTCACTCGGGAATATCCCAACGCAGCTCCTAGAAGAAACGTGTTTCTGACTCGCTGAATCTGAACATAGATTCAACTCTCTTAGGTGAACGAACGCACAGCAGAGCAGTTTCAAGGAAACGTTTCTCCTGAGTTTTAGACGAAGTTTCCTGCTGTTTAGTACGGATGCCGGCACTGGGCTGGACATACCGGTTTTGGGATTCTGCACAGAAAGGGTTTGCAAACCGCTGAATCCACACGTGAGTTTAACTCTGTCAGTTGAATGCACACATTGACAACCATTCAGTTTGATAGCTCCGTTTTCGTTTTAGAAGCAGATATTTCTCTGTACAGCCTATGGTCCCATTCACTCGGGAATATCCCAACGCAGCTCCTAGAAGAAACGTGTTTCTGACTCGCTGAATCTCAACATAGATTCAACTCTCTTAGGTGAACGAACGCACAGCAGAGCAGTTTCAAGGAAACGTTTCTCCTGAGTTTTAGACGAAGTTTCCTGCTGTTTAGTACGGATGCCGGCACTGGGCTGGACATACCGGTTTTGGGATTCTGCACAGAAAGGGTTTGCAAACCGCTGAATCCACACGTGAGTTTAACTCTGTCAGTTGAATGCACACATTGACAACCATTCAGTTTGATAGCACCCTTTTGGTTTTAGAAGCAGATATTTCTCTGTACAGCCTATGGTCCCATTCACTCGGGAATATCCCAACGCAGCTCCTAGAAGAAACGTGTTTCTCACTCGCTGAATCTCAACATAGATTCAACTCTCTTAGGTGAACGAACGCACAGCAGAGCAGTTTCAAGGAAACGTTTCTCCTGAGTTTTAGACGAAGTTTCCTGCTGTTTAGTACGGATGCCGGCATTGGGCTGGAAATACCGGTTTTGGGATTCTGCACAGAAAGGGTTTGCAAACCGCTGAATCCACACGTGAGTTTAACTCTGTCAGTTGAATGCACACATTGACAACCATTCACTTTGATAGCACCCTTTTGGTTTTAGAAGCAGATATTTCCCTGTACAGCCTATGGTCCCATTCACTCGGGAATATCCCAACGCAGCTCCTAGAAGAAACGTGTTTCTGACTCGCTGAATCTCAACATAGATTCAACTCTCTTAGGTGAACGAACGCACAGCAGAGCAGTTTCAAGGAAACGTTTCTCCTGAGTCTTAGAAGAAGTTACCTGCTGTTTAGTACGTATGCCGGCATTGGGCTGGAAATACCGGTTTTCGGATTCTGCACAGAAAGGGTTTGCAAACCGCTGAATCCACACGTGAGTTTAACTCTGTCAGTTGAATGCACACATTGACAACCATTCAGTTAGATAGCTCCGTTTTGGTTTTAGAAGCAGATATTTCTCTGTACAGCCTATGGTCCCATTCACTCGGGAATATCCCAACGCAGCTCCTAGAAGAAACGTGTTTCTGACTCGCTAAATCTCAACATAGATTCAACTCTCTTAGGTGAACGAACGCACAGCAGAGCAGTTTCTAGGAAACGTTTCTCCTGAGTTTTAGACGAAGTTTCCTGCTGTTTAGTACGGATGCCGGAATTGGGCTGGACATACCGGTTTTGGGATTCTGCACAGAAAGGGTTTGCAAACCGCTGAATCCACACGTGAGTTTAACTCTGTCAGTTGAATGCACACATTGACAACCATTCACTTTGATAGCACCCTTTTGGTTTTAGAAGCAGATATTTCTCTGTACAGCCTATGGTCCCATTCACTCGGGAATATCCCAACGCAGCTCCTAGAAGAAACGTGTTTCTGACTCGCTGAATCTCAACATAGATTCAACTCTCTTAGGTGAACGAACGCACAGCAGAGCAGTTTCAAGGAAACGTTTCTCCTGAGTTTTAGAAGAAGTTTCCTGCTGTTTAGTACGGATGCCGGCATTGGGCTGGATATACCGGTTTTGGGAATCTGCACAGAAAGGGTTTGCAAACCGCTGAATCCACACGTGAGTTTAACTCTGTCAGTTGAATGCACACATTGACAACCATTCAGTTTGATAGCACCCTTTTGGTTTTAGAAGCAGATATTTCTCTGTACAGCCTATGGTCCCATTCACTCGGGAATATCCCAACGCAGCTCCTAGAAGAAACGTGTTTCTCACTCGCTGAATCTCAACTTAGATTCAACTCTCGTAGGTGAACGAACGCACAGCAGAGCAGTTTCAAGGAAACGTTTCTCCTGAGTTTTAGACGAAGTTTCCTGATGTTTAGTACGGATGCCGGCATTGGGCTGGACATACCGGTTTTGGGATTCTGCACAGAAAGGGTTTGCAAACCGCTGAATCCACACGTGAGTTTAACTCTGTCAGTTGAATGCACACATTGACAACCATTCAGTTTGATAGCACCCTTTTGGTTTTAGAAGCAGATATTTCTCTGTACAGCCTATGGTCCCATTCACTCGGGAATATCCCAACGCAGCTCCTAGAAGAAACGTGTTTCTGACTCGCTGAATCTCAACATAGATTCAACTCTCTTAGGTGAACGAACGCACAGCAGAGCAGTTTCAAGGAATCGTTTCTCCTGAGTCTTAGAAGAAGTTACCTGCTGTTTAGTACGTATGCCGGCATTGGGCTGGAAATACCGGTTTTCGGATTCTGCACAGAAAGGGTTTGCAAACCGCTGAATCCACACGTGAGTTTAACTCTGTCAGTTGAATGCACACATTGACAACCATTCAGTTAGATAGCTCCGTTTTGGTTTTAGAAGCAGATATTTCTCTGTACAGCCTATGGTCCCATTCACTCGGGAATATCCCAACGCAGCTCCTAGAAGAAACGTGTTTCTGACTCGCTAAATCTCAACATAGATTCAACTCTCTTAGGTGAACGAACGCACAGCAGAGCAGTTTCAAGGAAACGTTTCTCCTGAGTTTTAGACGAAGTTTCCTGCTGTTTAGTACGGATGCCGGAATTGGGCTGGAAATACCGGTTTTGGTATTCTGCACAGAAAGGGTTTGCAAACCGCTGAATCCACACGTGAGTTTAACTCTGTCAGTTGAATGCACACATTGACAACCATTCACTTTGATAGCACCCTTTAGGTTTTAGAAGCAGATATTTCTCTGTGCAGCCTATGGTCCCATTCACTCGGGAATATCCCAACGCAGCTCCTAGAAGAAACGTGTTTCTGACTCGCTGAATCTCAACATAGATTCAACTCTCTTAGGTGAACGAACGCACAGCAGAGCAGTTTCAAGGAAACGTTTCTCCTGAGTTTTAGAAGAAGTTTCCTGCTGTTTAGTACGGATGCCGGCATTGGGCTGGATATACCGGTTTTGGGAATCTGCACAGAAATGGTTTGCAAACCGCTGAATCCACACGTGAGTTTAACTCTGTCAGTTGAATGCACACATTGACAACCATTCAGTTTGATAGCACCCTTTTGGTTTTAGAAGCAGATATTTCTCTGTACATCCTATGGTCCCATTCACTCGGGAATATCCCAACGCAGCTCCTAGAAGAAACGTGTTTCTCACTCGCTGAATCTCAACATAGATTCAACTCTCTTAGGTGAACGAACGCACAGCAGAGCAGTTTCAAGGAATCGTTTCTCCTGAGTTTTAGACGAAGTTTCCTGCTGTTTAGTACGGATGCCGGCATTGGGCTGGACATACCGGTTTTGGGATTCTGCACAGAAAGGGTTTGCAAACCGCTGAATCCACACGTGAGTTTAACTCTGTCAGTTGAATGCACACATTGACAACCATTCAGTTTGATAGCACCCTTTTGGTTTTAGAAGCAGATATTACTCTGTACAGCCTATGGTCCCATTCACTCGGGAATATCCCAACGCAGCTCCTAGAAGAAACGTGTTTCTGACTCGCTGAATCTCAACATAGATTCAACTCTCTTAGGTGAACGAACGCACAGCAGAGCAGTTTCAAGGAAACGTTTCTCCTGAGTCTTAGAAGAAGTTACCTGCTGTTTAGTACGTATGCCGGCATTGGGCTGGAAATACCGGTTTTGGGATTCTGCACAGAAAGGGTTTGCAAACCGCTGAATCCACACGTGAGTTTAACTCTGTCAGTTGAATGCACACATTGACAACCATTCAGTTAGATAGCTCCGTTTTGGTTTTAGAAGCAGATATTTCTCTGTACAGACTATGGTCCCATTCACTCGGGAATATCCCAACGCAGCTCCTAGAAGAAACGTGTTTCTGACTCGCTAAATCTCAACATAGATTCAACTCTCTTAGGTGAACGAACGCACAGCAGAGCAGTTTCAAGGAAACGTTTCTCCTGAGTTTTAGACGAAGTTTCCTGCTGTTTAGTACGGATGCCGGAATTGGGCTGGACATACCGGTTTTGGTATTCTGCACAGAAAGGGTGTGCAAACCGCTGAATCCACACGTGAGTTTAACTCTGTCAGTTGAATGCACACATTGACAACCATTCACTTTGATAGCACCCTTTTGGTTTTAGAAGCAGATATTTCTCTGTACAGCCTATGGTCCCATTCACTCGGGAATATCCCAACGCAGCTCCTAGAAGAAACGTGTTTCTGACTCGCTGAATCTCAACATAGATTCAACTCTCTTAGGTGAACGAACGCACAGCAGAGCAGTTTCAAGGAAACGTTTCTCCTGAGTTTTAGAAGAAGTTTCCTGCTGTTTAGTACGGATGCCGGCATTGGGCTGGATATACCGGTTTTCGGAATCTGCACAGAAAGGGTTTGCAAACCGCTGAATCCACACGTGAGTTTAACTCTGTCAGTTGAATGCACACATTGACAACCATTCAGTTAGATAGCTCCGTTTTGGTTTTAGAAGCAGATATTTCTCTGTACAGCCTATGGTCCCATTCACTCGGGAATATCCCAACGCAGCTCCTAGAAGAAACGTGTTTCTGACTCGCTAAATCTCAACATAGATTCAACTCTCTTAGGTGAACGAACGCACAGCAGAGCAGTTTCAAGGAAACGTTTCTCCTGAGTCTTAGACGAAGTTTCCTGCTGTTTAGCACGGATGCCGGCATTGGGCTGGAAATACCGGTTTTGGGATTCTGCACAGAAAGGGTTTGCAAACCGCTGAATCCACACGTGAGTTTAACTCTGTCAGTTGAATGCACACATTGACAACCATTCAGTTTGATAGCACACTTTTGGTTTTAGAAGCAGATATTTCTCTGTACAGCCTATGGTCCCATTCACTCGGGAATATCCCAACGCAGCTCCTAGAAGAAACGTGTTTCTGACTCGCTGAATCTCAACATAGATTCAACTCTCTTAGGTGAACGAACGCACAGCAGAGCAGTTTCAAGGAAACGTTTCTCCTGAGTTTTAGACGAAGTTTCCTGCTGTTTAGTTCGTATGCCGGCATTGGGCTGGAAATACCGGTTTTGGGATTCTGCACAGAAATGGTTTGCAAACCGCTGAATCCACACGTGAGTTTAACTCTGTCAGTTGAATGCACACATTGACAACCATTCAGTTTGATAGCACCCTTTTGGTTTTAGAAGCAGATATTTCTCTGTACAGCCTATGGTCCCATTCACTCGGGAATATCCCAACGCAGCTCCTAGAAGAAACGTGTTTCTCACTCGCTGAATCTCAACATAGATTCAACTCTCTTAGGTGAACGAACGCACAGCAGAGCAGTTTCAAGGAAACGTTTCTCCTGAGTTTTAGACGAAGTTTCCTGCTGTTTAGTACGGATGCCGGCATTGGGCTGGAAATACCGGTTTTGGGATTCTGCACAGAAAGGGTTTGCAAACCGCTGAATCCACACGTGAGTTTAACTCTGTCAGTTGAATGCACACATTGACAACCATTCACTTTGATAGCACCCTTTTGGTTTTAGAAGCAGATATTTCTCTGTACAGCCTATGGTCCCATTCACTCGGGAATATCCCAACGCAGCTCCTAGAAGAAACGTGTTTCTGACTCGCTGAATCTCAACATAGATTCAACTCTCTTAGGTGAACGAACGCACAGCAGAGCAGTTTCAAGGAAACGTTTCTCCTGAGTCTTAGAAGAAGTTACCTGCTGTTTAGTACGTATGCCGGCATTGGGCTGGAAATACCGGTTTTCGGATTCTGCACAGAAAGGGTTTGCAAACCGCTGAATCCACACGTGAGTTTAACTCTGTCAGTTGAATGCACACATTGACAACCATTCAGTTAGATAGCTCCGTTTTGGTTTTAGAAGCAGATATTTCTCTGTACAGCCTATGGTCCCATTCACTCGGGAATATCCCAACGCAGCTCCTAGAAGAAACGTGTTTCTGACTCGCTAAATCTCAACATAGATTCAACTCTCTTAGGTGAACGAACGCACAGCAGAGCAGTTTCTAGGAAACGTTTCTCCTGAGTTTTAGACGAAGTTTCCTGCTGTTTAGTACGGATGCCGGAATTGGGCTGGACATACCGGTTTTGGGATTCTGCACAGAAAGGGTTTGCAAACCGCTGAATCCACACGTGAGTTTAACTCTGTCAGTTGAATGCACACATTGACAACCATTCACTTTGATAGCACCCTTTTGGTTTTAGAAGCAGATATTTCTCTGTACAGCCTATGGTCCCATTCACTCGGGAATATCCCAACGCAGCTCCTAGAAGAAACGTGTTTCTGACTCGCTGAATCTCAACATAGATTCAACTCTCTTAGGTGAACGAACGCACAGCAGAGCAGTTTCAAGGAAACGTTTCTCCTGAGTTTTAGAAGAAGTTTCCTCCTGTTTAGTACGGATGCCGGCATTGGGCTGGATATACCGGTTTTGGGAATCTGCACAGAAAGGGTTTGCAAACCGCTGAATCCACACGTGAGTTTAACTCTGTCAGTTGAATGCACACATTGACAACCATTCAGTTTGATAGCACCCTTTTGGTTTTAGAAGCAGATATTTCTCTGTACAGCCTATGGTCCCATTCACTCGGGAATATCCCAACGCAGCTCCTAGAAGAAACGTGTTTCTGACTCGCTGAATCTCAACATAGATTCAACTCTCTTAGGTGAACGAACGCACAGCAGAGCAGTTTCAAGGAATCGTTTCTCCTGAGTCTTAGAAGAAGTTACCTGCTGTTTAGTACGTATGCCGGCATTGGGCTGGAAATACCGGTTTTCGGATTCTGCACAGAAAGGGTTTGCAAACCGCTGAATCCACACGTGAGTTTAACTCTGTCAGTTGAATGCACACATTGACAACCATTCAGTTAGATAGCTCCGTTTTGGTTTTAGAAGCAGATATTTCTCTGTACAGCCTATGGTCCCATTCACTCGGGAATATCCCAACGCAGCTCCTAGAAGAAACGTGTTTCTGACTCGCTAAATCTCAACATAGATTCAACTCTCTTAGGTGAACGAACGCACAGCAGAGCAGTTTCAAGGAAACGTTTCTCCTGAGTTTTAGACGAAGTTTCCTGCTGTTTAGTACGGATGCCGGAATTGGGCTGGACATACCGGTTTTGGTATTCTGCACAGAAAGGGTTTGCAAACCGCTGAATCCACACGTGAGTTTAACTCTGTCAGTTGAATGCACACATTGACAACCATTCACTTTGATAGCACCCTTTAGGTTTTAGAAGCAGATATTTCTCTGTGCAGCCTATGGTCCCATTCACTCGGGAATATCCCAACGCAGCTCCTAGAAGAAACGTGTTTCTGACTCGCTGAATCTCAACATAGATTCAACTCTCTTAGGTGAACGAACGCACAGCAGAGCAGTTTCAAGGAAACGTTTCTCCTGAGTTTTAGAAGAAGTTTCCTGCTGTTTAGTACGGATGCCGGCATTGGGCTGGATATACCGGTTTTGGGAATCTGCACAGAAATGGTTTGCAAACCGCTGAATCCACACGTGAGTTTAACTCTGTCAGTTGAATGCACACATTGACAACCATTCAGTTTGATAGCACCCTTTTGGTTTTAGAAGCAGATATTTCTCTGTACATCCTATGGTCCCATTCACTCGGGAATATCCCAACGCAGCTCCTAGAAGAAACGTGTTTCTCACTCGCTGAATCTCAACATAGATTCAACTCTCTTAGGTGAACGAACGCACAGCAGAGCAGTTTCAAGGAATCGTTTCTCCTGAGTTTTAGACGAAGTTTCCTGCTGTTTAGTACGGATGCCGGCATTGGGCTGGACATACCGGTTTTGGGATTCTGCACAGAAAGGGTTTGCAAACCGCTGAATCCACACGTGAGTTTAACTCTGTCAGTTGAATGCACACATTGACAACCATTCAGTTTGATAGCACCCTTTTGGTTTTAGAAGCAGATATTACTCTGTACAGCCTATGGTCCCATTCACTCGGGAATATCCCAACGCAGCTCCTAGAAGAAACGTGTTTCTGACTCGCTGAATCTCAACATAGATTCAACTCTCTTAGGTGAACGAACGCACAGCAGAGCAGTTTCAAGGAAACGTTTCTCCTGAGTCTTAGAAGAAGTTACCTGCTGTTTAGTACGTATGCCGGCATTGGGCTGGAAATACCGGTTTTGGGATTCTGCACAGAAAGGGTTTGCAAACCGCTGAATCCACACGTGAGTTTAACTCTGTCAGTTGAATGCACACATTGACAACCATTCAGTTAGATAGCTCCGTTTTGGTTTTAGAAGCAGATATTTCTCTGTACAGCCTATGGTCCCATTCACTCGGGAATATCCCAACGCAGCTCCTAGAAGAAACGTGTTTCTGACTCGCTGAATCTCAACATAGATTCAACTCTCTTAGGTGAACGAACGCACAGCAGAGCAGTTTCAAGGAAACGTTTCTCCTGAGTTTTAGAAGAAGTTTCCTGCTGTTTAGTACGGATGCCGGCATTGGGATGGATATACCGGTTTTCGGAATCTGCACAGAAAGGGTTTGCAAACCGCTGAATCCACACGTGAGTTTAACTCTGTCAGTTGAATGCACACATTGACAACCATTCAGTTAGATAGCTCCGTTTTGGTTTTAGAAGCAGATATTTCTCTGTACAGCCTATGGTCCCATTCACTCGGGAATATCCCAACGCAGCTCCTAGAAGAAACGTGTTTCTCACTCGCTGAATCTCAACATAGATTCAACTCTCTTAGGTGAACGAACGCACAGCAGAGCAGTTTCAAGGAAACGTTTCTCCTGAGTTTTAGACGAAGTTTCCTGCTGTTTAGTACGGATGCCGGCATTGGGCTGGACATACCGGTTTTGGGATTCTGCACAGAAAGGGTTTGCAAACCGCTGAATCCACACGTGAGTTTAACTCTGTCAGTTGAATGCACACATTGACAACCATTCAGTTTGATAGCACCCTTTTGGTTTTAGAAGCAGATATTTCTCTGTACAGCCTATGGTCCCATTCACTCGGGAATATCCCAACGCAGCTCCTAGAAGAAACGTGTTTCTGACTCGCTGAATCTCAACATAGATTCAACTCTCTTAGGTGAACGAACGCACAGCAGAGCAGTTTCAAGGAAACGTTTCTCCTGAGTCTTAGACGAAGTTTCCTGCTCTTTAGTACGTATGCCGGCATTGGGCTGGAAATACCGGTTTTGGGATTCTGCACAGAAAGGGTTTGCAAACCGCTGAATCCACACGTGAGTTTAACTCTGTCAGTTGAATGCACACATTGATAACCATTCAGTTAGATAGCTCCGTTTTGGTTTTAGAAGCAGATATTTCTCTGTACAGCCTATGGTCCCATTCACTCGGGAATATCCCAACGCAGCTCCTAGAAGAAACGTGTTTCTGACTCGCTGAATCTCAACATAGATTCAACTCTCTTAGGTGAACGAACGCACAGCAGAGCAGTTTCAAGGAAACGTTTCTCCTGAGTCTTAGACGAAGTTTCCTGCTGTTTAGTACGGATGCCGGCATTGGGCTGGAAATACCGGTTTTGGGATTCTGCACAGAAAGGTTTTGCAAACCGCTGAATCCACACGTGAGTTTAACTCTGTCAGTTGAATGCACACATTGACAACCATTCAGTTTGATAGCACCCTTTTGGTTTTAGAAGCAGATATTTCTCTGTACAGCCTATGGTCCCATTCACTCGGGAATATCCCAACGCAGCTCCTAGAAGAAACGTGTTTCTGACTCGCTGAATCTCAACATAGATTCAACTCTCTTAGGTGAACGAACGCACAGCAGAGCAGTTTCAAGGAAACGTTTCTCCTGAGTCTTAGACGAAGTTTCCTGCTGTTTAGTACGGATGCCGGCATTGGGCTGGAAATACCGGTTTTGGGATTCTGCACAGAAAGGGTTTGCAAACCGCTGAATCCACACGTGAGTTTAACTCTGTCAGTTGAATGCACACATTGACAACCATTCAGTTAGATAGCTCCGTTTTGGTTTTAGAAGCAGATATTTCTCTGTACAGCCTATGGTCCCATTCACTCGGGAATATCCCAACGCAGCTCCTAGAAGAAACGTGTTTCTGACTCGCTGAATCTCAACATAGATTCAACTCTCTTAGGTGAACGAACGCACAGCAGAGCAGTTTCAAGGAAACGTTTCTCCTGAGTTTTAGACGAAGTTTCCTGCTGTTTAGTTCGTATGCCGGCATTGGGCTGGAAATACCGGTTTTGGGATTCTGCACAGAAATGGTTTGCAAACCGCTGAATCCACACGTGAGTTTAACTCTGTCAGTTGAATGCACACATTGACAACCATTCAGTTTGATAGCACACTTTTGGTTTTAGAAGCAGATATTTCTCTGTACAGCCTATGGTCCCATTCACTCGGGAATATCCCAACGCAGCTCCTAGAAGAAACGTGTTTCTGACTCGCTGAATCTCAACATAGATTCAACTCTCTTAGGTGAACGAACGCACAGCAGAGCAGTTTCAAGGAAACGTTTCTCCTGAGTCTTAGAAGAAGTTACCTGCTGTTTAGTACGTATGCCGGCATTGGGCTGGAAATACCGGTTTTGGGATTCTGCACAGAAAGGGTTTGCAAACCGCTGAATCCACACGTGAGTTTAACTCTGTCAGTTGAATGCACACATTGACAACCATTCAGTTAGATAGCTCCGTTTTGGTTTTAGAAGCAGATATTTCTCTGTACAGCCTATGGTCCCATTCACTCGGGAATATCCCAACGCAGCTCCAAGAAGAAACGTGTTTCTGACTCGCTGAATCTGAACATAGATTCAACTCTCTTAGGTGAACGAACGCACAGCAGAGCAGTTTCAAGGAAACGTTTCTCCTGAGTTTTAGACGAAGTTTCCTGCTGTTTAGTACGGATGCCGGAACTGGGCTGGACATACCGGTTTTGGGATTCTGCACAGAAAGGGTTTGCAAACCGCTGAATCCACACGTGAGTTTAACTCTGTCAGTTGAATGCACACATTGACAACCATTCACTTTGATAGCACCCTTTTGGTTTTAGAAGCAGATATTTCTCTGTACAGCCTATGGTCCCATTCACTCGGGAATATCCCAACGCAGCTCCTAGAAGAAACGTGTTTCTGACTCGCTGAATCTCAACATAGATTCAACTCTCTTAGGTGAACGAACGCACAGCAGAGCAGTTTCAAGGAAACGTTTCTCCTGAGTTTTAGAAGAAGTTTCCTGCTGTTTAGTACGGATGCCGGAATTGGGCTGGACATACCGGTTTTGGGATTCTGCACAGAAAGGGTTTGCAAACCGCTGAATCCACACGTGAGTTTAACTCAGTCAGTTGAATGCACACATTGACAACCATTCACTTTGATAGCACCCTTTTGGTTTTAGAAGCAGATATTTCTCTGTACAGCCTATGGTCCCATTCACTCGGGAATATCCCAACGCAGCTCCTAGAAGAAACGTGTTTCTGACTCGCTGAATCTCAACATAGATTCAACTCTCTTAGGTGAACGAACGCACAGCAGAGCAGTTTCAAGGAAACGTTTCTCCTGAGTTTTAGACGAAGTTTCCTGCTGTTTAGTTCGTATGCCGGCATTGGGCTGGAAATACCGGTTTTGGGATTCTGCACAGAAATGGTTTGCAAACCGCTGAATCCACACGTGAGTTTAACTCTGTCAGTTGAATGCACACATTGACAACCATTCAGTTTGATAGCACACTTTTGGTTTTAGAAGCAGATATTTCTCTGTACAGCCTATGGTCCCATTCACTCGGGAATATCCCAACGCAGCTCCTAGAAGAAACGTGTTTCTGACTCGCTGAATCTCAACATAGATTCAACTCTCTTAGGTGAACGAACGCACAGCAGAGCAGTTTCAAGGAAACGTTTCTCCTGAGTCTTAGACGAAGTTTCCTGCTCTTTAGTACGTATGCCGGCATTGGGCTGGAAATACCGGTTTTGGGATTCTGCACAGAAAGGGTTTGCAAACCGCTGAATCCACACGTGAGTTTAACTCTGTCAGTTGAATGCACACATTGACAACCATTCAGTTAGATAGCTCCGTTTTGGTTTTAGAAGCAGATATTTCTCTGTACAGCCTATGGTCCCATTCACTCGGGAATATCCCAACGCAGCTCCTAGAAGAAACGTGTTTCTGACTCGCTGAATCTCAACATAGATTCAACTCTCTTAGGTGAACGAACGCACAGCAGAGCAGTTTCAAGGAAACGTTTCTCCTGAGTCTTAGACGAAGTTTCCTGCTGTTTAGTACGGATGCCGGCATTGGGCTGGAAATACCGGTTTTGGGATTCTGCACAGAAAGGTTTTGCAAACCGCTGAATCCACACGTGAGTTTAACTCTGTCAGTTGAATGCACACATTGACAACCATTCAGTTTGATAGCACCCTTTTGGTTTTAGAAGCAGATATTTCTCTGTACAGCCTATGGTCCCATTCACTCGGGAATATCCCAACGCAGCTCCTAGAAGAAACGTGTTTCTGACTCGCTGAATCTCAACATAGATTCAACTCTCTTAGGTGAACGAACGCACAGCAGAGCAGTTTCAAGGAAACGTTTCTCCTGAGTCTTAGACGAAGTTTCCTGCTCTTTAGTACGTATGCCGGCATTGGGCTGGAAATACCGGTTTTGGGATTCTGCACAGAAAGGGTTTGCAAACCGCTGAATCCACACGTGAGTTTAACTCTGTCAGTTGAATGCACACATTGACAACCATTCAGTTAGATAGCTCCGTTTTGGTTTTAGAAGCAGATATTTCTCTGTACAGCCTATGGTCCCATTCACTCGGGAATATCCCAACGCAGCTCCTAGAAGAAACGTGTTTCTGACTCGCTGAATCTCAACATAGATTCAACTCTCTTAGGTGAACGAACGCACAGCAGAGCAGTTTCAAGGAAACGTTTCTCCTGAGTTTTAGAAGAAGTTTCCTGCTGTTTAGTACGGATGCCGGCATTGGGCTGGATATACCGGTTTTCGGAATCTGCACAGAAAGGGTTTGCAAACCGCTGAATCCACACGTGAGTTTAACTCTGTCAGTTGAATGCACACATTGACAACCATTCAGTTAGATAGCTCCGTTTTGGTTTTAGAAGCAGATATTTCTCTGTACAGCCTATGGTCCCATTCACTCGGGAATATCCCAACGCAGCTCCTAGAAGAAACGTGTTTCTCACTCGCTGAATCTCAACATAGATTCAACTCTCTTAGGTGAACGAACGCACAGCAGAGCAGTTTCAAGGAAACGTTTCTCCTGAGTTTTAGACGAAGTTTCCTGCTGTTTAGTACGGATGCCGGCATTGGGCTGGACATACCGGTTTTGGGATTCTGCACAGAAAGGGTTTGCAAACCGCTGAATCCACACGTGAGTTTAACTCTGTCAGTTGAATGCACACATTGACAACCATTCAGTTTGATAGCACCCTTTTGGTTTTAGAAGCAGATATTTCTCTGTACAGCCTATGGTCCCATTCACTCGGGAATATCCCAACGCAGCTCCTAGAAGAAACGTGTTTCTGACTCGCTGAATCTCAACATAGATTCAACTCTCTTAGGTGAACGAACGCACAGCAGAGCAGTTTCAAGAAACGTTTCTCCTGAGTCTTAGACGAAGTTTCCTGCTCTTTAGTACGTATGCCGGCATTGGGCTGGAAATACCGGTTTTGGGATTCTGCACAGAAAGGGTTTGCAAACCGCTGAATCCACACGTGAGTTTAACTCTGTCAGTTGAATGCACACATTGATAACCATTCAGTTAGATAGCTCCGTTTTGGTTTTAGAAGCAGATATTTCTCTGTACAGCCTATGGTCCCATTCACTCGGGAATATCCCAACGCAGCTCCTAGAAGAAACGTGTTTCTGACTCGCTGAATCTCAACATAGATTCAACTCTCTTAGGTGAACGAAGGCACAGCAGAGCAGTTTCAAGGAAACGTTTCTCCTGAGTCTTAGACGAAGTTTCCTGCTGTTTAGTACGGATGCCGGCATTGGGCTGGAAATACCGGTTTTGGGATTCTGCACAGAAAGGTTTTGCAAACCGCTGAATCCACACGTGAGTTTAACTCTGTCAGTTGAATGCACACATTGACAACCATTCAGTTTGATAGCACCCTTTTGGTTTTAGAAGCAGATATTTCTCTGTACAGCCTATGGTCCCATTCACTCGGGAATATCCCAACGCAGCTCCTAGAAGAAACGTGTTTCTGACTCGCTGAATCTCAACATAGATTCAACTCTCTTAGGTGAACGAACGCACAGCAGAGCAGTTTCAAGGAAACGTTTCTCCTGAGTCTTAGACGAAGTTTCCTGCTGTTTAGTACGGATGCCGGCATTGGGCTGGAAATACCGGTTTTGGGATTCTGCACAGAAAGGGTTTGCAAACCGCTGAATCCACACGTGAGTTTAACTCTGTCAGTTGAATGCACACATTGACAACCATTCAGTTAGATAGCTCCGTTTTGGTTTTAGAAGCAGATATTTCTCTGTACAGCCTATGGTCCCATTCACTCGGGAATATCCCAACGCAGCTCCTAGAAGAAACGTGTTTCTGACTCGCTGAATCTCAACATAGATTCAACTCTCTTAGGTGAACGAACGCACAGCAGAGCAGTTTCAAGGAAACGTTTCTCCTGAGTTTTAGACGAAGTTTCCTGCTGTTTAGTTCGTATGCCGGCATTGGGCTGGAAATACCGGTTTTGGGATTCTGCACAGAAATGGTTTGCAAACCGCTGAATCCACACGTGAGTTTAACTCTGTCAGTTGAATGCACACATTGACAACCATTCAGTTTGATAGCACACTTTTGGTTTTAGAAGCAGATATTTCTCTGTACAGCCTATGGTCCCATTCACTCGGGAATATCCCAACGCAGCTCCTAGAAGAAACGTGTTTCTGACTCGCTGAATCTCAACATAGATTCAACTCTCTTAGGTGAACGAACGCACAGCAGAGCAGTTTCAAGGAAACGTTTCTCCTGAGTCTTAGAAGAAGTTACCTGCTGTTTAGTACGTATGCCGGCATTGGGCTGGAAATACCGGTTTTGGGATTCTGCACAGAAAGGGTTTGCAAACCGCTGAATCCACACGTGAGTTTAACTCTGTCAGTTGAATGCACACATTGACAACCATTCAGTTAGATAGCTCCGTTTTGGTTTTAGAAGCAGATATTTCTCTGTACAGCCTATGGTCCCATTCACTCGGGAATATCCCAACGCAGCTCCAAGAAGAAACGTGTTTCTGACTCGCTGAATCTGAACATAGATTCAACTCTCTTAGGTGAACGAACGCACAGCAGAGCAGTTTCAAGGAAACGTTTCTCCTGAGTTTTAGACGAAGTTTCCTGCTGTTTAGTACGGATGCCGGAACTGGGCTGGACATACCGGTTTTGGGATTCTGCACAGAAAGGGTTTGCAAACCGCTGAATCCACACGTGAGTTTAACTCTGTCAGTTGAATGCACACATTGACAACCATTCACTTTGATAGCACCCTTTTGGTTTTAGAAGCAGATATTTCTCTGTACAGCCTATGGTCCCATTCACTCGGGAATATCCCAACGCAGCTCCTAGAAGAAACGTGTTTCTGACTCGCTGAATCTCAACATAGATTCAACTCTCTTAGGTGAACGAACGCACAGCAGAGCAGTTTCAAGGAAACGTTTCTCCTGAGTTTTAGAAGAAGTTTCCTGCTGTTTAGTACGGATGCCGGAATTGGGCTGGACATACCGGTTTTGGGATTCTGCACAGAAAGGGTTTGCAAACCGCTGAATCCACACGTGAGTTTAACTCAGTCAGTTGAATGCACACATTGACAACCATTCACTTTGATAGCACCCTTTTGGTTTTAGAAGCAGATATTTCTCTGTACAGCCTATGGTCCCATTCACTCGGGAATATCCCAACGCAGCTCCTAGAAGAAACGTGTTTCTGACTCGCTGAATCTCAACATAGATTCAACTCTCTTAGGTGAACGAACGCACAGCAGAGCAGTTTCAAGGAAACGTTTCTCCTGAGTTTTAGACGAAGTTTCCTGCTGTTTAGTTCGTATGCCGGCATTGGGCTGGAAATACCGGTTTTGGGATTCTGCACAGAAATGGTTTGCAAACCGCTGAATCCACACGTGAGTTTAACTCTGTCAGTTGAATGCACACATTGACAACCATTCAGTTTGATAGCACACTTTTGGTTTTAGAAGCAGATATTTCTCTGTACAGCCTATGGTCCCATTCACTCGGGAATATCCCAACGCAGCTCCTAGAAGAAACGTGTTTCTGACTCGCTGAATCTCAACATAGATTCAACTCTCTTAGGTGAACGAACGCACAGCAGAGCAGTTTCAAGGAAACGTTTCTCCTGAGTCTTAGACGAAGTTTCCTGCTCTTTAGTACGTATGCCGGCATTGGGCTGGAAATACCGGTTTTGGGATTCTGCACAGAAAGGGTTTGCAAACCGCTGAATCCACACGTGAGTTTAACTCTGTCAGTTGAATGCACACATTGACAACCATTCAGTTAGATAGCTCCGTTTTGGTTTTAGAAGCAGATATTTCTCTGTACAGCCTATGGTCCCATTCACTCGGGAATATCCCAACGCAGCTCCTAGAAGAAACGTGTTTCTGACTCGCTGAATCTCAACATAGATTCAACTCTCTTAGGTGAACGAACGCACAGCAGAGCAGTTTCAAGGAAACGTTTCTCCTGAGTCTTAGACGAAGTTTCCTGCTGTTTAGTACGGATGCCGGCATTGGGCTGGAAATACCGGTTTTGGGATTCTGCACAGAAAGGTTTTGCAAACCGCTGAATCCACACGTGAGTTTAACTCTGTCAGTTGAATGCACACATTGACAACCATTCAGTTTGATAGCACCCTTTTGGTTTTAGAAGCAGATATTTCTCTGTACAGCCTATGGTCCCATTCACTCGGGAATATCCCAACGCAGCTCCTAGAAGAAACGTGTTTCTGACTCGCTGAATCTCAACATAGATTCAACTCTCTTAGGTGAACGAACGCACAGCAGAGCAGTTTCAAGGAAACGTTTCTCCTGAGTCTTAGACGAAGTTTCCTGCTCTTTAGTACGTATGCCGGCATTGGGCTGGAAATACCGGTTTTGGGATTCTGCACAGAAAGGGTTTGCAAACCGCTGAATCCACACGTGAGTTTAACTCTGTCAGTTGAATGCACACATTGACAACCATTCAGTTAGATAGCTCCGTTTTGGTTTTAGAAGCAGATATTTCTCTGTACAGCCTATGGTCCCATTCACTCGGGAATATCCCAACGCAGCTCCTAGAAGAAACGTGTTTCTGACTCGCTGAATCTCAACATAGATTCAACTCTCTTAGGTGAACGAACGCACAGCAGAGCAGTTTCAAGGAAACGTTTCTCCTGAGTTTTAGAAGAAGTTTCCTGCTGTTTAGTACGGATGCCGGCATTGGGCTGGATATACCGGTTTTCGGAATCTGCACAGAAAGGGTTTGCAAACCGCTGAATCCACACGTGAGTTTAACTCTGTCAGTTGAATGCACACATTGACAACCATTCAGTTAGATAGCTCCGTTTTGGTTTTAGAAGCAGATATTTCTCTGTACAGCCTATGGTCCCATTCACTCGGGAATATCCCAACGCAGCTCCTAGAAGAAACGTGTTTCTCACTCGCTGAATCTCAACATAGATTCAACTCTCTTAGGTGAACGAACGCACAGCAGAGCAGTTTCAAGGAAACGTTTCTCCTGAGTTTTAGACGAAGTTTCCTGCTGTTTAGTACGGATGCCGGCATTGGGCTGGACATACCGGTTTTGGGATTCTGCACAGAAAGGGTTTGCAAACCGCTGAATCCACACGTGAGTTTAACTCTGTCAGTTGAATGCACACATTGACAACCATTCAGTTTGATAGCACCCTTTTGGTTTTAGAAGCAGATATTTCTCTGTACAGCCTATGGTCCCATTCACTCGGGAATATCCCAACGCAGCTCCTAGAAGAAACGTGTTTCTGACTCGCTGAATCTCAACATAGATTCAACTCTCTTAGGTGAACGAACGCACAGCAGAGCAGTTTCAAGGAAACGTTTCTCCTGAGTCTTAGACGAAGTTTCCTGCTCTTTAGTACGTATGCCGGCATTGGGCTGGAAATACCGGTTTTGGGATTCTGCACAGAAAGGGTTTGCAAACCGCTGAATCCACACGTGAGTTTAACTCTGTCAGTTGAATGCACACATTGATAACCATTCAGTTAGATAGCTCCGTTTTGGTTTTAGAAGCAGATATTTCTCTGTACAGCCTATGGTCCCATTCACTCGGGAATATCCCAACGCAGCTCCTAGAAGAAACGTGTTTCTGACTCGCTGAATCTCAACATAGATTCAACTCTCTTAGGTGAACGAACGCACAGCAGAGCAGTTTCAAGGAAACGTTTCTCCTGAGTCTTAGACGAAGTTTCCTGCTGTTTAGTACGGATGCCGGCATTGGGCTGGAAATACCGGTTTTGGGATTCTGCACAGAAAGGGTTTGCAAACCGCTGAATCCACACGTGAGTTTAACTCTGTCAGTTGAATGCACACATTGACAACCATTCAGTTAGATAGCTCCGTTTTGGTTTTAGAAGCAGATATTTCTCTGTACAGCCTATGGTCCCATTCACTCGGGAATATCCCAACGCAGCTCCTAGAAGAAACGTGTTTCTGACTCGCTGAATCTCAACATAGATTCAACTCTCTTAGGTGAACGAACGCACAGCAGAGCAGTTTCAAGGAAACGTTTCTCCTGAGTCTTAGACGAAGTTTCCTGCTGTTTAGTACGGATGCCGGCATTGGGCTGGAAATACCGGTTTTGGGATTCTGCACAGAAAGGGTTTGCAAACCGCTGAATCCACACGTGAGTTTAACTCTGTCAGTTGAATGCACACATTGACAACCATTCAGTTAGATAGCTCCGTTTTGGTTTTAGAAGCAGATATTTCTCTGTACAGCCTATGGTCCCATTCACTCGGGAATATCCCAACGCAGCTCCTAGAAGAAACGTGTTTCTGACTCGCTGAATCTCAACATAGATTCAACTCTCTTAGGTGAACGAACGCACAGCAGAGCAGTTTCAAGGAAACGTTTCTCCTGAGTTTTAGACGAAGTTTCCTGCTGTTTAGTTCGTATGCCGGCATTGGGCTGGAAATACCGGTTTTGGGATTCTGCACAGAAATGGTTTGCAAACCGCTGAATCCACACGTGAGTTTAACTCTGTCAGTTGAATGCACACATTGACAACCATTCAGTTTGATAGCACACTTTTGGTTTTAGAAGCAGATATTTCTCTGTACAGCCTATGGTCCCATTCACTCGGGAATATCCCAACGCAGCTCCTAGAAGAAACGTGTTTCTGACTCGCTGAATCTCAACATAGATTCAACTCTCTTAGGTGAACGAACGCACAGCAGAGCAGTTTCAAGGAAACGTTTCTCCTGAGTCTTAGAAGAAGTTACCTGCTGTTTAGTACGTATGCCGGCATTGGGCTGGAAATACCGGTTTTGGGATTCTGCACAGAAAGGGTTTGCAAACCGCTGAATCCACACGTGAGTTTAACTCTGTCAGTTGAATGCACACATTGACAACCATTCAGTTAGATAGCTCCGTTTTGGTTTTAGAAGCAGATATTTCTCTGTACAGCCTATGGTCCCATTCACTCGGGAATATCCCAACGCAGCTCCAAGAAGAAACGTGTTTCTGACTCGCTGAATCTGAACATAGATTCAACTCTCTTAGGTGAACGAACGCACAGCAGAGCAGTTTCAAGGAAACGTTTCTCCTGAGTTTTAGACGAAGTTTCCTGCTGTTTAGTACGGATGCCGGAACTGGGCTGGACATACCGGTTTTGGGATTCTGCACAGAAAGGGTTTGCAAACCGCTGAATTCACACGTGAGTTTAACTCTGTCAGTTGAATGCACACATTGACAACCATTCACTTTGATAGCACCCTTTTGGTTTTAGAAGCAGATATTTCTCTGTACAGCCTATGGTCCCATTCACTCGGGAATATCCCAACGCAGCTCCTAGAAGAAACGTGTTTCTGACTCGCTGAATCTCAACATAGATTCAACTCTCTTAGGTGAACGAACGCACAGCAGAGCAGTTTCAAGGAAACGTTTCTCCTGAGTTTTAGAAGAAGTTTCCTGCTGTTTAGTACGGATGTCGGAATTGGGCTGGACATACCGGTTTTGGGATTCTGCACAGAAAGGGTTTGCAAACCGCTGAATCCACACGTGAGTTTAACTCAGTCAGTTGAATGCACACATTGACAACCATTCACTTTGATAGCACCCTTTTGGTTTTAGAAGCAGATATTTCTCTGTACAGCCTATGGTCCCATTCACTCGGGAATATCCCAACGCAGCTCCTAGAAGAAACGTGTTTCTGACTCGCTGAATCTCAACATAGATTCAACTCTCTTAGGTGAACGAACGCACAGCAGAGCAGTTTCAAGGAAACGTTTCTCCTGAGTTTTAGACGAAGTTTCCTGCTGTTTAGTTCGTATGCCGGCATTGGGCTGGAAATACCGGTTTTGGGATTCTGCACAGAAATGGTTTGCAAACCGCGGAATCCACACGTGAGTTTAACTCTGTCAGTTGAATGCACACATTGACAACCATTCACTTTGATAGCACCCTTTTGGTTTTAGAAGCAGATATTTCTCTGTACAGCCTATGGTCCCATTCACTCGGGAATATCCCAACGCAGCTCCTAGAAGAAACGTGTTTCTGACTCGCTGAATCTCAACATAGATTCAACTCTCTTAGGTGAACGAACGCACAGCAGAGCAGTTTCAAGGAAACGTTTCTCCTGAGTCTTAGACGAAGTTTCCTGCTCTTTAGTACGTATGCCGGCATTGGGCTGGAAATACCGGTTTTGGGATTCTGCACAGAAAGGGTTTGCAAACCGCTGAATCCACACGTGAGTTTAACTCTGTCAGTTGAATGCACACATTGACAACCATTCAGTTAGATAGCTCCGTTTTGGTTTTAGAAGCAGATATTTCTCTGTACAGCCTATGGTCCCATTCACTCGGGAATATCCCAACGCAGCTCCTAGAAGAAACGTGTTTCTGACTCGCTGAATCTCAACATAGATTCAACTCTCTTAGGTGAACGAACGCACAGCAGAGCAGTTTCAAGGAAACGTTTCTCCTGAGTCTTAGACGAAGTTTCCTGCTGTTTAGTACGGATGCCGGCATTGGGCTGGAATACCGGTTTTGGGATTCTGCACAGAAAGGTTTTGCAAACCGCTGAATCCACACGTGAGTTTAACTCTGTCAGTTGAATGCACACATTGACAACCATTCAGTTTGATAGCACCCTTTTGGTTTTAGAAGCAGATATTTCTCTGTACAGCCTATGGTCCCATTCACTCGGGAATATCCCAACGCAGCTCCTAGAAGAAACGTGTTTCTGACTCGCTGAATCTCAACATAGATTCAACTCTCTTAGGTGAACGAACGCACAGCAGAGCAGTTTCAAGGAAACGTTTCTCCTGAGTCTTAGACGAAGTTTCCTGCTGTTTAGTACGTATGCCGGCATTGGGCTGGAAATACCGGTTTTGGGATTCTGCACAGAAAGGGTTTGCAAACCGCTGAATCCACACGTGAGTTTAACTCTGTCAGTTGAATGCACACATTGACAACCATTCACTTTGATAGCACACTTTTGGTTTTAGAAGCAGATATTTCTCTGTACAGCCTATGGTCCAATTCACTCGGGAATATCCCAACGCAGCTCCTAGAAGAAACGTGTTTCTGACTCGCTGAATCTCAACATAGATTCAACTCTCTTAGGTGAACGAACGCACAGCAGAGCAGTTTCAAGGAAACGTTTCTCCTGAGTCTTAGAAGAAGTTACCTGCTGTTTAGTACGTATGCCGGCATTGGGCTGGAAATACCGGTTTTGGGATTCTGCACAGAAAGGGTTTGCAAACCGCTGAATCCACACGTGAGTTTAACTCTGTCAGTTGAATGCACACATTGACAACCATTCAGTTAGATAGCTCCGTTTTGGTTTTAGAAGCAGATATTTCTCTGTACAGCCTATGGTCCCATTCACTCGGGAATATCCCAACGCAGCTCCTAGAAAAAACGTGTTTCTGACTCGCTGAATCTGAACATAGATTCAACTCTCTTAGGTGAACGAACGCACAGCAGAGCAGTTTCAAGGAAACGTTTCTCCTGAGTTTTAGACGAAGTTTCCTGCTGTTTAGTACGGATGCCGGAACTGGGCTGGACATACCGGTTTTGGGATTCTGCACAGAAAGGGTTTGCAAACCGCTGAATCCACACGTGAGTTTAACTCTGACAGTTGAATGCACACATTGACAACCATTCACTTTGATAGCACCCTTTTGGTTTTAGAAGCAGATATTTCTCTGTACAGCCTATGGTCCCATTCACTCGGGAATATCCCAACGCAGCTCCTAGAAGAAACGTGTTTCTGACTCGCTGAATCTCAACATAGATTCAACTCTCTTAGGTGAACGAACGCACAGCAGAGCAGTTTCAAGGAAACGTTTCTCCTGAGTTTTAGAAGAAGTTTCCTGCTGTTTAGTACGGATGCCGGCATTGGGCTGGATATACCGGTTTTGGGAATCTGCACAGAAAGGGTTTGCAAACCGCTGAATCCACACGTGAGTTTAACTCTGTCAGTTGAATGCACACATTGACAACCATTCAGTTTGATAGCACCCTTTTGGTTTTAGAAGCAGATATTTCTCTGTACAGCCTATGGTCCCATTCACTCGGGAATATCCCAACGCAGCTCCTAGAAGAAACGTGTTTCTGACTCGCTGAATCTCAACATAGATTCAACTCTCTTAGGTGAACGAACGCACAGCAGAGCAGTTTCAAGGAAACGTTTCTCCTGAGTCTTAGACGAAGTTTCCTGCTGTTTAGTACGGATGCCGGCATTGGGCTTGAAATACCGGTTTTGGGATTCTGCACAGAAAGGGTTTGCAAACCGCTGAATCCACACGTGAGTTTAACTCTGTCAGTTGAATGCACACATTGACAACCATTCAGTTTGATAGCACACTTTTGGTTTTAGAAGCAGATATTTCTCTGTACAGCCTATGGTCCCATTCATTCGGGAATATCCCAACGCAGCTCCTAGAAGAAACGTGTTTCTGACTCGCTGAATCTCAACATAGATTCAACTCTCTTAGGTGAACGAACGCACAGCAGAGCAGTTTCAAGGAAACGTTTCTCCTGAGTCTTAGACGAAGTTTCCTGCTGTTTAGTACGTATGCCGGCATTGGGCTGGAAATACCGGTTTTGGGATTCTGCACAGAAAGGGTTTGCAAACCGCTGAATCCACACGTCAGTTTAACTCTGTCAGTTGAATGCACACATTGACAACCATTCAGTTAGATAGCTCCGTTTTCGTTTTAGAAGCAGATATTTCTCTGTACAGCCTATGGTCCCATTCACTCGGGAATATCCCAACGCAGCTCCTAGAAGAAACGTGTTTCTGACTCGCTAAATCTCAACATAGATTCAACTCTCTTAGGTGAACGAACGCACAGCAGAGCAGTTTCAACGAAACGTTTCTCCTGAGTTTTAGACGAAGTTTCCTGCTGTTTAGTACGGATGCCGGAATTGGGCTGGACATACCGGTTTTGGGATTCTGCACAGAAAGGGTTTGCAAACCGCGGAATCCACCCGTGAGTTTAACTCTGTCAGTTGAATGCACACATTGACAACCATTCACTTTGATAGCACCCTTTTGGTTTTAGAAGCAGATATTTCTCTGTACAGCCTATGGTCCCATTCACTCGGGAATATCCCAACGCAGCTCCTAGAAGAAACGTGTTTCTGACTCGCTGAATCTCAACATAGATTCAACTCTCTTAGGTGAACGAACGCACAGCAGAGCAGTTTCAAGGAAACGTTTCTCCTGAGTTTTAGAAGAAGTTTCCTGCTGTTTAGTACGGATGCCGGCATTGGGCTGGATATACCGGTTTTGGGAATCTGCACAGAAAGGGTTTGCAAACCGCTGAATCCACACGTGAGTTTAACTCTGTCAGTTGAATGCACACATTGACAACCATTCAGTTTGATAGCACCCTTTTGGTTTTAGAAGCAGATATTTCTCTGTACAGCCTATGGTCCCATTCACTCGGGAATATCCCAACGCAGCTCCTAGAAGAAACGTGTTTCTCACTCGCTGAATCTCAACATAGATTCAACTCTCGTAGGTGAACGAACGCACAGCAGAGCAGTTTCAAGGAAACGTTTCTCCTGAGTTTTAGACGAAGTTTCCTGCTGTTTAGTACGGATACCGGCATTGGGCTGGACATACCGGTTTTGGGATTCTGCACAGAAAGGGTTTGCAAACCGCTGAATCCACACGTGAGTTTAACTCTGTCAGTTGAATGCACACATTGACAACCATTCAGTTTGATAGCACCCTTTTGGTTTTAGAAGCAGATATTTCTCTGTACAGCCTATGGTCCCATTCACTCGGGAATATCCCAACGCAGCTCCTAGAAGAAACGTGTTTCTGACTCGCTGAATCTCAACATAGATTCAACTCTCTTAGGTGAACGAACGCACAGCAGAGCAGTTTCAAGGAATCGTTTCTCCTGAGTCTTAGAAGAAGTTACCTGCTGTTTAGTACGTATGCCGGCATTGGGCTGGAAATACCGGTTTTCGGATTCTGCACAGAAAGGGTTTGCAAACCGCTGAATCCACACGTGAGTTTAACTCTGTCAGTTGAATGCACACATTGACAACCATTCAGTTAGATAGCTCCGTTTTGGTTTTAGAAGCAGATATTTCTCTGTACAGCCTATGGTCCCATTCACTCGGGAATATCCCAACGCAGCTCCTAGAAGAAACGTGTTTCTGACTCGCTAAATCTCAACATAGATTCAACTCTCTTAGGTGAACGAAAGCACAGCAGAGCAGTTTCAAGGAAACGTTTCTCCTGAGTTTTAGACGAAGTTTCCTGCTGTTTAGTACGGATGCCGGAATTGGGCTGGACATACCGGTTTTGGGATTCTGCACAGAAAGGGTTTGCAAACCGATGAATCCACACGTGAGTTTAACTCTGTCAGTTGAATGCACACATTGACAACCATTCACTTTGATAGCACCCTTTTGGTTTTAGAAGCAGATATTTCTCTGTGCAGCCTATGGTCCCATTCACTCGGGAATATCCCAACGCAGCTCCTAGAAGAAACGTGTTTCTGACTCGCTGAATCTCAACATAGATTCAACTCTCTTAGGTGAACGAACGCACAGCAGAGCAGTTTCAAGGAAACGTTTCTCCTGAGTTTTAGAAGAAGTTTCCTGCTGTTTAGTACGGATGCCGGCATTGGGCTGGATATACCGGTTTTGGGAATCTGCACAGAAATGGTTTGCAAACCGCTGAATCCACACGTGAGTTTAACTCTGTCAGTTGAATGCACACATTGACAACCATTCAGTTTGATAGCACCCTTTTGGTTTTAGAAGCAGATATTTCTCTGTACAGCCTATGGTCCCATTCACTCGGGAATATCCCAACGCAGCTCCTAGAAGAAACGTCTTTCTCACTCGCTGAATCTCAACATAGATTCAACTCTCTTAGGTGAACGAACGCACAGCAGAGCAGTTTCAAGGAAACGTTTCTCCTGAGTTTTAGACGAAGTTTCCTGCTGTTTAGTACGGATGCCGGCATTGGGCTGGACATACCGGTTTTGGGATTCTGCACAGAAAGGGTTTGCAAACCGCTGAATCCACACGTGAGTTTAACTCTGTCAGTTGAATGCACACATTGACAACCATTCACTTTGATAGCACCCTTTTGGTTTTAGAAGCAGATATTTCTCTGTACAGCCTATGGTCCCATTCACTCGGGAATATCCCAACGCAGCTCCTAGAAGAAACGTGTTTCTGACTCGCTGAATCTCAACATAGATTCAACTCTCTTAGGTGAACGAACGCACAGCAGAGCAGTTTCAAGGAAACGTTTCTCCTGAGTTTTAGAAGAAGTTTCCTGCTGTTTAGTACGGATGCCGGCATTGGGCTGGATATACCGGTTTTGGGAATCTGCACAGAAAGGGTTTGCAAACCGCTGAATCCACACGTGAGTTTAACTCTGTCAGTTGAATGCACACATTGACAACCATTCAGTTTGATAGCACCCTTTTGGTTTTAGAAGCAGATATTTCTCTGTACAGCCTATGGTCCCATTCACTCGGGAATATCCCAACGCAGCTCCTAGAAGAAACGTGTTTCTGACTCGCTGAATCTCAACATAGATTCAACTCTCTTAGGTGAACGAACGCACAGCAGAGCAGTTTCAAGGAAACGTTTCTCCTGAGTCTTAGACGAAGTTTCCTGCTGTTTAGTACGGATGCCGGCATTGGGCTTGAAATACCGGTTTTGGGATTCTGCACAGAAAGGGTTTGCAAACCGCTGAATCCACACGTGAGTTTAACTCTGTCAGTTGAATGCACACATTGACAACCATTCAGTTTGATAGCACACTTTTGGTTTTAGAAGCAGATATTTCTCTGTACAGCCTATGGTCCCATTCACTCGGGAATATCCCAACGCAGCTCCTAGAAGAAACGTGTTTCTGACTCGCTGAATCTCAACATAGATTCAACTCTCTTAGGTGAACGAACGCACAGCAGAGCAGTTTCAAGGAAACGTTTCTCCTGAGTCTTAGACGAAGTTTCCTGCTGTTTAGTACGTATGCCGGCATTGGGCTGGAAATACCGGTTTTGGGATTCTGCACAGAAAGGGTTTGCAAACCGCTGAATCCACACGTCAGTTTAACTCTGTCAGTTGAATGCACACATTGACAACCATTCAGTTAGATAGCTCCGTTTTCGTTTTAGAAGCAGATATTTCTCTGTACAGCCTATGGTCCCATTCACTCGGGAATATCCCAACGCAGCTCCTAGAAGAAACGTGTTTCTGACTCGCTGAATCTCAACATAGATTCAACTCTCTTAGGTGAACGAACGCACAGCAGAGCAGTTTCAAGGAATCGTTTCTCCTGAGTCTTAGAAGAAGTTACCTGCTGTTTAGTACGTATGCCGGCATTGGGCTGGAAATACCGGTTTTCGGATTCTGCACAGAAAGGGTTTGCAAACCGCTGAATCCACACGTGAGTTTAACTCTGTCAGTTGAATGCACACATTGACAACCATTCAGTTAGATAGCTCCGTTTTGGTTTTAGAAGCAGATATTTCTCTGTACAGCCTATGGTCCCATTCACTCGGGAATATCCCAACGCAGCTCCTAGAAGAAACGTGTTTCTGACTCGCTAAATCTCAACATAGATTCAACTCTCTTAGGTGAACGAAAGCACAGCAGAGCAGTTTCAAGGAAACGTTTCTCCTGAGTTTTAGACGAAGTTTCCTGCTGTTTAGTACGGATGCCGGAATTGGGCTGGACATACCGGTTTTGGGATTCTGCACAGAAAGGGTTTGCAAACCGATGAATCCACACGTGAGTTTAACTCTGTCAGTTGAATGCACACATTGACAACCATTCACTTTGATAGCACCCTTTTGGTTTTAGAAGCAGATATTTCTCTGTGCAGCCTATGGTCCCATTCACTCGGGAATATCCCAACGCAGCTCCTAGAAGAAACGTGTTTCTGACTCGCTGAATCTCAACATAGATTCAACTCTCTTAGGTGAACGAACGCACAGCAGAGCAGTTTCAAGGAAACGTTTCTCCTGAGTTTTAGAAGAAGTTTCCTGCTGTTTAGTACGGATGCCAGCATTGGGCTGGATATACCGGTTTTGGGAATCTGCACAGAAAGGGTTTGCAAACCGCTGAATCCACACGTGAGTTTAACTCTGTCAGTTGAATGCACACATTGACAACCATTCAGTTAGATAGCTCCGTTTTGGTTTTAGAAGCAGATATTTCTCTGTACAGCCTATGGTCCCATTCACTCGGGAATATCCCAACGCAGCTCCTAGAAGAAACGTGTTTCTCACTCGCTGAATCTCAACATAGATTCAACTCTCTTAGGTGAACGAACGCACAGCAGAGCAGTTTCAAGGAAACGTTTCTCCTGAGTTTTAGACGAAGTTTCCTGCTGTTTAGTACGGATGCCGGCATTGGGCTGGACATACCGGTTTTGGGATTCTGCACAGAAAGGGTTTGCAAACCGCTGAATCCACACGTGAGTTTAACTCTGTCAGTTGAATGCACACATTGACAACCATTCAGTTTGATAGCACCCTTTTGGTTTTAGAAGCAGATATTACTCTGTACAGCCTATGGTCCCATTCACTCGGGAATATCCCAACGCAGCTCCTAGAAGAAACGTGTTTCTGACTCGCTGAATCTCAACATAGATTCAACTCTCTTAGGTGAACGAACGCACAGCAGAGCAGTTTCAAGGAAACGTTTCTCCTGAGTCTTAGAAGAAGTTACCTGCTGTTTAGTACGTATGCCGGCATTGGGCTGGAAATACCGGTTTTCGGATTCTGCACAGAAAGGTTTTGCAAACCGCTGAATCCACACGTGAGTTTAACTCTGTCAGTTGAATGCACACATTGACAACCATTCAGTTAGATAGCTCCGTTTTGGTTTTAGAAGCAGATATTTCTCTGTACAGACTATGGTCCCATTCACTCGGGAATATCTCAACGCAGCTCCTAGAAGAAACGTGTTTCTGACTCGATAAATCTCAACATAGATTCAACTCTCTTAGGTGAACGAACGCACAGCAGAGCAGTTTCAAGGAAACGTTTCTCCTGAGTTTTAGACGAAGTTTCCTGCTGTTTAGTACGGATGCCGGAATTGGGCTGGACATACCGGTTTTGGTATTCTGCACAGAAAGGGTTTGCAAACCGCTGAATCCACACGTGAGTTTAACTCTGTCAGTTGAATGCACACATTGACAACCATTCACTTTGATAGCACCCTTTTGGTTTTAGAAGCAGATATTTCTCTGTACAGCCTATGGTCCCATTCACTCGGGAATATCCCAACGCAGCTCCTAGAAGAAACGTGTTTCTGACTCGCTGAATCTCAACATAGATTCAACTCTCTTAGGTGAACGAACGCACAGCAGAGCAGTTTCAAGGAAACGTTTCTCCTGAGTTTTAGAAGAAGTTTCCTGCTGTTCAGTACGGATGCCGGCATTGGGCTGGATATACCGGTTTTGGGAATCTGCACAGAAAGGGTTTGCAAACCGCTGAATCCACACGTGAGTTTAACTCTGTCAGTTGAATGCACACATTGACAACCATTCAGTTAGATAGCTCCGTTTTGGTTTTAGAAGCAGATATTTCTCTGTACAGCCTATGGTCCCATTCACTCGGGAATATCCCAACGCAGCTCCTAGAAGAAACGTGTTTCTGACTCGCTGAATCTCAACATAGATTCAACTCTCTTAGGTGAACGAACGCACAGCAGAGCAGTTTCAAGGAAACGTTTCTCCTGAGTCTTAGACGAAGTTTCCTGCTGTTTAGTACGGATGCCGGCATTGGGCTGGAAATACCGGTTTTGGGATTCTGCACAGAAAGGTTTTGCAAACCGCTGAATCCACACGTGAGTTTAACTCTGTCAGTTGAATGCACACATTGACAACCATTCAGTTTGATAGCACCCTTTTGGTTTTAGAAGCAGATATTTCTCTGTACAGCCTATGGTCCCATTCACTCGGGAATATCCCAACGCAGCTCCTAGAAGAAACGTGTTTCTGACTCGCTGAATCTCAACATAGATTCAACTCTCTTAGGTGAACGAACGCACAGCAGAGCAGTTTCAAGGAAACGTTTCTCCTGAGTCTTAGACGAAGTTTCCTGCTGTTTAGTACGGATGCCGGCATTGGGCTGGAAATACCGGTTTTGGGATTCTGCACAGAAAGGGTTTGCAAACCGCTGAATCCACACGTGAGTTTAACTCTGTCAGTTGAATGCACACATTGACAACCATTCAGTTTGATAGCACACTTTTGGTTTTAGAAGCAGATATTTCTCTGTACAGCCTATGGTCCCATTCACTCGGGAATATCCCAACGCAGCTCCTAGAAGAAACGTGTTTCTGACTCGCTGAATCTCAACATAGATTCAGCTCTCTTAGGTGAACGAACGCACAGCAGAGCAGTTTCAAGGAAACGTTTCTCCTGAGTTTTAGACGAAGTTTCCTGCTGTTTAGTACGGATGCCGGAATTGGGCTGGACATACCGGTTTTGGGATTCTGCACAGAAAGGGTTTGCAAACCGATGAATCCACACGTGAGTTTAACTCTGTCAGTTGAATGCACACATTGACAACCATTCACTTTGATAGCACCCTTTTGGTTTTAGAAGCAGATATTTCTCTGTGCAGCCTATGGTCCCATTCACTCGGGAATATCCCAACGCAGCTCCTAGAAGAAACGTGTTTCTGACTCGCTGAATCTCAACATAGATTCAACTCTCTTAGGTGAACGAACGCACAGCAGAGCAGTTTCAAGGAAACGTTTCTCCTGAGTTTTAGAAGAAGTTTCCTGCTGTTTAGTACGGATGCCAGCATTGGGCTGGATATACCGGTTTTGGGAATCTGCACAGAAAGGGTTTGCAAACCGCTGAATCCACACGTGAGTTTAACTCTGTCAGTTGAATGCACACATTGACAACCATTCAGTTAGATAGCTCCGTTTTGGTTTTAGAAGCAGATATTTCTCTGTACAGCCTATGGTCCCATTCACTCGGGAATATCCCAACGCAGCTCCTAGAAGAAACGTGTTTCTCACTCGCTGAATCTCAACATAGATTCAACTCTCTTAGGTGAACGAACGCACAGCAGAGCAGTTTCAAGGAAACGTTTCTCCTGAGTTTTAGACGAAGTTTCCTGCTGTTTAGTACGGATGCCGGCATTGGGCTGGACATACCGGTTTTGGGATTCTGCACAGAAAGGGTTTGCAAACCGCTGAATCCACACGTGAGTTTAACTCTGTCAGTTGAATGCACACATTGACAACCATTCAGTTTGATAGCACCCTTTTGGTTTTAGAAGCAGATATTACTCTGTACAGCCTATGGTCCCATTCACTCGGGAATATCCCAACGCAGCTCCTAGAAGAAACGTGTTTCTGACTCGCTGAATCTCAACATAGATTCAACTCTCTTAGGTGAACGAACGCACAGCAGAGCAGTTTCAAGGAAACGTTTCTCCTGAGTCTTAGAAGAAGTTACCTGCTGTTTAGTACGTATGCCGGCATTGGGCTGGAAATACCGGTTTTCGGATTCTGCACAGAAAGGGTTTGCAAACCGCTGAATCCACACGTGAGTTTAACTCTGTCAGTTGAATGCACACATTGACAACCATTCAGTTAGATAGCTCCGTTTTGGTTTTAGAAGCAGATATTTCTCTGTACAGACTATGGTCCCATTCACTCGGGAATATCTCAACGCAGCTCCTAGAAGAAACGTGTTTCTGACTCGATAAATCTCAACATAGATTCAACTCTCTTAGGTGAACGAACGCACAGCAGAGCAGTTTCAAGGAAACGTTTCTCCTGAGTTTTAGACGAAGTTTCCTGCTGTTTAGTACGGATGCCGGAATTGGGCTGGACATACCGGTTTTGGTATTCTGCACAGAAAGGGTTTGCAAACCGCTGAATCCACACGTGAGTTTAACTCTGTCAGTTGAATGCACACATTGACAACCATTCACTTTGATAGCACCCTTTTGGTTTTAGAAGCAGATATTTCTCTGTACAGCCTATGGTCCCATTCACTCGGGAATATCCCAACGCAGCTCCTAGAAGAAACGTGTTTCTGACTCGCTGAATCTCAACATAGATTCAACTCTCTTAGGTGAACGAACGCACAGCAGAGCAGTTTCAAGGAAACGTTTCTGCTGAGTTTTAGAAGAAGTTTCCTGCTGTTTAGTACGGATGCCGGCATTGGGCTGGAGAAACCGGTTTTGGGAATCTGCACAGAAAGGGTTTGCAAACCGCTGAATCCACACGTGAGTTTAACTCTGTCAGTTGAATGCACACATTGACAACCATTCAGTTAGATAGCTCCGTTTTGGTTTTAGAAGCAGATATTTCTCTGTACAGCCTATGGTCCCATTCACTCGGGAATATCCCAACGCAGCTCCTAGAAGAAACGTGTTTCTCACTCGCTGAATCTCAACATAGATTCAACTCTCTTAGGTGAACGAACGCACAGCAGAGCAGTTTCAAGGAAACGTTTCTCCTGAGTTTTAGACGAAGTTTCCTGCTGTTTAGTACGGATGCCGGCATTGGGCTGGACATACCGGTTTTGGGATGCTGCACAGAAAGGGTTTGCAAACCGCTGAATCCACACGTGAGTTTAACTCTGTCAGTTGAATGCACACATTGACAACCATTCAGTTTGATAGCACCCTTTTGGTTTTAGAAGCAGATATTTCTCTGTACAGCCTATGGTCCCATTCACTCGGGAATATCCCAACGCAGCTCCTAGAAGAAACGTGTTTCTGACTCGCTGAATCTCAACATAGATTCAACTCTCTTAGGTGAACGAACGCACAGCAGAGCAGTTTCAAGGAAACGTTTCTCCTGAGTCTTAGACGAAGTTTCCTGCTCTTTAGTACGTATGCCGGCATTGGGCTGGAAATACCGGTTTTGGGATTCTGCACAGAAAGGGTTTGCAAACCGCTGAATCCACACGTGAGTTTAACTCTGTCAGTTGAATGCACACATTGACAACCATTCAGTTAGATAGCTCCGTTTTGGTTTTAGAAGCAGATATTTCTCTGTACAGCCTATGGTCCCATTCACTCGGGAATATCCCAACGCAGCTCCTAGAAGAAACGTGTTTCTGACTCGCTGAATCTCAACATAGATTCAACTCTCTTAGGTGAACGAACGCACAGCAGAGCAGTTTCAAGGAAACGTTTCTCCTGAGTCTTAGACGAAGTTTCCTGCTGTTTAGTACGGATGCCGGCATTGGGCTGGAAATACCGGTTTTGGGATTCTGCACAGAAAGGTTTTGCAAACCGCTGAATCCACACGTGAGTTTAACTCTGTCAGTTGAATGCACACATTGACAACCATTCAGTTTGATAGCACCCTTTTGGTTTTAGAAGCAGATATTTCTCTGTACAGCCTATGGTCCCATTCACTCGGGAATATCCCAACGCAGCTCCTAGAAGAAACGTGTTTCTGACTCGCTGAATCTCAACATAGATTCAACTCTCTTAGGTGAACGAACGCACAGCAGAGCAGTTTCAAGGAAACGTTTCTCCTGAGTCTTAGACGAAGTTTCCTGCTGTTTAGTACGGATGCCGGCATTGGGCTGGAAATACCGGTTTTGGGATTCTGCACAGAAAGGGTTTGCAAACCGCTGAATCCACACGTGAGTTTAACTCTGTCAGTTGAATGCACACATTGACAACCATTCAGTTTGATAGCACACTTTTGGTTTTAGAAGCAGATATTTCTCTGCACAGCCTATGGTCCCATTCACTCGGGAATATCCCAACGCAGCTCCTAGAAGAAACGTGTTTCTGACTCGCTGAATCTCAACATAGATTCAGCTCTCTTAGGTGAACGAACGCACAGCAGAGCAGTTTCAAGGAAACGTTTCTCCTGAGTTTTAGACGAAGTTTCCTGCTGTTTAGTTCGTATGCCGTCATTGGGCTGGAAATACCGGTTTTGGGATTCTGCACAGAAATGGTTTGCAAACCGCTGAATCCACACGTGAGTTTAACTCTGTCAGTTGAATGCACACATTGACAACCATTCAGTTTGATAGCACACTTTTGGTTTTAGAAGCAGATATTTCTCTGTACAGCCTATGGTCCCATTCACTCGGGAATATCCCAACGCAGCTCCTAGAAGAAACGTGTTTCTGACTCGCTGAATCTCAACATAGATTCAACTCTCTTAGGTGAACGAACGCACAGCAGAGCAGTTTCAAGGAAACGTTTCTCCTGAGTCTTAGAAGAAGTTACCTGCTGTTTAGTACGTATGGCGGCATTGGGCTGGAAATACCGGTTTTGGGATTCTGCACAGAAAGGGTTTGCAAACCGCTGAATCCACACGTGAGTTTAACTCTGTCAGTTGAATGCACACATTGACAACCATTCAGTTACATAGCTCCGTTTTGGTTTTAGAAGCAGATATTTCTCTGTACAGCCTATGGTCCCATTCACTCGGGAATATCCCAACGCAGCTCCTAGAAGAAACGTGTTTCTGACTCGCTGAATCTGAACATAGATTCAACTTTCTTAGGTGAACGAACGCACAGCAGAGCAGTTTCAAGGAAACGTTTCTCCTGAGTTTTAGACGAAGTTTCCTGCTGTTTAGTACGGATGCCGGAACTGGGCTGGACATACCGGTTTTGGGATTCTGCACAGAAAGGGTTTGCAAACCGCTGAATCCACACGTGAGTTTAACTCTGTCAGTTGAATGCACACATTGACAACCATTCAGTTTGATAGCACCCTTTTGGTTTTAGAAGCAGATATTACTCTGTACAGCCTATGGTCCCATTCACTCGGGAATATCCCAACGCAGCTCCTAGAAGAAACGTGTTTCTGACTCGCTGAATCTCAACATAGATTCAACTCTCTTAGGTGAACGAACGCACAGCAGAGCAGTTTCAAGGAAACGTTTCTCCTGAGTTTTAGAAGAAGTTTCCTGCTGTTTAGTACGGATGCCGGCATTGGGCTGGATATACCGGTTTTGGAAATCTGCACAGAAATGGTTTGCAAACCGCTGAATCCACACGTGAGTTTAACTCTGTCAGTTGAATGCACACATTGACAACCATTCAGTTTGATAGCACCCTTTTGGTTTTAGAAGCAGATATTTCTCTGTACAGCCTATGGTCCCATTCACTCGGGAATATCCCAACGCAGCTCCTAGAAGAAACGTGTTTCTGACTCGCTGAATCTCAACATAAATTCAACTCTCTTAGGTGAACGAACGCACAGCAGAGCAGTTTCAAGGAAACGTTTCTCCTGAGTCTTAGACGAAGTTTCCTGCTGTTTAGTACGGATGCCGGCATTGGGCTTGAAATACCGGTTTTGGGATTCTGCACAGAAAGGGTTTGCAAACCGCTGAATCCACACGTGAGTTTAACTCTGTCAGTTGAATGCACACATTGACAACCATTCAGTTTGATAGCACACTTTTGGTTTTAGAAGCAGATATTTCTCTGTACAGCCTATGGTCCCATTCACTCGGGAATATACCAACGCAGCTCCTAGAAGAAACGTGTTTCTGACTCGCTGAATCTCAACATAGATTCAACTCTCTTAGGTGAACGAACGCACAGCAGAGCAGTTTCAAGGAAACGTTTCTCCTGAGTCTTAGACGAAGTTTCCTGCTGTTTAGTACGTATGCCGGCATTGGGCTGGAAATACCGGTTTTGGGATTCTGCACAGAAAGGGTTTGCAAACCGCTGAATCCACACGTCAGTTTAACTCTGTCAGTTGAATGCACACATTGACAACCATTCAGTTAGATAGCTCCGTTTTCGTTTTAGAAGCAGATATTTCTCTGTACAGCCTATGGTCCCATTCACTCGGGAATATCCCAACGCAGCTCCTAGAAGAAACGTGTTTCTGACTCGCTAAATCTCAACATAGATTCAACTCTCTTAGGTGAACGAACGCACAGCAGAGCAGTTTCAAGGAAACGTTTCTCCTGGGTTTTAGACGAAGTTTCCTGCTGTTTAGTACGGATGCCGGAATTGGGCTGGACATACCGGTTTTGGGATTCTGCACAGAAAGGGTTTGCAAACCGCGGAATCCACACGTGAGTTTAACTCTGTCAGTTGAATGCACACATTGACAACCATTCACTTTGATAGCACCCTTTTGGTTTTAGAAGCAGATATTTCTCTGTACAGCCTATGGTCCCATTCACTCGGGAATATCCCAACGCAGCTCCTAGAAGAAACGTGTTTCTGACTCGCTGAATCTCAACATAGATTCAACTCTCTTAGGTGAACGAACGCACAGCAGAGCAGTTTCAAGGAAACGTTTCTCCTGAGTTTTAGAAGAAGTTTCCTGCTGTTTAGTACGGATGCCGGCATTGGGCTGGATATACCGGTTTTGGGAATCTGCACAGAAAGGGTTTGCAAACCGCTGAATCCACACGTGAGTTTAACTCTGTCAGTTGAATGCACACATTGACAACCATTCAGTTTGATAGCACCCTTTTGGTTTTAGAAGCAGATATTTCTCTGTACAGCCTATGGTCCCATTCACTCGGGAATATCCCAACGCAGCTCCTAGAAGAAACGTGTTTCTCACTCGCTGAATCTCAACATAGATTCAACTCTCGTAGGTGAACGAACGCACAGCAGAGCAGTTTCAAGGAAACGTTTCTCCTGAGTTTTAGAAGAAGTTTCCTGCTGTTTAGTACGGATGCCGGCATTGGGCTGGATATACCGGTTTTGGGAATCTGCACAGAAATGGTTTGCAAACCGCTGAATCCACACGTGAGTTTAACTCTGTCAGTTGAATGCACACATTGACAACCATTCAGTTTGATAGCACCCTTTTGGTTTTAGAAGCAGATATTTCTCTGTACAGCCTATGGTCCCATTCACTCGGGAATATCCCAACGCAGCTCCTAGAAGAAACGTGTTTCTGACTCGCTGAATCTCAACATAAATTCAACTCTCTTAGGTGAACGAACGCACAGCAGAGCAGTTTCAAGGAAACGTTTCTCCTGAGTCTTAGACGAAGTTTCCTGCTGTTTAGTACGGATGCCGGCATTGGGCTTGAAATACCGGTTTTGGGATTCTGCACAGAAAGGGTTTGCAAACCGCTGAATCCACACGTGAGTTTAACTCTGTCAGTTGAATGCACACATTGACAACCATTCAGTTTGATAGCACACTTTTGGTTTTAGAAGCAGATATTTCTCTGTACAGCCTATGGTCCCATTCACTCGGGAATATACCAACGCAGCTCCTAGAAGAAACGTGTTTCTGACTCGCTGAATCTCAACATAGATTCAACTCTCTTAGGTGAACGAACGCACAGCAGAGCAGTTTCAAGGAAACGTTTCTCCTGAGTCTTAGACGAAGTTTCCTGCTGTTTAGTACGTATGCCGGCATTGGGCTGGAAATACCGGTTTTGGGATTCTGCACAGAAAGGGTTTGCAAACCGCTGAATCCACACGTCAGTTTAACTCTGTCAGTTGAATGCACACATTGACAACCATTCAGTTAGATAGCTCCGTTTTCGTTTTAGAAGCAGATATTTCTCTGTACAGCCTATGGTCCCATTCACTCGGGAATATCCCAACGCAGCTCCTAGAAGAAACGTGTTTCTGACTCGCTAAATCTCAACATAGATTCAACTCTCTTAGGTGAACGAACGCACAGCAGAGCAGTTTCAAGGAAACGTTTCTCCTGAGTTTTAGACGAAGTTTCCTGCTGTTTAGTACGGATGCCGGAATTGGGCTGGACATACCGGTTTTGGGATTCTGCACAGAAAGGGTTTGCAAACCGCGGAATCCACACGTGAGTTTAACTCTGTCAGTTGAATGCACACATTGACAACCATTCACTTTGATAGCACCCTTTTGGTTTTAGAAGCAGATATTTCTCTGTACAGCCTATGGTCCCATTCACTCGGGAATATCCCAACGCAGCTCCTAGAAGAAACGTGTTTCTGACTCGCTGAATCTCAACATATATTCAACTCTCTTAGGTGAACGAACGCACAGCAGAGCAGTTTCAAGGAAACGTTTCTCCTGAGTTTTAGAAGAAGTTTCCTGCTGTTTAGTACGGATGCCGGCATTGGGCTGGATATACCGGTTTTGGGAATCTGCACAGAAAGGGTTTGCAAACCGCTGAATCCACACGTGAGTTTAACTCTGTCAGTTGAATGCACACATTGACAACCATTCAGTTTGATAGCACCCTTTTGGTTTTAGAAGCAGATATTTCTCTGTACAGCCTATGGTCCCATTCACTCGGGAATATCCCAACGCAGCTCCTAGAAGAAACGTGTTTCTCACTCGCTGAATCTCAACATAGATTCAACTCTCGTAGGTGAACGAACGCACAGCAGAGCAGTTTCAAGGAAACGTTTCTCCTGAGTTTTAGACGAAGTTTCCTGCTGTTTAGTACGGATACCGGCATTGGGCTGGACATACCGGTTTTGGGATTCTGCACAGAAAGGGTTTGCAAACCGCTGAATCCACACGTGAGTTTAACTCTGTCAGTTGAATGCACACATTGACAACCATTCAGTTTGATAGCACCCTTTTGGTTTTAGAAGCAGATATTTCTCTGTACAGCCTATGGTCCCATTCACTCGGGAATATCCCAACGCAGCTCCTAGAAGAAACGTGTTTCTGACTCGCTGAATCTCAACATAGATTCAACTCTCTTAGGTGAACGAACGCACAGCAGAGCAGTTTCAAGGAATCGTTTCTCCTGAGTCTTAGAAGAAGTTACCTGCTGTTTAGTACGTATGCCGGCATTGGGCTGGAAATACCGGTTTTCGGATTCTGCACAGAAAGGGTTTGCAAACCGCTGAATCCACACGTGAGTTTAACTCTGTCAGTTGAATGCACACATTGACAACCATTCAGTTAGATAGCTCCGTTTTGGTTTTAGAAGCAGATATTTCTCTGTACAGCCTATGGTCCCATTCACTCGGGAATATCCCAACGCAGCTCCTAGAAGAAACGTGTTTCTGACTCGCTAAATCTCAACATAGATTCAACTCTCTTAGGTGAACGAAAGCACAGCAGAGCAGTTTCAAGGAAACGTTTCTCCTGAGTTTTAGACGAAGTTTCCTGCTGTTTAGTACGGATGCCGGAATTGGGCTGGACATACCGGTTTTGGGATTCTGCACAGAAAGGGTTTGCAAACCGATGAATCCACACGTGAGTTTAACTCTGTCAGTTGAATGCACACATTGACAACCATTCACTTTGATAGCACCCTTTTGGTTTTAGAAGCAGATATTTCTCTGTGCAGCCTATGGTCCCATTCACTCGGGAATATCCCAACGCAGCTCCTAGAAGAAACGTGTTTCTGACTCGCTGAATCTCAACATAGATTCAACTCTCTTAGGTGAACGAACGCACAGCAGAGCAGTTTCAAGGAAACGTTTCTCCTGAGTTTTAGAAGAAGTTTCCTGCTGTTTAGTACGGATGCCGGCATTGGGCTGGATATACCGGTTTTGGGAATCTGCACAGAAATGGTTGGCAAACCGCTGAATCCACACGTGAGTTTAACTCTGTCAGTTGAATGCACACATTGACAACCATTCAGTTTGATAGCACCCTTTTGGTTTTAGAAGCAGATATTTCTCTGTACAGCCTATGGTCCCATTCACTCGGGAATATCCCAACGCAGCTCCTAGAAGAAACGTCTTTCTCACTCGCTGAATCTCAACATAGATTCAACTCTCTTAGGTGAACGAACGCACAGCAGAGCAGTTTCAAGGAAACGTTTCTCCTGAGTTTTAGACGAAGTTTCCTGCTGTTTAGTACGGATGCCGGCATTGGGCTGGACATACCGGTTTTGGGATTCTGCACAGAAAGGGTTTGCAAACCGCTGAATCCACACGTGAGTTTAACTCTGTCAGTTGAATGCACACATTGACAACCATTCACTTTGATAGCACCCTTTTGGTTTTAGAAGCAGATATTACTCTGTACAGCCTATGGTCCCATTCACTCGGGAATATCCCAACGCAGCTCCTAGAAGAAACGTGTTTCTGACTCGCTGAATCTCAACATAGATTCAACTCTCTTAGGTGAACGAACGCACAGCAGAGCAGTTTCAAGGAAACGTTTCTCCTGAGTCTTAGAAGAAGTTACCTGCTGTTTAGTACGTATGCCGGCATTGGGCTGGAAATACCGGTTTTCGGATTCTGCACAGAAAGGGTTTGCAAACCGCTGAATCCACACGTGAGTTTAACTCTGTCAGTTGAATGCACACATTGACAACCATTCAGTTAGATAGCTCCGTTTTGGTTTTAGAAGCAGATATTTCTCTGTACAGACTATGGTCCCATTCACTCGGGAATATCTCAACGCAGCTCCTAGAAGAAACGTGTTTCTGACTCGCTAAATCTCAACATAGATTCAACTCTCTTAGGTGAACGAACGCACAGCAGAGCAGTTTCAAGGAAACGTTTCTCCTGAGTTTTAGACGAAGTTTCCTGCTGTTTAGTACGGATGCCGGAATTGGGCTGGACATACCGGTTTTGGTATTCTGCACAGAAAGGGTTTGCAAACCGCTGAATCCACACGTGAGTTTAACTCTGTCAGTTGAATGCACACATTGACAACCATTCACTTTGATAGCACCCTTTTGGTTTTAGAAGCAGATATTTCTCTGTACAGCCTATGGTCCCATTCACTCGGGAATATCCCAACGCAGCTCCTCGAAGAAACGTGTTTCTGACTCGCTGAATCTCAACATAGATTCAACTCTCTTAGGTGAACGAACGCACAGCAGAGCAGTTTCAAGGAAACGTTTCTCCTGAGTTTTAGAAGAAGTTTCCTGCTGTTTAGTACGGATGCCGGCATTGGGCTGGATATACCGGTTTTGGGAATCTGCACAGAAAGGGTTTGCAAACCGCTGAATCCACACGTGAGTTTAACTCTGTCAGTTGAATGCACACATTGACAACCATTCAGTTAGATAGCTCCGTTTTGGTTTTAGAAGCAGATATTTCTCTGTACAGCCTATGGTCCCATTCACTCGGGAATATCCCAACGCAGCTCCTAGAAGAAACGTGTTTCTCACTCGCTGAATCTCAACATAGATTCAACTCTCTTAGGTGAACGAACGCACAGCAGAGCAGTTTCAAGGAAACGTTTCTCCTGAGTTTTAGACGAAGTTTCCTGCTGTTTAGTACGGATGCCGGCATTGGGCTGGACATACCGGTTTTGGGATTCTGCACAGAAAGGGTTTGCAAACCGCTGAATCCACACGTGAGTTTAACTCTGTCAGTTGAATGCACACATTGACAACCATTCAGTTTGATAGCACCCTTTTGGTTTTAGAAGCAGATATTTCTCTGTACAGCCTATGGTCCCATTCACTCGGGAATATCCCAACGCAGCTCCTAGAAGAAACGTGTTTCTGACTCGCTGAATCTCAGCATAGATTCAACTCTCTTAGGTGAACGAACGCACAGCAGAGCAGTTTCAAGGAAACGTTTCTCCTGAGTCTTAGACGAAGTTTCCTGCTCTTTAGTACGTATGCCGGCATTGGGCTGGAAATACCGGTTTTGGGATTCTGCACAGAAAGGGTTTGCAAACCGCTGAATCCACACGTGAGTTTAACTCTGTCAGTTGAATGCACACATTGACAACCATTCAGTTAGATAGCTCCGTTTTGGTTTTAGAAGCAGATATTTCTCTGTACAGCCTATGGTCCCATTCACTCGGGAATATCCCAACGCAGCTCCTAGAAGAAACGTGTTTCTGACTCGCTGAATCTCAACATAGATTCAACTCTCTTAGGGGAACGAACGCACAGCATAGCAGTTTCAAGGAAACGTTTCTCCTGAGTCTTAGACGAAGTTTCCTGCTGTTTAGTACGGATGCCGGCATTGGGCTGGAAATACCGGTTTTGGGATTCTGCACAGAAAGGTTTTGCAAACCGCTGAATCCACACGTGAGTTTAACTCTGTCAGTTGAATGCACACATTGACAACCATTCAGTTTGATAGCACCCTTTTGGTTTTAGAAGCAGATATTTCTCTGTACAGCCTATGGTCCCATTCACTCGGGAATATCCCAACGCAGCTCCTAGAAGAAACGTGTTTCTGACTCGCTGAATCTCAACATAGATTCAACTCTCTTAGGTGAACGAACGCACAGCAGAGCAGTTTCAAGGAAACGTTTCTCCTGAGTCTTAGACGAAGTTTCCTGCTGCTTAGTACGGATGCCGGCATTGGGCTGGAAATACCGGTTTTGGGATTCTGCACAGAAAGGGTTTGCAAACCGCTGAATCCACACGTGAGTTTAACTCTGTCAGTTGAATGCACACATTGACAACCATTCAGTTTGATAGCACACTTTTGGTTTTAGAAGCAGATATTTCTCTGTACAGCCTATGGTCCCATTCACTCGGGAATATCCCAACGCAGCTCCTAGAAGAAACGTGTTTCTGACTCGCTGAATCTCAACATAGATTCAGCTCTCTTAGGTGAACGAACGCACAGCAGAGCAGTTTCAAGGAAACGTTTCTCCTGAGTTTTAGACGAAGTTTCCTGCTGTTTAGTTCGTATGCCGTCATTGGGCTGGAAATACCGGTTCTGGGATTCTGCACAGAAATGGTTTGCAAACCGCTGAATCCACACGTGAGTTTAACTCTGTCAGTTGAATGCACACATTGACAACCATTCAGTTTGATAGCACACTTTTGGTTTTAGAAGCAGATATTTCTCTGTACAGCCTATGGTCCCATTCACTCGGGAATATCCCAACGCAGCTCCTAGAAGAAACGTGTTTCTGACTCGCTGAATCTCAACATAGATTCAACTCTCTTAGGTGAACGAACGCACAGCAGAGCAGTTTCAAGGAAACGTTTCTCCTGAGTCTTAGAAGAAGTTACCTGCTGTTTAGTACGTATGCCGGCATTGGGCTGGAAATACCGGTTTTGGGATTCTGCACAGAAAGGGTTTGCAAACCGCTGAATCCACACGTGAGTTTAACTCTGTCAGTTGAATGCACACATTGACAACCATTCACTTTGATAGCACCCTTTTGGTTTTAGAAGCAGATATTTCTCTGTACAGCCTATGGTCCCATTCACTCGGGAATATCCCAACGCAGCTCCTAGAAGAAACGTGTTTCTGACTCGCTGAATCTGAACATAGATTCAACTTTCTTAGGTGAACGAACGCACAGCAGAGCAGTTTCAAGGAAACGTTTCTCCTGAGTTTTAGACGAAGTTTCCTGCTGTTTAGTACGGATGCCGGAACTGGGCTGGACATACCGGTTTTGGGATTCTGCACAGAAAGGGTTTGCAAACCGCTGAATCCACACGTGAGTTTAACTCTGTCAGTTGAATGCACACATTGACAACCATTCAGTTTGATAGCACCCTTTTGGTTTTAGAAGCAGATATTACTCTGTACAGCCTATGGTCCCATTCACTCGGGAATATCCCAACGCAGCTCCTAGAAGAAACGTGTTTCTGACTCGCTGAATCTCAACATAGATTCAACTCTCTTAGGTGAACGAACGCACAGCAGAGCAGTTTCAAGGAAACGTTTCTCCTGAGTTTTAGAAGAAGTTTCCTGCTGTTTAGTACGGATGCCGGCATTGGGCTGGATATACCGGTTTTGGAAATCTGCACAGAAATGGTTTGCAAACCGCTGAATCCACACGTGAGTTTAACTCTGTCAGTTGAATGCACACATTGACAACCATTCAGTTTGATAGCACCCTTTTGGTTTTAGAAGCAGATATTTCTCTGTACAGCCTATGGTCCCATTCACTCGGGAATATCCCAACGCAGCTCCTAGAAGAAACGTGTTTCTGACTCGCTGAATCTCAACATAAATTCAACTCTCTTAGGTGAACGAACGCACAGCAGAGCAGTTTCAAGGAAACGTTTCTCCTGAGTCTTAGACGAAGTTTCCTGCTGTTTAGTACGGATGCCGGCATTGGGCTTGAAATACCGGTTTTGGGATTCTGCACAGAAAGGGTTTGCAAACCGCTGAATCCACACGTGAGTTTAACTCTGTCAGTTGAATGCACACATTGACAACCATTCAGTTTGATAGCACACTTTTGGTTTTAGAAGCAGATATTTCTCTGTACAGCCTATGGTCCCATTCACTCGGGAATATACCAACGCAGCTCCTAGAAGAAACGTGTTTCTGACTCGCTGAATCTCAACATAGATTCAACTCTCTTAGGTGAACGAACGCACAGCAGAGCAGTTTCAAGGAAACGTTTCTCCTGAGTCTTAGACGAAGTTTCCTGCTGTTTAGTACGTATGCCGGCATTGGGCTGGAAATACCGGTTTTGGGATTCTGCACAGAAAGGGTTTGCAAACCGCTGAATCCACACGTCAGTTTAACTCTGTCAGTTGAATGCACACATTGACAACCATTCAGTTAGATAGCTCCGTTTTCGTTTTAGAAGCAGATATTTCTCTGTACAGCCTATGGTCCCATTCACTCGGGAATATCCCAACGCAGCTCCTAGAAGAAACGTGTTTCTGACTCGCTAAATCTCAACATAGATTCAACTCTCTTAGGTGAACGAACGCACAGCAGAGCAGTTTCAAGGAAACGTTTCTCCTGGGTTTTAGACGAAGTTTCCTGCTGTTTAGTACGGATGCCGGAATTGGGCTGGACATACCGGTTTTGGGATTCTGCACAGAAAGGGTTTGCAAACCGCGGAATCCACACGTGAGTTTAACTCTGTCAGTTGAATGCACACATTGACAACCATTCACTTTGATAGCACCCTTTTGGTTTTAGAAGCAGATATTTCTCTGTACAGCCTATGGTCCCATTCACTCGGGAATATCCCAACGCAGCTCCTAGAAGAAACGTGTTTCTGACTCGCTGAATCTCAACATAGATTCAACTCTCTTAGGTGAACGAACGCACAGCAGAGCAGTTTCAAGGAAACGTTTCTCCTGAGTTTTAGAAGAAGTTTCCTGCTGTTTAGTACGGATGCCGGCATTGGGCTGGATATACCGGTTTTGGGAATCTGCACAGAAAGGGTTTGCAAACCGCTGAATCCACACGTGAGTTTAACTCTGTCAGTTGAATGCACACATTGACAACCATTCAGTTTGATAGCACCCTTTTGGTTTTAGAAGCAGATATTTCTCTGTACAGCCTATGGTCCCATTCACTCGGGAATATCCCAACGCAGCTCCTAGAAGAAACGTGTTTCTCACTCGCTGAATCTCAACATAGATTCAACTCTCGTAGGTGAACGAACGCACAGCAGAGCAGTTTCAAGGAAACGTTTCTCCTGAGTTTTAGAAGAAGTTTCCTGCTGTTTAGTACGGATGCCGGCATTGGGCTGGATATACCGGTTTTGGGAATCTGCACAGAAATGGTTTGCAAACCGCTGAATCCACACGTGAGTTTAACTCTGTCAGTTGAATGCACACATTGACAACCATTCAGTTTGATAGCACCCTTTTGGTTTTAGAAGCAGATATTTCTCTGTACAGCCTATGGTCCCATTCACTCGGGAATATCCCAACGCAGCTCCTAGAAGAAACGTGTTTCTGACTCGCTGAATCTCAACATAAATTCAACTCTCTTAGGTGAACGAACGCACAGCAGAGCAGTTTCAAGGAAACGTTTCTCCTGAGTCTTAGACGAAGTTTCCTGCTGTTTAGTACGGATGCCGGCATTGGGCTTGAAATACCGGTTTTGGGATTCTGCACAGAAAGGGTTTGCAAACCGCTGAATCCACACGTGAGTTTAACTCTGTCAGTTGAATGCACACATTGACAACCATTCAGTTTGATAGCACACTTTTGGTTTTAGAAGCAGATATTTCTCTGTACAGCCTATGGTCCCATTCACTCGGGAATATACCAACGCAGCTCCTAGAAGAAACGTGTTTCTGACTCGCTGAATCTCAACATAGATTCAACTCTCTTAGGTGAACGAACGCACAGCAGAGCAGTTTCAAGGAAACGTTTCTCCTGAGTCTTAGACGAAGTTTCCTGCTGTTTAGTACGTATGCCGGCATTGGGCTGGAAATACCGGTTTTGGGATTCTGCACAGAAAGGGTTTGCAAACCGCTGAATCCACACGTCAGTTTAACTCTGTCAGTTGAATGCACACATTGACAACCATTCAGTTAGATAGCTCCGTTTTCGTTTTAGAAGCAGATATTTCTCTGTACAGCCTATGGTCCCATTCACTCGGGAATATCCCAACGCAGCTCCTAGAAGAAACGTGTTTCTGACTCGCTAAATCTCAACATAGATTCAACTCTCTTAGGTGAACGAACGCACAGCAGAGCAGTTTCAAGGAAACGTTTCTCCTGAGTTTTAGACGAAGTTTCCTGCTGTTTAGTACGGATGCCGGAATTGGGCTGGACATACCGGTTTTGGGATTCTGCACAGAAAGGGTTTGCAAACCGCGGAATCCACACGTGAGTTTAACTCTGTCAGTTGAATGCACACATTGACAACCATTCACTTTGATAGCACCCTTTTGGTTTTAGAAGCAGATATTTCTCTGTACAGCCTATGGTCCCATTCACTCGGGAATATCCCAACGCAGCTCCTAGAAGAAACGTGTTTCTGACTCGCTGAATCTCAACATATATTCAACTCTCTTAGGTGAACGAACGCACAGCAGAGCAGTTTCAAGGAAACGTTTCTCCTGAGTTTTAGAAGAAGTTTCCTGCTGTTTAGTACGGATGCCGGCATTGGGCTGGATATACCGGTTTTGGGAATCTGCACAGAAAGGGTTTGCAAACCGCTGAATCCACACGTGAGTTTAACTCTGTCAGTTGAATGCACACATTGACAACCATTCAGTTTGATAGCACCCTTTTGGTTTTAGAAGCAGATATTTCTCTGTACAGCCTATGGTCCCATTCACTCGGGAATATCCCAACGCAGCTCCTAGAAGAAACGTGTTTCTCACTCGCTGAATCTCAACATAGATTCAACTCTCGTAGGTGAACGAACGCACAGCAGAGCAGTTTCAAGGAAACGTTTCTCCTGAGTTTTAGACGAAGTTTCCTGCTGTTTAGTACGGATACCGGCATTGGGCTGGACATACCGGTTTTGGGATTCTGCACAGAAAGGGTTTGCAAACCGCTGAATCCACACGTGAGTTTAACTCTGTCAGTTGAATGCACACATTGACAACCATTCAGTTTGATAGCACCCTTTTGGTTTTAGAAGCAGATATTTCTCTGTACAGCCTATGGTCCCATTCACTCGGGAATATCCCAACGCAGCTCCTAGAAGAAACGTGTTTCTGACTCGCTGAATCTCAACATAGATTCAACTCTCTTAGGTGAACGAACGCACAGCAGAGCAGTTTCAAGGAATCGTTTCTCCTGAGTCTTAGAAGAAGTTACCTGCTGTTTAGTACGTATGCCGGCATTGGGCTGGAAATACCGGTTTTCGGATTCTGCACAGAAAGGGTTTGCAAACCGCTGAATCCACACGTGAGTTTAACTCTGTCAGTTGAATGCACACATTGACAACCATTCAGTTAGATAGCTCCGTTTTGGTTTTAGAAGCAGATATTTCTCTGTACAGCCTATGGTCCCATTCACTCGGGAATATCCCAACGCAGCTCCTAGAAGAAACGTGTTTCTGACTCGCTAAATCTCAACATAGATTCAACTCTCTTAGGTGAACGAAAGCACAGCAGAGCAGTTTCAAGGAAACGTTTCTCCTGAGTTTTAGACGAAGTTTCCTGCTGTTTAGTACGGATGCCGGAATTGGGCTGGACATACCGGTTTTGGGATTCTGCACAGAAAGGGTTTGCAAACCGATGAATCCACACGTGAGTTTAACTCTGTCAGTTGAATGCACACATTGACAACCATTCACTTTGATAGCACCCTTTTGGTTTTAGAAGCAGATATTTCTCTGTGCAGCCTATGGTCCCATTCACTCGGGAATATCCCAACGCAGCTCCTAGAAGAAACGTGTTTCTGACTCGCTGAATCTCAACATAGATTCAACTCTCTTAGGTGAACGAACGCACAGCAGAGCAGTTTCAAGGAAACGTTTCTCCTGAGTTTTAGAAGAAGTTTCCTGCTGTTTAGTACGGATGCCGGCATTGGGCTGGATATACCGGTTTTGGGAATCTGCACAGAAATGGTTGGCAAACCGCTGAATCCACACGTGAGTTTAACTCTGTCAGTTGAATGCACACATTGACAACCATTCAGTTTGATAGCACCCTTTTGGTTTTAGAAGCAGATATTTCTCTGTACAGCCTATGGTCCCATTCACTCGGGAATATCCCAACGCAGCTCCTAGAAGAAACGTCTTTCTCACTCGCTGAATCTCAACATAGATTCAACTCTCTTAGGTGAACGAACGCACAGCAGAGCAGTTTCAAGGAAACGTTTCTCCTGAGTTTTAGACGAAGTTTCCTGCTGTTTAGTACGGATGCCGGCATTGGGCTGGACATACCGGTTTTGGGATTCTGCACAGAAAGGGTTTGCAAACCGCTGAATCCACACGTGAGTTTAACTCTGTCAGTTGAATGCACACATTGACAACCATTCACTTTGATAGCACCCTTTTGGTTTTAGAAGCAGATATTACTCTGTACAGCCTATGGTCCCATTCACTCGGGAATATCCCAACGCAGCTCCTAGAAGAAACGTGTTTCTGACTCGCTGAATCTCAACATAGATTCAACTCTCTTAGGTGAACGAACGCACAGCAGAGCAGTTTCAAGGAAACGTTTCTCCTGAGTCTTAGAAGAAGTTACCTGCTGTTTAGTACGTATGCCGGCATTGGGCTGGAAATACCGGTTTTCGGATTCTGCACAGAAAGGGTTTGCAAACCGCTGAATCCACACGTGAGTTTAACTCTGTCAGTTGAATGCACACATTGACAACCATTCAGTTAGATAGCTCCGTTTTGGTTTTAGAAGCAGATATTTCTCTGTACAGACTATGGTCCCATTCACTCGGGAATATCTCAACGCAGCTCCTAGAAGAAACGTGTTTCTGACTCGCTAAATCTCAACATAGATTCAACTCTCTTAGGTGAACGAACGCACAGCAGAGCAGTTTCAAGGAAACGTTTCTCCTGAGTTTTAGACGAAGTTTCCTGCTGTTTAGTACGGATGCCGGAATTGGGCTGGACATACCGGTTTTGGTATTCTGCACAGAAAGGGTTTGCAAACCGCTGAATCCACACGTGAGTTTAACTCTGTCAGTTGAATGCACACATTGACAACCATTCACTTTGATAGCACCCTTTTGGTTTTAGAAGCAGATATTTCTCTGTACAGCCTATGGTCCCATTCACTCGGGAATATCCCAACGCAGCTCCTCGAAGAAACGTGTTTCTGACTCGCTGAATCTCAACATAGATTCAACTCTCTTAGGTGAACGAACGCACAGCAGAGCAGTTTCAAGGAAACGTTTCTCCTGAGTTTTAGAAGAAGTTTCCTGCTGTTTAGTACGGATGCCGGCATTGGGCTGGATATACCGGTTTTGGGAATCTGCACAGAAAGGGTTTGCAAACCGCTGAATCCACACGTGAGTTTAACTCTGTCAGTTGAATGCACACATTGACAACCATTCAGTTAGATAGCTCCGTTTTGGTTTTAGAAGCAGATATTTCTCTGTACAGCCTATGGTCCCATTCACTCGGGAATATCCCAACGCAGCTCCTAGAAGAAACGTGTTTCTCACTCGCTGAATCTCAACATAGATTCAACTCTCTTAGGTGAACGAACGCACAGCAGAGCAGTTTCAAGGAAACGTTTCTCCTGAGTTTTAGACGAAGTTTCCTGCTGTTTAGTACGGATGCCGGCATTGGGCTGGACATACCGGTTTTGGGATTCTGCACAGAAAGGGTTTGCAAACCGCTGAATCCACACGTGAGTTTAACTCTGTCAGTTGAATGCACACATTGACAACCATTCAGTTTGATAGCACCCTTTTGGTTTTAGAAGCAGATATTTCTCTGTACAGCCTATGGTCCCATTCACTCGGGAATATCCCAACGCAGCTCCTAGAAGAAACGTGTTTCTGACTCGCTGAATCTCAGCATAGATTCAACTCTCTTAGGTGAACGAACGCACAGCAGAGCAGTTTCAAGGAAACGTTTCTCCTGAGTCTTAGACGAAGTTTCCTGCTCTTTAGTACGTATGCCGGCATTGGGCTGGAAATACCGGTTTTGGGATTCTGCACAGAAAGGGTTTGCAAACCGCTGAATCCACACGTGAGTTTAACTCTGTCAGTTGAATGCACACATTGACAACCATTCAGTTAGATAGCTCCGTTTTGGTTTTAGAAGCAGATATTTCTCTGTACAGCCTATGGTCCCATTCACTCGGGAATATCCCAACGCAGCTCCTAGAAGAAACGTGTTTCTGACTCGCTGAATCTCAACATAGATTCAACTCTCTTAGGGGAACGAACGCACAGCATAGCAGTTTCAAGGAAACGTTTCTCCTGAGTCTTAGACGAAGTTTCCTGCTGTTTAGTACGGATGCCGGCATTGGGCTGGAAATACCGGTTTTGGGATTCTGCACAGAAAGGTTTTGCAAACCGCTGAATCCACACGTGAGTTTAACTCTGTCAGTTGAATGCACACATTGACAACCATTCAGTTTGATAGCACCCTTTTGGTTTTAGAAGCAGATATTTCTCTGTACAGCCTATGGTCCCATTCACTCGGGAATATCCCAACGCAGCTCCTAGAAGAAACGTGTTTCTGACTCGCTGAATCTCAACATAGATTCAACTCTCTTAGGTGAACGAACGCACAGCAGAGCAGTTTCAAGGAAACGTTTCTCCTGAGTCTTAGACGAAGTTTCCTGCTGCTTAGTACGGATGCCGGCATTGGGCTGGAAATACCGGTTTTGGGATTCTGCACAGAAAGGGTTTGCAAACCGCTGAATCCACACGTGAGTTTAACTCTGTCAGTTGAATGCACACATTGACAACCATTCAGTTTGATAGCACACTTTTGGTTTTAGAAGCAGATATTTCTCTGTACAGCCTATGGTCCCATTCACTCGGGAATATCCCAACGCAGCTCCTAGAAGAAACGTGTTTCTGACTCGCTGAATCTCAACATAGATTCAGCTCTCTTAGGTGAACGAACGCACAGCAGAGCAGTTTCAAGGAAACGTTTCTCCTGAGTTTTAGACGAAGTTTCCTGCTGTTTAGTTCGTATGCCGTCATTGGGCTGGAAATACCGGTTCTGGGATTCTGCACAGAAATGGTTTGCAAACCGCTGAATCCACACGTGAGTTTAACTCTGTCAGTTGAATGCACACATTGACAACCATTCAGTTTGATAGCACACTTTTGGTTTTAGAAGCAGATATTTCTCTGTACAGCCTATGGTCCCATTCACTCGGGAATATCCCAACGCAGCTCCTAGAAGAAACGTGTTTCTGACTCGCTGAATCTCAACATAGATTCAACTCTCTTAGGTGAACGAACGCACAGCAGAGCAGTTTCAAGGAAACGTTTCTCCTGAGTCTTAGAAGAAGTTACCTGCTGTTTAGTACGTATGCCGGCATTGGGCTGGAAATACCGGTTTTGGGATTCTGCACAGAAAGGGTTTGCAAACCGCTGAATCCACACGTGAGTTTAACTCTGTCAGTTGAATGCACACATTGACAACCATTCACTTTGATAGCACCCTTTTGGTTTTAGAAGCAGATATTTCTCTGTACAGCCTATGGTCCCATTCACTCGGGAATATCCCAACGCAGCTCCTAGAAGAAACGTGTTTCTGACTCGCTGAATCTGAACATAGATTCAACTCTCTTAGGTGAACGAACGCACAGCAGAGCAGTTTCAAGGAAACGTTTCTCCTGAGTTTTAGACGAAGTTTCCTGCTGTTTAGTACGGATGCCGGCACTGGGCTGGACATACCGGTTTTGGGATTCTGCACAGAAAGGGTTTGCAAACCGCTGAATCCACACGTGAGTTTAACTCTGTCAGTTGAATGCACACATTGACAACCATTCACTTTGATAGCACCCTTTTGGTTTTAGAAGCAGATATTTCTCTGTACAGCCTATGGTCCCATTCACTCGGGAATATCCCAACGCAGCTCCTAGAAGAAACGTGTTTCTGACTCGCTGAATCTCAACATAGATTCAACTCTCTTAGGTGAACGAACGCACAGCAGAGCAGTTTCAAGGAAACGTTTCTCCTGAGTTTTAGAAGAAGTTTCCTGCTGTTTAGTACGGATGCCGGCATTGGGCTGGATATACCGGTTTTGGGATTCTGCACAGAAAGGGTTTGCAAACCGCTGAATCCACACGTGAGTTTAACTCTGTCAGTTGAATGCACACATTGACAACCATTCAGTTAGATAGCTCCGTTTTGGTTTCAGAAGCAGATATTTCTCTGTACAGCCTATGGTCCCATTCACTCGGGAATATCCCAACGCAGCTCCTAGAAGAAACGTGTTTCTGACTCGCTGAATCTCAACATAGATTCAACTCTCTTAGGTGAACGAACGCACAGCAGAGCAGTTTCAAGGAAACGTTTCTCCTGAGTCTTAGACGAAGTTTCCTGCTGTTTAGTACGGATGCCGGCATTGGGCTTGAAATACCGGTTTTGGGATTCTGCACAGAAAGGGTTTGCAAACCGCTGAATCCACACGTGAGTTTAACTCTGTCAGTTGAATGCACACATTGACAACCATTCAGTTTGATAGCACACTTTTGGTTTTAGAAGCAGATATTTCTCTGTACAGCCTATGGTCCCATTCACTCGGGAATATCCCAACGCAGCTCCTAGAAGAAACGTGTTTCTGACTCGCTGAATCTCAACATAGATTCAACTCTCTTAGGTGAACGAACGCACAGCAGAGCAGTTTCAAGGAAACGTTTCTATTGAGTCTTAGACGAAGTTTCCTGCTGTTTAGTACGTATGTCGGCATTGGGCTGGAAATACCGGTTTTGGGATTCTGCACAGAAAGGGTTTGCAAACCGCTGAATCCACACGTGAGTTTAACTCTGTCAGTTGAATGCACACATTGACAACCATTCACTTTGATAGCACCCTTTTGGTTTTAGAAGCAGATATTTCTCTGTACAGCCTATGGTCCCATTCACTCGGGAATATCCCAACGCAGCTCCTAGAAGAAACGTGTTTCTGACTCGCTGAATCTCAACATAGATTCAACTCTCTTAGATGAACGAACGCACAGCAGAACAGTTTCAAGGAAACGTTTCTCCTGAGTTTTAGAAGAAGTTTCCTGCTGTTTAGTACGGATGCCGGCATTGGGCTGGATATACCGGTTTTGGGAATCTGCACAGAAAGGGTTTGCAAACCGCTGAATCCACACGTGAGTTTAACTCTGTCAGTTGAATGCACACATTGACAACCATTCAGTTTGATAGCACCCTTTTGGTTTTAGAAGCAGATATTTCTCTGTACAGCCTATGGTCCCATTCACTCGGGAATATCCCAACGCAGCTCTTAGAAGAAACGTGTTTCTGACTCGCTGAATCTCAACATAGATTCAACTCTCTTAGGTGAACGAACGCACAGCAGAGCAGTTTCAAGGAAACGTTTCTCCTGAGTTTTAGACGAAGTTTCCTGCTGTTTAGTACGGATGCCGGCATTGGGCTGGACATACCGGTTTTGGGATTCTGCACAGAAAGGATTTGCAAACCGCTGAATCCACACGTGAGTTTAACTCTGTCAGTTGAATGCACACATTGACAACCATTCAGTTTGATAGCACCCTTTTGGTTTTAGAAGCAGATATTTCTCTGTACAGCCTATGGTCCCATTCACTCGGGAATATCCCAACGCAGCTCCTAGAAGAAACGTGTTTCTGACTCGCTGAATCTCAACATAGATTTAACTCTCTTAGGTGAACGAACGCACAGCAGAGCAGTTTCAAGGAAACGTTTCTCCTGAGTCTTAGACGAAGTTTCCTGCCGTTTAGTACGGATGCCGGCATTGGGCTGGAAATACCGGTTTTGGGATTCTGCACAGAAAGGGTTTGCAAACCGCTGAATCCACACGTGAGTTTAACTCTGTCAGTTGAATGCACACATTGACAACCATTTAGTTAGATAGCTCCGTTTTGGTTTTAGAAGCAGATATTTCTCTGTACACCCTATGGTCCCATTCACTCGGGAATATCCCAACGCAGCTCCTAGAAGAAACGTGTTTCTGACTCGCTGAATCTCAACATAGATTCAACTCTCTTAGGTGAACGAACGCACAGCAGAGCAGTTTCAAGGAAACGTTTCTCCTGAGTCTTAGACGAAGTTTCCTGCTGTTTAGTACGGATGCCGGCATTGGGCTGGAAATACCGGTTTTGGGATTCTGCACAGAAAGGGTTTGCAAACCGCTGAATCCACACGTGAGTTTAACTCTGTCAGTTGAATGCACACATTGACAACCATTCAGTTAGATAGCTCCGTTTTGGTTTTAGAAGCAGATATTTCTCTGTACAGCCTATGGTCCCATTCACTCGGGAATATCCCAACGCAGCTCCTAGAAGAAACGTGTTTCTGACTCGCTGAATCTCAACATAGATTCAACTCTCTTAGGTGAACGAACGCCCAGCAGAGCAGTTTCAAGGAAACGTTTCTCCTGAGTTTTAGACGAAGTTTCCTGCTGTTTAGTACGGATGCCAGCACTGGGCTGGACATACCGGTTTTGGGATTCTGCACAGAAAGGGTTTGCAAACCGCTGAATCCACACGTGAGTTTAACTCTGTCAGTTCAATGCACACATTGACAACCATTCACTTTGATAGCACCCTTTTGGTGTTAGAAGCAGATATTTCTCTGTACAGCCTATGGTCCCATTCACTCGGGAATATCCCAACGCAGCTCCTAGAAGAAACGTGTTTCTGACTCGCTGAATCTCAACATAGATTCAACTCTCTTAGGTGAACGAACGCACAACAGAGCAGTTTCAAGGAATCGTTTCTCCTGAGTCTTAGAAGAAGTTACCTGCTGTTTAGTACGTATGCCGGCATTCGGCTGGAAATACCGGTTTTCGGATTCTGCACAGAAAGGGTTTGCAAACCGCTGAATCCACACGTGAGTTTAACTCTGTCAGTTGAATGCACACATTGACAACCATTCAGTTAGATAGCTCCGTTTTGGTTTTAGAAGCAGATATTTCTCTGTACAGCCTATGGTCCCATTCACTCGGGAATATCCCAACGCAGCTCCTAGAAGAAACGTGTTTCTGACTCGCTGAATCTCAACATAGATTCAACTCTCTTAGGTGAACGAACGCACAGCAGAGCAGTTTCAAGGAAACGTTTCTCCTGAGTTTTAGAAGAAGTTTCCTGCTGTTTAGTACGGATGCCGGCATTGGGCTGGATATACCGGTTTTGGGAATCTGCACAGAAAGGGTTTGCAAACCGCTGAATCCACACGTGAGTTTAACTCTGTCAGTTGAATGCACACATTGACAACCATTCAGTTTGATAGCACCCTTTTGGTTTTAGAAGCAGATATTTCTCTGTACAGCCTATGGTCCCATTCACTCGGGAATATCCCAACGCAGCTCCTAGAAGAAACGTGTTTCTGACTCGCTGAATCTCAACATAGATTCAACTCTCTTAGGTGAACGAACGCACAGCAGAGCAGTTTCAAGGAAACGTTTCTCCTGAGTTTTAGACGAAGTTTCCTGCTGTTTAGTACGGATGCCGGCATTGGGCTGGACATACCGGTTTTGGGATTCTGCACAGAAAGGGTTTGCAAACCGCTGAATCCACACGTGAGTTTAACTCTGTCAGTTGAATGCACACATTGACAACCATTCAGTTTGATAGCACCCTTTTGGTTTTAGAAGCAGATATTTCTCTGTACAGCCTATGGTCCCATTCACTCGGGAATATCCCAACGCAGCTCCTAGAAGAAACGTGTTTCTGACTCGCTGAATCTCAACATAGATTCAACTCTCTTAGGTGAACGAACGCACAGCAGAGCAGTTTCAAGGAAACGTTTCTCCTGAGTCTTAGACGAAGTTTCCTGCCGTTTAGTACGGATGCCGGCATTGGGCTGGAAATACCGGTTTTGGGATTCTGCACAGAAAGGGTTTGCAAACCGCTGAATCCACACGTGAGTTTAACTCTGTCAGTTGAATGCACACATTGACAACCATTCACTTTGATAGCACCCTTTTGGTTTTAGAAGCAGATATTTCTCTGTACAGCCTATGGTCCCATTCACTCGGGAATATCCCAACGCAGCTCCTCGAAGAAACGTGTTTCTGACTCGCTGAATCTCAACATAGATTCAACTCTCTTAGGTGAACGAACGCACAGCAGAGCAGTTTCAAGGAAACGTTTCTCCTGAGTTTTAGAAGAAGTTTCCTGCTGTTTAGTACGGATGCCGGCATTGGGCTGGATATACCGGTTTTGGGAATCTGCACAGAAAGGGTTTGCAAACCGCTGAATCCACACGTGAGTTTAACTCTGTCAGTTGAATGCACACATTGACAACCATTCAGTTTGATAGCACCCTTTTGGTTTTAGAAGCAGATATTTCTCTGTACAGCCTATGGTCCCATTCACTCGGGAATATCCCAACGCAGCTCCTAGAAGAAACGTGTTTCTCACTCGCTGAATCTCAACATAGATTCAACTCTCGTAGGTGAACGAACGCACAGCAGAGCAGTTTCAAGGAAACGTTTCTCCTGAGTTTTAGACGAAGTTTCCTGCTGTTTAGTACGGATACCGGCATTGGGCTGGACATTCCGGTTTTGGGATTCTGCACAGAAAGGGTTTGCAAACCGCTGAATCCACACGTGAGTTTAACTCTGTCAGTTGAATGCACACATTGACAACCATTCAGTTTGATAGCACCCTTTTGGTTTTAGAAGCAGATATTTCTCTGTACAGCCTATGGTCCCATTCACTCGGGAATATCCCAACGCAGCTCCTAGAAGAAACGTGTTTCTGACTCGCTGAATCTCAACATAGATTCAACTCTCTTAGGTGAACGAACGCACAGCAGAGCAGTTTCAAGGAATCGTTTCTCCTGAGTCTTAGAAGAAGTTACCTGCTGTTTAGTACGTATGCCGGCATTGGGCTGGAAATACCGGTTTTGGGATTCTGCACAGAAAGGGTTTGCAAACCGCTGAATCCACACGTGAGTTTAACTCTGTCAGTTGAATGCACACATTGACAACCATTCAGTTAGATAGCTCCGTTTTGGTTTTAGAAGCAGATATTTCTCTGTACAGCCTATGGTCCCATTCACTCGGGAATATCCCAACGCAGCTCCTAGAAGAAACGTGTTTCTGACTCGCTAAATCTCAACATAGATTCAACTCTCTTAGGTGAACGAAAGCACAGCAGAGCAGTTTCAAGGAAACGTTTCTCCTGAGTTTTAGACGAAGTTTCCTGCTGTTTAGTACGGATGCCGGAATTGGGCTGGACATACCGGTTTTGGGATTCTGCACAGAAAGGGTTTGCAAACCGATGAATCCACACGTGAGTTTAACTCTGTCAGTTGAATGCACACATTGACAACCATTCACTTTGATAGCACCCTTTTGGTTTTAGAAGCAGATATTTCTCTGTGCAGCCTATGGTCCCATTCACTCGGGAATATCCCAACGCAGCTCCTAGAAGAAACGTGTTTCTGACTCGCTGAATCTCAACATAGATTCAACTCTCTTAGGTGAACGAACGCACAGCAGAGCAGTTTCAAGGAAACGTTTCTCCTGAGTTTTAGAAGAAGTTTCCTGCTGTTTAGTACGGATGCCGGCATTGGCCTGGATATACCGGTTTTGGGAATCTGCACAGAAATGGTTGGCAAACCGCTGAATCCACACGTGAGTTTAACTCTGTCAGTTGAATGCACACATTGACAACCATTCAGTTTGATAGCACCCTTTTGGTTTTAGAAGCAGATATTTCTCTGTACAGCCTATGGTCCCATTCACTCGGGAATATCCCAACGCAGCTCCTAGAAGAAACGTCTTTCTCACTCGCTGAATCTCAACATAGATTCAACTCTCTTAGGTGAACGAACGCACAGCAGAGCAGTTTCAAGGAAACGTTTCTCCTGAGTTTTAGACGAAGTTTCCTGCTGTTTAGTACGGATGCCGGCATTGGGCTGGACATACCGGTTTTGGGATTCTGCACAGAAAGGGTTTGCAAACCGCTGAATCCACACGTGAGTTTAACTCTGTCAGTTGAATGCACACATTGACAACCATTCACTTTGATAGCACCCTTTTGGTTTTAGAAGCAGATATTACTCTGTACAGCCTATGGTCCCATTCACTCGGGAATATCCCAACGCAGCTCCTAGAAGAAACGTGTTTCTGACTCGCTGAATCTCAACATAGATTCAACTCTCTTAGGTGAACGAACGCACAGCAGAGCAGTTTCAAGGAAACGTTTCTCCTGAGTCTTAGAAGAAGTTACCTGCTGTTTAGTACGTATGCCGGCATTGGGCTGGAAATACCGGTTTTCGGATTCTGCACAGAAAGGGTTTGCAAACCGCTGAATCCACACGTGAGTTTAACTCTGTCAGTTGAATGCACACATTGACAACCATTCAGTTAGATAGCTCCGTTTTGGTTTTAGAAGCAGATATTTCTCTGTACAGACTATGGTCCCATTCACTCGGGAATATCTCAACGCAGCTCCTAGAAGAAACGTGTTTCTGACTCGCTAAATCTCAACATAGATTCAACTCTCTTAGGTGAACGAACGCACAGCAGAGCAGTTTCAAGGAAACGTTTCTCCTGAGTTTTAGACGAAGTTTCCTGCTGTTTAGTACGGATGCCGGAATTGGGCTGGACATACCGGTTTTGGTATTCTGCACAGAAAGGGTTTGCAAACCGCTGAATCCACACGTGAGTTTAACTCTGTCAGTTGAATGCACACATTGACAACCATTCACTTTGATAGCACCCTTTTGGTTTTAGAAGCAGATATTTCTCTGTACAGCCTATGGTCCCATTCACTCGGGAATATCCCAACGCAGCTCCTCGAAGAAACGTGTTTCTGACTCGCTGAATCTCAACATAGATTCAACTCTCTTAGGTGAACGAACGCACAGCAGAGCAGTTTCAAGGAAACGTTTCTCCTGAGTTTTAGAAGAAGTTTCCTGCTGTTTAGTACGGATGCCGGCATTAGGCTGGATATACCGGTTTTGGGAATCTGCACAGAAAGGGTTTGCAAACCGCTGAATCCACACGTGAGTTTAACTCTGTCAGTTGAATGCACACATTGACAACCATTCAGTTTGATAGCACCCTTTTGGTTTTAGAAGCAGATATTTCTCTGTACAGCCTATGGTCCCATTCACTCGGGAATATCCCAACGCAGCTCCTAGAAGAAACGTGTTTCTCACTCGCTGAATCTCAACATAGATTCAACTCTCGTAGGTGAACGAACGCACAGCAGAGCAGTTTCAAGGAAACGTTTCTCCTGAGTTTTAGACGAAGTTTCCTGCTGTTTAGTACGGATACCGGCATTGGGCTGGACATACCGGTTTTGGGATTCTGCACAGAAAGGGTTTGCAAACCGCTGAATCCACACGTGAGTTTAACTCTGTCAGTTGAATGCACACATTGACAACCATTCAGTTTGATAGCACCCTTTTGGTTTTAGAAGCAGATATTTCTCTGTACAGCCTATGGTCCCATTCACTCGGGAATATCCCAACGCAGCTCCTAGAAGAAACGTGTTTCTGACTCGCTGAATCTCAACATAGATTCAACTCTCTTAGGTGAACGAACGCACAGCAGAGCAGTTTCAAGGAATCGTTTCTCCTGAGTCTTAGAAGAAGTTACCTGCTGTTTAGTACGTATGCCGGCATTGGGCTGGAAATACCGGTTTTCGGATTCTGCACAGAAAGGGTTTGCAAACCGCTGAATCCACACGTGAGTTTAACTCTGTCAGTTGAATGCACACATTGACAACCATTCAGTTAGATAGCTCCGTTTTGGTTTTAGAAGCAGATATTTCTCTGTACAGCCTATGGTCCCATTCACTCGGGAATATCCCAACGCAGCTCCTAGAAGAAACGTGTTTCTGACTCGCTAAATCTCAACATAGATTCAACTCTCTTAGGTGAACGAAAGCACAGCAGAGCAGTTTCAAGGAAACGTTTCTCCTGAGTTTTAGACGAAGTTTCCTGCTGTTTAGTACGGATGCCGGAATTGGGCTGGACATACCGGTTTTGGGATTCTGCACAGAAAGGGTTTGCAAACCGATGAATCCACACGTGAGTTTAACTCTGTCAGTTGAATGCACACATTGACAACCATTCACTTTGATAGCACCCTTTTGGTTTTAGAAGCAGATATTTCTCTGTGCAGCCTATGGTCCCATTCACTCGGGAATATCCCAACGCAGCTCCTAGAAGAAAAGTGTTTCTGACTCGCTGAATCTCAACATAGATTCAACTCTCTTAGGTGAACGAACGCACAGCAGAGCAGTTTCAAGGAAACGTTTCTCCTGAGTTTTAGAAGAAGTTTCCTGCTGTTTAGTACGGATGCCGGCATTGGGCTGGATATACCGGTTTTGGGAATCTGCACAGAAATGGTTGGCAAACCGCTGAATCCACACGTGAGTTTAACTCTGTCAGTTGAATGCACACATTGACAACCATTCAGTTTGATAGCACCCTTTTGGTTTTAGAAGCAGATATTTCTCTGTACAGCCTATGGTCCCATTCACTCGGGAATATCCCAACGCAGCTCCTAGAAGAAACGTCTTTCTCACTCGCTGAATCTCAACATAGATTCAACTCTCTTAGGTGAACGAACGCACAGCAGAGCAGTTTCAAGGAAACGTTTCTCCTGAGTTTTAGACGAAGTTTCCTGCTGTTTAGTACGGATGCCGGCATTGGGCTGGACATACCGGTTTTGGGATTCTGCACAGAAAGGGTTTGCAAACCGCTGAATCCACACGTGAGTTTAACTCTGTCAGTTGAATGCACACATTGACAACCATTCAGTTAGATAGCTCCGTTTTGGTTTTAGAAGCAGATATTTCTCTGTACAGCCTATGGTCCCATTCACTCGGGAATATCCCAACGCAGCTCCTAGAAGAAACGTGTTTCTGACTCGCTGAATCTCAACATAGATTCAACTCTCTTAGGTGAACGAACGCACAGCAGAGCAGTTTCAAGGAAACGTTTCTCCTGAGTCTTAGAAGAAGTTACCTGCTGTTTAGTACGTATGCCGGCATTGGGCTGGAAATACCGGTTTTCGGATTCTGCACAGAAAGGGTTTGCAAACCGCTGAATCCACACGTGAGTTTAACTCTGTCAGTTGAATGCACACATTGACAACCATTCAGTTAGATAGCTCCGTTTTGGTTTTAGAAGCAGATATTTCTCTGTACAGACTATGGTCCCATTCACTCGGGAATATCTCAACGCAGCTCCTAGAAGAAACGTGTTTCTGACTCGCTGAATCTCAACATAGATTCAACTCTCTTAGGTGAACGAACGCACAGCAGAGCAGTTTCAAGGAAACGTTTCTCCTGAGTTTTAGACGAAGTTTCCTGCTGTTTAGTACGGATGCCGGAATTGGGCTGGACATACCGGTTTTGGTATTCTGCACAGAAAGGGTTTGCAAACCGCTGAATCCACACGTGAGTTTAACTCTGTCAGTTGAATGCACACATTGACAACCATTCACTTTGATAGCACCCTTTTGGTTTTAGAAGCAGATATTTCTCTGTACAGCCTATGGTCCCATTCACTCGGGAATATCCCAACGCAGCTCCTCGAAGAAACGTGTTTCTGACTCGCTGAATCTCAACATAGATTCAACTCTCTTAGGTGAACGAACGCACAGCAGAGCAGTTTCAAGGAAACGTTTCTCCTGAGTTTTCGAAGAAGTTTCCTGCTGTTTAGTACGGATGCCGGCATTGTGCTGGACATACCGGTTTTGGGATTCTGCACAGAAAGGGTTTGCAAACCGCTGAATCCACACGTGAGTTTAACTCTGTCAGTTGAATGCACACATTGACAACCATTCAGTTTGATAGCACCCTTTTGGTTTTAGAAGCAGATATTTCTCTGTACAGCCTATGGTCCCATTCACTCGGGAATATCCCAACGCAGCTCCTAGAAGAAACGTGTTTCTGACTCGCTGAATCTCAGCATAGATTCAACTCTCTTAGGTGAACGAACGCACAGCAGAGCAGTTTCAAGGAAACGTTTCTCCTGAGTCTTAGACGAAGTTTCCTGCTCTTTAGTACGTATGCCGGCATTGGGCTGGAAATACCGGTTTTGGGATTCTGCACAGAAAGGGTTTGCAAACCGCTGAATCCACACGTGAGTTTAACTCTGTCAGTTGAATGCACACATTGACAACCATTCAGTTAGATAGCTCCGTTTTGGTTTTAGAAGCAGATATTTCTCTGTACAGCCTATGGTCCCATTCACTCGGGAATATCCCAACGCAGCTCCTAGAAGAAACGTGTTTCTGACTCGCTGAATCTCAACATAGATTCAACTCTCTTAGGTGAACGAACGCACAGCATAGCAGTTTCAAGGAAACGTTTCTCCTGAGTCTTAGACGAAGTTTCCTGCTGTTTAGTACGGATGCCGGCATTGGGCTGGAAATACCGGTTTTGGGATTCTGCACAGAAAGGTTTTGCAAACCGCTGAATCCACACGTGAGTTTAACTCTGTCAGTTGAATGCACACATTGACAACCATTCAGTTTGATAGCACCCTTTTGGTTTTAGAAGCAGATATTTCTCTGTACAGCCTATGGTCCCATTCACTCGGGAATATCCCAACGCAGCTCCTAGAAGAAACGTGTTTCTGACTCGCTGAATCTCAACATAGATTCAACTCTCTTAGGTGAACGAACGCACAGCAGAGCAGTTTCAAGGAAACGTTTCTCCTGAGTCTTAGACGAAGTTTCCTGCTGCTTAGTACGGATGCCGGCATTGGGCTGGAAATACCGGTTTTGGGATTCTGCACAGAAAGGGTTTGCAAACCGCTGAATCCACACGTGAGTTTAACTCTGTCAGTTGAATGCACACATTGACAACCATTCAGTTTGATAGCACACTATTGGTTTTAGAAGCAGATATTTCTCTGTACAGCCTATGGTCCCATTCACTCGGGAATATCCCAACGCAGCTCCTAGAAGAAACGTGTTTCTGACTCGCTGAATCTCAACATAGATTCAGCTCTCTTAGGTGAACGAACGCACAGCAGAGCAGTTTCAAGGAAACGTTTCTCCTGAGTTTTAGACGAAGTTTCCTGCTGTTTAGTTCGTATGCCGTCATTGGGCTGGAAATACCGGTTTTGGGATTCTGCACAGAAATGGTTTGCAAACCGCTGAATCCACACGTGAGTTTAACTCTGTCAGTTGAATGCACACATTGACAACCATTCAGTTTGATAGCACACTTTTGGTTTTAGAAGCAGATATTTCTCTGTACAGCCTATGGTCCCATTCACTCGGGAATATCCCAACGCAGCTCCTAGAAGAAACGTGTTTCTGACTCGCTGAATCTCAACATAGATTCAACTCTCTTAGGTGAACGAACGCACAGCAGAGCAGTTTCAAGGAAACGTTTCTCCTGAGTCTTAGAAGAAGTTACCTGCTGTTTAGTACGTATGCCGGCATTGGGCTGGAAATACCGGTTTTGGGATTCTGCACAGAAAGGGTTTGCAAACCGCTGAATCCACACGTGAGTTTAAGTCTGTCAGTTGAATGCACACATTGACAACCATTCAGTTACATAGCTCCGTTTTGGTTTTAGAAGCAGATATTTCTCTGTACAGCCTATGGTCCCATTCACTCGGGAATATCCCAACGCAGCTCCTAGAAGAAACGTGTTTCTGACTCGCTGAATCTGAACATAGATTCAACTCTCTTAGGTGAACGAACGCACAGCAGAGCAGTTTCAAGGAAACGTTTCTCCTGAGTTTTAGACGAAGTTTCCTGCTGTTTAGTACGGATGCCGGCACTGGGCTGGACATACCGGTTTTGGGATTCTGCACAGAAAGGGTTTGCAAACCGCTGAATCCACACGTGAGTTTAACTCTGTCAGTTGAATGCACACATTGACAACCATTCACTTTGATAGCACCCTTTTGGTTTTAGAAGCAGATATTTCTCTGTACAGCCTATGGTCCCATTCACTCGGGAATATCCCAACGCAGCTCCTAGAAGAAACGTGTTTCTGACTCGCTGAATCTCAACATAGATTCAACTCTCTTAGGTGAACGAACGCACAGCAGAGCAGTTTCAAGGAAACGTTTCTCCTGAGTTTTAGAAGAAGTTTCCTGCTGTTTAGTACGGATGCCGGCATTGGGCTGGATATACCGGTTTTGGGATTCTGCACAGAAAGGGTTTGCAAACCGCTGAATCCACACGTGAGTTTAACTCTGTCAGTTGAATGCACACATTGACAACCATTCAGTTAGATAGCTCCGTTTTGGTTTCAGAAGCAGATATTTTCTGTACAGCCTATGGTCCCATTCACTCGGGAATATCCCAACGCAGCTCCTAGAAGAAACGTGTTTCTGACTCGCTGAATCTCAACATAGATTCAACTCTCTTAGGTGAACGAACGCACAGCAGAGCAGTTTCAAGGAAACGTTTCTCCTGAGTCTTAGACGAAGTTTCCTGCTGTTTAGTACGGATGCCGGCATTGGGCTTGAAATACCGGTTTTGGGATTCTGCACAGAAAGGGTTTGCAAACCGCTGAATCCACACGTGAGTTTAACTCTGTCAGTTGAATGCACACATTGACAACCATTCAGTTTGATAGCACACTTTTGGTTTTAGAAGCAGATATTTCTCTGTACAGCCTATGGTCCCATTCACTCGGGAATATCCCAACGCAGCTCCTAGAAGAAACGTGTTTCTGACTCGCTGAATCTCAACATAGATTCAACTCTCTTAGGTGAACGAACGCACAGCAGAGCAGTTTCAAGGAAACGTTTCTATTGAGTCTTAGACGAAGTTTCCTGCTGTTTAGTACGTATGCCGGCATTGGGCTGGAAATACCGGTTTTGGGATTCTGCACAGAAAGGGTTTGCAAACCGCTGAATCCACACGTGAGTTTAACTCTGTCAGTTGAATGCACACATTGACAACCATTCAGTTAGATAGCTCCGTTTTGGTTTTAGAAGCAGATATTTCTCTGTACAGCCTATGGTCCCATTCACTCGGGAATATCCCAACGCAGCTCCTAGAAGAAACGTGTTTCTGACTCGCTGAATCTCAACATAGATTCAACTCTCTTAGGTGAACGAACGCACAGCAGAGCAGTTTCAAGGAAACGTTTCTCCTGAGTTTTAGAAGAAGTTTCCTGCTGTTTAGTACGGATGCCGGCATTGGGCTGGATATACCGGTTTTGGGAATCTGCACAGAAAGGGTTTGCAAACCGCTGAATCCACACGTGAGTTTAACTGTGTCAGTTCAATGCACACATTGACAACCATTCACTTTGATAGCACCCTTTTGGTGTTAGAAGCAGATATTTCTCTGTACAGCCTATGGTCCCATTCACTCGGGAATATCCCAACGCAGCTCCTAGAAGAAACGTGTTTCTGACTCGCTGAATCTCAACATAGATTCAACTCTCTTAGGTGAACGAACGCACAACAGAGCAGTTTCAAGGAATCGTTTCTCCTGAGTCTTAGAAGAAGTTACCTGCTGTTTAGTACGTATGCCGGCATTCGGCTGGAAATACCGGTTTTCGGATTCTGCACAGAAAGGGTTTGCAAACCGCTGAATCCACACGTGAGTTTAACTCTGTCAGTTGAATGCACACATTGACAACCATTCAGTTAGATAGCTCCGTTTTGGTTTTAGAAGCAGATATTTCTCTGTACAGCCTATGGTCCCATTCACTCGGGAATATCCCAACGCAGCTCCTAGAAGAAACGTGTTTCTGACTCGCTGAATCTCAACATAGATTCAACTCTCTTAGGTGAACGAACGCACAGCAGAGCAGTTTCAAGGAAACGTTTCTCCTGAGTTTTAGAAGAAGTTTCCTGCTGTTTAGTACGGATGCCGGCATTGGGCTGGATATACCGGTTTTGGGAATCTGCACAGAAAGGGTTTGCAAACCGCTGAATCCACACGTGAGTTTAACTCTGTCAGTTGAATGCACACATTGACAACCATTCAGTTTGATAGCACCCTTTTGGTTTTAGAAGCAGATATTTCTCTGTACAGCCTATGGTCCCATTCACTCGGGAATATCCCAACGCAGCTCCTAGAAGAAACGTGTTTCTGACTCGCTGAATCTCAACATAGATTCAACTCTCTTAGGTGAACGAACGCACAGCAGAGCAGTTTCAAGGAAACGTTTCTCCTGAGTTTTAGACGAAGTTTCCTGCTGTTTAGTACGGATGCCGGCATTGGGCTGGACATACCGGTTTTGGGATTCTGCACAGAAAGGGTTTGCAAACCGCTGAATCCACACGTGAGTTTAACTCTGTCAGTTGAATGCACACATTGACAACCATTCAGTTTGATAGCACCCTTTTGGTTTTAGAAGCAGATATTTCTCTGTACAGCCTATGGTCCCATTCACTCGGGAATATCCCAACGCAGCTCCTAGAAGAAACGTGTTTCTGACTCGCTGAATCTCAACATAGATTCAACTCTCTTAGGTGAACGAACGCACAGCAGAGCAGTTTCAAGGAATCGTTTCTCCTGAGTCTTAGAAGAAGTTACCTGCTGTTTAGTACGTATGCCGGCATTGGGCTGGAAATACCGGTTTTGGGATTCTGCACAGAAAGGGTTTGCAAACCGCTGAATCCACACGTGAGTTTAACTCTGTCAGTTGAATGCACACATTGACAACCATTCAGTTAGATAGCTCCGTTTTGGTTTTAGAAGCAGATATTTCTCTGTACAGCCTATGGTCCCATTCACTCGGGAATATCCCAACGCAGCTCCTAGAAGAAACGTGTTTCTGACTCGCTGAATCTCAACATAGATTCAACTCTCTTAGGTGAACGAACGCACAGCAGAGCAGTTTCAAGGAAACGTTTCTCCTGAGTCTTACACGAAGTTTCCTGCTGTTTAGTACGTATGCCGGCATTGGGCTGGAAATACCGGTTTTGGGATTCTGCACAGAAAGGGTTTGCAAACCGCTGAATCCACACGTGAGTTTAACTCTGTCAGTTGAATGCACACATTGACAACCATTCAGTTACATAGCTCCGTTTTGGTTTTAGAAGCAGATATTTCTCTGTACAGCCTATGGTCCCATTCACTCGGGAATATCCCAACGCAGCTCCTAGAAGAAACGTGTTTCTGACTCGCTGAATCTGAACATAGATTCAACTCTCTTAGGTGAACGAACGCACAGCAGAGCAGTTTCAAGGAAACGTTTCTCCTGAGTTTTAGACGAAGTTTCCTGCTGTTTAGTACGGATGCCGGCACTGGGCTGGACATACCGGTTTTGGGATTCTGCACAGAAAGGGTTTGCAAACCGCTGAATCCACACGTGAGTTTAACTCTGTCAGTTGAATGCACACATTGACAACCATTCACTTTGATAGCACCCTTTTGGTTTTAGAAGCAGATATTTCTCTGTACAGCCTATGGTCCCATTCACTCGGGAATATCCCAACGCAGCTCCTAGAAGAAACGTGTTTCTGACTCGCTGAATCTCAACATAGATTCAACTCTCTTAGGTGAACGAACGCACAGCAGAGCAGTTTCAAGGAAACGTTTCTCCTGAGTTTTAGAAGAAGTTTCCTGCTGTTTAGTACGGATGCCGGCATTGGGCTGGATATACCGGTTTTGGGATTCTGCACAGAAAGGGTTTGCAAACCGCTGAATCCACACGTGAGTTTAACTCTGTCAGTTGAATGCACACATTGACAACCATTCAGTTTGATAGCACACTTTTGGTTTTAGAAGCAGATATTTCTCTGTACAGCCTATGGTCCCATTCACTCGGGAATATCCCAACGCAGCTCCTAGAAGAAACGTGTTTCTGACTCGCTGAATCTCAACATAGATTCAACTCTCTTAGGTGAACGAACGCACAGCAGAGCAGTTTCAAGGAAACGTTTCTCCTGAGTCTTAGACGAAGTTTCCTGCTGTTTAGTACGGATGCCGGCATTGGGCTTGAAATACCGGTTTTGGGATTCTGCACAGAAAGGGTTTGCAAACCGCTGAATCCACACGTGAGTTTAACTCTGTCAGTTGAATGCACACATTGACAACCATTCAGTTTGATAGCACCCTTTTGGTTTTAGAAGCAGATATTTCTCTGTACAGCCTATGGTCCCATTCACTCGGGAATATCCCAACGCAGCTCCTAGAAGAAACGTGTTTCTGACTCGCTGAATCTCAACATAGATTCAACTCTCTTAGGTGAACGAACGCACAGCAGAGCAGTTTCAAGGAAACGTTTCTCCTGAGTCTTAGACGAAGTTTCCTGCTGTTTAGTACGTATGCCGGCATTGGGCTGGAAATACCGGTTTTGGGATTCTGCACAGAAAGGGTTTGCAAACCGCTGAATCCACACGTCAGTTTAACTCTGTCAGTTGAATGCACACATTGACAACCATTCAGTTAGATAGCTCCGTTTTGGTTTTAGAAGCAGATATTTCTCTGTACAGCCTATGGTCCCATTCACTCGGGAATATCCCAACGCAGCTCCTAGAAGAAACGTGTTTCTGACTCGCTGAATCTCAACATAGATTCAACTCTCTTAGGTGAACGAACGCACAGCAGAGCAGTTTCAAGGAAACGTTTCTCCTGAGTTTTAGAAGAAGTTTCCTGCTGTTTAGTACGGATGCCGGCATTGGGCTGGATATACCGGTTTTGGGAATCTGCACAGAAAGGGTTTGCAAACCGCTGAATCCACACGTGAGTTTAACTCTGTCAGTTGAATGCACACATAGACAACCATTCAGTTTGATAGCACCCTTTTGGTTTTAGAAGCAGATATTTCTCTGTACAGCCTATGGTCCCATTCACTCGGGAATATCCCAACGCAGCTCCTAGAAGAAACGTGTTTCTGACTCGCTGAATCTCAACATAGATTCAACTCTCTTAGGTGAACGAACGCACAGCAGAGCAGTTTCAAGGAAACGTTTCTCCTGAGTTTTAGACGAAGGTTCCTGCTGTTTAGTACGGATGCCGGCATTGGGCTGGACATACCGGTTTTGGGATTCTGCACAGAAAGGGTTTGCAAACCGCTGAATCCACACGTGAGTTTAACTCTGTCAGTTGAATGCACACATTGACAACCATTCAGTTTGATAGCACCCTTTTGGTTTTAGAAGCAGATATTTCTCTGTACAGCCTATGGTCCCATTCACTCGGGAATATCCCAACGCAGCTCCTAGAAGAAACGTGTTTCTGACTCGCTGAATCTCAACATAGATTCAACTCTCTTAGGTGAACGAACGCACAGCAGAGCAGTTTCAAGGAAACGTTTCTCCTGAGTCTTAGACGAAGTTTCCTGCCGTTTAGTACGGATGCCGGCATTGGGCTGGAAATACCGGTTTTGGGATTCTGCACAGAAAGGGTTTGCAAACCGCTGAATCCACACGTGAGTTTAACTCTGTCAGTTGAATGCACACATTGACAACCATTCAGTTTGATAGCTCCGTTTTGGTTTTAGAAGCAGATATTTCTCTGTACAGCCTATGGTCCCATTCACTCGGGAATATCCCAACGCAGCTCCTAGAAGAAACGTGTTTCTGACTCGCTGAATCTCAACATAGATTCAACTCTCTTAGGTGAACGAACGCACAGCAGAGCAGTTTCAAGGAAACGTTTCTATTGAGTCTTAGACGAAGTTTCCTGCTGTTTAGTACGTATGCCGGCATTGGGCTGGAAATACCGGTTTTGGGATTCTGCACAGAAAGGGTTTGCAAACCGCTGAATCCACACGTGAGTTTAACTCTGTCAGTTGAATGCACACATTGACAACCATTCAGTTAGATAGCTCCGTTTTGGTTTTAGAAGCAGATATTTCTCTGTACAGCCTATGGTCCCATTCACTCGGGAATATCCCAACGCAGCTCCTAGAAGAAACGTGTTTCTGACTCGCTGAATCTCAACATAGATTCAACTCTCTTAGGTGAACGAACGCACAGCAGAGCAGTTTCAAGGAAACGTTTCTCCTGAGTTTTAGAAGAAGTTTCCTGCTGTTTAGTACGGATGCCGGCATTGGGCTGGATATACCGGTTTTGGGAATCTGCACAGAAAGGGTTTGCAAACCGCTGAATCCACACGTGAGTTTAACTGTGTCAGTTCAATGCACACATTGACAACCATTCACTTTGATAGCACCCTTTTGGTGTTAGAAGCAGATATTTCTCTGTACAGCCTATGGTCCCATTCACTCGGGAATATCCCAACGCAGCTCCTAGAAGAAACGTGTTTCTGACTCGCTGAATCTCAACATAGATTCAACTCTCTTAGGTGAACGAACGCACAACAGAGCAGTTTCAAGGAATCGTTTCTCCTGAGTCTTAGAAGAAGTTACCTGCTGTTTAGTACGTATGCCGGCATTCGGCTGGAAATACCGGTTTTCGGATTCTGCACAGAAAGGGTTTGCAAACCGCTGAATCCACACGTGAGTTTAACTCTGTCAGTTGAATGCACACATTGACAACCATTCAGTTAGATAGCTCCGTTTTGGTTTTAGAAGCAGATATTTCTCTGTACAGCCTATGGTCCCATTCACTCGGGAATATCCCAACGCAGCTCCTAGAAGAAACGTGTTTCTGACTCGCTGAATCTCAACATAGATTCAACTCTCTTAGGTGAACGAACGCACAGCAGAGCAGTTTCAAGGAATCGTTTCTCCTGAGTCTTAGAAGAAGTTACCTGCTGTTTAGTACGTATGCCGGCATTGGGCTGGAAATACCGGTTTTCGGATTCTGCACAGAAAGGGTTTGCAAACCGCTGAATCCACACGTGAGTTTAACTCTGTCAGTTGAATGCACACATTGACAACCATTCAGTTAGATAGCTCCGTTTTGGTTTTAGAAGCAGATATTTCTCTGTACAGCCTATGGTCCCATTCACTCGGGAATATCCCAACGCAGCTCCTAGAAGAAACGTGTTTCTGACTCGCTGAATCTCAACATAGATTCAACTCTCTTAGGTGAACGAACGCACAGCAGAGCAGTTTCAAGGAAACGTTTCTCCTGAGTCTTACACGAAGTTTCCTGCTGTTTAGTACGTATGCCGGCATTGGGCTGGAAATACCGGTTTTGGGATTCTGCACAGAAAGGGTTTGCAAACCGCTGAATCCACACGTGAGTTTAACTCTGTCAGTTGAATGCACACATTGACAACCATTCAGTTACATAGCTCCGTTTTGGTTTTAGAAGCAGATATTTCTCTGTACAGCCTATGGTCCCATTCACTCGGGAATATCCCAACGCAGCTCCTAGAAGAAACGTGTTTCTGACTCGCTGAATCTGAACATAGATTCAACTCTCTTAGGTGAACGAACGCACAGCAGAGCAGTTTCAAGGAAACGTTTCTCCTGAGTTTTAGTCGAAGTTTCCTGCTGTTTAGTACGGATGCCGGCACTGGGCTGGACATACCGGTTTTGGGATTCTGCACAGAAAGGGTTTGCAAACCGCTGAATCCACACGTGAGTTTAACTCTGTCAGTTGAATGCACACATTGACAACCATTCACTTTGATAGCACCCTTTTGGTTTTAGAAGCAGATATTTCTCTGTACAGCCTATGGTCCCATTCACTCGGGAATATCCCAACGCAGCTCCTAGAAGAAACGTGTTTCTGACTCGCTGAATCTCAACATAGATTCAACTCTCTTAGGTGAACGAACGCACAGCAGAGCAGTTTCAAGGAAACGTTTCTCCTGAGTTTTAGAAGAAGTTTCCTGCTGTTTAGTACGGATGCCGGCATTGGGCTGGATATACCGGTTTTGGGATTCTGCACAGAAAGGGTTTGCAAACCGCTGAATCCACACGTGAGTTTAACTCTGTCAGTTGAATGCACACATTGACAACCATTCAGTTTGATAGCACACTTTTGGTTTTAGAAGCAGATATTTCTCTGTACAGCCTATGGTCCCATTCACTCGGGAATATCCCAACGCAGCTCCTAGAAGAAACGTGTTTCTGACTCGCTGAATCTCAACATAGATTCAACTCTCTTAGGTGAACGAACGCACAGCAGAGCAGTTTCAAGGAAACGTTTCTCCTGAGTCTTAGACGAAGTTTCCTGCTGTTTAGTACGGATGCCGGCATTGGGCTTGAAATACCGGTTTTGGGATTCTGCACAGAAAGGGTTTGCAAACCGCTGAATCCACACGTGAGTTTAACTCTGTCAGTTGAATGCACACATTGACAACCATTCAGTTTGATAGCACACTTTTGGTTTTAGAAGCAGATATTTCTCTGTACAGCCTATGGTCCCATTCACTCGGGAATATCCCAACGCAGCTCCTAGAAGAAACGTGTTTCTGACTCGCTGAATCTCAACATAGATTCAACTCTCTTAGGTGAACGAACGCACAGCAGAGCAGTTTCAAGGAAACGTTTCTCCTGAGTCTTAGACGAAGTTTCCTGCTGTTTAGTACGTATGCCGGCATTGGGCTGGAAATACCGGTTTTGGGATTCTGCACAGAAAGGGTTTGCAAACCGCTGAATCCACACGTCAGTTTAACTCTGTCAGTTGAATGCACACATTGACAACCATTCAGTTAGATAGCTCCGTTTTGGTTTTAGAAGCAGATATTTCTCTGTACAGCCTATGGTCCCATTCACTCGGGAATATCCCAACGCAGCTCCTAGAAGAAACGTGTTTCTGACTCGCTGAATCTCAACATAGATTCAACTCTCTTAGGTGAACGAACGCACAGCAGAGCAGTTTCAAGGAAACGTTTCTCCTGAGTTTTAGAAGAAGTTTCCTGCTGTTTAGTACGGATGCCGGCATTGGGCTGGATATACCGGTTTTGGGAATCTGCACAGAAAGGGTTTGCAAACCGCTGAATCCACACGTGAGTTTAACTCTGTCAGTTGAATGCACACATAGACAACCATTCAGTTTGATAGCACCCTTTTGGTTTTAGAAGCAGATATTTCTCTGTACAGCCTATGGTCCCATTCACTCGGGAATATCCCAACGCAGCTCCTAGAAGAAACGTGTTTCTGACTCGCTGAATCTCAACATAGATTCAACTCTCTTAGGTGAACGAACGCACAGCAGAGCAGTTTCAAGGAAACGTTTCTCCTGAGTTTTAGACGAAGTTTCCTGCTGTTTAGTACGGATGCCGGCATTGGGCTGGACATACCGGTTTTGGGATTCTGCACAGAAAGGGTTTGCAAACCGCTGAATCCACACGTGAGTTTAACTCTGTCAGTTGAATGCACACATTGACAACCATTCAGTTTGATAGCACCCTTTTGGTTTTAGAAGCAGATATTTCTCTGTACAGCCTATGGTCCCATTCACTCGGGAATATCCCAACGCAGCTCCTAGAAGAAACGTGTTTCTGACTCGCTGAATCTCAACATAGATTCAACTCTCTTAGGTGAACGAACGCACAGCAGAGCAGTTTCAAGGAAACGTTTCTCCTGAGTCTTAGACGAAGTTTCCTGCCGTTTAGTACGGATGCCGGCATTGGGCTGGAAATACCGGTTTTGGGATTCTGCACAGAAAGGGTTTGCAAACCGCTGAATCCACACGTGAGTTTAACTCTGTCAGTTGAATGCACACATTGACAACCATTCAGTTTGATAGCTCCGTTTTGGTTTTAGAAGCAGATATTTCTCTGTACAGCCTATGGTCCCATTCACTCGGGAATATCCCAACGCAGCTCCTAGAAGAAACGTGTTTCTGACTCGCTGAATCTCAACATAGATTCAACTCTCTTAGGTGAACGAACGCACAGCAGAGCAGTTTCAAGGAAACGTTTCTCCTGAGTCTTAGACGAAGTTTCCTGCTGTTTAGTACGGATGCCGGCATTGGGCGTGAAATACCGGTTTTGGGATTCTGCACAGAAAGGGTTTGCAAACCGCTGAATCCACACGTGAGTTTAACTCTGTCAGTTGAATGCACACATTGACAACCATTCAGTTTGATAGCACACTTTTGGTTTTAGAAGCAGATATTTCTCTGTACAGCCTATGGTCCCATTCACTCGGGAATATCCCAACGCAGCTCCTAGAAGAAACGTGTTTCTGACTCGCTGAATCTCAACATAGATTCAACTCTCTTAGGTGAACGAACGCACAGCAGAGCAGTTTCAAGGAAACGTTTCTCCTGAGTCTTAGACGAAGTTTCCTGCTGTTTAGTACGTATGCCGGCATTGGGCTGGAAATACCGGTTTTGGGATTCTGCACAGAAAGGGTTTGCAAACCGCTGAATCCACACGTCAGTTTAACTCTATCAGTTGAATGCACACATTGACAACCATTTAGTTAGATAGCTCCGTTTTGGTTTTAGAAGCAGATATTTCTCTGTACAGCCTATGGTCCCATTCACTCGGGAATATCCCAACGCAGCTCCTAGAAGAAACGTGTTTCTGACTCGCTGAATCTCAACATAGATTCAACTCTCTTAGGTGAACGAACGCACAGCAGAGCAGTTTCAAGGAAACGTTTCTCCTGAGTCTTAGACGAAGTTTCCTGCTGTTTAGTACGGATGCCGGCATTGGGCTGGAAATACCGGTTTTGGGATTCTGCACAGAAAGGGTTTGCAAACCGCTGAATCCACACGTGAGTTTAACTCTGTCAGTTGAATGCACACATTGACAACCATTCAGTTAGATAGCTCCGTTTTGGTTTTAGAAGCAGATATTTCTCTGTACAGCCTATGGTCCCATTCACTCGGGAATATCCCAACGCAGCTCCTAGAAGAAACGTGTTTCTGACTCACTGAATCTCAACATAGATTCAACTCTCTTAGGTGAACGAACGCCCAGCAGAGCAGTTTCAAGGAAACGTTTCTCCTGAGTTTTAGACGAAGTTTCCTGCTGTTTAGTACGGATGCCAGCACTGGGCTGGACATACCGGTTTTGGGATTCTGCACAGAAAGGGTTTGCAAACCGCTGAATCCACACGTGAGTTTAACTGTGTCAGTTCAATGCACACATTGACAACCATTCACTTTGATAGCACCCTTTTGGTGTTAGAAGCAGATATTTCTCTGTACAGCCTATGGTCCCATTCACTCGGGAATATCCCAACGCAGCTCCTAGAAGAAACGTGTTTCTGACTCGCTGAATCTCAACATAGATTCAACTCTCTTAGGTGAACGAACGCACAGCAGAGCAGTTTCAAGGAAACGTTTCTCCTGAGTCTTAGAAGAAGTTACCTGCTGTTTAGTACGTATGCCGGCATTGGGCTGGAAATACCGGTTTTCGGATTCTGCACAGAAAGGGTTTGCAAACCGCTGAATCCACACGTGAGTTTAACTCTGTCAGTTGAATGCACACATTGACAACCATTCAGTTTGATAGCACCCTTTTGGTTTTAGAAGCAGATATTTCTCTGTACAGCCTATGGTCCCATTCACTCGGGAATATCCCAACGCAGCTCCTAGAAGAAACGTGTTTCTGACTCGCTGAATCTCAACATAGATTCAACTCTCTTAGGTGAACGAACGCACAGCAGAGCAGTTTCAAGGAAACGTTTCTCCTGAGTTTTAGACGAAGTTTCCTGCTGTTTAGTACGGATGCCGGCATTGGGCTGGACATACCGGTTTTGGGATTCTGCACAGAAAGGGTTTGCAAACCGCTGAATCCACACGTGAGTTTAACTCTGTCAGTTGAATGCACACATTGACAACCATTCATTTTGATAGCACCCTTTTGGTTTTAGAAGCAGATATTTCTCTGTACAGCCTATGGTCCCATTCACTCGGGAATATCCCAACGCAGCTCCTAGAAGAAACGTGTTTCTGACTCGCTGAATCTCAACATAGATTCAACTCTCTTAGGTGAACGAACGCACAGCAGAGCAGTTTCAAGGAAACGTTTCTCCTGAGTCTTAGACGAAGTTTCCTGCCGTTTAGTACGGATGCCGGCATTGGGCTGGAAATACCGGTTTTGGGATTCTGCACAGAAAGGGTTTGCAAACCGCTGAATCCACACGTGAGTTTAACTCTGTCAGTTGAATGCACACATTGACAACCATTCAGTTTGATAGCTCCGTTTTGGTTTTAGAAGCAGATATTTCTCTGTACAGCCTATGGTCCCATTCACTCGGGAATATCCCAACGCAGCTCCTAGAAGAAACGTGTTTCTGACTCGCTGAATCTCAACATAGATTCAACTCTCTTAGGTGAACGAACGCACAGCAGAGCAGTTTCAAGGAAACGTTTCTCCTGAGTCTTAGACGAAGTTTCCTGCTGTTTAGTACGGATGCCGGCATTGGGCGTGAAATACCGGTTTTGGGATTCTGCACAGAAAGGGTTTGCAAACCGCTGAATCCACACGTGAGTTTAACTCTGTCAGTTGAATGCACACATTGACAACCATTCAGTTTGATAGCACACTTTTGGTTTTAGAAGCAGATATTTCTCTGTACAGCCTATGGTCCCATTCACTCGGGAATATCCCAACGCAGCTCCTAGAAGAAACGTGTTTCTGACTCGCTGAATCTCAACATAGATTCAACTCTCTTAGGTGAACGAACGCACAGCAGAGCAGTTTCAAGGAAACGTTTCTCCTGAGTCTTAGACGAAGTTTCCTGCTGTTTAGTACGTATGCCGGCATTGGGCTGGAAATACCGGTTTTGGGATTCTGCACAGAAAGGGTTTGCAAACCGCTGAATCCACACGTCAGTTTAACTCTATCAGTTGAATGCACACATTGACAACCATTTAGTTAGATAGCTCCGTTTTGGTTTTAGAAGCAGATATTTCTCTGTACAGCCTATGGTCCCATTCACTCGGGAATATCCCAACGCAGCTCCTAGAAGAAACGTGTTTCTGACTCGCTGAATCTCAACATAGATTCAACTCTCTTAGGTGAACGAACGCACAGCAGAGCAGTTTCAAGGAAACGTTTCTCCTGAGTCTTAGACGAAGTTTCCTGCTGTTTAGTACGGATGCCGGCATTGGGCTGGAAATACCGGTTTTGGGATTCTGCACAGAAAGGGTTTGCAAACCGCTGAATCCACACGTGAGTTTAACTCTGTCAGTTGAATGCACACATTGACAACCATTCAGTTAGATAGCTCCGTTTTGGTTTTAGAAGCAGATATTTCTCTGTACAGCCTATGGTCCCATTCACTCGGGAATATCCCAACGCAGCTCCTAGAAGAAACGTGTTTCTGACTCACTGAATCTCAACATAGATTCAACTCTCTTAGGTGAACGAACGCCCAGCAGAGCAGTTTCAAGGAAACGTTTCTCCTGAGTTTTAGACGAAGTTTCCTGCTGTTTAGTACGGATGCCAGCACTGGGCTGGACATACCGGTTTTGGGATTCTGCACAGAAAGGGTTTGCAAACCGCTGAATCCACACGTGAGTTTAACTGTGTCAGTTCAATGCACACATTGACAACCATTCACTTTGATAGCACCCTTTTGGTGTTAGAAGCAGATATTTCTCTGTACAGCCTATGGTCCCATTCACTCGGGAATATCCCAACGCAGCTCCTAGAAGAAACGTGTTTCTGACTCGCTGAATCTCAACATAGATTCAACTCTCTTAGGTGAACGAACGCACAGCAGAGCAGTTTCAAGGAAACGTTTCTCCTGAGTCTTAGAAGAAGTTACCTGCTGTTTAGTACGTATGCCGGCATTGGGCTGGAAATACCGGTTTTCGGATTCTGCACAGAAAGGGTTTGCAAACCGCTGAATCCACACGTGAGTTTAACTCTGTCAGTTGAATGCACACATTGACAACCATTCAGTTAGATAGCTCCGTTTTGGTTTTAGAAGCAGATATTTCTCTGTACAGCCTATGGTCCCATTCACTCGGGAATATCCCAACGCAGCTCCTAGAAGAAACGTGTTTCTGACTCGCTGAATCTCAACATAGATTCAACTCTCTTAGGTGAACGAACGCACAGCAGAGCAGTTTCAAGGAAACGTTTCTCCTGAGTCTTACACGAAGTTTCCTGCTGTTTAGTACGTATGCTGGCATTGGGCTGGAAATACCGGTTTTGGGATTCTGCACAGAAAGGGTTTGCAAACCGCTGAATCCACACGTGAGTTTAACTCTGTCAGTTGAATGCACACATTGACAACCATTCAGTTAGATAGCTCCGTTTTGGTTTTAGAAGCAGATATTTCTCTGTACAGCCTATGGTCCCATTCACTCGGGAATATCCCAACGCAGCTCCTAGAAGAAACGTGTTACTGACTCGCTGAATCTCAACATAGATTCAACTCTCTTAGGTGAACGAACGCACAGCAGAGCAGTTTCAAGGAAACGTTTCTCCTGAGTTTTAGACGAAGTTTCCTGCTGTTTAGTACGGATGCCGGCACTGGGCTGGACATACCGGTTTTGGGATTCTGCACAGAAAGGGTTTGCAAACCGCTGAATCCACACGTGAGTTTAACTCTGTCAGTTGAATGCACACATTGACAACCATTCACTTTGATAGCACCCTTTTGGTTTTAGAAGCAGATATTTCTCTGTACAGCCTATGGTCCCATTCACTCGGGAATATCCCAACGCAGCTCCTAGAAGAAACGTGTTTCTGACTCGCTGAATCTCAACATAGATTCAACTCTCTTAGGTGAACGAACGCACAGCAGAGCAGTTTCAAGGAAACGTTTCTCCTGAGTCTTAGACGAAGTTTCCTGCTGTTTAGTACGTATGCCGGCATTGGGCTGGAAATACCGGTTTTGGGATTCTGCACAGAAAGGGTTTGCAAACCGCTGAATCCACACGTCAGTTTTACTCTGTCAGTTGAATGCACACATTGACAACCATTCAGTTAGATAGCTCCGTTTTGGTTTTAGAAGCAGATATTTCTCTGTACAGCCTATGGTCCCATTCACTCGGGAATATCCCAACGCAGCTCCTAGAAGAAACGTGTTTCTGACTCGCTGAATCTCAACATAGATTCAACTCTCTTAGGTGAACGAACGCACAGCAGAGCAGTTTCAAGGAAACGTTTCTCCTGAGTTTTAGAAGAAGTTTCCTGCTGTTTAGTACGGATGCCGGCATTGGGCTGGATATACCGGTTTTGGGAATCTGCACAGAAAGGGTTTGCAAACCGCTGAATCCACACGTGAGTTTAACTCTGTCAGTTGAATGCACACATTGACAACCATTCAGTTTGATAGCACCCTTTTGGTTTTAGAAGCAGATATTTCTCTGTACAGCCTATGGTCCCATTCACTCGGGAATATCCCAACGCAGCTCCTAGAAGAAACGTGTTTCTGACTCGCTGAATCTCAACATAGATTCAACTCTCTTAGGTGAACGAACGCACAGCAGAGCAGTTTCAAGGAAACGTTTCTCCTGAGTTTTAGACGAAGTTTCCTGCTGTTTAGTACGGATGCCGGCATTGGGCTGGACATACCGGTTTTGGGATTCTGCACAGAAAGGGTTTGCAAACCGCTGAATCCACACGTGAGTTTAACTCTGTCAGTTGAATGCACACATTGACAACCATTCAGTTTGATAGCACCCTTTTGGGTTTAGAAGCAGATATTTCTCTGTACAGCCTATGGTCCCATTCACTCGGGAATATCCCAACGCAGCTCCTAGAAGAAACGTGTTTCTGACTCGCTGAATCTCAACATAGATTCAACTCTCTTAGGTGAACGAACGCACAGCAGAGCAGTTTCAAGGAAACGTTTCTCCTGAGTCTTAGACGAAGTTTCCTGCCGTTTAGTACGGATGCCGGCATTGGGCTGGAAACACCGGTTTTGGGATTCTGCACAGAAAGGGTTTGCAAACCGCTGAATCCACACGTGAGTTTAACTCTGTCAGTTGAATGCACACATTGACAACCATTCAGTTTGATAGCTCCGTTTTGGTTTTAGAAGCAGATATTTCTCTGTACAGCCTATGGTCCCATTCACTCGGGAATATCCCAACGCAGCTCCTAGAAGAAACGTGTTTCTGACTCGCTGAATCTCAACATAGATTCAACTCTCTTAGGTGAACGAACGCACAGCAGAGCAGTTTCAAGGAAACGTTTCTCCTGAGTTTTAGACGAAGTTTCCTGCTGTTTAGTACGGATGCCGGCATTGGGCTGGACATACCGGTTTTGGGATTCTGCACAGAAAGGGTTTGCAAACCGCTGAATCCACACGTGAGTTTAACTCTGTCAGTTGAATGCACACATTGACAACCATTCAGTTTGATAGCACCCTTTTGGTTTTAGAAGCAGATATTTCTCTGTACAGCCTATGGTCCCATTCACTCGGGAATATCCCAACGCAGCTCCTAGAAGAAACGTGTTTCTGACTCGCTGAATCTCAACATAGATTCAACTCTCTTAGGTGAACGAACGCACAGCAGAGCAGTTTCAAGGAAACGTTTCTCCTGAGTCTTAGACGAAGTTTCCTGCCGTTTAGTACGGATGCCGGCATTGGGCTGGAAATACCGGTTTTGGGATTCTGCACAGAAAGGGTTTGCAAACCGCTGAATCCACACGTGAGTTTAACTCTGTCAGTTGAATGCACACATTGACAACCATTCAGTTTGATAGCTCCGTTTTGGTTTTAGAAGCAGATATTTCTCTGTACAGCCTATGGTCCCATTCACTCGGGAATATCCCAACGCAGCTCCTAGAAGAAACGTGTTTCTGACTCGCTGAATCTCAACATAGATTCAACTCTCTTAGGTGAACGAACGCACAGCAGAGCAGTTTCAAGGAAACGTTTCTCCTGAGTCTTAGACGAAGTTTCCTGCTGTTTAGTACGGATGCCGGCATTGGGCTGGAAATACCGGTTTTGGGATTCTGCACAGAAAGGGTTTGCAAACCGCTGAATCCACACGTGAGTTTAACTCTGTCAGTTGAATGCACACATTGACAACCATTCAGTTTGATAGCACACTTTTGGTTTTAGAAGCAGATATTTCTCTGTACAGCCTATGGTCCCATTCACTCGGGAATATCCCAACGCAGCTCCTAGAAGAAACGTGTTTCTGACTCGCTGAATCTCAACATAGATTCAACTCTCTTAGGTGAACGAACGCACAGCAGAGCAGTTTCAAGGAAACGTTTCTCCTGAGTCTTAGACGAAGTTTCCTGCTGTTTAGTACGTATGCCGGCATTGGGCTGGAAATACCGGTTTTGGGATTCTGCACAGAAAGGGTTTGCAAACCGCTGAATCCACACGTCAGTTTAACTCTGTCAGTTGAATGCACACATTGACAACCATTCAGTTAGATAGCTCCGTTTTGGTTTTAGAAGCAGATATTTCTCTGTACAGCCTTTGGTCCCATTCACTCGGGAATATCCCAACGCAGCTCCTAGAAGAAACGTGTTTCTGTCTCGCTGAATCTCAACATAGATTCAACTCTCTTAGGTGAACGAACGCACAGCAGAGCAGTTTCAAGAAAACGTTTCTCCTGAGTCTTAGACGAAGTTTCCTGCTGTTTAGTACGGATGCCGGCATTGGGCTGGAAATACCGGTTTTGGGATTCTGCACAGAAAGGGTTTGCAAACCGCTGAATCCACACGTGAGTTTAACTCTGTCAGTTGAATGCACACATTGACAACCATTCAGTTAGATAGCTCCGTTTTGGTTTTAGAAGCAGATATTTCTCTGTACAGCCTATGGTCCCATTCACTCGGGAATATCCCAACGCAGCTCCTAGAAGAAACGTGTTTCTGACTCGCTGAATCTCAACATAGATTCAACTCTCTTAGGTGAACGAACGCACAGCAGAGCAGTTTCAAGGAAACGTTTCTCCTGAGTTTTAGACGAAGTTTCCTGCTGTTTAGTACGGATGCCAGCACTGGGCTGGACATACCGGTTTTGGGATTCTGCACAGAAAGGATTTGCAAACCGCTGAATCCACACGTGAGTTTAACTGTGTCAGTTCAATGCACACATTGACAACCAATCACTTTGATAGCACCCTTTTGGTTTTAGAAGCAGATATTTCTCTGTACAGCCTATGGTCCCATTCACTCGGGAATATCCCAACGCAGCTCCTAGAAGAAACGTGTTTCTGACTCGCTGAATCTCAACATAGATTCAACTCTCTTAGGTGAACGAACGCACAGCAGAGCAGTTTCAAGGAAACGTTTCTCCTGAGTCTTAGAAGAAGTTACCTGCTGTTTAGTACGTATGCCGGCATTGGGCTGGAAATACCGGTTTTCGGATTCTGCACAGAAAGGGTTTGCAAACCGCTGAATCCACACGTGAGTTTAACTCTGTCAGTTGAATGCACACATTGACAACCATTCAGTTAGATAGCTCCGTTTTGGTTTTAGAAGCAGATATTTCTCTGTACAGCCTATGGTCCCATTCACTCGGGAATATCCCAACGCAGCTCCTAGAAGAAACGTGTTTCTGACTCGCTGAATCTCAACATAGATTCAACTCTCTTAGGTGAACGAACGCACAGCAGAGCAGTTTCAAGGAAACGTTTCTCCTGAGTTTTAGACGAAGTTTCCTGCTGTTTAGTACGGATGCCGGCACTGGGCTGGACATACCGGTTTTGGGATTCTGCACAGAAAGGGTTTGCAAACCGCTGAATCCACACGTGAGTTTAACTCTGTCAGTTGAATGCACACATTGACAACCATTCACTTTGATAGCACCCTTTTGGTTTTAGAAGCAGATATTTCTCTGTACAGCCTATGGTCCCATTCACTCGGGAATATCCCAACGCAGCTCCTAGAAGAAACGTGTTTCTGACTCGCTGAATCTCAACAGAGATTCAACTCTCTTAGGTGAACGAACGCACAGCAGAGCAGTTTCAAGGAAACGTTTCTCCTGAGTTTTAGAAGAAGTTTCCTGCTGTTTAGTACGGATGCCGGCTTTGGGCTGGATATACCGGTTTTGGGAATCTGCACAGAAAGTGTTTGCAAACCGCTGAATCCACACGTGAGTTTAACTCTGTCAGTTGAATGCACACATTGACAACCATTCAGTTTGATAGCACCCTTTTGGTTTTAGAAGCAGATATTTCGCTGTACAGCCTATGGTCCCATTCACTCGGGAATATCCCAACGCAGCTCCTAGAAGAAACGTGTTTCTGACTCGCTGAATCTCAACATAGATTCAACTCTCTTAGGTGAACGAACGCACAGCAGAGCAGTTTCAAGGAAACGTTTCTCCTGAGTTTTAGACGAAGTTTCCTGCTGTTTAGTACGGATGCCGGCATTGGGCTGGACATACCGGTTTTGGGATTCTGCACGGAAAGGGTTTGTAAACCGCTGAATCCACACGTGAGTTTAACTCTGTCAGTTGAATGCACACATTGACAACCATTCAGTTTGATAGCACCCTTTTGGTTTTAGAAGCAGATATTTCTCTGTACAGCCTATGGTCCCATTCACTCGGGAATATCCCAACACAGCTCCTAGAAGATACGTGTTTCTGACTCGCTGAATCTCAACATAGATTCAACTCTCTTAGGTGAACGAACGCACAGCAGAGCAGTTTCAAGGAAACGTTTCTCCTGAGTCTTAGACGAAGTTTCCTGCCGTTTAGTACGGATGCCGGCATTGGGCTGGAAATACCGGTTTTGGGATTCTGCACAGAAAGGGTTTGCAAACCGCTGAATCCACACGTGAGTTTAACTCTGTCAGTTGAATGCACACATTGACAACCATTCAGTTTGATAGCTCCGTTTTGGTTTTAGAAGCAGATATTTCTCTGTACAGCCTATGGTCCCATTCACTCGGGAATATCCCAACGCAGCTCCTAGAAGAAACGTGTTTCTGACTCGCTGAATCTCAACATAGATTCAACTCTCTTAGGTGAACGAACGCACAGCAGAGCACTTTCAAGGAAACGTTTCTCCTGAGTCTTAGACGAAATTTCCTGCCATTTAGTACGGATGCCGGCAGTGGGCTGGAAATACCGGTTTTGGGATGCTGCACAGAAAGGGTTTGCAAACCGCTGAATTCACACGTGAGTTTAACTCTGTCAGTTGAATGCACACATTGACAACCATTCAGTTTGATAGCACACTTTTGGTTTTAGAAGCAGATATTTCTCTGTACAGCCTATGGTCCCATTCACTCGGGAATATCCCAACGCAGCTCCTAGAAGTAACGTGTTTCTGACTCGCTGAATCTCAACATAGATTCAACTCTCTTAGGTGAACGAACGCACAGCAGAGCAGTTTCAAGGAAACGTTTCTCCTGAGTTTTAGAAGAAGTTTCCTGCTGTTTAGTACGGATGCCGGCTTTGGGCTGGATATACCGGTTTTGGGAATCTGCACAGAAAGTGTTTGCAAACCGCTGAATCCACACGTGAGTTTAACTCTGTCAGTTGAATGCACACATTGACAACCATTCAGTTTGATAGCACCCTTTTGGTTTTAGAAGCAGATATTTCTCTGTACAGCCTATGGTCCCATTCACTCGGGAATATCCCAACGCAGCTCCTAGATGAAACGTGTTTCTGACTCACTGAATCTCAACATAGATTCAACTCTCTTAGGTGAACGAACGCACAGCAGAGCAGTTTCAAGGAAACGTTTCTCCTGAGTTTTAGACGAAGTTTCCTGCTGTTTAGTATGGATGCCGGCATTGGGCTGGACATACCGGTTTTGGGATTCTGCACAGAAAGGGTTTGCAAACCGCTGAATCCACACGTGAGTTTAACTCTGTCAGTTGAATGCACACATTGACAACCATTCAGTTTGATAGCACCCTTTTGGTTTTAGAAGCAGATATTTCTCTGTACAGCCTATGGTCCCATTCACTCGGGAATATCCCAACGCAGCTCCTAGAAGAAACGTGTTTCTGACTCGCTGAATCTCAACATAGATTCAACTCTCTTAGGTGAACGAACGCACAGCAGAGTAGTTTCAAGGAAACGTTTCTCCTGAGTTTTAGACGAAGTTTCCTGCTGTTTAGTACGGATGCCGGCATTGGGCTGTAAATACCGGTTTTGGGATTCTGCACAGAAAGGGTTTGCAAACCGCTGAATCCACACGTGAGTTTAACTCTGTCAGTTGAATGCACACATTGACAGCCATTCAGTTTGATAGCACACTTTTGGTTTTGGAAGCAGATATTTCTCTGTACAGCCTATGGTCCCATTCACTCGGGAATATCCCAACGCAGCTTCTAGAAGAAACGTGTTTCTGTCTCGCTGAATCTCAACATAGATTCAACTCTCTTAGGTGAACGAACGCACAGCAGAGCACTTTCAAGGAAACGTTTCTCCTGAGTTTTAGACGAAGTTTCCTGCTGTTTAGTACGGATGCCGGCATTGGGCAGGAAATACCGGTTTTGGGATGCTGCACAGAAAGGGTTTGCAAACCGCTGAATCCACACGTGAGTTTAACTCTGTCAGTTGAATGCACACATTGACAACCATTCAGTTTGATAGCACACTTTTGGTTTTAGAAGCAGATATTTCTCTGTACAGCCTATGGTCCCATTCACTCGGGAATATCCCAACGCAGCTCCTAGAAGAAACGTGTTTCTGACTCGCTGAATCTCAACATAGATTCAACTCTCTTAGGTGAACGAACGCACAGCAGAGCAGTTTCAAGGAAACGTTTCTCCTGAGTCTTAGAAGAAGTTACCTGCTGTTTAGTACGTATGCCGGCATTGGGCTGGAAATACCGGTTTTCGGATTCTGCACAGAAAGGGTTTGCAAACCGCTGAATCCACACGTGAGTTTAACTCTGTCAGTTGAATGCACACATTGACAACCATTCAGTTAGATAGCTCCGTTTTGGTTTTAGAAGCAGATATTTCTCTGTACAGCCTATGGTCCCATTCACTCGGGAATATCCCAACGCAGCTCCTAGAAGAAACGTGTTTCTGACTCGCTGAATCTCAACATAGATTCAACTCTCTTAGGTGAACGAACGCACAGCAGAGCAGTTTCAAGGAAACGTTTCTCCTGAGTTTTAGACGACGTTTCCTGCTGTTTAGTTCGTATGCCGGCATTGGGCTGGAAATACCGGTTTTGGGATTCTGCACAGAAAGGGTTTGCAAACCGCTGAATCCACACGTGAGTTTAACTCTGTCAGTTGAATGCACACATTGACAACCATTCAGTTTGATAGCACACTTTTGGTTTTAGAAGCAGATATTTCTCTGTACAGCCTATGGTCCCATTCACTCGGGAATATCCCAACACAGCTCCTAGAAGATACGTGTTTCTGACTCGCTGAATCTCAACATAGATTCAACTCTCTTAGGTGAACGAACGCACAGCAGATCAGTTTCAAGGAAACGTTTTTCCTGAGTCTTAGACGAAGTTTCCTGCTGTTTAGTACGGATGCCGGCATTGGGCTGGAAATACCGGTTTTGGGATTCTGCACAGAAAGGCTTTGCAAACCGCTGAATCCACACGTGAGTTTAACTCTGTCAGTTGAATGCACACATTGACAACCATTCAGTTAGATAGCTCCGTTTTGGTTTTAGAAGCAGATATTTCTCTGTACAGCCTATGGTCCCATTCACTCGGGAATATCCCAACGCAGCTCCTAGAAGAAACGTGTTTCTGACTCGCTGAATATCAACATAGATTCAACTCTCTTAGGTGAACGAACGCACAGCAGAGCAGTTTCAAGGAAACGTTTCTCCTGAGTTTTAGAAGAAGTTTCCTGCTGTTTAGTTCGTATGCCGGCATTGGGCTGGAAATACCGGTTTTGGGATTCTGCACAGAAAGGGTTTGCAAACCGCTGAATCCACACGTGAGTTTAACTCTGTCAGTTGAATGCACACATTGACAACCATTCAGTTTGATAGCACACTTTTGGTTTTAGAAGCAGATATTTCTCTGTATAGCCTATGGTCCCATTCACTCAGGAATATCCCAACACAGCTCCTAGTAGATACGTGTTTCTGACTCGCTGAATCTCAACATAGATTCAACTCTCTTAGGTGAACGAACGCACAGCAGAGCAGTTTCAAGGAAACGTTTCTCCTGAGTCTTAGACGAAGTTTCCTGCTGTTTAGTACGGATGCCGGCATTGGGCTGGAAATACCGGTTTTGGGATTCTGCACAGAAAGGGTTTGCAAACCGCTGAATCCACACGTGAGTTTAACTCTGTCAGTTGAATGCACACATTGACAACCATTCAGTTTGATAGCACACTTTTGGTTTTAGAAGCAGATATTTCTCTGTACAGCCTATGGTCCCATTCACTCGGGATTATACCAATGCAGCTCCTAGAAGAAACGTGTTTCTGACTCGCTGAATCTCAACATAGATTCAAATCTCTTAGGTGAACGAACGCACAGCAGAGCAGTTTCAAGGAAACGTTTCTCCTGAGTCTTAGACGAAGTTTCCTGCTGTTTAGTACGTATGCCGGCATTGGGCTGAAAATACCGGTTTTCGGATTCTGCACAGAAAGGGTTTGCAAACCGCTGAATCCACACGTGAGTTTAACTCTGTCAGTTGAATGCACACATTGACAACCATTCAGTTAGATAGCTCCGTTTTGGTTTTAGAAGCAGATATTTCTCTGTACAGCCTATGGTCCCATTCACTCGGGAATATCCCAACGCAGCTCCTAGAAGAAACGTGTTTCTGACTCGCTGAATCTCAACATAGATTCACCTCTCTTAGGTGAACGAACGCACAGCAGAGCAGTTTCAAGGAAACGTTTCTCCTGAGTTTTAGACGAAGTTTCCTGCTGTTTAGTACGGATGCCGGCATTGGGCTGGAAATACCGGTTTTGGGATTCTGCACAGAAAGGGTTTGCTAACCGCTGAATACACACGTGAGTTTAACTCTGTCAGTTGAATGCACACATTGACAACCATTCAGTTTGATAGCACACTTTTGGTTTTAGAAGCAGATATTTCTCTGTACAGCCTATGGTCCCATTCACTCGGGAATATCCCAACGCACCTCCTAGAAGTAACGTGTTTCTGACTCGCTGAATCTCAACATAGATTCAACTCTCTTAGGTGAACGAACGCACAGCAGAGCAGTTTCAAGGAAACGTTTCTCCTGAGTTTTAGACGAAGTTTCCTGCTGTTTAGTACGGATGCCGGCATTGGGCTGGAAATACCGGTTTTGGGATTCTGCACAGAAAGGGTTTGCAAACCGCTGAATCCACACGTGAGTTTAACTCTGTCAGTTGAATGCACACATTGACAACCATTCAGTTTGATAGCACACTTTTGGTTTTAGAAGCAGATATTTCTCTGTACAGCCTATGGTCCCATTCACTCGGGATTATCCCAATGCAGCTCCTAGAAGAAACGTGTTTCTGACTCGCTGAATCTCAACATAGATTCAAATCTCTTAGGTGAACGAACGCACAGCAGAGCAGTTTCAAGGAAACGTTTCTCCTGAGTCTTAGACGAAGTTTCCTGCTGTTTAGTACGTATGCCGGCATTGGGCTGGAAATACCGGTTTTCGGATTCTGCACAGAAAGGGTTTGCAAACCGCTGAATCCACACGTGAGTTTAACTCTGTCAGTTGAATGCACACATTGACAACCATTCAGTTAGATAGCTCCGTTTTGGTTTTAGAAGCAGATATTTCTCTGTACAGCCTATGGTCCCATTCACTCGGGAATATCCCAACGCAGCTCCTAGAAGAAACGTGTTTCTGACTCGCTGAATCTCAACATAGATTCAACTCTCTTAGGTGAACGAACGCACAGCAGAGCAGTTTCAAGGAAACGTTTCTCCTGAGTTTTAGACGAAGTTTCCTGCTGTTTAGTACGGATGCCGGCATTGGGCTGGAAATACCGGTTTTGGGATTCTGCACAGAAAGGGTTTGCAAACCGCTGAATACACACGTGAGTTTAACTCTGTCAGTTGAATGCACACATTGACAACCATTCAGTTTGATAGCACACTTTTGGTTTTAGAAGCAGATATTTCTCTGTACAGCCTATGGTCCCATTCACTCGGGAATATCCCAACGCACCTCCTAGAAGTAACGTGTTTCTGACTCGCTGAATCTCAACATAGATTCAACTCTCTTAGGTGAACGAACGCACAGCAGAGCAGTTTCAAGGAAACGTTTCTCCTGAGTTTTAGACGAAGTTTCCTGCTGTTTAGTACGGATGCCGGCATTGGGCTGGAAATACCGGTTTTGGGATTCTGCACAGAAAGGGTTTGCAAACCGCTGAATCCACACGTGAGTTTAACTCTGTCAGTTGAATGCACACATTGACAACCATTCAGTTTGAAAGCACACTTTTGGTTTTAGAAGCAGATATTTCTCTGTACAGCCTATGGTCCCATTCACTCGGGAATATCCCAACGCAGAACCTAGAAGAAACGTGTTTCTGACTCGCTGAATCTCAACATAGATTCAACTCTCTTAGGTGAACGAACGCACAGCAGAGCAGTTTCAAGGAAACGTTTCTCCTGAGTCTTAGACGAAGTTTCCTGCTGTTTAGTACGTATGCTGGCATTGGGCTGGAAATACCGGTTTTGGGATTCTGCACAGAAAGGGTTTGCAAACCGCTGAATCCACACGTGAGTTTAACTCTGTCAGTTGAATGCACACGTTGACAACCATTCAGTTAGATAGCTCCGTTTTGGTTTTAGAAGCAGATATTTCTCTGTACAGCCTATGGTCCCATTCACTCGGGAATATCCCAACGCAGCTCCTAGAAGAAACGTGTTTCTGACTCGCTGAATCTCAACATAGATTCAACTCTCTTAGGTGAACGAACGCACAGCAGAGCAGTTTCAAGGAAACGTTTCTCCTGAGTTTTAGACGAAGTTTCCTGCTGTTTAGTACGGATGCCGGCATTGGGCTGGAAATACCGGTTTTGGGATTCTGCACAGAAAGGGTTTGCAAACCGCTGAATCCACACGTGAGTTTAACTCTGTCAGTTGAATGCACACATTGACAACCATTCAGTTAGATAGCTCCGTTTTGGTTTTAGAAGCAGATATTTCTCTGTACAGCCTATGGTCCCATTCACTCGGGAATATCCCAACGCAGCTCCTAGAAGAAACGTGTTTCTGACTCGCTGAATCTCAACATAGATTCAACTCTCTTAGGTGAACGAACGCACAGCAGAGCACTTTCAAGGAAACGTTTCTCCTGAGTTTTAGACGAAGTTTCCTGCTGTTTAGTACGCATGCCGTCATTGGGCTGGAAATACCGGTTTTGGGATTCTGCACAGAAAGGGTTTGCAAACCGCTGAATCCACACGTGAGTTTAACTCAGTCAGTTGAATGCACACATTGACAACCATTCAGTTAGATAGCTCCGTTTTGGTTTTAGAAGCAGATATTTCTCTGTACAGCCTATGGTCCCATTCACTCGGGAATATCCCAACGCAGCTCCTAGAAGAAACGTGTTTCTGACTCGCTGAATCTCAACACAGATTCAACTCTCTTAGGTGAAAGAACGCACAGCAGAGCAGTTTCAAGGAAACGTTTCTCCTGAGTTTTAGACGAAGTTTCCTGCTGTTTAGTACATATGCCGGGATTGGGCTGGAAATACCGGTTTTGGGATTCTGCACAGAAAGGGTTTGCAAACCGCTGAATCCACACGTGAGTTTAACTCTGTCAGTTGAATGCACACATTGACAACCATTCAGTTAGATAGCACACTTTTGGTTTTAGAAGCAGATATTTCTCTGTACAGCCTATGGTCCCATTCACTCGGGAATATCCCAACGCAGCTCCTAGAAGAAACGTGTTTCTGACTCGCTGAATCTCAACATAGATTCAACTCTCTTAGGTGAACGAAAGCACAGCAGAGCAGTTTCAAGGAAACGTTTCTCCTGAGTTTTAGACGAAGTTTCCTGCTGTTTAGTATGGATACCGGCATTGGGCTGGACATACCGGTTTTGGTATTCTGCACAGAAATGGTTTGCAAACCGCTGAATCCACACGTGAGTTTAACTCTGTCAGTTGAATGCACACATTGACAACCATTCAGTTAGATAGCTCCGTTTTGGTTTTAGAAGCAGATATTTCTCTGTACAGCCTATGGTCCCATTCACTCGGGAATATCCCAACGCAGCTCCTAGAAGAAACGTGTTTCTGACTCGCTGAATCTCAACATAGATTCATCTCTCTTAGGTGAACGAACGCACAGCAGAGCAGTTTCAAGGAAACGTTTCTCCTGAGTCTTAGACGAAGCTTCCTGCTGTTTAGTACGTATGCCGGCATTGGGCTGGAAATACCGGTTTAGGGATTCTGCACAGAAAGGGTTTGCAAACCGCTGAATCCACACGTGAGTTTAACTCTGTCAGTTGAATGCACACATTGACAACCATTCAGTTAGATAGCTCCGTTTTGGTTTTAGAAGCAGATATTTCTCTGTACAGCCTATGGTCCCATTCACTCGGGAATATCCCAACGCAGCTCCTAGCATAAACGTGTTTCTGACTCGCTGAATCTCAGCATAGTTTCAACTCTCTTAGGTGAACGAACGCACAGCAGAGCAGTTTCAAGGAAACGTTTCTCCTGAGTTTTAGACGAAGTTTCCTGCTGTTTAGTTCGTATGCCGGCATTGGGCTGGAAATACCGGTTTTGGGATTCTGCACAGAAAGGGTTTGCAAACCGCTGAATCCACACGTGAGTTTAACTCTGTCAGTTGAATGCACACATTGACAACCATTCAGTTTGATAGCACACTTTTGGTTTTAGAAGCAGATATTTCTCTGTACAGCCTATGGTCCCATTCACTCGGGAATATCCCAACGCAGCTCCTAGAAGATACGTGTTTCTGACTCGCTGAATCTCAACATAGATTCAACTGTCTTAGGTGAACGAACGCACAGCAGAGCAGTTTCAAGGAAACGTTTCTCCTGAGTCTTAGACGAAGTTTCCTGCTGTTTAGTACGGATGCCGGCATTGGGCTGGAAATACCGGTTTTGGGATTCTGCACAGAAAGGGTTTGCAAACCGCTGAATCCACACGTGAGTTTAACTCTGTCAGTTGAATGCACACATTGACAACCATTCAGTTTGATAGCACCCTTTTGGTTTTAGAAGCAGATATTTCTCTGTACAGCCTATGGTCCCATTCACTCGGGAATATCCCAACGCAGCTCCTAGAAGAAACGTGTTTCTGACTCGCTGAATCTCAACATAGATTCAACTCTCTTAGGTGAACGAACGCACAGCAGAGCAGTTTCAAGGAAACGTTTCTCCTGAGTCTTAGACGAAGTTTCCTGCTGTTTAGTACGGATGCCGGCATTGGGCTGGAAATACCGGTTTTGGGATTCTGCAAAGAAAGGGTTTGCAAACCGCTGAATCCACATGTGAGTTTAACTCTGTCAGTTGAATGCACACATTGACAACCATTCAGTTTGATAGCACACTTTTGGTTTTAGAAGCAGATATTTCTCTGTACAGCCTATGGTCCCATTCACTCGGGAATATCCCAACGCAGCTCCTAGAAGAAACGTGTTTCTGACTCGCTGAATCTCAACATAGATTCAACTCTCTTAGGTGAACGAACGCACAGCAGAGCAGTTTCAAGGAAACGTTTCTCCTGAGTTTTAGACGAAGTTTCCTGCTGTTTAGTATGCATGCCGGCATTGGGCTGGAAATACCGGTTTTGGGATTCTGCACAGAAAGGGTTTGCAAACCGCTGAATCCACACGTGAGTTTAACTCAGTCAGTTGAATGCACACATTGACAACCATTCAGTTAGATAGCTCCGTTTTGGTTTTAGAAGCAGATATTTCTCTGTACAGCCTATGGTCCCATTCACTCGGGAATATCCCAACGCAGCTCCTAGAAGAAACGTATTTCTGACTCGCTGAATCTCAACACAGAATCAACTCTCTTAGGTGAAAGAACGCACAGCAGAGCAGTTTCAAGGAAACGTTTCTCCTGAGTTTTAGACGAAGTTTCCTGCTGTTTAGTACGTATGCCGGCATTGGGCTGGAAATACCGGTTTTGGGATTCTGCACAGAAAGGGTTTGCAAACCGCTGAATCCACACGTGAGTTTAACTCTGTCAGTTGAATGCACACATTGACAACCATTCAGTTAGATAGCACACTTTTGGTTTTAGAAGCAGATATTTCTCTGTACAGCCTATGGTCCCATTCACTCGGGAATATCCCAACGCAGCTCCTAGAAGAAACGTGTTTCTGACTCGCTGAATCTCAACATAGATTCAACTCTCTTAGGTGAACGAAAGCACAGCAGAGCAGTTTCAAGGAAACGTTTCTACTGAGTCTTAGACGAAGCTTCCTGCTGTTTAGTACGTATGCAGGCATTGGGCTGGAAATACCGGTTTTGGGATTCTGCACAGAAAGGGTTTGCAAACCGCTGAATCCACACGTGAGTTTAACTCTGTCAGCTGAATGCACACATTGACAACCATTCAGTTAGATAGCTCCGTTTTGGTTTTAGAAGCAGATATTTCTCTGTACAGCCTATGGTCCCATTCACTCGGGAATATCCCAACGCAGCTCCTAGAAGAAACGTGTTTCTGACTCGCTGAATCTCAACATAGATTCAACTCTCTTAGGTGAACGAACGCACAGCAGAGCAGTTTCAAGGAAACGTTTCTCCTGAGTTTTAGACGAAGTTTCCTGCTGTTTAGTACGGATGCCGGCATTGGGCTGGAAATACCGGTTTTGGGATTCTGCACAGAAAGGGTTTGCAAACCGCTGAATCCACACGTGAGTTTAACTCTGTCAGTTGAATGCACACATTGACAACCATTCAGTTAGATAGCTCCGTTTTGGTTTTAGAAGCAGATATTTCTCTGTACAGCCTATGGTCCCATTCACTCGGGAATATCCCAACGCAGCTCCTAGAAGAAACGTGTTTCTGACTCGCTGAATCTCAACATAGATTCAACTCTCTTAGGTGAACGAACGCACAGCAGAGCACTTTCAAGGAAACGTTTCTCCTGAGTTTTAGACGAAGTTTCCTGCTGTTTAGTACGCATGCCGTCATTGGGCTGGAAATACCGGTTTTGGGATTCTGCACAGAAAGGGTTTGCAAACCGCTGAATCCACACGTGAGTTTAACTCAGTCAGTTGAATGCACACATTGACAACCATTCAGTTAGATAGCTCCGTTTTGGTTTTAGAAGCAGATATTTCTCTGTACAGCCTATGGTCCCATTCACTCGGGAATATCCCAACGCAGCTCCTAGAAGAAACGTGTTTCTGACTCGCTGAATCTCAACACAGATTCAACTCTCTTAGGTGAAAGAACGCACAGCAGAGCAGTTTCAAGGAAACGTTTCTCCTGAGTTTTAGACGAAGTTTCCTGCTGTTTAGTACATATGCCGGGATTGGGCTGGAAATACCGGTTTTGGGATTCTGCACAGAAAGGGTTTGCAAACCGCTGAATCCACACGTGAGTTTAACTCTGTCAGTTGAATGCACACATTGACAACCATTCAGTTAGATAGCACACTTTTGGTTTTAGAAGCAGATATTTCTCTGTACAGCCTATGGTCCCATTCACTCGGGAATATCCCAACGCAGCTCCTAGAAGAAACGTGTTTCTGACTCGCTGAATCTCAACATAGATTCAACTCTCTTAGGTGAACGAAAGCACAGCAGAGCAGTTTCAAGGAAACGTTTCTCCTGAGTTTTAGACGAAGTTTCCTGCTGTTTAGTACGGATACCGGCATTGGGCTGGACATACCGGTTTTGGGATTCTGCACAGAAATGGTTTGCAAACCGCTGAATCCACACGTGAGTTTAACTCTGTCAGTTGAATGCACACATTGACAACCATTCAGTTAGATAGCTCCGTTTTGGTTTTAGAAGCAGATATTTCTCTGTACAGCCTATGGTCCCATTCACTCGGGAATATCCCAACGCAGCTCCTAGAAGAAACGTGTTTCTGACTCGCTGAATCTCAACACAGATTCAACTCTCTTAGGTGAAAGAACGCACAGCAGAGCAGTTTCAAGGAAACGTTTCTCCTGAGTTTTAGACGAAGTTTCCTGCTGTTTAGTACATATGCCGGGATTGGGCTGGAAATACCGGTTTTGGGATTCTGCACAGAAAGGGTTTGCAAACCGCTGAATCCACACGTGAGTTTAACTCTGTCAGTTGAATGCACACATTGACAACCATTCAGTTAGATAGCACACTTTTGGTTTTAGAAGCAGATATTTCTCTGTACAGCCTATGGTCCCATTCACTCGGGAATATCCCAACGCAGCTCCTAGAAGAAACGTGTTTCTGACTCGCTGAATCTCAACATAGATTCAACTCTCTTAGGTGAACGAAAGCACAGCAGAGCAGTTTCAAGGAAACGTTTCTCCTGAGTTTTAGACGAAGTTTCCTGCTGTTTAGTATGGATACCGGCATTGGGCTGGACATACCGGTTTTGGTATTCTGCACAGAAATGGTTTGCAAACCGCTGAATCCACACGTGAGTTTAACTCTGTCAGTTGAATGCACACATTGACAACCATTCAGTTAGATAGCTCCGTTTTGGTTTTAGAAGCAGATATTTCTCTGTACAGCCTATGGTCCCATTCACTCGGGAATATCCCAACGCAGCTCCTAGAAGAAACGTGTTTCTGACTCGCTGAATCTCAACATAGATTCATCTCTCTTAGGTGAACGAACGCACAGCAGAGCAGTTTCAAGGAAACGTTTCTCCTGAGTCTTAGACGAAGCTTCCTGCTGTTTAGTACGTATGCCGGCATTGGGCTGGAAATACCGGTTTAGGGATTCTGCACAGAAAGGGTTTGCAAACCGCTGAATCCACACGTGAGTTTAACTCTGTCAGTTGAATGCACACATTGACAACCATTCAGTTAGATAGCTCCGTTTTGGTTTTAGAAGCAGATATTTCTCTGTACAGCCTATGGTCCCATTCACTCGGGAATATCCCAACGCAGCTCCTAGCATAAACGTGTTTCTGACTCGCTGAATCTCAGCATAGTTTCAACTCTCTTAGGTGAACGAACGCACAGCAGAGCAGTTTCAAGGAAACGTTTCTCCTGAGTTTTAGACGAAGTTTCCTGCTGTTTAGTTCGTATGCCGGCATTGGGCTGGAAATACCGGTTTTGGGATTCTGCACAGAAAGGGTTTGCAAACCGCTGAATCCACACGTGAGTTTAACTCTGTCAGTTGAATGCACACATTGACAACCATTCAGTTTGATAGCACACTTTTGGTTTTAGAAGCAGATATTTCTCTGTACAGCCTATGGTCCCATTCACTCGGGAATATCCCAACGCAGCTCCTAGAAGATACGTGTTTCTGACTCGCTGAATCTCAACATAGATTCAACTGTCTTAGGTGAACGAACGCACAGCAGAGCAGTTTCAAGGAAACGTTTCTCCTGAGTCTTAGACGAAGTTTCCTGCTGTTTAGTACGGATGCCGGCATTGGGCTGGAAATACCGGTTTTGGGATTCTGCACAGAAAGGGTTTGCAAACCGCTGAATCCACACGTGAGTTTAACTCTGTCAGTTGAATGCACACATTGACAACCATTCAGTTTGATAGCACCCTTTTGGTTTTAGAAGCAGATATTTCTCTGTACAGCCTATGGTCCCATTCACTCGGGAATATCCCAACGCAGCTCCTAGAAGAAACGTGTTTCTGACTCGCTGAATCTCAACATAGATTCAACTCTCTTAGGTGAACGAACGCACAGCAGAGCAGTTTCAAGGAAACGTTTCTCCTGAGTCTTAGACGAAGTTTCCTGCTGTTTAGTACGGATGCCGGCATTGGGCTGGAAATACCGGTTTTGGGATTCTGCAAAGAAAGGGTTTGCAAACCGCTGAATCCACATGTGAGTTTAACTCTGTCAGTTGAATGCACACATTGACAACCATTCAGTTTGATAGCACACTTTTGGTTTTAGAAGCAGATATTTCTCTGTACAGCCTATGGTCCCATTCACTCGGGAATATCCCAACGCAGCTCCTAGAAGAAACGTGTTTCTGACTCGCTGAATCTCAACATAGATTCAACTCTCTTAGGTGAACGAACGCACAGCAGAGCAGTTTCAAGGAAACGTTTCTCCTGAGTTTTAGACGAAGTTTCCTGCTGTTTAGTATGCATGCCGGCATTGGGCTGGAAATACCGGTTTTGGGATTCTGCACAGAAAGGGTTTGCAAACCGCTGAATCCACACGTGAGTTTAACTCAGTCAGTTGAATGCACACATTGACAACCATTCAGTTAGATAGCTCCGTTTTGGTTTTAGAAGCAGATATTTCTCTGTACAGCCTATGGTCCCATTCACTCGGGAATATCCCAACGCAGCTCCTAGAAGAAACGTATTTCTGACTCGCTGAATCTCAACACAGAATCAACTCTCTTAGGTGAAAGAACGCACAGCAGAGCAGTTTCAAGGAAACGTTTCTCCTGAGTTTTAGACGAAGTTTCCTGCTGTTTAGTACGTATGCCGGCATTGGGCTGGAAATACCGGTTTTGGGATTCTGCACAGAAAGGGTTTGCAAACCGCTGAATCCACACGTGAGTTTAACTCTGTCAGTTGAATGCACACATTGACAACCATTCAGTTAGATAGCACACTTTTGGTTTTAGAAGCAGATATTTCTCTGTACAGCCTATGGTCCCATTCACTCGGGAATATCCCAACGCAGCTCCTAGAAGAAACGTGTTTCTGACTCGCTGAATCTCAACATAGATTCAACTCTCTTAGGTGAACGAAAGCACAGCAGAGCAGTTTCAAGGAAACGTTTCTACTGAGTCTTAGACGAAGCTTCCTGCTGTTTAGTACGTATGCAGGCATTGGGCTGGAAATACCGGTTTTGGGATTCTGCACAGAAAGGGTTTGCAAACCGCTGAATCCACACGTGAGTTTAACTCTGTCAGCTGAATGCACACATTGACAACCATTCAGTTAGATAGCTCCGTTTTGGTTTTAGAAGCAGATATTTCTCTGTACAGCCTATGGTCCCATTCACTCGGGAATATCCCAACGCAGCTCCTAGAAGAAACGTGTTTCTGACTCGCTGAATCTCAACATAGATTCAACTCTCTTAGGTGAACGAACGCACAGCAGAGCAGTTTCAAGGAAACGTTTCTCCTGAGTTTTAGACGAAGTTTCCTGCTGTTTAGTACGGATGCCGGCATTGGGCTGGAAATACCGGTTTTGGGATTCTGCACAGAAAGGGTTTGCAAACCGCTGAATCCACACGTGAGTTTAACTCTGTCAGTTGAATGCACACATTGACAACCATTCAGTTAGATAGCTCCGTTTTGGTTTTAGAAGCAGATATTTCTCTGTACAGCCTATGGTCCCATTCACTCGGGAATATCCCAACGCAGCTCCTAGAAGAAACGTGTTTCTGACTCGCTGAATCTCAACATAGATTCAACTCTCTTAGGTGAACGAACGCACAGCAGAGCACTTTCAAGGAAACGTTTCTCCTGAGTTTTAGACGAAGTTTCCTGCTGTTTAGTACGCATGCCGTCATTGGGCTGGAAATACCGGTTTTGGGATTCTGCACAGAAAGGGTTTGCAAACCGCTGAATCCACACGTGAGTTTAACTCAGTCAGTTGAATGCACACATTGACAACCATTCAGTTAGATAGCTCCGTTTTGGTTTTAGAAGCAGATATTTCTCTGTACAGCCTATGGTCCCATTCACTCGGGAATATCCCAACGCAGCTCCTAGAAGAAACGTGTTTCTGACTCGCTGAATCTCAACACAGATTCAACTCTCTTAGGTGAAAGAACGCACAGCAGAGCAGTTTCAAGGAAACGTTTCTCCTGAGTTTTAGACGAAGTTTCCTGCTGTTTAGTACATATGCCGGGATTGGGCTGGAAATACCGGTTTTGGGATTCTGCACAGAAAGGGTTTGCAAACCGCTGAATCCACACGTGAGTTTAACTCTGTCAGTTGAATGCACACATTGACAACCATTCAGTTAGATAGCACACTTTTGGTTTTAGAAGCAGATATTTCTCTGTACAGCCTATGGTCCCATTCACTCGGGAATATCCCAACGCAGCTCCTAGAAGAAACGTGTTTCTGACTCGCTGAATCTCAACATAGATTCAACTCTCTTAGGTGAACGAAAGCACAGCAGAGCAGTTTCAAGGAAACGTTTCTCCTGAGTTTTAGACGAAGTTTCCTGCTGTTTAGTACGGATACCGGCATTGGGCTGGACATACCGGTTTTGGGATTCTGCACAGAAATGGTTTGCAAACCGCTGAATCCACACGTGAGTTTAACTCTGTCAGTTGAATGCACACATTGACAACCATTCAGTTAGATAGCTCCGTTTTGGTTTTAGAAGCAGATATTTCTCTGTACAGCCTATGGTCCCATTCACTCGGGAATATCCCAACGCAGCTCCTAGAAGAAACGTGTTTCTGACTCGCTGAATCTCAACACAGATTCAACTCTCTTAGGTGAAAGAACGCACAGCAGAGCAGTTTCAAGGAAACGTTTCTCCTGAGTTTTAGACGAAGTTTCCTGCTGTTTAGTACATATGCCGGGATTGGGCTGGAAATACCGGTTTTGGGATTCTGCACAGAAAGGGTTTGCAAACCGCTGAATCCACACGTGAGTTTAACTCTGTCAGTTGAATGCACACATTGACAACCATTCAGTTAGATAGCACACTTTTGGTTTTAGAAGCAGATATTTCTCTGTACAGCCTATGGTCCCATTCACTCGGGAATATCCCAACGCAGCTCCTAGAAGAAACGTGTTTCTGACTCGCTGAATCTCAACATAGATTCAACTCTCTTAGGTGAACGAAAGCACAGCAGAGCAGTTTCAAGGAAACGTTTCTCCTGAGTTTTAGACGAAGTTTCCTGCTGTTTAGTATGGATACCGGCATTGGGCTGGACATACCGGTTTTGGTATTCTGCACAGAAATGGTTTGCAAACCGCTGAATCCACACGTGAGTTTAACTCTGTCAGTTGAATGCACACATTGACAACCATTCAGTTAGATAGCTCCGTTTTGGTTTTAGAAGCAGATATTTCTCTGTACAGCCTATGGTCCCATTCACTCGGGAATATCCCAACGCAGCTCCTAGAAGAAACGTGTTTCTGACTCGCTGAATCTCAACATAGATTCATCTCTCTTAGGTGAACGAACGCACAGCAGAGCAGTTTCAAGGAAACGTTTCTCCTGAGTCTTAGACGAAGCTTCCTGCTGTTTAGTACGTATGCCGGCATTGGGCTGGAAATACCGGTTTAGGGATTCTGCACAGAAAGGGTTTGCAAACCGCTGAATCCACACGTGAGTTTAACTCTGTCAGTTGAATGCACACATTGACAACCATTCAGTTAGATAGCTCCGTTTTGGTTTTAGAAGCAGATATTTCTCTGTACAGCCTATGGTCCCATTCACTCGGGAATATCCCAACGCAGCTCCTAGCATAAACGTGTTTCTGACTCGCTGAATCTCAGCATAGTTTCAACTCTCTTAGGTGAACGAACGCACAGCAGAGCAGTTTCAAGGAAACGTTTCTCCTGAGTTTTAGACGAAGTTTCCTGCTGTTTAGTTCGTATGCCGGCATTGGGCTGGAAATACCGGTTTTGGGATTCTGCACAGAAAGGGTTTGCAAACCGCTGAATCCACACGTGAGTTTAACTCTGTCAGTTGAATGCACACATTGACAACCATTCAGTTTGATAGCACACTTTTGGTTTTAGAAGCAGATATTTCTCTGTACAGCCTATGGTCCCATTCACTCGGGAATATCCCAACGCAGCTCCTAGAAGATACGTGTTTCTGACTCGCTGAATCTCAACATAGATTCAACTGTCTTAGGTGAACGAACGCACAGCAGAGCAGTTTCAAGGAAACGTTTCTCCTGAGTCTTAGACGAAGTTTCCTGCTGTTTAGTACGGATGCCGGCATTGGGCTGGAAATACCGGTTTTGGGATTCTGCACAGAAAGGGTTTGCAAACCGCTGAATCCACACGTGAGTTTAACTCTGTCAGTTGAATGCACACATTGACAACCATTCAGTTTGATAGCACACTTTTGGTTTTAGAAGCAGATATTTCTGTGTACAGTCTATGGTCCCATTCACTCGGGAATATCCCAACGCAGCTCCTAGAAGAAACGTGTTTCTGACTCGCTGAATCTCAACATAGATTCAACTCTCTTAGGTGAACGAACGCACAGCAGAGCAGTTTCAAGGAAACGTTTCTCCTGAGTTTTAGACGAAGTTTCCTGCTGTTTAGTACGTATGCCGGCACTGGGCTGGACATACCGGTTTTGGGATTCTGCACAGAAAGGGTTTGCAAACCGCTGAATCCACACGTGAGTTTAACTCTGTCAGTTGAATGCACACATTGACAACCATTCAGTTTGATAGCACCCTTTTGGTTTTAGAAGCAGATATTTCTCTGTACAGCCTATGGTCCCATTCACTCGGGAATATCCCAACGCAGCTCCTAGAAGAAACGTGTTTCTGACTCGCTGAATCTCAACATAGATTCAACTCTCTTAGGTGAACGAACGCACAGCAGAGCAGTTTCAAGGAAACGTTTCTCCTGAGTCTTAGACGAAGTTTCCTGCTGTTTAGTACGGATGCCGGCATTGGGCTGGAAATACCGGTTTTGGGATTCTGCAAAGAAAGGGTTTGCAAACCGCTGAATCCACATGTGAGTTTAACTCTGTCAGTTGAATGCACACATTGACAACCATTCAGTTTGATAGCACACTTTTGGTTTTAGAAGCAGATATTTCTCTGTACAGCCTATGGTCCCATTCACTCGGGAATATCCCAACGCAGCTCCTAGAAGAAACGTGTTTCTGACTCGCTGAATCTCAACATAGATTCAACTCTCTTAGGTGAACGAACGCACAGCAGAGCAGTTTCAAGGAAACGTTTCTCCTGAGTTTTAGACGAAGTTTCCTGCTGTTTAGTATGCATGCCGGCATTGGGCTGGAAATACCGGTTTTGGGATTCTGCACAGAAAGGGTTTGCAAACCGCTGAATCCACACGTGAGTTTAACTCAGTCAGTTGAATGCACACATTGACAACCATTCAGTTAGATAGCTCCGTTTTGGTTTTAGAAGCAGATATTTCTCTGTACAGCCTATGGTCCCATTCACTCGGGAATATCCCAACGCAGCTCCTAGAAGAAACGTATTTCTGACTCGCTGAATCTCAACACAGAATCAACTCTCTTAGGTGAAAGAACGCACAGCAGAGCAGTTTCAAGGAAACGTTTCTCCTGAGTTTTAGACGAAGTTTCCTGCTGTTTAGTACGTATGCCGGCATTGGGCTGGAAATACCGGTTTTGGGATTCTGCACAGAAAGGGTTTGCAAACCGCTGAATCCACACGTGAGTTTAACTCTGTCAGTTGAATGCACACATTGACAACCATTCAGTTAGATAGCACACTTTTGGTTTTAGAAGCAGATATTTCTCTGTACAGCCTATGGTCCCATTCACTCGGGAATATCCCAACGCAGCTCCTAGAAGAAACGTGTTTCTGACTCGCTGAATCTCAACATAGATTCAACTCTCTTAGGTGAACGAAAGCACAGCAGAGCAGTTTCAAGGAAACGTTTCTACTGAGTCTTAGACGAAGCTTCCTGCTGTTTAGTACGTATGCAGGCATTGGGCTGGAAATACCGGTTTTGGGATTCTGCACAGAAAGGGTTTGCAAACCGCTGAATCCACACGTGAGTTTAACTCTGTCAGCTGAATGCACACATTGACAACCATTCAGTTAGATAGCTCCGTTTTGGTTTTAGAAGCAGATATTTCTCTGTACAGCCTATGGTCCCATTCACTCGGGAATATCCCAACGCAGCTCCTAGAAGAAACGTGTTTCTGACTCGCTGAATCTCAACATAGATTCAACTCTCTTAGGTGAACGAACGCACAGCAGAGCAGTTTCAAGGAAACGTTTCTCCTGAGTTTTAGACGAAGTTTCCTGCTGTTTAGTTCGTATGCCGGCATTGGGCTGGAAATACCGGTTTTGGTTTTCTGCACAGAAAGGGTTTGCAAACCGCTGAATCCACACGTGAGTTTAACTCTGTCAGTTGAATGCACACATTGACAACCATTCAGTTTGATAGCACCCTTTTGGTTTTAGAAGCAGATATTTCTCTGTACAGCCTTTGGTCCCATTCACTCGGGAATATCCCAACGCAGCTCCTAGAAGAAACGTGTTTCTGACTCGCTGAATCTCAACATAGATTCAACTCTCTTAGGTGAACGAACGCACAGCAGAGCAGTTTCAAGGAAACGTTTCTCCTGAGTTTTAGAAGAAGTTTCCTGCTGTTTAGTACGTATGCCGGCATTGGGCTGGAAATACCGGTTTTGGGATTCTGCACAGAAAGGGTTTGCAAACCGCTGAATCCACACGTGAGTTTAACTCTGTCAGTTGAATGCACACATTGACAACCATTCAGTTTGATAGCACACTTTTGGTTTTAGAAGCAGATATTTCTCAGTACAACCTATGGTCCCATTCACTCGGGAATATCCCAACGCAGCTCCTAGAAGATACGTGTTTCTGACTCGCTGAATCTCAACATAGATTCAACTCTCTTAGGTGAACGAACGCACAGCAGAGCAGTTTCAAGGAAACGTTTCTCCTGAATCTTAGACGAGGTTTCCTGCTGTTTAGTACGGATGCCGGCATTGGGCTGGAAATACCGGTTTTGGGATTCTGCACAGAAAGGGTTTGCAAACCGCTGAATCCACACGTGAGTTTAACTCTGTCAGTTGAATGCACACATTGACAACCATTCAGTTTCATAGCACACTTTTGGTTTTAGAAGCAGATATTTCTCTGTACAGCCTATGGTCCCATTCACTCGGGAATATCCCAACGCAGCTCCTAGAAGTAACGTGTTTCTGACTCGCTGAATCTCAACATAGATTCAACTCTCTTAGGTGAACGAACGCACAGCAGAGCAGTTTCAAGGAAACGTTTCTCCTGAGTTTTAGACGAAGTTTCCTGCTGTTTAGTACGTATGCCGGCACTGGGCTGGACATACCGGTTTTGGGATTCTGCACAGAAAGGGTTTGCAAACCGCTGAATCCACACGTGAGTATAACTCTGTCAGTTGAATGCACACATTGACAACCATTCAGTTTGATAGCACCCTTTTGGTTTTAGAAGCAGATATTTCTCTGTACAGCCTATGGTCCCATTCACTCGGGAATATCCCAACGCACCTCCTAGAAGAAACGTGTTTCTGACTCGCTGAATCTCAACATAGATTCAACTCTCTTTGGTGAACGAACGCACAGCAGAGCAGTTTCAAGGAAACGTTTCTCCTGAGTCTTAGACGAAGTTTCCTGCTGTTTAGTACGGATGCCGGCACTGGGCTGGAAATACCGGTTTTGGGATTCTGCAAAGAAAGGGTTTGCAAACCGCTGAATCCACACGTGAGTTTAACTCTGTCAGTTGAATGCACACATTGACAACCATTCAGTTTGATAGCACACTTTTGGTTTTAGAAGCAGATATTTCTCTGTACAGCCTATGGTCCCATTCACTCGGGAATATCCCAACGCAGCTCCTAGAAGAAACGTGTTTCTGACTCGCTGAATCTCAACATAGATTCAACTCTCTTAGGTGAACGAACGCACAGCAGAGCAGTTTCAAGGAAACGTTTCTCCTGAGTCTTAGACGAAGTTTCCTGCTGTTTAGTACGTATGCCGGCATTGGGCTGGAAATACCGGTTTTGGGATTCTGCACAGAAAGGGTTTGCAAACCGCTGAATCCACACGTGAGTTTAACTCTGTCAGTTGAATGCACACATTGACAACCATTCAGTTAGATAGCTCCGTTTTGGTTTCAGAAGCAGATATTTCTCTATACAGCCTATGGTCCCATTCACTCGGGAATATCCCAACGCAGCTCCTAGAAGAAACGTGTTTCTGACTCGCTGAATCTCAACATAGATTCAACTCTCTTAGGTGAACGAACGCACAGCAGAGCAGTTTCAAGGAAACGTTTCTCCTGAGTTTTAGACGAAGTTTCCTGCTGTTTAGTTCGTATGCCGGCATTGGGCTGGAAATACCGGTTTTGGGATTCTGCACAGAAAGGGTTTGCAAACCGCTGAATCCACACGTGAGTTTAACTCTGTCAGTTGAATGCACACATTGACAACCATTCAGTTTGATAGCACCCTTTTGGTTTTAGAAGCAGATATTTCTCTGTACAGCCTATGGTCCCATTCACTCGGGAATATCCCAACGCAGCTCCTAGAAGAAACGTGTTTCTCACTCGCTGAATCTCAACATAGATTCAACTCTCTTAGGTGAACGAACGCACAGCAGAGCAGTTTCAAGGAAACGTTTCTCCTGAGTTTTAGACGAAGTTTCCTGCTGTTTAGTACGGATGCCGGCATTGGGCTGGACATACCGGTTTTGGGATTCTGCACAGTAAGGGTTTGCAAACCGCTGAATCCACACGTGAGTTTAACTCTGTCAGTTGAATGCACACATTGACAACCATTCAGTTTGATAGCACCCTTTTGGTTTTAGAAGCAGATATTTCTCTGTACAGCCTATGGTCCCATTCACTCGGGAATATCCCAACGCAGCTCCTAGAAGAAACGTGTTTCTGACTCGCTGAATCTCAACATAGATTCAACTCTCTTAGGTGAACGAACGCACAGCAGAGCAGTTTCAAGGAAACGTTTCTCCTGAGTCTTAGAAGAAGTTACCTGCTGTTTAGTACGTATGCCGGCATTGGGCTGGAAATACCGGTTTTGGGATTCTGCACAGAAAGGGTTTGCAAACCGCTGAATCCACACGTGAGTTTAACTCTGTCAGTTGAATGCACACATTGACAACCATTCAGTTAGATAGCTCCGTTTTGGTTTTAGAAGCAGATATTTCTCTGTACAGCCTATGGTCCCATTCACTCGGGAATATCCCAACGTAGCTCCTAGAAGAAACGTGTTTCTGACTCGCTGAATCTCAACATAGATTCAACTCTCTTAGGTGAACGAACGCACAGCAGAGCAGTTTCAAGGAAACGTTTCTCCTGAGTCTTAGACGAAGTTTCCTGCTGTTTAGTACGGATGCCGGCATTGGGCTGGAAATACCGGTTTTGGGATTCTGCACAGAAAGGGTTTGCAAACCGCTGAATCCACACGTGAGTTTAACTCTGTCAGTTGAATGCACACATTGACAACCATTCAGTTTGATAGCACCCTTTTGGTTTTAGAAGCAGATATTTCTCTGTACAGCCTATGGTCCCATTCACTCGGGAATATCCCAACGCAGCTCCTAGAAGAAACGTGTTTCTGACTCGCTGAATCTCAACATAGATTCAACTCTCTTAGGTGAACGAAAGCACAGCAGAGCAGTTTCAAGGAAACGTTTCTCCTGAGTCTTAGACGAAGCTTCCTGCTGTTTAGTACGTATGCAGGCATTGGGCTGGAAATACCGGTTTTGGGATTCTGCACAGAAAGGGTTTGCAAACCGCTGAATCCACACGTGAGTTTAACTCTGTCAGCTGAATGCACACATTGACAACCATTCAGTTAGATAGCTCCGTTTTGGTTTTAGAAGCAGATATTTCTCTGTACAGCCTATGGTCCCATTCACTCGGGAATATCCCAACGCAGCTCCTAGAAGAAACGTGTTTCTGACTCGCTGAATCTCAACATAGATTCAACTCTCTTAGGTGAACGAACGCACAGCAGAGCAGTTTCAAGGAAACGTTTCTCCTGAGTTTTAGACGAAGTTTCCTGCTGTTTAGTTCGTATGCCGGCACTGGGCTGGACATACCGGTTTTGGGATTCTGCACAGAAAGGGTTTGCAAACCGCTGAATCCACACGTGAGTTTAACTCTGTCAGTTGAATGCACACATTGACAACCATTCAGTTTGATAGCACCCTTTTGGTTTTAGAAGCAGATATTTCTCTGTACAGCCTATGGTCCCATTCACTCGGGAATATCCCAACGCATCTCCTAGAAGAAACGTGTTTCTGACTCGCTGAATCTCAACATAGATTCAACTCTCTTAGGTGAACGAACGCACAGCAGAGCAGTTTCAAGGATACGTTTCTCCTGAGTTTTAGAAGAAGTTTCCTGCTGTTTAGTACGTATGCCGGCATTGGGCTGGAAATACCGGTTTTGGGATTCTGCACAGAAAGGGTTTGCAAACCGCTGAATCCACACGTGAGTTTAACTCTGTCAGTTGAATGCACACATTGACAACCATTCAGTTTGATAGCACACTTTTGGTTTTAGAAGCAGATATTTCTCTGTACAGCCTATGGTCCCATTCACTCGGGAATATCCCAACGCAGCTCCTAGAAGATACGTGTTTCTGACTCGCTGAATCTCAACATAGATTCAACTCTCTTAGGTGAACGAACGCACAGCAGAGCAGTTTCAAGGAAACGTTTCTCCTGAGTCTTAGACGAAGTTTCCTGCTGTTTAGTACGGGTGCCGGCATTGGGCTGGAAATACCGGTTTTGGGATTCTGCACAGAAAGGGTTTGCAAACCGCTGAATCCACACGTGAGTTTAACTCTGTCAGTTGAATGCACACATTGACAACCATTCAGTTTGATAGCAAACTTTTGGTTTTAGAAGCAGATATTTCTGTGTACAGCCTATGGTCCCATTCACTCGGGAATATCCCAACGCAGCTCCTAGAAGAAACGTGTTTCTGACTCGCTGAATCTCAACATAGATTCAACTCTCTTAGGTGAACGAACGCACAGCAGAGCAGTTTCAAGGAAACGTTTCTCCTGAGTTTTAGACGAAGTTTCCTGCTGTTTAGTATGTATGCCGGCACTGGGCTGGACATACCGGTTTTGGGATTCTGCACAGAAAGGGTTTGCAAACCGCTGAATCCACACGTGAGTATAACTCTGTCAGTTGAATGCACACATTGACAACCATTCAGTTTGATAGCACCCTTTTGGTTTTAGAAGCAGATATTTCTCTGTACAGCCTATGGTCCCATTCACTCGGGAATATCCCAACGCACCTCCTAGAAGAAACGTGTTTCTGACTCGCTGAATCTCAACATAGATTCAACTCTCTTAGGTGAACGAACGCACAGCAGAGCAGTTTCAAGGAAACGTTTCTCCTGAGTCTTAGACGAAGTTTCCTGCTGTTTAGTACGGATGCCGGCATTGGGCTGGAAATACCGGTTTTGGGATTCTGCAAAGAAAGGGTTTGCAAACCGCTGAATCCACATGTGAGTTTAACTCTGTCAGTTGAATGCACACATTGACCACCATTCAGTTTGATAGCACACTTTTGGTTTTAGAAGCAGATATTTCTCTGTACAGCCTATGGTCCCATTCACTCGGGAATATCCCAACGCAGCTCGTAGAAGAAACGTGTTTCTGACTCGCTGAATCTCAACATAGATTCAACTCTCTTAGGTGAACGAACGCACAGCAGAGCAGTTTCAAGGAAACGTTTCTCCTGAGTCTTAGACGAAGTTTCCTGCTGTTTAGTACGTATGCCGGCATTGGGCTGGAAATACCGGTTTTGGGATTCTGCACAGAAAGGGTTTGCAAACCGCTGAATCCACACGTGAGTTTAATTCTGTCAGTTGAATGCACACATTGACAACCATTCAGTTAGATAGCTCCGTTTTGGTTTTAGAAGCAGATATTTCTCTGTACAGCCTATGGTCCCATTCACTCGGGAATATCCCAACGCAGCTCCTAGAAGAAACGTGTTTCTGACTCGCTGAATCTCAACATAGATTCAACTATCTTAGGTGAACGAACGCACAGCAGAGCAGTTTCAAGGAAACGTTTCTCCTGAGTTTTAGACGAAGTTTCCTGCTGTTTAGTTCGTATGCCGGCATTGGGCTGGAAATACCGGTTTTGGGATTCTGCACAGAAAGGGTTTGCAAACCGCTGAATCCACACGTGAGTTTAACTCTGTCAGTTGAATGCACACATTGACAACCATTCAGTTTGATAGCACCCTTTTGGTTTTAGAAGCAGATATTTCTCTGTACAGCCTATGGTCCCATTCACTCGGGAATATCCCAACGCAGCTCCTAGAAGAAACGTGTTTCTGACTCGCTGAATCTCAACATAGATTCAACTCTCTTAGGTGAACGAACGCACAGCAGAGCAGTTTCAAGGAAACGTTTCTCCTGAGTTTTAGAAGAAGTTTCCTGCTGTTTAGTTCGTATGCCGGCATTGGGCTGGAAATACCGGTTTTGGGATTCTGCACAGAAAGGGTTTGCAAACCGCTGAATCCACACGTGAGTTTAACTCTGTCAGTTGAATGCACACATTGACAACCATTCAGTTTGATAGCACACTTTTGGTTTTAGAAGCAGATATTTCTCTGTACAGCCTATGGTCCCATTCACTCGGGAATATCGCAACGCAGCTCCTAGAAGATACGTGTTTCTGACTCGCTGAATCTCAACATAGATTCAACTCTCTTAGGTGAACGAACGCACAGCAGAGCAGTTTCAAGGAAACGTTTCTCCTGAATCTTAGACGAAGTTTCCTGCTGTTTAGTACGGATGCCGGCATTGGGCTGGAAATACCGGTTTTGGGATTCTGCACAGAAAGGGTTTGCAAACCGCTGAATCCACACGTGAGTTTAACTCTGTCAGTTGAATGCACACATTGACAACCATTTAGTTTGATAGCACACTTTTGGTTTTAGAAGCAGATATTTCTCTGTACAGCCTATGGTCCCATTCACTCGGGAATATCCCAACGCAGCTCCTAGAAGAAACGTGTTTCTGACTCGCTGAATCTCAACATAGATTCAACTCTCTTAGGTGAACGAACGCACAGCAGAGCAGTTTCAAGGAAACGTTTCTCCTGAGTTTTAGACGAAGTTTCCTGCTGTTTAGTACGTATGCCGGCACTGGGCTGGACATACCGGTTTTGGGATTCTGCACAGAAAGGGTTTGCAAACCGCTGAATCCACACGTGAGTATAACTCTGTCAGTTGAATGCACACATTGACAACCATTCAGTTTGATAGCACCCTTTTGGTTTTAGAAGCAGATATTTCTCTGTACAGCCTATGGTCCCATTCACTCGGGAATATCCCAACGCAGCTCGTAGAAGAAACGTGTTTCTGACTCGCTGAATCTCAACATAGATTCAACTCTCTTAGGTGAACGAACGCACAGCAGAGCAGTTTCAAGGAAACGTTTCTCCTGAGTCTTAGACGAAGTTTCCTGCTGTTTAGTACGTATGCCGGCATTGGGCTGGAAATACCGGTTTTGGGATTCTGCACAGAAAGGGTTTGCAAACCGCTGAATCCACACGTGAGTTTAACTCTGTCAGTTGAATGCACACATTGACAACCATTCAGTTAGATAGCTCCGTTTTGGTTTCAGAAGCAGATATTTCTCTGTACAGCCTATGGTCCCATTCACTCGGGAATATCCCAACGCAGCTCCTAGAAGAAACGTGTTTCTGACTCGCTGAATCTCAACATAGATTCAACTCTCTTAGGTGAACGAACGCACAGCAGAGCAGTTTCAAGGAAACGTTTCTCCTGAGTTTTAGACGAAGTTTCCTGCTGTTTAGTTCGTATGCCGGCATTGGGGTGGAAATACCGGTTTTGGGATTCTGCACAGAAAGGGTTTGCAAACCGCTGAATCCACACGTGAGTTTAACTCTGTCAGTTGAATGCACACATTGACAACCATTCAGTTTGATAGCACCCTTTTGGTTTTAGAAGCAGATATTTCTCTGTACAGCCTATGGTCCCATTCACTCGGGAATATCCCAACGCAGCTCCTAGAAGAAACGTGTTTCTGACTCGCTGAATCTCAACATAGATTCAACTCTCTTAGGTGAACGAACGCACAGCAGAGCAGTTTCAAGGAAACGTTTCTCCTGAGTTTTAGAAGAAGTTTCCTGCTGTTTAGTACGGATGCCGGCATTGGGCTGGATATACCGGTTTTGGGAATCTGCACAGAAAGGGTTTGCAAACCGCTGAATCCACACGTGAGTTTAACTCTGTCAGTTGAATGCACACATTGACAACCATTCAGTTTGATAGCACCCTTTTGGTTTTAGAAGCAGATATTTCTCTGTACAGCCTATGGTCCCATTCACTCGGGAATATCCCAACGCAGCTCCTAGAAGAAACGTGTTTCTCACTCGCTGAATCTCAACATAGATTCAACTCTCTTAGGTGAACGAACGCACAGCAGAGCAGTTTCAAGGAAACGTTTCTCCTGAGTTTTAGACGAAGTTTCCTGCTGTTTAGTACGGATGCCGGCATTGGGCTGGACATACCGGTTTTGGGATTCTGCACAGTAAGGGTTTGCAAACCGCTGAATCCACACGTGAGTTTAACTCTGTCAGTTGAATGCACACATTGACAACCATTCAGTTTGATAGCACCCTTTTGGTTTTAGAAGCAGATATTTCTCTGTACAGCCTATGGTCCCATTCACTCGGGAATATCCCAACGCAGCTCCTAGAAGAAACGTGTTTCTGACTCGCTGAATCTCAACATAGATTCAACTCTCTTAGGTGAACGAACGCACAGCAGAGCAGTTTCAAGGAAACGTTTCTCCTGAGTCTTAGACGAAGTTTCCTGCTGTTTAGTTCGTATGCAGGCATTGGGCTGGAAATACCGGTTTTGGGATTCTGCACAGAAAGGGTTTGCAAACCGCTGAATCCACACGTGAGTTTAACTCTGTCAGCTGAATGCACACATTGACAACCATTCAGTTAGATAGCTCCGTTTTGGTTTTAGAAGCAGATATTTCTCTGTACAGCCTATGGTCCCATTCACTCGGGAATATCCCAACGCAGCTCCTAGAAGAAACGTGTTTCTGACTCGCTGAATCTCAACATAGATTCAACTCTCTTAGGTGAACGAACGCACAGCAGAGCAGTTTCAAGGAAACGTTTCTCCTGAGTTTTAGACGAAGTTTCCTGCTGTTTAGTTCGTATGCCGGCACTGGGCTGGACATACCGGTTTTGGGATTCTGCACAGAAAGGGTTTGCAAACCGCTGAATCCACACGTGAGTTTAACTCTGTCAGTTGAATGCACACATTGACAACCATTCAGTTTGATAGCACCCTTTTGGTTTTAGAAGCAGATATTTCTCTGTACAGCCTATGGTCCCATTCACTCGGGAATATCCCAACGCATCTCCTAGAAGAAACGTGTTTCTGACTCGCTGAATCTCAACATAGATTCAACTCTCTTAGGTGAACGAACGCACAGCAGAGCAGTTTCAAGGATACGTTTCTCCTGAGTTTTAGAAGAAGTTTCCTGCTGTTTAGTACGTATGCCGGCATTGGGCTGGAAATACCGGTTTTGGGATTCTGCACAGAAAGGGTTTGCAAACCGCTGAATCCACACGTGAGTTTAACTCTGTCAGTTGAATGCACACATTGACAACCATTCAGTTTGATAGCACACTTTTGGTTTTAGAAGCAGATATTTCTCTGTACAGCCTATGGTCCCATTCACTCGGGAATATCCCAACGCAGCTCCTAGAAGATACGTGTTTCTGACTCGCTGAATCTCAACATAGATTCAACTCTCTTAGGTGAACGAACGCACAGCAGAGCAGTTTCAAGGAAACGTTTCTCCTGAGTCTTAGACGAAGTTTCCTGCTGTTTAGTACGGATGCCGGCATTGGGCTGGAAATACCGGTTTTGGGATTCTGCACAGAAAGGGTTTGCAAACCGCTGAATCCACACGTGAGTTTAACTCTGTCAGTTGAATGCACACATTGACAACCATTCAGTTTGATAGCAAACTTTTGGTTTTAGAAGCAGATATTTCTGTGTACAGCCTATGGTCCCATTCACTCGGGAATATCCCAACGCAGCTCCTAGAAGAAACGTGTTTCTGACTCGCTGAATCTCAACATAGATTCAACTCTCTTAGGTGAACGAACGCACAGCAGAGTAGTTTCAAGGAAACGTTTCTCCTGAGTTTTAGACGAAGTTTCCTGCTGTTTAGTATGTATGCCGGCACTGGGCTGGACATACCGGTTTTGGGATTCTGCACAGAAAGGGTTTGCAAACCGCTGAATCCACACGTGAGTATAACTCTGTCAGTTGAATGCACACATTGACAACCATTCAGTTTGATAGCACCCTTTTGGTTTTAGAAGCAGATATTTCTCTGTACAGCCTATGGTCCCATTCACTCGGGAATATCCCAACGCACCTCCTAGAAGAAACGTGTTTCTGACTCGCTGAATCTCAACATAGATTCAACTCTCTTAGGTGAACGAACGCACAGCAGAGCAGTTTCAAGGAAACGTTTCTCCTGAGTCTTAGACGAAGTTTCCTGCTGTTTAGTACGGATGCCGGCATTGGGCTGGAAATACCGGTTTTGGGATTCTGCAAAGAAAGGGTTTGCAAACCGCTGAATCCACATGTGAGTTTAACTCTGTCAGTTGAATGCACACATTGACCACCATTCAGTTTGATAGCACACTTTTGGTTTTAGAAGCAGATATTTCTCTGTACAGCCTATGGTCCCATTCACTCGGGAATATCCCAACGCAGCTCGTAGAAGAAACGTGTTTCTGACTCGCTGAATCTCAACATAGATTCAACTCTCTTAGGTGAACGAACGCACAGCAGAGCAGTTTCAAGGAAACGTTTCTCCTGAGTCTTAGACGAAGTTTCCTGCTGTTTAGTACGTATGCCGGCATTGGGCTGGAAATACCGGTTTTGGGATTCTGCACAGAAAGGGTTTGCAAACCGCTGAATCCACACGTGAGTTTAATTCTGTCAGTTGAATGCACACATTGACAACCATTCAGTTAGATAGCTCCGTTTTGGTTTTAGAAGCAGATATTTCTCTGTACAGCCTATGGTCCCATTCACTCGGGAATATCCCAACGCAGCTCCTAGAAGAAACGTGTTTCTGACTCGCTGAATCTCAACATAGATTCAACTATCTTAGGTGAACGAACGCACAGCAGAGCAGTTTCAAGGAAACGTTTCTCCTGAGTTTTAGACGAAGTTTCCTGCTGTTTAGTTCGTATGCCGGCATTGGGCTGGAAATACCGGTTTTGGGATTCTGCACAGAAAGGGTTTGCAAACCGCTGAATCCACACGTGAGTTTAACTCTGTCAGTTGAATGCACACATTGACAACCATTCAGTTTGATAGCACCCTTTTGGTTTTAGAAGCAGATATTTCTCTGTACAGCCTATGGTCCCATTCACTCGGGAATATCCCAACGCAGCTCCTAGAAGAAACGTGTTTCTGACTCGCTGAATCTCAACATAGATTCAACTCTCTTAGGTGAACGAACGCACAGCAGAGCAGTTTCAAGGAAACGTTTCTCCTGAGTTTTAGAAGAAGTTTCCTGCTGTTTAGTTCGTATGCCGGCATTGGGCTGGAAATACCGGTTTTGGGATTCTGCACAGAAAGGGTTTGCAAACCGCTGAATCCACACGTGAGTTTAACTCTGTCAGTTGAATGCACACATTGACAACCATTCAGTTTGATAGCACACTTTTGGTTTTAGAAGCAGATATTTCTCTGTACAGCCTATGGTCCCATTCACTCGGGAATATCGCAACGCAGCTCCTAGAAGATACGTGTTTCTGACTCGCTGAATCTCAACATAGATTCAACTCTCTTAGGTGAACGAACGCACAGCAGAGCAGTTTCAAGGAAACGTTTCTCCTGAATCTTAGACGAAGTTTCCTGCTGTTTAGTACGGATGCCGGCATTGGGCTGGAAATACCGGTTTTGGGATTCTGCACAGAAAGGGTTTGCAAACCGCTGAATCCACACGTGAGTTTAACTCTGTCAGTTGAATGCACACATTGACAACCATTTAGATTGATAGCACACTTTTGGTTTTAGAAGCAGATATTTCTCTGTACAGCCTATGGTCCCATTCACTCGGGAATATCCCAACGCAGCTCCTAGAAGAAACGTGTTTCTGACTCGCTGAATCTCAACATAGATTCAACTCTCTTAGGTGAACGAACGCACAGCAGAGCAGTTTCAAGGAAACGTTTCTCCTGAGTTTTAGACGAAGTTTCCTGCTGTTTAGTACGTATGCCGGCACTGGGCTGGACATACCGGTTTTGGGATTCTGCACAGAAAGGGTTTGCAAACCGCTGAATCCACACGTGAGTATAACTCTGTCAGTTGAATGCACACATTGACAACCATTCAGTTTGATAGCACCCTTTTGGTTTTAGAAGCAGATATTTCTCTGTACAGACTATGGTCCCATTCACTCGGGAATATCCCAACGCAGCTCGTAGAAGAAACGTGTTTCTGACTCGCTGAATCTCAACATAGATTCAACTCTCTTAGGTGAACGAACGCACAGCAGAGCAGTTTCAAGGAAACGTTTCTCCTGAGTCTTAGACGAAGTTTCCTGCTGTTTAGTACGTATGCCGGCATTGGGCTGGAAATACCGGTTTTGGGATTCTGCACAGAAAGGGTTTGCAAACCGCTGAATCCACACGTGAGTTTAACTCTGTCAGTTGAATGCACACATTGACAACCATTCAGTTAGATAGCTCCGTTTTGGTTTCAGAAGCAGATATTTCTCTGTACAGCCTATGGTCCCATTCACTCGGGAATATCCCAACGCAGCTCCTAGAAGAAACGTGTTTCTGACTCGCTGAATCTCAACATAGATTCAACTCTCTTAGGTGAACGAACGCACAGCAGAGCAGTTTCAAGGAAACGTTTCTCCTGAGTTTTAGACGAAGTTTCCTGCTGTTTAGTTCGTATGCCGGCATTGGGGTGGAAATACCGGTTTTGGGATTCTGCACAGAAAGGGTTTGCAAACCGCTGAATCCACACGTGAGTTTAACTCTGTCAGTTGAATGCACACATTGACAACCATTCAGTTTGATAGCACCCTTTTGGTTTTAGAAGCAGATATTTCTCTGTACAGCCTATGGTCCCATTCACTCGGGAATATCCCAACGCAGCTCCTAGAAGAAACGTGTTTCTGACTCGCTGAATCTCAACATAGATTCAACTCTCTTAGGTGAACGAACGCACAGCAGAGCAGTTTCAAGGAAACGTTTCTCCTGAGTTTTAGAAGAAGTTTCCTGCTGTTTAGTACGGATGCCGGCATTGGGCTGGATATACCGGTTTTGGGAATCTGCACAGAAAGGGTTTGCAAACCGCTGAATCCACACGTGAGTTTAACTCTGTCAGTTGAATGCACACATTGACAACCATTCAGTTTGATAGCACCCTTTTGGTTTTAGAAGCAGATATTTCTCTGTACAGCCTATGGTCCCATTCACTCGGGAATATCCCAACGCAGCTCCTAGAAGAAACGTGTTTCTCACTCGCTGAATCTCAACATAGATTCAACTCTCTTAGGTGAACGAACGCACAGCAGAGCAGTTTCAAGGAAACGTTTCTCCTGAGTTTTAGACGAAGTTTCCTGCTGTTTAGTACGGATGCCGGCATTGGGCTGGACATACCGGTTTTGGGATTCTGCACAGTAAGGGTTTGCAAACCGCTGAATCCACACGTGAGTTTAACTCTGTCAGTTGAATGCACACATTGACAACCATTCAGTTTGATAGCACCCTTTTGGTTTTAGAAGCAGATATTTCTCTGTACAGCCTATGGTCCCATTCACTCGGGAATATCCCAACGCAGCTCCTAGAAGAAACGTGTTTCTGACTCGCTGAATCTCAACATAGATTCAACTCTCTTAGGTGAACGAACGCACAGCAGAGCAGTTTCAAGGAAACGTTTCTCCTGAGTCTTAGACGAAGTTTCCTGCTGTTTAGTACGGATGCCGGCATTGTGCTGGAAATACCGGTTTTGGGATTCTGCACAGAAAGGGTTTGCAAACCGCTGAATCCACACGTGAGTTTAACTCTGTCAGTTGAATGCACACATTGACAACCATTCAGTTAGATAGCTCCGTTTTGGTTTTAGAAGCAGATATTTCTCTGTACAGCCTATGGTCCCATTCACTCGGGAATATCCCAACGCAGCTCCTAGAAGAAACGTCTTTCTGACTCGCTGAATCTCAACATAGATTCAACTCTCTTAGGTGAACGAACGCACAGCAGAGCAGTTTCAAGGAAACGTTTCTCCTGAGTTTTAGACGAAGTTTCCTGCTGTTTAGTACGGATGCCGGCACTGGGCTGAACATACCGGTTTTGGGATTCTGCACAGAAAGGGTTTGCAAACCGCTGAATCCACACGTGAGTTTAACTCTGTCAGTTGAATGCACACATTGACAACCATTCAGTTTGATAGCACCCTTTTGGTTTTAGAAGCAGATATTTCTCTGTACAGCCTATGGTCCCATTCACTCGGGAATATCCCAACGCAGCTCCTAGAAGAAACGTGTTTCTGACTCGCTGAATCTCAACATAGATTCAACTCTCTTAGGTGAACGAACGCACAGCAGAGCAGTTTCAAGGAAACGTTTCTCCTGAGTTTTAGAAGAAGTTTCCTGCTGTTTAGTTCGTATGCCGGCATTGGGCTGGAAATACCGGTTTTGGGATTCTGCACAGAAAGGGTTTGCAAACCGCTGAATCCACACGTGAGTTTAACTCTGTCAGTTGAATGCACACATTGACAACCATTCAGTTTGATAGCACACTTTTGGTTTTAGAAGCAGATATTTCTCTGTACAGCCTATGGTCCCATTCACTCGGGAATATCGCAACGCAGCTCCTAGAAGATACGTGTTTCTGACTCGCTGAATCTCAACATAGATTCAACTCTCTTAGGTGAACGAACGCACAGCAGAGCAGTTTCAAGGAAACGTTTCTCCTGAATCTTAGACGAAGTTTCCTGCTGTTTAGTACGGATGCCGGCATTGGGCTGGAAATACCGGTTTTGGGATTCTGCACAGAAAGGGTTTGCAAACCGCTGAATCCACACGTGAGTTTAACTCTGTCAGTTGAATGCACACATTGACAACCATTTAGTTTGATAGCACACTTTTGGTTTTAGAAGCAGATATTTCTCTGTACAGCCTATGGTCCCATTCACTCGGGAATATCCCAACGCAGCTCCTAGAAGAAACGTGTTTCTGACTCGCTGAATCTCAACATAGATTCAACTCTCTTAGGTGAACGAACGCACAGCAGAGCAGTTTCAAGGAAACGTTTCTCCTGAGTTTTAGACGAAGTTTCCTGCTGTTTAGTACGTATGCCGGCACTGGGCTGGACATACCGGTTTTGGGATTCTGCACAGAAAGGGTTTGCAAACCGCTGAATCCACACGTGAGTATAACTCTGTCAGTTGAATGCACACATTGACAACCATTCAGTTTGATAGCACCCTTTTGGTTTTAGAAGCAGATATTTCTCTGTACAGCCTATGGTCCCATTCACTCGGGAATATCCCAACGCAGCTCGTAGAAGAAACGTGTTTCTGACTCGCTGAATCTCAACATAGATTCAACTCTCTTAGGTGAACGAACGCACAGCAGAGCAGTTTCAAGGAAACGTTTCTCCTGAGTCTTAGACGAAGTTTCCTGCTGTTTAGTACGTATGCCGGCATTGGGCTGGAAATACCGGTTTTGGGATTCTGCACAGAAAGGGTTTGCAAACCGCTGAATCCACACGTGAGTTTAACTCTGTCAGTTGAATGCACACATTGACAACCATTCAGTTAGATAGCTCCGTTTTGGTTTCAGAAGCAGATATTTCTCTGTACAGCCTATGGTCCCATTCACTCGGGAATATCCCAACGCAGCTCCTAGAAGAAACGTGTTTCTGACTCGCTGAATCTCAACATAGATTCAACTCTCTTAGGTGAACGAACGCACAGCAGAGCAGTTTCAAGGAAACGTTTCTCCTGAGTTTTAGACGAAGTTTCCTGCTGTTTAGTTCGTATGCCGGCATTGGGGTGGAAATACCGGTTTTGGGATTCTGCACAGAAAGGGTTTGCAAACCGCTGAATCCACACGTGAGTTTAACTCTGTCAGTTGAATGCACACATTGACAACCATTCAGTTTGATAGCACCCTTTTGGTTTTAGAAGCAGATATTTCTCTGTACAGCCTATGGTCCCATTCACTCGGGAATATCCCAACGCAGCTCCTAGAAGAAACGTGTTTCTGACTCGCTGAATCTCAACATAGATTCAACTCTCTTAGGTGAACGAACGCACAGCAGAGCAGTTTCAAGGAAACGTTTCTCCTGAGTTTTAGAAGAAGTTTCCTGCTGTTTAGTACGGATGCCGGCATTGGGCTGGATATACCGGTTTTGGGAATCTGCACAGAAAGGGTTTGCAAACCGCTGAATCCACACGTGAGTTTAACTCTGTCAGTTGAATGCACACATTGACAACCATTCAGTTTGATAGCACCCTTTTGGTTTTAGAAGCAGATATTTCTCTGTACAGCCTATGGTCCCATTCACTCGGGAATATCCCAACGCAGCTCCTAGAAGAAACGTGTTTCTGACTCGCTGAATCTCAACATAGATTCAACTCTCTTAGGTGAACGAACGCACAGCAGAGCAGTTTCAAGGAAACGTTTCTCCTGAGTTTTAGACGAAGTTTCCTGCTGTTTAGTACGGATGCCGGCATTGGGCTGGACATACCGGTTTTGGGATTCTGCACAGTAAGGGTTTGCAAACCGCTGAATCCACACGTGAGTTTAACTCTGTCAGTTGAATGCACACATTGACAACCATTCAGTTTGATAGCACCCTTTTGGTTTTAGAAGCAGATATTTCTCTGTACAGCCTATGGTCCCATTCACTCGGGAATATCCCAACGCAGCTCCTAGAAGAAACGTGTTTCTGACTCGCTGAATCTCAACATAGATTCAACTCTCTTAGGTGAACGAACGCACAGCAGAGCAGTTTCAAGGAAACGTTTCTCCTGAGTCTTAGACGAAGTTTCCTGCTGTTTAGTACGGATGCCGGCATTGTGCTGGAAATACCGGTTTTGGGATTCTGCACAGAAAGGGTTTGCAAACCGCTGAATCCACACGTGAGTTTAACTCTGTCAGTTGAATGCACACATTGACAACCATTCAGTTAGATAGCTCCGTTTTGGTTTTAGAAGCAGATATTTCTCTGTACAGCCTATGGTCCCATTCACTCGGGAATATCCCAACGCAGCTCCTAGAAGAAACGTCTTTCTGACTCGCTGAATCTCAACATAGATTCAACTCTCTTAGGTGAACGAACGCACAGCAGAGCAGTTTCAAGGAAACGTTTCTCCTGAGTTTTAGACGAAGTTTCCTGCTGTTTAGTACGGATGCCGGCACTGGGCTGAACATACCGGTTTTGGGATTCTGCACAGAAAGGGTTTGCAAACCGCTGAATCCACACGTGAGTTTAACTCTGTCAGTTGAATGCACACATTGACAACCATTCACTTTGATAGCACCCTTTTGGTTTTAGAAGCAGATATTTCTCTGTACAGCCTATGGTCCCATTCACTCGGGAATATCCCAACGCAGCTCCTAGAAGAAACGTGTTTCTGACTCGCTGAATCTCAACAGAGATTCAACTCTCTTAGGTGAACGAACGCACAGCAGAGCAGTTTCAAGGAAACGTTTCTCCTGAGTTTTAGAAGAAGTTTCCTGCTGTTTAGTACGGATGCCGGCTTTGGGCTGGATATACCGGTTTTGGGAATCTGCACAGAAAGGGTTTGCAAACCGCTGAATCCACACGTGAGTTTAACTCTGTCAGTTGAATGCACACATTGACAACCATTCAGTTTGATAGCACCCTTTTGGTTTTAGAAGCAGATATTTCTCTGTACAGCCTATGGTCCCATTCACTCGGGAATATCCCAACGCAGCTCCTAGAAGAAACGTGTTTCTGACTCGCTGAATCTCAACATAGATTCAACTCTCTTAGGTGAACGAACGCACAGCAGAGCAGTTTCAAGGAAACGTTTCTCCTGAGTCTTAGAAGAAGTTACCTGCTGTTTAGTACGTATGCCGGCATTGGGCTGGAAATACCGGTTTTCGGATTCTGCACAGAAAGGGTTTGCAAACCGCTGAATCCACACGTGAGTTTAACTCTGTCAGTTGAATGCACACATTGACAACCATTCAGTTAGATAGCTCCGTTTTGGTTTTAGAAGCATATATTTCTCTGTACAGCCTATGGTCCCATTCACTCGGGAATATCCCAACGTAGCTCCTAGAAGAAACGTGTTTCTGACTCGCTGAATCTCAACATAGATTCAACTCTCTTAGGTGAACGAACGCACAGCAGAGCAGTTTCAAGGAAACGTTTCTCCTGAGTCTTAGACGAAGTTTCCTGCTGTTTAGTACGGATGCCGGCATTGGGCTGGAAATACCGGTTTTGGGATCCTGCACAGAAAGGGTTTGCAAACCGCTGAATCCACACGTGAGTTTAACTCTGTCAGTTGAATGCACACATTGACAACCATTCAGTTTGATAGCACCCTTTTGGTTTTAGAAGCAGATATTTCTCTGTACAGCCTATGGTCCCATTCACTCGGGAATATCCCAACGCAGCTCCTAGAAGAAACGTGTTTCTGACTCGCTGAATCTCAACATAGATTCAACTCTCTTAGGTGAACGAACGCAAAGCAGAGCAGTTTCAAGGAAACGTTTCTCCTGAGTTTTAGAAGAAGTTTCCTGCTGTTTAGTACGTATGCCGGCATTGGGCTGGAAATACCGGTTTTGGGATTCTGCACAGAAAGGGTTTGCAAACCGCTGAATCCACACGTGAGTTTAACTCTGTCAGTTGAATGCACACATTGACAACCATTCAGTTTGATAGCACACTTTTGGTTTTAGAAGCAGATATTTCTCTGTACAGCCTATGGTCCCATTCACTCGGGAATATCCCAACGCAGCTCCTAGAAGATACGTGTTTCTGACTCGCTGAATCTCAACATAGATTCAACTCTCTTAGGTGAACGAACGCACAGCAGAGCAGTTTCAAGGAAACGTTTCTCCTGAATCTTAGACGAAGTTTCCTGCTGTTTAGTACGGATGCCGGCATTGGGCTGGAAATACCGGTTTTGGGATTCTGCACAGAAAGGGTTTGCAAACCGCTGAATCCACACGTGAGTTTAACTCTGTCAGTTGAATGCACACATTGACAACCATTCAGTTTCATAGCACACTTTTGGTTTTAGAAGCAGATATTTCTCTGTACAGCCTATGGTCCCATTCACTCGGGAATATCCCAACGCAGCTCCTAGAAGAAACGTGTTTCTGACTCGCTGAATCTCAACATAGATTCAACTCTCTTAGGTGAACGAACGCACAGCAGAGCAGTTTCAAGGAAACGTTTCTCCTGAGTTTTAGACGAAGTTTCCTGCTGCTTAGTACGTATGCCGGCACTGGGCTGGACATACCGGTTTTGGGATTCTGCACAGAAAGGGTTTGCAAACCGCTGAATCCACACGTGAGTATAACTCTGTCAGTTGAATGCACACATTGACAACCATTCAGTTTGATAGCACCCTTTTGGTTTTAGAAGCAGATATTTCTCTGTACAGCCTATGGTCCCATTCACTCGGGAATATCCCAACGCACCTCCTAGAAGAAACGTGTTTCTGACTCGCTGAATCTCAACATAGATTCAACTCTCTTAGGTGAACGAACGCACAGCAGAGCAGTTTCAAGGAAACGTTTCTCCTGAGTCTTAGACGAAGTTTCCTGCAGTTTAGTACGGATGCCGGCATTGGGCTGGAAATACCGGTTTTGGGATTCTGCAAAGAAAGGGTTTGCAAACCGCTGAATCCACATGTGAGTTTAACTCTGTCAGTTGAATGCACACATTGACAACCATTCAGTTTGGTAGCACACTTTTGGTTTTAGAAGCAGATATTTCTCTGTACAGCCTATGGTCCCATTCACTCGGGAATATCCCAACGCAGCTCGTAGAAGAAACGTGTTTCTGACTCGCTGAATCTCAACATAGATTCAACTCTCTTAGGTGAACGAACGCACAGCAGAGCAGTTTCAAGGAAACGTTTCTCCTGAGTCTTAGACGAAGTTTCCTGCTGTTTAGTACGTATGCCGGCATTGGGCTGGAAATACCGGTTTTGGGATTCTGCACAGAAAGGGTTTGCAAACCGCTGAATCCACACGTGAGTTTAACTCTGTCAGTTGAATGCACACATTGACAACCATTCAGTTAGATAGCTCCGTTTTGGTTTCAGAAGCAGATATTTCTCTGTACAGCCTATGGTCCCATTCACTCGGGAATATCCCAACGCAGCGCCTAGAAGAAACGTGTTTCTGACTCGCTGAATCTCAACATAGATTCAACTCTCTTAGGTGAACGAACGCACAGCAGAGCAGTTTCAAGGAAACGTTTCTCCTGAGTTTTAGACGAAGTTTCCTGCTGTTTAGTACGTATGCCGGCACTGGGCTGGACATACCGGTTTTGGGATTCTGCACAGAAAGGGTTTGCAAACCGCTGAATCCACACGTGAGTATAACTCTGTCAGTTGAATGCACACATTGACAACCATTCAGTTTGATAGCACCCTTTTGGTTTTAGAAGCAGATATTTCTCTGTACAGCCTATGGTCCCATTCACTCGGGAATATCCCAACGCACCTCCTAGAAGAAACGTGTTTCTGACTCGCTGAATCTCAACATAGATTCAACTCTCTTAGGTGAACGAACGCACAGCAGAGCAGTTTCAAGGAAACGTTTCTCCTGAGTCTTAGACGAAGTTTCCTGCAGTTTAGTACGGATGCCGGCATTGGGCTGGAAATACCGGTTTTGGGATTCTGCAAAGAAAGGGTTTGCAAACCGCTGAATCCACATGTGAGTTTAACTCTGTCAGTTGAATGCACACATTGACAACCATTCAGTTTGATAGCACACTTTTGGTTTTAGAAGCAGATATTTCTCTGTACAGCCTATGGTCCCATTCACTCGGGAATATCCCAACGCAGCTCGTAGAAGAAACGTGTTTCTGACTCGCTGAATCTCAACATAGATTCAACTCTCTTAGGTGAACGAACGCACAGCAGAGCAGTTTCAAGGAAACGTTTCTCCTGAGTCTTAGACGAAGTTTCCTGCTGTTTAGTACGTATGCCGGCATTGGGCTGGAAATACCGGTTTTGGGATTCTGCACAGAAAGGGTTTGCAAACCGCTGAATCCACACGTGAGTTTAACTCTGTCAGTTGAATGCACACATTGACAACCATTCAGTTAGATAGCTCCGTTTTGGTTTCAGAAGCAGATATTTCTCTGTACAGCCTATGGTCCCATTCACTCGGGAATATCCCAACGCAGCGCCTAGAAGAAACGTGTTTCTGACTCGCTGAATCTCAACATAGATTCAACTCTCTTAGGTGAACGAAAGCACAGCAGAGCAGTTTCAAGGAAACGTTTCTCCTGAGTTTTAGACGAAGTTTCCTGCTGTTTAGTTCGTATGCCGGCATTGGGCTGGAAATACCGGTTTTGGGATTCTGCACAGAAAGGGTTTGCAAACCGCTGAATCCACACGTGAGTTTAACTCTGTCAGTTGAATGCACACATTGACAACCATTCAGTTTGATAGCACCCTTTTGGTTTTATTAGCAGATATTTCTCTGTACAGCCTATGGTCCCATTCACTCGGGAATATCCCAACGCAGCTCCTAGAAGAAACGTGTTTCTGACTCGCTGAATCTCAACATAGATTCAACTCTCTTAGGTGAACGAACGCACAGCAGAGCAGTTTCAAGGAAACGTTTCTCCTGAGTTTTAGACGAAGTTTCCTGCTGTTTAGTACGGATGCCGGCATTGGGCTGGATATACCGGTTTTGGGAATCTGCACAGAAAGGGTTTGCAAACCGCTGAATCCACACGTGAGTTTAACTCTGTCAGTTGAATGCACACATTGACAACCATTCAGTTTGATAGCACCCTTTTGGTTTTAGAGGCAGATATTTCTCTGTACAGCCTATGGTCCCATTCACTCGGGAATATCCCAACGCAGCTCCTAGAAGAAACGTGTTTCTGTCTCGCTGAATCTCAACATAGATTCAACTCTCTTAGGTGAACGAACGCACAGCAGAGCAGTTTCAAGGAAACGTTTCTCCTGAGTCTTAGACGAAGTTTCCTGCTGTTTAGTACGGATGCCGGCATTGGGCTGGAAATACCGGTTTTGGGATTCTGCACAGAAAGGGTTTGCAAACCGCTGAATCCACACGTGAGTTTAACTCTGTCAGTTGAATGCACACATTGACAACCATTCAGTTAGATAGCTCCGTTTTGGTTTTAGAAGCAGATATTTCTCTGTACAGCCTATGGTCCCATTCACTCGGGAATATCCCAACGCAGCTCCTAGAAGAAACGTGTTTCTGACTCGCTGAATCTCAACATAGATTCAACTCTCTTAGGTGAACGAACGCACAGCAGAGCAGTTTCAAGGAAACGTTTCTCCTGAGTTTTAGACGAAGTTTCCTGCTGTTTAGTACGGATGCCAGCACTGGGCTGGACATACCGGTTTTGGGATTCTGCACAGAAAGGGTTTGCAAACCGCTGAATCCACACGTGAGTTTAACTGTGTCAGTTCAATGCACACATTGACAACCAATCACTTTGATAGCACCCTTTTGGTTTTAGAAGCAGATATTTCTCTGTACAGCCTATGGTCCCATTCACTCGGGAATATCCCAACGCAGCTCCTAGAAGAAACGTGTTTCTCACTCGCTGAATCTCAACATAGATTCAACTCTCTTAGGTGAACGAACGCACAGCAGAGCAGTTTCAAGTAAACGTTTCTCCTGAGTTTTAGACGAAGTTTCCTGCTGTTTAGTACGGATGCCGGCATTGGGCTGGACATACCGGTTTTGGGATTCTGCACAGTAAGGGTTTGCAAACCGCTGAATCCACACGTGAGTTTAACTCTGTCAGTTGAATGCACACATTGACAACCATTCAGTTTGATAGCACCCTTTTGGTTTTAGAAGCAGATATTTCTCTGTACAGCCTATGGTCCCATTCACTCGGGAATATCCCAACGCAGCTCCTAGAAGAAACGTGTTTCTGACTCGCTGAATCTCAACATAGATTCAACTCTCTTAGGTGAACGAACGCACAGCAGAGCAGTTTCAAGGAAACGTTTCTCCTGAGTCTTAGACGAAGTTTCCTGCTGTTTAGTACGGATGCCGGCATTGTGCTGGAAATACCGGTTTTGGGATTCTGCACAGAAAGGGTTTGCAAACCGCTGAATCCACACGTGAGTTTAACTCTGTCAGTTGAATGCACACATTGACAACCATTCAGTTAGATAGCTCCGTTTTGGTTTTAGAAGCAGATATTTCTCTGTACAGCCTATGGTCCCATTCACTCGGGAATATCCCAACGCAGCTCCTAGAAGAAACGTCTTTCTGACTCGCTGAATCTCAACATAGATTCAACTCTCTTAGGTGAACGAACGCACAGCAGAGCAGTTTCAAGGAAACGTTTCTCCTGAGTTTTAGACGAAGTTTCCTGCTGTTTAGTACGGATGCCGGCACTGGGCTGAACATACCGGTTTTGGGATTCTGCACAGAAAGGGTTTGCAAACCGCTGAATCCACACGTGAGTTTAACTCTGTCAGTTGAATGCACACATTGACAACCATTCACTTTGATAGCACCCTTTTGGTTTTAGAAGCAGATATTTCTCTGTACAGCCTATGGTCCCATTCACTCGGGAATATCCCAACGCAGCTCCTAGAAGAAACGTGTTTCTGACTCGCTGAATCTCAACATAGATTCAACTCTCTTAGGTGAACGAACGCACAGCAGAGCAGTTTCAAGGAAACGTTTCTCCTGAGTTTTAGAAGAAGTTTCCTGCTGTTTAGTACGGATGCCGGCTTTGGGCTGGATATACCGGTTTTGGGAATCTGCACAGAAAGGGTTTGCAAACCGCTGAATCCACACGTGAGTTTAACTCTGTCAGTTGAATGCACACATTGACAACCATTCAGTTTGATAGCACCCTTTTGGTTTTAGAAGCAGATATTTCTCTGTACAGCCTATGGTCCCATTCACTCGGGAATATCCCAACGCAGCTCCTAGAAGAAACGTGTTTCTGACTCGCTGAATCTCAACATAGATTCAACTCTCTTAGGTGAACGAACGCACAGCAGAGCAGTTTCAAGGAAACGTTTCTCCTGAGTCTTAGAAGAAGTTACCTGCTGTTTAGTACGTATGCCGGCATTGGGCTGGAAATACCGGTTTTCGGATTCTGCACAGAAAGGGTTTGCAAACCGCTGAATCCACACGTGAGTTTAACTCTGTCAGTTGAATGCACACATTGACAACCATTCAGTTAGATAGCTCCGTTTTGGTTTTAGAAGCATATATTTCTCTGTACAGCCTATGGTCCCATTCACTCGGGAATATCCCAACGCAGCTCCTAGAAGAAACGTGTTTCTGACTCGCTGAATCTCAACATAGATTCAACTCTCTTAGGTGAACGAACGCAAAGCAGAGCAGTTTCAAGGAAACGTTTCTCCTGAGTTTTAGAAGAAGTTTCCTGCTGTTTAGTACGTATGCCGGCATTGGGCTGGAAATACCGGTTTTGGGATTCTGCACAGAAAGGGTTTGCAAACCGCTGAATCCACACGTGAGTTTAACTCTGTCAGTTGAATGCACACATTGACAACCATTCAGTTTGATAGCACACTTTTGGTTTTAGAAGCAGATATTTCTCTGTACAGCCTATGGTCCCATTCACTCGGGAATATCCCAACGCAGCTCCTAGAAGATACGTGTTTCTGACTCGCTGAATCTCAACATAGATTCAACTCTCTTAGGTGAACGAACGCACAGCAGAGCAGTTTCAAGGAAACGTTTCTCCTGAATCTTAGACGAAGTTTCCTGCTGTTTAGTACGGATGCCGGCATTGGGCTGGAAATACCGGTTTTGGGATTCTTCACAGAAAGGGTTTGCAAACCGCTGAATCCACACGTGAGTTTAACTCTGTCAGTTGAATGCACACGTTGACAACCATTCAGTTAGATAGCTCCGTTTTGGTTTTAGAAGCAGATATTTCTCTGTACAGCCTATGGTCCCATTCACTCGGGAATATCCCAACGCAGCTCCTAGAAGAAACGTGTTTCTGACTCGCTGAATCTCAACATAGATTCAACTCTCTTAGGTGAACGAACGCACAGCAGAGCAGTTTCAAGGAAACGTTTCTCCTGAGTTTTAGACGAAGTTTCCTGCTGCTTAGTACGTATGCCGGCACTGGGCTGGACATACCGGTTTTGGGATTCTGCACAGAAAGGGTTTGCAAACCGCTGAATCCACACGTGAGTATAACTCTGTCAGTTGAATGCACACATTGACAACCATTCAGTTTGATAGCACCCTTTTGGTTTTAGAAGCAGATATTTCTCTGTACAGCCTATGGTCCCATTCACTCGGGAATATCCCAACGCACCTCCTAGAAGAAACGTGTTTCTGACTCGCTGAATCTCAACATAGATTCAACTCTCTTAGGTGAACGAACGCACAGCAGAGCAGTTTCAAGGAAACGTTTCTCCTGAGTCTTAGACGAAGTTTCCTGCAGTTTAGTACGGATGCCGGCATTGGGCTGGAAATACCGGTTTTGGGATTCTGCAAAGAAAGGGTTTGCAAACCGCTGAATCCACATGTGAGTTTAACTCTGTCAGTTGAATGCACACATTGACAACCATTCAGTTTGATAGCACACTTTTGGTTTTAGAAGCAGATATTTCTCTGTACAGCCTATGGTCCCATTCACTCGGGAATATCCCAACGCAGCTCCTAGAAGAAACGTGTTTCTGACTCGCTGAATCTCAACATAGATTCAACTCTCTTAGGTGAACGAACGCACAGCAGAGCAGTTTCAAGGAAACGTTTCTCCTGAGTCTTAGACGAAGTTTCCTGCTGTTTAGTACGTATGCCGGCATTGGGCTGGAAATACCGGTTTTGGGATTCTGCACAGAAAGGGTTTGCAAACCGCTGAATCCACACGTGAGTTTAACTCTGTCAGTTGAATGCACACATTGACAACCATTCAGTTAGATAGCTCCGTTTTGGTTTCAGAAGCAGATATTTCTCTGTACAGCCTATGGTCCCATTCACTCGGGAATATCCCAACGCAGCGCCTAGAAGAAACGTGTTTCTGACTCGCTGAATCTCAACATAGATTCAACTCTCTTAGGTGAACGAACGCACAGCAGAGCAGTTTCAAGGAAACGTTTCTCCTGAGTTTTAGACGAAGTTTCCTGCTGTTTAGTACGTATGCCGGCACTGGGCTGGACATACCGGTTTTGGGATTCTGCACAGAAAGGGTTTGCAAACCGCTGAATCCACACGTGAGTATAACTCTGTCAGTTGAATGCACACATTGACAACCATTCAGTTTGATAGCACCCTTTTGGTTTTAGAAGCAGATATTTCTCTGTACAGCCTATGGTCCCATTCACTCGGGAATATCCCAACGCAGCTCCTAGATGAAACGTGTTTCTGACTCACTGAATCTCAACATAGATTCAACTCTCTTAGGTGAACGAACGCACAGCAGAGCAGTTTCAAGGAAACGTTTCTCCTGAGTTTTAGACGAAGTTTCCTGCAGTTTAGTATGGATGCCGGCATTGGGCTGGACATACCGGTTTTGGGATTCTGCACAGAAAGGGTTTGCAAACCGCTGAATCCACACGTGAGTTTAACTCTGTCAGTTGAATGCACACATTGACAACCATTCAGTTTGATAGCACCCTTTTGGTTTTAGAAGCAGATATTTCTCTGTACAGCCTATGGTCCCATTCACTCGGGAATATCCCAACGCAGCTCCTAGAAGAAACGTGTTTCTGACTCGCTGAATCTCAACATAGATTCAACTCTCTTAGGTGAACGAACGCACAGCAGAGTAGTTTCAAGGAAACGTTTCTCCTGAGTTTTAGACGAAGTTTCCTGCTGTTTAGTACGGATGCCGGCATTGGGCTGTAAATACCGGTTTTGGGATTCTGCACAGAAAGGGTTTGCAAACCGCTGAATCCACACGTGAGTTTAACTCTGTCAGTTGAATGCACACATTGACAGCCATTCAGTTTGATAGCACACTTTTGGTTTTGGAAGCAGATATTTCTCTGTACAGCCTATGGTCCCATTCACTCGGGAATATCCCAACGCAGCTCCTAGAAGAAACGTGTTTCTGTCTCGCTGAATCTCAACATAGATTCAACTCTCTTAGGTGAACGAACGCACAGCAGAGCACTTTCAAGGAAACGTTTCTCCTGAGTTTTAGACGAAGTTTCCTGCTGTTTAGTACGGATGCCGGCATTGGGCAGGAAATACCGGTTTTGGGATGCTGCACAGAAAGGGTTTGCAAACCGCTGAATCCACACGTGAGTTTAACTCTGTCAGTTGAATGCACACATTGACAACCATTCAGTTTGATAGCACCCTTTTGGTTTTAGAAGCAGATATTTCTCTGTACAGCCTATGGTCCCATTCACTCGGGAATATCCCAACGCAGCTCCTAGAAGAAACGTGTTTCTGACTCGCTGAATCTCAACATAGATTCAACTCTCTTAGGTGAACGAACGCACAGCAGAGCAGTTTCAAGGAAACGTTTCTCCTGAGTCTTAGAAGAAGTTACCTGCTGTTTAGTACGTATGCCGGCATTGGGCTGGAAATACCGGTTTTCGGATTCTGCACAGAAAGGGTTTGCAAACCGCTGAATCCACACGTGAGTTTAACTCTGTCAGTTGAATGCACACATTGACAACCATTCAGTTAGATAGCTCCGTTTTGGTTTTAGAAGCAGATATTTCTCTGTACAGCCTATGGTCCCATTCACTCGGGAATATCCCAACGCAGCTCCTAGAAGAAACGTCTTTCTGACTCGCTGAATCTCAACATAGATTCAACTCTCTTAGGTGAACGAACGCACAGCAGAGCAGTTTCAAGGAAACGTTTCTCCTGAGTTTTAGACGAAGTTTCCTGCTGTTTAGTACGGATGCCGGCACTGGGCTGAACATACCGGTTTTGGGATTCTGCACAGAAAGGGTTTGCAAACCGCTGAATCCACACGTGAGTTTAACTCTGTCAGTTGAATGCACACATTGACAACCATTCACTTTGATAGCACCCTTTTGGTTTTAGAAGCAGATATTTCTCTGTACAGCCTATGGTCCCATTCACTCGGGAATATCCCAACGCAGCTCCTAGAAGAAACGTGTTTCTGACTCGCTGAATCTCAACATAGATTCAACTCTCTTAGGTGAACGAACGCACAGCAGAGCAGTTTCAAGGAAACGTTTCTCCTGAGTTTTAGAAGAAGTTTCCTGCTGTTTAGTACGGATGCCGGCTTTGGGCTGGATATACCGGTTTTGGGAATCTGCACAGAAAGGGTTTGCAAACCGCTGAATCCACACGTGAGTTTAACTCTGTCAGTTGAATGCACACATTGACAACCATTCAGTTTGATAGCACCCTTTTGGTTTTAGAAGCAGATATTTCTCTGTACAGCCTATGGTCCCATTCACTCGGGAATATCCCAACGCAGCTCCTAGAAGAAACGTGTTTCTGACTCGCTGAATCTCAACATAGATTCAACTCTCTTAGGTGAACGAACGCACAGCAGAGCAGTTTCAAGGAAACGTTTCTCCTGAGTCTTAGAAGAAGTTACCTGCTGTTTAGTACGTATGCCGGCATTGGGCTGGAAATACCGGTTTTCGGATTCTGCACAGAAAGGGTTTGCAAACCGCTGAATCCACACGTGAGTTTAACTCTGTCAGTTGAATGCACACATTGACAACCATTCAGTTAGATAGCTCCGTTTTGGTTTTAGAAGCATATATTTCTCTGTACAGCCTATGGTCCCATTCACTCGGGAATATCCCAACGTAGCTCCTAGAAGAAACGTGTTTCTGACTCGCTGAATCTCAACATAGATTCAACTCTCTTAGGTGAACGAACGCACAGCAGAGCAGTTTCAAGGAAACGTTTCTCCTGAGTCTTAGACGAAGTTTCCTGCTGTTTAGTACGGATGCCGGCATTGGGCTGGAAATACCGGTTTTGGGATCCTGCACAGAAAGGGTTTGCAAACCGCTGAATCCACACGTGAGTTTATCTCTGTCAGTTGAATGCACACATTGACAACCATTCAGTTTGATAGCACCCTTTTGGTTTTAGAAGCAGATATTTCTCTGTACAGCCTATGGTCCCATTCACTCGGGAATATCCCAACGCAGCTCCTAGAAGAAACGTGTTTCTGACTCGCTGAATCTCAACATAGATTCAACTCTCTTAGGTGAACGAACGCAAAGCAGAGCAGTTTCAAGGAAACGTTTCTCCTGAGTTTTAGAAGAAGTTTCCTGCTGTTTAGTACGTATGCCGGCATTGGGCTGGAAATACCGGTTTTGGGATTCTGCACAGAAAGGGTTTGCAAACCGCTGAATCCACACGTGAGTTTAACTCTGTCAGTTGAATGCACACATTGACAACCATTCAGTTTGATAGCACACTTTTGGTTTTAGAAGCAGATATTTCTCTGTACAGCCTATGGTCCCATTCACTCGGGAATATCCCAACGCAGCTCCTAGAAGATACGTGTTTCTGACTCGCTGAATCTCAATATAGATTCAACTCTCTTAGGTGAACGAACGCACAGCAGAGCAGTTTCAAGGAAACGTTTCTCCTGAATCTTAGACGAAGTTTCCTGCTGTTTAGTACGGATGCCGGCATTGGGCTGGAAATACCGGTTTTGGGATTCTTCACAGAAAGGGTTTGCAAACCGCTGAATCCACACGTGAGTTTAACTCTGTCAGTTGAATGCACACGTTGACAACCATTCAGTTAGATAGCTCCGTTTTGGTTTTAGAAGCAGATATTTCTCTGTACAGCCTATGGTCCCATTCACTCGGGAATATCCCAACGCAGCTCCTAGAAGAAACGTGTTTCTGACTCGCTGAATCTCAACATAGATTCAACTCTCTTAGGTGAACGAACGCACAGCAGAGCAGTTTCAAGGAAACGTTTCTCCTGAGTTTTAGACGAAGTTTCCTGCTGCTTAGTACGTATGCCGGCACTGGGCTGGACATACCGGTTTTGGGATTCTGCACAGAAAGGGTTTGCAAACCGCTGAATCCACACGTGAGTATAACTCTGTCAGTTGAATGCACACATTGACAACCATTCAGTTTGATAGCACCCTTTTGGTTTTAGAAGCAGATATTTCTCAGTACAGCCTATGGTCCCATTCACTCGGGAATATCCCAACGCACCTCCTAGAAGAAACGTGTTTCTGTCTCGCTGAATCTCAACATAGATTCAACTCTCTTAGGTGAACGAACGCACAGCAGAGCACTTTCAAGGAAACGTTTCTCCTGAGTTTTAGACGAAGTTTCCTGCTGTTTAGTACGGATGCCGGCATTGGGCAGGAAATACCGGTTTTGGGATGCTGCACAGAAAGGGTTTGCAAACCGCTGAATCCACACGTGAGTTTAACTCTGTCAGTTGAATGCACACATTGACAACCATTCAGTTTGATAGCACCCTTTTGGTTTTAGAAGCAGATATTTCTCTGTACAGCCTATGGTCCCATTCACTCGGGAATATCCCAACGCAGCTCCTAGAAGAAACGTGTTTCTGACTCGCTGAATCTCAACATAGATTCAACTCTCTTAGGTGAACGAACGCACAGCAGAGCAGTTTCAAGGAAACGTTTCTCCTGAGTCTTAGAAGAAGTTACCTGCTGTTTAGTACGTATGCCGGCATTGGGCTGGAAATACCGGTTTTCGGATTCTGCACAGAAAGGGTTTGCAAACCGCTGAATCCACACGTGAGTTTAACTCTGTCAGTTGAATGCACACATTGACAACCATTCAGTTAGATAGCTCCGTTTTGGTTTTAGAAGCAGATATTTCTCTGTACAGCCTATGGTCCCATTCACTCGGGAATATCCCAACGCAGCTCCTAGAAGAAACGTCTTTCTGACTCGCTGAATCTCAACATAGATTCAACTCTCTTAGGTGAACGAACGCACAGCAGAGCAGTTTCAAGGAAACGTTTCTCCTGAGTTTTAGACGAAGTTTCCTGCTGTTTAGTACGGATGCCGGCACTGGGCTGAACATACCGGTTTTGGGATTCTGCACAGAAAGGGTTTGCAAACCGCTGAATCCACACGTGAGTTTAACTCTGTCAGTTGAATGCACACATTGACAACCATTCACTTTGATAGCACCCTTTTGGTTTTAGAAGCAGATATTTCTCTGTACAGCCTATGGTCCCATTCACTCGGGAATATCCCAACGCAGCTCCTAGAAGAAACGTGTTTCTGACTCGCTGAATCTCAACATAGATTCAACTCTCTTAGGTGAACGAACGCACAGCAGAGCAGTTTCAAGGAAACGTTTCTCCTGAGTTTTAGAAGAAGTTTCCTGCTGTTTAGTACGGATGCCGGCTTTGGGCTGGATATACCGGTTTTGGGAATCTGCACAGAAAGGGTTTGCAAACCGCTGAATCCACACGTGAGTTTAACTCTGTCAGTTGAATGCACACATTGACAACCATTCAGTTTGATAGCACCCTTTTGGTTTTAGAAGCAGATATTTCTCTGTACAGCCTATGGTCCCATTCACTCGGGAATATCCCAACGCAGCTCCTAGAAGAAACGTGTTTCTGACTCGCTGAATCTCAACATAGATTCAACTCTCTTAGGTGAACGAACGCACAGCAGAGCAGTTTCAAGGAAACGTTTCTCCTGAGTCTTAGAAGAAGTTACCTGCTGTTTAGTACGTATGCCGGCATTGGGCTGGAAATACCGGTTTTCGGATTCTGCACAGAAAGGGTTTGCAAACCGCTGAATCCACACGTGAGTTTAACTCTGTCAGTTGAATGCACACATTGACAACCATTCAGTTAGATAGCTCCGTTTTGGTTTTAGAAGCATATATTTCTCTGTACAGCCTATGGTCCCATTCACTCGGGAATATCCCAACGTAGCTCCTAGAAGAAACGTGTTTCTGACTCGCTGAATCTCAACATAGATTCAACTCTCTTAGGTGAACGAACGCACAGCAGAGCAGTTTCAAGGAAACGTTTCTCCTGAGTCTTAGACGAAGTTTCCTGCTGTTTAGTACGGATGCCGGCATTGGGCTGGAAATACCGGTTTTGGGATCCTGCACAGAAAGGGTTTGCAAACCGCTGAATCCACACGTGAGTTTATCTCTGTCAGTTGAATGCACACATTGACAACCATTCAGTTTGATAGCACCCTTTTGGTTTTAGAAGCAGATATTTCTCTGTACAGCCTATGGTCCCATTCACTCGGGAATATCCCAACGCAGCTCCTAGAAGAAACGTGTTTCTGACTCGCTGAATCTCAACATAGATTCAACTCTCTTAGGTGAACGAACGCAAAGCAGAGCAGTTTCAAGGAAACGTTTCTCCTGAGTTTTAGAAGAAGTTTCCTGCTGTTTAGTACGTATGCCGGCATTGGGCTGGAAATACCGGTTTTGGGATTCTGCACAGAAAGGGTTTGCAAACCGCTGAATCCACACGTGAGTTTAACTCTGTCAGTTGAATGCACACATTGACAACCATTCAGTTTGATAGCACACTTTTGGTTTTAGAAGCAGATATTTCTCTGTACAGCCTATGGTCCCATTCACTCGGGAATATCCCAACGCAGCTCCTAGAAGATACGTGTTTCTGACTCGCTGAATCTCAATATAGATTCAACTCTCTTAGGTGAACGAACGCACAGCAGAGCAGTTTCAAGGAAACGTTTCTCCTGAATCTTAGACGAAGTTTCCTGCTGTTTAGTACGGATGCCGGCATTGGGCTGGAAATACCGGTTTTGGGATTCTTCACAGAAAGGGTTTGCAAACCGCTGAATCCACACGTGAGTTTAACTCTGTCAGTTGAATGCACACGTTGACAACCATTCAGTTAGATAGCTCCGTTTTGGTTTTAGAAGCAGATATTTCTCTGTACAGCCTATGGTCCCATTCACTCGGGAATATCCCAACGCAGCTCCTAGAAGAAACGTGTTTCTGACTCGCTGAATCTCAACATAGATTCAACTCTCTTAGGTGAACGAACGCACAGCAGAGCAGTTTCAAGGAAACGTTTCTCCTGAGTTTTAGACGAAGTTTCCTGCTGCTTAGTACGTATGCCGGCACTGGGCTGGACATACCGGTTTTGGGATTCTGCACAGAAAGGGTTTGCAAACCGCTGAATCCACACGTGAGTATAACTCTGTCAGTTGAATGCACACATTGACAACCATTCAGTTTGATAGCACCCTTTTGGTTTTAGAAGCAGATATTTCTCAGTACAGCCTATGGTCCCATTCACTCGGGAATATCCCAACGCACCTCCTAGAAGAAACGTGTTTCTGACTCGCTGAATCTCAACATAGATTCAACTCTCTTAGGTGAACGAACGCACAGCAGAGCAGTTTCAAGGAAACGTTTCTCCTGAGTCTTAGACGAAGTTTCCTGCAGTTTAGTACGGATGCCGGCATTGGGCTGGAAATACCGGTTTTGGGATTCTGCAAAGAAAGGGTTTGCAAACCGCTGAATCCACATGTGAGTTTAACTCTGTCAGTTGAATGCACACATTGACAACCATTCAGTTTGATAGCACACTTTTGGTTTTAGAAGCAGATATTTCTCTGTACAGCCTATGGTCCCATTCACTCGGGAATATCCCAACGCAGCTCGTAGAAGAAACGTGTTTCTGACTCGCTGAATCTCAACATAGATTCAACTCTCTTAGGTGAACGAACGCACAGCAGAGCAGTTTCAAGGAAACGTTTCTCCTGAGTCTTAGACGAAGTTTCCTGCTGTTTAGTACGTATGCCGGCATTGGGCTGGAAATACCGGTTTTGGGATTCTGCACAGAAAGGGTTTGCAAACCGCTGAATCCACACGTGAGTTTAACTCTGTCAGTTGAATGCACACATTGACAACCATTCAGTTAGATAGCTCCGTTTTGGTTTCAGAAGCAGATATTTCTCTGTACAGCCTATGGTCCCATTCACTCGGGAATATCCCAACGCAGCGCCTAGAAGAAACGTGTTTCTGACTCGCTGAATCTCAACATAGATTCAACTCTCTTAGGTGAACGAACGCACAGCAGAGCAGTTTCAAGGAAACGTTTCTCCTGAGTTTTAGACGAAGTTTCCTGCTGTTTAGTACGGATGCCGGCATTGGGCTGGACATACCGGTTTTGGGATTCTGCACAGAAAGGGTTTGCAAACCGCTGAATCCACACGTGAGTATAACTCTGTCAGTTGAATGCACACATTGACAACCATTCAGTTTGATAGCACCCTTTTGGTTTTAGAAGCAGATATTTCTCTGTACAGCCTATGGTCCCATTCACTCGGGAATATCCCAACGCAGCTCCTAGATGAAACGTGTTTCTGACTCACTGAATCTCAACATAGATTCAACTCTCTTAGGTGAACGAACGCACAGCAGAGCAGTTTCAAGGAAACGTTTCTCCTGAGTTTTAGACGAAGTTTCCTGCAGTTTAGTATGGATGCCGGCATTGGGCTGGACATACCGGTTTTGGGATTCTGCACAGAAAGGGTTTGCAAACCGCTGAATCCACACGTGAGTTTAACTCTGTCAGTTGAATGCACACATTGACAACCATTCAGTTTGATAGCACCCTTTTGGTTTTAGAAGCAGATATTTCTCTGTACAGCCTATGGTCCCATTCACTCGGGAATATCCCAACGCAGCTCCTAGAAGAAACGTGTTTCTGACTCGCTGAATCTCAACATAGATTCAACTCTCTTAGGTGAACGAACGCACAGCAGAGTAGTTTCAAGGAAACGTTTCTCCTGAGTTTTAGACGAAGTTTCCTGCTGTTTAGTACGGATGCCGGCATTGGGCTGTAAATACCGGTTTTGGGATTCTGCACAGAAAGGGTTTGCAAACCGCTGAATCCACACGTGAGTTTAACTCTGTCAGTTGAATGCACACATTGACAGCCATTCAGTTTGATAGCACACTTTTGGTTTTGGAAGCAGATATTTCTCTGTACAGCCTATGGTCCCATTCACTCGGGAATATCCCAACGCAGCTCCTAGAAGAAACGTGTTTCTGTCTCGCTGAATCTCAACATAGATTCAACTCTCTTAGGTGAACGAACGCACAGCAGAGCACTTTCAAGGAAACGTTTCTCCTGAGTTTTAGACGAAGTTTCCTGCTGTTTAGTACGGATGCCGGCATTGGGCAGGAAATACCGGTTTTGGGATGCTGCACAGAAAGGGTTTGCAAACCGCTGAATCCACACGTGAGTTTAACTCTGTCAGTTGAATGCACACATTGACAACCATTCAGTTTGATAGCACACTTTTGGTTTTAGAAGCAGATATTTCTCTGTACAGCCTATGGTCCCATTCACTCGGGAATATCCCAACGCAGCTCCTAGAAGAAACGTGTTTCTGACTCGCTGAATCTCAACATAGATTCAACTCTCTTAGGTGAACGAACGCACAGCAGAGCAGTTTCAAGGAAACGTTTCTCCTGAGTCTTAGAAGAAGTTACCTGCTGTTTAGTACGTATGCCGGCATTGGGCTGGAAATACCGGTTTTCGGATTCTGCACAGAAAGGGTTTGCAAACCGCTGAATCCACACGTGAGTTTAACTCTGTCAGTTGAATGCACACATTGACAACCATTCAGTTAGATAGCTCCGTTTTGGTTTTAGAAGCAGATATTTCTCTGTACAGCCTATGGTCCCATTCACTCGGGAATATCCCAACACAGCTCCTAGAAGATACGTGTTTCTGACTCGCTGAATCTCAACATAGATTCAACTCTCTTAGGTGAACGAACGCACAGCAGATCAGTTTCAAGGAAACGTTTTTCCTGAGTCTTAGACGAAGTTTCCTGCTGTTTAGTACGGATGCCGGCATTGGGCTGGAAATACCGGTTTTGGGATTCTGCACAGAAAGGGTTTGCAAACCGCTGAATCCACACGTGAGTTTAACTCTGTCAGTTGAATGCACACATTGACAACCATTCAGTTAGATAGCTCCGTTTTGGTTTTAGAAGCAGATATTTCTCTGTACAGCCTATGGTCCCATTCACTCGGGAATATCCCAACGCAGCTCCTAGAAGAAACGTGTTTCTGACTCGCTGAATCTCAACATAGATTCAACTCTCTTAGGTGAACGAACGCACAGCAGAGCAGTTTCAAGGAAACGTTTCTCCTGAGTTTTAGACGAAGTTTCCTGCTGTTTAGTTCGTATGCCGGCATTGGGCTGGAAATACCGGTTTTGGGATTCTGCACAGAAAGGGTTTGCAAACCGCTGAATCCACACGTGAGTTTAACTCTGTCAGTTGAATGCACACATTGACAACCATTCAGTTTGATAGCACACTTTTGGTTTTAGAAGCAGATATTTCTCTGTATAGCCTATGGTCCCATTCACTCGGGAATATCCCAACACAGCTCCTAGTAGATACGTGTTTCTGACTCGCTGAATCTCAACATAGATTCAACTCTCTTAGGTGAACGAACGCACAGCAGAGCAGTTTCAAGGAAACGTTTCTCCTGAGTCTTAGACGAAGTTTCCTGCTGTTTAGTACGGATGCCGGCATTGGGCTGGAAATACCGGTTTTGGGATTCTGCACAGAAAGGGTTTGCAAACCGCTGAATCCACACGTGAGTTTAACTCTGTCAGTTGAATGCACACATTGACAACCATTCAGTTTGATAGCACACTTTTGGTTTTAGAAGCAGATATTTCTCTGTACAGCCTATGGTCCCATTCACTCGGGATTATACCAATGCAGCTCCTAGAAGAAACGTGTTTCTGACTCGCTGAATCTCAACATAGATTCAAATCTCTTAGGTGAACGAACGCACAGCAGAGCAGTTTCAAGGAAACGTTTCTCCTGAGTCTTAGACGAAGTTTCCTGCTGTTTAGTACGTATGCCGGCATTGGGCTGAAAATACCGGTTTTTGGATTCTGCACAGAAAGGGTTTGCAAACCGCTGAATCCACACGTGAGTTTAACTCTGTCAGTTGAATGCACACATTGACAACCATTCAGTTAGATAGCTCCGTTTTGGTTTTAGAAGCAGATATTTCTCTGTACAGCCTATGGTCCCATTCACTCGGGAATATCCCAACGCAGCTCCTAGAAGAAACGTGTTTCTGACTCGCTGAATCTCAACATAGATTCAACTCTCTTAGGTGAACGAACGCACAGCAGAGCAGTTTCAAGGAAACGTTTCTCCTGAGTTTTAGAAGAAGTTTCCTGCTGTTTAGTACGGATGCCGGCATTGGGCTGGAAATACCGGTTTTGGGATTCTGCACAGAAAGGGTTTGCAAACCGCTGAATACACACGTGAGTTTAACTCTGTCAGTTGAATGCACACATTGACAACCATTCAGTTTGATAGCACACTTTTGGTTTTAGAAGCAGATATTTCTCTGTACAGCCTATGGTCCCATTCACTCGGGAATATCCCAACGCAGCTCCTAGAAGATACGTGTTTCTGACTCGCTGAATCTCAACATAGATTCAACTCTCTTAGGTGAACGAACGCACAGCAGAGCAGTTTCAAGGAAACGTTTCTCCTGAATCTTAGACGAAGTTTCCTGCTGTTTAGTACGGATGCCGGCATTGGGCTGGAAATACCGGTTTTGGGATTCTTCACAGAAAGGGTTTGCAAACCGCTGAATCCACACGTGAGTTTAACTCTGTCAGTTGAATGCACACGTTGACAACCATTCAGTTAGATAGCTCCGTTTTGGTTTTAGAAGCAGATATTTCTCTGTACAGCCTATGGTCCCATTCACTCGGGAATATCCCAACGCAGCTCCTAGAAGAAACGTGTTTCTGACTCGCTGAATCTCAACATAGATTCAACTCTCTTAGGTGAACGAACGCACAGCAGAGCAGTTTCAAGGAAACGTTTCTCCTGAGTTTTAGACGAAGTTTCCTGCTGCTTAGTACGTATGCCGGCACTGGGCTGGACATACCGGTTTTGGGATTCTGCACAGAAAGGGTTTGCAAACCGCTGAATCCACACGTGAGTATAACTCTGTCAGTTGAATGCACACATTGACAACCATTCAGTTTGATAGCACCCTTTTGGTTTTAGAAGCAGATATTTCTCAGTACAGCCTATGGTCCCATTCACTCGGGAATATCCCAACGCACCTCCTAGAAGAAACGTGTTTCTGACTCGCTGAATCTCAACATAGATTCAACTCTCTTAGGTGAACGAACGCACAGCAGAGCAGTTTCAAGGAAACGTTTCTCCTGAGTTTTAGAAGAAGTTTCCTGCTGTTTAGTACGGATGCCGGCTTTGGGCTGGATATACCGGTTTTGGGAATCTGCACAGAAAGGGTTTGCAAACCGCTGAATCCACACGTGAGTTTAACTCTGTCAGTTGAATGCACACATTGACAACCATTCAGTTTGATAGCACCCTTTTGGTTTTAGAAGCAGATATTTCTCTGTACAGCCTATGGTCCCATTCACTCGGGAATATCCCAACGCAGCTCCTAGAAGAAACGTGTTTCTGACTCGCTGAATCTCAACATAGATTCAACTCTCTTAGGTGAACGAACGCACAGCAGAGCAGTTTCAAGGAAACGTTTCTCCTGAGTCTTAGAAGAAGTTACCTGCTGTTTAGTACGTATGCCGGCATTGGGCTGGAAATACCGGTTTTCGGATTCTGCACAGAAAGGGTTTGCAAACCGCTGAATCCACACGTGAGTTTAACTCTGTCAGTTGAATGCACACATTGACAACCATTCAGTTAGATAGCTCCGTTTTGGTTTTAGAAGCATATATTTCTCTGTACAGCCTATGGTCCCATTCACTCGGGAATATCCCAACGTAGCTCCTAGAAGAAACGTGTTTCTGACTCGCTGAATCTCAACATAGATTCAACTCTCTTAGGTGAACGAACGCACAGCAGAGCAGTTTCAAGGAAACGTTTCTCCTGAGTCTTAGACGAAGTTTCCTGCTGTTTAGTACGGATGCCGGCATTGGGCTGGAAATACCGGTTTTGGGATCCTGCACAGAAAGGGTTTGCAAACCGCTGAATCCACACGTGAGTTTATCTCTGTCAGTTGAATGCACACATTGACAACCATTCAGTTTGATAGCACCCTTTTGGTTTTAGAAGCAGATATTTCTCTGTACAGCCTATGGTCCCATTCACTCGGGAATATACCAACGCAGCTCCTAGAAGAAACGTGTTTCTGACTCGCTGAATCTCAACATAGATTCAACTCTCTTAGGTGAACGAACGCAAAGCAGAGCAGTTTCAAGGAAACGTTTCTCCTGAGTTTTAGAAGAAGTTTCCTGCTGTTTAGTACGTATGCCGGCATTGGGCTGGAAATACCGGTTTTGGGATTCTGCACAGAAAGGGTTTGCAAACCGCTGAATCCACACGTGAGTTTAACTCTGTCAGTTGAATGCACACATTGACAACCATTCAGTTTGATAGCACACTTTTGGTTTTAGAAGCAGATATTTCTCTGTACAGCCTATGGTCCCATTCACTCGGGAATATCCCAACGCAGCTCCTAGAAGATACGTGTTTCTGACTCGCTGAATCTCAACATAGATTCAACTCTCTTAGGTGAACGAACGCACAGCAGAGCAGTTTCAAGGAAACGTTTCTCCTGAATCTTAGACGAAGTTTCCTGCTGTTTAGTACGGATGCCGGCATTGGGCTGGAAATACCGGTTTTGGGATTCTTCACAGAAAGGGTTTGCAAACCGCTGAATCCACACGTGAGTTTAACTCTGTCAGTTGAATGCACACGTTGACAACCATTCAGTTAGATAGCTCCGTTTTGGTTTTAGAAGCAGATATTTCTCTGTACAGCCTATGGTCCCATTCACTCGGGAATATCCCAACGCAGCTCCTAGAAGAAACGTGTTTCTGACTCGCTGAATCTCAACATAGATTCAACTCTCTTAGGTGAACGAACGCACAGCAGAGCAGTTTCAAGGAAACGTTTCTCCTGAGTTTTAGACGAAGTTTCCTGCTGCTTAGTACGTATGCCGGCACTGGGCTGGACATACCGGTTTTGGGATTCTGCACAGAAAGGGTTTGCAAACCGCTGAATCCACACGTGAGTATAACTCTGTCAGTTGAATGCACACATTGACAACCATTCAGTTTGATAGCACCCTTTTGGTTTTAGAAGCAGATATTTCTCAGTACAGCCTATGGTCCCATTCACTCGGGAATATCCCAACGCACCTCCTAGAAGAAACGTGTTTCTGACTCGCTGAATCTCAACATAGATTCAACTCTCTTAGGTGAACGAACGCACAGCAGAGCAGTTTGGGGGAAACGTTTCTCCTGAGTCTTAGACGAAGTTTCCTGCAGTTTAGTACGGATGCCGGCATTGGGCTGGAAATACCGGTTTTGGGATTCTGCAAAGAAAGGGTTTGCAAACCGCTGAATCCACATGTGAGTTTAACTCTGTCAGTTGAATGCACACATTGACAACCATTCAGTTTGATAGCACACTTTTGGTTTTAGAAGCAGATATTTCTCTGTACAGCCTATGGTCCCATTCACTCGGGAATATCCCAACGCAGCTCGTAGAAGAAACGTGTTTCTGACTCGCTGAATCTCAACATAGATTCAACTCTCTTAGGTGAACGAACGCACAGCAGAGCAGTTTCAAGGAAACGTTTCTCCTGAGTCTTAGACGAAGTTTCCTGCTGTTTAGTACGTATGCCGGCATTGGGCTGGAAATACCGGTTTTGGGATTCTGCACAGAAAGGGTTTGCAAACCGCTGAATCCACACGTGAGTTTAACTCTGTCAGTTGAATGCACACATTGACAACCATTCAGTTAGATAGCTCCGTTTTGGTTTCAGAAGCAGATATTTCTCTGTACAGCCTATGGTCCCATTCACTCGGGAATATCCCAACGCAGCGCCTAGAAGAAACGTGTTTCTGACTCGCTGAATCTCAACATAGATTCAACTCTCTTAGGTGAACGAACGCACAGCAGAGCAGTTTCAAGGAAACGTTTCTCCTGAGTTTTAGACGAAGTTTCCTGCTGTTTAGTACGTATGCCGGCACTGGGCTGGACATACCGGTTTTGGGATTCTGCACAGAAAGGGTTTGCAAACCGCTGAATCCACACGTGAGTATAACTCTGTCAGTTGAATGCACACATTGACAACCATTCAGTTTGATAGCACCCTTTTGGTTTTAGAAGCAGATATTTCTCTGTACAGCCTATGGTCCCATTCACTCGGGAATATCCCAACGCAGCTCCTAGATGAAACGTGTTTCTGACTCACTGAATCTCAACATAGATTCAACTCTCTTAGGTGAACGAACGCACAGCAGAGCAGTTTCAAGGAAACGTTTCTCCTGAGTTTTAGACGAAGTTTCCTGCAGTTTAGTATGGATGCCGGCATTGGGCTGGACATACCGGTTTTGGGATTCTGCACAGAAAGGGTTTGCAAACCGCTGAATCCACACGTGAGTTTAACTCTGTCAGTTGAATGCACACATTGACAACCATTCAGTTTGATAGCACCCTTTTGGTTTTAGAAGCAGATATTTCTCTGTACAGCCTATGGTCCCATTCACTCGGGAATATCCCAACGCAGCTCCTAGAAGAAACGTGTTTCTGACTCGCTGAATCTCAACATAGATTCAACTCTCTTAGGTGAACGAACGCACAGCAGAGTAGTTTCAAGGAAACGTTTCTCCTGAGTTTTAGACGAAGTTTCCTGCTGTTTAGTACGGATGCCGGCATTGGGCTGTAAATACCGGTTTTGGGATTCTGCACAGAAAGGGTTTGCAAACCGCTGAATCCACACGTGAGTTTAACTCTGTCAGTTGAATGCACACATTGACAGCCATTCAGTTTGATAGCACACTTTTGGTTTTGGAAGCAGATATTTCTCTGTACAGCCTATGGTCCCATTCACTCGGGAATATCCCAACGCAGCTCCTAGAAGAAACGTGTTTCTGTCTCGCTGAATCTCAACATAGATTCAACTCTCTTAGGTGAACGAACGCACAGCAGAGCACTTTCAAGGAAACGTTTCTCCTGAGTTTTAGACGAAGTTTCCTGCTGTTTAGTACGGATGCCGGCATTGGGCAGGAAATACCGGTTTTGGGATGCTGCACAGAAAGGGTTTGCAAACCGCTGAATCCACACGTGAGTTTAACTCTGTCAGTTGAATGCACACATTGACAACCATTCAGTTTGATAGCACACTTTTGGTTTTAGAAGCAGATATTTCTCTGTACAGCCTATGGTCCCATTCACTCGGGAATATCCCAACGCAGCTCCTAGAAGAAACGTGTTTCTGACTCGCTGAATCTCAACATAGATTCAACTCTCTTAGGTGAACGAACGCACAGCAGAGCAGTTTCAAGGAAACGTTTCTCCTGAGTCTTAGAAGAAGTTACCTGCTGTTTAGTACGTATGCCGGCATTGGGCTGGAAATACCGGTTTTCGGATTCTGCACAGAAAGGGTTTGCAAACCGCTGAATCCACACGTGAGTTTAACTCTGTCAGTTGAATGCACACATTGACAACCATTCAGTTAGATAGCTCCGTTTTGGTTTTAGAAGCAGATATTTCTCTGTACAGCCTATGGTCCCATTCACTCGGGAATATCCCAACGCAGCTCCTAGAAGAAACGTGTTTCTGACTCGCTGAATCTCAACATAGATTCAACTCTCTTAGGTGAACGAACGCACAGCAGAGCAGTTTCAAGGAAACGTTTCTCCTGAGTTTTAGACGACGTTTCCTGCTGTTTAGTTCGTATGCCGGCATTGGGCTGGAAATACCGGTTTTGGGATTCTGCACAGAAAGGGTTTGCAAACCGCTGAATCCACACGTGAGTTTAACTCTGTCAGTTGAATGCACACATTGACAACCATTCAGTTTGATAGCACACTTTTGGTTTTAGAAGCAGATATTTCTCTGTACAGCCTATGGTCCCATTCACTCGGGAATATCCCAACACAGCTCCTAGAAGATACGTGTTTCTGACTCGCTGAATCTCAACATAGATTCAACTCTCTTAGGTGAACGAACGCACAGCAGATCAGTTTCAAGGAAACGTTTTTCCTGAGTCTTAGACGAAGTTTCCTGCTGTTTAGTACGGATGCCGGCATTGGGCTGGAAATACCGGTTTTGGGATTCTGCACAGAAAGGGTTTGCAAACCGCTGAATCCACACGTGAGTTTAACTCTGTCAGTTGAATGCACACATTGACAACCATTCAGTTAGATAGCTCCGTTTTGGTTTTAGAAGCAGATATTTCTCTGTACAGCCTATGGTCCCATTCACTCGGGAATATCCCAACGCAGCTCCTAGAAGAAACGTGTTTCTGACTCGCTGAATCTCAACATAGATTCAACTCTCTTAGGTGAACGAACGCACAGCAGAGCAGTTTCAAGGAAACGTTTCTCCTGAGTTTTAGACGAAGTTTCCTGCTGTTTAGTTCGTATGCCGGCATTGGGCTGGAAATACCGGTTTTGGGATTCTGCACAGAAAGGGTTTGCAAACCGCTGAATCCACACGTGAGTTTAACTCTGTCAGTTGAATGCACACATTGACAACCATTCAGTTTGATAGCACACTTTTGGTTTTAGAAGCAGATATTTCTCTGTATAGCCTATGGTCCCATTCACTCGGGAATATCCCAACACAGCTCCTAGTAGATACGTGTTTCTGACTCGCTGAATCTCAACATAGATTCAACTCTCTTAGGTGAACGAACGCACAGCAGAGCAGTTTCAAGGAAACGTTTCTCCTGAGTCTTAGACGAAGTTTCCTGCTGTTTAGTACGGATGCCGGCATTGGGCTGGAAATACCGGTTTTGGGATTCTGCACAGAAAGGGTTTGCAAACCGCTGAATCCACACGTGAGTTTAACTCTGTCAGTTGAATGCACACATTGACAACCATTCAGTTTGATAGCACACTTTTGGTTTTAGAAGCAGATATTTCTCTGTACAGCCTATGGTCCCATTCACTCGGGATTATACCAATGCAGCTCCTAGAAGAAACGTGTTTCTGACTCGCTGAATCTCAACATAGATTCAAATCTCTTAGGTGAACGAACGCACAGCAGAGCAGTTTCAAGGAAACGTTTCTCCTGAGTCTTAGACGAAGTTTCCTGCTGTTTAGTACGTATGCCGGCATTGGGCTGAAAATACCGGTTTTCGGATTCTGCACAGAAAGGGTTTGCAAACCGCTGAATCCACACGTGAGTTTAACTCTGTCAGTTGAATGCACACATTGACAACCATTCAGTTAGATAGCTCCGTTTTGGTTTTAGAAGCAGATATTTCTCTGTACAGCCTATGGTCCCATTCACTCGGGAATATCCCAACGCAGCTCCTAGAAGAAACGTGTTTCTGACTCGCTGAATCTCAACATAGATTCAACTCTCTTAGGTGAACGAACGCACAGCAGAGCAGTTTCAAGGAAACGTTTCTCCTGAGTTTTAGACGAAGTTTCCTGCTGTTTAGTTCGTATGCCGGCATTGGGCTGGAAATACCGGTTTTGGGATTCTGCACAGAAAGGGTTTGCAAACCGCTGAATCCACACGTGAGTTTAACTCTGTCAGTTGAATGCACACATTGACAACCATTCAGTTTGATAGCACACTTTTGGTTTTAGAAGCAGATATTTCTCTGTATAGCCTATGGTCCCATTCACTCGGGAATATCCCAACACAGCTCCTAGTAGATACGTGTTTCTGACTCGCTGAATCTCAACATAGATTCAACTCTCTTAGGTGAACGAACGCACAGCAGAGCAGTTTCAAGGAAACGTTTCTCCTGAGTCTTAGACGAAGTTTCCTGCTGTTTAGTACGGATGCCGGCATTGGGCTGGAAATACCGGTTTTGGGATTCTGCACAGAAAGGGTTTGCAAACCGCTGAATCCACACGTGAGTTTAACTCTGTCAGTTGAATGCACACATTGACAACCATTCAGTTTGATAGCACACTTTTGGTTTTAGAAGCAGATATTTCTCTGTACAGCCTATGGTCCCATTCACTCGGGATTATACCAATGCAGCTCCTAGAAGAAACGTGTTTCTGACTCGCTGAATCTCAACATAGATTCAAATCTCTTAGGTGAACGAACGCACAGCAGAGCAGTTTCAAGGAAACGTTTCTCCTGAGTCTTAGACGAAGTTTCCTGCTGTTTAGTACGTATGCCGGCATTGGGCTGAAAATACCGGTTTTCGGATTCTGCACAGAAAGGGTTTGCAAACCGCTGAATCCACACGTGAGTTTAACTCTGTCAGTTGAATGCACACATTGACAACCATTCAGTTAGATAGCTCCGTTTTGGTTTTAGAAGCAGATATTTCTCTGTACAGCCTATGGTCCCATTCACTCGGGAATATCCCAACGCAGCTCCTAGAAGAAACGTGTTTCTGACTCGCTGAATCTCAACATAGATTCAACTCTCTTAGGTGAACGAACGCACAGCAGAGCAGTTTCAAGGAAACGTTTCTCCTGAGTTTTAGAAGAAGTTTCCTGCTGTTTAGTACGGATGCCGGCATTGGGCTGGAAATACCGGTTTTGGGATTCTGCACAGAAAGGGTTTGCAAACCGCTGAATACACACGTGAGTTTAACTCTGTCAGTTGAATGCACACATTGACAACCATTCAGTTTGATAGCACACTTTTGGTTTTAGAAGCAGATATTTCTCTGTACAGCCTATGGTCCCATTCACTCGGGAATATCCCAACGCAGCTCCTAGAAGATACGTGTTTCTGACTCGCTGAATCTCAACATAGATTCAACTCTCTTAGGTGAACGAACGCACAGCAGAGCAGTTTCAAGGAAACGTTTCTCCTGAATCTTAGACGAAGTTTCCTGCTGTTTAGTACGGATGCCGGCATTGGGCTGGAAATACCGGTTTTGGGATTCTTCACAGAAAGGGTTTGCAAACCGCTGAATCCACACGTGAGTTTAACTCTGTCAGTTGAATGCACACGTTGACAACCATTCAGTTAGATAGCTCCGTTTTGGTTTTAGAAGCAGATATTTCTCTGTACAGCCTATGGTCCCATTCACTCGGGAATATCCCAACGCAGCTCCTAGAAGAAACGTGTTTCTGACTCGCTGAATCTCAACATAGATTCAACTCTCTTAGGTGAACGAACGCACAGCAGAGCAGTTTCAAGGAAACGTTTCTCCTGAGTTTTAGACGAAGTTTCCTGCTGCTTAGTACGTATGCCGGCACTGGGCTGGACATACCGGTTTTGGGATTCTGCACAGAAAGGGTTTGCAAACCGCTGAATCCACACGTGAGTATAACTCTGTCAGTTGAATGCACACATTGACAACCATTCAGTTTGATAGCACCCTTTTGGTTTTAGAAGCAGATATTTCTCAGTACAGCCTATGGTCCCATTCACTCGGGAATATCCCAACGCACCTCCTAGAAGAAACGTGTTTCTGACTCGCTGAATCTCAACATAGATTCAACTCTCTTAGGTGAACGAACGCACAGCAGAGCAGTTTCAAGGAAACGTTTCTCCTGAGTCTTAGACGAAGTTTCCTGCAGTTTAGTACGGATGCCGGCATTGGGCTGGAAATACCGGTTTTGGGATTCTGCAAAGAAAGGGTTTGCAAACCGCTGAATCCACATGTGAGTTTAACTCTGTCAGTTGAATGCACACATTGACAACCATTCAGTTTGATAGCACACTTTTGGTTTTAGAAGCAGATATTTCTCTGTACAGCCTATGGTCCCATTCACTCGGGAATATCCCAACGCAGCTCGTAGAAGAAACGTGTTTCTGACTCGCTGAATCTCAACATAGATTCAACTCTCTTAGGTGAACGAACGCACAGCAGAGCAGTTTCAAGGAAACGTTTCTCCTGAGTCTTAGACGAAGTTTCCTGCTGTTTAGTACGTATGCCGGCATTGGGCTGGAAATACCGGTTTTGGGATTCTGCACAGAAAGGGTTTGCAAACCGCTGAATCCACACGTGAGTTTAACTCTGTCAGTTGAATGCACACATTGACAACCATTCAGTTAGATAGCTCCGTTTTGGTTTCAGAAGCAGATATTTCTCTGTACAGCCTATGGTCCCATTCACTCGGGAATATCCCAACGCAGCGCCTAGAAGAAACGTGTTTCTGACTCGCTGAATCTCAACATAGATTCAACTCTCTTAGGTGAACGAACGCACAGCAGAGCAGTTTCAAGGAAACGTTTCTCCTGAGTTTTAGACGAAGTTTCCTGCTGTTTAGTACGTATGCCGGCACTGGGCTGGACATACCGGTTTTGGGATTCTGCACAGAAAGGGTTTGCAAACCGCTGAATCCACACGTGAGTATAACTCTGTCAGTTGAATGCACACATTGACAACCATTCAGTTTGATAGCACCCTTTTGGTTTTAGAAGCAGATATTTCTCTGTACAGCCTATGGTCCCATTCACTCGGGAATATCCCAACGCAGCTCCTAGATGAAACGTGTTTCTGACTCACTGAATCTCAACATAGATTCAACTCTCTTAGGTGAACGAACGCACAGCAGAGCAGTTTCAAGGAAACGTTTCTCCTGAGTTTTAGACGAAGTTTCCTGCAGTTTAGTATGGATGCCGGCATTGGGCTGGACATACCGGTTTTGGGATTCTGCACAGAAAGGGTTTGCAAACCGCTGAATCCACACGTGAGTTTAACTCTGTCAGTTGAATGCACACATTGACAACCATTCAGTTTGATAGCACCCTTTTGGTTTTAGAAGCAGATATTTCTCTGTACAGCCTATGGTCCCATTCACTCGGGAATATCCCAACGCAGCTCCTAGAAGAAACGTGTTTCTGACTCGCTGAATCTCAACATAGATTCAACTCTCTTAGGTGAACGAACGCACAGCAGGGTAGTTTCAAGGAAACGTTTCTCCTGAGTTTTAGACGAAGTTTCCTGCTGTTTAGTACGGATGCCGGCATTGGGCTGTAAATACCGGTTTTGGGATTCTGCACAGAAAGGGTTTGCAAACCGCTGAATCCACACGTGAGTTTAACTCTGTCAGTTGAATGCACACATTGACAGCCATTCAGTTTGATAGCACACTTTTGGTTTTGGAAGCAGATATTTCTCTGTACAGCCTATGGTCCCATTCACTCGGGAATATCCCAACGCAGCTCCTAGAAGAAACGTGTTTCTGTCTCGGTGAATCTCAACATAGATTCAACTCTCTTAGGTGAACGAACGCACAGCAGAGCACTTTCAAGGAAACGTTTCTCCTGAGTTTTAGACGAAGTTTCCTGCTGTTTAGTACGGATGCCGGCATTGGGCAGGAAATACCGGTTTTGGGATGCTGCACAGAAAGGGTTTGCAAACCGCTGAATCCACACGTGAGTTTAACTCTGTCAGTTGAATGCACACATTGACAACCATTCAGTTTGATAGCACACTTTTGGTTTTAGAAGCAGATATTTCTCTGTACAGCCTATGGTCCCATTCACTCGGGAATATCCCAACGCAGCTCCTAGAAGAAACGTGTTTCTGACTCGCTGAATCTCAACATAGATTCAACTCTCTTAGGTGAACGAACGCACAGCAGAGCAGTTTCAAGGAAACGTTTCTCCTGAGTCTTAGAAGAAGTTACCTGCTGTTTAGTACGTATGCCGGCATTGGGCTGGAAATACCGGTTTTCGGATTCTGCACAGAAAGGGTTTGCAAACCGCTGAATCCACACGTGAGTTTAACTCTGTCAGTTGAATGCACACATTGACAACCATTCAGTTAGATAGCTCCGTTTTGGTTTTAGAAGCAGATATTTCTCTGTACAGCCTATGGTCCCATTCACTCGGGAATATCCCAACGCAGCTCCTAGAAGAAACGTGTTTCTGACTCGCTGAATCTCAACATAGATTCAACTCTCTTAGGTGAACGAACGCACAGCAGAGCAGTTTCAAGGAAACGTTTCTCCTGAGTTTTAGACGACGTTTCCTGCTGTTTAGTTCGTATGCCGGCATTGGGCTGGAAATACCGGTTTTGGGATTCTGCACAGAAAGGGTTTGCAAACCGCTGAATCCACACGTGAGTTTAACTCTGTCAGTTGAATGCACACATTGACAACCATTCAGTTTGATAGCACACTTTTGGTTTTAGAAGCAGATATTTCTCTGTACAGCCTATGGTCCCATTCACTCGGGAATATCCCAACACAGCTCCTAGAAGATACGTGTTTCTGACTCGCTGAATCTCAACATAGATTCAACTCTCTTAGGTGAACGAACGCACAGCAGATCAGTTTCAAGGAAACGTTTTTCCTGAGTCTTAGACGAAGTTTCCTGCTGTTTAGTACGGATGCCGGCATTGGGCTGGAAATACCGGTTTTGGGATTCTGCACAGAAAGGGTTTGCAAACCGCTGAATCCACACGTGAGTTTAACTCTGTCAGTTGAATGCACACATTGACAACCATTCAGTTAGATGGCTCCGTTTTGGTTTTAGAAGCAGATATATCTCTGTACAGCCTATGGTCCCATTCACTCGGGAATATCCCAACGCAGCTCCTAGAAGAAACGTGTTTCTGACTCGCTGAATCTCAACATAGATTCAACTCTCTTAGGTGAACGAACGCACAGCAGAGCAGTTTCAAGGAAACGTTTCTCCTGAGTTTTAGACGAAGTTTCCTGCTGTTTAGTTCGTATGCCGGCATTGGGCTGGAAATACCGGTTTTGGGATTCTGCACAGAAAGGGTTTGCAAACCGCTGAATCCACACGTGAGTTTAACTCTGTCAGTTGAATGCACACATTGACAACCATTCAGTTTGATAGCACACTTTTGGTTTTAGAAGCAGATATTTCTCTGTATAGCCTATGGTCCCATTCACTCGGGAATATCCCAACACAGCTCCTAGTAGATACGTGTTTCTGACTCGCTGAATCTCAACATAGATTCAACTCTCTTAGGTGAACGAACGCACAGCAGAGCAGTTTCAAGGAAACGTTTCTCCTGAGTCTTAGACGAAGTTTCCTGCTGTTTAGTACGGATGCCGGCATAGGGCTGGAAATACCGGTTTTGGGATTCTGCACAGAAAGGGTTTGCAAACCGCTGAATCCACACGTGAGTTTAACTCTGTCAGTTGAATGCACACATTGACAACCATTCAGTTTGATAGCACACTTTTGGTTTTAGAAGCAGATATTTCTCTGTACAGCCTATGGTCCCATTCACTCGGGATTATACCAATGCAGCTCCTAGAAGAAACGTGTTTCTGACTCGCTGAATCTCAACATAGATTCAAATCTCTTAGGTGAACGAACGCACAGCAGAGCAGTTTCAAGGAAACGTTTCTCCTGAGTCTTAGACGAAGTTTCCTGCTGTTTAGTACGTATGCCGGCATTGGGCTGAAAATACCGGTTTTCGGATTCTGCACAGAAAGGGTTTGCAAACCGCTGAATCCACACGTGAGTTTAACTCTGTCAGTTGAATGCACACATTGACAACCATTCAGTTAGATAGCTCCGTTTTGGTTTTAGAAGCAGATATTTCTCTGTACAGCCTATGGTCCCATTCACTCGGGAATATCCCAACGCAGCTCCTAGAAGAAACGTGTTTCTGACTCGCTGAATCTCAACATAGATTCAACTCTCTTAGGTGAACGAACGCACAGCAGAGCAGTTTCAAGGAAACGTTTCTCCTGAGTTTTAGAAGAAGTTTCCTGCTGTTTAGTACGGATGCCGGCATTGGGCTGGAAATACCGGTTTTGGGATTCTGCACAGAAAGGGTTTGCAAACCGCTGAATACACACGTGAGTTTAACTCTGTCAGTTGAATGCACACATTGACAACCATTCAGTTTCATAGCACACTTTTGGTTTTAGAAGCAGATATTTCTCTGTACAGCCTATGGTCCCATTCACTCGGGAATATCCCAACGCACCTCCTAGAAGTAACGTGTTTCTGACTCGCTGAATCTCAACATAGATTCAACTCTCTTAGGTGAACGAACGCACAGCAGAGCAGTTTCAAGGAAACGTTTCTCCTGAGTTTTAGACGAAGTTTCCTGCTGTTTAGTACGGATGCCGGCATTGGGCTGGAAATACCGGTTTTGGGATTCTGCACAGAAAGGGTTTGCAAACCGCTGAATCCACACGTGAGTTTAACTCTGTCAGTTGAATGCACACATTGACAACCATTCAGTTTGATAGCACACTTTTGGTTTTAGAAGCAGATATTTCTCTGTACAGCCTATGGTCCCATTCACTCGGGATTATCCCAATGCAGCTCCTAGAAGAAACGTGTTTCTGACTCGCTGAATCTCAACATAGATTCAAATCTCTTAGGTGAACGAACGCACAGCAGAGCAGTTTCAAGGAAACGTTTCTCCTGAGTCTTAGACGAAGTTTCCTGCTGTTTAGTACGTATGCCGGCATTGGGCTGGAAATACCGGTTTTCGGATTCTGCACAGAAAGGGTTTGCAAACCGCTGAATCCACACGTGAGTTTAACTCTGTCAGTTGAATGCACACATTGACAACCATTCAGTTAGATAGCTCCGTTTTGGTTTTAGAAGCAGATATTTCTCTGTACAGCCTATGGTCCCATTCACTCGGGAATATCCCAACGCAGCTCCTAGAAGAAACGTGTTTCTGACTCGCTGAATCTCAACATAGATTCAACTCTCTTAGGTGAACGAACGCACAGCAGAGCAGTTTCAAGGAAACGTTTCTCCTGAGTTTTAGACGAAGTTTCCTGCTGTTTAGTACGGATGCCGGCATTGGGCTGGAAATACCGGTTTTGGGATTCTGCACAGAAAGGGTTTGCAAACCGCTGAATCCACACGTGAGTTTAACTCTGTCAGTTGAATGCACACATTGACAACCATTCAGTTAGATAGCTCCGTTTTGGTTTTAGAAGCAGATATTTCTCTGTACAGCCTATGGTCCCATTCACTCGGGAATATCCCAACGCACCTCCTAGAAGTAACGTGTTTCTGACTCGCTGAATCTCAACATAGATTCAACTCTCTTAGGTGAACGAACGCACAGCAGAGCAGTTTCAAGGAAACGTTTCTCCTGAGTTTTAGACGAAGTTTCCTGCTGTTTAGTACGGATGCCGGCATTGGGCTGGAAATACCGGTTTTGGGATTCTGCACAGAAAGGCTTTGCAAACCGCTGAATCCACACGTGAGTTTAACTCTGTCAGTTGAATGCACACATTGACAACCATTCAGTTTGAAAGCACACTTTTGGTTTTAGAAGCAGATATTTCTCTGTACAGCCTATGGTCCCATTCACTCGGGAATATCCCAACGCAGAACCTAGAAGAAACGTGTTTCTGACTCGCTGAATCTCAACATAGATTCAACTCTCTTAGGTGAACGAACGCACAGCAGAGCAGTTTCAAGGAAACGTTTCTCCTGAGTCTTAGACGAAGTTTCCTGCTGTTTAGTACGTATGCCGGCATTGGGCTGGAAATACCGGTTTTGGGATTCTGCACAGAAAGGGTTTGCAAACCGCTGAATCCACACGTGAGTTTAACTCTGTCAGTTGAATGCACACGTTGACAACCATTCAGTTAGATAGCTCCGTTTTGGTTTTAGAAGCAGATATTTCTCTGTACAGCCTATGGTCCCATTCACTCGGGAATATCCCAACGCAGCTCCTAGAAGAAACGTGTTTCTGACTCGCTGAATCTCAACATAGATTCAACTCTCTTAGGTGAACGAACGCACAGCAGAGCAGTTTCAAGGAAACGTTTCTCCTGAGTTTTAGACGAAGTTTCCTGCTGTTTAGTACGGATGCCGGCATTGGGCTGGAAATACCGGTTTTGGGATTCTGCACAGAAAGGGTTTGCAAACCGCTGAATCCACACGTGAGTTTAACTCTGTCAGTTGAATGCACACATTGACAACCATTCAGTTAGATAGCTCCGTTTTGGTTTTAGAAGCAGATATTTCTCTGTACAGCCTATGGTCCCATTCACTCGGGAATATCCCAACGCAGCTCCTAGAAGAAACGTGTTTCTGACTCGCTGAATCTCAACATAGATTCAACTCTCTTAGGTGAACGAACGCACAGCAGAGCACTTTCAAGGAAACGTTTCTCCTGAGTTTTAGACGAAGTTTCCTGCTGTTTAGTACGCATGCCGGCATTGGGCTGGAAATACCGGTTTTGGGATTCTGCACAGAAAGGGTTTGCAAACCGCTGAATCCACACGTGAGTTTAACTCAGTCAGTTGAATGCACACATTGACAACCATTCAGTTAGATAGCTCCGTTTTGGTTTTAGAAGCAGATATTTCTCTGTACAGCCTATGGTCCCATTCACTCGGGAATATCCCAACGCAGCTCCTAGAAGAAACGTGTTTCTGACTCGCTGAATCTCAACACAGATTCAACTCTCTTAGGTGAAAGAACGCACAGCAGAGCAGTTTCAAGGAAACGTTTCTCCTGAGTTTTAGACGAAGTTTCCTGCTGTTTAGTACATATGCCGGCATTGGGCTGGAAATACCGGTTTTGGGATTCTGCACAGAAAGGGTTTGCAAACCGCTGAATCCACACGTGAGTTTAACTCTGTCAGTTGAATGCACACATTGACAACCATTCAGTTAGATAGCACACTTTTGGTTTTAGAAGCAGATATTTCTCTGTACAGCCTATGGTCCCATTCACTCGGGAATATCCCAACGCAGCTCCTAGAAGAAACGTGTTTCTGACTCGCTGAATCTCAACATAGATTCAACTCTCTTAGGTGAACGAAAGCACAGCAGAGCAGTTTCAAGGAAACGTTTCTCCTGAGTTTTAGACGAAGTTTCCTGCTGTTTAGTACGGATACCGGCATTGGACTGGACATACCGGTTTTGGGATTCTGCACAGAAATGGTTTGCAAACCGCTGAATCCACACGTGAGTTTAACTCTGTCAGTTGAATGCACACATTGACAACCATTCAGTTAGATAGCTCCGTTTTGGTTTTAGAAGCAGATGTTTCTCTGTACAGCCTATGGTCCCATTCACTCGGGAATATCCCAACGCAGCTCCTAGAAGAAACGTGTTTCTGACTCGCTGAATCTCAACACAGATTCAACTCTCTTAGGTGAAAGAACGCACAGCAGAGCAGTTTCAAGGAAACGTTTCTCCTGAGTTTTAGACGAAGTTTCCTGCTGTTTAGTACATATGCCGGGATTGGGCTGGAAATACCGGTTTTGGGATTCTGCACAGAAAGGGTTTGCAAACCGCTGAATCCACACGTGAGTTTAACTCTGTCAGTTGAATGCACACATTGACAACCATTCAGTTAGATAGCACACTTTTGGTTTTAGAAGCAGATATTTCTCTGTACAGCCTATGGTCCCATTCACTCGGGAATATCCCAACGCAGCTCCTAGAAGAAACGTGTTTCTGACTCGCTGAATCTCAACATAGATTCAACTCTCTTAGGTGAACGAAAGCACAGCAGAGCAGTTTCAAGGAAACGTTTCTCCTGAGTTTTAGACGAAGTTTCCTGCTGTTTAGTACGGATACCGGCATTGGGCTGGACATACCGGTTTTGGGATTCTGCACAGAAATGGTTTGCAAACCGCTGAATCCACACGTGAGTTTAACTCTGTCAGTTGAATGCACACATTGACAACCATTCAGTTAGATAGCTCCGTTTTGGTTTTAGAAGCAGATATTTCTCTGTACAGCCTATGGTCCCATTCACTCGTAAATATCCCAACGCAGCTCCTAGAAGAAACGTGTTTCTGACTCGCTGAATCTCAACATAGATTCAACTCTCTTAGGTGAACGAACACACAGCAGAGCAGTTTCAAGGAAACGTTTCTCCTGAGTCTTAGACGAAGCTTCCTGCTGTTTAGTACGTATGCCGGCATTGGGCTGGAAATACCGGTTTTGGGATTCTGCACAGAAAGGGTTTGCAAACCGCTGAATCCACACGTGAGTTTAACTCTGTCAGTTGAATGCACACATTGACAACCATTCAGTTAGATAGCTCCGTTTTGGTTTTAGAAGCAGATATTTCTCTGTACAGCCTATGGTCCCATTCACTCGGGAATATCCCAACGCAGCTCCTAGAAGAAACGTGTTTCTGACTCGCTGAATCTCAACATAGATTCAACTCTCTTAGGTGAACGAACGCACAGCAGAGCAGTTTCAAGGAAACGTTTCTCCTCAGTTTTAGACGAAGTTTCCTGCTGTTTAGTACGCATGCCGGCATTGGGCTGGAAATACCGGTTTTGGGATTCTGCACAGAAAGGGTTTGCAAACCGCTGAATCCACACGTGAGTTTAACTCAGTCAGTTGAATGCACACATTGACAACCATTCAGTTAGATAGCTCCGTTTTGGTTTTAGAAGCAGATATTTCTCTGTACAGCCTATGGTCCCATTCACTCGGGAATATCCCAACGCAGCTCCTAGAAGAAACGTGTTTCTGACTCGCTGAATCTCAACACAGATTCAACTCTCTTAGGTGAAAGAACGCACAGCAGAGCAGTTTCAAGGAAACGTTTCTCCTGAGTTTTAGACGAAGTTTCCTGCTGTTTAGTACGTATGCCGGCATTGGGCTGGAAATACCGGTTTTGGGATTCTGCACAGAAAGGGTTTGCAAACCGCTGAATCCACACGTGAGTTTAACTCTGTCAGTTGAATGCACACATTGACAACCATTCAGTTAGATAGCACACTTTTGGTTTTAGAAGCAGATATTTCTCTGTACAGCCTATGGTCCCATTCACTCGGGAATATCCCAACGCAGCTCCTAGAAGAAACGTGTTTCTGACTCGCTGAATCTCAACATAGATTCAACTCTCTTAGGTGAACGAACGCACAGCAGAGCAGTTTCAAGGAAACGTTTCTCCTGAGTTTTAGAAGAAGTTTCCTGCTGTTTAGTACGTATGCCGGCATTGGGCTGGAAATACCGGTTTTGGGATTCTGCACAGAAAGGGTTTGCAAACCGCTGAATCCACACGTGAGTTTAACTCTGTCAGTTGAATGCACACATTGACAACCATTCAGTTTGATAGCACACTTTTGGTTTTAGAAGCAGATATTTCTCAGTACAACCTATGGTCCCATTCACTCGGGAATATCCCAACGCAGCTCCTAGAAGATACGTGTTTCTGACTCGCTGAATCTCAACATAGATTCAACTCTCTTAGGTGAACGAACGCACAGCAGAGCAGTTTCAAGGAAACGTTTCTCCTGAATCTTAGACGAACTTTCCTGCTGTTTAGTACGGATGCCGGCATTGGGCTGGAAATACCGGTTTTGGGATTCTGCACAGAAAGGGTTTGCAAACCGCTGAATCCACACGTGAGTTTAACTCTGTCAGTTGAATGCACACATTGACAACCATTCAGTTTCATAGCACACTTTTGGTTTTAGAAGCAGATATTTCTCTGTACAGCCTATGGTCCCATTCACTCGGGAATATCCCAACGCAGCTCCTAGAAGTAACGTGTTTCTGACTCGCTGAATCTCAACATAGATTCAACTCTCTTAGGTGAACGAACGCACAGCAGAGCAGTTTCAAGGAAACGTTTCTCCTGAGTTTTAGACGAAGTTTCCTGCTGTTTAGTACGTATGCCGGCACTGGGCTGGACATACCGGTTTTGGGATTCTGCAAAGAAAGGGTTTGCAAACCGCTGAATCCACACGTGAGTATAACTCTGTCAGTTGAATGCACACATTGACAACCATTCAGTTTGATAGCACCCTTTTGGTTTTAGAAGCAGATATTTCTCTGTACAGCCTATGGTCCCATTCACTCGGGAATATCCCAACGCACCTCCTAGAAGAAACGTGTTTCTGACTCGCTGAATCTCAACATAGATTCAACTCTCTTAGGTGAACGAACGCACAGCAGAGCAGTTTCAAGGAAACGTTTCTCCTGAGTCTTAGACGAAGTTTCCTGCTGTTTAGTACGGATGCCGGCACTGGGCTGGAAATACCGGTTTTGGGATTCTGCAAAGAAAGTGTTTGCAAACCGCTGAATCCACACGTGAGTTTAACTCTGTCAGTTGAATGCACACATTGACAACCATTCAGTTTGATAGCACACTTTTGGTTTTAGAAGCAGATATTTCTCTGTACAGCCTATGGTCCCATTCACTCGGGAATATCCCAACGCAGCTCCTAGAAGAAACGTGTTTCTGACTCGCTGAATCTCAACATAGATTCAACTCTCTTAGGTGAACGAACGCACAGCAGAGCAGTTTCAAGGAAACGTTTCTCCTGAGTCTTAGACGAAGTTTCCTGCTGTTTAGTACGGATGCCGGCACTGGGCTGGAAATACCGGTTTTGGGATTCTGCAAAGAAAGTGTTTGCAAACCGCTGAATCCACACGTGAGTTTAACTCTGTCAGTTGAATGCACACATTGACAACCATTCAGTTTGATAGCACACTTTTGGTTTTAGAAGCAGATATTTCTCTGTACAGCCTATGGTCCCATTCACTCGGGAATATCCCAACGCAGCTCCTAGAAGAAACGTGTTTCTGACTCGCTGAATCTCAACATAGATTCAACTCTCTTAGGTGAACGAACGCACAGCAGAGCAGTTTCAAGGAAACGTTTCTCCTGAGTCTTAGACGAAGTTTCCTGCTGTTTAGTACGTATGCCGGCATTGGGCTGGAAATACCGGTTTTGGGATTCTGCACAGAAAGGGTTTGCAAACCGCTGAATCCACACGTGAGTTTAACTCTGTCAGTTGAATGCACACATTGACAACCATTCAGTTAGATAGCTCCGTTTTGGTTTCAGAAGCAGATATTTCTCTGTACAGCCTATGGTCCCATTCACTCGGGAATATCCCAACGCAGCTCCTAGAAGAAACGTGTTTCTGACTCGCTGAATCTCAACATAGATTCAACTCTCTTAGGTGAACGAACGCACAGCAGAGCAGTTTCAAGGAAACGTTTCTCCTGAGTTTTAGACGAAGTTTCCTGCTGTTTAGTTCGTATGCCGGCATTGGGCTGGAAATACCGGTTTTGGGATTCTGCACAGAAAGTGTTTGCAAACCGCTGAATCCACACGTGAGTTTAACTCTGTCAGTTGAATGCACACATTGACAACCATTCAGTTTGATAGCACCCTTTTGGTTTTAGAAGCAGATATTTCTCTGTACAGCCTATGGTCCCATTCACTCGGGAATATCCCAACGCAGCTCCTAGAAGAAACGTGTTTCTGACTCGCTGAATCTCAACATAGATTCAACTCTCCTAGGTGAACGAACGCACAGCAGAGCAGTTTCAAGGAAACGTTTCTCCTGAGTTTTAGAAGAAGTTTCCTGCTGTTTAGTACGGATGCCGGCATTGGGCTGGATATACCGGTTTTGGGAATCTGCACAGAAAGGGTTTGCAAACCGCTGAATCCACACGTGAGTTTAACTCTGTCAGTTGAATGCACACATTGACAACCATTCAGTTTGATAGCACCCTTTTGGTTTTAGAAGCAGATATTTCTCTGTACAGCCTATGGTCCCATTCACTCGGGAATATCCCAACGCAGCTCCTAGAAGAAACGTGTTTCTCACTCGCTGAATCTCAACATAGATTCAACTCTCTTAGGTGAACGAACGCACAGCAGAGCAGTTTCAAGGAAACGTTTCTCCTGAGTTTTAGACGAAGTTTCCTGCTGTTTAGTACGGATGCCGGCATTGGGCTGGACATACCGGTTTTGGGATTCTGCACAGTAAGGGTTTGCAAACCGCTGAATCCACACGTGAGTTTAACTCTGTCAGTTGAATGCACACATTGACAACCATTCAGTTTGATAGCACCCTTTTGGTTTTAGAAGCAGATATTTCTCTGTACAGCCTATGGTCCCATTCACTCGGGAATATCCCAACCCAGCTCCTAGAAGAAACGTGTTTCTGACTCGCTGAATCTCAACATAGATTCAACTCTCTTAGGTGAACGAACGCACAGCAGAGCAGTTTCAAGGAAACGTTTCTCCTGAGTCTTAGAAGAAGTTACCTGCTGTTTAGTACGTATGCCGGCATTGGGCTGGAAATACCGGTTTTGGGATTCTGCACAGAAAGGGTTTGCAAACCGCTGAATCCACACGTGAGTTTAACTCTGTCAGTTGAATGCACACATTGAAAACCATTCAGTTAGATAGCTCCGTTTTGGTTTTAGAAGCAGATATTTCTCTGTACAGCCTATGGTCCCATTCACTCGGGAATATCCCAACGTAGCTCCTAGAAGAAACGTGTTTCTGACTCGCTGAATCTCAACATAGATTCAACTCTCTTAGGTGAACGAACGCACAGCAGAGCAGTTTCAAGGAAACGTTTCTCCTGAGTCTTAGACGAAGTTTCCTGCTGTTTAGTACGGATGCCGGCATTGGGCTGGAAATACCGGTTTTGGGATTCTGCACAGAAAGGGTTTGCAAACCGCTGAATCCACACGTGAGTTTAACTCTGTCAGTTGAATGCACACATTGACAACCATTCAGTTTGATAGCACCCTTTTGGTTTTAGAAGCAGATATTTCTCTGTACAGCCTATGGTCCCATTCACTCGGGAATATCCCAACGCAGCTCCTAGAAGAAACGTGTTTCTGACTCGCTGAATCTCAACATAGATTCAACTCTCTTAGGTGAACGAAAGCACAGCAGAGCAGTTTCAAGGAAACGTTTCTCCTGAGTCTTAGACGAAGCTTCCTGCTGTTTAGTACGTATGCAGGCATTGGGCTGGAAATACCGGTTTTGGGATTCTGCACAGAAAGGGTTTGCAAACCGCTGAATCCTCACGTGAGTTTAACTCTGTCAGCTGAATGCACACATTGACAACCATTCAGTTAGATAGCTCCGTTTTGGTTTTAGAAGCAGATATTTCTCTGTACAGCCTATGGTCCCATTCACTCGGGAATATCCCAACGCAGCTCCTAGAAGAAACGTGTTTCTGACTCGCTGAATCTCAACATAGATTCAACTCTCTTAGGTGAACGAACGCACAGCAGAGCAGTTTCAAGGAAACGTTTCTCCTGAGTTTTAGACGAAGTTTCCTGCTGTTTAGTTCGTATGCCGGCATTGGGCTGGAAATACCGGTTTTGGGATTCTGCACAGAAAGGGTTTGCAAACCGCTGAATCCACACGTGAGTTTAACTCTGTCAGTTGAATGCACACATTGACAACCATTCAGTTTGATAGCACACTTTTGGTTTTAGAAGCAGATATTTCTCTGTACAGCCTATGGTCCCATTCACTCGGGAATATCCCAACGCAGCTCCTAGAAGAAACGTGTTTCTGACTCGCTGAATCTCAACATAGATTCAACTCTCTTAGGTGAACGAACGCACAGCAGAGCAGTTTCAAGGAAACGTTTCTCCTGAGTTTTAGACGAAGTTTCCTGCTGTTTAGTTCGTATGCCGGCACTGGGCTGGACATACCGGTTTTGGGATTCTGCACAGAAAGGGTTTGCAAACCGCTGAATCCACACGTGAGTTTAACTCTGTCAGTTGAATGCACACATTGACAACCATTCAGTTTGATAGCACCCTTTTGGTTTTAGAAGCAGATATTTCTCTGTACAGCCTATGGTCCCATTCACTCGGGAATATCCCAACGCATCTCCTAGAAGAAACGTGTTTCTGACTCGCTGAATCTCAACATAGATTCAACTCTCTTAGGTGAACGAACGCACAGCAGAGCAGTTTCAAGGATACGTTTCTCCTGAGTTTTAGAAGAAGTTTCCTGCTGTTTAGTACGTATGCCGGCATTGGGCTGGAAATACCGGTTTTGGGATTCTGCACAGAAAGGGTTTGCAAACCGCTGAATCCACACGTGAGTTTAACTCTGTCAGTTGAATGCACACATTGACAACCATTCAGTTTGATAGCACACTTTTGGTTTTAGAAGCAGATATTTCTCTGTACAGCCTATGGTCCCATTCACTCGGGAATATCCCAACGCAGCTCCTAGAAGATACGTGTTTCTGACTCGCTGAATCTCAACATAGATTCAACTCTCTTAGGTGAACGAACGCACAGCAGAGCAGTTTCAAGGAAACGTTTCTCCTGAGTCTTAGACGAAGTTTCCTGCTGTTTAGTACGGATGCCGGCATTGGGCTGGAAATACCGGTTTTGGGATTCTGCACAGAAAGGGTTTGCAAACCGCTGAATCCACACGTGAGTTTAACTCTGTCTGTTGAATGCACACATTGACAACCATTCAGTTTGATAGCACACTTTTGGTTTTAGAAGCAGATATTTCTGTGTACAGCCTATGGTCCCATTCACTCGGGAATATCCCAACGCAGCTCCTAGAAGAAACGTGTTTCTGACTCGCTGAATCTCAACATAGATTCAACTCTCTTAGGTGAACGAACGCACAGCAGAGTAGTTTCAAGGAAACGTTTCTCCTGAGTTTTAGACGAAGTTTCCTGCTGTTTAGTATGTATGCCGGCACTGGGCTGGACATACCGGTTTTGGGATTCTGCACAGAAAGGGTTTGCAAACCGCTGAATCCACACGTGAGTATAACTCTGTCAGTTGAATGCACACATTGACAACCATTCAGTTTGATAGCACCCTTTTGGTTTTAGAAGCAGATATTTCTCTGTACAGCCTATGGTCCCATTCACTCGGGAATATCCCAACGCACCTCCTAGAAGAAACGTGTTTCTGACTCGCTGAATCTCAACATAGATTCAACTCTCTTAGGTGAACGAACGCACAGCAGAGCAGTTTCAAGGAAACGTTTCTCCTGAGTCTTAGACGAAGTTTCCTGCTGTTTAGTACGGATGCCGGCATTGGGCTGGAAATACCGGTTTTGGGATTCTGCAAAGAAAGGGTTTGCAAACCGCTGAATCCACATGTGAGTTTAACTCTGTCAGTTGAATGCACACATTGACCACCATTCAGTTTGATAGCACACTTTTGGTTTTAGAAGCAGATATTTCTCTGTACAGACTATGGTCCCATTCACTCGGGAATATCCCAACGCAGCTCGTAGAAGAAACGTGTTTCTGACTCGCTGAATCTCAACATAGATTCAACTCTCTTAGGTGAACGAACGCACAGCAGAGCAGTTTCAAGGAAACGTTTCTCCTGAGTCTTAGACGAAGTTTCCTGCTGTTTAGTACGTATGCCGGCATTGGGCTGGAAATACCGGTTTTGGGATTCTGCACAGAAAGGGTTTGCAAACCGCTGAATCCACACGTGAGTTTAATTCTGTCAGTTGAATGCACACATTGACAACCATTCAGTTAGATAGCTCCGTTTTGGTTTTAGAAGCAGATATTTCTCTGTACAGCCTATGGTCCCATTCACTCGGGAATATCCCAACGCAGCTCCTAGAAGAAACGTGTTTCTGACTCGCTGAATCTCAACATAGATTCAACTCTCTTAGGTGAACGAACGCACAGCAGAGCAGTTTCAAGGAAACGTTTCTCCTGAGTTTTAGACGAAGTTTCCTGCTGTTTAGTTCGTATGCCGGCATTGGGCTGGAAATACCGGTTTTGGGATTCTGCACAGAAAGGGTTTGCAAACCGCTGAATCCACACGTGAGTTTAACTCTGTAAGTTGAATGCACACATTGACAACCATTCAGTTTGATAGCACCCTTTTGGTTTTAGAAGCAGATATTTCTCTGTACAGCCTATGGTCCCATTCACTCGGGAATATCCCAACGCAGCTCCTAGAAGAAACGTGTTTCTGACTCGCTGAATCTCAACATAGATTCAACTCTCTTAGGTGAACGAACGCACAGCAGAGCAGTTTCAAGGAAACGTTTCTCCTGAGTTTTAGAAGAAGTTTCCTGCTGTTTAGTTCGTATGCCGGCATTGGGCTGGAAATACCGGTTTTGGGATTCTGCACAGAAAGGGTTTGCAAACCGCTGAATCCACACGTGAGTTTAACTCTGTCAGTTGAATGCACACATTGACAACCATTCAGTTTGATAGCACACTTTTGGTTTTAGAAGCAGATATTTCTCTGTACAGCCTATGGTCCCATTCACTCGGGAATATCCCAACGCAGCTCCTAGAAGATACGTGTTTCTGACTCGCTGAATCTCAACATAGATTAAACTCTCTTAGGTGAACGAACGCACAGCAGAGCAGTTTCAAGGAAACGTTTCTCCTGAATCTTAGACGAAGTTTCCTGCTGTTTAGTACGGATGCCGGCATTGGGCTGGAAATACCGGTTTTGGGATTCTGCACAGAAAGGGTTTGCAAACCGCTGAATCCACACGTGAGTTTAACTCTGTCAGTTGAATGCACACATTGACAACCATTCAGTTTCATAGCACACTTTTGGTTTTAGAAGCAGATATTTCTCTGTACAGCCTATGGTCCCATTCACTCGGGAATATCCCAACGCAGCTCCTAGAAGAAACGTGTTTCTGACTCGCTGAATCTCAACATAGATTCAACTCTCTTAGGTGAACCAACGCACAGCAGAGCAGTTTCAAGGAAACGTTTCTCCTGAGTTTTAGACGAAGTTTCCTGCTGTTTAGTACGTATGCCGGCACTGGGCTGGACATACCGGTTTTGGGATTCTGCACAGAAAGGGTTTGCAAACCGCTGAATCCACACGTGAGTATACCTCTGTCAGTTGAATGCACACATTGACAACCATTCAGTTTGATAGCACCCTTTTGGTTTTAGAAGCAGATATTTCTCTGTACAGCCTATGGTCCCATTCACTCGGGAATATCCCAACGCAGCTCGTAGAAGAAACGTGTTTCTGACTCGCTGAATCTCAACATAGATTCAACTCTCTTAGGTGAACGAACGCACAGCAGAGCAGTTTCAAGGAAACGTTTCTCCTGAGTCTTAGACGAAGTTTCCTGCTGTTTAGTACGTATGCCGGCATTGGGCTGGAAATACCGGTTTTGGGATTCTGCACAGAAAGGGTTTGCAAACCGCTGAATCCACACGTGAGTTTAACTCTGTCAGTTGAATGCACACATTGACAAGCATTCAGTTAGATAGCTCCGTTTTGGTTTCAGAAGCAGATATTTCTCTGTACAGCCTATGGTCCCATTCACTCGGGAATATCCCAACGCAGCTCCTAGAAGAAACGTGTTTCTGACTCGCTGAATCTCAACATAGATTCAACTCTCTTAGGTGAACGAACGCACAGCAGAGCAGTTTCAAGGAAACGTTTCTCCTGAGTTTTAGACGAAGTTTCCTGCTGTTTAGTTCGTATGCCGGCATTGGGGTGGAAATACCGGTTTTGGGATTCTGCACAGAAAGGGTTTGCAAACCGCTGAATCCACACGTGAGTTTAACTCTGTCAGTTGAATGCACACATTGACAACCATTCAGTTTGATAGCACCCTTTTGGTTTTAGAAGCAGATATTTCTCTGTACAGCCTATGGTCCCATTCACTCGGGAATATCCCAACGCAGCTCCTAGAAGAAACGTGTTTCTGACTCGCTGAATCTCAACATAGATTCAACTCTCTTAGGTGAACGAACGCACAGCAGAGCAGTTTCAAGGAAACGTTTCTCCTGAGTTTTAGAAGAAGTTTCCTGCTGTTTAGTACGGATGCCGGCATTGGGCTGGATATACCGGTTTTGGGAATCTGCACAGAAAGGGTTTGCAAACCGCTGAATCCACACGTGAGTTTAACTCTGTCAGTTGAATGCACACATTGACAACCATTCAGTTTGATAGCACCCTTTTGGTTTTAGAAGCAGATATTTCTCTGTACAGCCTATGGTCCCATTCACTCGGGAATATCCCAACGCAGCTCCTAGAAGAAACGTGTTTCTCACTCGCTGAATCTCAACATAGATTCAACTCTCTTAGGTGAACGAACGCACAGCAGAGCAGTTTCAAGGAAACGTTTCTCCTGAGTTTTAGACGAAGTTTCCTGCTGTTTAGTACGGATGCCGGCATTGGGCTGGACATACCGGTTTTGGGATTCTGCACAGTAAGGGTTTGCAAACCGCTGAATCCACACGTGAGTTTAACTCTGTCAGTTGAATGCACACATTGACAACCATTCAGTTTGATAGCACCCTTTTGGTTTTAGAAGCAGATATTTCTCTGTACAGCCTATGGTCCCATTCACTCGGGAATATCCCAACGCAGCTCCTAGAAGAAACGTGTTTCTGACTCGCTGAATCTCAACATAGATTCAACTCTCTTAGGTGAACGAACGCACAGCAGAGCAGTTTCAAGGAAACGTTTCTCCTGAGTCTTAGACGAAGTTTCCTGCTGTTTAGTACGGATGCCGGCATTGTGCTGGAAATACCGGTTTTGGGATTCTGCACAGAAAGGGTTTGCAAACCGCTGAATCCACACGTGAGTTTAACTCTGTCAGTTGAATGCACACATTGACAACCATTCAGTTAGATAGCTCCGTTTTGGTTTTAGAAGCAGATATTTCTCTGTACAGCCTATGGTCCCATTCACTCGGGAATATCCCAACGCAGCTCCTAGAAGAAACGTCTTTCTGACTCGCTGAATCTCAACATAGATTCAACTCTCTTAGGTGAACGAACGCACAGCAGAGCAGTTTCAAGGAAACGTTTCTCCTGAGTTTTAGACGAAGTTTCCTGCTGTTTAGTACGGATGCCGGCACTGGGCTGAACATACCGGTTTTGGGATTCTGCACAGAAAGGGTTTGCAAACCGCTGAATCCACACGTGAGTTTAACTCTGTCAGTTGAATGCACACATTGACAACCATTCACTTTGATAGCACCCTTTTGGTTTTAGAAGCAGATATTTCTCTGTACAGCCTATGGTCCCATTCACTCGGGAATATCCCAACGCAGCTCCTAGAAGAAACGTGTTTCTGACTCGCTGAATCTCAACATAGATTCAACTCTCTTAGGTGAACGAACGCACAGCAGAGCAGTTTCAAGGAAACGTTTCTCCTGAGTTTTAGAAGAAGTTTCCTGCTGTTTAGTACGGATGCCGGCTTTGGGCTGGATATACCGGTTTTGGGAATCTGCACAGAAAGGGTTTGCAAACCGCTGAATCCACACGTGAGTTTAACTCTGTCAGTTGAATGCACACATTGACAACCATTCAGTTTGATAGCACCCTTTTGGTTTTAGAAGCAGATATTTCTCTGTACAGCCTATGGTCCCATTCACTCGGGAATATCCCAACGCAGCTCCTAGAAGAAACGTGTTTCTGACTCGCTGAATCTCAACATAGATTCAACTCTCTTAGGTGAACGAACGCACAGCAGAGCAGTTTCAAGGAAACGTTTCTCCTGAGTCTTAGAAGAAGTTACCTGCTGTTTAGTACGTATGCCGGCATTGGGCTGGAAATACCGGTTTTCGGATTCTGCACAGAAAGGGTTTGCAAACCGCTGAATCCACACGTGAGTTTAACTCTGTCAGTTGAATGCACACATTGACAACCATTCAGTTAGATAGCTCCGTTTTGGTTTTAGAAGCATATATTTCTCTGTACAGCCTATGGTCCCATTCACTCGGGAATATCCCAACGTAGCTCCTAGAAGAAACGTGTTTCTGACTCGCTGAATCTCAACATAGATTCAACTCTCTTAGGTGAACGAACGCACAGCAGAGCAGTTTCAAGGAAACGTTTCTCCTGAGTCTTAGACGAAGTTTCCTGCTGTTTAGTTCGGATGCCGGCATTGGGCTGGAAATACCGGTTTTGGGATCCTGCACAGAAAGGGTTTGCAAACCGCTGAATCCACACGTGAGTTTATCTCTGTCAGTTGAATGCACACATTGACAACCATTCAGTTTGATAGCACCCTTTTGGTTTTAGAAGCAGATATTTCTCTGTACAGCCTATGGTCCCATTCACTCGGGAATATCCCAACGCAGCTCCTAGAAGAAACGTGTTTCTGACTCGCTGAATCTCAACATAGATTCAACTCTCTTAGGTGAACGAACGCAAAGCAGAGCAGTTTCAAGGAAACGTTTCTCCTGAGTTTTAGAAGAAGTTTCCTGCTGTTTAGTACGTATGCCGGCATTGGGCTGGAAATACCGGTTTTGGGATTCTGCACAGAAAGGGTTTGCAAACCGCTGAATCCACACGTGAGTTTAACTCTGTCAGTTGAATGCACACATTGACAACCATTCAGTTTGATAGCACACTTTTGGTTTTAGAAGCAGATATTTCTCTGTACAGCCTATGGTCCCATTCACTCGGGAATATCCCAACGCAGCTCCTAGAAGATACGTGTTTCTGACTCGCTGAATCTCAACATAGATTCAACTCTCTTAGGTGAACGAACGCACAGCAGAGCAGTTTCAAGGAAACGTTTCTCCTGAATCTTAGACGAAGTTTCCTGCTGTTTAGTACGGATGCCGGCATTGGGCTGGAAATACCGGTTTTGGGATTCTGCACAGAAAGTGTTTGCAAACCGCTGAATCCACACGTGAGTTTAACTCTGTCAGTTGAATGCACACATTGACAACCATTCAGTTTCATAGCACACTTTTGGTTTTAGAAGCAGATATTTCTCTGTACAGCCTATGGTCCCATTCACTCGGGAATATCCCAACGCAGCTCCTAGAAGAAACGTGTTTCTGACTCGCTGAATCTCAACATAGATTCAACTCTCTTAGGTGAACGAACGCACAGCAGAGCAGTTTCAAGGAAACGTTTCTCCTGAGTTTTAGACGAAGTTTCCTGCTGCTTAGTACGTATGCCGGCACTGGGCTGGACATACCGGTTTTGGGATTCTGCACAGAAAGGGTTTGCAAACCGCTGAATCCACACGTGAGTATAACTCTGTCAGTTGAATGCACACATTGACAACCATTCAGTTTGATAGCACCCTTTTGGTTTTAGAAGCAGATATTTCTCTGTACAGCCTATGGTCCCATTCACTCGGGAATATCCCAACGCACCTCCTAGAAGAAACGTGTTTCTGACTCGCTGCATCTCAACATAGATTCAACTCTCTTAGGTGAACGAACGCACAGCAGAGCAGTTTCAAGGAAACGTTTCTCCTGAGTCTTAGACGAAGTTTCCTGCAGTTTAGTACGGATGCCGGCATTGGGCTGGAAATACCGGTTTTGGGATTCTGCAAAGAAAGGGTTTGCAAACCGCTGAATCCACATGTGAGTTTAACTCTGTCAGTTGAATGCACACATTGACAACCATTCAGTTTGATAGCACACTTTTGGTTTTAGAAGCAGATATTTCTCTGTACAGCCTATGGTCCCATTCACTCGGGAATATCCCAACGCAGCTCGTAGAAGAAACGTGTTTCTGACTCGCTGAATCTCAACATAGATTCAACTCTCTTAGGTGAACGAACGCACAGCAGAGCAGTTTCAAGGAAACGTTTCTCCTGAGTCTTAGACGAAGTTTCCTGCTGTTTAGTACGGATGCCGGCACTGGGCTGGACATACCGGTTTTGGAATTCTGCACAGAAAGGGTTTGCAAACCGCTGAATCCACACGTGAGTTTAACTCTGTCAGTTGAATGCACACATTGACAACCATTCAGTTAGATAGCTCCGTTTTGGTTTTAGAAGCATATATTTCTCTGTACAGCCTATGGTCCCATTCACTCGGGAATATCCCAACGTAGCTCCTAGAAGAAACGTGTTTCTGACTCGCTGAATCTCAACATAGATTCAACTCTCTTAGGTGAACGAACGCACAGCAGAGCAGTTTCAAGGAAACGTTTCTCCTGAGTCTTAGACGAAGTTTCCTGCTGTTTAGTTCGGATGCCGGCATTGGGCTGGAAATACCGGTTTTGGGATCCTGCACAGAAAGGGTTTGCAAACCGCTGAATCCACACGTGAGTTTATCTCTGTCAGTTGAATGCACACATTGACAACCATTCAGTTTGATAGCACCCTTTTGGTTTTAGAAGCAGATATTTCTCTGTACAGCCTATGGTCCCATTCACTCGGGAATATCCCAACGCAGCTCCTAGAAGAAACGTGTTTCTGACTCGCTGAATCTCAACATAGATTCAACTCTCTTAGGTGAACGAACGCAAAGCAGAGCAGTTTCAAGGAAACGTTTCTCCTGAGTTTTAGAAGAAGTTTCCTGCTGTTTAGTACGTATGCCGGCATTGGGCTGGAAATACCGGTTTTGGGATTCTGCACAGAAAGGGTTTGCAAACCGCTGAATCCACACGTGAGTTTAACTCTGTCAGTTGAATGCACACATTGACAACCATTCAGTTTGATAGCACACTTTTGGTTTTAGAAGCAGATATTTCTCTGTACAGCCTATGGTCCCATTCACTCGGGAATATCCCAACGCAGCTCCTAGAAGATACGTGTTTCTGACTCGCTGAATCTCAACATAGATTCAACTCTCTTAGGTGAACGAACGCACAGCAGAGCAGTTTCAAGGAAACGTTTCTCCTGAATCTTAGACGAAGTTTCCTGCTGTTTAGTACGGATGCCGGCATTGGGCTGGAAATACCGGTTTTGGGATTCTGCACAGAAAGTGTTTGCAAACCGCTGAATCCACACGTGAGTTTAACTCTGTCAGTTGAATGCACACATTGACAACCATTCAGTTTCATAGCACACTTTTGGTTTTAGAAGCAGATATTTCTCTGTACAGCCTATGGTCCCATTCACTCGGGAATATCCCAACGCAGCTCCTAGAAGAAACGTGTTTCTGACTCGCTGAATCTCAACATAGATTCAACTCTCTTAGGTGAACGAACGCACAGCAGAGCAGTTTCAAGGAAACGTTTCTCCTGAGTTTTAGACGAAGTTTCCTGCTGCTTAGTACGTATGCCGGCACTGGGCTGGACATACCGGTTTTGGGATTCTGCACAGAAAGGGTTTGCAAACCGCTGAATCCACACGTGAGTATAACTCTGTCAGTTGAATGCACACATTGACAACCATTCAGTTTGATAGCACCCTTTTGGTTTTAGAAGCAGATATTTCTCTGTACAGCCTATGGTCCCATTCACTCGGGAATATCCCAACGCACCTCCTAGAAGAAACGTGTTTCTGACTCGCTGCATCTCAACATAGATTCAACTCTCTTAGGTGAACGAACGCACAGCAGAGCAGTTTCAAGGAAACGTTTCTCCTGAGTCTTAGACGAAGTTTCCTGCAGTTTAGTACGGATGCCGGCATTGGGCTGGAAATACCGGTTTTGGGATTCTGCAAAGAAAGGGTTTGCAAACCGCTGAATCCACATGTGAGTTTAACTCTGTCAGTTGAATGCACACATTGACAACCATTCAGTTTGATAGCACACTTTTGGTTTTAGAAGCAGATATTTCTCTGTACAGCCTATGGTCCCATTCACTCGGGAATATCCCAACGCAGCTCGTAGAAGAAACGTGTTTCTGACTCGCTGAATCTCAACATAGATTCAACTCTCTTAGGTGAACGAACGCACAGCAGAGCAGTTTCAAGGAAACGTTTCTCCTGAGTCTTAGACGAAGTTTCCTGCTGTTTAGTACGGATGCCGGCACTGGGCTGGACATACCGGTTTTGGAATTCTGCACAGAAAGGGTTTGCAAACCGCTGAATCCACACGTGAGTTTAACTCTGTCAGTTGAATGCACACATTGACAACCATTCACTTTGATAGCACCCTTTTGGTTTTAGAAGCAGATATTTCTCTGTACAGCCTATGGTCCCATTCACTCGGGAATATCCCAACGCAGCTCCTAGAAGAAACGTGTTTCTGACTCGCTGAATCTCAACATAGATTCAACTCTCTTAGGTGAACGAACGCACAGCAGAGCAGTTTCAAGGAAACGTTTCTCCTGAGTTTTAGAAGAAGTTTCCTGCTGTTTAGTACGGATGCCGGCTTTGGGCTGGATATACCGGTTTTGGGAATCTGCACAGAAAGGGTTTGCAAACCGCTGAATCCACACGTGAGTTTAACTCTGTCAGTTGAATGCACACATTGACAACCATTCAGTTTGATAGCACCCTTTTGGTTTTAGAAGCAGATATTTCTCTGTACAGCCTATGGTCCCATTCACTCGGGAATATCCCAACGCAGCTCCTAGAAGAAACGTGTTTCTGACTCGCTGAATCTCAACATAGATTCAACTCTCTTAGGTGAACGAACGCACAGCAGAGCAGTTTCAAGGAAACGTTTCTCCTGAGTCTTAGAAGAAGTTACCTGCTGTTTAGTACGTATGCCGGCATTGGGCTGGAAATACCGGTTTTGGGATTCTGCACAGAAAGGGTTTGCAAACCGCTGAATCCACACGTGAGTTTAAATCTGTCAGTTGAATGCACACATTGACAACCATTCAGTTAGATAGCTCCGTTTTGGTTTTAGAAGCAGATATTTCTCTGTACAGCCTATGGTCCCATTCACTCGGGAATATCCCAACGTAGCTCCTAGAAGAAACGTGTTTCTGACTCGCTGAATCTCAACATAGATTCAACTCTCTTAGGTGAACGAACGCACAGCAGAGCAGTTTCAAGGAAACGTTTCTCCTGAGTCTTAGACGAAGTTTCCTGCTGTTTAGTACGGATGCCGGCACTGGGCTGGACATACCGGTTTTGGGATTCTGCACAGAAAGGGTTTGCAAACCGCTGAATCCACACGTGAGTTTAATTCTGTCAGTTGAATGCACACATTGACAACCATTCAGTTAGATAGCACCCTTTTGGTTTTAGAAGCAGATATTTCTCTGTACAGCCTATGGTCCCATTCACTCGGGAATATCCCAACGCAGCTCCTAGAAGAAACGTGTTTCTGACTCGCTGAATCTCAACATAGATTCAACTCTCTTAGGTGAACGAACGCACAGCAGAGCAGTTTCAAGGAAACGTTTCTCCTGAGTTTTAGAAGAAGTTTCCTGCTGTTTAGTACGGATGCCGGCTTTGGGCTGGATATACCGGTTTTGGGAATCTGCACAGAAAGGGTTTGCAAACCGCTGAATCCACACGTGAGTTTAACTCTGTCAGTTGAATGCACACATTGACAACCATTCAGTTTGATAGCACCCTTTTGGTTTTAGAAGCAGATATTTCTCTGTACAGCCTATGGTCCCATTCACTCGGGAATATCCCAACGCAGCTCCTAGAAGAAACGTGTTTCTGACTCGCTGAATCTCAACATAGATTCAACTCTCTTAGGTGAACGAACGCACAGCAGAGCAGTTTCAAGGAAACGTTTCTCCTGAGTCTTAGACGAAGTTTCCTGCTGTTTAGTACGGATGCCGGCATTGGGCTGGAAATACCGGTTTTGGGATTCTGCACAGAAAGGGTTTGCAAACCGCTGAATCCACACGTGAGTTTAACTCTGTCAGTTGAATGCACACATTGACAACCATTCAGTTAGATAGCTCCGTTTTGGTTTTAGAAGCAGATATTTCTCTGTACAGCCTATGGTCCCATTCACTCGGGAATATCCCAACGCAGCTCCTAGAAGAAACGTGTTTCTGACTCGCTGAATCTCAACATAGATTCAACTCTCTTAGGTGAACGAACGCACAGCAGAGCAGTTTCAAGGAAACGTTTCTCCTGAGTTTTAGACGAAGTTTCCTGCTGTTTAGTACGGATGCCGGCACTGGGCTGGACATACCGGTTTTGGGATTCTGCACAGAAAGGGTTTGCAAACCGCTGAATCCACACGTGAGTTTAACTCTGTCAGTTGAATGCACACATTGACAACCATTCACTTTGATAGCACCCTTTTGGTTTTAGAAGCAGATATTTCTCTGTACAGCCTATGGTCCCATTCACTCGGGAATATCCCAACGCAGCTCCTAGAAGAAACGTGTTTCTGACTCGCTGAATCTCAACATAGATTCAACTCTCTTAGGTGAACGAACGCACAGCAGAGCAGTTTCAAGGAAACGTTTCTCCTGAGTTTTAGAAGAAGTTTCCTGCTGTTTAGTACGGATGCCGGCTTTGGGCTGGATATACCGGTTTTGGGAATCTGCACAGAAAGGGTTTGCAAACCGCTGAATCCACACGTGAGTTTAACTCTGTCAGTTGAATGCACACATTGACAACCATTCAGTTTGATAGCACCCTTTTGGTTTTAGAAGCAGATATTTCTCTGTACAGCCTATGGTCCCATTCACTCGGGAATATCCCAACGCAGCTCCTAGAAGAAACGTGTTTCTGACTCGCTGAATCTCAACATAGATTCAACTCTCTTAGGTGAACGAACGCACAGCAGAGCAGTTTCAAGGAAACGTTTCTCCTGAGTCTTAGAAGAAGTTACCTGTTGTTTAGTACGGATGCCGGCATTGGGCTGGAAATACCGGTTTTCGGATTCTGCACAGAAAGGGTTTGCAAACCGCTGAATCCACACGTGAGTTTAACTCTGTCAGTTGAATGCACACATTGACAACCATTCAGTTAGATAGCTCCGTTTTTGTTTTAGAAGCAGATATTTCTCTGTACAGCCTATGGTCCCATTCACTCGGGAATATCCCAACGCAGCTCCTAGAAGAAACGTGTTTCTGACTCGCTGAATCTCAACATAGATTCAACTCTCTTAGGTGAACGAACGGACAGCAGAGCAGTTTCAAGGAAACGTTTCTCCTGAGTCTTAGACGAAGTTTCCTGCTGTTTAGTACGTATGCCGGCATTGGGCTGGAAATACCGGTTTTGGGATTCTGCACAGAAAGGGTTTGCAAACCGCTGAATCCACACGTGAGTTTAACTCTGTCAGTTGAATGCACACATTGACAACCATTCAGTTAGATAGCTCCGTTTTGGTTTTAGAAGCAGATATTTCTCTGTACAGCCTATGGTCCCATTCACTCGGGAATATCCCAACGCAGCTCCTAGAAGAAACGTGTTTCTGACTCGCTGAATCTCAACATAGATTCAACTCTCTTAGGTGAACGAACGCACAGCAGAGCAGTTTCAAGGAAACGTTTCTCCTGAGTTTTAGACGAAGTTTCCTGCTGTTTAGTACGGATGCCGGCATTGGGCTGGACATACCGGTTTTGGGATTCTGCACAGAAAGGGTTTGCAAACCGCTGAATCCACACGTGAGTTTAACTCTGTCAGTTGAATGCACACATTGACAACCATTCAGTTTGATAGCACACTTTTGGTTTTAGAAGCAGATATTTCTCTGTACAGCCTATGGTCCCATTCACTCGGGAATATCCCAACGCAGCTCCTAGAAGTAACGTGTTTCTGACTCGCTGAATCTCAACATAGATTCAACTCTCTTAGGTGAACGAACGCACAGCAGAGCAGTTTCAAGGAAACGTTTCTCCTGAGTTTTAGACGAAGTTTCCTGCTGTTTAGTACGGATGCCGGAATTGGGCTGGAAATACCGGTTTTGGGATTCTGCACAGAAAGGGTTTGCAAACCGCTGAATCCACACGTGAGTTTAACTCTGTCAGTTGAATGCACACATTGACAACCATTCAGTTTGATAGCACACTTTTGGTTTTAGAAGCAGATATTTCTCTGTACAGCCTATGGTCCCATTCACTCGGGAATATCCCAACGCAGCTCCTAGAAGAAACGTGTTTCTGACTCGCTGAATCTCAACATAGATTCAACTCTCTTAGGTGAACGAACGCACAGCAGAGCACTTTCAAGGAAACGTTTCTCCTGAGTTTTAGACGAAGTTTCCTGCTGTTTAGTACGTATGCCGTCATTGGGCTGGAAATACCGGTTTTGGGATTCTGCACAGAAAGGGTTTGCAAACCGCTGAATCCACACGTGAGTTTAACTCTGTCAGTTGAATGCACACATTGACAACCATTCAGTTTGATAGCACACTTTTGGTTTTAGAAGCAGATATTTCTCTGTACAGCCTATGGTCCCATTCACTCGGGAATATCCCAACGCAGCTCCTAGAAGAAACGTGTTTCTGACTCGCTGAATCTCAACATAGATTCAACTCTCTTAGGTGAACGAACGCACAGCAGAGCAGTTTCAAGGAAACGTTTCTCCTGAGTCTTAGACGAAGTTTCCTGCTGTTTAGTACGGATGCCGGCATTGAGCTGGAATTGCCGGTTTTGGGATTCTGCACAGAAAGGGTTTGTAAACCGCTGAATCCACACGTGAGTTTAACTCTGTCAGTTGAATGCACACATTGACAAGCATTCAGTTAGATACCACCCTTTTGGTTGTAGGAGCAGATATTTCTCTGTACACCCTATGGTCCCATTCACTCGGGAATATCCCAACGCAGCTCCTAGAAGAAACGTGTTTCTGACTCGCTGAATCTCAACATAGATTCAACTCTCTTAGGTGAACGAACGCACAGCAGAGCAGTTTCAAGGAAACGTTTCTCCTGAGTTTTAGACGAAGTTTCCTGCTGTTTAGTACGGATGCCGGCATTGGGCTGGAAATACCGGTTTTGGGATTCTGCACAGAAAGGGTTTGCAAACCGCTGAATCCACACGTGAGTTTAACTCAGTCAGTTGAATGCACACATTGACAACCATTCAGTTAGATAGCTCCGTTTTGGTTTTAGAAGCAGATATTTCTCTGTACAGCCTATGGTCCCATTCACTCGGGAATATCCCAACGCAGCTCCTAAAAGAAACGTGTTTCTGACTCGCTGAATCTCAACACAGATTCAACTCTCTTAGGTGAAAGAACGCACAGCAGAGCAGTTTCAAGGAAACGTTTCTCCTGAGTTTTAGACGAAGTTTCCTGCTGTTTAGTACGTATGCCGGCATTGGGCTGGAAATACCGGTTTTGGGATTCTGCACAGAAAGGGTTTGCAAACCGCTGAATCCACACGTGAGTTTAACTCTGTCAGTTGAATGCACACATTGACAACCATTCAGTTAGATAGCACACTTTTGGTTTTAGAAGCAGATATTTCTCTGTACAGCCTATGGTCCCATTCACTCGGGAATATCCCAACGCAGCTCCTAGAAGAAACGTGTTTCTGACTCGCTGAATCTCAACATAGATTCAACTCTCTTAGGTGAACGAAAGCACAGCAGAGCAGTTTCAAGGAAACGTTTCTCCTGAGTTTTAGACGAAGTTTCCTGCTGTTTAGTACGGATACCGGCATTGGGCTGGACATACCGGTTTTGGGATTCTGCACAGAAATGGTTTGCAAACCGCTGAATCCACAAGTGAGTTTAACTCTGTCAGTTGAATGCACACATTGACAACCATTCAGTTAGATAGCTCCGTTTTGGTTTTAGAAGCAGATATTTCTCTGTACAGCCTATGGTCCCATTCACTCGGGAATATCCCAACGCAGCTCCTAGAAGAAACGTGTTTCTGACTCGCTGAATCTCAACATAGATTCAACTCTCTTAGGTGAACGAACGCACAGCAGAGCAGTTTCAAGGAAACGTTTCTCCTGAGTCTTAGACGAAGTTTCCTGCTGTTTAGTACGTATGCCGGCATTGGGCTGGAAATACCGGTTTTGGGATTCTGCACAGAAAGGGTTTGCAAACCGCTGAATCCACACGTGAGTTTAACTCTGTCAGTTGAATGCACACATTGACAACCATTCAGTTATATAGCTCCGTTTTGGTTTTAGAAGCAGATATTTCTCTGTACAGCCTATGGTCCCATTCACTCGGGAATATCCCAACGCAGCTCCTAGAAGAAACGTGTTTCTGACTCGCTGAATCTCAACATAGATTCAACTCTCTTAGGTGAACGAACGCACAGCAGAGCAGTTTCAAGGAAACGTTTCTCCTGAGTTTTAGACGAAGTTTCCTGCTGTTTAGTACGGATGCCGGCATTGGGCTGGAAATACCGGTTTTGGGATTCTGCACAGAAAGGGTTTGCAAACCGCTGAATCCACACGTGAGTTTGACTCTGTCAGTTGAATGCACACATTGACAACCATTCAGTGTGATAGCACACTTTTGGTTTTAGAAGCAGATATTTCTCTGTACAGCCTATGGTCCCATTCACTCGGGAATATCCCAACGCAGCTCCTAGAAGAAACGTGTTTCTGACTCGCTGAATCTCAACATAGATTCAACTCTCTTAGGTGAACGAACGCACAGCAGAGCACTTTCAAGGAAACGTTTCTCCTGAGTTTTAGACGAAGTTTCCTGCTGTTTAGTACGGATGCCGGCATAGGGCTGGAAATACCGGTTTTGGGATGCTGCACAGAAAGGGTTTGCAAACCGCTGAATCCACACGTGAGTTTAACTCTGTCAGTTGAATGCACACATTGACAACCATTCAGTTAGATAGCTCCGTTTTGGTTTTAGAAGCAGATATTTCTCTGTACAGCCTATGGTCCCATTCACTCGGGAATATCCCAACGTAGCTCCTAGAAGAAACGTGTTTCTGACTCGCTGAATCTCAACATAGATTCAACTCTCTTAGGTGAACGAACGCACAGCAGAGCAGTTTCAAGGAAACGTTTCTCCTGAGTCTTAGACGAAGTTTCCTGCTGTTTAGTACGGATGCCGGCACTGGGCTGGACATACCGGTTTTGGGATTCTGCACAGAAAGGGTTTGCAAACCGCTGAATCCACACGTGAGTTTAATTCTGTCAGTTGAATGCACACATTGACAACCATTCAGTTAGATAGCACCCTTTTGGTTTTAGAAGCAGATATTTCTCTGTACAGCCTATGGTCCCATTCACTCGGGAATATCCCAACGCAGCTCCTAGAAGAAACGTGTTTCTGACTCGCTGAATCTCAACATAGATTCAACTCTCTTAGGTGAACGAACGCACAGCAGAGCAGTTTCAAGGAAACGTTTCTCCTGAGTTTTAGAAGAAGTTTCATGCTGTTTAGTACGGATGCCGGCTTTGGGCTGGATATACCGGTTTTGGGAATCTGCACAGAAAGGGTTTGCAAACCGCTGAATCCACACGTGAGTTTAACTCTGTCAGTTGAATGCACACATTGACAACCATTCAGTTTGATAGCACCCTTTTGGTTTTAGAAGCAGATATTTCTCTGTACAGCCTATGGTCCCATTCACTCGGGAATATCCCAACGCAGCTCCTAGAAGAAACGTGTTTCTGACTCGCTGAATCTCAACATAGATTCAACTCTCTTAGGTGAACGAACGCACAGCAGAGCAGTTTCAAGGAAACGTTTCTCCTGAGTCTTAGACGAAGTTTCCTGCTGTTTAGTACGGATGCCGGCATTGGGCTGGAAATACCGGTTTTGGGATTCTGCACAGAAAGGGTTTGCAAACCGCTGAATCCACACGTGAGTTTAACTCTGTCAGTTGAATGCACACATTGACAACCATTCAGTTAGATAGCTCCGTTTTGGTTTTAGAAGCAGATATTTCTCTGTACAGCCTATGGTCCCATTCACTCGGGAATATCCCAACGCAGCTCCTAGAAGAAACGTGTTTCTGACTCGCTGAATCTCAACATAGATTCAACTCTCTTAGGTGAACGAACGCACAGCAGAGCAGTTTCAAGGAAACGTTTCTCCTGAGTTTTAGACGAAGTTTCCTGCTGTTTAGTACGGATGCCGGCACTGGGCTGGACATACCGGTTTTGGGATTCTGCACAGAAAGGGTTTGCAAACCGCTGAATCCACACGTGAGTTTAACTCTGTCAGTTGAATGCACACATTGACAACCATTCACTTTGATAGCACCCTTTTGGTTTTAGAAGCAGATATTTCTCTGTACAGCCTATGGTCCCATTCACTCGGGAATATCCCAACGCAGCTCCTAGAAGAAACGTGTTTCTGACTCGCTGAATCTCAACATAGATTCAACTCTCTTAGGTGAACGAACGCACAGCAGAGCAGTTTCAAGGAAACGTTTCTCCTGAGTTTTAGAAGAAGTTTCCTGCTGTTTAGTACGGATGCCGGCTTTGGGCTGGATATACCGGTTTTGGGAATCTGCACAGAAAGGGTTTGCAAACCGCTGAATCCACACGTGAGTTTAACTCTGTCAGTTGAATGCACACATTGACAACCATTCAGTTTGATAGCACCCTTTTGGTTTTAGAAGCAGATATTTCTCTGTACAGCCTATGGTCCCATTCACTCGGGAATATCCCAACGCAGCTCCTAGAAGAAACGTGTTTCTGACTCGCTGAATCTCAACATAGATTCAACTCTCTTAGGTGAACGAACGCACAGCAGAGCAGTTTCAAGGAAACGTTTCTCCTGAGTCTTAGAAGAAGTTACCTGTTGTTTAGTACGGATGCCGGCATTGGGCTGGAAATACCGGTTTTCGGATTCTGCACAGAAAGGGTTTGCAAACCGCTGAATCCACACGTGAGTTTAACTCTGTCAGTTGAATGCACACATTGACAACCATTCAGTTAGATAGCTCCGTTTTTGTTTTAGAAGCAGATATTTCTCTGTACAGCCTATGGTCCCATTCACTCGGGAATATCCCAACGCAGCTCCTAGAAGAAACGTGTTTCTGACTCGCTGAATCTCAACATAGATTCAACTCTCTTAGGTGAACGAACGGACAGCAGAGCAGTTTCAAGGAAACGTTTCTCCTGAGTCTTAGACGAAGTTTCCTGCTGTTTAGTACGTATGCCGGCATTGGGCTGGAAATACCGGTTTTGGGATTCTGCACAGAAAGGGTTTGCAAACCGCTGAATCCACACGTGAGTTTAACTCTGTCAGTTGAATGCACACATTGACAACCATTCAGTTAGATAGCTCCGTTTTGGTTTTAGAAGCAGATATTTCTCTGTACAGCCTATGGTCCCATTCACTCGGGAATATCCCAACGCAGCTCCTAGAAGAAACGTGTTTCTGACTCGCTGAATCTCAACATAGATTCAACTCTCTTAGGTGAACGAACGCACAGCAGAGCAGTTTCAAGGAAACGTTTCTCCTGAGTTTTAGACGAAGTTTCCTGCTGTTTAGTACGGATGCCGGCATTGGGCTGGACATACCGGTTTTGGGATTCTGCACAGAAAGGGTTTGCAAACCGCTGAATCCACACGTGAGTTTAACTCTGTCAGTTGAATGCACACATTGACAACCATTCAGTTTGATAGCACACTTTTGGTTTTAGAAGCAGATATTTCTCTGTACAGCCTATGGTCCCATTCACTCGGGAATATCCCAACGCAGCTCCTAGAAGTAACGTGTTTCTGACTCGCTGAATCTCAACATAGATTCAACTCTCTTAGGTGAACGAACGCACAGCAGAGCAGTTTCAAGGAAACGTTTCTCCTGAGTTTTAGACGAAGTTTCCTGCTGTTTAGTACGGATGCCGGCATTGGGCTGGAAATACCGGTTTTGGGATTCTGCACAGAAAGGGTTTGCAAACCGCTGAATCCACACGTGAGTTTAACTCTGTCAGTTGAATGCACACATTGACAACCATTCAGTTTGATAGCACACTTTTGGTTTTAGAAGCAGATATTTCTCTGTACAGCCTATGGTCCCATTCACTCGGGAATATCCCAACGCAGCTCCTAGAAGAAACGTGTTTCTGACTCGCTGAATCTCAACATAGATTCAACTCTCTTAGGTGAACGAACGCACAGCAGAGCACTTTCAAGGAAACGTTTCTCCTGAGTTTTAGACGAAGTTTCCTGCTGTTTAGTACGTATGCCGTCATTGGGCTGGAAATACCGGTTTTGGGATTCTGCACAGAAAGGGTTTGCAAACCGCTGAATCCACACGTGAGTTTAACTCTGTCAGTTGAATGCACACATTGACAACCATTCAGTTTGATAGCACACTTTTGGTTTTAGAAGCAGATATTTCTCTGTACAGCCTATGGTCCCATTCACTCGGGAATATCCCAACGCAGCTCCTAGAAGAAACGTGTTTCTGACTCGCTGAATCTCAACATAGATTCAACTCTCTTAGGTGAACGAACGCACAGCAGAGCAGTTTCAAGGAAACGTTTCTCCTGAGTCTTAGACGAAGTTTCCTGCTGTTTAGTACGGATGCCGGCATTGAGCTGGAATTGCCGGTTTTGGGATTCTGCACAGAAAGGGTTTGTAAACCGCTGAATCCACACGTGAGTTTAACTCTGTCAGTTGAATGCACACATTGACAAGCATTCAGTTAGATACCACCCTTTTGGTTGTAGGAGCAGATATTTCTCTGTACAGCCTATGGTCCCATTCACTCGGGAATATCCCAACGCAGCTCCTAGAAGAAACGTGTTTCTGACTCGCTGAATCTCAACATAGATTCAACTCTCTTAGGTGAACGAACGCACAGCAGAGCAGTTTCAAGGAAACGTTTCTCCTGAGTTTTAGACGAAATTTCCTGCTGTTTAGTACGGATGCCGGCATTGGGCTGGAAATACCGGTTTTGGGATTCTGCACAGAAAGGGTTTGCAAACCGCTGAATCCACACGTGAGTTTAACTCAGTCAGTTGAATGCACACATTGACAACCATTCAGTTAGATAGCTCCGTTTTGGTTTTAGAAGCAGATATTTCTCTGTACAGCCTATGGTCCCATTCACTCGGGAATATCCCAACGCAGCTCCTAAAAGAAACGTGTTTCTGACTCGCTGAATCTCAACACAGATTCAACTCTCTTAGGTGAAAGAACGCACAGCAGAGCAGTTTCAAGGAAACGTTTCTCCTGAGTTTTAGACGAAGTTTCCTGCTGTTTAGTACGTATGCCGGCATTGGGCTGGAAATACCGGTTTTGGGATTCTGCACAGAAAGGGTTTGCAAACCGCTGAATCCACACGTGAGTTTAACTCTGTCAGTTGAATGCACACATTGACAACCATTCAGTTAGATAGCACACTTTTGGTTTTAGAAGCAGATATTTCTCTGTACAGCCTATGGTCCCATTCACTCGGGAATATCCCAACGCAGCTCCTAGAAGAAACGTGTTTCTGACTCGCTGAATCTCAACATAGATTCAACTCTCTTAGGTGAACGAAAGCACAGCAGAGCAGTTTCAAGGAAACGTTTCTCCTGAGTTTTAGACGAAGTTTCCTGCTGTTTAGTACGGATACCGGCATTGGGCTGGACATACCGGTTTTGGGATTCTGCACAGAAATGGTTTGCAAACCGCTGAATCCACAAGTGAGTTTAACTCTGTCAGTTGAATGCACACATTGACAACCATTCAGTTAGATAGCTCCGTTTTGGTTTTAGAAGCAGATATTTCTCTGTACAGCCTATGGTCCCATTCACTCGGGAATATCCCAACGCAGCTCCTAGAAGAAACGTGTTTCTGACTCGCTGAATCTCAACATAGATTCAACTCTCTTAGGTGAACGAACGCACAGCAGAGCAGTTTCAAGGAAACGTTTCTCCTGAGTCTTAGACGAAGTTTCCTGCTGTTTAGTACGTATGCCGGCATTGGGCTGGAAATACCGGTTTTGGGATTCTGCACAGAAAGGGTTTGCAAACCGCTGAATCCACACGTGAGTTTAACTCTGTCAGTTGAATGCACACATTGACAACCATTCAGTTATATAGCTCCGTTTTGGTTTTAGAAGCAGATATTTCTCTGTACAGCCTATGGTCCCATTCACTCGGGAATATCCCAACGCAGCTCCTAGAAGAAACGTGTTTCTCACTCGCTGAATCTCAACATAGATTCAACTCTCTTAGGTGAACGAACGCACAGCAGAGCAGTTTCAAGGAAACGTTTCTCCTGAGTTTTAGACGAAGTTTCCTGCTGTTTAGTACGGATGCCGGCATTGGGCTGGAAATACCGGTTTTGGGATTCTGCACAGAAAGGGTTTGCAAACCGCTGAATCCACACGTGAGTTTGACTCTGTCAGTTGAATGCACACATTGACAACCATTCAGTGTGATAGCACACTTTTGGTTTTAGAAGCAGATATTTCTCTGTACAGCCTATGGTCCCATTCACTCGGGAATATCCCAACGCAGCTCCTAGAAGAAACGTGTTTCTGACTCGCTGAATCTCAACATAGATTCAACTCTCTTAGGTGAACGAACGCACAGCAGAGCACTTTCAAGGAAACGTTTCTCCTGAGTTTTAGACGAAGTTTCCTGCTGTTTAGTACGGATGCCGGCATAGGGCTGGAAATACCGGTTTTGGGATGCTGCACAGAAAGGGTTTGCAAACCGCTGAATCCACACGTGAGTTTAACTCTGTCAGTTGAATGCACACATTGACAACCATTCAGTTAGATAGCTCCGTTTTGGTTTTAGAAGCAGATATTTCTCTGTACAGCCTATGGTCCCATTCACTCGGGAATATCCCAACGCAGCTCCTAGAAGAAACGTGTTTCTGACTCGCTGAATCCCAACATAGATTCAACTCTCTTAGGTGAACGAACGCACAGCAGAGCAGTTTCAAGGAAACGTTTCTCCTGAGTTTTAGACGAAGTTTCCTGCTGTTTAGTACGGATGCCGGCACTGGGCTGGACATACCGGTTTTGGGATTCTGCACAGAAAGGGTTTGCAAACCGCTGAATCCACACGTGAGTTTAACTCTGTCAGTTGAATGCACACATTGACAACCATTCACTTTGATAGCACCCTTTTGGTTTTAGAAGCAGATATTTCTCTGTACAGCCTATGGTCCCATTCACTCGGGAATATCCCAACGCAGCTCCTAGAAGAAACGTGTTTCTGACTCGCTGAATCTCAACATAGATTCAACTCTCTTAGGTGAACGAACGCACAGCAGAGCAGTTTCAAGGAAACGTTTCTCCTGAGTTTTAGAAGAAGTTTCCTGCTGTTTAGTACGGATGCCGGCTTTGGGCTGGATATACCGGTTTTGGGAATCTGCACAGAAAGGGTTTGCAAACCGCTGAATCCACACGTGAGTTTAACTCTGTCAGTTGAATGCACACATTGACAACCATTCAGTTTGATAGCACCCTTTTGGTTTTAGAAGCAGATATTTCTCTGTACAGCCTATGGTCCCATTCACTCGGGAATATCCCAACGCAGCTCCTAGAAGAAACGTGTTTCTGACTCGCTGAATCTCAACATAGATTCAACTCTCTTAGGTGAACGAACGCACAGCAGAGCAGTTTCAAGGAAACGTTTCTCCTGAGTCTTAGAAGAAGTTACCTGCTGTTTAGTACGTATGCCGGCATTGGGCTGGAAATACCGGTTTTCGGATTCTGCACAGAAAGGGTTTGCAAACCGCTGAATCCACACGTGAGTTTAACTCTGTCAGTTGAATGCACACATTGACAACCATTCAGTTAGATAGCTCCGTTTTGGTTTTAGAAGCAGATATTTCTCTGTACAGCCTATGGTCCCATTCACTCGGGAATATCCCAACGTAGCTCCTAGAAGAAACGTGTTTCTGACTCGCTGAATCTCAACATAGATTCAACTCTCTTAGGTGAACGAACGCACAGCAGAGCAGTTTCAAGGAAACGTTTCTCCTGAGTCTTAGACGAAGTTTCCTGCTGTTTAGTACGGATGCCGGCATTGGGCTGGAAATACCGGTTTTGGGATTCTGCACAGAAAGGGTTTGCAAACCGCTGAATCCACACGTGAGTTTAACTCTGTCAGTTGAATGCACACATTGACAACCATTCAGTTAGATAGCTCCGTTTTTGTTTTAGAAGCAGATATTTCTCTGTACAGCCTATGGTCCCATTAACTCGGGAATATCCCAACGCAGCTCCTAGAAGAAACGTGTTTCTGACTCGCTGAATCTCAACATAGATTCAACTCTCTTAGGTGAACGAACGCACAGCAGAGCAGTTTCAAGGAAACGTTTCTCCTGAGTTTTAGACGAAGTTTCCTGCTGTTTAGTACGGATGCCGGCACTGGGCTGGACATACCGGTTTTGGGATTCTGCACAGAAAGGGTTTGCAAACCGCTGAATCCACACGTGAGTTTAACTCTGTCAGTTGAATGCACACATTGACAACCATTCACTTTGATAGCACCCTTTTGGTTTTAGAAGCAGATATTTCTCTGTACAGCCTATGGTCCCATTCACTCGGGAATATCCCAACGCAGCTCCTAGAAGAAACGTGTTTCTGACTCGCTGAATCTCAACATAGATTCAACTCTCTTAGGTGAACGAACGCACAGCAGAGCAGTTTCAAGGAAACGTTTCTCCTGAGTTTTAGAAGAAGTTTCCTGCTCTTTAGTACGGATGCCGGCATTGGGCTGGATATACCGGTTTTGGGAATCTGCACAGAAAGGGTTTGCAAACCGCTGAATCCACACGTGAGTTTAACTCTGTCAGTTGAATGCACACATTGACAACCATTCAGTTAGATACCACCCTTTTGGTTGTAGGAGCAGATATTTCTCTGTACAGCCTATGGTCCCATTCACTCGGGAATATCCCAACGCAGCTCCTAGAAGAAACGTGTTTCTGACTCGCTGAATCTCAACATAGATTCAACTCTCTTAGGTGAACGAACGCACAGCAGAGCAGTTTCACGGAAACGTTTCTCCTGAGTCTTAGACGAAGTTTCCTGCTGTTTAGTACGTATGCCGGCATTGGGCTGGAAATACCGGTTTTGGGATTCTGCACAGAAAGGGTTTGCAAACCGCTGAATCCACACGTGAGTTTAACTCTGTCAGTTGAATGCACACATTGACAACCATTCAGTTAGATAGCTCCGTTTTGGTTTTAGAAGCAGATATTTCTCTGTACAGCCTATGGTCCCATTCACTCGGGAATATCCCAACGCAGCTCCTAGAAGAAACGTGTTTCTGACTCGCTGAATCTCAACATAGATTCAACTCTCTTAGGTGAACGAACGCACAGCAGAGCAGTTTCAAGGAAACGTTTCTCCTGAGTTTTAGACGAAGTTTCCTGCTGTTTAGTACGGATGCCGGCACTGGGCTGGACATACCGGTTTTGGGATTCTGCACAGAAAGGGTTTGCAAACCGCTGAATCCACACGTGAGTTTAACTCTGTCAGTTGAATGCACACATTGACAACCATTCACTTTGATAGCACCCTTTTGGTTTTAGAAGCAGATATTTCTCTGTACAGCCTATGGTCCCATTCACTCGGGAATATCCCAACGCAGCTCCTAGAAGAAACGTGTTTCTGACTCGCTGAATCTCAACATAGATTCAACTCTCTTAGGTGAACGAACGCACAGCAGAGCAGTTTCAAGGAAACGTTTCTCCTGAGTTTTAGAAGAAGTTTCCTGCTGTTTAGTACGGATGCCGGCTTTGGGCTGGATATACCGGTTTTGGGAATCTGCACAGAAAGGGTTTGCAAACCGCTGAATCCACACGTGAGTTTAACTCTGTCAGTTGAATGCACACATTGACAACCATTCAGTTTGATAGCACCCTTTTGGTTTTAGAAGCAGATATTTCTCTGTACAGCCTATGGTCCCATTCACTCGGGAATATCCCAACGCAGCTCCTAGAAGAAACGTGTTTCTGACTCGCTGAATCTCAACATAGATTCAACTCTCTTAGGTGAACGAACGCACAGCAGAGCAATTTCAAGGAAACGTTTCTCCTGAGTCTTAGAAGAAGTTACCTGTTGTTTAGTACGGATGCCGGCATTGGGCTGGAAATACCAGTTTTCGGATTCTGCACAGAAAGGGTTTGCAAACCGCTGAATCCACACGTGAGTTTAACTCTGTCAGTTGAATGCACACATTGACAACCATTCAGTTAGATAGCTCCGTTTTGGTTTTAGAAGCAGATATTTCTCTGTACAGCCTATGGTCCCATTCACTCGGGAATATCCCAACGCAGCTCCTAGAAGAAACGTGTTTCTGACTCGCTGAATCTCAACATAGATTCAACTCTCTTAGGTGAACGAACGCACAGCAGAGCAGTTTCAAGGAAACGTTTCTCCTGAGTCTTAGACGAAGTTTCCTGCTGTTTAGTACGTATGCCGGCATTGGGCTGGAAATACCGGTTTTGGGATTCTGCACAGAAAGGGTTTGCAAACCGCTGAATCCACACGTGAGTTTAACTCTGTCAGTTGAATGCACACATTGACAACCATTCAGTTAGATAGCTCCGTTTTGGTTTTAGAAGCAGATATTTCTCTGTACAGCCTATGGTCCCATTCACTCGGGAATATCCCAACGCAGCTCCTAGAAGAAACGTGTTTCTGACTCGCTGAATCTCAACATAGATTCAACTCTCTTAGGTGAACGAACGCACAGCAGAGCAGTTTCAAGGAAATGTTTCTCCTGAGTTTTAGACGAAGTTTCCTGCTGTTTAGTACGGATGCCGGCACTGGGCTGGACATACCGGTTTTGGGATTCTGCACAGAAAGGGTTTGCAAACCGCTGAATCCACACGTGAGTTTAACTCTGTCAGTTGAATGCACACATTGACAACCATTCAGTTAGATAGCTCCGTTTTGGTTTTAGAAGCAGATATTTCTCTGTACAGCCTATGGTCCCATTCACTCGGGAATATCCCAACGCAGCGCCTAGAAGAAACGTGTTTCTGACTCGCTGAATCTCAACATAGATTCAACTCTCTTAGGTGAACGAACGCACAGCAGAGCAGTTTCAAGGAAACGTTTCTCCTGAGTTTTAGACGAAGTTTCCTGCTGTTTAGTACGGATGCCGGCACTGGGCTGGACATACCGGTTTTGGGATTCTGCACAGAAAGGGTTTGCAAACCGCTGAATCCACACGTGAGTTTAATTCTGTCAGTTGAATGCACACATTGACAACCATTCACTTTGATAGCACCCTTTTGTTTTTAGAAGCAGATATTTCTCTGTACAGCCTATGGTCCCATTCACTCGGGAATATCCCAACGCAGCTCCTAGAAGAAACGTGTTTCTGACTCGCTGAATCTCAACATAGATTCAACTCTCTTAGGTGAACGAACGCACAGCAGAGCAGTTTCAAGGAAACGTTTCTCCTGAGTTTTAGAAGAAGTTTCCTGCTGTTTAGTACGGATGCCGGCTTTGGGCTGGATATACCGGTTTTGGGAATCTGCACAGAAAGGTTTGCAAACCGCTGAATCCACACGTGAGTTTAACTCTGTCAGTTGAATGCACACATTGACAACCATTCAGTTTGATAGCACCCTTTTGGTTTTAGAAGCAGATATTTCTCTGTACAGCCTATGGTCCCATTCACTCGGGAATATCCCAACGCAGCTCCTAGAAGAAACGTGTTTCTGACTCGCTGAATCTCAACATAGATTCAACTCTCTTAGGTGAACGAACGGACAGCAGAGCAGTTTCAAGGAAACGTTTCTCCTGAGTCTTAGACGAAGTTTCCTGCTGTTTAGTACGGATGCCGGCATTGGGCTGGAAATACCGGTTTTGGGATTCTGCACAGAAAGGGTTTGCAAACCGCTGAATCCACACGTGAGTTTAACTCTGTCAGTTGAATGCACACATTGACAACCATTCAGTTAGATAGCTCCGTTTTGGTTTTAGAAGCAGATATTTCTCTGTACAGCCTATGGTCCCATTCACTCGGGAATATCCCAACGCAGCTCCTAGAAGAAACGTGTTTCTGACTCGCTGAATCTCAACATAGATTCAACTCTCTTAGGTGAACGAACGCACAGCAGAGCAGTTTCAAGGAAACGTTTCTCCTGAGTTTTAGACGAAGTTTCCTGCTGTTTAGTACGGATGCCGGCACTGGGCTGGACATACCGGTTTTGGGATTCTGCACAGAAAGGGTTTGCAAACCGCTGAATCCACACGTGAGTTTAATTCTGTCAGTTGAATGCACACATTGACAACCATTCACTTTGATAGCACCCTTTTGGTTTTAGAAGCAGATATTTCTCTGTACAGCCTATGGTCCCATTCACTCGGGAATATCCCAACGCAGCTCCTAGAAGAAACGTGTTTCTGACTCGCTGAATCTCAACATAGATTCAACTCTCTTAGGTGAACGAACGCACAGCAGAGCAGTTTCAAGGAAACGTTTCTCCTGAGTTTTAGAAGAAGTTTCCTGCTGTTTAGTACGGATGCCGGCTTTGGGCTGGATATACCCGTTTTGGGAATCTGCACAGAAAGGGTTTGCAAACCGCTGAATCCACACGTGAGTTTAACTCTGTCAGTTGAATGCACACATTGACAACCATTCTGTTTGATAGCACCCTTTTGGTTTTAGAAGCAGATATTTCTCTGTACAGCCTATGGTCCCATTCACTCGGGAATATCCCAACGCAGCTCCTAGAAGAAACGTGTTTCTGACTCGCTGAATCTCAACATAGATTCAACTCTCTTAGGTGAACGAACGCACAGCAGAGCAGTTTCAAGGAAACGTTTCTCCTGAGTCTTAGACGAAGTTTCCTGCTGTTTAGTACGCATGCCGGCATTGGGCTGGAAATACCGGTTTTGGGATTCTGCACAGAAAGGGTTTGCAAACCGCTGAATCCACACGTGAGTTTAACTCTGTCAGTTGAATGCACACATTGACAACCATTCAGTTAGATAGCTCCGTTTTGGTTTTAGAAGCAGATATTTCTCTATACACCCTATGGTCCCATTCACTCGGGAATATCCCAACGCAGCTCCTAGAAGAAACGTGTTTCTGACTCGCTGAATCTCAACATAGATTCAACTCTCTTAGGTGAACGAACGCACAGCAGAGCAGTTTCAAGGAAACGTTTCTCCTGAGTTTTAGACGAAGTTTCCTGCTGTTTAGTACGGATGCCGGCACTGGGCTGGACATACCGGTTTTGGGATTCTGCACAGAAAGGGTTTGCAAACCGCTGAATCCACACGTGAGTTTAACTCTGTCAGTTGAATGCACACATTGACAACCATTCACTTTGATAGCACACTTTTGGTTTTAGAAGCAGATATTTCTCTGTACAGCCTATGGTCCCATTCACTCGGGAATATCCCAACGCAGCTCCTAGAAGAAACGTGTTTCTGACTCGCTGAATCTCAACATAGATTCAACTCTCTTAGGTGAACGAACGCACAGCAGAGCAGTTTCAAGGAAACGTTTCTCCTGAGTTTTAGAAGAAGTTTCCTGCTGTTTAGTACGGATGCCGGCTTTGGGCTGGATATACCGGTTTTGGGAATCTGCACAGAAAGGGTTTGCAAACCGCTGAATCCACACGTGAGTTTAACTCTGTCAGTTGAATGCACACATTGACAACCATTCAGTTTGATAGCACCCTTTTGGTTTTAGAAGCAGATATTTCTCTGTACAGCCTATGGTCCCATTCACTCGGGAATATCCCAACGCAGCTCCTAGAAGAAACGTGTTTCTGACTCGCTGAATCTCAACATAGATTCAACTCTCTTAGGTGAACGAACGCACAGCAGAGCAGTTTCAAGGAAACGTTTCTCCTGAGTTTTAGACGAAGTTTCCTGCTGTTTAGTACGGATGCCGGCATTGGGCTGGACATACCGGTTTTGGGATTCTGCACAGAAAGGGTTTGCAAACCGCTGAATCCACACGTGAGTTTAACTCTGTCAGTTGAATGCACACATTGACAACCATTCAGTTTGATAGCACACTTTTGGTTTTAGAAGCAGATATTTCTCTGTACAGCCTATGGTCCCATTCACTCGGGAATATCCCAACGCAGCTCCTAGAAGAAACGTGTTTCTGACTCGCTGAATCTCAACATAGATTCAACTCTCTTAGGTGAACGAACGCACAGCAGAGCAGTTTCAAGGAAACGTTTCTCCTGAGTCTTAGACGAAGTTTCCTGCTGTTTAGTACGGATGCCGGCATTGAGCTGGAATTGCCGGTTTTGGGATTCTGCACAGAAAGGGTTTGTAAACCGCTGAATCCACACGTGAGTTTAACTCTGTCAGTTGAATGCACACATTGACAAGCATTCAGTTAGATACCACCCTTTTGGTTGTAGGAGCAGATATTTCTCTGTACAGCCTATGGTCCCATTCACTCGGGAATATCCCAACGCAGCTCCTAGAAGAAACGTGTTTCTGACTCGCTGAATCTCAACATAGATTCAACTCTCTTAGGTGAACGAACGCACAGCAGAGCAGTTTCAAGGAAACGTTTCTCCTGAGTTTTAGACGAAGTTTCCTGCTGTTTAGTACGGATGCCGGCATTGGGCTGGACATACCGGTTTTGGGATTCTGCACAGAAAGGGTTTGCAAACCGCTGAATCCACACGTGAGTTTAACTCTGTCAGTTGAATGCACACATTGACAACCATTCAGTTTGATAGCACACTTTTGGTTTTAGAAGCAGATATTTCTCTGTACAGCCTATGGTCCCATTCACTCGGGAATATCCCAACGCAGCTCCTAGAAGTAACGTGTTTCTGACTCGCTGAATCTCAACATAGATTCAACTCTCTTAGGTGAACGAACGCACAGCAGAGCAGTTTCAAGGAAACGTTTCTCCTGAGTTTTAGACGAAGTTTCCTGCTGTTTAGTACGGATGCCAGCATTGGGCTGGAAATACCGGTTTTGGGATTCTGCACAGAAAGGGTTTGCAAACCGCTGAATCCACACGTGAGTTTAACTCTGTCAGTTGAATGCACACATTGACAACCATTCAGTTTGATAGCACACTTTTGGTTTTAGAAGCAGATATTTCTCTGTACAGCCTATGGTCCCATTCACTCGGGAATATCCCAACGCAGCTCCTAGAAGAAACGTGTTTCTGACTCGCTGAATCTCAACATAGATTCAACTCTCTTAGGTGAACGAACGCACAGCAGAGCACTTTCAAGGAAACGTTTCTCCTGAGTTTTAGACGAAGTTTCCTGCTGTTTAGTACGGATGCCGGCATTGGGCTGGACATACCGGTTTTGGGATTCTGCACAGAAAGGGTTTGCAAACCGCTGAATCCACACGTGAGTTTAACTCTGTCAGTTGAATGCACACATTGACAACCATTCAGTTTGATAGCACACTTTTGGTTTTAGAAGCAGATATTTCTCTGTACAGCCTATGGTCCCATTCACTCGGGAATATCCCAACGCAGCTCCTAGAAGAAACGTGTTTCTGACTCGCTGAATCTCAACATAGATTCAACTCTCTTAGGTGAACGAACGCACAGCAGAGCAGTTTCAAGGAAACGTTTCTCCTGAGTCTTAGACGAAGTTTCCTGCTGTTTAGTACGGATGCCGGCATTGAGCTGGAATTGCCGGTTTTGGGATTCTGCACAGAAAGGGTTTGTAAACCGCTGAATCCACACGTGAGTTTAACTCTGTCAGTTGAATGCACACATTGACAAGCATTCAGTTAGATACCACCCTTTTGGTTGTAGGAGCAGATATTTCTCTGTACAGCCTATGGTCCCATTCACTCGGGAATATCCCAACGCAGCTCCTAGAAGAAACGTGTTTCTGACTCGCTGAATCTCAACATAGATTCAACTCTCTTAGGTGAACGAACGCACAGCAGAGCAGTTTCAAGGAAACGTTTCTCCTGAGTTTTAGACGAAGTTTCCTGCTGTTTAGTACGGATGCCGGCATTGGGCTGGAAATACCGGTTTTGGGATTCTGCACAGAAAGGGTTTGCAAACCGCTGAATCCACACGTGAGTTTAACTCAGTCAGTTGAATGCACACATTGACAACCATTCAGTTAGATAGCTCCGTTTTGGTTTTAGAAGCAGATATTTCTCTGTACAGCCTATGGTCCCATTCACTCGGGAATATCCCAACGCAGCTCCTAAAAGAAACGTGTTTCTGACTCGCTGAATCTCAACACAGATTCAACTCTCTTAGGTGAAAGAACGCACAGCAGAGCAGTTTCAAGGAAACGTTTCTCCTGAGTTTTAGACGAAGTTTCCTGCTGTTTAGTACGTATGCCGGCATTGGGCTGGAAATACCGGTTTTGGGATTCTGCACAGAAAGGGTTTGCAAACCGCTGAATCCACACGTGAGTTTAACTCTGTCAGTTGAATGCACACATTGACAACCATTCAGTTAGATAGCACACTTTTGGTTTTAGAAGCAGATATTTCTCTGTACAGCCTATGGTCCCATTCACTCGGGAATATCCCAACGCAGCTCCTAGAAGAAACGTGTTTCTGACTCGCTGAATCTCAACATAGATTCAACTCTCTTAGGTGAACGAACGCACAGCAGAGCAGTTTCAAGGAAACGTTTCTCCTGAGTTTTAGACGAAGTTTCCTGCTGTTTAGTACGGATGCCGGCATTGGGCTGGACATACCGGTTTTGGGATTCTGCACAGAAATGGATTGCAAACCGCTGAATCCACAAGTGAGTTTAACTCTGTCAGTTGAATGCACACATTGACAACCATTCAGTTAGATAGCTCCGTTTTGGTTTTAGAAGCAGATATTTCTCTGTACAGCCTATGGTCCCATTCACTCGGGAATATCCCAACGCAGCTCCTAGAAGAAACGTGTTTCTGACTCGCTGAATCTCAACATAGATTCAACTCTCTTAGGTGAACGAACGCACAGCAGAGCAGTTTCAAGGAAACGTTTCTCCTGAGTCTTAGACGAAGTTTCCTGCTGTTTAGTACGTATGCCGGCATTGGGCTGGAAATACCGGTTTTGGGATTCTGCACAGAAAGGGTTTGCAAACCGCTGAATCCACACGTGAGTTTAACTCTGTCAGTTGAATGCACACATTGACAACCATTCAGTTAGATAGCTCCGTTTTGGTTTTAGAAGCAGATATTTCTCTGTACAGCCTATGGTCCCATTCACTCGGGAATATCCCAACGCAGCTCCTAGAAGAAACGTGTCTCTGACTCGCTGAATCTCAACATAGATTCAACTCTCTTAGGTGAACGAACGCACAGCAGAGCAGTTTCAAGGAAACGTTTCTCCTGAGTTTTAGACGAAGTTTCCTGCTGTTTAGTACGGATGCCGGCATTGGGCTGGAAATACCGGTTTTGGGATTCTGCACAGAAAGGGTTTGCAAACCGCTGAATCCACACGTGAGTTTGACTCTGTCAGTTGAATGCACACATTGACAACCATTCAGTTTGATAGCACACTTTTGGTTTTAGAAGCAGATATTTCTCTGTACAGCCTATGGTCCCATTCACTCGGGAATATCCCAACGCAGCTCCTAGAAGAAACGTGTTTCTGACTCGCTGAATCTCAACATAGATTCAACTCTCTTAGGTGAACGAACGCACAGCAGAGCACTTTCAAGGAAACGTTTCTCCTGAGTTTTAGACGAAGTTTCCTGCTGTTTAGTACGGTTGCCGGCATAGGGCTGGAAATACCGGTTTTGGGATGCTGCACAGAAAGGGTTTGCAAACCGCTGAATCCACACGTGAGTTTAACTCTGTCAGTTGAATGCACACATTGACAACCATTCAGTTAGATAGCTCCGTTTTGGTTTTAGAAGCAGATATTTCTCTGTACAGCCTATGGTCCCATTCACTCGGGAATATCCCAACGCAGCTCCTAGAAGAAACGTGTTTCTGACTCGCTGAATCTCAACATAGATTCAACTCTCTTAGGTGAACGAACGCACAGCAGAGCAGTTTCAAGGAAACGTTTCTCCTGAGTTTTAGAAGAAGTTTCCTGCTGTTTAGTACGGATGCCGGCTTTGGGCTGGATATACCGGTTTTGGGAATCTGCACAGAAAGGGTTTGCAAACCGCTGAATCCACACGTGAGTTTAACTCTGTCAGTTGAATGCACACATTGACAACCATTCAGTTTGATAGCACCCTTTTGGTTTTAGAAGCAGATATTTCTCTGTACAGCCTATGGTCCCATTCACTCGGGAATATCCCAACGCAGCTCCTAGAAGAAACGTGTTTCTGACTCGCTGAATCTCAACATAGATTCAACTCTCTTAGGTGAACGAACGCACAGCAGAGCAGTTTCAAGGAAACGTTTCTCCTGAGTTTTAGACGAAGTTTCCTGCTGTTTAGTACGGATGCCGGCATTGGGCTGGACATACCGGTTTTGGGATTCTGCACAGAAAGGGTTTGCAAACCGCTGAATCCACACGTGAGTTTAACTCTGTCAGTTGAATGCACACATTGACAACCATTCAGTTTGATAGCACACTTTTGGTTTTAGAAGCAGATATTTCTCTGTACAGCCTATGGTCCCATTCACTCGGGAATATCCCAACGCAGCTCCTAGAAGAAACGTGTTTCTGACTCGCTGAATCTCAACATAGATTCAACTCTCTTAGGTGAACGAACGCACAGCAGAGCAGTTTCAAGGAAACGTTTCTCCTGAGTCTTAGACGAAGTTTCCTGCTGTTTAGTACGGATGCCGGCATTGAGCTGGAATTGCCGGTTTTGGGATTCTGCACAGAAAGGGTTTGTAAACCGCTGAATCTACACGTGAGTTTAACTCTGTCAGTTGAATGCACACATTGACAAGCATTCAGTTAGATACCACCCTTTTGGTTGTAGGAGCAGATATTTCTCTGTACAGCCTATGGTCCCATTCACTCGGGAATATCCCAACGCAGCTCCTAGAAGAAACGTGTTTCTGACTCGCTGAATCTCAACATAGATTCAACTCTCTTAGGTGAACGAACGCACAGCAGAGCAGTTTCAAGGAAACGTTTCTCCTGAGTTTTAGACGAAGTTTCCTGCTGTTTAGTACGGATGCCGGCATTGGGCTGGAAATACCGGTTTTGGGATTCTGCACAGAAAGGGTTTGCAAACCGCTGAATCCACACGTGAGTTTAACTCAGTCAGTTGAATGCACACATTGACAACCATTCAGTTAGATAGCTCCGTTTTGGTTTTAGAAGCAGATATTTCTCTGTACAGCCTATGGTCCCATTCACTCGGGAATATCCCAACGCAGCTCCTAGAAGAAACGTGTTTCTGACTCGCTGAATCTCAACATAGATTCAACTCTCTTAGGTGAACGAACGGACAGCAGAGCAGTTTCAAGGAAACGTTTCTCCTGAGTCTTAGACGAAGTTTCCTGCTGTTTAGTACGTATGCCGGCATTGGGCTGGAAATACCGGTTTTGGGATTCTGCACAGAAAGGGTTTGCAAACCGCTGAATCCACACGTGAGTTTAACTCTGTCAGTTGAATGCACACATTGACAACCATTCAGTTAGATAGCTCCGTTTTGGTTTTAGAAGCAGATATTTCTCTGTACAGCCTATGGTCCCATTCACTCGGGAATATCCCAACGCAGCTCCTAGAAGAAACGTGTTTCTGACTCGCTGAATCTCAACATAGATTCAACTCTCTTAGGTGAACGAACGCACAGCAGAGCAGTTTCAAGGAAACGTTTCTCCTGAGTTTTAGACGAAGTTTCCTGCTGTTTAGTACGGATGCCGGCATTGGGCTGGACATACCGGTTTTGGGATTCTGCACAGAAAGGGTTTGCAAACCGCTGAATCCACACGTGAGTTTAACTCTGTCAGTTGAATGCACACATTGACAACCATTCAGTTTGATAGCACACTTTTGGTTTTAGAAGCAGATATTTCTCTGTACAGCCTATGGTCCCATTCTCTCGGGAATATCCCAACGCAGCTCCTAGAAGTAACGTGTTTCTGACTCGCTGAATCTCAACATAGATTCAACTCTCTTAGGTGAACGAACGCACAGCAGAGCAGTTTCAAGGAAACGTTTCTCCTGAGTTTTAGACGAAGTTTCCTGCTGTTTAGTACGGATGCCAGCATTGGGCTGGAAATACCGGTTTTGGGATTCTGCACAGAAAGGGTTTGCAAACCGCTGAATCCACACGTGAGTTTAACTCTGTCAGTTGAATGCACACATTGACAACCATTCAGTTTGATAGCACACTTTTGGTTTTAGAAGCAGATATTTCTCTGTACAGCCTATGGTCCCATTCACTCGGGAATATCCCAACGCAGCTCCTAGAAGAAACGTGTTTCTGACTCGCTGAATCTCAACATAGATTCAACTCTCTTAGGTGAACGAACGCACAGCAGAGCACTTTCAAGGAAACGTTTCTCCTGAGTTTTAGACGAAGTTTCCTGCTGTTTAGTACGGATGCCGGCATTGGGCTGGACATACCGGTTTTGGGATTCTGCACAGAAAGGGTTTGCAAACCGCTGAATCCACACGTGAGTTTAACTCTGTCAGTTGAATGCACACATTGACAACCATTCAGTTTGATAGCACACTTTTGGTTTTAGAAGCAGATATTTCTCTGTACAGCCTATGGTCCCATTCACTCGGGAATATCCCAACGCAGCTCCTAGAAGAAACGTGTTTCTGACTCGCTGAATCTCAACATAGATTCAACTCTCTTAGGTGAACGAACGCACAGCAGAGCAGTTTCAAGGAAACGTTTCTCCTGAGTCTTAGACGAAGTTTCCTGCTGTTTAGTACGGATGCCGGCATTGAGCTGGAATTGCCGGTTTTGGGATTCTGCACAGAAAGGGTTTGTAAACCGCTGAATCCACACGTGAGTTTAACTCTGTCAGTTGAATGCACACATTGACAAGCATTCAGTTAGATACCACCCTTTTGGTTGTAGGAGCAGATATTTCTCTGTACAGCCTATGGTCCCATTCACTCGGGAATATCCCAACGCAGCTCCTAGAAGAAACGTGTTTCTGACTCGCTGAATCTCAACATAGATTCAACTCTCTTAGGTGAACGAACGCACAGCAGAGCAGTTTCAAGGAAACGTTTCTCCTGAGTTTTAGACGAAGTTTCCTGCTGTTTAGTACGGATGCCGGCATTGGGCTGGAAATACCGGTTTTGGGATTCTGCACAGAAAGGGTTTGCAAACCGCTGAATCCACACGTGAGTTTAACTCAGTCAGTTGAATGCACACATTGACAACCATTCAGTTAGATAGCTCCGTTTTGGTTTTAGAAGCAGATATTTCTCTGTACAGCCTATGGTCCCATTCACTCGGGAATATCCCAACGCAGCTCCTAAAAGAAACGTGTTTCTGACTCGCTGAATCTCAACACAGATTCAACTCTCTTAGGTGAAAGAACGCACAGCAGAGCAGTTTCAAGGAAACGTTTCTCCTGAGTTTTAGACGAAGTTTCCTGCTGTTTAGTACGTATGCCGGCATTGGGCTGGAAATACCGGTTTTGGGATTCTGCACAGAAAGGGTTTGCAAACCGCTGAATCCACACGTGAGTTTAACTCTGTCAGTTGAATGCACACATTGGCAACCATTCAGTTAGATAGCTCCGTTTTGGTTTTAGAAGCAGATATTTCTCTGTACAGCCTATGGTCCCATTCACTCGGGAATATCCCAACGCAGCTCCTAGAAGAAACGTGTTTCTGACTCGCTGAATCTCAACATAGATTCAACTCTCTTAGGTGAACGAACGCACAGCAGAGCAGTTTCAAGGAAACGTTTCTCCTGAGTTTTAGACGAAGTTTCCTGCTGTTTAGTACGGATGCCGGCACTGGGCTGGACATACCGGTTTTGGGATTCTGCACAGAAAGGGTTTGCAAACCGCTGAATCCACACGTGAGTTTAACTCTGTCAGTTGAATGCACACATTGACAACCATTCAGTTAGATAGCACACTTTTGGTTTTAGAAGCAGATATTTCTCTGTACAGCCTATGGTCCCATTCACTCGGGAATATCCCAACGCAGCTCCTAGAAGAAACGTGTTTCTGACTCGCTGAATCTCAACATAGATTCAACTCTCTTAGGTGAACGAACGCACAGCAGAGCAGTTTCAAGGAAACGTTTCTCCTGAGTTTTAGACGAAGTTTCCTGCTGTTTAGTACAGATGCCGGCATTGGGCTGGACATACCGGTTTTGGGATTCTGCACAGAAATGGATTGCAAACCGCTGAATCCACAAGTGAGTTTAACTCTGTCAGTTGAATGCACACATTGACAACCATTCAGTTAGATAGCTCCGTTTTGGTTTTAGAAGCAGATATTTCTCTGTACAGCCTATGGTCCCATTCACTCGGGAATATCCCAACGCAGCTCCTAGAAGAAACGTGTTTCTGACTCGCTGAATCTCAACATAGATTCAACTCTCTTAGGTGAACGAACGCACAGCAGAGCAGTTTCAAGGAAACGTTTCTCCTGAGTCTTAGACGAAGTTTCCTGCTGTTTAGTACGTATGCCGGCATTGGGCTGGAAATACCGGTTTTGGGATTCTGCACAGAAAGGGTTTGCAAACCGCTGAATCCACACGTGAGTTTAACTCTGTCAGTTGAATGCACACATTGACAACCATTCAGTTAGATAGCTCCGTTTTGGTTTTAGAAGCAGATATTTCTCTGTACAGCCTATGGTCCCATTCACTCGGGAATATCCCAACGCAGCTCCTAGAAGAAACGTGTCTCTGACTCGCTGAATCTCAACATAGATTCAACTCTCTTAGGTGAACGAACGCACAGCAGAGCAGTTTCAAGGAAACGTTTCTCCTGAGTTTTAGACGAAGTTTCCTGCTGTTTAGTACGGATGCCGGCATTGGGCTGGAAATACCGGTTTTGGGATTCTGCACAGAAAGGGTTTGCAAACCGCTGAATCCACACGTGAGTTTGACTCTGTCAGTTGAATGCACACATTGACAACCATTCAGTTTGATAGCACACTTTTGGTTTTAGAAGCAGATATTTCTCTGTACAGCCTATGGTCCCATTCACTCGGGAATATCCCAACGCAGCTCCTAGAAGAAACGTGTTTCTGACTCGCTGAATCTCAACATAGATTCAACTCTCTTAGGTGAACGAACGCACAGCAGAGCACTTTCAAGGAAACGTTTCTCCTGAGTTTTAGACGAAGTTTCCTGCTGTTTAGTACGGTTGCCGGCATAGGGCTGGAAATACCGGTTTTGGGATGCTGCACAGAAAGGGTTTGCAAACCGCTGAATCCACACGTGAGTTTAACTCTGTCAGTTGAATGCACACATTGACAACCATTCAGTTAGATAGCTCCGTTTTGGTTTTAGAAGCAGATATTTCTCTGTACAGCCTATGGTCCCATTCACTCGGGAATATCCCAACGCAGCTCCTAGAAGAAACGTGTTTCTGACTCGCTGAATCTCAACATAGATTCAACTCTCTTAGGTGAACGAACGCACAGCAGAGCAGTTTCAAGGAAACGTTTCTCCTGAGTTTTAGACGAAGTTTCCTGCTGTTTAGTACGGATGCCGGCACTGGGCTGGACATACCGGTTTTGGGATTCTGCACAGAAAGGTTTTGCAAACCGCTGAATCCACACGTGAGTTTAACTCTGTCAGTTGAATGCACACATTGACAACCATTCACTTTGATAGCACCCTTTTGGTTTTAGAAGCAGATATTTCTCTGTACAGACTATGGTCCCATTCACTCGGGAATATCCCAACGCAGCTCCTAGAAGAAACGTGTTTCTGACTCGCTGAATCTCAACATAGATTCAACTCTCTTAGGTGAACGAAAGCACAGCAGAGCAGTTTCAAGGAAACGTTTCTCCTGAGTTTTAGACGAAGTTTCCTGCTGTTTAGTACGGATACCGTCATTGGGCTGGACATACCGGTTTTGGGATTCTGCACAGAAATGGTTTGCAAACCGCTGAATCCACAAGTGAGTTTAACTCTGTCAGTTGAATGCACACATTGACAACCATTCAGTTAGATAGCTCCGTTTTGGTTTTAGAAGCAGATATTTCTCTGTACAGCCTATGGTCCCATTCACTCGGGAATATCCCAACGCAGCTCCTAGAAGAAACGTGTTTCTGACTCGCTGAATCTCAACATAGATTCAACTCTCTTAGGTGAACGAACGCACAGCAGAGCAGTTTCAAGGAAACGTTTCTCCTGAGTCTTAGACGAAGTTTCCTGCTGTTTAGTACGTATGCCGGCATTGGGCTGGAAATACCGGTTTTGGGATTCTGCACAGAAAGGGTTTGCAAACCGCTGAATCCACACGTGAGTTTAACTCTGTCAGTTGAATGCACACATTGACAACCATTCAGTTAGATAGCTCCGTTTTGGTTTTAGAAGCAGATATTTCTCTGTACAGCCTATGGTCCCATTCACTCGGGAATATCCCCACGCAGCTCCTAGAAGAAACGTGTTTCTGACTCGCTGAATCTCAACATAGATTCAACTCTCTTAGGTGAACGAACGCACAGCAGAGCAGTTTCAAGGAAACGTTTCTCCTGAGTTTTAGACGAAGTTTCCTGCTGTTTAGTACGGATGCCGGCATAGGGCTGGAAATACCGGTTTTGGGATGCTGCACAGAAAGTGTTTGCAAACCGCTGAATCCACACGTGAGTTTAACTCTGTCAGTTGAATGCACACATTGACAACCATTCAGTTAGATAGCTCCGTTTTGGTTTTAGAAGCAGATATTTCTCTGTACAGCCTATGGTCCCATTCACTCGGGAATATCCCAACGCAGCTCCTAGAAGAAACGTGTTTCTGACTCGCTGAATCTCAACATAGATTCAACTCTCTTAGGTGAACGAACGCACAGCAGAGCAGTTTCAAGGAAACGTTTCTCCTGAGTTTTAGACGAAGTTTCCTGCTGTTTAGTACGGATGCCGGCACTGGGCTGGCCATACCGGTTTTGGGATTCTGCACAGAAAGGGTTTGCAAACCGCTGAATCCACACGTGAGTTTAACTCTGTCAGTTGAATGCACACATTGACAACCATTCAGTTAGATAGCACACTTTTGGTTTTAGAAGCAGATATTTCTCTGTACAGCCTATGGTCCCATTCACTCGGGAATATCCCAACGCAGCTCCTAGAAGAAACGTGTTTCTGACTCGCTGAATCTCAACATAGATTCAACTCTCTTAGGTGAACGAACGCACAGCAGAGCAGTTTCAAGGAAACGTTTCTCCTGAGTTTTAGACGAAGTTTCCTGCTGTTTAGTACGGATACCGGCATTGGGCTGGACATACCGGTTTTGGGATTCTGCACAGAAATGGTTTGCAAACCGCTGAATCCACAAGTGAGTTTAACTCTGTCAGTTGAATGCACACATTGACAACCATTCAGTTAGATAGCTCCGTTTTGGTTTTAGAAGCAGATATTTCTCTGTACAGCCTATGGTCCCATTCACTCGGGAATATCCCAACGCAGCTCCTAGAAGAAACGTGTTTCTGACTCGCTGAATCTCAACATAGATTCAACTCTCTTAGGTGAACGAACGCACAGCAGAGCAGTTTCAAGGAAACGTTTCTCCTGAGTCTTAGACGAAGTTTCCTGCTGTTTAGTACGTATGCCGGCATTGGGCTGGAAATACCGGTTTTCGGATTCTGCACAGAAAGGGTTTGCAAACCGCTGAATCCACACGTGAGTTTAACTCTGTCAGTTGAATGCACACATTGACAACCATTCAGTTTGATAGCACACTTTTGGTTTTAGAAGCAGATATTTCTCTGTACAGCCTATGGTCCCATTCACTCGGGAATATCCCAACGCAGCTCCTAGAAGAAACGTGTTTCTGACTCGCTGAATCTCAACATAGATTCAACTCTCTTAGGTGAACGAACGCACAGCAGAGCAGTTTCAAGGAAACGTTTCTCCTGAGTTTTAGACGAAGTTTCCTGCTGTTTAGTACGGATGCCGGCATTGGGCTGGAAATACCGGTTTTGGGATTCTGCACAGAAAGGGTTTGCAAACCGCTGAATCCACACGTGAGTTTGACTCTGTCAGTTGAATGCACACATTGACAACCATTCAGTTTGATAGCACACTTTTGGTTTTAGAAGCAGATATTTCTCTGTACAGCCTATGGTCCCATTCACTCGGGAATATCCCAACGCAGCTCCTAGAAGAAACGTGTTTCTGACTCGCTGAATCTCAACATAGATTCAACTCTCTTAGGTGAACGAACGCACAGCAGAGCACTTTCAAGGAAACGTTTCTCCTGAGTTTTAGACGAAGTTTCCTGCTGTTTAGTACGGATGCCGGCATAGGGCTGGAAATACCGGTTTTGGGATGCTGCACAGAAAGGGTTTGCAAACCGCTGAATCCACACGTGAGTTTAACTCTGTCAGTTGAATGCACACATTGACAACCATTCAGTTAGATAGCTCCGTTTTGGTTTTAGAAGCAGATATTTCTCTGTACAGCCTATGGTCCCATTCACTCGGGAATATCCCAACGCAGCTCCTAGAAGAAACGTGTTTCTGACTCGCTGAATCTCAACATAGATTCAACTCTCTTAGGTGAACGAACGCACAGCAGAGCAGTTTCAAGGAAACGTTTCTCCTGAGTTTTAGACGAAGTTTCCTGCTGTTTAGTACGGATGCCGGCACTGGGCTGGACATACCGGTTTTGGGATTCTGCACAGAAAGGGTTTGCAAACCGCTGAATCCACACGTGAGTTTAACTCTGTCAGTTGAATGCACACATTGACAACCATTCACTTTGATAGCACCCTTTTGGTTTTAGAAGCAGATATTTCTCTGTACAGCCTATGGTCCCATTCACTCGGGAATATCCCAACGCAGCTCCTAGAAGAAACGTGTTTCTGACTCGCTGAATCTCAACATAGATTCAACTCTCTTAGGTGAACGAACGCACAGCAGAGCAGTTTCAAGGAAACGTTTCTCCTGAGTTTTAGAAGAAGTTTCCTGCTGTTTAGTACGGATGCCGGCTTTGGGCTGGATATACCGGTTTTGGGAATCTGCACAGGAAGGGTTTTCAAACCGCTGAATCCACACGTGAGTTTAACTCTGTCAGTTGAATGCACACATTGACAACCATTCAGTTTGATAGCACCCTTTTGGTTTTAGAAGCAGATATTTCTCTGTACAGCCTATGGTCCCATTCACTCGGGAATATCCCAACGCAGCTCCTAGAAGAAACGTGTTTCTGACTCGCTGAATCTCAACATAGATTCAACTCTCTTAGGTGAACGAACGCACAGCAGAGCAGTTTCAAGGAAACGTTTCTCCTGAGTCTTAGAAGAAGTTACCTGCTGTTTAGTACGTATGCCGGCATTGGGCTGGAAATACCGGTTTTCGGATTCTGCACAGAAAGGGTTTGCAAACCGCTGAATCCACACGTGAGTTTAACTCTGTCAGTTGAATGCACACATTGACAACCATTCAGTTAGATAGCTCCGTTTTGGTTTTAGAAGCAGATATTTCTCTGTACAGCCTATGGTCCCATTCACTCGGGAATATCCCAACGTAGCTACTAGAAGAAACGTGTTTCTGACTCGCTGAATCTCAACATAGATTCAACTCTCTTAGGTGAACGAACGCACAGCAGAGCAGTTTCAAGGAAACGTTTCTCCTGAGTCTTAGACGAAGTTTCCTGCTGTTTAGTACGGATGCCGGCATTGGGCTGGATATACCGGTTTTGGGATTCTGCACAGAAAGGGTTTGCAAACCGCTGAATCCACACGTGAGTTTAACTCTGTCAGTTGAATGCACACATTGACAACCATTCAGTTAGATAGCTCCGTTTTGGTTTTAGAAGCAGATATTTCTCTGTACAGCCTATGGTCCCATTCACTCGGGAATATCCCAACGCAGCTCCTAGAAGAAACGTGTTTCTGACTCGCTGAATCTCAACATAGATTCAACTCTCTTAGGTGAACGAACGCACAGCAGAGCAGTTTCAAGGAAACGTTTCTCCTGAGTTTTAGACGAAGTTTCCTGCTGTTTAGTACGGATGCCGGCACTGGGCTGGACATACCGGTTTTGGGATTCTGCACAGAAAGGGTTTGCAAACCGCTGAATCCACACGTGAGTTTAACTCTGTCAGTTGAATGCACACATTGACAACCATTCACTTTGATAGCACCCTTTTGGTTTTAGAAGCAGATATTTCTCTGTACAGCCTATGGTCCCATTCACTCGGGAATATCCCAACGCAGCTCCTAGAAGAAACGTGTTTCTGACTCGCTGAATCTCAACATAGATTCAACTCTCTTAGGTGAACGAACGCACAGCAGAGCAGTTTCAAGGAAACGTTTCTCCTGAGTTTTAGACGAAGTTTCCTGCTGTTTAGTACGGATGCCGGCACTGGGCTGGACATACCGGTTTTGGGATTCTGCACAGAAAGGTTTTGCAAACCGCTGAATCCACACGTGAGTTTAACTCTGTCAGTTGAATGCACACATTGACAACCATTCACTTTGATAGCACCCTTTTGGTTTTAGAAGCAGATATTTCTCTGTACAGACTATGGTCCCATTCACTCGGGAATATCCCAACGCAGCTCCTAGAAGAAACGTGTTTCTGACTCGCTGAATCTCAACATAGATTCAACTCTCTTAGGTGAACGAAAGCACAGCAGAGCAGTTTCAAGGAAACGTTTCTCCTGAGTTTTAGACGAAGTTTCCTGCTGTTTAGTACGGATACCGTCATTGGGCTGGACATACCGGTTTTGGGATTCTGCACAGAAATGGTTTGCAAACCGCTGAATCCACAAGTGAGTTTAACTCTGTCAGTTGAATGCACACATTGACAACCATTCAGTTAGATAGCTCCGTTTTGGTTTTAGAAGCAGATATTTCTCTGTACAGCCTATGGTCCCATTCACTCGGGAATATCCCAACGCAGCTCCTAGAAGAAACGTGTTTCTGACTCGCTGAATCTCAACATAGATTCAACTCTCTTAGGTGAACGAACGCACAGCAGAGCAGTTTCAAGGAAACGTTTCTCCTGAGTCTTAGACGAAGTTTCCTGCTGTTTAGTACGTATGCCGGCATTGGGCTGGAAATACCGGTTTTGGGATTCTGCACAGAAAGGGTTTGCAAACCGCTGAATCCACACGTGAGTTTAACTCTGTCAGTTGAATGCACACATTGACAACCATTCAGTTAGATAGCTCCGTTTTGGTTTTAGAAGCAGATATTTCTCTGTACAGCCTATGGTCCCATTCACTCGGGAATATCCCCACGCAGCTCCTAGAAGAAACGTGTTTCTGACTCGCTGAATCTCAACATAGATTCAACTCTCTTAGGTGAACGAACGCACAGCAGAGCAGTTTCAAGGAAACGTTTCTCCTGAGTTTTAGACGAAGTTTCCTGCTGTTTAGTACGGATGCCGGCATAGGGCTGGAAATACCGGTTTTGGGATGCTGCACAGAAAGTGTTTGCAAACCGCTGAATCCACACGTGAGTTTAACTCTGTCAGTTGAATGCACACATTGACAACCATTCAGTTAGATAGCTCCGTTTTGGTTTTAGAAGCAGATATTTCTCTGTACAGCCTATGGTCCCATTCACTCGGGAATATCCCAACGCAGCTCCTAGAAGAAACGTGTTTCTGACTCGCTGAATCTCAACATAGATTCAACTCTCTTAGGTGAACGAACGCACAGCAGAGCAGTTTCAAGGAAACGTTTCTCCTGAGTTTTAGACGAAGTTTCCTGCTGTTTAGTACGGATGCCGGCACTGGGCTGGCCATACCGGTTTTGGGATTCTGCACAGAAAGGGTTTGCAAACCGCTGAATCCACACGTGAGTTTAACTCTGTCAGTTGAATGCACACATTGACAACCATTCAGTTAGATAGCACACTTTTGGTTTTAGAAGCAGATATTTCTCTGTACAGCCTATGGTCCCATTCACTCGGGAATATCCCAACGCAGCTCCTAGAAGAAACGTGTTTCTGACTCGCTGAATCTCAACATAGATTCAACTCTCTTAGGTGAACGAACGCACAGCAGAGCAGTTTCAAGGAAACGTTTCTCCTGAGTTTTAGACGAAGTTTCCTGCTGTTTAGTACGGATACCGGCATTGGGCTGGACATACCGGTTTTGGGATTCTGCACAGAAATGGTTTGCAAACCGCTGAATCCACAAGTGAGTTTAACTCTGTCAGTTGAATGCACACATTGACAACCATTCAGTTAGATAGCTCCGTTTTGGTTTTAGAAGCAGATATTTCTCTGTACAGCCTATGGTCCCATTCACTCGGGAATATCCCAACGCAGCTCCTAGAAGAAACGTGTTTCTGACTCGCTGAATCTCAACATAGATTCAACTCTCTTAGGTGAACGAACGCACAGCAGAGCAGTTTCAAGGAAACGTTTCTCCTGAGTCTTAGACGAAGTTTCCTGCTGTTTAGTACGTATGCCGGCATTGGGCTGGAAATACCGGTTTTCGGATTCTGCACAGAAAGGGTTTGCAAACCGCTGAATCCACACGTGAGTTTAACTCTGTCAGTTGAATGCACACATTGACAACCATTCAGTTTGATAGCACACTTTTGGTTTTAGAAGCAGATATTTCTCTGTACAGCCTATGGTCCCATTCACTCGGGAATATCCCAACGCAGCTCCTAGAAGAAACGTGTTTCTGACTCGCTGAATCTCAACATAGATTCAACTCTCTTAGGTGAACGAACGCACAGCAGAGCAGTTTCAAGGAAACGTTTCTCCTGAGTTTTAGACGAAGTTTCCTGCTGTTTAGTACGGATGCCGGCATTGGGCTGGAAATACCGGTTTTGGGATTCTGCACAGAAAGGGTTTGCAAACCGCTGAATCCACACGTGAGTTTGACTCTGTCAGTTGAATGCACACATTGACAACCATTCAGTTTGATAGCACACTTTTGGTTTTAGAAGCAGATATTTCTCTGTACAGCCTATGGTCCCATTCACTCGGGAATATCCCAACGCAGCTCCTAGAAGAAACGTGTTTCTGACTCGCTGAATCTCAACATAGATTCAACTCTCTTAGGTGAACGAACGCACAGCAGAGCACTTTCAAGGAAACGTTTCTCCTGAGTTTTAGACGAAGTTTCCTGCTGTTTAGTACGGATGCCGGCATAGGGCTGGAAATACCGGTTTTGGGATGCTGCACAGAAAGGGTTTGCAAACCGCTGAATCCACACGTGAGTTTAACTCTGTCAGTTGAATGCACACATTGACAACCATTCAGTTAGATAGCTCCGTTTTGGTTTTAGAAGCAGATATTTCTCTGTACAGCCTATGGTCCCATTCACTCGGGAATATCCCAACGCAGCTCCTAGAAGAAACGTGTTTCTGACTCGCTGAATCTCAACATAGATTCAACTCTCTTAGGTGAACGAACGCACAGCAGAGCAGTTTCAAGGAAACGTTTCTCCTGAGTTTTAGACGAAGTTTCCTGCTGTTTAGTACGGATGCCGGCACTGGGCTGGACATACCGGTTTTGGGATTCTGCACAGAAAGGGTTTGCAAACCGCTGAATCCACACGTGAGTTTAACTCTGTCAGTTGAATGCACACATTGACAACCATTCACTTTGATAGCACCCTTTTGGTTTTAGAAGCAGATATTTCTCTGTACAGCCTATGGTCCCATTCACTCGGGAATATCCCAACGCAGCTCCTAGAAGAAACGTGTTTCTGACTCGCTGAATCTCAACATAGATTCAACTCTCTTAGGTGAACGAACGCACAGCAGAGCAGTTTCAAGGAAACGTTTCTCCTGAGTTTTAGAAGAAGTTTCCTGCTGTTTAGTACGGATGCCGGCTTTGGGCTGGATATACCGGTTTTGGGAATCTGCACAGGAAGGGTTTTCAAACCGCTGAATCCACACGTGAGTTTAACTCTGTCAGTTGAATGCACACATTGACAACCATTCAGTTTGATAGCACCCTTTTGGTTTTAGAAGCAGATATTTCTCTGTACAGCCTATGGTCCCATTCACTCGGGAATATCCCAACGCAGCTCCTAGAAGAAACGTGTTTCTGACTCGCTGAATCTCAACATAGATTCAACTCTCTTAGGTGAACGAACGCACAGCAGAGCAGTTTCAAGGAAACGTTTCTCCTGAGTCTTAGAAGAAGTTACCTGCTGTTTAGTACGTATGCCGGCATTGGGCTGGAAATACCGGTTTTCGGATTCTGCACAGAAAGGGTTTGCAAACCGCTGAATCCACACGTGAGTTTAACTCTGTCAGTTGAATGCACACATTGACAACCATTCAGTTAGATAGCTCCGTTTTGGTTTTAGAAGCAGATATTTCTCTGTACAGCCTATGGTCCCATTCACTCGGGAATATCCCAACGTAGCTACTAGAAGAAACGTGTTTCTGACTCGCTGAATCTCAACATAGATTCAACTCTCTTAGGTGAACGAACGCACAGCAGAGCAGTTTCAAGGAAACGTTTCTCCTGAGTCTTAGACGAAGTTTCCTGCTGTTTAGTACGGATGCCGGCATTGGGCTGGATATACCGGTTTTGGGATTCTGCACAGAAAGGGTTTGCAAACCGCTGAATCCACACGTGAGTTTAACTCTGTCAGTTGAATGCACACATTGACAACCATTCAGTTAGATAGCTCCGTTTTGGTTTTAGAAGCAGATATTTCTCTGTACAGCCTATGGTCCCATTCACTCGGGAATATCCCAACGCAGCTCCTAGAAGAAACGTGTTTCTGACTCGCTGAATCTCAACATAGATTCAACTCTCTTAGGTGAACGAACGCACAGCAGAGCAGTTTCAAGGAAACGTTTCTCCTGAGTTTTAGACGAAGTTTCCTGCTGTTTAGTACGGATGCCGGCACTGGGCTGGACATACCGGTTTTGGGATTCTGCACAGAAAGGGTTTGCAAACCGCTGAATCCACACGTGAGTTTAACTCTGTCAGTTGAATGCACACATTGACAACCATTCACTTTGATAGCACCCTTTTGGTTTTAGAAGCAGATATTTCTCTGTACAGCCTATGGTCCCATTCACTCGGGAATATCCCAACGCAGCTCCTAGAAGAAACGTGTTTCTGACTCGCTGAATCTCAACATAGATTCAACTCTCTTAGGTGAACGAACGCACAGCAGAGCAGTTTCAAGGAAACGTTTCTCCTGAGTTTTAGAAGAAGTTTCCTGCTGTTTAGTACGGATGCCGGCTTTGGGCTGGATATACCGGTTTTGGGAATCTGCACAGAAAGGGTTTGCAAACCGCTGAATCCACACGTGAGTTTAACTCTGTCAGTTGAATGCACACATTGACAACCATTCAGTTTGATAGCACCCTTTTGGTTTTAGAAGCAGATATTTCTCTGTACAGCCTATGGTCCCATTCACTCGGGAATATCCCAACGCAGCTCCTAGAAGAAACGTGTTTCTGACTCGCTGAATCTCAACATAGATTCAACTCTCTTAGGTGAACGAACGCACAGCAGAGCAGTTTCACGGAAACGTTTCTCCTGAGTCTTAGACGAAGTTTCCTGCTGTTTAGTACGGATGCCGGCATTGGGCTGGAAATACCGGTTTTGGGATTCCGCACAGAAAGGGTTTGCAAACCGCTGAATCCACACGTGAGCTTAACTCTGTCAGTTGAATGCACACATTGACAACCATTCAGTTAGATAGCTCCGTTTTGGTTTTAGAAGCAGATATTTCTCTGTACAGCCTATGGTCCCATTCACTCGGGAATATCCCAACGCAGCTCCTAGAAGAAACGTGTTTCTGACTCGCTGAATCTCAACATAGATTCAACTCTCTTAGGTGAACGAACGCACAGCAGAGCAGTTTCAAGGAAACGATTCTCCTGAGTTTTAGACGAAGTTTCCTGCTGTTTATTACGGATGCCGGCACTGGGCTGGACATACCGGTTTTGGGATTCTGCACAGAAAGGGTTTGCAAACCGCTGAATCCACACGTGAGTTTAACTCTGTCAGTTGAATGCACACATTGACAACCATTCACTTTGATAGCACCCTTTTGGTTTTAGAAGCAGATATTTCTCTGTACAGCCTATGGTCCCATTCACTCGGGAATATCCCAACGCAGCTCCTAGAAGAAACGTGTTTCTGACTCGCTGAATCTCAACATAGATTCAACTCTCTTAGGTGAACGAACGCACAGCAGAGCAGTTTCAAGGAAACGTTTCTCCTGAGTTTTAGAAGAAGTTTCCTGCTGTTTAGTACGGATGCCGGCTTTGGGCTGGATATACCGGTTTTGGGAATCTGCACAGAAAGGGTTTGCAAACCGCTGAATCCACACGTGAGTTTAACTCTGTCAGTTGAATGCACACATTGACAACCATTCAGTTTGATAGCACCCTTTTGGTTTTAGAAGCAGATATTTCTCTGTACAGCCTATGGTCCCATTCACTCGGGAATATCCCAACGCAGCTCCTAGAAGAAACGTGTTTCTGACTCGCTGAATCTCAACATAGATTCAACTCTCTTAGGTGAACGAACGCACAGCAGAGCAATTTCAAGGAAACGTTTCTCCTGAGTCTTAGAAGAAGTTACCTGTTGTTTAGTACGGATGCCTGCATTGGGCTGGAAATACCAGTTTTCGGATTCTGCACAGAAAGGGTTTGCAAACCGCTGAATCCACACGTGAGTTTAACTCTGTCAGTTGAATGCACACATTGACAACCATTCAGTTAGATAGCTCCGTTTTGGTTTTAGAAGCAGATATTTCTCTGTACAGCCTATGGTCCCATTCACTCGGGAATATCCCAACGCAGCTCCTAGAAGAAACGTGTTTCTGACTCGCTGAATCTCAACATAGATTCAACTCTCTTAGGTGAACGAACGGACAGCAGAGCAGTTTCAAGGAAACGTTTCTCCTGAGTCTTAGACGAAGTTTCCTGCTGTTTAGTACGTATGCCGGCATTGGGCTGGAAATACCGGTTTTGGGATTCTGCACAGAAAGGGTTTGCAAACCGCTGAATCCACACGTGAGTTTAACTCTGTCAGTTGAATGCACACATTGACAACCATTCAGTTAGATAGCTCCGTTTTGGTTTTAGAAGCAGATATTTCTCTGTACAGCCTATGGTCCCATTCACTCGGGAATATCCCAACGCAGCTCCTAGAAGAAACGTGTTTCTGACTCGCTGAATCTCAACATAGATTCAACTCTCTTAGGTGAACGAACGCACAGCAGAGCAGTTTCAAGGAAACGTTTCTCCTGAGTTTTAGACGAAGTTTCCTGCTGTTTAGTACGGATGCCGGCATTGGGCTGGACATACCGGTTTTGGGATTCTGCACAGAAATGGTTTGCAAACCGCTGAATCCACAAGTGAGTTTAACTCTGTCAGTTGAATGCACACATTGACAACCATTCAGTTAGATAGCTCCGTTTTGGTTTTAGAAGCAGATATTTCTCTGTACAGCCTATGGTCCCATTCACTCGGGAATATCCCAACGCAGCTCCTAGAAGAAACGTGTTTCTGACTCGCTGAATCTCAACATAGATTCAACTCTCTTAGGTGAACGAACGCACAGCAGAGCAGTTTCAAGGAAACGTTTCTCCTGAGTTTTAGACGAAGTTTCCTGCTGTTTAGTACGGATGCCGGCACTGGGCTGGACATACCGGTTTTGGGATTCTGCACAGAAAGGGTTTGCAAACCGCTGAATCCACACGTGAGTTTAACTCTGTCAGTTGAATGCACACATTGACAACCATTCACTTTGATAGCACCCTTTTGGTTTTAGAAGCAGATATTTCTCTGTACAGCCTATGGTCCCATTCACTCGGGAATATCCCAACGCAGCTCCTAGAAGAAACGTGTTTCTGACTCGCTGAATCTCAACATAGATTCAACTCTCTTAGGTGAACGAACGCACAGCAGAGCAGTTTCAAGGAAACGTTTCTCCTGAGTTTTAGAAGAAGTTTCCTGCTGTTTAGTACGGATGCCGGCTTTGGGCTGGATATACCGGTTTTGGGAATCTGCACAGGAAGGGTTTTCAAACCGCTGAATCCACACGTGAGTTTAACTCTGTCAGTTGAATGCACACATTGACAACCATTCAGTTTGATAGCACCCTTTTGGTTTTAGAAGCAGATATTTCTCTGTACAGCCTATGGTCCCATTCACTCGGGAATATCCCAACGCAGCTCCTAGAAGAAACGTGTTTCTGACTCGCTGAATCTCAACATAGATTCAACTCTCTTAGGTGAACGAACGCACAGCAGAGCAGTTTCAAGGAAACGTTTCTCCTGAGTCTTAGAAGAAGTTACCTGCTGTTTAGTACGTATGCCGGCATTGGGCTGGAAATACCGGTTTTCGGATTCTGCACAGAAAGGGTTTGCAAACCGCTGAATCCACACGTGAGTTTAACTCTGTCAGTTGAATGCACACATTGACAACCATTCAGTTAGATAGCTCCGTTTTGGTTTTAGAAGCAGATATTTCTCTGTACAGCCTATGGTCCCATTCACTCGGGAATATCCCAACGTAGCTACTAGAAGAAACGTGTTTCTGACTCGCTGAATCTCAACATAGATTCAACTCTCTTAGGTGAACGAACGCACAGCAGAGCAGTTTCAAGGAAACGTTTCTCCTGAGTCTTAGACGAAGTTTCCTGCTGTTTAGTACGGATGCCGGCATTGGGCTGGATATACCGGTTTTGGGATTCTGCACAGAAAGGGTTTGCAAACCGCTGAATCCACACGTGAGTTTAACTCTGTCAGTTGAATGCACACATTGACAACCATTCAGTTAGATAGCTCCGTTTTGGTTTTAGAAGCAGATATTTCTCTGTACAGCCTATGGTCCCATTCACTCGGGAATATCCCAACGCAGCTCCTAGAAGAAACGTGTTTCTGACTCGCTGAATCTCAACATAGATTCAACTCTCTTAGGTGAACGAACGCACAGCAGAGCAGTTTCAAGGAAACGTTTCTCCTGAGTTTTAGACGAAGTTTCCTGCTGTTTAGTACGGATGCCGGCACTGGGCTGGACATACCGGTTTTGGGATTCTGCACAGAAAGGGTTTGCAAACCGCTGAATCCACACGTGAGTTTAACTCTGTCAGTTGAATGCACACATTGACAACCATTCACTTTGATAGCACCCTTTTGGTTTTAGAAGCAGATATTTCTCTGTACAGCCTATGGTCCCATTCACTCGGGAATATCCCAACGCAGCTCCTAGAAGAAACGTGTTTCTGACTCGCTGAATCTCAACATAGATTCAACTCTCTTAGGTGAACGAACGCACAGCAGAGCAGTTTCAAGGAAACGTTTCTCCTGAGTTTTAGAAGAAGTTTCCTGCTGTTTAGTACGGATGCCGGCTTTGGGCTGGATATACCGGTTTTGGGAATCTGCACAGAAAGGGTTTGCAAACCGCTGAATCCACACGTGAGTTTAACTCTGTCAGTTGAATGCACACATTGACAACCATTCAGTTTGATAGCACCCTTTTGGTTTTAGAAGCAGATATTTCTCTGTACAGCCTATGGTCCCATTCACTCGGGAATATCCCAACGCAGCTCCTAGAAGAAACGTGTTTCTGACTCGCTGAATCTCAACATAGATTCAACTCTCTTAGGTGAACGAACGCACAGCAGAGCAGTTTCACGGAAACGTTTCTCCTGAGTCTTAGACGAAGTTTCCTGCTGTTTAGTACGGATGCCGGCATTGGGCTGGAAATACCGGTTTTGGGATTCCGCACAGAAAGGGTTTGCAAACCGCTGAATCCACACGTGAGCTTAACTCTGTCAGTTGAATGCACACATTGACAACCATTCAGTTAGATAGCTCCGTTTTGGTTTTAGAAGCAGATATTTCTCTGTACAGCCTATGGTCCCATTCACTCGGGAATATCCCAACGCAGCTCCTAGAAGAAACGTGTTTCTGACTCGCTGAATCTCAACATAGATTCAACTCTCTTAGGTGAACGAACGCACAGCAGAGCAGTTTCAAGGAAACGATTCTCCTGAGTTTTAGACGAAGTTTCCTGCTGTTTATTACGGATGCCGGCACTGGGCTGGACATACCGGTTTTGGGATTCTGCACAGAAAGGGTTTGCAAACCGCTGAATCCACACGTGAGTTTAACTCTGTCAGTTGAATGCACACATTGACAACCATTCACTTTGATAGCACCCTTTTGGTTTTAGAAGCAGATATTTCTCTGTACAGCCTATGGTCCCATTCACTCGGGAATATCCCAACGCAGCTCCTAGAAGAAACGTGTTTCTGACTCGCTGAATCTCAACATAGATTCAACTCTCTTAGGTGAACGAACGCACAGCAGAGCAGTTTCAAGGAAACGTTTCTCCTGAGTTTTAGAAGAAGTTTCCTGCTGTTTAGTACGGATGCCGGCTTTGGGCTGGATATACCGGTTTTGGGAATCTGCACAGAAAGGGTTTGCAAACCGCTGAATCCACACGTGAGTTTAACTCTGTCAGTTGAATGCACACATTGACAACCATTCAGTTTGATAGCACCCTTTTGGTTTTAGAAGCAGATATTTCTCTGTACAGCCTATGGTCCCATTCACTCGGGAATATCCCAACGCAGCTCCTAGAAGAAACGTGTTTCTGACTCGCTGAATCTCAACATAGATTCAACTCTCTTAGGTGAACGAACGCACAGCAGAGCAATTTCAAGGAAACGTTTCTCCTGAGTCTTAGAAGAAGTTACCTGTTGTTTAGTACGGATGCCTGCATTGGGCTGGAAATACCAGTTTTCGGATTCTGCACAGAAAGGGTTTGCAAACCGCTGAATCCACACGTGAGTTTAACTCTGTCAGTTGAATGCACACATTGACAACCATTCAGTTAGATAGCTCCGTTTTGGTTTTAGAAGCAGATATTTCTCTGTACAGCCTATGGTCCCATTCACTCGGGAATATCCCAACGCAGCTCCTAGAAGAAACGTGTTTCTGACTCGCTGAATCTCAACATAGATTCAACTCTCTTAGGTGAACGAACGGACAGCAGAGCAGTTTCAAGGAAACGTTTCTCCTGAGTCTTAGACGAAGTTTCCTGCTGTTTAGTACGTATGCCGGCATTGGGCTGGAAATACCGGTTTTGGGATTCTGCACAGAAAGGGTTTGCAAACCGCTGAATCCACACGTGAGTTTAACTCTGTCAGTTGAATGCACACATTGACAACCATTCAGTTAGATAGCTCCGTTTTGGTTTTAGAAGCAGATATTTCTCTGTACAGCCTATGGTCCCATTCACTCGGGAATATCCCAACGCAGCTCCTAGAAGAAACGTGTTTCTGACTCGCTGAATCTCAACATAGATTCAACTCTCTTAGGTGAACGAACGCACAGCAGAGCAGTTTCAAGGAAACGTTTCTCCTGAGTTTTAGACGAAGTTTCCTGCTGTTTAGTACGGATGCCGGCATTGGGCTGGACATACCGGTTTTGGGATTCTGCACAGAAATGGTTTGCAAACCGCTGAATCCACAAGTGAGTTTAACTCTGTCAGTTGAATGCACACATTGACAACCATTCAGTTAGATAGCTCCGTTTTGGTTTTAGAAGCAGATATTTCTCTGTACAGCCTATGGTCCCATTCACTCGGGAATATCCCAACGCAGCTCCTAGAAGAAACGTGTTTCTGACTCGCTGAATCTCAACATAGATTCAACTCTCTTAGGTGAACGAACGCACAGCAGAGCAGTTTCAAGGAAACGTTTCTCCTGAGTCTTAGACGAAGTTTCCTGCTGTTTAGTACGTATGCCGGCATTGGGCTGGAAATACCGGTTTTGGGATTCTGCACAGAAAGGGTTTGCAAACCGCTGAATCCACACGTGAGTTTAACTCTGTCAGTTGAATGCACACATTGACAACCATTCAGTTAGATAGCTCCGTTTTGGTTTTAGAAGCAGATATTTCTCTGTACAGCCTATGGTCCCATTCACTCGGGAATATCCCAACACAGCTCCTAGAAGAAACGTGTTTCTGACTCGCTGAATCTCAACATAGATTCAACTCTCTTAGGTGAACGAACGCACAGCAGAGCAGTTTCAAGGAAACGTTTCTCCTGAGTTTTAGACGAAGTTTCCTGCTGTTTAGTACGGATGCCGGCATTGGGCTGGAAATACCGGTTTTGGGATTCTGCACAGAAAGGGTTTGCAAACCGCTGAATCCACACGTGAGTTTGACTCTGTCAGTTGAATGCACACATTGACAACCATTCAGTTTGATAGCACACTTTTGGTTTTAGAAGCAGATATTTCTCTGTACAGCCTATGGTCCCATTCACTCAGGAATATCCCAACGCAGCTCCTAGAAGAAACGTGTTTCTGACTCGCTGAATCTCAACATAGATTCAACTCTCTTAGGTGAACGAACGCACAGCAGAGCACTTTCAAGGAAACGTTTCTCCTGAGTTTTAGACGAAGTTTCCTGCTGTTTAGTACGGATGCCGGCATAGGGCTGGAAATACCGGTTTTGGGATGCTGCACAGAAAGGGTTTGCAAACCGCTGAATACACACGTGAGTTTAACTCTGTCAGTTGAATGCACACATTGACAACCATTCAGTTAGATAGCTCCGTTTTGGTTTTAGAAGCAGATATTTCTCTGTACAGCCTATGGTCCCATTCACTCGGGAATATCCCAACGCAGCTCCTAGAAGAAACGTGTTTCTGACTCGCTGAATCTCAACATAGATTCAACTCTCTTAGGTGAACGAACGCACAGCAGAGCAGTTTCAAGGAAACGTTTCTCCTGAGTTTTAGACGAAGTTTCCTGCTGTTTAGTACGGATGCCGGCACTGGGCTGGACATACCGGTTTTGGGATTCTGCACAGAAAGGGTTTGCAAACCGCTGAATCCACACGTGAGTTTAACTCTGTCAGTTGAATGCACACATTGACAACCATTCACTTTGATAGCACCCTTTTGGTTTTAGAAGCAGATATTTCTCTGTACAGCCTATGGTCCCATTCACTCGGGAATATCCCAACGCAGCTCCTAGAAGAAACGTGTTTCTGACTCGCTGAATCTCAACATAGATTCAACTCTCTTAGGTGAACGAACGCACAGCAGAGCAGTTTCAAGGAAACGTTTCTCCTGAGTTTTAGAAGAAGTTTCCTGCTGTTTAGTACGGATGCCGGCTTTGGGCTGGATATACCGGTTTTGGGAATCTGCACAGAAAGGGTTTGCAAACCGCTGAATCCACACGTGAGTTTAACTCTGTCAGTTGAATGCACACATTGACAACCATTCAGTTTGATAGCACCCTTTTGGTTTTAGAAGCAGATATTTCTCTGTACAGCCTATGGTCCCATTCACTCGGGAATATCCCAACGCAGCTCCTAGAAGAAACGTGTTTCTGACTCGCTGAATCTCAACATAGACTCAACTCTCTTAGGTGAACGAACGCACAGCAGAGCACTTTCAAGGAAACGTTTCTCCTGAGTCTTAGAAGAAGTTTCCTGTTGTTTAGTACGGATGCCGGCATTGGGCTGGAAATACCGGTTTTCGGATTCTGCACAGAAAGGGTTTGCAAACCGCTGAATCCACACGTGAGTTTAACTCTGTCAGTTGAATGCACACATTGACAACCATTCAGTTAGATAGCTCCGTTTTGGTTTTAGAAGCAGATATTTCTCTGTACAGCCTATGGTCCCATTCACTCGGGAATATCCCAACGCAGCTCCTAGAAGAAACGTGTTTCTGACTCGCTGAATCTCAACATAGATTCAACTCTCTTAGATGAACGAACGGACAGCAGAGCAGTTTCAAGGAAACGTTTCTCCTGAGTCTTAGACGAAGTTTCCTGCTGTTTAGTACGTATGCCGGCATTGGGCTGGAAATACCGGTTTTGGGATTCTGCACAGAAAGGGTTTGCAAACCGCTGAATCCACACGTGAGTTTAACTCTGTCAGTTGAATGCACACATTGACAACCATTCAGTTAGATAGCTCCGTTTTGGTTTTAGAAGCAGATATTTCTCTGTACAGCCTATGGTCCCATTCACTCGGGAATATCCCAACGCAGCTCCTAGAAGAAACGTGTTTCTGACTCGCTGAATCTCAACATAGATTCAACTCTCTTAGGTGAACGAACGCACAGCAGAGCAGTTTCAAGGAAACGTTTCTCCTGAGTTTTAGACGAAGTTTCCTGCTGTTTAGTACGGATGCCGGCATTGGGCTGGACATACCGGTTTTGGGATTCTGCACAGAAATGGTTTGCAAACCGCTGAATCCACACGTGAGTTTAACTCTGTCAGTTGAATGCACACATTGACAACCATTCAGTTAGATAGCTCCGTTTTGGTTTTAGAAGCAGATATTTCTCTGTACCACCTATGGTCCCATTCACTCGGGAATATCCCAACGCAGCTCCTAGAAGAAACGTGTTTCTGACTCGCTGAATCTCAACATAGATTCAACTCTCTTAGGTGAACGAACGCACAGCAGAGCAGTTTCAAGGAAACGTTTCTCCTGAGTCTTAGACGAAGTTTCCTGCTGTTTAGTACGTATGCCGGCATTGGGCTGGAAATACCGGTTTTGGGATTCTGCACAGAAAGGGTTTGCAAACCGCTGAATCCACACGTGAGTTTAACTCTGTCAGTTGAATGCACACATTGACAACCATTCAGTTAGATAGCTCCGTTTTGGTTTTAGAAGCAGATATTTCTCTGTACAGCCTATGGTCCCATTCACTCGGGAATATCCCAACGCAGCTCCTAGAAGAAACGTGTTTCTGACTCGCTGAATCTCAACATAGATTCAACTCTCTTAGGTGAACGAACGCACAGCAGAGCAGTTTCAAGGAAACGTTTCTCCTGAGTTTTAGACGAAGTTTCCTGCTGTTTAGTACGGATGCCGGCATTGGGCTGGAAATACCGGTTTTGGGATTCTGCACAGAAAGGGTTTGCAAACCGCTGAATCCACACGTGAGTTTAACTCTGTCAGTTGAATGCACACATTGACAACCATTCATTTAGATAGCTCCGTTTTGGTTTTAGAAGCAGATATTTCTCTGTACAGCCTATGGTCCCATTCACTCGGGAATATCCCAACGCAGCTCCTAGAAGAAACGTGTTTCTGACTCGCTGAATCTCAACATAGATTCAACTCTCTTAGGTGAACGAACGCACAGCAGAGCAGTTTCAAGGAAACGTTTCTCCTGAGTTTTAGACGAAGTTTCCTGCTGTTTAGTACGGATGCCGGCTTTGGGCTGGATATACCGGTTTTGGCAATCTGCACAGAAAGGGTTTGCAAACCGCTGAATCCACACGTGAGTTTAACTCTGTCAGTTGAATGCACACATTGACAACCATTCAGTTTGATAGCACCCTTTTGGTTTTAGAAGCAGATATTTCTCTGTACAGCCTATGGTCCCATTCACTCGGGAATATCCCAACGCAGCTCCTAGAAGAAACGTGTTTCTGACTCGCTGAATCTCAACATAGACTCAACTCTCTTAGGTGAACGAACGCACAGCAGAGCACTTTCAAGGAAACGTTTCTCCTGAGTCTTAGAAGAAGTTTCCTGTTGTTTAGTACGGATGCCGGCATTGGGCTGGAAATACCGGTTTTCGGATTCTGCACAGAAAGGGTTTGCAAACCGCTGAATCCACACGTGAGTTTAACTCTGTCAGTTGAATGCACACATTGACAACCATTCAGTTAGATAGCTCCGTTTTGGTTTTAGAAGCAGATATTTCTCTGTACAGCCTATGGTCCCATTCACTCGGGAATATCCCAACGCAGCTCCTAGAAGAAACGTGTTTCTGACTCGCTGAATCTCAACATAGATTCAACTCTCTTAGGTGAACGAACGGACAGCAGAGCAGTTTCAAGGAAACGTTTCTCCTGAGTCTTAGACGAAGTTTCCTGCTGTTTAGTACGTATGCCGGCATTGGGCTGGAAATACCGGTTTTGGGATTCTGCACAGAAAGGGTTTGCAAACCGCTGAATCCACACGTGAGTTTAACTCTGTCAGTTGAATGCACACATTGACAACCATTCAGTTAGATAGCTCCGTTTTGGTTTTAGAAGCAGATATTTCTCTGTACAGCCTATGGTCCCATTCACTCGGGAATATCCCAACGCAGCTCCTAGAAGAAACGTGTTTCTGACTCGCTGAATCTCAACATAGATTCAACTCTCTTAGGTGAACGAACGCACAGCAGAGCAGTTTCAAGGAAACGTTTCTCCTGAGTTTTAGACGAAGTTTCCTGCTGTTTAGTACGGATGCCGGCATTGGGCTGGACATACCGGTTTTGGGATTCTGCACAGAAATGGTTTGCAAACCGCTGAATCCACACGTGAGTTTAACTCTGTCAGTTGAATGCACACATTGACAACCATTCAGTTAGATAGCTCCGTTTTGGTTTTAGAAGCAGATATTTCTCTGTACCACCTATGGTCCCATTCACTCGGGAATATCCCAACGCAGCTCCTAGAAGAAACGTGTTTCTGACTCGCTGAATCTCAACATAGATTCAACTCTCTTAGGTGAACGAACGCACAGCAGAGCAGTTTCAAGGAAACGTTTCTCCTGAGTCTTAGACGAAGTTTCCTGCTGTTTAGTACGTATGCCGGCATTGGGCTGGAAATACCGGTTTTGGGATTCTGCACAGAAAGGGTTTGCAAACCGCTGAATCCACACGTGAGTTTAACTCTGTCAGTTGAATGCACACATTTACAACCATTCAGTTAGATAGCTCCGTTTTGGTTTTAGAAGCAGATATTTCTCTGTACAGCCTATGGTCCCATTCACTCGGGAATATCCCAACGCAGCTCCTAGAAGAAACGTGTTTCTGACTCGCTGAATCTCAACATAGATTCAACTCTCTTAGGTGAACGAACGCACAGCAGAGCAGTTTCAAGGAAACGTTTCTCCTGAGTTTTAGACGAAGTTTCCTGCTGTTTAGTACGGATGCCGGCATTGGGCTGGAAATACCGGTTTTGGGATTCTGCACAGAAAGGGTTTGCAAACCGCTGAATCCACACGTGAGTTTAACTCTGTCAGTTGAATGCACACATTGACAACCATTCATTTAGATAGCTCCGTTTTGGTTTTAGAAGCAGATATTTCTCTGTACAGCCTATGGTCCCATTCACTCGGGAATATCCCAACGCAGCTCCTAGAAGAAACGTGTTTCTGACTCGCTGAATCTCAACATAGATTCAACAATCTTAGGTGAACGAACGCACAGCAGAGCAGTTTCAAGGAAACGTTTCTCCTGAGTTTTAGACGAAGTTTCCTGCTGTTTAGTACGGATGCCGGCATTGGGCTGGACATACCGGTTTTGGGATTCTGCACAGAAATGGTTTGCAAACCGCTGAATCCACACGTGAGTTTAACTCTGTCAGTTGAATGCACACATTGACAACCATTCAGTTAGATAGCTCCGTTTTGGTTTTAGAAGCAGATATTTCTCTGTACCACCTATGGTCCCATTCACTCGGGAATATCCCAACGCAGCTCCTAGAAGAAACGTGTTTCTGACTCGCTGAATCTCAACATAGATTCAACTCTCTTAGGTGAACGAACGCACAGCAGAGCAGTTTCAAGGAAACGTTTCTCCTGAGTCTTAGACGAAGTTTCCTGCTGTTTAGTACGTATGCCGGCATTGGGCTGGCAATACCGGTTTTGGGATTCTGCACAGAAAGGGTTTGCAAACCGCTGAATCCACACGTGAGTTTAACTCTGTCAGTTGAATGCACACATTGACAACCATTCAGTTAGATAGCTCCGTTTTGGTTTTAGAAGCAGATATTTCTCTGTACAGCCTATGGTCCCATTCACTCGGGAATATCCCAACGCAGCTCCTAGAAGAAACGTGTTTCTGACTCGCTGAATCTCAACATAGATTCAACTCTCTTAGGTGAACGAACGCACAGCAGAGCAGTTTCAAGGAAACGTTTCTCCTGAGTTTTAGACGAAGTTTCCTGCTGTTTAGTACGGATGCCGGCATTGGGCTGGAAATACCGGTTTTGCGATTCTGCACAGAAAGGGTTTGCAAACCGTTGAATCCACACGTGAGTTTGACTCTGTCAGTTGAATGCACACATTGATAACCATTCAGTTTGATAGCACACTTTCGGTTTTAGAAGCAGATATTTCTCTGTACAGCCTATGGTCCCATTCACTCAGGAATATCCCAACGCAGCTCCTAGAAGAAACGTGTTTCTGACTCGCTGAATCTCAACATAGATTCAACTCTCTTAGGTGAACGAACGCACAGCAGAGCACTTTCAAGGAAACGTTTCTCCTGAGTTTTAGACGAAGTTTACTGCTGTTTAGTACGGATGCCGGCATAGGGCTGGAAATACCGGTTTTGGGATGCTGCACAGAAAGGGTTTGCAAACCGCTGAATCCACACGTGAGTTTAACTCTGTCAGTTGAATGCACACATTGACAACCATTCAGTTAGATAGCTCCGTTTTGGTTTTAGAAGCAGATATTTCTCTGTACAGCCTATGGTCCCATTCACTCGGGAATATCCCAACGCAGCTCCTAGAAGAAACGTGTTTCTGACTCGCTGAATCTCAACATAGATTCAACTCTCTTAGGAGAACGAACGCACAGCAGAGCAGTTTCAAGGAAACGTTTCTCCTGAGTCTTAGACGAAGTTTCCTGCTGTTTAGTACGTATGCCGGCATTGGGCAGGAAATACCGGTTTTGGGATTCTGCACAGAAAGGGTTTGCAAACCGCTGAATCCACACGTGAGTTTAACTCTGTCAGTTGAATGCACACATTGACAACCATTCAGTTTGATAGCACCCTTTTGGTTTTAGAAGCAGATATTTCTCTGTACAGACTATGGTCCCATTCACTCGGGAATATCCCAACGCAGCTCCTAGAAGAAACGTGTTTCTGACTCGCTGAATCTCAACATAGATTCAACTGTCTTAGGTGAACGAACGCACAGCAGAGCAGTTTCAAGGAAACGTTTCTCCTGAGTTTTAGACGAAGTTTCCTGCTGTTTAGTACGGATGCCGGCATTGGGCTGGACATACCGGTTTTGGGATTCTGCACAGAAAGGGTTTGCAAACCGCTGAATCCACACGTGAGTTTAACTCTGTCAGTTGAATGCACACATTGACAACCATTCAGTTTGATAGCACACTTTTGGTTTTAGAAGCAGATATTTCTCTGTACAGCCTATGGTCCCATTCACTCGGGAATATCCCAACGCAGCTCCTAGAAGTAACGTGTTTCTGACTCGCTGAATCTCAACATAGATTCAACTCTCTTAGGTGAACGAACGCACAGCAGAGCAGTTTCAAGGAAACGTTTATCCTGAGTTTTAGACGAAGTTTCCTGCTGTTTAGTACGGATGCCGGCATTGGGCTGGAAATACCGGTTTTGGGATTCTGCACAGAAAGGGTTTGCAAACCGCTGAATCCACACGTGAGTTTGACTCTGTCAGTTGAATGCACACATTGACAACCATTCAGTTTGATAGCACACTTTTGGTTTTAGAAGCAGATATTTCTCTGTACAGCCTATGGTCCCATTCACTCGGGAATATCCCAACGCAGCTCCTAGAAGAAACGTGTTTCTGACTCGCTGAATCTCAACATAGATTCAACTCTCTTAGGTGAACGAACGCACAGCAGAGCAGTTTCAAGGAAACGTTTCTCCTGAGTTTTAGACGAAGTTTCCTGCTGTTTAGTTCGTATGCCGGCATTGGGGTGGAAATACCGGTTTTGGGATTCTGCACAGAAAGGGTTTGCAAACCGCTGAATCCACACGTGAGTTTAACTCTGTCAGTTGAATGCACACGTTGACAACCATTCAGTTAGATAGCTCCGTTTTGGTTTTAGAAGCAGATATTTCTCTGTACAGCCTATGGTCCCATTCACTCGGGAATATCCCAACGCAGCTCCTAGAAGAAACGTGTTTCTGACTCGCTGAATCTCAACATAGATTCAACTCTCTTAGGTGAACGAACGCACAGCAGAGCACTTTCAAGGAAACGTTTCTCCTGAGTTTTAGACGAAGTTTCCTGCTGTTTAGTACGGATGCCGGCATAGGGCTGGAAATACCGGTTTTGGGATGCTGCACAGAAAGGGTTTGCAAACCGCTGAATCCACACGTGAGTTTAACTCTGTCAGTTGAATGCACACATTGACAACCATTCAGTTTGATAGCACACTTTTGGTTTTAGAAGCAGATATTTCTCTGTACAGCCTATGGTCCCATTCACTCGGGAATATCCCAACGCAGCTCCTAGAAGTAACGTGTTTCTGACTCGCTGAATCTCAACATAGATTCAACTCTCTTAGGTGAACGAACGCACAGCAGAGCAGTTTCAAGGAAACGTTTATCCTGAGTTTTAGACGAAGTTTCCTGCTGTTTAGTACGGATGCCGGCACTGGGCTGGCCATACCGGTTTTGGGATTCTGCACAGAAAGGGTTTGCAAACCGCTGAATCCACACGTGAGTTTAACTCTGTCAGTTGAATGCACACATTGACAACCATTCAGTTAGATAGCTCCGTTTTGGTTTTAGAAGCAGATATTTCTCTGTACAGCCTATGGTCCCATTCACTCGGGAATATCCCAACGCAGCTCCTAGAAGAAACGTGTTTCTGACTCGCTGAATCTCAACATAGATTCAACTCTCTTAGGTGAACGAACGCACAGCAGAGCAGTTTCAAGGAAACGTTTCTCCTGAGTTTTAGACGAAGTTTCCTGCTGTTTAGTTCGTATGCCGGCATTGGGGTGGAAATACCGGTTTTGGGATTCTGCACAGAAAGGGTTTGCAAACCGCTGAATCCACACGTGAGTTTAACTCTGTCAGTTGAATGCACACATTGACAACCATTCAGTTTGATAGCACACTTTTGGTTTTAGAAGCAGATATTTCTCTGTACAGCCTATGGTCCCATTCACTCGGGAATATCCCAACGCAGCTCCTAGAAGAAACGTGTTTCTGACTCGCTGAATCTCAACATAGATTCAACTCTCTTAGGTGAACGAACGCACAGCAGAGCACTTTCAAGGAAACGTTTCTCCTGAGTTTTAGACGAAGTTTCCTGCTGTTTAGTACGGATGCCGGCATAGGGCTGGAAATACCGGTTTTGGGATTCTGCACAGAAAGGGTTTGCAAACCGCTGAATCCACAGTGAGTTTAACTCTGTCAGTTGAATGCACACATTGACAACCATTCAGTTTGATAGCACACTTTTGGTTTTATAAGCAGATATTTCTCTGTACAGCCTATGGTCCCATTCACTCGGGAATATCCCAACGCATCTCCTAGAAGAAACGTGTTTCTGACTCGCTGAATCTCAACATAGATTCATCTCTCTTAGGAGAACGAACGCACAGCAGAGCAGTTTCAAGGAAACGTTTCTCCTGAGTCTTAGACGAAGTTTCCTGCTGTTTAGTACGTATGCCGGCATTGGGCAGGAAATACCGGTTTTGGGATTCTGCACAGAAAGGGTTTGCAAACCGCTGAATCCACACGTGAGTTTAACTCTGTCAGTTGAATGCACACATTGACAACCATTCAGTTTGATAGCACCCTTTTGGTTTTAGAAGCAGATATTTCTCTGTACAGACTATGGTCCCATTCACTCGGGAATATCCCAACGCAGCTCCTAGAAGAAACGTGTTTCTGACTCGCTGAATCTCAACATAGATTCAACTGTCTTAGGTGAACGAACGCACAGCAGAGCAGTTTCAAGGAAACGTTTCTCCTGAGTTTTAGACGAAGTTTCCTGCTGTTTAGTACGGATGCCGGCATTGGGCTGGACATACCGGTTTTGGGATTCTGCACAGAAAGGGTTTGCAAACCGCTGAATCCACACGTGAGTTTAACTCTGTCAGTTGAATGCACACATTGACAACCATTCAGTTTGATAGCACACTTTTGGTTTTAGAAGCAGATATTTCTCTGTACAGCCTATGGTCCCATTCACTCGGGAATATCCCAACGCAGCTCCTAGAAGTAACGTGTTTCTGACTCGCTGAATCTCAACATAGATTCAACTCTCTTAGGAGAACGAACGCACAGCAGAGCAGTTTCAAGGAAACGTTTCTCCTGAGTTTTAGACGAAGTTTCCTGCTGTTTAGTACGGATGCCGGCATTGGGCTGGAAATACCGGTTTTGGGATTCTGCACAGAAAGGGTTTGCAAACCGCTGAATCCACACGTGAGTTTGACACTGTCAGTTGAATGCACACATTGACAACCATTCAGTTTGATAGCACACTTTTGGTTTTAGAAGCAGATATTTCTCTGTACAGCCTATGGTCCCATTCACTCGGGAATATCCCAACGCAGCTCCTAGAAGAAACGTGTTTCTGACTCGCTGAATCTCAACATAGATTCAACTCTCTTAGGTGAACGAACGCACAGCAGAGCAGTTTCAAGGAAACGTTTCTCCTGAGTCTTAGACGAAGTTTCCTGCTGTTTAGTACGTATGCCGGCATTGGGCTGGAAATACCGGTTTTGGGATTCTGCACAGAAAGGGTTTGCAAACCGCTGAATCCACACGTGAGTTTAACTCTGTCAGTTGAATGCACACGTTGACAACCATTCAGTTAGATAGCTCCGTTTTGGTTTCAGAAGCAGATATTTCTCTGTACAGCCTATGGTCCCATTCACTCGGGAATATCCCAACGCAGCTCCTAGAAGAAACGTGTTTCTGACTCGCTGAATCTCAACATAGATTCAACTCTCTTAGGTGAACGAACGCACAGCAGAGCACTTTCAAGGAAACGTTTCTCCTGAGTTTTAGACGAAGTTTCCTGCTGTTTAGTACGGATGCCGGCATTGGGCTGGAAATACCGGTTTTGGGATGCTGCACAGAAAGGGTTTGCAAACCGCTGAATCCACACGTGAGTTTAACTCTGTCAGTTGAATGCACACATTGACAACCATTCAGTTTGATAGCACACTTTTGGTTTTAGAAGCAGATATTTCTCTGTACAGCCTATGGTCCCATTCACTCGGGAATATCCCAACGCAGCTCCTAGAAGTAACGTGTTTCTGACTCGCTGAATCTCAACATAGATTCAACTCTCTTAGGTGAACGAACGCACAGCAGAGCAGTTTCAAGGAAACGTTTCTCCTGAGTTTTAGACGAAGTTTCCTGCTGTTTAGTACGGATGCCGGCATTGGGCTGGAAATACCGGTTTTGGGATTCTGCACAGAAAGGGTTTGCAAACCGCTGAATCCACACGTGAGTTTAACTCTGTCAGTTGAATGCACACATTGACAACCATTCAGTTTGATAGCACACTTTTGGTTTTAGAAGCAGATATTTCTCTGTACAGCCTATGGTCCCATTCACTCGGGAATATCCCAACGCAGCTCCTAGAAGAAACGTGTTTCTGACTCGCTGAATCTCAACATAGATTCAACTCTCTTAGGAGAACGAACGCACAGCAGAGCACTTTCAAGGAAACGTTTCTCCTGAGTTTTAGACGAAGTTTCCTGCTGTTTAGTACGGATGCCGGCATTGGGCTGGAAATACCGGTTTTGGGATTCTGCACAGAAAGGGTTTGCAAACCGCTGAATCCAAACGTGAGTTTGACTCTGTCAGTTGAATGCACACATTGACAACCATTCAGTTTGATAGCACACTTTTGGTTTTAGAAGCAGATATTTCTCTGTACAGCCTATGGTCCCATTCACTCGGGAATATCCCAACGCAGCTCCTAGAAGAAACGTGTTTCTGACTCGCTGAATCTCAACATAGATTCAACTCTCTTAGGTGAACGAACGCACAGCAGAGCAGTTTCAAGGAAACGTTTCTCCTGAGTCTTAGACGAAGTTTCCTGCTGTTTAGTACGTATGCCGGCATTGGGCTGGAAATACCGGTTTTGGGATTCTGCACAGAAAGGGTTTGCAAACCGCTGAATCCACACGTGAGTTTAACTCTGTCAGTTGAATGCACACGTTGACAACCATTCAGTTAGATAGCTCCGTTTTGGTTTTAGAAGCAGATATTTCTCTGTACAGCCTATGGTCCCATTAACTCGGGAATATCCCAACGCAGCTCCTAGAAGAAACGTGTTTCTGACTCGCTGAATCTCAACATAGATTCAACTCTCTTAGGTGAACGAACGCACAGCAGAGCACTTTCAAGGAAACGTTTCTCCTGAGTTTTAGACGAAGTTTCCTGCTGTTTAGTACGGATGCCGGCATTGGGCTGGAAATACCGGTTTTGGGATGCTGCACAGAAAGGGTTTGCAAACCGCTGAATCCACACGTGAGTTTAACTCTGTCAGTTGAATGCACACATTGACAACCATTCAGTTTGATAGCACACTTTTGGTTTTAGAAGCAGATATTTCTCTGTACAGCCTATGGTCCCATTCACTCGGGAATATCCCAACGCAGCTCCTAGAAGAAACGTGTTTCTGACTCGCTGAATCTCAACATAGATTCAACTCTCTTAGGAGAACGAACGCACAGCAGAGCAGTTTCAAGGAAACGTTTCTCCTGAGTTTTAGACGAAGTTTCCTGCTGTTTAGTACGGATGCCGGCACTGGGCTGGCCATACCGGTTTTGGGATTCTGCACAGAAAGGGTTTGCAAACCGCTGAATCCACACGTGAGTTTAACTCTGTCAGTTGAATGCACACATTGACAACCATTCAGTTTGATAGCACACTTTTGGTTTTAGAAGCAGATATTTCTGTGTACAGCCTATGGTCCCATTCACTCGGGAATATCCCAACGCAGCTCCTAGAAGAAACGTGTTTCTGACTCGCTGAATCTCAACATAGATTCAACTCTCTTAGGTGAACGAACGCACAGCAGACCAGTTTCAAGGAAACGTTTCTCCTGAGTTTTAGACGAAGTTTTCTGCTGTTTAGTACGTATGCCGGCACTGGGCTGGACATACCGGTTTTGGGATTCTGCACAGAAAGGGTTTGCAAACCGCTGAATCCACACGTGAGTTTAACTCTGTCAGTTGAATGCACAGATTGACAACCATTCAGTTAGATAGCAGACTTTTGGTTTTAGAAGCAGATATTTCTCTGTACAGCCTATGGTCCCATTCACTCGGGAATATCCCAACGCAGCTCCTAGAAGAAACGTGTTTCTGACTCGCTGAATCTCAACATAGATTCAACTCTCTTAGGTGAACGAACGAACAGCAGAGCAGTTTCAAGGAAACGTTTCTCCTGAGTTTTAGACGAAGTTTCCTGCTGTTTAGTACGGATACCGGCATTGGGCTGGACATACCGGTTTTGGGATTCTGCACAGAAATGGTTTGCAAAGCGCTGAATCCACACGTGAGTTTAACTCTGTCAGTTGAATGCACACATTGACAACCATTCAGTTAGATAGCTCCGTTTTGGTTTTAGAAGCAGATATTTCTCTGTACAGCCTATGGTCCCATTCACTCGGGAATATCCCAACGCAGCTCCTAGAAGAAACGTGTTTCTGACTCGCTGAATCTCAACATAGATTCAACTCTCTTAGGTGAACGAACGCACAGCAGAGCAGTTTCAAGGAAACGTTTCTCCTGAGTCTTAGACGAAGTTTCCTGCTGTTTAGTACGTATGCCGGCATTGGGCTGGAAATACCGGTTTTGGGATTCTGCACAGAAAGGGTTTTCAAACCGCTGAATCCACACGTGAGTTTAACTCTGTCAGTTGAATGCACACATTGACAACCATTCAGTTAGATAGCTCCGTTTTGGTTTTAGAAGCAGATATTTCTCTGTACAGCCTATGGTCCCATTCACTCGGGAATATCCCAACGCAGCTCCTAGAAGAAACGTGTTTCTGACTCGCTGAATCTCAACATAGATTCAACTCTCTTAGGTGAACGAACGCACAGCAGAGCAGTTTCAAGGAAACGTTTCTCCTGAGTCTTAGACGAAGTTTCCTGCTGTTTAGTACGTATGCCGGCATTGGGCTGGAAATACCGGTTTTGGGATTCTGCACAGAAAGGGTTTTCAAACCGCTGAATCCACACGTGAGTTTAACTCTGTCAGTTGAATGCACACATTGACAACCATTCAGTTAGATAGCTCCGTTTTGGTTTTAGAAGCAGATATTTCTCTGTACAGCCTATGGTCCCATTCACTCGGGAATATCCCAACGCAGCTCCTAGAAGAAACGTGTTTCTGACTCGCTGAATCTCAACATAGATTCAACTCTCTTAGGTGAACGAACGCACAGCAGAGCAGTTTCAAGGAAACGTTTCTCCTGAGTCTTAGACGAAGTTTCCTGCTGTTTAGTACGTATGCCGGCATTGGGCTGGAAATACCGGTTTTGGGATTCTGCACAGAAAGGGTTTGCAAACCGCTGAATCCACACGTGAGTTTAACTCTGTCAGTTGAATGCACACGTTGACAACCATTCAGTTAGATAGCTCCGTTTTGGTTTTAGAAGCAGATATTTCTCTGTACAGCCTATGGTCCCATTCACTCGGGAATATCCCAACGCAGCTCCTAGAAGAAACGTGTTTCTGACTCGCTGAATCTCAACATAGATTCAACTCTCTTAGGTGAACGAACGCACAGCAGAGCACTTTCAAGGAAACGTTTCTCCTGAGTTTTAGACGAAGTTTCCTGCTGTTTAGTACGGATGCCGGCATAGGGCTGGAAATACCGGTTTTGGGATGCTGCACAGAAAGGGTTTGCAAACCGCTGAATCCACACGTGAGTTTAACTCTGTCAGTTGAATGCACACATTGACAACCATTCAGTTAGATAGCTCCGTTTTGGTTTTAGAAGCAGATATTTCTCTGTACAGCCTATGGTCCCATTCACTCGGGAATATCCCAACGCAGCTCCTAGAAGAAACGTGTTTCTGACTCGCTGAATCTCAACATAGATTCAACTCTCTTAGGTGAACGAACGCACAGCAGAGCAGTTTCAAGGAAACGTTTCTCCTGAGTTTTAGACGAAGTTTCCTGCTGTTTAGTACGGATGCCGGCATTGGGCTGGACATACCGGTTTTGGGATTCTGCACAGAAAGGGTTTGCAAACCGCTGAATCCACACGTGAGTTTAACTCTGTCAGTTGAATGCACACATTGACAACCATTCAGTTTGATAGCACACTTTTGGTTTTAGAAGCAGATATTTCTCTGTACAGCCTATGGTCCCATTCACTCGGGAATATCCCAACGCAGCTCCTAGAAGTAACGTGTTTCTGACTCGCTGAATCTCAACATAGATTCAACTCTCTTAGGTGAACGAACGCACAGCAGAGCAGTTTCAAGGAAACGTTTCTCCTGAGTTTTAGACGAAGTTTCCTGCTGTTTAGTACGGATGCCGGCATTGGGCTGGAAATACCGGTTTTGGGATTCTGCACAGAAAGGGTTTGCAAACCGCTGAATCCACACGTGAGTTTGACTCTGTCAGTTGAATGCACACATTGACAACCATTCAGTTTGATAGCACACTTTTGGTTTTAGAAGCAGATATTTCTCTGTACAGCCTATGGTCCCATTCACTCGGGAATATCCCAACGCAGCTCCTAGAAGAAACGTGTTTCTGACTCGCTGAATCTCAACATAGATTCAACTCTCTTAGGTGAACGAACGCACAGCAGAGCAGTTTCAAGGAAACGTTTCTCCTGAGTCTTAGACGAAGTTTCCTGCTGTTTAGTACGGATGCCGGCATAGGGCTGGAAATACCGGTTTTGGGATGCTGCACAGAAAGGGTTTGCAAACCGCTGAATCCACACGTGAGTTTAACTCTGTCAGTTGAATGCACACATTGACAACCATTCAGTTAGATAGCTCCGTTTTGGTTTTAGAAGCAGATATTTCTCTGTACAGCCTATGGTCCCATTCACTCGGGAATATCCCAACGCAGCTCCTAGAAGAAACGTGTTTCTGACTCGCTGAATCTCAACATAGATTCAACTCTCTTAGGAGAACGAACGCACAGCAGAGCAGTTTCAAGGAAACGTTTCTCCTGAGTCTTAGACGAATTTTCCTGCTGTTTAGTACGTATGCCGGCATTGGGCTGGAAATACCGGTTTTGGGATTCTGCACAGAAAGGGTTTGCAAACCGCTGAATCCACACGTGAGTTTAACTCTGTCAGTTGAATGCACACATTGACAACCATTCAGTTTGATAGCACATTTTTGGTTTTAGAAGCAGATATTTCTCTGTACAGCCTATGGTCCCATTCACTCGGGAATATCCCAACGCAGCTCCTAGAAGAAACGTGTTTCTGACTCGCTGAATCTCAACATAGATTCAACTCTCTTAGGTGAACGAACGCACAGCAGAGCAGTTTCAAGGAAACGTTTCTCCTGAGTCTTAGACGAAGTTTCCTGCTGTTTAGTACGTATACCGGCATTGGGCTGGAAATACCGGTTTTGGGATTCTGCACAGAAAGGGTTTGCAAACCGCTGAATCCACACGTGAGTTTAACTCTGTCAGTTGAATTCACACATTGACAACCATTCAGTTAGATAGCTCCGTTTTGGTTTTAGAAGCAGATATTTCTCTGTACAGCCTATGGTCCCATTCACTCGGGAATATCCCAACGCAGCTCCTAGAAGAAACGTGTTTCTGACTCGCTGAATCTCAACATAGATTCAACTCTCTTAGGTGAACGAACGCACAGCAGAGCAGTTTCAAGGAAACGTTTCTCCTGAGTTTTAGACGAAGTTTCCTGCTGTTTAGTTCGTATGCCGGCATTGGGCTGGAAATACCGGTTTTGGGATTCTGCACAGAAAGGGTTTGCAAACCGCTGAATCCACACGTGAGTTTAACTATATCAGTTGAATGCACACACTGACAACCATTCAGTTTGATAGCACACTTTTGGTTTTAGAAGCAGATATTTCTCTGTACAGCCTATGGTCCCATTCACTCGGGAATATCCCAACACAGCTCCTAGAAGTAACGTGTTTCTGACTCGCTGAATCTCAACATACATTCAACTCTCTTAGGTGAACGAACGCACAGCAGAGCAGTTTCAAGGAAACGTTTCTCCTGAGTCTTAGACGAAGTTTCCTGCTGTTTAGTACGGATGACGGCATTGGGCTGGAAATACCGGTTTTGGGATTCTGCACAGAAAGGGTTTGCAAACCGCTGAATCCACACGTGAGTTTAACTCTGTCAGTTGAATGCACACATTGACAACCATTCAGTTTGATAGCACCCTTTTGGTTTTAGAAGCAGATATTTCTCTGTACAGCCTATGGTCCCATTCACTCGGGAATATCCCAACGCAGCTCCTAGAAGAAACGTGTTTCTGACTCGCTGAATCTCAACATAGATTCAACTCTCTTAGGTGAACGAACGCACAGCAGAGCAGTTTCAAGGAAACGTTTCTCCTGAGTTTTAGACGAAGTTTCCTGCTGTTTAGTACGGATGCCGGCATTGGGCTGGACATACCGGTTTTGGGATTCTGCACAGAAAGGGTTTGCAAACCGCTGAATCCACACGTGAGTTTAACTCTGTCAGTTGAATGCACACATTGACAACCATTCAGTTTGATAGCACACTTTTGGTTTTAGAAGCAGATAATTCTCTGTACAGCCTATGGTCCCATTCACTCGGGAATATCCCAACGCAGCTCCTAGAAGAAACGTGTTTCTGACTCGCTGAATCTCAACATAGATTCAACTCTCTTAGGTGAACGAACGCACAGCAGAGCACTTTCAAGGAAACGTTTCTCCTGAGTCTTAGACGAAGTTTCCTGCTGTTTAGTACGGATGCCGGCATAGGGCTGGAAATACCGGTTTTCGATGCTGCACAGAAAGGGTTTGCAAACCGCTGAATCCACACGTGAGTTTAACTCTGTCAGTTGAATGCACACATTGACAACCATTCAGTTTGATAGCACACTTTTGGTTTTAGAAGCAGATATTTCTCTGTACAGCCTATGGTCCCATTCACTCGGGAATATCCCAACGCAGCTCCTAGAAGTAACGTGTTTCTGACTCGCTGAATCTCAACATAGATTCAACTCTCTTAGGTGAACGAACGCACAGCAGAGCAGTTTCAAGGAAACGTTTCTCCTGAGTTTTAGACGAAGTTTCCTGCTGTTTAGTACGGATGCCGGCATTGGGCTGGAAATACCGGTTTTGGGATTCTGCACAGAAAGGGTTTGCAAACCGCTGAATCCACACGTGAGTTTGACTCTGTCAGTTGAATGCACACATTGACAACCATTCAGTTTGATAGCACACTTTTGGTTTTAGAAGCAGATATTTCTCTGTACAGCCTATGGTCCCATTCACTCGGGAATATCCCAACGCAGCTCCTAGAAGAAACGTGTTTCTGACTCGCTGAATCTCAACATAGATTCAACTCTCTTAGGTGAACGAACGCACAGCAGAGCAGTTTCAAGGAAACGTTTCTCCTGAGTCTTAGACGAAGTTTCCTGCTGTTTAGTACGGATGCCGGCATAGGGCTGGAAATACCGGTTTTGGGATGCTGCACAGAAAGGGTTTGCAAACCGCTGAATCCACACGTGAGTTTAACTCTGTCAGTTGAATGCACACATTGACAACCATTCAGTTAGATAGCTCCGTTTTGGTTTTAGAAGCAGATATTTCTCTGTACAGCCTATGGTCCCATTCACTCGGGAATATCCCAACGCAGCTCCTAGAAGAAACGTGTTTCTGACTCGCTGAATCTCAACATAGATTCAACTCTCTTAGGAGAACGAACGCACAGCAGAGCAGTTTCAAGGAAACGTTTCTCCTGAGTCTTAGACGAATTTTCCTGCTGTTTAGTACGTATGCCGGCATTGGGCTGGAAATACCGGTTTTGGGATTCTGCACAGAAAGGGTTTGCAAACCGCTGAATCCACACGTGAGTTTAACTCTGTCAGTTGAATGCACACATTGACAACCATTCAGTTTGATAGCACATTTTTGGTTTTAGAAGCAGATATTTCTCTGTACAGCCTATGGTCCCATTCACTCGGGAATATCCCAACGCAGCTCCTAGAAGAAACGTGTTTCTGACTCGCTGAATCTCAACATAGATTCAACTCTCTTAGGTGAACGAACGCACAGCAGAGCAGTTTCAAGGAAACGTTTCTCCTGAGTCTTAGACGAAGTTTCCTGCTGTTTAGTACGTATACCGGCATTGGGCTGGAAATACCGGTTTTGGGATTCTGCACAGAAAGGGTTTGCAAACCGCTGAATCCACACGTGAGTTTAACTCTGTCAGTTGAATTCACACATTGACAACCATTCAGTTAGATAGCTCCGTTTTGGTTTTAGAAGCAGATATTTCTCTGTACAGCCTATGGTCCCATTCACTCGGGAATATCCCAACGCAGCTCCTAGAAGAAACGTGTTTCTGACTCGCTGAATCTCAACATAGATTCAACTCTCTTAGGTGAACGAACGCACAGCAGAGCAGTTTCAAGGAAACGTTTCTCCTGAGTTTTAGACGAAGTTTCCTGCTGTTTAGTTCGTATGCCGGCATTGGGCTGGAAATACCGGTTTTGGGATTCTGCACAGAAAGGGTTTGCAAACCGCTGAATCCACACGTGAGTTTAACTATATCAGTTGAATGCACACACTGACAACCATTCAGTTTGATAGCACACTTTTGGTTTTAGAAGCAGATATTTCTCTGTACAGCCTATGGTCCCATTCACTCGGGAATATCCCAACACAGCTCCTAGAAGTAACGTGTTTCTGACTCGCTGAATCTCAACATACATTCAACTCTCTTAGGTGAACGAACGCACAGCAGAGCAGTTTCAAGGAAACGTTTCTCCTGAGTCTTAGACGAAGTTTCCTGCTGTTTAGTACGGATGACGGCATTGGGCTGGAAATACCGGTTTTGGGATTCTGCACAGAAAGGGTTTGCAAACCGCTGAATCCACACGTGAGTTTAACTCTGTCAGTTGAATGCACACATTGACAACCATTCAGTTTGATAGCACCCTTTTGGTTTTAGAAGCAGATATTTCTCTGTACAGCCTATGGTCCCATTCACTCGGGAATATCCCAACGCAGCTCCTAGAAGAAACGTGTTTCTGACTCGCTGAATCTCAACATAGATTCAACTCTCTTAGGTGAACGAACGCACAGCAGAGCAGTTTCAAGGAAACGTTTCTCCTGAGTTTTAGACGAAGTTTCCTGCTGTTTAGTACGGATGCCGGCATTGGGCTGGACATACCGGTTTTGGGATTCTGCACAGAAAGGGTTTGCAAACCGCTGAATCCACACGTGAGTTTAACTCTGTCAGTTGAATGCACACATTGACAACCATTCAGTTTGATAGCACACTTTTGGTTTTAGAAGCAGATAATTCTCTGTACAGCCTATGGTCCCATTCACTCGGGAATATCCCAACGCAGCTCCTAGAAGAAACGTGTTTCTGACTCGCTGAATCTCAACATAGATTCAACTCTCTTAGGTGAACGAACGCACAGCAGAGCACTTTCAAGGAAACGTTTCTCCTGAGTCTTAGACGAAGTTTCCTGCTGTTTAGTACGGATGCCGGCATAGGGCTGGAAATACCGGTTTTCGATGCTGCACAGAAAGGGTTTGCAAACCGCTGAATCCACACGTGAGTTTAACTCTGTCAGTTGAATGCACACATTGACAACCATTCAGTTTGATAGCACACTTTTGGTTTTAGAAGCAGATATTTCTCTGTACAGCCTATGGTCCCATTCACTCGGGAATATCCCAACGCAGCTCCTAGAAGAAACGTGTTTCTGACTTGCTGAATCTCAACATAGATTCAACTCTCTTAGGAGAACGAACGCACAGCAGAGCAGTTTCAAGGAAACGTTTCTCCTGAGTCTTAGACGAAGTTTCCTGCTGTTTAGTACGTATGCCGGCATTGGGCAGGAAATACCGGTTTTGGGATACTGCACAGAAAGGGTTTGCAAACCGCTGAATCCACACGTGAGTTTAACTCTGTCAGTTGAATGCACACATTGACAACCATTCAGTTAGATAGCTCCGTTTTGGTTTTAGAAGCAGATATTTCTCTGTACAGCCTATGGTCCCATTCACTCGGGAATATCCCAACGCAGCTCCTAGAAGAAACGTGTTTCTGACTCGCTGAATCTCAACATAGATTCAACTCTCTTAGGTGAACGAACGCACAGCAGAGCAGTTTCAAGGAAACGTTTCTCCTGAGTTTTAGACGAAGTTTCCTGCTGTTTAGTACGGATGCCGGCATTGGGCTGGACATACCGGTTTTGGGATTCTGCACAGAAAGGGTTTGCAAACCGCTGAATCCACACGTGAGTTTAACTCTGTCAGTTGAATGCACACATTGACAACCATTCAGTTTGATAGCACACTTTTGGTTTTAGAAGCAGATATTTCTCTGTACAGCCTATGGTCCCATTCACTCGGGAATATCCCAACGCAGCTCCTAGAAGTAACGTGTTTCTGACTCGCTGAATCTCAACATAGATTCAACTCTCTTAGGTGAACGAACGCACAGCAGAGCAGTTTCAAGGAAACGTTTCTCCTGAGTTTTAGACGAAGTTTCCTGCTGTTTAGTACGGATGCTGGCATTGGGCTGGAAATACTGGTTTTGGGATTCTGCACAGAAAGGGTTTGCAAACCGCTGAATCCACACGTGAGTTTGACTCTGTCAGTTGAATGCACACATTGACAACCATTCAGTTTGATAGCACACTTTTGGTTTTAGAAGCAGATATTTCTCTGTACAGCCTATGGTCCCATTCACTCGGGAATATCCCAACGCAGCTCCTAGAAGAAACGTGTTTCTGACTCGCTGAATCTCAACATAGATTCAACTCTCTTAGGTGAACGAACGCACAGCAGAGCAGTTTCAAGGAAACGTTTCTCCTGAGTCTTAGACGAAGTTTCCTGCTGTTTAGTACGTATGCCGGCATTGGGCTGGAAATACCGGTTTTGGGATTCTGCACAGAAAGGGTTTGCAAACCGCTGAATCCACACATGAGTTTAACTCTGTCAGTTGAATGCACACGTTGACAACCATTCAGTTAGATAGCTCCGTTTTGGTTTTAGAAGCAGATATTTCTCTGTACAGCCTATGGTCCCATTCACTCGGGAATATCCCAACGCAGCTCCTAGAAGAAACGTGTTTCTGACTCGCTGAATCTCAACATAGATTCAACTCTCTTAGGTGAACGAACGCACAGCAGAGCACTTTCAAGGAAACGTTTCTCCTGAGTTTTAGACGAAGTTTCCTGCTGTTTAGTACGGATGCCGGCATAGGGCTGGAAATACCGGTTTTGGGATGCTGCACAGAAAGGGTTTGCAAACCGCTGAATCCACACGTGAGTTTAACTCTGTCAGTTGAATGCACACATTGACAACCATTCACTTTGATAGCACCCTTTTGGTTTTAGAAGCAGATATTTCTCTGTACAGCCTATGGTCCCATTCACTCGGGAATATCCCAACGCAGCTCCTAGAAGAAACGTGTTTCTGACTCGCTGAATCTCAACATAGATTCAACTCTCTTAGGAGAACGAACGCACAGCAGAGCAGTTTCAAGGAAACGTTTCTCCTGAGTCTTAGACGAAGTTTCCTGCTGTTTAGTACGTATGCCGGCATTGGGCAGGAAATACCGGTTTTGGGATTCTGCACAGAAAGGGTTTGCAAACCGCTGAATCCACACGTGAGTTTAACTCTGTCAGTTGAATGCACACATTGACAACCATTCAGTTAGATAGCTCCGTTTTGGTTTTAGAAGCAGATATTTCTCTGTACAGCCTATGGTCCCATTCACTCGGGAATATCCCAACGCAGCTCCTAGAAGAAACGTGTTTCTGACTCGCTGAATCTCAACATAGATTCAACTCTCTTAGGTGAACGAACGCACAGCAGAGCAGTTTCAAGGAAACGTTTCTCCTGAGTTTTAGACGAAGTTTCCTGCTGTTTAGTACGGATGCCGGCACTGGGCTGGACATACCGGTTTTGGGATTCTGCACAGAAAGGGTTTGCAAACCGCTGAATCCACACGTGAGTTTAACTCTGTCAGTTGAATGCACACATTGACAACCATTCAGTTTGATAGCACCCTTTTGGTTTTAGAAGCAGATATTTCTCTGTACAGACTATGGTCCCATTCACTCGGGAATATCCCAACGCAGCTCCTAGAAGAAACGTGTTTCTGACTCGCTGAATCTCAACATAGATTCAACTCTCTTAGGTGAACGAACGCACAGCAGAGCAGTTTCAAGGAAACGTTTCTCCTGAGTTTTAGACGAAGTTTCCTGCTGTTTTGTACGGATGCCGGCATTGGGCTGGACATACCGGTTTTGGGATTCTGCACAGAAAGGGTTTGCAAACCGCTGAATCCACACGTGAGTTTAACTGTGTCAGTTGAATGCACACATTGACAACCATTCAGTTTGATAGCACACTTTTGGTTTTAGAAGCAGATAGTTCTCTGTACAGCCTATGGTCCCATTCACTCGGGAATATCCCAACGCAGCTCCTAGAAGTAACGTGTTTCTGACTCGCTGAATCTCAACATAGATTCAACTCTCTTAGGTGAACGAACGCACAGCAGAGCAGTTTCAAGGAAACGTTTCTCCTGAGTTTTAGACGAAGTTTCCTGCTGTTTAGTACGGATGCCGGCATTGGGCTGGAAATACCGGTTTTGGGATTCTGCACAGAAAGGGTTTGCAAACCGCTGAATCCACACGTGAGTTTGACTCTGTCAATTGAATGCACACATTGACAACCATTCAGTTTGATAGCACACTTTTGGTTTTAGAAGCAGATATTTCTCTGTACAGCCTATGGTCCCATTCACTCGGGAATATCCCAACGCAGCTCCTAGAAGAAACGTGTTTCTGACTCGCTGAATCTCAACATAGATTCAACTCTCTTAGGTGAACGAACGCACAGCAGAGCAGTTTCAAGGAAACGTTTCTCCTGAGTCTTAGACGAAGTTTCCTGCTGTTTAGTACGTATGCCGGCATTGGGCTGGAAATACCGGTTTTGGGATTCTGCACAGAAAGGGTTTGCAAACCGCTGAATCCACACGTGAGTTTAACTCTGTCAGTTGAATGCACACGTTGACAACCATTCAGTTAGATAGCTCCGTTTTGGTTTTAGAAGCAGATATTTCTCTGTACAGTCTATGGTCCCATTCACTCGGGAATATCCCAACGCAGCTCCTAGAAGAAACGTGTTTCTGACTCGCTGAATCTCAACATAGATTCAACTCTCTTAGGTGAACGAACGCACAGCAGAGCACTTTCAAGGAAACGTTTCTCCTGAGTTTTAGACGAAGTTTCCTGCTGTTTAGTACGGATGCCGGCATAGGGCTGGAAATACCGGTTTTGGGATTCTGCACAGAAAGGGTTTTCAAACCGCTGAATCCACACGTGAGTTTAACTCTGTCAGTTGAATGCACACATTGACAACCATTCAGTTTGATAGCACACTTTTGGTTTTAGAAGCAGATATTTCTCTGTACAGCCTATGGTCCCATTCACTCGGGAATATCCCAACGCAGCTCCTAGAAGTAACGTGTTTCTGACTCGCTGAATCTCAACATAGATTCAACTCTCTTAGGTGAACGAACGCACAGCAGAGCAGTTTCAAGGAAACGTTTCTCCTGAGTTTTAGACGAAGTTTCCTGCTGTTTAGTACGGATGCCGGCATTGGGCTGGAAATACCGGTTTTGGGATTCTGCACAGAAAGGGTTTGCAAACCGCTGAATCCACACGTGAGTTTAACTCTGTCAGTTGAATGCACACATTGACAACCATTCAGTTTGATAGCACACTTTTGGTTTTAGAAGCAGATATTTCTCTGTACAGCCTATGGTCCCATTCACTCGGGAATATCCCAACGCAGCTCCTAGAAGAAACGTGTTTCTGACTCGCTGAATCTCAACATAGATTCAACTCTCTTAGGAGAACGAACGCACAGCAGAGCAGTTTCAAGGAAACGTTTCTCCTGAGTTTTAGACGAAGTTTCCTGCTGTTTAGTACGGATGCCGGCACTGGGCTGGCCATACCAGTTTTGGGATTCTGAACAGAAAGGGTTTGCAAACCGCTGAATCCACACGTGAGTTTAACTCTGTCAGTTGAATGCACACATTGACAACCATTCAGTTAGATAGCTCCGTTTTCGTTTTAGAAGCAGATATTTCTCTGTACAGCCTATGGTCCCATTCACTCGGGAATATCCCAACGCAGCTCCTAGAAGAAACGTGTTTCTGACTCGCTGAATCTCAACATAGATTCAACTCTCTTAGGTGAACGAACGCACAGCAGAGCAGTTTCAAGGAAACGTTTCTCCTGAGTTTTAGACGAAGTTTCCTGCTGTTTAGTACGGATGCCGGCACTGGGCTGGACATACCGGTTTTGGGATTCTGCACAGAAAGGGTTTGCAAACCGCTGAATCCACACGTGAGTTTAACTCTGTCAGTTGAATGCACACATTGACAACCATTCAGTTTGATAGCACCCTTTTGGTTTTAGAAGCAGATATTTCTCTGTACAGACTATGGTCCCATTCACTCGGGAATATCCCAACGCAGCTCCTAGAAGAAACGTGTTTCTGACTCGCTGAATCTCAACATAGATTCAACTCTCTTAGGTGAACGAACCCACAGCAGACCAGTTTCAAGGAAACGTTTCTCCTGAGTTTTAGACGAAGTTTCCTGCTGTTTTGTACGGATGCCGGCATTGGGCTGGACATACCGGTTTTGGGATTCTGCACAGAAAGGGTTTGCAAACCGCTGAATACACACGTGAGTTTAACTCTGTCAGTTGAATGCACACATTGACAACCATTCAGTTTGATAGCACACTTTTGGTTTTAGAAGCAGATATTTCTCTGTACAGCCTATGGTCCCATTCACTCGGGAATATCCCAACGCAGCTCCTAGAAGTAACGTGTTTCTGACTCGCTGAATCTCAACATAGATTCAACTCTCTTAGGTGAACGAACGCACAGCAGAGCAGTTTCAAGGAAACGTTTCTCCTGAGTTTTAGACGAAGTTTCCTGCTGTTTAGTACGGATGCCGGCATTGGGCTGGAAATACCGGTTTTGGGATTCTGCACAGAAAGGGTTTGCAAACCGCTGAATCCACACGTGAGTTTGACTCTGTCAATTGAATGCACACATTGACAACCATTCAGTTTGATAGCACACTTTTGGTTTTAGAAGCAGATATTTCTCTGTACAGCCTATGGTCCCATTCACTCGGGAATATCCCAACGCAGCTCCTAGAAGAAACGTGTTTCTGACTCGCTGAATCTCAACATAGATTCAACTCTCTTAGGTGAACGAACGCACAGCAGAGCAGTTTCAAGGAAACGTTTCTCCTGAGTCTTAGACGAAGTTTCCTGCTGTTTAGTACGTATGCCGGCATTGGGCTGGAAATACCGGTTTTGGGATTCTGCACAGAAAGGGTTTGCAAACCGCTGAATCCACACGTGAGTTTAACTCTGTCAGTTGAATGCACACGTTGACAACCATTCAGTTAGATAGCTCCGTTTTGGTTTTAGAAGCAGATATTTCTCTGTACAGCCTATGGTCCCATTCACTCGGGAATATCCCAACGCAGCTCCTAGAAGAAACGTGTTTCTGACTCGCTGAATCTCAACATAGATTCAACTCTCTTAGGAGAACGAACGCACAGCAGAGCAGTTTCAAGGAAACGTTTCTCCTGAGTTTTAGACGAAGTTTCCTGCTGTTTAGTACGGATGCCGGCACTGGGCTGGCCATACCGGTTTTGGGATTCTGCACAGAAAGGGTTTGCAAACCGCTGAATCCACACGTGAGTTTAACTCTGTCAGTTGAATGCACACATTGACAACCATTCAGTTAGATAGCTCCGTTTTGGTTTTAGAAGCAGATATTTCTCTGTACAGCCTATGGTCCCATTCACTCGGGAATATCCCAACGCAGCTCCTAGAAGAAACGTGTTTCTGACTCGCTGAATCTCAACATAGATTCAACTCTCTTAGGTGAACGAACGCACAGCAGAGCAGTTTCAAGGAAACGTTTCTCCTGAGTCTTAGACGAAGTTTCCTACTGTTTAGTACGGATGCCGGCATTGGGCTGGAAATACCGGTTTTGGGATTCTGCACAGAAATGGTTTGCAAACCGCTGAATCCACACGTGAGTTTAACTCTGTCAGTTGAATGCACACATTGACAACCATTCAGTTTGATAGCACCCTTTTGGTTTTAGAAGCAGATATTTCTCTGTACAGCCTATGGTCCCATTCACTCGGGAATATCCCAACGCAGCTCCTAGAAGATACGTGTTTCTGACTCGCTGAATCTCAACATAGATTCAACTCTCTTAGGTGAACGAACGCACAGCAGAGCAGTTTCAAGGAAACGTTTCTCCTGAGTCTTAGACGAAGTTTCCTGCTGTTTAGTACGGATGCCGGCATTGGGCTGGAAATACCGGTTTTGGGATTCTGCACAGAAAGGGTTTGCAAACCGCTGAATCCACACGTGAGTTTAACTCTGTCAGTTGAATGCACACATTGACAACCATTCAGTTTGATAGCACACTTTTGGTTTTAGAAGCAGATATTTCTGTGTACAGCCTATGGTCCCATTCACTCGGGAATATCCCAACGCAGCTCCTAGAAGAAACGTGTTTCTGACTCGCTGAATCTCAACATAGATTCAACTCTCTTAGGTGAACGAACCCACAGCAGACCAGTTTCAAGGAATCGTTTCTCCTGAGTTTTAGACGAAGTTTCCTGCTGTTTAGTACGGATGCCGGCATTGGGCTGGAAATACCGGTTTTGGGATTCTGCACAGAAAGGGTTTGCAAACCGCTGAATCCACACGTGAGTTTGACTCTGTCAATTGAATGCACACATTGACAACCATTCAGTTTGATAGCACACTTTTGGTTTTAGAAGCAGATATTTCTCTGTACAGCCTATGGTCCCATTCACTCGGGAATATCCCAACGCAGCTCCTAGAAGAAACGTGTTTCTGACTCGCTGAATCTCAACATAGATTCAACTCTCTTAGGTGAACGAACGCACAGCAGAGCAGTTTCAAGGAAACGTTTATCCTGAGTCTTAGACGAAGTTTCCTGCTGTTTAGTACGTATGCCGGCATTGGGCTGGAAATACCGGTTTTGGGATTCTGCACAGAAAGGGTTTGCAAACCGCTGAATCCACACGTGAGTTTAACTCTGTCAGTTGAATGCACACGTTGACAACCATTCAGTTAGATAGCTCCGTTTTGGTTTTAGAAGCAGATATTTCTCTGTACAGTCTATGGTCCCATTCACTCGGGAATATCCCAACGCAGCTCCTAGAAGAAACGTGTTTCTGACTCGCTGAATCTCAACATAGATTCAACTCTCTTAGGTGAACGAACGCACAGCAGAGCACTTTCAAGGAAACGTTTCTCCTGAGTTTTAGACGAAGTTTCCTGCTGTTTAGTACGGATGCCGGCATAGGGCTGGAAATACCGGTTTTGGGATGCTGCACAGAAAGGGTTTGCAAACCGCTGAATCCACACGTGAGTTTAACTCTGTCAGTTGAATGCACACATTGACAACCATTCAGTTTGATAGCACACTTTTGGTTTTAGAAGCAGATATTTCTCTGTACAGCCTATGGTCCCATTCACTCGGGAATATCCCAACGCAGCTCCTAGAAGTAACGTGTTTCTGACTCGCTGAATCTCAACATAGATTCAACTCTCTTAGGTGAACGAACGCACAGCAGAGCAGTTTCAAGGAAACGTTTCTCCTGAGTTTTAGACGAAGTTTCCTGCTGTTTAGTACGGATGCCAGCATTGGGCTGGAAATACCGGTTTTGGGATTCTGCACAGAAAGGGTTTGCAAACCGCTGAATCCACACGTGAGTTTAACTCTGTCAGTTGAATGCACACATTGACAACCATTCAGTTAGATAGCTCCGTTTTGGTTTTAGAAGCAGATATTTCTCTGTACAGCCTATGGTCCCATTCACTCGGGAATATCCCAACGCAGCTCCTAGAAGAAACGTGTTTCTGACTCGCTGAATCTCAACATAGATTCAACTCTCTTAGGTGAACGAACGCACAGCAGAGCAGTTTCAAGGAAACGTTTCTCCTGAGTTTTAGACGAAGTTTCCTGCTGTTTAGTACGGATGCCGGCACTGGGCTGGACATACCGGTTTTGGGATTCTGCACAGAAAGGGTTTGCAAACCGCTGAATCCACACGTGAGTTTAACTCTGTCAGTTGAATGCACACATTGACAACCATTCAGTTTGATAGCACCCTTTTGGTTTTAGAAGCAGATATTTCTCTGTACAGACTATGGTCCCATTCACTCGGGAATATCCCAACGCAGCTCCTAGAAGAAACGTGTTTCTGACTCGCTGAATCTCAACATAGATTCAACTCTCTTAGGTGAACGAACGCACAGCAGAGCAGTTTCAAGGAAACGTTTCTCCTGAGTTTTAGACGAAGTTTCCTGCTGTTTTGTACGGATGCCGGCATTGGGCTGGACATACCGGTTTTGGGATTCTGCACAGAAAGGGTTTGCAAACCGCTGAATCCACACGTGAGTTTAACTGTGTCAGTTGAATGCACACATTGACAACCATTCAGTTTGATAGCACACTTTTGGTTTTAGAAGCAGATAGTTCTCTGTACAGCCTATGGTCCCATTCACTCGGGAATATCCCAACGCAGCTCCTAGAAGTAACGTGTTTCTGACTCGCTGAATCTCAACATAGATTCAACTCTCTTAGGTGAACGAACGCACAGCAGAGCAGTTTCAAGGAAACGTTTCTCCTGAGTTTTAGACGAAGTTTCCTGCTGTTTAGTACGGATGCCGGCATTGGGCTGGAAATACCGGTTTTGGGATTCTGCACAGAAAGGGTTTGCAAACCGCTGAATCCACACGTGAGTTTGACTCTGTCAATTGAATGCACACATTGACAACCATTCAGTTTGATAGCACACTTTTGGTTTTAGAAGCAGATATTTCTCTGTACAGCCTATGGTCCCATTCACTCGGGAATATCCCAACGCAGCTCCTAGAAGAAACGTGTTTCTGACTCGCTGAATCTCAACATAGATTCAACTCTCTTAGGTGAACGAACGCACAGCAGAGCAGTTTCAAGGAAACGTTTCTCCTGAGTCTTAGACGAAGTTTCCTGCTGTTTAGTACGTATGCCGGCATTGGGCTGGAAATACCGGTTTTGGGATTCTGCACAGAAAGGGTTTGCAAACCGCTGAATCCACACGTGAGTTTAACTCTGTCAGTTGAATGCACACGTTGACAACCATTCAGTTAGATAGCTCCGTTTTGGTTTTAGAAGCAGATATTTCTCTGTACAGTCTATGGTCCCATTCACTCGGGAATATCCCAACGCAGCTCCTAGAAGAAACGTGTTTCTGACTCGCTGAATCTCAACATAGATTCAACTCTCTTAGGTGAACGAACGCACAGCAGAGCACTTTCAAGGAAACGTTTCTCCTGAGTTTTAGACGAAGTTTCCTGCTGTTTAGTACGGATGCCGGCATAGGGCTGGAAATACCGGTTTTGGGATTCTGCACAGAAAGGGTTTTCAAACCGCTGAATCCACACGTGAGTTTAACTCTGTCACTTGAATGCACACATTGACAACCATTCAGTTTGATAGCACACTTTTGGTTTTAGAAGCAGATATTTCTCTGTACAGCCTATGGTCCCATTCACTCGGGAATATCCCAACGCAGCTCCTAGAAGTAACGTGTTTCAGACTCGCTGAATCTCAACATAGATTCAACTCTCTTAGGTGAACGAACGCACAGCAGAGCAGTTTCAAGGAAACGTTTCTCCTGAGTTTTAGACGAAGTTTCCTGCTGTTTAGTACGGATGCCGGCATTGGGCTGGAAATACCGGTTTTGGGATTCTGCACAGAAAGGGTTTGCAAACCGCTGAATCCACACGTGAGTTTAACTCTGTCAGTTGAATGCACACATTGACAACCATTCAGTTTGATAGCACACTTTTGGTTTTAGAAGCAGATATTTCTCTGTACAGCCTATGGTCCCATTCACTCGGGAATATCCCAACGCAGCTCCTAGAAGAAACGTGTTTCTGACTCGCTGAATCTCAACATAGATTCAACTCTCTTAGGTGAACGAACGCACAGCAGAGCAGTTTCAAGGAAACGTTTCTCCTGAGTTTTAGACGAAGTTTCCTGCTGTTTAGTACGGATGCCGGCACTGGGCTGGACATAGCGGTTTTGGGATTCTGCACAGAAAGGGTTTGCAAACCGCTGAATCCACACGTGAGTTTAACTCTGTCAGTTGAATGCACACATTGACAACCATTCAGTTTGATAGCACCCTTTTGGTTTTAGAAGCAGATATTTCTCTGTACAGACTATGGTCCCATTCACTCGGGAATATCCCAACGCAGCTCCTAGAAGAAACGTGTTTCTGACTCGCTGAATCTCAACATAGATTCAACTCTCTTAGGTGAACGAACCCACAGCAGACCAGTTTCAAGGAAACGTTTCTCCTGAGTTTTAGACGAAGTTTCCTGCTGTTTTGTACGGATGCCGGCATTGGGCTGGACATACCGGTTTTGGGATTCTGCACAGAAAGGGTTTGCAAACCGCTGAATACACACGTGAGTTTAACTCTGTCAGTTGAATGCACACATTGACAACCATTCAGTTTGATAGCACACTTTTGGTTTTAGAAGCAGATATTTCTCTGTACAGCCTATGGTCCCATTCACTCGGGAATATCCCAACGCAGCTCCTAGAAGTAACGTGTTTCTGACTCGCTGAATCTCAACATAGATTCAACTCTCTTAGGTGAACGAACGCACAGCAGAGCAGTTTCAAGGAAACGTTTCTCCTGAGTTTTAGACGAAGTTTCCTGCTGTTTAGTACGGATGCCGGCATTGGGCTGGAAATACCGGTTTTGGGATTCTGCACAGAAAGGGTTTGCAAACCGCTGAATCCACACGTGAGTTTGACTCTGTCAATTGAATGCACACATTGACAACCATTCAGTTTGATAGCACACTTTTGGTTTTAGAAGCAGATATTTCTCTGTACAGCCTATGGTCCCATTCACTCGGGAATATCCCAACGCAGCTCCTAGAAGAAACGTGTTTCTGACTCGCTGAATCTCAACATAGATTCAACTCTCTTAGGTGAACGAACGCACAGCAGAGCAGTTTCAAGGAAACGTTTCTCCTGAGTCTTAGACGAAGTTTCCTGCTGTTTAGTACGTATGCCGGCATTGGGCTGGAAATACCGGTTTTGGGATTCTGCACAGAAAGGGTTTGCAAACCGCTGAATCCACACGTGAGTTTAACTCTGTCAGTTGAATGCACACGTTGACAACCATTCAGTTAGATAGCTCCGTTTTGGTTTTAGAAGCAGATATTTCTCTGTACAGCCTATGGTCCCATTCACTCGGGAATATCCCAACGCAGCTCCTAGAAGAAACGTGTTTCTGACTCGCTGAATCTCAACATAGATTCAACTCTCTTAGGAGAACGAACGCACAGCAGAGCAGTTTCAAGGAAACGTTTCTCCTGAGTTTTAGACGAAGTTTCCTGCTGTTTAGTACGGATGCCGGCACTGGGCTGGCCATACCGGTTTTGGGATTCTGCACAGAAAGGGTTTGCAAACCGCTGAATCCACACGTGAGTTTAACTCTGTCAGTTGAATGCACACATTGACAACCATTCAGTTAGATAGCTCCGTTTTGGTTTTAGAAGCAGATATTTCTCTGTACAGCCTATGGTCCCATTCACTCGGGAATATCCCAACGCAGCTCCTAGAAGAAACGTGTTTCTGACTCGCTGAATCTCAACATAGATTCAACTCTCTTAGGTGAACGAACGCACAGCAGAGCAGTTTCAAGGAAACGTTTCTCCTGAGTTTTAGACGAAGTTTCCTGCTGTTTAGTACGGATGCCGGCATTGGGCTGGAAATACCGGTTTTGGGATTCTGCACAGAAATGGTTTGCAAACCGCTGAATCCACACGTGAGTTTAACTCTGTCAGTTGAATGCACACATTGACAACCATTCAGTTTGATAGCACCCTTTTGGTTTTAGAAGCAGATATTTCTCTGTACAGCCTATGGTCCCATTCACTCGGGAATATCCCAACGCAGCTCCTAGAAGATACGTGTTTCTGACTCGCTGAATCTCAACATAGATTCAACTCTCTTAGGTGAACGAACGCACAGCAGAGCAGTTTCAAGGAAACGTTTCTCCTGAGTCTTAGACGAAGTTTCCTGCTGTTTAGTACGGATGCCGGCATTGGGCTGGAAATACCGGTTTTGGGATTCTGCACAGAAAGGGTTTGCAAACCGCTGAATCCACACGTGAGTTTAACTCTGTCAGTTGAATGCACACATTGACAACCATTCAGTTTGATAGCACACTTTTGGTTTTAGAAGCAGATATTTCTGTGTACAGCCTATGGTCCCATTCACTCGGGAATATCCCAACGCAGCTCCTAGAAGAAACGTGTTTCTGACTCGCTGAATCTCAACATAGATTCAACTCTCTTAGGTGAACGAACCCACAGCAGACCAGTTTCAAGGAATCGTTTCTCCTGAGTTTTAGACGAAGTTTCCTGCTGTTTAGTACGGATGCCGGCATTGGGCTGGAAATACCGGTTTTGGGATTCTGCACAGAAAGGGTTTGCAAACCGCTGAATCCACACGTGAGTTTGACTCTGTCAATTGAATGCACACATTGACAACCATTCAGTTTGATAGCACACTTTTGGTTTTAGAAGCAGATATTTCTCTGTACAGCCTATGGTCCCATTCACTCGGGAATATCCCAACGCAGCTCCTAGAAGAAACGTGTTTCTGACTCGCTGAATCTCAACATAGATTCAACTCTCTTAGGTGAACGAACGCACAGCAGAGCAGTTTCAAGGAAACGTTTATCCTGAGTCTTAGACGAAGTTTCCTGCTGTTTAGTACGTATGCCGGCATTGGGCTGGAAATACCGGTTTTGGGATTCTGCACAGAAAGGGTTTGCAAACCGCTGAATCCACACGTGAGTTTAACTCTGTCAGTTGAATGCACACGTTGACAACCATTCAGTTAGATAGCTCCGTTTTGGTTTTAGAAGCAGATATTTCTCTGTACAGTCTATGGTCCCATTCACTCGGGAATATCCCAACGCAGCTCCTAGAAGAAACGTGTTTCTGACTCGCTGAATCTCAACATAGATTCAACTCTCTTAGGTGAACGAACGCACAGCAGAGCACTTTCAAGGAAACGTTTCTCCTGAGTTTTAGACGAAGTTTCCTGCTGTTTAGTACGGATGCCGGCATAGGGCTGGAAATACCGGTTTTGGGATGCTGCACAGAAAGGGTTTGCAAACCGCTGAATCCACACGTGAGTTTAACTCTGTCAGTTGAATGCACACATTGACAACCATTCAGTTTGATAGCACACTTTTGGTTTTAGAAGCAGATATTTCTCTGTACAGCCTATGGTCCCATTCACTCGGGAATATCCCAACGCAGCTCCTAGAAGTAACGTGTTTCTGACTCGCTGAATCTCAACATAGATTCAACTCTCTTAGGTGAACGAACGCACAGCAGAGCAGTTTCAAGGAAACGTTTCTCCTGAGTTTTAGACGAAGTTTCCTGCTGTTTAGTACGGATGCCGGCATTGGGCTGGAAATACCGGTTTTGGGATTCTGCACAGAAAGGGTTTGCAAACCGCTGAATCCACACGTGAGTTTAACTCTGTCAGTTGAATGCACACATTGACAACCATTCAGTTTGATAGCACACTTTTGGTTTTAGAAGCAGATATTTCTCTGTACAGCCTATGGTCCCATTCACTCGGGAATATCCCAACGCAGCTCCTAGAAGAAACGTGTTTCTGACTCGCTGAATCTCAACATAGATTCAACTCTCTTAGGAGAACGAACGCACAGCAGAGCAGTTTCAAGGAAACGTTTCTCCTGAGTTTTAGACGAAGTTTCCTGCTGTTTAGTACGGATGCCGGCACTGGGCTGGCCATACCAGTTTTGGGATTCTGAACAGAAAGGGTTTGCAAACCGCTGAATCCACACGTGAGTTTAACTCTGTCAGTTGAATGCACACATTGACAACCATTCAGTTAGATAGCTCCGTTTTCGTTTTAGAAGCAGATATTTCTCTGTACAGCCTATGGTCCCATTCACTCGGGAATATCCCAACGCAGCTCCTAGAAGAAACGTGTTTCTGACTCGCTGAATCTCAACATAGATTCAACTCTCTTAGGTGAACGAACGCACAGCAGAGCAGTTTCAAGGAAACGTTTCTCCTGAGTTTTAGACGAAGTTTCCTGCTGTTTAGTACGGATGCCGGCACTGGGCTGGACATACCGGTTTTGGGATTCTGCACAGAAAGGGTTTGCAAACCGCTGAATCCACACGTGAGTTTAACTCTGTCAGTTGAATGCACACATTGACAACCATTCAGTTTGATAGCACCCTTTTGGTTTTAGAAGCAGATATTTCTCTGTACAGACTATGGTCCCATTCACTCGGGAATATCCCAACGCAGCTCCTAGAAGAAGCGTGTTTCTGACTCGCTGAATCTCAACATAGATTCAACTCTCTTAGGTGAACGAACGCACAGCAGAGCAGTTTCAAGGAAACGTTTCTCCTGAGTTTTAGACGAAGTTTCCTGCTGTTTTGTACGGATGCCGGCATTGGGCTGGACATACCGGTTTTGGGATTCTGCACAGAAAGGGTTTGCAAACCGCTGAATCCACACGTGAGTTTAACTCTGTCAGTTGAATGCACACATTGACAACCATTCAGTTTGATAGCACACTTTTGGTTTTAGAAGCAGATATTTCTCTGTACAGCCTATGGTCCCATTCACTCGGGAATATCCCAACGCAGCTCCTAGAAGTAACGTGTTTCTGACTCGCTGAATCTCAACATAGATTCAACTCTCTTAGGTGAACGAAGGCACAGCAGAGCAGTTTCAAGGAAACGTTTCTCCTGAGTTTTAGACGAAGTTTCCTGCTGTTTAGTACGGATGCCGGCATTGGGCTGGAAATACCGGTTTTGGGATTCTGCACAGAAAGGGTTTGCAAACCGCTGAATCCACACGTGAGTTTGACTCTGTCAATTGAATGCACACATTGACAACCATTCAGTTTGATAGCACACTTTTGGTTTTAGAAGCAGATATTTCTCTGTACAGCCTATGGTCCCATTCACTCGGGAATATCCCAACGCAGCTCCTAGAAGAAACGTGTTTCTGACTCGCTGAATCTCAACATAGATTCAACTCTCTTAGGTGAACGAACGCACAGCAGAGCAGTTTCAAGGAAACGTTTCTCCTGAGTCTTAGACGAAGTTTCCTGCTGTTTAGTACGTATGCTGGCATTGGGCTGGAAATACCGGTTTTGGGATTCTGCACAGAAAGGGTTTGCAAACCGCTGAATCCACACGTGAGTTTAACTCTGTCAGTTGAATGCACACGTTGACAACCATTCAGTTAGATAGCTCCGTTTTGGTTTTAGAAGCAGATATTTCTCTGTACAGCCTATGGTCCCATTCACTCGGGAATATCCCAACGCAGCTCCTAGAAGAAACGTGTTTCTGACTCGCTGAATCTCAACATAGATTCAACTCTCTTAGGTGAACGAACGCACAGCAGAGCACTTTCAAGGAAACGTTTCTCCTGAGTTTTAGACGAAGTTTCCTGCTGTTTAGTACGGATGCCGGCATAGGGCTGGAAATACCGGTTTTGGGATGCTGCACAGAAAGGGTTTGCAAACCGCTGAATCCACACGTGAGTTTAACTCTGTCAGTTGAATGCACACATTGACAACCATTCAGTTTGATAGCACACTTTTGGTTTTAGAAGCAGATATTTCTCTGTACAGCCTATGGTCCCATTCACTCGGGAATATCCCAACGCAGCTCCTAGAAGTAACGTGTTTCTGACTCGCTGAATCTCAACATAGATTCAACTCTCTTAGGTGAACGAACGCACAGCAGAGCAGTTTCAAGGAAACGTTTCTCCTGAGTTTTAGACGAAGTTTCCTGCTGTATAGTACGGATGCCGGCATTGGGCTGGAAATACCGGTTTTGGGATTCTGCACAGAAAGGGTTTGCAAACCGCTGAATCCACACGTGAGTTTAACTCTGTCAGTTGAATGCACACATTGACAACCATTCAGTTTGATAGCACACTTTTGGTTTTAGAAGCAGATATTTCTCTGTACAGCCTATGGTCCCATTCACTCGGGAATATCCCAACGCAGCTCCTAGAAGAAACGTGTTTCTGACTCGCTGAATCTCAACATAGATTCAACTCTCTTAGGAGAACGAACGCACAGCAGAGCAGTTTCAAGGAAACGTTTCTCCTGAGTTTTAGACGAAGTTTCCTGCTGTTTAGTACGGATGCCGGCACTGGGCTGGCCATACCGGTTTTGGGATTCTGCACAGAAAGGGTTTGCAAACCGCTGAATCCACACGTGAGTTTAACTCTGTCAGTTGAATGCACACATTGACAACCATTCAGTTAGATAGCTCCGTTTTGGTTTTAGAAGCAGATATTTCTCTGTACAGCCTATGGTCCCATTCACTCGGGAATATCCCAACGCAGCTCCTAGAAGAAACGTGTTTCTGACTCGCTGAATCTCAACATAGATTCAACTCTCTTAGGTGAACGAACGCACAGCAGAGCAGTTTCAAGGAAACGTTTCTCCTGAGTTTTAGACGAAGTTTCCTGCTGTTTAGTACGGATGCCGGCATTGGGCTGGACATACCGGTTTTGGGATTCTGCACAGAAAGGGTTTGCAAACCGCTGAATCCACACGTGAGTTTAACTCTGTCAGTTGAATGCACACATTGACAACCATTCAGTTTGATAGCACCCTTTTGGTTTTAGAAGCAGATATTTCTCTGTACAGCCTATGGTCCCATTCACTCGGGAATATCCCAACGCAGCTCCTAGAAGATACGTGTTTCTGACTCGCTGAATCTCAACATAGATTCAACTCTCTTAGGTGAACGAACGCACAGCAGAGCAGTTTCAAGGAAACGTTTCTCCTGAGTCTTAGACGAAGTTTCCTGCTGTTTAGTACGGATGCCGGCATTGGGCTGGAAATACCGGTTTTGGGATTCTGCACAGAAAGGGTTTGCAAACCGCTGAATCCACACGTGAGTTTAACTCTGTCAGTTGAATGCACACATTGACAACCATTCAGTTTGATAGCACACTTTTGGTTTTAGAAGCAGATATTTCTGTGTACAGCCTATGGTCCCATTCACTCGGGAATATCCCAACGCAGCTCCTAGAAGAAACGTGTTTCTGACTCGCTGAATCTCAACATAGATTCAACTCTCTTAGGTGAACGAACCCACAGCAGACCAGTTTCAAGGAATCGTTTCTCCTGAGTTTTAGACGAAGTTTCCTGCTGTTTAGTACGTATGCCGGCACTGGGCTGGACATACCGGTTTTGGGATACTGCACAGAAAGGGTTTGCAAACCGCTGAATCCACACGTGAGTTTATCTCTGTCAGTTGAATGCACACATTGACAACCATTCACTTTGATAGCAACCTTTTGGTTTTAGAAGCAGATATTTCTCTGTACAGCCTATGGTCCCATTCACTCGGGAATATCCCAACGCAGCTCCTAGAAGAAACGTGTTTCTGACTCGCTGAATCTCAACACAGATTCAACTCTCTTAGGTGAAAGAACGCACAGCAGAGAAGTTTCAAGGAAACGTTTCTCCTGAGTTTTAGACGAAGTTTCCTGCTGTTTAGTACGTATGCCGGCATTGGGCTGGAAATACCGGTTTTGGGATTCTGCACAGAAAGGGTTTGCAAACCGCTGAATCCACACGTGAGTTTAACTCTGTCAGTTGAATGCACACATTGACAACCATTCAGTTTGATAGCACACTTTTGGTTTTAGAAGCAGATATTTCTCTGTACAGCCTATGGTCCCATTCACTCGGGAATATCCCAACGCAGCTCCTAGAAGAAACGTGTTTCTGACTCGCTGAATCTCAACATAGATTCAACTCTCTTAGGAGAACGAACGCACAGCAGAGCAGTTTCAAGGAAACGTTTCTCCTGAGTTTTAGACGAAGTTTCCTGCTGTTTAGTACGGATGCCGGCACTGGGCTGGCCATACCGGTTTTGGGATTCTGTACAGAAAGGGTTTGCAAACCGCTGAATCCACACGTGAGTTTAACTCTGTCAGTTGAATGCACACATTGACAACCATTCAGTTAGATAGCTCCGTTTTGGTTTTATAAGCAGATATTTCTCTGTACAGCCTATGGTCCCATTCACTCGGGAATATCCCAACGCAGCTCCTAGAAGAAACGTGTTTCTGACTCGCTGAATCTCAACATAGATTCAACTCTCTTAGGTGAACGAACGCACAGCAGAGCAGTTTCAAGGAAACGTTTCTCCTGAGTCTTAGACGAAGTTTCCTGCTGTTTAGTACGGATGCCGGCATTGGGCTGGAAATACCGGTTTTGGGATTCTGCACAGAAAGGGTTTGCAAACCGCTGAATCCACACGTGAGTTTAACTCTGTCAGTTGAATGCACACATTGACAACCATTCAGTTAGATAGCTCCGTTTTGGTTTTAGAAGCAGATATTTCTCTGTACAGCCTATGGTCCCATTCACTCGGGAATATCCCAACGCAGCTCCTAGAAGAAACGTGTTTCTGACTCGCTGAATCTCAACATAGATTCAACTCTCTTAGGTGAACGAACGCACAGCAGAGCAGTTTCAAGGAAACGTTTCTCCTGAGTCTTAGACGAAGTTTCCTGCTGTTTAGTACGGATGCCGGCATTGGGCTGGAAATACCGGTTTTGGGATTCTGCACAGAAATGGTTTGCAAACCGCTGAATCCACACGTGAGTTTAACTCTGTCAGTTGAATGCACACATTGACAACCATTCAGTTTGATAGCACACTTTTGGTTTTAGAAGCAGATATTTCTCTGTACAGCCTATGGTCCCATTCACTCGGGAATATCCCAACGCAGCTCCTAGAAGATACGTGTTTCTGACTCGCTGAATCTCAACATAGATTCAACTCTCTTAGGTGAACGAACGCACAGCAGAGCAGTTTCAAGGAAACGTTTCTCCTGAGTCTTAGACGAAGTTTCCTGCTGTTTAGTACGGATGCCGGCATTGGGCTGGAAATACCGGTTTTGGGATTCTGCACAGAAAGGGTTTGCAAACCGCTGAATCCACACGTGAGTTTAACTCTGTCAGTTGAATGCACACATTGACAACCATTCAGTTTGATAGCACACTTTTGGTTTTAGAAGCAGATATTTCTGTGTACAGCCTATGGTCCCATTCACTCGGGAATATCCCAACGCAGCTCCTAGAAGAAACGTGTTTCTGACTCGCTGAATCTCAACATAGATTCAACTCTCTTAGGTGAACGAACCCACAGCAGACCAGTTTCAAGGAATCGTTTCTCCTGAGTTTTAGACGAAGTTTCCTGCTGTTTAGTACGTATGCCGGCACTGGGCTGGACATACCGGTTTTGGGATACTGCACAGAAAGGGTTTGCAAACCGCTGAATCCACACGTGAGTTTATCTCTGTCAGTTGAATGCACACATTGACAACCATTCACTTTGATAGCAACCTTTTGGTTTTAGAAGCAGATATTTCTCTGTACAGCCTATGGTCCCATTCACTCGGGAATATCCCAACGCAGCTCCTAGAAGAAACGTGTTTCTGACTCGCTGAATCTCAACACAGATTCAACTCTCTTAGGTGAAAGAACGCACAGCAGAGAAGTTTCAAGGAAACGTTTCTCCTGAGTTTTAGACGAAGTTTCCTGCTGTTTAGTACGTATGCCGGCATTGGGCTGGAAATACCGGTTTTGGGATTCTGCACAGAAAGGGTTTGCAAACCGCTGAATCCACACGTGAGTTTAACTCTGTCAGTTGAATGCACACATTGACAACCATTCAGTTTGATAGCACACTTTTGGTTTTAGAAGCAGATATTTCTCTGTACAGCCTATGGTCCCATTCACTCGGGAATATCCCAACGCAGCTCCTAGAAGAAACGTGTTTCTGACTCGCTGAATCTCAACATAGATTCAACTCTCTTAGGAGAACGAACGCACAGCAGAGCAGTTTCAAGGAAACGTTTCTCCTGAGTTTTAGACGAAGTTTCCTGCTGTTTAGTACGGATGCCGGCACTGGGCTGGCCATACCGGTTTTGGGATTCTGTACAGAAAGGGTTTGCAAACCGCTGAATCCACACGTGAGTTTAACTCTGTCAGTTGAATGCACACATTGACAACCATTCAGTTAGATAGCTCCGTTTTGGTTTTAGAAGCAGATATTTCTCTGTACAGCCTATGGTCCCATTCACTCGGGAATATCCCAACGCAGCTCCTAGAAGAAACGTGTTTCTGACTCGCTGAATCTCAACATAGATTCAACTCTCTTAGGTGAACGAACGCACAGCAGAGCAGTTTCAAGGAAACGTTTCTCCTGAGTCTTAGACGAAGTTTCCTGCTGTTTAGTACGGATGCCGGCATTGGGCTGGAAATACCGGTTTTGGGATTCTGCACAGAAAGGGTTTGCAAACCGCTGAATCCACACGTGAGTTTAACTCTGTCAGTTGAATGCACACATTGACAACCATTCAGTTAGATAGCTCCGTTTTGGTTTTAGAAGCAGATATTTCTCTGTACAGCCTATGGTCCCATTCACTCGGGAATATCCCAACGCAGCTCCTAGAAGAAACGTGTTTCTGACTCGCTGAATCTCAACATAGATTCAACTCTCTTAGGTGAACGAACGCACAGCGGAGCAGTTTCAAGGAAACGTTTCTCCTGAGTCTTAGACGAAGTTTCCTGCTGTTTAGTACGGATGCCGGCATTGGGCTGGAAATACCGGTTTTGGGATTCTGCACAGAAAGGGTTTGCAAACCGCTGAATCCACACGTGAGTTTAACTCTGTCAGTTGAATGCACACATTGACAACCATTCAGTTTGATAGCACACTTTTGGTTTTAGAAGCAGATATTTCTCTGTACAGCCTATGGTCCCATTCACTCGGGAATATCCCAACGCAGCTCCTAGAAGTAACGTGTTTCTGACTCGCTGAATCTCAACATAGATTCAACTCTCTTAGGTGAACGAACGCACAGCAGAGCAGCTTCAAGGAAACGTTTCTCCTGAGTCTTAGACGAAGTTTCCTGCTGTTTAGTACGGATGCCGGCATTGGGCTGGAAATACCGGTTTTGGGATTCTGCACAGAAAGGGTTTGCAAACCGCTGAATCCACACGTGAGTTTAACTCTGTCAGTTGAATGCACACATTGACAACCATTCAGTTTGATAGCACACTTTTGGTTTTAGAAGCAGATATTTCTCTGTACAGCCTATGGTCCCATTCACTCGGGAATATCCCAACGCAGCTCCTAGAAGATACGTGTTTCTGACTCGCTGAATCTCAACATAGATTCAACTCTCTTAGGTGAACGAACGCACAGCAGAGCAGTTTCAAGGAAACGTTTCTCCTGAGTCTTAGACGAAGTTTCCTGCTGTTTAGTACGGATGCCGGCATTGGGCTGGAAATACCGGTTTTGGGATTCTGCACAGAAAGGGTTTGCAAACCGCTGAATCCACACGTGAGTTTAACTCTGTCAGCTGAATGCACACATTGACAACCATTCAGTTTGATAGCACACTTTTGGTTTTAGAAGCAGATATTTCTGTGTACAGCCTATGGTCCCATTCACTCGGGAATATCCCAACGCAGCTCCTAGAAGAAACGTGTTTCTAACTCGCTGAATCTCAACATAGACTCAACTCTCTTAGGTGAACGAACGCACAGCAGACCAGTTTCAAGGAAACGTTTCTCCTGAGTTTTAGACGAAGTTTCCTGCTGTTTAGTACGTATGCCGGCACTGGGCTGGACATACCGGTTTTGGGATTCTGCACAGAAAGGGTTTGCAAACCGCTGAATCCACACGTGAGTTTAACTCTGTCAGTTGAAGGCACACATTGACAACCATTCACTTTGATAGCACCCTTTTGGTTTTAGAAGCAGATATTTCTCTGTACAGCCTATGGTCCCATTCACTCGGGAATATCCCAACGCAGCTCCTAGAAGAAACGTGTTTCTGACTCGCTGAATCTCAACACAGATTCAACTCTCTTAGGTGAAAGAACGCACAGCAGAGAAGTTTCAAGGAAACGTTTCTCCTGAGTTTTAGACGAAGTTTCCTGCTGTTTAGTACGTATGCCGGCATTGGGCTGGAAATACCGGTTTTGGGATTCTGCACAGAAAGGGTTTGCAAACCGCTGAATCCACACGTGAGTTTAACTCTGTCAGTTGAATGCACACATTGACAACCATTCAGTTTGATAGCACACTTTTGGTTTTAGAAGCAGATATTTCTCTGTACAGCCTATGGTCCCATTCACTCGGGAATATCCCAACGCAGCTCCTAGAAGAAACGTGTTTCTGACTCGCTGAATCTCAACATAGATTCAACTCTCTTAGGAGAACGAACGCACAGCAGAGCAGTTTCAAGGAAACGTTTCTCCTGAGTCTTAGACGAAGTTTCCTGCTGTTTAGTACGGATGCCGGCACTGGGCTGGCCATACCGGTTTTGGGATTCTGCACAGAAAGGGTTTGCAAACCGCTGAATCCACACGTGAGTTTAACTCTGTCAGTTGAATGCACACATTGACAACCATTCAGTTAGATAGCTCCGTTTTGGTTTTAGAAGCAGATATTTCTCTGTACAGCCTATGGTCCCATTCACTCGGGAATATCCCAACGCAGCTCCTAGAAGAAACGTGTTTCTGACTCGCTGAATCTCAACATAGATTCAACTCTCTTAGGTGAACGAACGCACAGCAGAGCAGTTTCAAGGAAACGTTTCTCCTGAGTCTTAGACGAAGTTTCCTGCTGTTTAGTACGGATGCCGGCATTGGGCTGGAAATACCGGTTTTGGGATTCTGCACAGAAATGGTTTGCAAACCGCTGAATCCACACGTGAGTTTAACTCTGTCAGTTGAATGCACACATTGACAACCATTCAGTTTGATAGCACACTTTTGGTTTTAGAAGCAGATATTTCTCTGTACAGCCTATGGTCCCATTCACTCGGGAATATCCCAACGCAGCTCCTAGAAGATACGTGTTTCTGACTCGCTGAATCTCAACATAGATTCAACTCTCTTAGGTGAACGAACGCACAGCAGAGCAGTTTCAAGGAAACGTTTCTCCTGAGTCTTAGACGAAGTTTCCTGCTGTTTAGTACGGATGCCGGCATTGGGCTGGAAATACCGGTTTTGGGATTCTGCACAGAAAGGGTTTGCAAACCGCTGAATCCACACGTGAGTTTAACTCTGTCAGTTGAATGCACACATTGACAACCATTCAGTTTGATAGCACACTTTTGGTTTTAGAAGCAGATATTTCTGTGTACAGCCTATGGTCCCATTCACTCGGGAATATCCCAACGCAGCTCCTAGAAGAAACGTGTTTCTGACTCGCTGAATCTCAACATAGATTCAACTCTCTTAGGTGAACGAACGCACAGCAGACCAGTTTCAAGGAAACGTTTCTCCTGAGTTTTAGACGAAGTTTCCTGCTGTTTAGTACGTATGCCGGCACTGGGCTGGACATACCGGTTTTGGGATTCTGCACAGAAAGGGTTTGCAAACCGCTGAATCCACACGTGAGTTTAACTCTGTCAGTTGAATGCACACATTGACAACCATTCACTTTGATAGCACCCTTTTGGTTTTAGAAGCAGATATTTCTCTGTACAGCCTATGGTCCCATTCACTCGGGAATATCCCAACGCAGCTCCTAGAAGAAACGTGTTTCTGACTCGCTGAATCTCAACATAGATTCAACTCTCTTAGGTGAACGAAAGCACAGCAGAGCAGTTTCAAGGAAACGTTTCTCCTGAGTTTCAGACGAAGTTTCCTGCTGTTTAGTAAGGATACCGGCATTGGGCTGGACATACCGGTTTTGGGATTCTGCACAGAAATGGTTTGCAAACCGCTGAATCCACACGTGAGTTTAACTCTGTCAGTTGAATGCACACATTGACAACCATTCAGTTTGATAGCACACTTTTGTTTTAGAAGCAGATATTTCTCTGTACAGCCCATGGTCCCATTCACTCGGGAATATCCCAACGCAGCTCCTAGAAGATACGTGTTTCTGACTCGCTGAATCTCAACATAGATTCAACTCTCTTAGGTGAACGAACGCACAGCAGAGCAGTTTCAAGGAAACGTTTCTCCTGAGTCTTAGACGAAGTTTCCTGCTGTTTAGTACGGATGCCGGCATTGGGCTGGAAATACCGGTTTTGGGATTCTGCACAGAAAGGGTTTGGAAACCGCTGAATCCACACGTGAGTTTAACTCTGTCAGTTGAATGCACACATTGACAACCATTCAGTTTGATAGCACACTTTTGGTTTTAGAAGCAGATATTTCTGTGTACAGCCTATAGTCCCATTCACTCAGGAATATCCCAACGCAGCTCCTAGAAGAAACGTGTTTCTGACTCGCTGAATCTCAACATAGATTCAACTCTCTTAGGTGAACGAACGCACAGCAGAGCAGTTTCAAGGAAACGTTTCTCCTGAGTTTTAGACGAAGTTTCCTGCTGTTTAGTACGGATGCCGGCATTGGGCTGGAAATACCGGTTTTGGGATTCTGCACAGAAAGGGTTTGCAAACCGCTGAATCCACACGTGAGTTTAACTCTGTCAGTTGAATGCACACATTGACAACCATTCAGTTTGATAGCACCCTTTGGTTTTAGAAGCAGATATTTCTCTGTACAGCCTATGGTCCCATTCACTCGGGAGTATCCCAACGCAGCTCCTAGAAGAAACCTGTTTCTGACTCGCTGAATCTCAACATAGATTCAACTCTCTTAGGTGAACGAACGCACAGCAGAGCAGTTTCAAGGAAACGTTTCTCCTGAGTCTTAGAAGAAGTTACCTGCTCTTTAGTACGTATGCCGGCATTGGGCTGGAAATACCGGTTTTCGGATTCTGCACAGAAAGGGTTTGCAAACCGCTGAATCCACACGTGAGTTTAACTCTGTCAGTTGAATGCACACATTGACAACCATTCAGTTAGATAGCTCCGTTTTGGTTTTAGAAGCAGATATTTCTCTGTACAGCCTATGGTCCCATTCACTCGGGAATATCCCAACGCAGCTCCTAGAAGAAACGTGTTTCTGACTCGCTGAATCTCAACATAGATTCAACTCTCTTAGGTGAACGAACGCACAGCAGAGCAGTTTCAAGGAAACGTTTCTCTTGAGTCTTAGACGAAGTTTCCTGCTGTTTAGTACGGATGCCGGCATTGGGCTGGAAATACCGGTTTTGGGATTCTGCACAGAAAGGGTTTGCAAACCGCTGAATCCACACGTGAGTTTAACTCTGTCAGTTGAATGCACACATTGACAACCATTCAGTTTGATAGCACACTTTTGGTTTTAGAAGCAGATATTTCTCTGTACAGCCTATGGTCCCATTCACTCGGGAATATCCCAACGCAGCTCCTAGAAGAAACGTGTTTCTGACTCGCTGAATCTCAACATAGATTCAACTCTCTTAGGTGAACGAACGCACAGCAGAGCAGTTTCAAGGAAACGTTTCTCCTGAGTCTTAGACGAAGTTTCCTGCTGTTTAGTACGTATAACGGCATTGGGCTGGAAATACCGGTTTTGGGATTCTGCACAGAAAGGGTTTGCAAACCGCTGAATCCACACGTGAGTTTAACTCTGTCAGTTGAATGCACACATTGACAACCATTCAGTTAGATAGCTCCGTTTTGGTTTTAGAAGCAGATATTTCTCTGTACAGCCTATGGTCCCATTCACTCGGGAATATCCCAACGCAGCTCCTAGAAGAAACGTGTTTCTGACTCGCTGAATCTCAACATAGATTCAACTCTCTTAGGTGAACGAAAGCACAGCAGAGCAGTTTCAAGGAAACGTTTCTCCTGAGTCTTAGACGAAGTTTCCTGCTGTTTAGTACGTATGCCGGCATTGGGCTGGAAATACCGGTTTTGGGATTCTGCACAGAAAGGGTTTGCAAACCGCTGAATCCACACGTGAGTTTAACTCTGTCAGTTGAATGCACACATTGACAACCATTCAGTTTGATAGCTCCGTTTTGGTTTTAGAAGCAGATATTTCTCTGTACAGCCTATGGTCCCATTCACTCGGGAATATCCCAACACAGCTCCTAGAAGATACGTGTTTCTGACTCGCTGAATCTCAACATAGATTCAACTCTCTTAGGTGAACGAACGCACAGCAGAGCAGTTTCAAGGAAACGTTTCTCCTGAGTTTTAGACGAAGTTTCCTGCTGTTTAGTACGTATGCCGGCATTGGGCTGGAAATACCGGTTTTGGGATTCTGCACAGAAAGGGTTTGCAAACCGCTGAATCCACACGTGAGTTTAACTCTGTCAGTTGAATGCACACGTTGACAATCATTCAGTTAGATAGCTCCGTTTTGGTTTTAGAAGCAGATATTTCTCTGTACAGCCTATGGTCCCATTCACTCGGGAATATCCCAACGCAGCTCCTAGAAGAAACGTGTTTCTGACTCGCTGAATCTCAACATAGATTCAACTCTCTTAGTTGAACGAACGCACAGCAGAGCACTTTCAAGGAAACGTTTCTCCTGAGTTTTAGACGAAGTTTCCTGCTGTTTAGTACGGATGCCGGCATAGGGCTGGAAATACCGGTTTTGGGATGCTGCACAGAAAGGGTTTGCAAACCGCTGAATCCACACGTGAGTTTAACTCTGTCAGTTGAATGCACACATTGACAACCATTCAGTTTGATAGCACACTTTTGGTTTTAGAAGCAGATATTTCTCTGTACAGCCTATGGTCCCATTCACTCGGGAATATCCCAACGCAGCTCCTAGAAGAAACGTGTTTCTGACTCGCTGAATATCAACATAGATTCAACTCTCTTAGGTGAACGAACGCACAGCAGACCAGTTTCAAGGAAACGTTTCTCCTGAGTTTTAGACGAAGTTTCCTGCTGTTTAGTACATATGCCGGCACTGGGCTGGACATACCGGTTTTGGGATTCTGCACAGAAAGGGTTTGCAAACCGCTGAATCCACACGTGAGTTTAACTCTGTCAGTTGAATGCACACATTGACAGCCATTCACTTTGATAGCACCCTTTTGGTTTTAGAAGCAGATATTTCTCTGTACAGCCTATGGTCCCATTCACTCGGGAATATCCCAACGCAGCTCCTAGAAGAAACGTGTTTCTGACTCGCTGAATCTCAACACAGATTCAACTCTCTTAGGTGAAAGAACGCACAGCAGAGAAGTTTCAAGGAAACGTTTCTCCTGAGTTTTAGACGAAGTTTCCTGCTGTTTAGTACGTATGCCGGCATTGGGCTGGAAATACCGGTTTTGGGATTCTGCACAGAAAGGGTTTGCAAACCGCTGAATCCACACGTGAGTTTAACTCTGTCAGTTGAATGCACACATTGACAACCATTCAGTTAGATAGCACACTTTTGGTTTTAGAAGCAGATATTTCTCTGTACAGCCTATGGTCCCATTCACTCGGGAATATCCCAACGCAGCTCCTAGAAGAAACGTGTTTCTGACTCGCTGAATCTCAACATAGATTCAACTCTCTTAGGTGAACGAATGCACAGCAGAGCAGTTTCAAGGAAACGTTTCTCCTTAGTCTTAGACGAAGTTTCCTGCTGTTTAGTACGTATGCCGGCATTGGGCTGGAAATACCGGTTTTGGGATTCTGCACAGAAAGGGTTTTCAAACCGCTGAATCCACACGTGAGTTTAACTCTGTCAGTTGAATGCACACATTGACAACCATTCAGTTAGATAGCTCTGTTTTGGTTTTAGAAGCAGATATTTCTCTGTACAGCCTATGGTCCCATTCACTCGGGAATGTCCCAACGCAGCTCCTAGAAGAAACGTGGTTCTCACTCGCTGAATCTCAACATAGATTCAACTCTCTTAGGTGAACGAACGCACAGCAGAGCAGTTTCAAGGAAACGTTTCTCCTGAGTCTTAGACGAAGTTTCCTGCTGTTTAGTACGGATGCCGGCATTGGGCTGGAAATACCGGTTTTGGGATTCTGCACAGAAAGGGTTTGGAAACCGCTGAATCCACACGTGAGTTTAACTCTGTCAGTTGAATGCACACATTGACAACCATTCAGTTTGATAGCACACTTTTGGTTTTAGAAGCAGATATTTCTGTGTACAGCCTATAGTCCCATTCACTCAGGAATATCCCAACGCAGCTCCTAGAAGAAACGTGTTTCTGACTCGCTGAATCTCAACATAGATTCAACTCTCTTAGGTGAACGAACGCACAGCAGAGCAGTTTCAAGGAAACGTTTCTCCTGAGTTTTAGACGAAGTTTCCTGCTGTTTAGTACGGATGCCGGCATTGGGCTGGAAATACCGGTTTTGGGATTCTGCACAGAAAGGGTTTGCAAACCGCTGAATCCACACGTGAGTTTAACTCTGTCAGTTGAATGCACACATTGACAACCATTCAGTTTGATAGCACCCTTTGGTTTTAGAAGCAGATATTTCTCTGTACAGCCTATGGTCCCATTCACTCGGGAGTATCCCAACGCAGCTCCTAGAAGAAACCTGTTTCTGACTCGCTGAATCTCAACATAGATTCAACTCTCTTAGGTGAACGAACGCACAGCAGAGCAGTTTCAAGGAAACGTTTCTCCTGAGTCTTAGAAGAAGTTACCTGCTCTTTAGTACGTATGCCGGCATTGGGCTGGAAATACCGGTTTTCGGATTCTGCACAGAAAGGGTTTGCAAACCGCTGAATCCACACGTGAGTTTAACTCTGTCAGTTGAATGCACACATTGACAACCATTCAGTTAGATAGCTCCGTTTTGGTTTTAGAAGCAGATATTTCTCTGTACAGCCTATGGTCCCATTCACTCGGGAATATCCCAACGCAGCTCCTAGAAGAAACGTGTTTCTGACTCGCTGAATCTCAACATAGATTCAACTCTCTTAGGTGAACGAACGCACAGCAGAGCAGTTTCAAGGAAACGTTTCTCTTGAGTCTTAGACGAAGTTTCCTGCTGTTTAGTACGGATGCCGGCATTGGGCTGGAAATACCGGTTTTGGGATTCTGCACAGAAAGGGTTTGCAAACCGCTGAATCCACACGTGAGTTTAACTCTGTCAGTTGAATGCACACATTGACAACCATTCAGTTTGATAGCACACTTTTGGTTTTAGAAGCAGATATTTCTCTGTACAGCCTATGGTCCCATTCACTCGGGAATATCCCAACGCAGCTCCTAGAAGAAACGTGTTTCTGACTCGCTGAATCTCAACATAGATTCAACTCTCTTAGGTGAACGAACGCACAGCAGAGCAGTTTCAAGGAAACGTTTCTCCTGAGTCTTAGACGAAGTTTCCTGCTGTTTAGTACGTATAACGGCATTGGGCTGGAAATACCGGTTTTGGGATTCTGCACAGAAAGGGTTTGCAAACCGCTGAATCCACACGTGAGTTTAACTCTGTCAGTTGAATGCACACATTGACAACCATTCAGTTAGATAGCTCCATTTTGGTTTTAGAAGCAGATATTTCTCTGTACAGCCTATGGTCCCATTCACTCGGGAATATCCCAACGCAGCTCCTAGAAGAAACGTGTTTCTGACTCGCTGAATCTCAACATAGATTCAACTCTCTTAGGTGAACGAAAGCACAGCAGAGCAGTTTCAAGGAAACGTTTCTCCTGAGTCTTAGACGAAGTTTCCTGCTGTTTAGTACGTATGCCGGCATTGGGCTGGAAATACCGGTTTTGGGATTCTGCACAGAAAGGGTTTGCAAACCGCTGAATCCACACGTGAGTTTAACTCTGTCAGTTGAATGCACACATTGACAACCATTCAGTTTGATAGCTCCGTTTTGGTTTTAGAAGCAGATATTTCTCTGTACAGCCTATGGTCCCATTCACTCGGGAATATCCCAACACAGCTCCTAGAAGATACGTGTTTCTGACTCGCTGAATCTCAACATAGATTCAACTCTCTTAGGTGAACGAACGCACAGCAGAGCAGTTTCAAGGAAACGTTTCTCCTGAGTTTTAGACGAAGTTTCCTGCTGTTTAGTACGTATGCCGGCATTGGGCTGGAAATACCGGTTTTGGGATTCTGCACAGAAAGGGTTTGCAAACCGCTGAATCCACACGTGAGTTTAACTCTGTCAGTTGAATGCACACGTTGACAATCATTCAGTTAGATAGCTCCGTTTTGGTTTTAGAAGCAGATATTTCTCTGTACAGCCTATGGTCCCATTCACTCGGGAATATCCCAACGCAGCTCCTAGAAGAAACGTGTTTCTGACTCGCTGAATCTCAACATAGATTCAACTCTCTTAGTTGAACGAACGCACAGCAGAGCACTTTCAAGGAAACGTTTCTCCTGAGTTTTAGACGAAGTTTCCTGCTGTTTAGTACGGATGCCGGCATAGGGCTGGAAATACCGGTTTTGGGATGCTGCACAGAAAGGGTTTGCAAACCGCTGAATCCACACGTGAGTTTAACTCTGTCAGTTGAATGCACACATTGACAACCATTCAGTTTGATAGCACACTTTTGGTTTTAGAAGCAGATATTTCTCTGTACAGCCTATGGTCCCATTCACTCGGGAATATCCCAACGCAGCTCCTAGAAGAAACGTGTTTCTGACTCGCTGAATATCAACATAGATTCAACTCTCTTAGGTGAACGAACGCACAGCAGACCAGTTTCAAGGAAACGTTTCTCCTGAGTTTTAGACGAAGTTTCCTGCTGTTTAGTACATATGCCGGCACTGGGCTGGACATACCGGTTTTGGGATTCTGCACAGAAAGGGTTTGCAAACCGCTGAATCCACACGTGAGTTTAACTCTGTCAGTTGAATGCACACATTGACAGCCATTCACTTTGATAGCACCCTTTTGGTTTTAGAAGCAGATATTTCTCTGTACAGCCTATGGTCCCATTCACTCGGGAATATCCCAACGCAGCTCCTAGAAGAAACGTGTTTCTGACTCGCTGAATCTCAACACAGATTCAACTCTCTTAGGTGAAAGAACGCACAGCAGAGAAGTTTCAAGGAAACGTTTCTCCTGAGTTTTAGACGAAGTTTCCTGCTGTTTAGTACGTATGCCGGCATTGGGCTGGAAATACCGGTTTTGGGATTCTGCACAGAAAGGGTTTGCAAACCGCTGAATCCACACGTGAGTTTAACTCTGTCAGTTGAATGCACACATTGACAACCATTCAGTTAGATAGCACACTTTTGGTTTTAGAAGCAGATATTTCTCTGTACAGCCTATGGTCCCATTCACTCGGGAATATCCCAACGCAGCTCCTAGAAGAAACGTGTTTCTGACTCGCTGAATCTCAACATAGATTCAACTCTCTTAGGTGAACGAATGCACAGCAGAGCAGTTTCAAGGAAACGTTTCTCCTTAGTCTTAGACGAAGTTTCCTGCTGTTTAGTACGTATGCCGGCATTGGGCTGGAAATACCGGTTTTGGGATTCTGCACAGAAAGGGTTTTCAAACCGCTGAATCCACACGTGAGTTTAACTCTGTCAGTTGAATGCACACATTGACAACCATTCAGTTAGATAGCTCTGTTTTGGTTTTAGAAGCAGATATTTCTCTGTACAGCCTATGGTCCCATTCACTCGGGAATGTCCCAACGCAGCTCCTAGAAGAAACGTGGTTCTCACTCGCTGAATCTCAACATAGATTCAACTCTCTTAGGTGAACGAACGCACAGCAGAGCAGTTTCAAGGAAACGTTTCTCCTGAGTTTTAGACGAAGTTTCCTGCTGTTTAGTTCGTATGCCGGCATTGGGCTGGAAATACCGGTTTTGGGATTCTGCACAGAAAGGGTTTGCAAACCGCTGAATCCACACGTGAGTTTAACTCTGTCAGTTGAATGCACACATTGACAACCCTTCAGTTTGATAGCACACTTTTGGTTTTAGAAGCAGATATTTCTCTGTACAGCCCATGGTCCCATTCACTCGGGAATATCCCAACGCAGCTCCTAGAAGATACGTGTTTCTGACTCGCTGAATCTCAACATAGATTCAACTCTCTTAGGTGAACGAACGCACAGCAGAGCAGTTTCAAGGAAACGTTTCTCCTGAGTCTTAGACGAAGTTTCCTGCTGTTTAGTACGGATGCCGGCATTGGGCTGGAAATACCGGTTTTGGGATTCTGCACAGAAAGGGTTTGCAAACCGCTGAATCCACACGTGAGTTTAACTCTGTCAGTTGAATGCACACACTGACAACCATTCAGTTTGATAGCACACTTTTGGTTTTAGAAGCAGATATTTCTGTGTACAGCCTATAGTCCCATTCACTCAGGAATATCCCAACGCAGCTCCTAGAAGAAACGTGTTTCTGACTCGCTGAATCTCAACATAGATTCAACTCTCTTAGGTGAACGAACGCACAGCAGAGCAGTTTCAAGGAAACGTTTCTCCTGAGTTTTAGACGAAGTTTCCTGCTGTTTAGTACGGATGCCGGCATTGGGCTGGACATACCGGTTTTGGGATTCTGCACAGAAAGGGTTTGCAAACCGCTGAATCCACACGTGAGTTTAACTCTGTCAGTTGAATGCACACGTTGACAATCATTCAGTTAGATAGCTCCGTTTTGGTTTTAGAAGCAGATATTTCTCTGTACAGCCTATGGTCCCATTCACTCGGGAATATCCCAACGCAGCTCCTAGAAGAAACGTGTTTCTGACTCGCTGAATCTCAACATAGATTCAACTCTCTTAGTTGAACGAACGCACAGCAGAGCACTTTCAAGGAAACGTTTCTCCTGAGTTTTAGACGAAGTTTCCTGCTGTTTAGTACGGATGCCGGCATAGGGCTGGAAATACCGGTTTTGGGATGCTGCACAGAAAGGGTTTGCAAACCGCTGAATCCACACGTGAGTTTAACTCTGTCAGTTGAATGCACACATTGACAACCATTCAGTTTGATAGCACACTTTTGGTTTTAGAAGCAGATATTTCTCTGTACAGCCTATGGTCCCATTCACTCGGGAATATCCCAACGCAGCTCCTAGAAGAAACGTGTTTCTGACTCGCTGAATATCAACATAGATTCAACTCTCTTAGGTGAACGAACGCACAGCAGACCAGTTTCAAGGAAACGTTTCTCCTGAGTTTTAGACGAAGTTTCCTGCTGTTTAGTACATATGCCGGCACTGGGCTGGACATACCGGTTTTGGGATTCTGCACAGAAAGGGTTTGCAAACCGCTGAATCCACACGTGAGTTTAACTCTGTCAGTTGAATGCACACATTGACAGCCATTCACTTTGATAGCACCCTTTTGGTTTTAGAAGCAGATATTTCTCTGTACAGCCTATGGTCCCATTCACTCGGGAATATCCCAACGCAGCTCCTAGAAGAAACGTGTTTCTGACTCGCTGAATCTCAACACAGATTCAACTCTCTTAGGTGAAAGAACGCACAGCAGAGAAGTTTCAAGGAAACGTTTCTCCTGAGTTTTAGACGAAGTTTCCTGCTGTTTAGTACGTATGCCGGCATTGGGCTGGAAATACCGGTTTTGGGATTCTGCACAGAAAGGGTTTGCAAACCGCTGAATCCACACGTGAGTTTAACTCTGTCAGTTGAATGCACACATTGACAACCATTCAGTTAGATAGCACACTTTTGGTTTTAGAAGCAGATATTTCTCTGTACAGCCTATGGTCCCATTCACTCGGGAATATCCCAACGCAGCTCCTAGAAGAAACGTGTTTCTGACTCGCTGAATCTCAACATAGATTCAACTCTCTTAGGTGAACGAATGCACAGCAGAGCAGTTTCAAGGAAACGTTTCTCCTTAGTCTTAGACGAAGTTTCCTGCTGTTTAGTACGTATGCCGGCATTGGGCTGGAAATACCGGTTTTGGGATTCTGCACAGAAAGGGTTTTCAAACCGCTGAATCCACACGTGAGTTTAACTCTGTCAGTTGAATGCACACATTGACAACCATTCAGTTAGATAGCTCTGTTTTGGTTTTAGAAGCAGATATTTCTCTGTACAGCCTATGGTCCCATTCACTCGGGAATGTCCCAACGCAGCTCCTAGAAGAAACGTGGTTCTCACTCGCTGAATCTCAACATAGATTCAACTCTCTTAGGTGAACGAACGCACAGCAGAGCAGTTTCAAGGAAACGTTTCTCCTGAGTTTTAGACGAAGTTTCCTGCTGTTTAGTTCGTATGCCGGCATTGGGCTGGAAATACCGGTTTTGGGATTCTGCACAGAAAGGGTTTGCAAACCGCTGAATCCACACGTGAGTTTAACTCTGTCAGTTGAATGCACACATTGACAACCCTTCAGTTTGATAGCACACTTTTGGTTTTAGAAGCAGATATTTCTCTGTACAGCCCATGGTCCCATTCACTCGGGAATATCCCAACGCAGCTCCTAGAAGATACGTGTTTCTGACTCGCTGAATCTCAACATAGATTCAACTCTCTTAGGTGAACGAACGCACAGCAGAGCAGTTTCAAGGAAACGTTTCTCCTGAGTCTTAGACGAAGTTTCCTGCTGTTTAGTACGGATGCCGGCATTGGGCTGGAAATACCGGTTTTGGGATTCTGCACAGAAAGGGTTTGCAAACCGCTGAATCCACACGTGAGTTTAACTCTGTCAGTTGAATGCACACACTGACAACCATTCAGTTTGATAGCACACTTTTGGTTTTAGAAGCAGATATTTCTGTGTACAGCCTATAGTCCCATTCACTCAGGAATATCCCAACGCAGCTCCTAGAAGAAACGTGTTTCTGACTCGCTGAATCTCAACATAGATTCAACTCTCTTAGGTGAACGAACGCACAGCAGAGCAGTTTCAAGGAAACGTTTCTCCTGAGTTTTAGACGAAGTTTCCTGCTGTTTAGTACGGATGCCGGCATTGGGCTGGACATACCGGTTTTGGGATTCTGCACAGAAAGGGTTTGCAAACCGCTGAATCCACACGTGAGTTTAACTCTGTCAGTTGAATGCACACATTGACAACCATTCAGTTTGATAGCACCCTTTGGTTTTAGAAGCAGATATTTCTCTGTACAGCCTATGGTCCCATTCACTCGGGAATATCCCAACGCAGCTCCTAGAAGAAACGTGTTTCTGACTCACTGAATCTCAACATAGATTCAACTCTCTTAGGTGAACGAACGCACAGCAGAGCAGTTTCAAGGAAACGTTTCTCCTGAGTCTTAGACGAAGTTTCCTGCTGTTTAGTACAGATGCCGGCATTGGGCTGGAAATACCGGTTTTGGGATTCTGCACAGAAAGGGTTTGCAAACCGCTGAATCCACACGTGAGTTTAACTCTGTCAGTTGAATGCACACATTGACAACCATTCAGTTAGATAGCTCCGTTTTGGTTTTAGAAGCAGATATTTCTCTGTACAGCCTATGGTCCCATTCACTCGGGAATATCCCAACGCAGCTCCTAGAAGAAACGTGTTTCTGACTCGCTGAATCTCAACATAGATTCAACTCTCTTAGGTGAACGAACGCACAGCAGAGCAGTTTCAAGGAAACGTTTCTCCTGAGTCTTAGACGAAGTTTCCTGCTGTTTAGTACGGATGCCGGCATTGGGCTGGAAATACCGGTTTTGGGATTCTGCACAGAAAGGGTTTGCAAACCGCTGAATCCACACGTGAGTTTAACTCTGTCAGTTGAATGCACACATTGACAACCATTCAGTTTGATAGCACACTTTTGGTTTTAGAAGCAGATATTTCTCTGTACAGCCTATGGTCCCATTCACTCGGGAATATCCCAACGCAGCTCCTAGAAGAAACGTGTTTCTGACTCGCTGAATCTCAACATAGATTCAACTCTCTTAGGTGAACGAACGCACAGCAGAGCAGTTTCAAGGAAACGTTTCTCCTGAGTCTTAGACGAAGTTTCCTGCTGTTTAGTACGTATACCGGCATTGGGCTGGAAATACCGGTTTTGGGATTCTGCACAGAAAGGGTTTGCAAACCGCTGAATCCACACGTGAGTTTAACTCTGTCAGTTGAATGCACACATTGACAACCATTCAGTTAGATAGCTCCGTTTTGGTTTTAGAAGCAGATATTTCTCTGTACAGCCTATGGTCCCATTCACTCGGGAATATCCCAACGCAGCTCCTAGAAGAAACGTGTTTCTGACTCGCTGAATCTCAACATAGATTCAACTCTCTTAGGTGAACGAACGCACAGCAGAGCAGTTTCAAGGAAACGTTTCTCCTGAGTCTTAGACGAAGTTTCCTGCTGTTTAGTACGTATGCCGGCATTGGGCTGGAAATACCGGTTTTGGGATTCTGCACAGAAAGGGTTTGCAAACCGCTGAATCCACACGTGAGTTTAACTCTGTCAGTTGAATGCACACATTGACAACCATTCAGTTTGATAGCACACTTTTGGTTTTAGAAGCAGATATTTCTCTGTACAGCCTATGGTCCCATTCACTCGGGAATATCCCAACACAGCTCCTAGAAGATACGTGTTTCTGACTCGCTGAATCTCAACATAGATTCAACTCTCTTAGGTGAACGAACGCACAGCAGAGCAGTTTCAAGGAAACGTTTCTCCTGAGTTTTAGACGAAGTTTCCTGCTGTTTAGTACGTATGCCGGCATTGGGCTGGAAATACCGGTTTTGGGATTCTGCACAGAAAGGGTTTGCAAACCGCTGAATCCACACGTGAGTTTAACTCTGTCAGTTGAATGCACACGTTGACAATCATTCAGTTAGATAGCTCCGTTTTGGTTTTAGAAGCAGATATTTCTCTGTACAGCCTATGGTCCCATTCACTCGGGAATATCCCAACGCAGCTCCTAGAAGAAACGTGTTTCTGACTCGCTGAATCTCAACATAGATTCAACTCTCTTAGGTGAACGAACGCACAGCAGAGCACTTTCAAGGAAACGTTTCTCCTGAGTTTTAGACGAAGTTTCCTGCTGTTTAGTACGTATGCCGGCATAGGGCTGGAAATACCGGTTTTGGGATGCTGCACAGAAAGGGTTTGCAAACCGCTGAATCCACACGTGAGTTTAACTCTGTCAGTTGAATGCACACATTGACAACCATTCAGTTTGATAGCACACTTTTGGTTTTAGAAGCAGATATTTCTCTGTACAGCCTATGGTCCCATTCACTCGGGAATATCCCAACGCAGCTCCTAGAAGTAACGTGTTTCTGACTCGCTGAATCTCAACATAGATTCAACTCTCTTAGGTGAACGAACGCACAGCAGAGCAGTTTCAAGGAAACGTTTCTCCTGAGTTTTAGACGAAGTTTCCTGCTGTTTAGTACGGATGCCGGCATTGGGCTGGAAATACCGGTTTTGGGATTCTGCACAGAAAGGGTTTGCAAACCGCTGAATCCACACGTGAGTTTAACTCTGTCAGTTGAATGCACACATTGACAACCATTCAGTTAGATAGCTCCGTTTTGGTTTTAGAAGCAGATATTTCTCTGTACAGCCTATGGTCCCATTCACTCGGGAATATCCCAACGCAGCTCCTAGAAGAAACGTGTTTCTGACTCGCTGAATCTCAACATAGATTCAACTCTCTTAGGTGAACGAACGCACAGCAGAGCAGTTTCAAGGAAACGTTTCTCCTGAGTTTTAGACGAAGATTCCTGCTGTTTAGTACGGATGCCGGCACTGGGCTGGACATACCGGTTTTGGGATTCGGCACAGAAAGGGTTTGCAAACCGCTGAATCCACACGTGAGTTTAACTCTGTCAGTTGAATGCACACATTGACAACCATTCAGTTTGATAGCACCCTTTTGGTTTTAGAAGCAGATATTTCTCTGTACAGACTATGGTCCCATTCACTCGGGAATATCCCAACGCAGCTCATAGAAGAAACGTGTTTCTGACTCGCTGAATCTCAACATAGATTCAACTCTCTTAGGTGAACGAACGCACAGCAGAGCAGTTTCAAGGAAACGTTTCTCCTGAGTTTTAGACGAAGCTTCCTGCTGTTTAGTACGGATGCCGGCATTGGGCTGGACATACCTGTTTTGGGATTCTGCACAGAAAGGGTTTGCAAACCGCTGAATCCACACGTGAGTTTAACTCTGTCAGTTGAATGCACACATTGACAACCATTCAGTTTGATAGCACACTTTTGGTTTTAGAAGCAGATATTTCTCTGTACAGCCTATGGTCCCATTCACTCGGGAATATCCCAACGCAGCTCCTAGAAGTAACGTGTTTCTGACTCGCTGAATCTCAACATAGATTCAACTCTCTTAGGTGAACGAACGCACAGCAGAGCAGTTTCAAGGAAACGTTTCTCCTGAGTTTTAGACGAAGTTTCCTGCTGTTTAGTTCGTATGCCGGCATTGGGCTGGAAATACCGGTTTTGGGATTCTGCACAGAAAGGGTTTGCAAACCGCTGAATCCACACGTGAGTTTAACTCTGTCAGTTGAATGCACACATTGACAACCCTTCAGTTTGATAGCACACTTTTGGTTTTAGAAGCAGATATTTCTCTGTACAGCCCATGGTCCCATTCACTCGGGAATATCCCAACGCAGCTCCTAGAAGATACGTGTTTCTGACTCGCTGAATCTCAACATAGATTCAACTCTCTTAGGTGAACGAACGCACAGCAGAGCAGTTTCAAGGAAACGTTTCTCCTGAGTCTTAGACGAAGTTTCCTGCTGTTTAGTACGGATGCCGGCATTGGGCTGGAAATACCGGTTTTGGGATTCTGCACAGAAAGGGTTTGCAAACCGCTGAATCCACACGTGAGTTTAACTCTGTCAGTTGAATGCACACACTGACAACCATTCAGTTTGATAGCACACTTTTGGTTTTAGAAGCAGATATTTCTGTGTACAGCCTATAGTCCCATTCACTCAGGAATATCCCAACGCAGCTCCTAGAAGAAACGTGTTTCTGACTCGCTGAATCTCAACATAGATTCAACTCTCTTAGGTGAACGAACGCACAGCAGAGCAGTTTCAAGGAAACGTTTCTCCTGAGTTTTAGACGAAGTTTCCTGCTGTTTAGTACGGATGCCGGCATTGGGCTGGACATACCGGTTTTGGGATTCTGCACAGAAAGGGTTTGCAAACCGCTGAATCCACACGTGAGTTTAACTCTGTCAGTTGAATGCACACGTTGACAATCATTCAGTTAGATAGCTCCGTTTTGGTTTTAGAAGCAGATATTTCTCTGTACAGCCTATGGTCCCATTCACTCGGGAATATCCCAACGCAGCTCCTAGAAGAAACGTGTTTCTGACTCGCTGAATCTCAACATAGATTCAACTCTCTTAGGTGAACGAACGCACAGCAGAGCACTTTCAAGGAAACGTTTCTCCTGAGTTTTAGACGAAGTTTCCTGCTGTTTAGTACGTATGCCGGCATAGGGCTGGAAATACCGGTTTTGGGATGCTGCACAGAAAGGGTTTGCAAACCGCTGAATCCACACGTGAGTTTAACTCTGTCAGTTGAATGCACACATTGACAACCATTCAGTTTGATAGCACACTTTTGGTTTTAGAAGCAGATATTTCTCTGTACAGCCTATGGTCCCATTCACTCGGGAATATCCCAACGCAGCTCCTAGAAGTAACGTGTTTCTGACTCGCTGAATCTCAACATAGATTCAACTCTCTTAGGTGAACGAACGCACAGCAGAGCAGTTTCAAGGAAACGTTTCTCCTGAGTTTTAGACGAAGTTTCCTGCTGTTTAGTACGGATGCCGGCATTGGGCTGGAAATACCGGTTTTGGGATTCTGCACAGAAAGGGTTTGCAAACCGCTGAATCCACACGTGAGTTTAACTCTGTCAGTTGAATGCACACATTGACAACCATTCAGTTAGATAGCTCCGTTTTGGTTTTAGAAGCAGATATTTCTCTGTACAGCCTATGGTCCCATTCACTCGGGAATATCCCAACGCAGCTCCTAGAAGAAACGTGTTTCTGACTCGCTGAATCTCAACATAGATTCAACTCTCTTAGGTGAACGAACGCACAGCAGAGCAGTTTCAAGGAAACGTTTCTCCTGAGTTTTAGACGAAGATTCCTGCTGTTTAGTACGGATGCCGGCACTGGGCTGGACATACCGGTTTTGGGATTCGGCACAGAAAGGGTTTGCAAACCGCTGAATCCACACGTGAGTTTAACTCTGTCAGTTGAATGCACACATTGACAACCATTCAGTTTGATAGCACCCTTTTGGTTTTAGAAGCAGATATTTCTCTGTACAGACTATGGTCCCATTCACTCGGGAATATCCCAACGCAGCTCATAGAAGAAACGTGTTTCTGACTCGCTGAATCTCAACATAGATTCAACTCTCTTAGGTGAACGAACGCACAGCAGAGCAGTTTCAAGGAAACGTTTCTCCTGAGTTTTAGACGAAGCTTCCTGCTGTTTAGTACGGATGCCGGCATTGGGCTGGACATACCTGTTTTGGGATTCTGCACAGAAAGGGTTTGCAAACCGCTGAATCCACACGTGAGTTTAACTCTGTCAGTTGAATGCACACATTGACAACCATTCAGTTTGATAGCACACTTTTGGTTTTAGAAGCAGATATTTCTCTGTACAGCCTATGGTCCCATTCACTCGGGAATATCCCAACGCAGCTCCTAGAAGTAACGTGTTTCTGACTCGCTGAATCTCAACATAGATTCAACTCTCTTAGGTGAACGAACGCACAGCAGAGCAGTTTCAAGGAAACGTTTCTCCTGAGTTTTAGACGAAGTTTCCTGCTGTTTAGTTCGTATGCCGGCATTGGGCTGGAAATACCGGTTTTGGGATTCTGCACAGAAAGGGTTTGCAAACCGCTGAATCCACACGTGAGTTTAACTCTGTCAGTTGAATGCACACATTGACAACCCTTCAGTTTGATAGCACACTTTTGGTTTTAGAAGCAGATATTTCTCTGTACAGCCCATGGTCCCATTCACTCGGGAATATCCCAACGCAGCTCCTAGAAGATACGTGTTTCTGACTCGCTGAATCTCAACATAGATTCAACTCTCTTAGGTGAACGAACGCACAGCAGAGCAGTTTCAAGGAAACGTTTCTCCTGAGTCTTAGACGAAGTTTCCTGCTGTTTAGTACGGATGCCGGCATTGGGCTGGAAATACCGGTTTTGGGATTCTGCACAGAAAGGGTTTGCAAACCGCTGAATCCACACGTGAGTTTAACTCTGTCAGTTGAATGCACACACTGACAACCATTCAGTTTGATAGCACACTTTTGGTTTTAGAAGCAGATATTTCTGTGTACAGCCTATAGTCCCATTCACTCAGGAATATCCCAACGCAGCTCCTAGAAGAAACGTGTTTCTGACTCGCTGAATCTCAACATAGATTCAACTCTCTTAGGTGAACGAACGCACAGCAGAGCAGTTTCAAGGAAACGTTTCTCCTGAGTTTTAGACGAAGTTTCCTGCTGTTTAGTACGGATGCCGGCATTGGGCTGGACATACCGGTTTTGGGATTCTGCACAGAAAGGGTTTGCAAACCGCTGAATCCACACGTGAGTTTAACTCTGTCAGTTGAATGCACACGTTGACAATCATTCAGTTAGATAGCTCCGTTTTGGTTTTAGAAGCAGATATTTCTCTGTACAGCCTATGGTCCCATTCACTCGGGAATATCCCAACGCAGCTCCTAGAAGAAACGTGTTTCTGACTCGCTGAATCTCAACATAGATTCAACTCTCTTAGTTGAACGAACGCACAGCAGAGCACTTTCAAGGAAACGTTTCTCCTGAGTTTTAGACGAAGTTTCCTGCTGTTTAGTACGGATGCCGGCATAGGGCTGGAAATACCGGTTTTGGGATGCTGCACAGAAAGGGTTTGCAAACCGCTGAATCCACACGTGAGTTTAACTCTGTCAGTTGAATGCACACATTGACAATCATTCAGTTAGATAGCTCCGTTTTGGTTTTAGAAGCAGATATTTCTCTGTACAGCCTATGGTCCCATTCACTCGGGAATATCCCAACGCAGCTCCTAGAAGAAACGTGTTTCTGACTCGCTGAATATCAACATAGATTCAACTCTCTTAGGTGAACGAACGCACAGCAGACCAGTTTCAAGGAAACGTTTCTCCTGAGTTTTAGACGAAGTTTCCTGCTGTTTAGTACATATGCCGGCACTGGGCTGGACATACCGGTTTTGGGATTCTGCACAGAAAGGGTTTGCAAACCGCTGAATCCACACGTGAGTTTAACTCTGTCAGTTGAATGCACACATTGACAGCCATTCACTTTGATAGCACCCTTTTGGTTTTAGAAGCAGATATTTCTCTGTACAGCCTATGGTCCCATTCACTCGGGAATATCCCAACGCAGCTCCTAGAAGAAACGTGTTTCTGACTCGCTGAATCTCAACACAGATTCAACTCTCTTAGGTGAAAGAACGCACAGCAGAGAAGTTTCAAGGAAACGTTTCTCCTGAGTTTTAGACGAAGTTTCCTGCTGTTTAGTACGTATGCCGGCATTGGGCTGGAAATACCGGTTTTGGGATTCTGCACAGAAAGGGTTTGCAAACCGCTGAATCCACACGTGAGTTTAACTCTGTCAGTTGAATGCACACATTGACAACCATTCAGTTAGATAGCACACTTTTGGTTTTAGAAGCAGATATTTCTCTGTACAGCCTATGGTCCCATTCACTCGGGAATATCCCAACGCAGCTCCTAGAAGAAACGTGTTTCTGACTCGCTGAATCTCAACATAGATTCAACTCTCTTAGGTGAACGAATGCACAGCAGAGCAGTTTCAAGGAAACGTTTCTCCTTAGTCTTAGACGAAGTTTCCTGCTGTTTAGTACGTATGCCGGCATTGGGCTGGAAATACCGGTTTTGGGATTCTGCACAGAAAGGGTTTTCAAACCGCTGAATCCACACGTGAGTTTAACTCTGTCAGTTGAATGCACACATTGACAACCATTCAGTTAGATAGCTCTGTTTTGGTTTTAGAAGCAGATATTTCTCTGTACAGCCTATGGTCCCATTCACTCGGGAATGTCCCAACGCAGCTCCTAGAAGAAACGTGGTTCTCACTCGCTGAATCTCAACATAGATTCAACTCTCTTAGGTGAACGAACGCACAGCAGAGCAGTTTCAAGGAAACGTTTCTCCTGAGTTTTAGACGAAGTTTCCTGCTGTTTAGTTCGTATGCCGGCATTGGGCTGGAAATACCGGTTTTGGGATTCTGCACAGAAAGGGTTTGCAAACCGCTGAATCCACACGTGAGTTTAACTCTGTCAGTTGAATGCACACATTGACAACCCTTCAGTTTGATAGCACACTTTTGGTTTTAGAAGCAGATATTTCTCTGTACAGCCCATGGTCCCATTCACTCGGGAATATCCCAACGCAGCTCCTAGAAGATACGTGTTTCTGACTCGCTGAATCTCAACATAGATTCAACTCTCTTAGGTGAACGAACGCACAGCAGAGCAGTTTCAAGGAAACGTTTCTCCTGAGTCTTAGACGAAGTTTCCTGCTGTTTAGTACGGATGCCGGCATTGGGCTGGAAATACCGGTTTTGGGATTCTGCACAGAAAGGGTTTGCAAACCGCTGAATCCACACGTGAGTTTAACTCTGTCAGTTGAATGCACACACTGACAACCATTCAGTTTGATAGCACACTTTTGGTTTTAGAAGCAGATATTTCTGTGTACAGCCTATAGTCCCATTCACTCAGGAATATCCCAACGCAGCTCCTAGAAGAAACGTGTTTCTGACTCGCTGAATCTCAACATAGATTCAACTCTCTTAGGTGAACGAACGCACAGCAGAGCAGTTTCAAGGAAACGTTTCTCCTGAGTTTTAGACGAAGTTTCCTGCTGTTTAGTACGGATGCCGGCATTGGGCTGGACATACCGGTTTTGGGATTCTGCACAGAAAGGGTTTGCAAACCGCTGAATCCACACGTGAGTTTAACTCTGTCAGTTGAATGCACACATTGACAACCATTCAGTTTGATAGCACCCTTTGGTTTTAGAAGCAGATATTTCTCTGTACAGCCTATGGTCCCATTCACTCGGGAATATCCCAACGCAGCTCCTAGAAGAAACGTGTTTCTGACTCGCTGAATCTCAACATAGATTCAACTCTCTTAGGTGAACGAACGCACAGCAGAGCAGTTTCAAGGAAACGTTTCTCCTGAGTCTTAGACGAAGTTTCCTGCTGTTTAGTACAGATGCCGGCATTGGGCTGGAAATACCGGTTTTGGGATTCTGCACAGAAAGGGTTTGCAAACCGCTGAATCCACACGTGAGTTTAACTCTGTCAGTTGAATGCACACATTGACAACCATTCAGTTAGATAGCTCCGTTTTGGTTTTAGAAGCAGATATTTCTCTGTACAGCCTATGGTCCCATTCACTCGGGAATATCCCAACGCAGCTCCTAGAAGAAACGTGTTTCTGACTCGCTGAATCTCAACATAGATTCAACTCTCTTAGGTGAACGAACGCACAGCAGAGCAGTTTCAAGGAAACGTTTCTCCTGAGTCTTAGACGAAGTTTCCTGCTGTTTAGTACGGATGCCGGCATTGGGCTGGAAATACCGGTTTTGGGATTCTGCACAGAAAGGGTTTGCAAACCGCTGAATCCACACGTGAGTTTAACTCTGTCAGTTGAATGCACACATTGACAACCATTCAGTTTGATAGCACACTTTTGGTTTTAGAAGCAGATATTTCTCTGTACAGCCTATGGTCCCATTCACTCGGGAATATCCCAACGCAGCTCCTAGAAGAAACGTGTTTCTGACTCGCTGAATCTCAACATAGATTCAACTCTCTTAGGTGAACGAACGCACAGCAGAGCAGTTTCAAGGAAACGTTTCTCCTGAGTCTTAGACGAAGTTTCCTGCTGTTTAGTACGTATACCGGCATTGGGCTGGAAATACCGGTTTTGGGATTCTGCACAGAAAGGGTTTGCAAACCGCTGAATCCACACGTGAGTTTAACTCTGTCAGTTGAATGCACACATTGACAACCATTCAGTTAGATAGCTCCGTTTTGGTTTTAGAAGCAGATATTTCTCTGTACAGCCTATGGTCCCATTCACTCGGGAATATCCCAACGCAGCTCCTAGAAGAAACGTGTTTCTGACTCGCTGAATCTCAACATAGATTCAACTCTCTTAGGTGAACGAACGCACAGCAGAGCAGTTTCAAGGAAACGTTTCTCCTGAGTCTTAGACGAAGTTTCCTGCTGTTTAGTACGTATGCCGGCATTGGGCTGGAAATACCGGTTTTGGGATTCTGCACAGAAAGGGTTTGCAAACCGCTGAATCCACACGTGAGTTTAACTCTGTCAGTTGAATGCACACATTGACAACCATTCAGTTTGATAGCACACTTTTGGTTTTAGAAGCAGATATTTCTCTGTACAGCCTATGGTCCCATTCACTCGGGAATATCCCAACACAGCTCCTAGAAGATACGTGTTTCTGACTCGCTGAATCTCAACATAGATTCAACTCTCTTAGGTGAACGAACGCACAGCAGAGCAGTTTCAAGGAAACGTTTCTCCTGAGTTTTAGACGAAGTTTCCTGCTGTTTAGTACGTATGCCGGCATTGGGCTGGAAATACCGGTTTTGGGATTCTGCACAGAAAGGGTTTGCAAACCGCTGAATCCACACGTGAGTTTAACTCTGTCAGTTGAATGCACACGTTGACAATCATTCAGTTAGATAGCTCCGTTTTGGTTTTAGAAGCAGATATTTCTCTGTACAGCCTATGGTCCCATTCACTCGGGAATATCCCAACGCAGCTCCTAGAAGAAACGTGTTTCTGACTCGCTGAATCTCAACATAGATTCAACTCTCTTAGGTGAACGAACGCACAGCAGAGCACTTTCAAGGAAACGTTTCTCCTGAGTTTTAGACGAAGTTTCCTGCTGTTTAGTACGTATGCCGGCATAGGGCTGGAAATACCGGTTTTGGGATGCTGCACAGAAAGGGTTTGCAAACCGCTGAATCCACACGTGAGTTTGACTCTGTCAGTTGAATGCACACATTGACAACCATTCAGTTTGATAGCACACTTTTGGTTTTAGAAGCAGATATTTCTCTGTACAGCCTATGGTCCCATTCACTCGGGAATATCCCAACGCAGCTCCTAGAAGAAACGTGTTTCTGACTCGCTGAATCTCAACATAGATTCAACTCTCTTAGGTGAACGAACGCACAGCAGAGCACTTTCAAGGAAACGTTTCTCCTGAGTTTTAGACGAAGTTTCCTGCTGTTTAGTACGGATGCCGGCATTGGGCTGGAAATACCGGTTTTGGGATGCTGCACAGAAAGGGTTTGCAAACCGCTGAATCCACACGTGAGTTTAACTCTGTCAGTTGAATGCACACATTGACAACCATTCAGTTAGATAGCTCCGTTTTGGTTTTAGAAGCAGATATTTCTCTGTACAGCCTATGGTCCCATTCACTCGGGAATATCCCAACGCAGCTCCTAGAAGAAACGTGTTTCTGACTCGCTGAATCTCAACATAGATTCAACTCTCTTAGGTGAACGAACGCACAGCAGAGCAGTTTCAAGGAAACGTTTCTCCTGAGTTTTAGACGAAGATTCCTGCTGTTTAGTACGGATGCCGGCACTGGGCTGGACATACCGGTTTTGGGATTCGGCACAGAAAGGGTTTGCAAACCGCTGAATCCACACGTGAGTTTAACTCTGTCAGTTGAATGCACACATTGACAACCATTCAGTTTGATAGCACCCTTTTGGTTTTAGAAGCAGATATTTCTCTGTACAGACTATGGTCCCATTCACTCGGGAATATCCCAACGCAGCTCATAGAAGAAACGTGTTTCTGACTCGCTGAATCTCAACATAGATTCAACTCTCTTAGGTGAACGAACGCACAGCAGAGCAGTTTCAAGGAAACGTTTCTCCTGAGTTTTAGACGAAGCTTCCTGCTGTTTAGTACGGATGCCGGCATTGGGCTGGACATACCTGTTTTGGGATTCTGCACAGAAAGGGTTTGCAAACCGCTGAATCCACACGTGAGTTTAACTCTGTCAGTTGAATGCACACATTGACAACCATTCAGTTTGATAGCACACTTTTGGTTTTAGAAGCAGATATTTCTCTGTACAGCCTATGGTCCCATTCACTCGGGAATATCCCAACGCAGCTCCTAGAAGTAACGTGTTTCTGACTCGCTGAATCTCAACATAGATTCAACTCTCTTAGGTGAACGAACGCACAGCAGAGCAGTTTCAAGGAAACGTTTCTCCTGAGTTTTAGACGAAGTTTCCTGCTGTTTAGTACGGATGCCGGCATTGGGCTGGAAATACCGGTTTTGGGATTCTGCACAGAAAGGGTTTGCAAACCGCTGAATCCACACGTGAGTTTAACTCTGTCAGTTGAATGCACACATTAACAACCATTCAGTTTGATAGCACACTTTTGGTTTTAGAAGCAGATATTTCTCTGTACAGCCTATGGTCCCATTCACTCGGGAATATCCCAACGCAGCTCCTAGAAGAAACGTGTTTCTGACTCGCTGAATCTCAACATAGATTCAACTCTCTTAGGTGAACGAACGCACAGCAGAGCAGTTTCAAGGAAACGTTTCTCCTGAGTTTTAGACGAAGTTTCCTGCTGTTTAGTACGGATGCCGGCATTGGGCTGGACATACCGGTTTTGGGATGCTGCACAGAAAGGGTTTGCAAACCGCTGAATCCATACGTGAGTTTAACTCTGTCAGTTGAATGCACACATTGACAACCATTCAGTTTGATAGCACACTTTTGGTTTTAGAAGCAGATATTTCTCTGTACAGCCTATGGTCCCATTCACTCGGGAATATCCCAACGCAGCTCCTAGAAGTAACGTGTTTCTGACTCGCTGAATCTCAACATAGATTCAACTCTCTTAGGTGAACGAACGCACAGCAGAGCAGTTTCAAGGAAACGTTTCTCCTGAGTTTTATACGAAGTTTCCTGCTGTTTAGTACGGATGCCGGCATTGGGCTGGAAATACCGGTTTTGGGATTCTGCACAGAAAGGGTTTGCAAACCGCTGAATCCACACGTGAGTTTGACTCTGTCAGTTGAATACACACATTGACAACCATTCAGTTTGATAGCACACTTTTGGTTTTAGAAGCAGATATTTCTCTGTACAGAATATGGTCCCATTCACTCGGGAATATCCCAACGCAGCTCCTAGAAGAAACGTGTTTCTGACTCGCTGAATCTCAACATAGATTCAACTCTCTTAGGTGAACGAACGCACAGCAGAGCAGTTTCAAGGACACGTTTCTCCTTAGGCTTAGACGAAGTTTCCTGCTGTTTAGTACGTATGCCGGCATTGGGCTGGAAATACCGGTTTTGGGATTCTGCACAGAAAGGGTTTGCAAACCGCTGAATCCACACGTGAGTTTAACTCTGTCAGGTGAATGCACACATTGACAACCATTCAGTTAGATAGCTCCGTTTTGGTTTTAGAAGCAGATATTTCTCTGTACAGCCTATGGTCCCATTCACTCGGGAATATCCCAACGCAGCTCCTAGAAGAAACGTGTTTCTGACTCGCTGAATCTCAACATAGTTTCAACTCTCTTAGGAGAACGAACGCACAGCAGAGCACTTTCAAGGAAACGTTTCTCCTGAGTTTTAGACGAAGTTTCCTGCTGTTTAGTACGGATGCCGGCATAGGGCTGGAAATACCGGTTTTGGGATTCTGCACAGAAAGGGTTTGCAAACCGCTGAATCCACACGTGAGTTTAACTCTGTCAGTTGAATGCACACATTGACAACCATTCAGTTAGATAGCTCCGTTTTGGTTTTAGAAGCAGATATTTCTCTGTACAGCCTATGGTCCCATTCACTCGGGAATATCCCAACGCAGCTCCTAGAAGAAACGTGTTTCTGACTCGCTGAATCTCAACATAGATTCAACTCTCTTAGGTGAACGAACGCACAGCAGAGCAGTTTCAAGGAAACGTTTCTCCTGAGTTTTAGACGAAGTTTCCTGCTGTTTAGTACGGATGCCGGCATTGGGCTGGACATACCGGTTTTGGGATTCTGCACAGAAAGGGTTTGCAAACCGCTGAATACACACGTGAGTTTAACTCTGTCAGTTGAATGCACACATTGACAACCATTCAGTTTGATAGCACACTTTTGGTTTTAGAAGCAGATATTTCTCTGTACAGCCTATGGTCCCATTCACTCGGGAATATCCCAACGCAGCTCCTAGAAGTAACGTGTTTCTGACTCGCTGAATCTCAACATAGATTCAACTCTCTTAGGTGAACGAACGCACAGCAGAGCAGTTTCAAGGAAACGTTTCTCCTGAGTTTTAGACGAAGTTTCCTGCTGTTTAGTACGGATGCCGGCATTGGGCTGGAAATACCGGTTTTGGGATTCTGCACAGAAAGGGTTTGCAAACCGCTGAATCCACACGTGAGTTTGACTCTGTCAGTTGAATACACACATTGACAACCATTCAGTTTGATAGCACACTTTTGGTTTTAGAAGCAGATATTTCTCTGTACAGAATATGGTCCCATTCACTCGGGAATATCCCAACGCAGCTCCTAGAAGAAACGTGTTTCTGAGTCGCTGAATCTCAACATAGATTCAACTCTCTTAGGTGAACGAACGCACAGCAGAGCAGTTTCAAGGAAACGTTTCTCCTGAGTCTTAGACGAAGTTTCCTGCTGTTTAGTACGTATGCCGGCATTGGGCTGGAAATACCGGTTTTGGGATTCTGCACAGAAAGGGTTTGCAAACCGCTGAATCCACACGTGAGTTTAACTCTGTCAGTTGAATGCACACGTTGACAACCATTCAGTTAGATAGCTCCGTTTTGGTTTTAGAAGCAGATATTTCTCTGTACAGCCTATGGTCCCATTCACTCGGGAATATCCCAACGCAGCTCCTAGAAGAAACGTGTTTCTGACTCGCTGAATCTCAACATAGATTCAACTCTCTTAGGTGAACGAACGCACAGCAGAGCAGTTTCAAGGAAACGTTTCTCCTGAGTTTTAGACGAAGTTTCCTGCTGTTTAGTACGGATGCCGGCATTGGGCTGGACATACCGGTTTTGGGATTCTGCACAGAAAGGGTTTGCAAACCGCTGAATCCACACGTGAGTTTAACTCTGTCAGTTGAATGCACACATTGACAACCATTCAGTTTGATAGCACACTTTTGGTTTTAGAAGCAGATATTTCTCTGTACAGCCTATGGTCCCAGTCACTCGGGAATATCCCAACGCAGCTCCTAGAAGTAACGTGTTTCTGACTCGCTGAATCTCAACATAGATTCAACTCTCTTAGGTGAACGAACGCACAGCAGAGCAGTTTCAAGGAAACGTTTCTCCTGAGTTTTAGACGAAGTTTCCTGCTGTTTAGTACGGATGCCGGCATTGGGCTGGAAATACCGGTTTTGGTATTCTGCACAGAAAGGGTTTGCAAACCGCTGAATCCACACGTGAGTTTGACTCTGTCAGTTGAATACACACATTGACAACCATTCAGTTTGATAGCACCCTTTTGGTTTTAGAAGCAGATATTTCTCTGTACAGAATATGGTCCCATTCACTCGGGAATATCCCAACGCAGCTCCTAGAAGAAACGTGTTTCTGACTCGCTGAATCTCAACATAGATTCAACTCTCTTAGGTGAACGAACGCACAGCAGAGCAGTTTCAAGGAAACGTTTCTCCTGAGTCTTAGACGAAGTTTCCTGCTGTTTAGTACGTATGCCGGCATTGGGCTGGAAATACCGGTTTTGGGATTCTGCACAGAAAGGGTTTGCAAACCGCTGAATCCACACGTGAGTTTAACTCTGTCAGTTGAATGCACACGTTGACAACCATTCAGTTAGATAGTTCCGTTTTGGTTTTAGAAGCAGATATTTCTCTGTACAGCCTATGGTCCCATTCACTCGGGAATATCCCAACGCAGCTCCTAGAAGAAACGTGTTTCTGACTCGCTGAATCTCAACATAGATTCAACTCTCTTAGGTGAACGAACGCACAGCAGAGCAGTTTCAAGTAAACGTTTCTCCTGAGTTTTAGACGAAGTTTCCTGCTGTTTAGTACGGATGCCGGCATTGGGCTGGAAATACCGGTTTTGGGATTCTGCACAGAAATGGTTTGCAAACCGCTGAATCCACACGGGAGTTTAACTCTGTCAGTTGAATGCACACATTGACAACCATTCAGTTTGATAGCACACTTTTGGTTTTAGAAGCAGATATTTCTCTGTACAGCCTATGGTCCCATTCACTCGGGAATATCCCAACGCAGCTCCTAGAAGAAACGTGTTTCTGACTCGCTGAATCTCAACATAGATTCAACTCTCTTAGGAGAACGAACGCACAGCAGAGCAGTTTCAAGGAAACGTTTCTCCTGAGTCTTAGACGAAGTTTCCTGCTGTTTAGTACGGATGCCGGCATTGGGCTGGAAATACCGGTTTTGGGATTCTGCACAGAAAGGGTTTGCAAACCGCTGAATCCACACGTGAGTTTAACTCTGTCAGTTGAATGCACACATTGACAACCATTCAGTTAGATAGCCCCGTTTTGGTTTTAGAAGCAGATATTTCTCTGTACAGCCTATGGTCCCATTCACTCGGGAATATCCCAACGCAGCTCCTAGAAGAAACGTGTTTCTGACTCGCTGAATCTCAACATAGATTCAACTCTCTTAGGTGAACGAACGCACAGCAGAGCAGTTTCAAGGAAACGTTTCTCCTGAGTTTTAGACGAAGTTTCCTGCTGTTTAGTACGTATGCCGGCACTGGGCTGGACATACCGGTTTTGGGATTCTGCACAGAAAGGGTTTGCAAACCGCTGAATCCACACGTGAGTTTAACTCTGTCAGTTGAATGCACACATTGACAACCATTCAGTTTGATAGCACCCTTTTGGTTTTAGAAGCAGATATTTCTCTGTACAGAGTATGGTCCCATTCACTCGGGAATATCCCATCGCAGCTCCTAGAAGAAACGTGTTTCTGACTCGCTGAATCTCAACATAGATTCATCTCTCTTAGGTGAACGAACGCACAGCAGAGCAGTTTCAAGGAAACGTTTCTCCTGAGTTTTAGACGAAGTTTCCTGCTGTTTAGTACGGATGCCGGCATTGGGCTGGAAATACCGGTTTTGGGATTCTGCACAGAAAGGGTTTGCAAACCGCTGAATCCACACGTGAGTTTAACTCTGTCAGTTGAATGCACACATTGACAACCATTCAGTTTGATAGCACACTTTTGGTTTTAGAAGCAGATATTTCTCTGTACAGCCTATGGTCCCATTTACTCGGGAATATCCCAACGCAGCTCCTAGAAGTAACGTGTTTCTGACTCGCTGAATCTCAACATAGATTCAACTCTCTTAGGTGAACGAACGCACAGCAGAGCAGTTTCAAGGAAACGTTTCTCCTGAGCTTTAGACGAAGTTTCCTGCTGTTTAGTACGGATGCCGGCATTGGGCTGGAAATACCGGTTTTGGGATTCTGCACAGAAAGGGTTTGGAAACCGCTGAATCCACACGTGAGTTTGACTCTGTCAGTTGAATGCACACATTGACAACCATTCAGTTTGATAGCACACTTTTGGTTTTAGAAGCAGATATTTCTCTGTACAGCCTATGGTCCCATTCACTCGGGAATATCCCAACGCAGCTCCTAGAAGAAACGTGTTTCTGACTCGCTGAATCTCAACATAGATTCAACTCTCTTAGGTGAACGAACGCACAGCAGAGCAGTTTCAAGGAAACGTTTCTCCTGAGTCTTAGACGAAGTTTCCTGCTGTTTAGTACGTATGTCGGCATTGGGCTGGAAATACCGGTTTTGGGATTCTGCACAGAAAGGGTTTGCAAACCGCTGAATCCACACGTGAGTTTAACTCTGTCAGTTGAATGCACACGTTGACAACCATTCAGTTAGATAGCTCCGTTTTGGTTTTAGAAGCAGATATTTCTCTGTACAGCCTATGGTCCCATTCACTCGGGAATATCCCAACGCAGCTCCTAGAAGAAACGTGTTTCTGACTCGCTGAATCTCAACATAGATTCAACTCTCTTAGGTGAACGAACGCACAGCAGAGCACTTTCAAGGAAACGTTTCTCCTGAGTTTTAGACGAAGTTTCCTGCTGTTTAGTACGGATGCCGGCATAGGGCTGGAAATACCGGTTTTGGGATGCTGCACAGAAAGGGTTTGCAAACCGCTGAATCCACACGTGAGTTTAACTCTGTCAGTTGAATGCACACATTGACAACCATTCAGTTTGATAGCACACTTTTGGTTTTAGAAGCAGATATTTCTCTGTACAGCCTATGGTCCCATTCACTCGGGAATATCCCAACGCAGCTCCTAGAAGTAACGTGTTTCTGACTCGCTGAATCTCAACATAGATTCAACTCTCTTAGGTGAACGAACGCACAGCAGAGCAGTTTCAAGGAAACGTTTCTCCTGAGTTTTAGACGAAGTTTCCTGCTGTTTAGTACGGATGCCGGCATTGGGCTGGAAATACCGGTTTTGGGATTCTGCACAGAAAGGGTTTGCAAACCGCTGCATCCACACGTGAGTTTAACTCTGTCAGTTGAATGCACACATTGACAACCATTCAGTTTGATAGCACACTTTAGGTTTTAGAAGCAGATATTTCTCTGTACAGCCTATGGTCCCATTCACTCGGGAATATCCCAACGCAGCTCCTAGAAGAAACGTGTTTCTGACTCGCTGAATTTCAACATAGATTCAACTCTCTTAGGAGAACGAACGCACAGCAGAGCAGTTTCAAGGAAACGTTTCTCCTGAGTTTTAGACGAAGTTTCCTGCTGTTTAGTACGGATGCCGGCATTGGGCTGGACATACCGGTTTTGGGATTCTGCCCAGAAAGGGTTTGCAAACCGCTGAATCCACACGTGAGTTTAACTCTGTCAGTTGAATGCACACTTTGACAACCATTCAGTTTGATAGCACACTTTTGGTTTTAGAAGCAGATATTTCTCTGTACAGCCTATGGTCCCATTCACTCGGGAATATCCCAACGCAGCTCCTAGAAGTAACGTGTTTCTGACTCGCTGAATCTCAACATAGATTCAACTCTCTTAGGTGAACGAACGCACAGCAGAGCAGTTTCAAGGAAACGTTTCTCCTGAGTTTTAGACGAAGTTTCCTGCTGTTTAGTACAGATGCCGGCATTGGGCTGGAAATACCGGTTTTGGGATTCTGCACAGAAAGGGTTTGCAAACCGCTGAATCCACACGTGAGTTTGACTCTGTCAGTTGAATGCACACATTGACAACCATTCAGTTTGATAGCACCCTTTTGGTTTTAGAAGCAGATATTTCTCTGTACAGCCTATGGTCCCATTCACTCGGGAATATCCCAACGCAGCTCCTAGAAGAAACGTGTTTCTGACTCGCTGAATCTCAACGTAGATTCAACTCTCTTAGGTGAACGAACGCACAGCAGAGCAGTTTCAAGGAAACGTTTCTCCTGAGTCTTAGACGAAGTTTCCTGCTGTTTAGTACGTATGTCGGCATTGGGCTGGAAATACCGGTTTTGGGATTCTGCACAGAAAGGGTTTGCAAACCGTTGAATCCACACGTGAGTTTAACTCTGTCAGTTGAATGCACACGTTGACAACCATTCAGTTAGATAGCTCCGTTTTGGTTTTAGAAGCAGATATTTCACTGTACAGCCTATGGTCCCATTCACTCGGGAATATCCCAACGCAGCTCCTAGAAGAAACGTGTTTCTGACTCGCTGAATCTCAACGTAGATTCAACTCTCTTAGGTGAACGAACGCACAGCAGAGCAGTTTCAAGGAAACGTTTCTCCTGAGTTTTAGACGAAGTTTCCTGCTGTTTAGTACGGATGCCGGCATTGGGCTGGACATACAGGTTTTGGGATTCTGCACAGAAAGGGTTTGCAAACCGCTGAATCCACACGTGAGTTTAACTCTGTCAGTTGAATGCACACATTGACAACCATTCAGTTTGATAGCACACTTTTGGTTTTAGAAGCAGATATTTCTCTGTACAGCCTATGGTCCCATTCACTCGGGAATATCCCAACGCAGCTCCTAGAAGTAACGTGTTTCTGACTCGCTGAATCTCAACATAGATTCAACTCTCTTAGGTGAACGAACGCACAGCAGAGCAGTTTCAAGGAAACGTTTCTCCTGAGTTTTAGACGAAGTTTCCTGCTGTTTAGTACAGATGCCGGCATTGGGCTGGAAATACCGGTTTTGGGATTCTGCACAGAAAGGGTTTGCAAACCGCTGAATCCACACGTGAGTTTGACTCTGTCAGTTGAATGCACACATTGACAACCATTCAGTTTGATAGCACACTTTTGGTTTTAGAAGCAGATATTTCTCTGTACAGCCTATGGTCCCATTCACTCGGGAATATCCCAACGCAGCTCCTAGAAGAAACGTGTTTCTGACTCGCTGAATCTCAACGTAGATTCAACTCTCTTAGGTGAACGAACGCACAGCAGAGCAGTTTCAAGGAAACGTTTCTCCTGAGTCTTAGACGAAGTTTCCTGCTGTTTAGTACGTATGTCGGCATTGGGCTGGAAATACCGGTTTTGGGATTCTGCACAGAAAGGGTTTGCAAACCGCTGAATCCACACGTGAGTTTAACTCTGTCAGTTGAATGCACACGTTGACAACCATTCAGTTAGATAGCTCCGTTTTGGTTTTAGAAGCAGATATTTCTCTGTACAGCCTATGGTCCCATTCACTCGGGAATATCCCAACGCAGCTCCTAGAAGAAACGTGTTTCTGACTCGCTGAATCTCAACATAGATTCAACTCTCTTAGGTGAACGAACGCACAGCAGAGCACTTTCAAGGAAACGTTTCTCCTGAGATTTAGACGAAGTTTCCTGCTGTTTAGTACGGATGCCGTCATAGGGCTGGAAATACCGGTTTTGGGATTCTGCACAGAAAGGGTTTGCAAACCGCTGAATCCACACGTGAGTTTAACTCTGTCAGTTGAATGCACACATTGACAACCATTCAGTTAGATAGCTCCGTTTTGGTTTTAGAAGCAGATATTTCTCTGTACAGCCTATGGTCCCATTCACTCGGGAATATCCCAACGCAGCTCCTAGAAGAAACGTGTTTCTGACTCGCTGAATCTCAACATAGATTCAACTCTCTTAGGTGAACGAACGCACAGCAGAGCAGTTTCAAGGAAACGTTTCTCCTGAGTTTTAGACGAAGTTTCCTGCTGTTTAGTACGGATGCCGGCACTGGGCTGGACATACCGGTTTTGGGATTCTGCACAGAAAGGGTTTGCAAACCGCTGAATCCACACGTGAGTTTAACTCTGTCAGTTGAATGCACACATTGACAACCATTCAGTTTGATAGCACCCTTTTGGTTTTAGAAGCAGATATTTCTCTGTACAGACTATGGTCCCATTCACTCGGGAATATCCCAACGCAGCTCCTAGAAGAAACGTGTTTCTGACTCGCTGAATCTCAACATAGATTCAACTCTCTTAGGTGAACGAACGCACAGCAGAGCAGTTTCAAGGAAACGTTTCTCCTGAGTTTTAGACGAAGTTTCCTGCTGTTTAGTACGGATGCCGGCATTGGGCTGGACATACCGGTTTTGGGATTCTGCACAGAAAGGGTTTGCAATCCGCTGAATACACACGTGAGTTTAACTCTGTCAGTTGAATGCACACATTGACAACCATTCAGTTTGATAGCACACTTTTGGTTTTAGAAGCAGATATTTCTCTGTACAGCCTATGGTCCCATTCACTCGGGAATATCCCAACGCAGCTCCTAGAAGTAACGTGTTTCTGACTCGCTGAATCTCAACATAGATTCAACTCTCTTAGGTGAACGAACGCACAGCAGAGCAGTTTCAAGGAAACGTTTCTCCTGAGTTTTAGACGAAGTTTCCTGCTGTTTAGTACGGATGCCGGCATTGGGCTGGAAATACCGGTTTTGGGATTCTGCACAGAAAGGGTTTGCAAACCGCTGAATCCACACGTGAGTTTGACTCTGTCAGTTGAATACACACATTGACAACCATTCAGTTTGATAGCACACTTTTGGTTTTAGAAGCAGATATTTCTCTGTACAGAATATGGTCCCATTCACTCGGGAATATCCCAACGCAGCTCCTAGAAGACACGTGTTTCTGACTCGCTGAATCTCAACATAGATTCAACTCTCTTAGGTGAACGAACGCACAGCAGAGCAGTTTCAAGGAAACGTTTCTCCTGAGTCTTAGACGAAGTTTCCTGCTGTTTAGTACGTATGCCGGCATTGGGCTGGAAATACCGGTTTTGGGATTCTGCACAGAAAGGGTTTGCAAACCGCTGAATCCACACGTGAGTTTAACTCTGTCAGTTGAATGCACACGTTGACAACCATTCAGTTAGATAGCTCCGTTTTGGTTTTAGAAGCAGATATTTCTCTGTACAGCCTATGGTCCCATTCACTCGGGAATATCCCAACGCAGCTCCTAGAAGAAACGTGTTTCTGACTCGCTGAATGTCAACATAGATTCAACTCTCTTAGGTGAACGAACGCACAGCAGAGCAGTTTCAAGGAAACGTTTCTCCTGAGTTTTAGACGAAGTTTCCTGCTGTTTAGTACAGATGCCGGCATTGGGCTGGAAATACCGGTTTTGGGATTCTGCACAGAAAGGGTTTGCAAACCGCTGAATCCACACGTGAGTTTAACTCTGTCTGTTGAATGCACACATTGACAGCCATTCAGTTTGATAGCACCCTTTTGGTTTTAGAAGCAGATATTTCTCTGTACAGACTATGGTCCCATTCACTCGGGAATATCCCAACGCAGCTCCTAGAAGAAACGTGTTTCTGACTCGCTGAATCTCAACATAGATTCAACTCTCTTAGGTGAACGAACGCACAGCAGAGCAGTTTCAAGGAAACGTTTCTCCTGAGTTTTAGACGAAGTTTCCTGCTGTTTAGTACGGATGCCGGCATTGGGCTGGAAATACCGGTTTTGGGATTCTGCACAGAAAGGATTTGCAAACCGCTGAATCCACACGTGAGTTTGACTCTGTCAGTTGAATACACACATTGACAACCATTCAGTTTGATAGCACACTTTTGGTTTTAGAAGCAGATATTTCTCTGTACAGAATATGGTCCCATTCACTCGGGAATATCCCAACGCAGCTCCTAGAAGAAACGTGTTTCTGAGTCGCTGAATCTCAACATAGATTCAACTCTCTTAGGTGAACGAACGCACAGCAGAGCAGTTTCAAGGAAACGTTTCTCCTGAGTCTTAGACGAAGTTTCCTGCTGTTTAGTACGTATGCCGGCATTGGGCTGGAAATACCGGTTTTGGGATTCTGCACAGAAAGGGTTTGCAAACCGCTGAATCCACACGTGAGTTTAACTCTGTCAGTTGAATGCACACGTTGACAACCATTCAGTTAGATAGCTCCGTTTTGGTTTTAGAAGCAGATATTTCTCTGTACAGCCTATGGTCCCATTCACTCGGGAATATCCCAACGCAGCTCCTAGAAGAAACGTGTTTCTGACTCGCTGAATCTCAACATAGATTCAACTCTCTTAGGAGAACGAACGCACAGCAGAGCAGTTTCAAGGAAACGTTTCTCCTGAGTCTTAGACGAAGTTTCCTGCTGTTTAGTACGGATGCCGGCATTGGGCTGGAAATACCGGTTTTGGGATTCTGCACAGAAAGGGTTTGCAAACCGCTGAATCCACACGTGAGTTTAACTCTGTCAGTTGAATGCACACATTGACAACCATTCAGTTAGATAGCTCCGTTTTGGTTTTAGAAGCAGATATTTCTCTGTACAGCCTATGGTCCCATTCACTCGGGAATATCCCAACGCAGCTCCTAGAAGAAACGTGTTTCTGACTCGCTGAATCTCAACATAGATTCAACTCTCTTAGATGAACGAACGCACAGCAGAGCAGTTTCAAGGAAACGTTTCTCCTGAGTTTTAGACGAAGTTTCCTGCTGTTTAGTACGGATGCCGGCACTGGGCTGGACATACCGGTTTTGGGATTCTGCACAGAAAGGGTTTGCAAACCGCTGAATCCACACGTGAGTTTAACTCTGTCAGTTGAATGCACACATTGACAACCATTCAGTTTGATAGCACCCTTTTGGTTTTAGAAGCAGATATTTCTCTGTACAGACTATGGTCCCATTCACTCGGGAATATCCCATCGCAGCTCCTAGAAGAAACGTGTTTCTGACTCGCTGAATCTCAACATAGATTCATCTCTCTTAGGTGAACGAACGCACAGCAGAGCAGTTTCAAGGAAACGTTTCTCCTGAGTTTTAGACGAAGTTTCCTGCTGTTTAGTACGGATGCCGGCATTGGGCTGGAAATACCGGTTTTGGGATTCTGCACAGAAAGGGTTTGCAAACCGCTGAATCCACACGTGAGTTTAACTCTGTCAGTTGAATGCACACATTGACAACCATTCAGTTTGATAGCACACTTTTGGTTTTAGAAGCAGATATTTCTCTGTACAGCCTATGGTCCCATTCACTCGGGAATATCCCAACGCAGCTCCTAGAAGTAACGTGTTTCTGACTCGCTGAATCTCAACATAGATTCAACTCTCTTAGGTGAACGAACGCACAGCAGAGCAGTTTCAAGGAAACGTTTCTCCTGAGTTTTAGACGAAGTTTCCTGCTGTTTAGTACGTATGCCGGCATTGGGCTGGAAATACCGGTTTTGGGATTCTGCACAGAAAGGGTTTGCAAACCGCTGAATCCACACGTGAGTTTAACTCTGTCAGTTGAATGCACACATTGACAACCATTCAGTTTGATGGCACACTTTTGGTTTTAGAAGCAGATATTTCTCTGTACAGCCTATGGTCCCATTCACTCGGGAATATCCCATCGCAGCTCCTAGAAGTAACGTGTTTCTGACTCGCTGAATCTCAACATAGATTAAACTCTCTTAGGTGAACGAACGCACAGCAGAGCAGTTTCAAGGAAACGTTTCTCCTGAGTTTTAGACGAAGTTTCCTGCTGTTTAGTACGGATGCCGGCACTGGGCTGGACATACCGGTTTTGGGATTCTGCACAGAAAGGGTTTGCAAACCGCTGAATCCACACGTGAGTTTAACTCTGTCAGTTGAATGCACACATTGACAACCATTCAGTTTGATAGCACCCTTTTTGTTTTAGAAGCAGATATTTCTCTGTACAGACTATGGTCCCATTCACTCGGGAATATCCCAACGCAGCTCCTAGAAGAAACGTGTTTCTGACTCGCTGAATCTCAACATAGATTCATCTCTCTTAGGTGAACGAACGCACAGCAGAGCAGTTTCAGGGAAACGTTTCTCCTGAGTTTTAGACGAAGTTTCCTGCTGTTTAGTACGGATGCCGGCATTGGGCTGGACATACAGGTTTTGGGATTCTGCACAGAAAGGGTTTGCAAACCGCTGAATCCACACGTGAGTTTAACTCTGTCAGTTGAATGCACACATTGACAACCATTCAGTTTGATAGCACACTTTTGGTTTTAGAAGCAGATATTTCTCTGTACAGTCTATGGTCCCATTCACTCGGGAATATCCCAACGCAGCTCCTAGAAGTAACGTGTTTCTGACTCGCTGAATCTCAACATAGATTCAACTCTCTTAGGTGAACGAACGCACAGCAGAGCAGTTTCAAGGAAACGTTTCTCCTGAGTTTTAGACGAAGTTTCCTGCTGTTTAGTACGGATGCCGGCATTGGGCTGGAAATACCGGTTTTGGGATTCTGCACAGAAAGGGTTTGCAAACCGCTGAATCCACACGTGAGTTTGACTCTGTCAGTTGAATGCACACATTGACAACCATTCAGTTTGATAGCACACTTTTGGTTTTAGAAGCAGATATTTCTCTGTACAGCCTATGGTCCCATTCACTCGGGAATATCCCAACGCAGCTCCTAGAAGAAACGTGTTTCTGACTCGCTGAATCTCAACATAGATTCAACTCTCTTAGGTGAACGAACGCACAGCAGAGCAGTTTCAAGGAAACGTTTCTCCTGAGTTTTAGACGAAGTTTCCTGCTGTTTAGTACGGATGCCGGCATTGGGCTGGAAATACCGGTTTTGGGATTCTGCACAGAAAGGGTTTGCAAACCGCTGAATCCACACGTGAGTTTAACTCTGTCTGTTGAATGCACACATTGACAGCCATTCAGTTTGATAGCACCCTTTTGGTTTTAGAAGCAGATATTTCTCTGTACAGACTATGGTCCCATTCACTCGGGAATATCCCAACGCAGCTCCTAGAAGAAACGTGTTTCTGACTCGCTGAATCTCAACATAGATTCAACTCTCTTAGGTGAACGAACGCACAGCAGAGCAGTTTCAAGGAAACGTTTCTCCTGAGTTTTAGACGAAGTTTCCTGCTGTTTAGTACGGATGCCGGCATTGGGCTGGACATACCGGTTTTGGGATTCTGCACAGAAAGGGTTTGCAAACCGCTGAATCCACACGTGAGTTTAACTCTGTCAGTTGAATGCACACATTGACAACCATTCAGTTTGATAGCACACTTTTGGTTTTAGAAGCAGATATTTCTCTGTACAGCCTATGGTCCCATTCACTCGGGAATATCCCAACGCAGCTCCTAGAAGAAACGTGTTTCTGACTCGCTGAATCTCAACATAGATTCAACTCTCTTAGGAGAACGAACGCACAGCAGAGCAGTTTCAAGGAAACGTTTCTCCTGAGTCTTAGACGAAGTTTCCTGCTGTTTAGTACGGATGCCGGCATTGGGCTGGAAATACCGGTTTTGGGATTCTGCACAGAAAGGGTTTGCAAACCGCTGAATCCACACGTGAGTTTAACTCTGTCAGTTGAATGCACACATTGACAACCATTCAGTTAGATAGCTCCGTTTTGGTTTTAGAAGCAGATATTTCTCTGTACAGCCTATGGTCCCATTCACTCGGGAATATCCCAACGCAGCTCCTAGAAGAAACGTGTTTCTGACTCGCTGAATCTCAACATAGATTCAACTCTCTTAGGTGAACGAACGCACAGCAGAGCAGTTTCAAGGAAACGTTTCTCCTGAGTTTTAGACGAAGTTTCCTGCTGTTTAGTTCGGATGCCGGCACTGGGCTGGACATACCGGTTTTGGGATTCTGCACAGAAAGGGTTTGCAAACCGCTGAATCCACACGTGAGTTTAACTCTGTCAGTTGAATGCACACATTGACAACCATTCAGTTTGATAGCACCCTTTTGGTTTTAGAAGCAGATATTTCTCTGTACAGACTATGGTCCCATTCACTCGGGAATATCCCATCGCAGCTCCTAGAAGAAACGTGTTTCTGACTCGCTGAATCTCAACATAGATTCATCTCTCTTAGGTGAACGAACGCACAGCAGAGCAGTTTCAAGGAAACGTTTCTCCTGAGTTTTAGACGAAGTTTCCTGCTGTTTAGTACGGATGCCGGCATTGGGCTGGACATACCGGTTTTGGGATTCTGCACAGAAAGGGTTTGCAAACCGCTGAATCCACACGTGAGTTTAACTCTGTCAGTTGAATGCACACATTGACAACCATTCAGTTTGATAGCACACTTTTGGTTTTAGAAGCAGATATTTCTCTGTACAGCCTATGGTCCCATTCACTCGGGAATATCCCAACGCAGCTCCTAGAAGTAACGTGTTTCTGACTCGCTGAATCTCAACATAGATTCAACTCTCTTAGGTGAACGAACGCACAGCAGAGCAGTTTCAAGGAAACGTTTCTCCTGAGTTTTAGACGAAGTTTCCTGCTGTTTAGTACGGATGCCGGCATTGGGCTGGAAATACCGGTTTTGGGATTCTGCACAGAAAGGGTTTGCAAACCGCTGAATCCACACGTGAGTTTGACTCTGTCAGTTGAATGCACACATTGACAACCATTCAGTTTGATAGCACACTTTTGGTTTTAGAAGCAGATATTTCTCTGTACAGCCTATGGTCCCATTCACTCGGGAATATCCCAACGCAGCTCCTAGAAGAAACGTGTTTCTGACTCGCTGAATCTCAACATAGATTCAACTCTCTTAGGTGAACGAACGCACAGCAGAGCAGTTTCAAGGAAACGTTTCTCCTGAGTCTTAGACGAAGTTTCCTGCTGTTTAGTACGTATGTCGGCATTGGGCTGGAAATACCGGTTTTGGGATTCTGCACAGAAAGGGTTTGCAAACCGCTGAATCCACACGTGAGTTTAACTCTGTCAGTTGAATGCACACGTTGACAACCATTCAGTTAGATAGCTCCGTTTTGGTTTTAGAAGCAGATATTTCTCTGTACAGCCTATGGTCCCATTCACTCGGGAATATCCCAACGCAGCTCCTAGAAGAAACGTGTTTCTGACTCGCTGAATCTCAACATAGATTCAACTCTCTTAGGTGAACGAACGCACAGCAGAGCACTTTCAAGGAAACGTTTCTCCTGAGTTTTAGACGAAGTTTCCTGCTGTTTATTACGGATGCCGGCATAGGGCTGGAAATACCGGTTTTGGGATGCTGCACAGAAAGGGTTTGCAAACCGCTGAATCCACACGTGAGTTTAACTCTGTCAGTTGAATGCACACATTGACAACCATTCAGTTTGATAGCACACTTTTGGTTTTAGAAGCAGATATTTCTCTGTACAGCCTATGGTCCCATTCACTCGGGAATATCCCAACGCAGCTCCTAGAAGTAACGTGTTTCTGACTCGCTGAATCTCAACATAGATTCAACTCTCTTAGGTGAACGAACGCACAGCAGAGCAGTTTCAAGGAAACGTTTCTCCTGAGTTTTAGACGAAGTTTCCTGCTGTTTAGTACGGATGCCGGCATTGGGCTGGAAATACCGGTTTTGGGATTCTGCACAGAAAGGGTTTGCAAACCGCTGAATCCACACGTGAGTTTACCTCTGTCAGTTGAATGCACACGTTGACAACCATTCAGTTAGATAGCTCCGTTTTGGTTTTAGAAGCAGATATTTCTCTGTACAGCCTATGGTCCCATTCACTCGGGAATATCCCAACGCAGCTCCTAGAAGAAACGTGTTTCTGACTCGCTGAATCTCAACATAGATTCAACTCTCTTAGGTGAACGAACGCACAGCAGAGCACTTTCAAGGAAACGTTTCTCCTGAGTTTTAGACGAAGTTTCCTGCTGTTTAGTACGGATGCCGGCATAGGGCTGGAAATACCGGTTTTGGGATGCTGCACAGAAAGGGTTTGCAAACCTCTGAATCCACACGTGAGTTTAACTCTGTCAGTTGAATGCACACATTGACAACCATTCAGTTAGATAGCTCCGTTTTGGTTTTAGAAGCAGATATTTCTCTGTACAGCCTATGGTCCCATTCACTCGGGAATATCCCAACGCAGCTCCTAGAAGTAACGTGTTTCTGACTCGCTGAATCTCAACATAGATTCAACTCTCTTAGCTGAACGAACGCACAGCAGAGCAGTTTCAAGGAAACGTTTCTCCTGAGTTTTAGACGAAGTTTCCTGCTGTTTAGTACGGATGCCGGCATTGGGCTGGAAATACCGGTTTTGGGATTCTGCACAGAAAGGGTTTGCAAACCGCTGAATCCACACGTGAGTTTAACTCTGTCAGTTGAATGCACACATTGACAACCATTCAGTTTGATAGCACACTTTAGGTTTTAGAAGCAGATATTTCTCTGTACAGCCTATGGTCCCATTCACTCGGGAATATCCCAACGCAGCTCCTAGAAGAAACGTGTTTCTGACTCGCTGAATCTCAACATAGATTCAACTCTCTTAGGAGAACGAACGCACAGCAGAGCAGTTTCAAGGAAACGTTTCTCCTGAGTTTTAGACGAAGTTTCCTGCTGTTTAGTACGGATGCCGGCACTGGGCTGGACATACCGGTTTTGGGATTCTGCACAGAAAGGGTTTGCAAACCGCTGAATCCACACGTGAGTTTAACTCTGTCAGTTGAATGCACACATTGACAACCATTCAGTTAGATAGCTCCGTTTTGGTTTTAGAAGCAGATATTTCTCTGTACAGCCTATGGTCCCATTCACTCGGGAATATCCCAACGCAGCTCCTAGAAGAAACGTGTTTCTGACTCGCTGAATCTCAACATAGATTCAACTCTCTTAGGTGAACGAACGCACAGCAGAGCAGTTTCAAGGAAAAGTTTCTCCTGAGTTTTAGACGAAGTTTCCTGCTGTTTAGTACGGATGCCGGCACTGGGCTGGACATACCGGTTTTGGGATTGTGCACAGAAAGGGTTTGCAAACCGCTGAATCCACACGTGAGTTTAACTCTGTCAGTTGAATTCACACATTGACAACCATTCAGTTTGATAGCACCCTTTCGGTTTTAGAAGCAGATATTTCTCTGTACAGACTATGGTCCCATTCACTCGGGAATATCCCAACGCAGCTCCTAGAAGAAACGTGTTTCTGACTCGCTGAATCTCAACATAGATTCAACTCTCTTAGGTGAACGAACGCACAGCAGAGCAGTTTCAAGGAAACGTTTCTCCTGAGTTTTAGACGAAGTTTCCTGCTGTTTAGTATGGATGCCGGCATTGGGCTGGACATACCGGTTTTGGGATTCTGCACAGAAAGGGTTTGCAAACCGCTGAATACACACGTGAGTTTAACTCTGTCAGTTGAATGCACACATTGACAACCATTCAGTTTGGTAGCACACTTTTGGTTTTAGAAGCAGATATTTCTCTGTACAGCCTATGGTCCCATTCACTCGGGAATATCCCAACGGAGCTCCTAGAAGTAACGTGTTTCTGACTCGCTGAATCTCAACATAGATTCAACTCTCTTAGGTGAACGAACGCACAGCAGAGCAGTTTCAAGGAAACGTTTCTCCTGAGTTTTAGACGAAGTTTCCTGCTGTTTAGTACGGATGCCGGCATTGGGCTGGAAATACCGGTTTTGGGATTCTGCACAGAAAGGGTTTGCAAACCGCTGAATCCACACGTGAGTTTAACTCTGTCAGTTGAATGCACACATTGACAACCATTCAGTTTGATAGCACACTTTTGGTTTTAGAAGAAGATATTTCTCTGTACAGCCTATGGTCCCATTCACTCGGGAATATCCCAACGCAGCTCCTAGAAGTAACGTGTTTCTGACTCGCTGAATCTCAACATAGATTCAACTCTCTTAGGTGAACGAACGCACAGCAGAGCAGTTTCAAGGAAACGTTTCTCCTGAGTTTTAGACGAAGTTTCCTGCTGTTTAGTACGGATGCCGGCATTGGGCTGGAAATACCGGTTTTGGGATTCTGCACAGAAAGGGTTTGCAAACCGCTGAATCCACACGTGAGTTTGACTCTGTCAGTTGAATGCACACATTGACAACCATTCAGTTTGATAGCACACTTTTGGTTTTAGAAGCAGATATTTCTCTGTACAGCCTATGCTCCCATTCACTCGGGAATATCCCAACGCAGCTCCTAGAAGAAACGTGTTTCTGACTCGCTGAATCTCAACATAGATTCAACTCTCTTAGGTGAACGAACGCACAGCAGAGCAGTTTCAAGGAAACGTTTCTCCTGAGTTTTAGACGAAGTTTCCTGCTGTTTAGTACGGATACCGGCATTGGGCTGGAAATACCGGTTTTGGGATTCTGCACAGAAAGGGTTTGCAAACCGCTGAATCCACACGTGAGTTTAACTCTGTCAGTTGAATGCACACATTGACAACCATTCAGTTTGATAGCACACTTTTGGTATTAGAAGCAGATATTTCTCTGTACAGCCTATGGTCCCATTCACTCGGGAATATCCCAACGCAGCTCCTAGAAGAAACGTGTTTCTGACTCGCTGAATCTCAACATAGATTCAACTCTCTTAGGTGAACGAACGCACAGCAGAGCAGTTTCAAGGAAACGTTTCTCCTGAGTTTTAGACGAAGTTTCCTGCTGTTTAGTACGGATGCCGGCATTGGGCTGGACATAGCGGTTTTGGGATTCTGCACAGAAATGGTTTGCAAACCGCTGAATCCACACGTGAGTTTAACTCTCTCAGTTGAATGCACACATTGACAACCATCCAGTTAGATAGCTCCGTTTTGATTTTAGAAGCAGATATTTCTCTGTACAGCCTATGGTCCCATTTACTCGGAAATATCCCAACGCAGCTCCTAGAAGAAACGAGTTTCTGACTCGCTGAATCTCAACATAGATTCAACTCTCTTAGGTGAACGAACGCACAGCAGAGCAGTTTCAAGGAAACGTTTCTCCTGAGTTTTAGACGAAGTTTCCTGCTGTTTAGTACGGATGCCGGCATTGGGCTGGACATACAGGTTTTGGGATTCTGCACAGAAAGGGTTTGCAAACCGCTGAATCCACACGTGAGTTTAACTCTGTCAGTTGAATGCACACATTGACAACCATTCAGTTTGATAGCACACTTTTGGTTTTAGAAGCAGATATTTCTCTGTACAGTCTATGGTCCCATTCACTCGGGAATATCCCAACGCAGCTCCTAGAAGTAACGTGTTTCTGACTCGCTGAATCTCAACATAGATTCAACTCTCTTAGGTGAACGAACGCACAGCAGAGCAGTTTCAAGGAAACGTTTCTCCTGAGTTTTAGACGAAGTTTCCTGCTGTTTAGTACGGATGCCGGCATTGGGCTGGAAATACCGGTTTTGGGATTCTGCACAGAAAGGGTTTGCAAACCGCTGAATCCACACGTGAGTTTGACTCTGTCAGTTGAATGCACACATTGACAACCATTCAGTTTGATAGCACACTTTTGGTTTTAGAAGCAGATATTTCTCTGTACAGCCTATGGTCCCATTCACTCGGGAATATCCCAACGCAGCTCCTAGAAGAAACGTGTTTCTGACTCGCTGAATCTCAACATAGATTCAACTCTCTTAGGTGAACGAACGCACAGCAGAGCAGTTTCAAGGAAACGTTTCTCCTGAGTTTTAGACGAAGTTTCCTGCTGTTTAGTACGGATGCCGGCATTGGGCTGGAAATACCGGTTTTGGGATTCTGCACAGAAAGGGTTTGCAAACCGCTGAATCCACACGTGAGTTTAACTCTGTCTGTTGAATGCACACATTGACAGCCATTCAGTTTGATAGCACCCTTTTGGTTTTAGAAGCAGATATTTCTCTGTACAGACTATGGTCCCATTCACTCGGGAATATCCCAACGCAGCTCCTAGAAGAAACGTGTTTCTGACTCGCTGAATCTCAACATAGATTCAACTCTCTTAGGTGAACGAACGCACAGCAGAGCAGTTTCAAGGAAACGTTTCTCCTGAGTTTTAGACGAAGTTTCCTGCTGTTTAGTACGGATGCCGGCATTGGGCTGGACATACCGGTTTTGGGATTCTGCACAGAAAGGGTTTGCAAACCGCTGAATCCACACGTGAGTTTAACTCTGTCAGTTGAATGCACACATTGACAACCATTCAGTTTGATAGCACACTTTTGGTTTTAGAAGCAGATATTTCTCTGTACAGCCTATGGTCCCATTCACTCGGGAATATCCCAACGCAGCTCCTAGAAGAAACGTGTTTCTGACTCGCTGAATCTCAACATAGATTCAACTCTCTTAGGAGAACGAACGCACAGCAGAGCAGTTTCAAGGAAACGTTTCTCCTGAGTCTTAGACGAAGTTTCCTGCTGTTTAGTACGGATGCCGGCATTGGGCTGGAAATACCGGTTTTGGGATTCTGCACAGAAAGGGTTTGCAAACCGCTGAATCCACACGTGAGTTTAACTCTGTCAGTTGAATGCACACATTGACAACCATTCAGTTAGATAGCTCCGTTTTGGTTTTAGAAGCAGATATTTCTCTGTACAGCCTATGGTCCCATTCACTCGGGAATATCCCAACGCAGCTCCTAGAAGAAACGTGTTTCTGACTCGCTGAATCTCAACATAGATTCAACTCTCTTAGGTGAACGAACGCACAGCAGAGCAGTTTCAAGGAAACGTTTCTCCTGAGTTTTAGACGAAGTTTCCTGCTGTTTAGTACGGATGCCGGCACTGGGCTGGACATACCGGTTTTGGGATTCTGCACAGAAAGGGTTTGCAAACCGCTGAATCCACACGTGAGTTTAACTCTGTCAGTTGAATGCACACATTGACAACCATTCAGTTTGATAGCACCCTTTTGGTTTTAGAAGCAGATATTTCTCTGTACAGACTATGGTCCCATTCACTCGGGAATATCCCATCGCAGCTCCTAGAAGAAACGTGTTTCTGACTCGCTGAATCTCAACATAGATTCATCTCTCTTAGGTGAACGAACGCACAGCAGAGCAGTTTCAAGGAAACGTTTCTCCTGAGTTTTAGACGAAGTTTCCTGCTGTTTAGTACGGATGCCGGCATTGGGCTGGACATACCGGTTTTGGGATTCTGCACAGAAAGGGTTTGCAAACCGCTGAATCCACACGTGAGTTTAACTCTGTCAGTTGAATGCACACATTGACAACCATTCAGTTTGATAGCACACTTTTGGTTTTAGAAGCAGATATTTCTCTGTACAGCCTATGGTCCCATTCACTCGGGAATATCCCAACGCAGCTCCTAGAAGTAACGTGTTTCTGACTCGCTGAATCTCAACATAGATTCAACTCTCTTAGGTGAACGAACGCACAGCAGAGCAGTTTCAAGGAAACGTTTCTCCTGAGTTTTAGACGAAGTTTCCTGCTGTTTAGTACGGATGCCGGCATTGGGCTGGAAATACCGGTTTTGGGATTCTGCACAGAAAGGGTTTGCAAACCGCTGAATCCACACGTGAGTTTGACTCTGTCAGTTGAATGCACACATTGACAACCATTCAGTTTGATAGCACACTTTTGGTTTTAGAAGCAGATATTTCTCTGTACAGCCTATGGTCCCATTCACTCGGGAATATCCCAACGCAGCTCCTAGAAGAAACGTGTTTCTGACTCGCTGAATCTCAACATAGATTCAACTCTCTTAGGTGAACGAACGCACAGCAGAGCAGTTTCAAGGAAACGTTTCTCCTGAGTCTTAGACGAAGTTTCCTGCTGTTTAGTACGTATGTCGGCATTGGGCTGGAAATACCGGTTTTGGGATTCTGCACAGAAAGGGTTTGCAAACCGCTGAATCCACACGTGAGTTTAACTCTGTCAGTTGAATGCACACGTTGACAACCATTCAGTTAGATAGCTCCGTTTTGGTTTTAGAAGCAGATATTTCTCTGTACAGCCTATGGTCCCATTCACTCGGGAATATCCCAACGCAGCTCCTAGAAGAAACGTGTTTCTGACTCGCTGAATCTCAACATAGATTCAACTCTCTTAGGTGAACGAACGCACAGCAGAGCACTTTCAAGGAAACGTTTCTCCTGAGTTTTAGACGAAGTTTCCTGCTGTTTAGTACGGATGCCGGCATAGGGCTGGAAATACCGGTTTTGGGATGCTGCACAGAAAGGGTTTGCAAACCGCTGAATCCACACGTGAGTTTAACTCTGTCAGTTGAATGCACACATTGACAACCATTCAGTTTGATAGCACACTTTTGGTTTTAGAAGCAGATATTTCTCTGTACAGCCTATGGTCCCATTCACTCGGGAATATCCCAACGCAGCTCCTAGAAGTAACGTGTTTCTGACTCGCTGAATCTCAACATAGATTCAACTCTCTTAGGTGAACGAACGCACAGCAGAGCAGTTTCAAGGAAACGTTTCTCCTGAGTTTTAGACGAAGTTTCCTGCTGTTTAGTACGGATGCCGGCATTGGGCTGGAAATACCGGTTTTGGGATTCTGCACAGAAAGGGTTTGCAAACCGCTGAATCCACACGTGAGTTTACCTCTGTCAGTTGAATGCACACGTTGACAACCATTCAGTTAGATAGCTCCGTTTTGGTTTTAGAAGCAGATATTTCTCTGTACAGCCTATGGTCCCATTCACTCGGGAATATCCCAACGCAGCTCCTAGAAGAAACGTGTTTCTGACTCGCTGAATCTCAACATAGATTCAACTCTCTTAGGTGAACGAACGCACAGCAGAGCACTTTCAAGGAAACGTTTCTCCTGAGTTTTAGACGAAGTTTCCTGCTGTTTAGTACGGATGCCGGCATAGGGCTGGAAATACCGGTTTTGGGATGCTGCACAGAAAGGGTTTGCAAACCTCTGAATCCACACGTGAGTTTAACTCTGTCAGTTGAATGCACACATTGACAACCATTCAGTTAGATAGCTCCGTTTTGGTTTTAGAAGCAGATATTTCTCTGTACAGCCTATGGTCCCATTCACTCGGGAATATCCCAACGCAGCTCCTAGAAGTAACGTGTTTCTGACTCGCTGAATCTCAACATAGATTCAACTCTCTTAGCTGAACGAACGCACAGCAGAGCAGTTTCAAGGAAACGTTTCTCCTGAGTTTTAGACGAAGTTTCCTGCTGTTTAGTACGGATGCCGGCATTGGGCTGGAAATACCGGTTTTGGGATTCTGCACAGAAAGGGTTTGCAAACCGCTGAATCCACACGTGAGTTTAACTCTGTCAGTTGAATGCACACATTGACAACCATTCAGTTTGATAGCACACTTTAGGTTTTAGAAGCAGATATTTCTCTGTACAGCCTATGGTCCCATTCACTCGGGAATATCCCAACGCAGCTCCTAGAAGAAACGTGTTTCTGACTCGCTGAATCTCAACATAGATTCAACTCTCTTAGGAGAACGAACGCACAGCAGAGCAGTTTCAAGGAAACGTTTCTCCTGAGTTTTAGACGAAGTTTCCTGCTGTTTAGTACGGATGCCGGCACTGGGCTGGACATACCGGTTTTGGGATTCTGCACAGAAAGGGTTTGCAAACCGCTGAATCCACACGTGAGTTTAACTCTGTCAGTTGAATGCACACATTGACAACCATTCAGTTAGATAGCTCCGTTTTGGTTTTAGAAGCAGATATTTCTCTGTACAGCCTATGGTCCCATTCACTCGGGAATATCCCAACGCAGCTCCTAGAAGAAACGTGTTTCTGACTCGCTGAATCTCAACATAGATTCAACTCTCTTAGGTGAACGAACGCACAGCAGAGCAGTTTCAAGGAAAAGTTTCTCCTGAGTTTTAGACGAAGTTTCCTGCTGTTTAGTACGGATGCCGGCACTGGGCTGGACATACCGGTTTTGGGATTGTGCACAGAAAGGGTTTGCAAACCGCTGAATCCACACGTGAGTTTAACTCTGTCAGTTGAATTCACACATTGACAACCATTCAGTTTGATAGCACCCTTTCGGTTTTAGAAGCAGATATTTCTCTGTACAGACTATGGTCCCATTCACTCGGGAATATCCCAACGCAGCTCCTAGAAGAAACGTGTTTCTGACTCGCTGAATCTCAACATAGATTCAACTCTCTTAGGTGAACGAACGCACAGCAGAGCAGTTTCAAGGAAACGTTTCTCCTGAGTTTTAGACGAAGTTTCCTGCTGTTTAGTATGGATGCCGGCATTGGGCTGGACATACCGGTTTTGGGATTCTGCACAGAAAGGGTTTGCAAACCGCTGAATCCACACGTGAGTTTAACTCTCTCAGTTGAATGCACACATTGACAACCATCCAGTTAGATAGCTCCGTTTTGATTTTAGAAGCAGATATTTCTCTGTACAGCCTATGGTCCCATTTACTCGGAAATATCCCAACGCAGCTCCTAGAAGAAACGAGTTTCTGACTCGCTGAATCTCAACATAGATTCAACTCTCTTAGGTGAACGAACGCACAGCAGAGCAGTTTCAAGGAAACGTTTCTCCTGAGTTTTAGACGAAGTTTCCTGCTGTTTAGTACGGATGCCGGCATTGGGCTGGACATACAGGTTTTGGGATTCTGCACAGAAAGGGTTTGCAAACCGCTGAATCCACACGTGAGTTTAACTCTGTCAGTTGAATGCACACATTGACAACCATTCAGTTTGATAGCACACTTTTGGTTTTAGAAGCAGATATTTCTCTGTACAGTCTATGGTCCCATTCACTCGGGAATATCCCAACGCAGCTCCTAGAAGTAACGTGTTTCTGACTCGCTGAATCTCAACATAGATTCAACTCTCTTAGGTGAACGAACGCACAGCAGAGCAGTTTCAAGGAAACGTTTCTCCTGAGTTTTAGACGAAGTTTCCTGCTGTTTAGTACGGATGCCGGCATTGGGCTGGAAATACCGGTTTTGGGATTCTGCACAGAAAGGGTTTGCAAACCGCTGAATCCACACGTGAGTTTGACTCTGTCAGTTGAATGCACACATTGACAACCATTCAGTTTGATAGCACACTTTTGGTTTTAGAAGCAGATATTTCTCTGTACAGCCTATGGTCCCATTCACTCGGGAATATCCCAACGCAGCTCCTAGAAGAAACGTGTTTCTGACTCGCTGAATCTCAACATAGATTCAACTCTCTTAGGTGAACGAACGCACAGCAGAGCAGTTTCAAGGAAACGTTTCTCCTGAGTTTTAGACGAAGTTTCCTGCTGTTTAGTACGGATGCCGGCATTGGGCTGGAAATACCGGTTTTGGGATTCTGCACAGAAAGGGTTTGCAAACCGCTGAATCCACACGTGAGTTTAACTCTGTCTGTTGAATGCACACATTGACAGCCATTCAGTTTGATAGCACCCTTTTGGTTTTAGAAGCAGATATTTCTCTGTACAGACTATGGTCCCATTCACTCGGGAATATCCCAACGCAGCTCCTAGAAGAAACGTGTTTCTGACTCGCTGAATCTCAACATAGATTCAACTCTCTTAGGTGAACGAACGCACAGCAGAGCAGTTTCAAGGAAACGTTTCTCCTGAGTTTTAGACGAAGTTTCCTGCTGTTTAGTACGGATGCCGGCATTGGGCTGGACATACCGGTTTTGGGATTCTGCACAGAAAGGGTTTGCAAACCGCTGAATCCACACGTGAGTTTAACTCTGTCAGTTGAATGCACACATTGACAACCATTCAGTTTGATAGCACACTTTTGGTTTTAGAAGCAGATATTTCTCTGTACAGCCTATGGTCCCATTCACTCGGGAATATCCCAACGCAGCTCCTAGAAGAAACGTGTTTCTGACTCGCTGAATCTCAACATAGATTCAACTCTCTTAGGAGAACGAACGCACAGCAGAGCAGTTTCAAGGAAACGTTTCTCCTGAGTCTTAGACGAAGTTTCCTGCTGTTTAGTACGGATGCCGGCATTGGGCTGGAAATACCGGTTTTGGGATTCTGCACAGAAAGGGTTTGCAAACCGCTGAATCCACACGTGAGTTTAACTCTGTCAGTTGAATGCACACATTGAAAACCATTCAGTTAGATAGCTCCGTTTTGGTTTTAGAAGCAGATATTTCTCTGTACAGCCTATGGTCCCATTCACTCGGGAATATCCCAACGCAGCTCCTAGAAGAAACGTGTTTCTGACTCGCTGAATCTCAACATAGATTCAACTCTCTTAGGTGAACGAACGCACAGCAGAGCAGTTTCAAGGAAACGTTTCTCCTGAGTTTTAGACGAAGTTTCCTGCTGTTTAGTACGGATGCCGGCACTGGGCTGGACATACCGGTTTTGGGATTCTGCACAGAAAGGGTTTGCAAACCGCTGAATCCACACGTGAGTTTAACTCTGTCAGTTGAATGCACACATTGACAACCATTCAGTTTGATAGCACCCTTTTGGTTTTAGAAGCAGATATTTCTCTGTACAGACTATGGTCCCATTCACTCGGGAATATCCCATCGCAGCTCCTAGAAGAAACGTGTTTCTGACTCGCTGAATCTCAACATAGATTCATCTCTCTTAGGTGAACGAACGCACAGCAGAGCAGTTTCAAGGAAACGTTTCTCCTGAGTTTTAGACGAAGTTTCCTGCTGTTTAGTACGGATGCCGGCATTGGGCTGGACATACCGGTTTTGGGATTCTGCACAGAAAGGGTTTGCAAACCGCTGAATCCACACGTGAGTTTGACTCTGTCAGTTGAATGCACACATTGACAACCATTCAGTTTGATAGCACACTTTTGGTTTTAGAAGCAGATATTTCTCTGTACAGCCTATGGTCCCATTCACTCGGGAATATCCCAACGCAGCTCCTAGAAGTAACGTGTTTCTGACTCGCTGAATCTCAACATAGATTCAACTCTCTTAGGTGAACGAACGCACAGCAGAGCAGTTTCAAGGAAACGTTTCTCCTGAGTTTTAGACGAAGTTTCCTGCTGTTTAGTACGGATGCCGGCATTGGGCTGGAAATACCGGTTTTGGGATTCTGCACAGAAAGGGTTTGCAAACCGCTGAATCCACACGTGAGTTTGACTCTGTCAGTTGAATGCACACATTGACAACCATTCAGTTTGATAGCACACTTTTGGTTTTAGAAGCAGATATTTCTCTGTACAGCCTATGGTCCCATTCACTCGGGAATATCCCAACGCAGCTCCTAGAAGAAACGTGTTTCTGACTCGCTGAATCTCAACATAGATTCAACTCTCTTAGGTGAACGAACGCACAGCAGAGCAGTTTCAAGGAAACGTTTCTCCTGAGTCTTAGACGAAGTTTCCTGCTGTTTAGTACGTATGTCGGCATTGGGCTGGAAATACCGGTTTTGGGATTCTGCACAGAAAGGGTTTGCAAACCGCTGAATCCACACGTGAGTTTAACTCTGTCAGTTGAATGCACACGTTGACAACCATTCAGTTAGATAGCTCCGTTTTGGTTTTAGAAGCAGATATTTCTCTGTACAGCCTATGGTCCCATTCACTCGGGAATATCCCAACGCAGCTCCTAGAAGAAACGTGTTTCTGACTCGCTGAATCTCAACATAGATTCAACTCTCTTAGGTGAACGAACGCACAGCAGAGCACTTTCAAGGAAACGTTTCTCCTGAGTTTTAGACGAAGTTTCCTGCTGTTTAGTACGGATGCCGGCATAGGGCTGGAAATACCGGTTTTGGGATGCTGCACAGAAAGGGTTTGCAAACCGCTGAATCCACACGTGAGTTTAACTCTGTCAGTTGAATGCACACATTGACAACCATTCAGTTTGATAGCACACTTTTGGTTTTAGAAGCAGATATTTCTCTGTACAGCCTATGGTCCCATTCACTCGGGAATATCCCAACGCAGCTCCTAGAAGTAACGTGTTTCTGACTCGCTGAATCTCAACATAGATTCAACTCTCTTAGGTGAACGAACGCACAGCAGAGCAGTTTCAAGGAAACGTTTCTCCTGAGTTTTAGACGAAGTTTCCTGCTGTTTAGTACGGATGCCGGCATTGGGCTGGAAATACCGGTTTTGGGATTCTGCACAGAAAGGGTTTGCAAACCGCTGAATCCACACGTGAGTTTACCTCTGTCAGTTGAATGCACACGTTGACAACCATTCAGTTAGATAGCTCCGTTTTGGTTTTAGAAGCAGATATTTCTCTGTACAGCCTATGGTCCCATTCACTCGGGAATATCCCAACGCAGCTCCTAGAAGAAACGTGTTTCTGACTCGCTGAATCTCAACATAGATTCAACTCTCTTAGGTGAACGAACGCACAGCAGAGCACTTTCAAGGAAACGTTTCTCCTGAGTTTTAGACGAAGTTTCCTGCTGTTTAGTACGGATGCCGGCATAGGGCTGGAAATACCGGTTTTGGGATGCTGCACAGAAAGGGTTTGCAAACCTCTGAATCCACACGTGAGTTTAACTCTGTCAGTTGAATGCACACATTGACAACCATTCAGTTAGATAGCTCCGTTTTGGTTTTAGAAGCAGATATTTCTCTGTACAGCCTATGGTCCCATTCACTCGGGAATATCCCAACGCAGCTCCTAGAAGTAACGTGTTTCTGACTCGCTGAATCTCAACATAGATTCAACTCTCTTAGCTGAACGAACGCACAGCAGAGCAGTTTCAAGGAAACGTTTCTCCTGAGTTTTAGACGAAGTTTCCTGCTGTTTAGTACGGATGCCGGCATTGGGCTGGAAATACCGGTTTTGGGATTCTGCACAGAAAGGGTTTGCAAACCGCTGAATCCACACGTGAGTTTAACTCTGTCAGTTGAATGCACACATTGACAACCATTCAGTTTGATAGCACACTTTAGGTTTTAGAAGCAGATATTTCTCTGTACAGCCTATGGTCCCATTCACTCGGGAATATCCCAACGCAGCTCCTAGAAGAAACGTGTTTCTGACTCGCTGAATCTCAACATAGATTCAACTCTCTTAGGAGAACGAACGCACAGCAGAGCAGTTTCAAGGAAACGTTTCTCCTGAGTTTTAGACGAAGTTTCCTGCTGTTTAGTACGGATGCCGGCACTGGGCTGGACATACCGGTTTTGGGATTCTGCACAGAAAGGGTTTGCAAACCGCTGAATCCACACGTGAGTTTAACTCTGTCAGTTGAATGCACACATTGACAACCATTCAGTTAGATAGCTCCGTTTTGGTTTTAGAAGCAGATATTTCTCTGTACAGCCTATGGTCCCATTCACTCGGGAATATCCCAACGCAGCTCCTAGAAGAAACGTGTTTCTGACTCGCTGAATCTCAACATAGATTCAACTCTCTTAGGTGAACGAACGCACAGCAGAGCAGTTTCAAGGAAAAGTTTCTCCTGAGTTTTAGACGAAGTTTCCTGCTGTTTAGTACGGATGCCGGCACTGGGCTGGACATACCGGTTTTGGGATTGTGCACAGAAAGGGTTTGCAAACCGCTGAATCCACACGTGAGTTTAACTCTGTCAGTTGAATTCACACATTGACAACCATTCAGTTTGATAGCACCCTTTCGGTTTTAGAAGCAGATATTTCTCTGTACAGACTATGGTCCCATTCACTCGGGAATATCCCAACGCAGCTCCTAGAAGAAACGTGTTTCTGACTCGCTGAATCTCAACATAGATTCAACTCTCTTAGGTGAACGAACGCACAGCAGAGCAGTTTCAAGGAAACGTTTCTCCTGAGTTTTAGACGAAGTTTCCTGCTGTTTAGTATGGATGCCGGCATTGGGCTGGACATACCGGTTTTGGGATTCTGCACAGAAAGGGTTTGCAAACCGCTGAATACACACGTGAGTTTAACTCTGTCAGTTGAATGCACACATTGACAACCATTCAGTTTGGTAGCACACTTTTGGTTTTAGAAGCAGATATTTCTCTGTACAGCCTATGGTCCCATTCACTCGGGAATATCCCAACGGAGCTCCTAGAAGTAACGTGTTTCTGACTCGCTGAATCTCAACATAGATTCAACTCTCTTAGGTGAACGAACGCACAGCAGAGCAGTTTCAAGGAAACGTTTCTCCTGAGTTTTAGACGAAGTTTCCTGCTGTTTAGTACGGATGCCGGCATTGGGCTGGAAATACCGGTTTTGGGATTCTGCACAGAAAGGGTTTGCAAACCGCTGAATCCACACGTGAGTTTAACTCTGTCAGTTGAATGCACACATTGACAACCATTCAGTTTGATAGCACACTTTTGGTTTTAGAAGAAGATATTTCTCTGTACAGCCTATGGTCCCATTCACTCGGGAATATCCCAACGCAGCTCCTAGAAGTAACGTGTTTCTGACTCGCTGAATCTCAACATAGATTCAACTCTCTTAGGTGAACGAACGCACAGCAGAGCAGTTTCAAGGAAACGTTTCTCCTGAGTTTTAGACGAAGTTTCCTGCTGTTTAGTACGGATGCCGGCATTGGGCTGGAAATACCGGTTTTGGGATTCTGCACAGAAAGGGTTTGCAAACCGCTGAATCCACACGTGAGTTTGACTCTGTCAGTTGAATGCACACATTGACAACCATTCAGTTTGATAGCACACTTTTGGTTTTAGAAGCAGATATTTCTCTGTACAGCCTATGCTCCCATTCACTCGGGAATATCCCAACGCAGCTCCTAGAAGAAACGTGTTTCTGACTCGCTGAATCTCAACATAGATTCAACTCTCTTAGGTGAACGAACGCACAGCAGAGCAGTTTCAAGGAAACGTTTCTCCTGAGTTTTAGACGAAGTTTCCTGCTGTTTAGTACGGATACCGGCATTGGGCTGGAAATACCGGTTTTGGGATTCTGCACAGAAAGGGTTTGCAAACCGCTGAATCCACACGTGAGTTTAACTCTGTCAGTTGAATGCACACATTGACAACCATTCAGTTTGATAGCACACTTTTGGTATTAGAAGCAGATATTTCTCTGTACAGCCTATGGTCCCATTCACTCGGGAATATCCCAACGCAGCTCCTAGAAGAAACGTGTTTCTGACTCGCTGAATCTCAACATAGATTCAACTCTCTTAGGTGAACGAACGCACAGCAGAGCAGTTTCAAGGAAACGTTTCTCCTGAGTTTTAGACGAAGTTTCCTGCTGTTTAGTACGGATGCCGGCATTGGGCTGGACATAGCGGTTTTGGGATTCTGCACAGAAATGGTTTGCAAACCGCTGAATCCACACGTGAGTTTAACTCTCTCAGTTGAATGCACACATTGACAACCATCCAGTTAGATAGCTCCGTTTTGATTTTAGAAGCAGATATTTCTCTGTACAGCCTATGGTCCCATTTACTCGGAAATATCCCAACGCAGCTCCTAGAAGAAACGAGTTTCTGACTCGCTGAATCTCAACATAGATTCAACTCTCTTAGGTGAACGAACGCACAGCAGAGCAGTTTCAAGGAAACGTTTCTCCTGAGTTTTAGACGAAGTTTCCTGCTGTTTAGTACGGATGCCGGCATTGGGCTGGACATACAGGTTTTGGGATTCTGCACAGAAAGGGTTTGCAAACCGCTGAATCCACACGTGAGTTTAACTCTGTCAGTTGAATGCACACATTGACAACCATTCAGTTTGATAGCACACTTTTGGTTTTAGAAGCAGATATTTCTCTGTACAGTCTATGGTCCCATTCACTCGGGAATATCCCAACGCAGCTCCTAGAAGTAACGTGTTTCTGACTCGCTGAATCTCAACATAGATTCAACTCTCTTAGGTGAACGAACGCACAGCAGAGCAGTTTCAAGGAAACGTTTCTCCTGAGTTTTAGACGAAGTTTCCTGCTGTTTAGTAAGGATGCCGGCATTGGGCTGGAAATACCGGTTTTGGGATTCTGCACAGAAAGGGTTTGCAAACCGCTGAATCCACACGTGAGTTTGACTCTGTCAGTTGAATGCACACATTGACAACCATTCAGTTTGATAGCACACTTTTGGTTTTAGAAGCAGATATTTCTCTGTACAGCCTATGGTCCCATTCACTCGGGAATATCCCAACGCAGCTCCTAGAAGAAACGTGTTTCTGACTCGCTGAATCTCAACATAGATTCAACTCTCTTAGGTGAACGAACGCACAGCAGAGCAGTTTCAAGGAAACGTTTCTCCTGAGTTTTAGACGAAGTTTCCTGCTGTTTAGTACGGATGCCGGCATTGGGCTGGAAATACCGGTTTTGGGATTCTGCACAGAAAGGGTTTGCAAACCGCTGAATCCACACGTGAGTTTAACTCTGTCTGTTGAATGCACACATTGACAGCCATTCAGTTTGATAGCACCCTTTTGGTTTTAGAAGCAGATATTTCTCTGTACAGACTATGGTCCCATTCACTCGGGAATATCCCAACGCAGCTCCTAGAAGAAACGTGTTTCTGACTCGCTGAATCTCAACATAGATTCAACTCTCTTAGGTGAACGAACGCACAGCAGAGCAGTTTCAAGGAAACGTTTCTCCTGAGTTTTAGACGAAGTTTCCTGCTGTTTAGTACGGATGCCGGCATTGGGCTGGACATACCGGTTTTGGGATTCTGCACAGAAAGGGTTTGCAAACCGCTGAATCCACACGTGAGTTTAACTCTGTCAGTTGAATGCACACATTGACAACCATTCAGTTTGATAGCACACTTTTGGTTTTAGAAGCAGATATTTCTCTGTACAGCCTATGGTCCCATTCACTCGGGAATATCCCAACGCAGCTCCTAGAAGAAACGTGTTTCTGACTCGCTGAATCTCAACATAGATTCAACTCTCTTAGGAGAACGAACGCACAGCAGAGCAGTTTCAAGGAAACGTTTCTCCTGAGTCTTAGACGAAGTTTCCTGCTGTTTAGTACGGATGCCGGCATTGGGCTGGAAATACCGGTTTTGGGATTCTGCACAGAAAGGGTTTGCAAACCGCTGAATCCACACGTGAGTTTAACTCTGTCAGTTGAATGCACACATTGACAACCATTCAGTTAGATAGCTCCGTTTTGGTTTTAGAAGCAGATATTTCTCTGTACAGCCTATGGTCCCATTCACTCGGGAATATCCCAACGCAGCTCCTAGAAGAAACGTGTTTCTGACTCGCTGAATCTCAACATAGATTCAACTCTCTTAGGTGAACGAACGCACAGCAGAGCAGTTTCAAGGAAACGTTTCTCCTGAGTTTTAGACGAAGTTTCCTGCTGTTTAGTACGGATGCCGGCACTGGGCTGGACATACCGGTTTTGGGATTCTGCACAGAAAGGGTTTGCAAACCGCTGAATCCACACGTGAGTTTAACTCTGTCAGTTGAATGCACACATTGACAACCATTCAGTTTGATAGCACCCTTTTGGTTTTAGAAGCAGATATTTCTCTGTACAGACTATGGTCCCATTCACTCGGGAATATCCCATCGCAGCTCCTAGAAGAAACGTGTTTCTGACTCGCTGAATCTCAACATAGATTCATCTCTCTTAGGTGAACGAACGCACAGCAGAGCAGTTTCAAGGAAACGTTTCTCCTGAGTTTTAGACGAAGTTTCCTGCTGTTTAGTACGGATGCCGGCATTGGGCTGGACATACCGGTTTTGGGATTCTGCACAGAAAGGGTTTGCAAACCGCTGAATCCACACGTGAGTTTAACTCTGTCAGTTGAATGCACACATTGACAACCATTCAGTTTGATAGCACACTTTTGGTTTTAGAAGCAGATATTTCTCTGTACAGCCTATGGTCCCATTCACTCGGGAATATCCCAACGCAGCTCCTAGAAGTAACGTGTTTCTGACTCGCTGAATCTCAACATAGATTCAACTCTCTTAGGTGAACGAACGCACAGCAGAGCAGTTTCAAGGAAACGTTTCTCCTGAGTTTTAGACGAAGTTTCCTGCTGTTTAGTACGGATGCCGGCATTGGGCTGGAAATACCGGTTTTGGGATTCTGCACAGAAAGGGTTTGCAAACCGCTGAATCCACACGTGAGTTTGACTCTGTCAGTTGAATGCACACATTGACAACCATTCAGTTTGATAGCACACTTTTGGTTTTAGAAGCAGATATTTCTCTGTACAGCCTATGGTCCCATTCACTCGGGAATATCCCAACGCAGCTCCTAGAAGAAACGTGTTTCTGACTCGCTGAATCTCAACATAGATTCAACTCTCTTAGGTGAACGAACGCACAGCAGAGCAGTTTCAAGGAAACGTTTCTCCTGAGTCTTAGACGAAGTTTCCTGCTGTTTAGTACGTATGTCGGCATTGGGCTGGAAATACCGGTTTTGGGATTCTGCACAGAAAGGGTTTGCAAACCGCTGAATCCACACGTGAGTTTAACTCTGTCAGTTGAATGCACACGTTGACAACCATTCAGTTAGATAGCTCCGTTTTGGTTTTAGAAGCAGATATTTCTCTGTACAGCCTATGGTCCCATTCACTCGGGAATATCCCAACGCAGCTCCTAGAAGAAACGTGTTTCTGACTCGCTGAATCTCAACATAGATTCAACTCTCTTAGGTGAACGAACGCACAGCAGAGCACTTTCAAGGAAACGTTTCTCCTGAGTTTTAGACGAAGTTTCCTGCTGTTTAGTACGGATGCCGGCATAGGGCTGGAAATACCGGTTTTGGGATGCTGCACAGAAAGGGTTTGCAAACCGCTGAATCCACACGTGAGTTTAACTCTGTCAGTTGAATGCACACATTGACAACCATTCAGTTTGATAGCACACTTTTGGTTTTAGAAGCAGATATTTCTCTGTACAGCCTATGGTCCCATTCACTCGGGAATATCCCAACGCAGCTCCTAGAAGTAACGTGTTTCTGACTCGCTGAATCTCAACATAGATTCAACTCTCTTAGGTGAACGAACGCACAGCAGAGCAGTTTCAAGGAAACGTTTCTCCTGAGTTTTAGACGAAGTTTCCTGCTGTTTAGTACGGATGCCGGCATTGGGCTGGAAATACCGGTTTTGGGATTCTGCACAGAAAGGGTTTGCAAACCGCTGAATCCACACGTGAGTTTACCTCTGTCAGTTGAATGCACACGTTGACAACCATTCAGTTAGATAGCTCCGTTTTGGTTTTAGAAGCAGATAATTCTCTGTACAGCCTATGGTCCCATTCACTCGGGAATATCCCAACGCAGCTCCTAGAAGAAACGTGTTTCTGACTCGCTGAATCTCAACATAGATTCAACTCTCTTAGGTGAACGAACGCACAGCAGAGCACTTTCAAGGAAACGTTTCTCCTGAGTTTTAGACGAAGTTTCCTGCTGTTTAGTACGGATGCCGGCATAGGGCTGGAAATACCGGTTTTGGGATGCTGCACAGAAAGGGTTTGCAAACCTCTGAATCCACACGTGAGTTTAACTCTGTCAGTTGAATGCACACATTGACAACCATTCAGTTAGATAGCTCCGTTTTGGTTTTAGAAGCAGATATTTCTCTGTACAGCCTATGGTCCCATTCACTCGGGAATATCCCAACGCAGCTCCTAGAAGTAACGTGTTTCTGACTCGCTGAATCTCAACATAGATTCAACTCTCTTAGCTGAACGAACGCACAGCAGTGCAGTTTCAAGGAAACGTTTCTCCTGAGTTTTAGACGAAGTTTCCTGCTGTTTAGTACGGATGCCGGCATTGGGCTGGAAATACCGGTTTTGGGATTCTGCACAGAAAGGGTTTGCAAACCGCTGAATCCACACGTGAGTTTAACTCTGTCAGTTGAATGCACACATTGACAACCATTCAGTTTGATAGCACACTTTAGGTTTTAGAAGCAGATATTTCTCTGTACAGCCTATGGTCCCATTCACTCGGGAATATCCCAACGCAGCTCCTAGAAGAAACGTGTTTCTGACTCGCTGAATCTCAACATAGATTCAACTCTCTTAGGAGAACGAACGCACAGCAGAGCAGTTTCAAGGAAACGTTTCTCCTGAGTTTTAGACGAAGTTTCCTGCTGTTTAGTACGGATGCCGGCACTGGGCTGGACATACCGGTTTTGGGATTCTGCACAGAAAGGGTTTGCAAACCGCTGAATCCACACGTGAGTTTAACTCTGTCAGTTGAATGCACACATTGACAACCATTCAGTTAGATAGCTCCGTTTTGGTTTTAGAAGCAGATATTTCTCTGTACAGCCTATGGTCCCATTCACTCGGGAATATCCCAACGCAGCTCCTAGAAGAAACGTGTTTCTGACTCGCTGAATCTCAACATAGATTCAACTCTCTTAGGTGAACGAACGCACAGCAGAGCAGTTTCAAGGAAAAGTTTCTCCTGAGTTTTAGACGAAGTTTCCTGCTGTTTAGTACGGATGCCGGCACTGGGCTGGACATACCGGTTTTGGGATTGTGCACAGAAAGGGTTTGCAAACCGCTGAATCCACACGTGAGTTTAACTCTGTCAGTTGAATTCACACATTCACAACCATTCAGTTTGATAGCACCCTTTCGGTTTTAGAAGCAGATATTTCTCTGTACAGACTATGGTCCCATTCACTCGGGAATATCCCAACGCAGCTCCTAGAAGAAACGTGTTTCTGACTCGCTGAATCTCAACATAGATTCAACTCTCTTAGGTGAACGAACGCACAGCAGAGCAGTTTCAAGGAAACGTTTCTCCTGAGTTTTAGACGAAGTTTCCTGCTGTTTAGTATGGATGCCGGCATTGGGCTGGACATACCGGTTTTGGGATTCTGCACAGAAAGGGTTTGCAAACCGCTGAATACACACGTGAGTTTAACTCTGTCAGTTGAATGCACACATTGACAACCATTCAGTTTGGTAGCACACTTTTGGTTTTAGAAGCAGATATTTCTCTGTACAGCCTATGGTCCCATTCACTCGGGAATATCCCAACGGAGCTCCTAGAAGTAACGTGTTTCTGACTCGCTGAATCTCAACATAGATTCAACTCTCTTAGGTGAACGAACGCACAGCAGAGCAGTTTCAAGGAAACGTTTCTCCTGAGTTTTAGACGAAGTTTCCTGCTGTTTAGTACGGATGCCGGCATTGGGCTGGAAATACCGGTTTTGGGATTCTGAACAGAAAGGGTTTGCAAACCGCTGAATCCACACGTGAGTTTAACTCTGTCAGTTGAATGCACACATTGACAACCATTCAGTTTGATAGCACACTTTTGGTTTTAGAAGAAGATATTTCTCTGTACAGCCTATGGTCCCATTCACTCGGGAATATCCCAACGCAGCTCCTAGAAGTAACGTGTTTCTGACTCGCTGAATCTCAACATAGATTCAACTCTCTTAGGTGAACGAACGCACAGCAGAGCAGTTTCAAGGAAACGTTTCTCCTGAGTTTTAGACGAAGTTTCCTGCTGTTTAGTACGGATGCCGGCATTGGGCTGGAAATACCGGTTTTGGGATTCTGCACAGAAAGGGTTTGCAAACCGCTGAATCCACACGTGAGTTTGACTCTGTCAGTTGAATGCACACATTGACAACCATTCAGTTTGATAGCACACTTTTGGTTTTAGAAGCAGATATTTCTCTGTACAGCCTATGCTCCCATTCACTCGGGAATATCCCAACGCAGCTCCTAGAAGAAACGTGTTTCTGACTCGCTGAATCTCAACATAGATTCAACTCTCTTAGGTGAACGAACGCACAGCAGAGCAGTTTCAAGGAAACGTTTCTCCTGAGTTTTAGACGAAGTTTCCTGCTGTTTAGTACGGATACCGGCATTGGGCTGGAAATACCGGTTTTGGGATTCTGCACAGAAAGGGTTTGCAAACCGCTGAATCCACACGTGAGTTTAACTCTGTCAGTTGAATGCACACATTGACAACCATTCAGTTTGATAGCACACTTTTGGTATTAGAAGCAGATATTTCTCTGTACAGCCTATGGTCCCATTCACTCGGGAATATCCCAACGCAGCTCCTAGAAGAAACGTGTTTCTGACTCGCTGAATCTCAACATAGATTCAACTCTCTTAGGTGAACGAACGCACAGCAGAGCAGTTTCAAGGAAACGTTTCTCCTGAGTTTTAGACGAAGTTTCCTGCTGTTTAGTACGGATGCCGGCATTGGGCTGGACATAGCGGTTTTGGGATTCTGCACAGAAATGGTTTGCAAACCGCTGAATCCACACGTGAGTTTAACTCTCTCAGTTGAATGCACACATTGACAACCATCCAGTTAGATAGCTCCGTTTTGATTTTAGAAGCAGATATTTCTCTGTACAGCCTATGGTCCCATTTACTCGGAAATATCCCAACGCAGCTCCTAGAAGAAACGAGTTTCTGACTCGCTGAATCTCAACATAGATTCAACTCTCTTAGGTGAACGAACGCACAGCAGAGCAGTTTCAAGGAAACGTTTCTCCTGAGTTTTAGACGAAGTTTCCTGCTGTTTAGTACGGATGCCGGCACTGGGCTGGACATACCGGTTTTGGGATTCTGCACAGAAAGGGTTTGCAAACCGCTGAATCCACACGTGAGTTTAACTCTGTCAGTTGAATGCACACATTGACAACCATTCAGTTTGATAGCACCCTTTTGGTTTTAGAAGCAGATATTTCTCTGTACAGACTATGGTCCCATTCACTCGGGAATATCCCAACGCAGCTCCTAGAAGAAACGTGTTTCTGACTCGCTGAATCTCAACATAGATTCATCTCTCTTAGGTGAACGAACGCACAGCAGAGCAGTTTCAAGGAAACGTTTCTCCTGAGTTTTAGACGAAGTTTCCTGCTGTTTAGTACGGATGCCGGCATTGGGCTGGACATACCGGTTTTGGGATTCTGCACAGAAAGGGTTTGCAAACCGCTGAATCCACACGTGAGTTTAACTCTGTCAGTTGAATGCACACATTGACAACCATTCAGTTTGATAGCACACTTTTGGTTTTAGAAGCAGATATTTCTCTGTACAGCCTATGGTCCCATTCACTCGGGAATATCCCAACGCAGCTCCTAGAAGTAACGTGTTTCTGACTCGCTGAATCTCAACATAGATTCAACTCTCTTAGGTGAACGAACGCACAGCAGAGCAGTTTCAAGGAAACGTTTCTCCTGAGTTTTAGACGAAGTTTCCTGCTGTTTAGTACGGATGCCGGCATTGGGCTGGAAATACCGGTTTTGGGATTCTGCACAGAAAGGGTTTGCAAACCGCTGAATCCACACGTGAGTTTAACTCTGTCAGTTGAATGCACACGTTGACAACCATTCAGTTAGATAGCTCCGTTTTGGTTTTAGAAGCAGATATTTCTCTGTACAGCCTATGGTCCCATTCACTCGGGAATATCCCAACGCAGCTCCTAGAAGAAACGTGTTTCTGACTCGCTGAATCTCAACATAGATTCAACTCTCTTAGGTGAACGAACGCACAGCAGAGCACTTTCAAGGAAACGTTTCTCCTGAGTTTTAGACGAAGTTTCCTGCTGTTTAGTACGGATGCCGGCATAGGGCTGGAAATACCGGTTTTGGGATGCTGCACAGAAAGGGTTTGCAAACCGCTGAATCCACACGTGAGTTTAACTCTGTCAGTTGAATGCACACATTGACAACCATTCAGTTTCATAGCACACTTTTGGTTTTAGAAGCAGATATTTCTCTGTACAGCCTATGGTCCCATTCACTCGGGAATATCCCAACGCAGCTCCTAGAAGTAACGTGTTTCTGACTCGCTGAATCTCAACATAGATTCAACTCTCTTAGGTGAACGAACGCACAGCAGAGCAGTTTCAAGGAAACGTTTCTCCTGAGTTTTAGACGAAGTTTCCTGCTGTTTAGTACGGATGCCGGCATTGGGCTGGAAATACCGGTTTTGGGATTCTGCACAGAAAGGGTTTGCAAACCGCTGAATCCACACGTGAGTTTAACTCTGTCAGTTGAATGCACACATTGACAACCATTCAGTTTGATAGCACACTTTAGGTTTTAGAAGCAGATATTTCTCTGTACAGCCTATGGTCCCATTCACTCGGGAATATCCCAACGCAGCTCCTAGAAGAAACGTGTTTCTGACTCGCTGAATCTCAACATAGATTCAACTCTCTTAGGAGAACGAACGCACAGCAGAGCAGTTTCAAGGAAACGTTTCTCCTGAGTTTTAGACGAAGTTTCCTGCTGTTTAGTACGGATGCCGGCACTGGGCTGGACATACCGGTTTTGGGATTCTGCACAGAAAGGGTTTGCAAACCGCTGAATCCACACGTGAGTTTAACTCTGTCAGTTGAATGCACACATTGACAACCATTCAGTTAGATAGCTCCGTTTTGGTTTTAGAAGCAGATATTTCTCTGTACAGCCTATGGTCCCATTCACTCGGGAATATCCCAACGCAGCTCCTAGAAGAAACGTGTTTCTGACTCGCTGAATCTCAACATAGATTCAACTCTCTTAGGTGAACGAACGCACAGCAGAGCAGTTTCAAGGAAAAGTTTCTCCTGAGTTTTAGACGAAGTTTCCTGCTGTTTAGTACGGATGCCGGCACTGGGCTGGACATACCGGTTTTGGGATTCTGCACAGAAAGGGTTTGCAAACCGCTGAATCCACACGTGAGTTTAACTCTGTCAGTTGAATTCACACATTGACAACCATTCAGTTTGATAGCACCCTTTTGGTTTTAGAAGCAGATATTTCTCTGTACAGACTATGGTCCCATTCACTCGGGAATATCCCAACGCAGCTCCTAGAAGAAACGTGTTTCTGACTCGCTGAATCTCAACATAGATTCAACTCTCTTAGGTGAACGAACGCACAGCAGAGCAGTTTCAAGGAAACGTTTCTCCTGAGTCTTAGACGAAGTTTCCTGCTGTTTAGTATGGATGCCGGCATTGGGCTGGACATACCGGTTTTGGGATTCTGCACAGAAAGGGTTTGCAAACCGCTGAATCCACACGTGAGTTTGACTCTGTCAGTTGAATGCACACATTGACAACCATTCAGTTTGATAGCACACTTTTGGTTTTAGAAGCAGATATTTCTCTGTACAGCCTATGGTCCCATTCACTCGGGAATATCCCAACGCAGCTCCTAGAAGAAACGTGTTTCTGACTCGCTGAATCTCAACATAGATTCAACTCTCTTAGGTGAACGAACGCACAGCAGAGCAGTTTCAAGGAAACGTTTCTCCTGAGTCTTAGACGAAGTTTCCTGCTGTTTAGTACGTATGTCGGCATTGGGCTGGAAATACCGGTTTTGGGATTCTGCACAGAAAGGGTTTGCAAACCGCTGAATCCACACGTGAGTTTTACTCTGTCAGTTGAATGCACACGTTGACAACCATTCAGTTAGATAGCTCCGTTTTGGTTTTAGAAGCAGATATTTCTCTGTACAGCCTATGGTCCCATTCACTCGGGAATATCCCAACGCAGCTCCTAGAAGAAACGTGTTTCTGACTCGCTGAATCTCAACATAGATTCAACTCTCTTAGGTGAACGAACGCACAGCAGAGCAGTTTCAAGGAAACGTTTCTCCTGAGTTTTAGACGAAGTTTCCTGCTGTTTAGTACGGATGCCGGCATTGGGCTGGAAATACCGGTTTTGGGATTCTGCACAGAAAGGGTTTGCAAACCGCTGAATCCACACGTGAGTTTAACTCTGTCAGTTGAATGCACACATTGACAACCATTCAGTTTGATAGCACACTTTTGGTTTTAGAAGCAGATATTTCTCTGTACAGCCTATGGTCCCATTCACTCGGGAATATCCCAACGCAGCTCCTAGAAGAAACGTGTTTCTGACTCGCTGAATCTCAACATAGATTCAACTCTCTTAGGAGAACGAACGCACAGCAGAGCAGTTTCAAGGAAACGTTTCTCCTGAGTTTTAGACGAAGTTTCCTGCTGTTTAGTACGGATGCCGGCACTGGGCTGGACATACCGGTTTTGGGATTCTGCACAGAAAGGGTTTGCAAACCGCTGAATCCACACGTGAGTTTAACTCTGTCAGTTGAATGCACACATTGACAACCATTCAGTTAGATAGCTCCGTTTTGGTTTTAGAAGCAGATATTTCTCTGTACAGCCTATGGTCCCATTCACTCGGGAATATCCCAACGCAACTCCTAGAAGAAACGTGTTTCTGACTCGCTGAATCTCAACATAGATTCAACTCTCTTAGGTGAACGAACGCACAGCAGAGCAGTTTCAAGGAAAAGTTTCTCCTGAGTTTTAGACGAAGTTTCCTGCTGTTTAGTACGGATGCCGGCACTGGGCTGGACATACCGGTTTTGGGATTCTGCACAGAAAGGGTTTGCAAACCGCTGAATCCACACGTGAGTTTAACTCTGTCAGTTGAATGCACACATTGACAACCATTCAGTTTGATAGCACACTTTTGGTTTTAGAAGCAGATATTTCTCTGTACAGCCTATGGTCCCATTCACTCGGGAATATCCCAACGGAGCTCCTAGAAGTAACGTGTTTCTGACTCGCTGAATCTCAACATAGATTCAACTCTCTTAGGTGAACGAACGCACAGCAGAGCAGTTTCAAGGAAACGTTTCTCCTGAGTTTTAGACGAAGTTTCCTGCTGTTTAGTACGGATGCCGGCATTGGGCTGGAAATACCGGTTTTGGGATTCTGCACAGAAAGGTTTTGCAAACCGCTGAATCCACACGTGAGTTTAACTCTGTCAGTTGAATGCACACATTGACAACCATTCAGTTTGATAGCACACTTTTGGTTTTAGAAGCAGATATTTCTCTGTACAGCCTATGGTCCCATTCACTCGGGAATATCCCAACGCAGCTCCTAGAAGTAACGTGTTTCTGACATGCTGAATCTCAACATAGATTCAACTCTCTTAGGTGAACGAACGCACAGCAGAGCAGTTTCAAGGAAACGTTTCTCCTGAGTTTTAGACGAAGTTTCCTGCTGTTTAGTACGGATGCCGGCATTGGGCTGGAAATACCGGTTTTGGGATTCTGCACAGAAAGGGTTTGCAAACCGCTGAATCCACACGTGAGTTTGACTCTGTCAGTTGAATGCACACATTGACAACCATTCAGTTTGATAGCACCCTTTTGGTTTTAGAAGCAGATATTTCTCTGTACAGCCTATGCTCCCATTCACTCGGGAATATCCCAACGCAGCTCCTAGAAGAAACGTGTTTCTGACTCGCTGAATCTCAACATAGATTCAACTCTCTTAGGTGAACGAACGCACAGCAGAGCAGTTTCAAGGAAACGTTTCTCCTGAGTTTTAGACGAAGTTTCCTGCTGTTTAGTACGGATGCCGGCACTGGGCTGGACATACCGGTTTTGGGATTCTGCACAGAAAGGGTTTGCAAACCGCTGAATCCACACGTGAGTTTAACTCTGTCAGTTGAATGCACACATTGACAACCATTCAGTTAGATAGCTCCGTTTTGGTTTTAGAAGCAGATATTTCTCTGTACAGCCTATGGTCCCATTCACTCGGGAATATCCCAACGCAGCTCCTAGAAGAAACGTGTTTCTGACTCACTGAATCTCAACATAGATTCAACTCTCTTAGGTGAACGAACGCACAGCAGAGCAGTTTCAAGGAAAAGTTTCTCCTGAGTTTTAGACGAAGTTTCCTGCTGTTTAGTACGGATGCCGGCACTGGGCTGGACATACCGGTTTTGGGATTCTGCACAGAAAGGGTTTGCAAACCGCTGAATCCACACGTGAGTTTAACTCTGTCAGTTGAATTCACACATTGACAACCATTCAGTTTGATAGCACCCTTTCGGTTTTAGAAGCAGATATTTCTCTGTACAGACTATGGTCCCATTCACTCGGGAATATCCCAACGCAGCTCCTAGAAGAAACGTGTTTCTGACTCGCTGAATCTCAACATAGATTCAACTCTCTTAGGTGAACGAACGCACAGCAGAGCAGTTTCAAGGAAACGTTTCTCCTGAGTTTTAGACGAAGTTTCCTGCTGTTTAGTATGGATGCCGGCATTGGGCTGGACATACCGGTTTTGGGATTCTGCACAGAAAGGGTTTGCAAACCGCTGAATACACACGTGAGTTTAACTCTGTCAGTTGAATGCACACATTGACAACCATTCAGTTTGGTAGCACACTTTTGGTTTTAGAAGCAGATATTTCTCTGTACAGCCTATGGTCCCATTCACTCGGGAATATCCCAACGGAGCTCCTAGAAGTAACGTGTTTCTGACTCGCTGAATCTCAACATAGATTCAACTCTCTTAGGTGAACGAACGCACAGCAGAGCAGTTTCAAGGAAACGTTTCTCCTGAGTTTTAGACGAAGTTTCCTGCTGTTTAGTACGGATGCCGGCATTGGGCTGGAAATACCGGTTTTGGGATTCTGCACAGAAAGGGTTTGCAAACCGCTGAATCCACACGTGAGTTTAACTCTGTCAGTTGAATGCACACATTGACAACCATTCAGTTTGATAGCACACTTTTGGTTTTAGAAGAAGATATTTCTCTGTACAGCCTATGGTCCCATTCACTCGGGAATATCCCAACGCAGCTCCTAGAAGTAACGTGTTTCTGACTCGCTGAATCTCAACATAGATTCAACTCTCTTAGGTGAACGAACGCACAGCAGAGCAGTTTCAAGGAAACGTTTCTCCTGAGTTTTAGACGAAGTTTCCTGCTGTTTAGTACGGATGCCGGCATTGGGCTGGAAATACCGGTTTTGGGATTCTGCACAGAAAGGGTTTGCAAACCGCTGAATCCACACGTGAGTTTGACTCTGTCAGTTGAATGCACACATTGACAACCATTCAGTTTGATAGCACACTTTTGGTTTTAGAAGCAGATATTTCTCTGTACAGCCTATGCTCCCATTCACTCGGGAATATCCCAACGCAGCTCCTAGAAGAAACGTGTTTCTGACTCGCTGAATCTCAACATAGATTCAACTCTCTTAGGTGAACGAACGCACAGCAGAGCAGTTTCAAGGAAACGTTTCTCCTGAGATTTAGAAGAAGTTTCCTGCTGTTTAGTACGGATACCGGCATTGGGCTGGAAATACCGGTTTTGGGATTCTGCACAGAAAGGGTTTGCAAACCGCTGAATCCACACGTGAGTTTAACTCTGTCAGTTGAATGCACACATTGACAACCATTCAGTTTGATAGCACACTTTTGGTATTAGAAGCAGATATTTCTCTGTACAGCCTATGGTCCCATTCACTCGGGAATATCCCAACGCAGCTCCTAGAAGAAACGTGTTTCTGACTCGCTGAATCTCAACATAGATTCAACTCTCTTAGGTGAACGAACGCACAGCAGAGCAGTTTCAAGGAAACGTTTCTCCTGAGTTTTAGACGAAGTTTCCTGCTGTTTAGTACGGATGCCGGCATTGGGCTGGACATAGCGGTTTTGGGATTCTGCACAGAAATGGTTTGCAAACCGCTGAATCCACACGTGAGTTTAACTCTCTCAGTTGAATGCACACATTGACAACCATCCAGTTAGATAGCTCCGTTTTGATTTTAGAAGCAGATATTTCTCTGTACAGCCTATGGTCCCATTTACTCGGAAATATCCCAACGCAGCTCCTCGAAGAAACGAGTTTCTGACTCGCTGAATCTCAACATAGATTCAACTCTCTTAGGTGAACGAACGCACAGCAGAGCAGTTTCAAGGAAACGTTTCTCCTGAGTTTTAGACGAAGTTTCCTGCTGTTTAGTACGGATGCCGGCACTGGGCTGGACATACCGGTTTTGGGATTCTGCACAGAAAGGGTTTGCAAACCGCTGAATCCACACGTGAGTTTAACTCTGTCAGTTGAATGCACACATTGACAACCATTCAGTTTGATAGCACCCTTTTGGTTTTAGAAGCAGATATTTCTCTGTACAGATTATGGTCCCATTCACTCGGGAATATCCCAACGCAGCTCCTAGAAGAAACGTGTTTCTGACTCGCTGAATCTCAACATAGATTCATCTCTCTTAGGTGAACGAACGCACAGCAGAGCAGTTTCAAGGAAACGTTTCTCCTGAGTTTTAGACGAAGTTTCCTGCTGTTTAGTACGGATGCCGGCATTGGGCTGGACATACCGGTTTTGGGATTCTGCACAGAAAGGGTTTGCAAACCGCTGAATCCACACGTGAGTTTAACTCTGTCAGTTGAATGCACACATTGACAACCATTCAGTTTGATAGCACACTTTTGGTTTTAGAAGCAGATATTTCTCTGTACAGCCTATGGTCCCATTCACTCGGGAATATCCCAACGCAGCTCCTAGAAGTAACGTGTTTCTGACTCGCTGAATCTCAACATAGATTCAACTCTCTTAGGTGAACGAACGCACAGCAGAGCAGTTTCAAGGAAACGTTTCTCCTGAGTTTTAGACGAAGTTTCCTGCTGTTTAGTACGGATGCCGGCATTGGGCTGGAAATACCGGTTTTGGGATTCTGCACAGAAAGGGTTTGCAAACCGCTGAATCCACACGTGAGTTTAACTCTGTCAGTTGAATGCACACGTTGACAACCATTCAGTTAGATAGCTCCGTTTTGGTTTTAGAAGCAGATATTTCTCTGTACAGCCTATGGTCCCATTCACTCGGGAATATCCCAACGCAGCTCCTAGAAGAAACGTGTTTCTGACTCGCTGAATCTCAACATAGATTCAACTCTCTTAGGTGAACGAACGCACAGCAGAGCACTTTCAAGGAAACGTTTCTCCTGAGTTTTAGACGAAGTTTCCTGCTGTTTAGTACGAATGCCGGCATAGGGCTGGAAATACCGGTTTTGGGATGCTGCACAGAAAGGGTTTGCAAACCGCTGAATCCACACGTGAGTTTAACTCTGTCAGTTGAATGCACACATTGACAACCATTCAGTTTCATAGCACACTTTTGGTTTTAGAAGCAGATATTTCTCTGTACAGCCTATGGTCCCATTCACTCGGGAATATCCCAACGCAGCTCCTAGAAGTAACGTGTTTCTGACTCGCTGAATCTCAACATAGATTCAACTCTCTTAGGTGAACGAACGCACAGCAGAGCAGTTTCAAGGAAACGTTTCTCCTGAGTTTTAGACGAAGTTTCCTGCTGTTTAGTACGGATGCCGGCATTGGGCTGGAAATACCGGTTTTGGGATTCTGCACAGAAAGGGTTTGCAAACCGCTGAATCCACACGTGAGTTTAACTCTGTCAGTTGAATGCACACATTGACAACCATTCAGTTTGATAGCACACTTTAGGTTTTAGAAGCAGATATTTCTCTGTACAGCCTATGGTCCCATTCACTCGGGAATATCCCAACGCAGCTCCTAGAAGAAACGTGTTTCTGACTCGCTGAATCTCAACATAGATTCAACTCTCTTAGGAGAACGAACGCACAGCAGAGCAGTTTCAAGGAAACGTTTCTCCTGAGTTTTAGACGAAGTTTCCTGCTGTTTAGTACGGATGCCGGCACTGGGCTGGACATACCGGTTTTGGGATTCTGCACAGAAAGGGTTTGCAAACCGCTGAATCCACACGTGAGTTTAACTCTGTCAGTTGAATGCACACATTGACAACCATTCAGTTAGATAGCTCCGTTTTGGTTTTAGAAGCAGATATTTCTCTGTACAGCCTATGGTCCCATTCACTCGGGAATATCCCAACGCAGCTCCTAGAAGAAACGTGTTTCTGACTCGCTGAATCTCAACATAGATTCAACTCTCTTAGGTGAACGAACGCACAGCAGAGCAGTTTCAAGGAAAAGTTTCTCCTGAGTTTTAGACGAAGTTTCCTGCTGTTTAGTACGGATGCCGGCACTGGGCTGGACATACCGGTTTTGGGATTCTGCACAGAAAGGGTTTGCAAACCGCTGAATCCACACGTGAGTTTAACTCTGTCAGTTGAATTCACACATTGACAACCATTCAGTTTGATAGCACCCTTTTGGTTTTAGAAGCAGATATTTCTCTGTACAGACTATGGTCCCATTCACTCGGGAATATCCCAACGCAGCTCCTAGAAGAAACGTGTTTCTGACTCGCTGAATCTCAACATAGATTCAACTCTCTTAGGTGAACGAACGCACAGCAGAGCAGTTTCAAGGAAACGTTTCTCCTGAGTCTTAGACGAAGTTTCCTGCTGTTTAGTATGGATGCCGGCATTGGGCTGGACATACCGGTTTTGGGATTCTGCACAGAAAGGGTTTGCAAACCGCTGAATCCACACGTGAGTTTGACTCTGTCAGTTGAATGCACACATTGACAACCATTCAGTTTGATAGCACACTTTTGGTTTTAGAAGCAGATATTTCTCTGTACAGCCTATGGTCCCATTCACTCGGGAATATCCCAACGCAGCTCCTAGAAGAAACGTGTTTCTGACTCGCTGAATCTCAACATAGATTCAACTCTCTTAGGTGAACGAACGCACAGCAGAGCAGTTTCAAGGAAACGTTTCTCCTGAGTCTTAGACGAAGTTTCCTGCTGTTTAGTACGTATGTCGGCATTGGGCTGGAAATACCGGTTTTGGGATTCTGCACAGAAAGGGTTTGCAAACCGCTGAATCCACACGTGAGTTTAACTCTGTCAGTTGAATGCACACGTTGACAACCATTCAGTTAGATAGCTCCGTTTTGGTTTTAGAAGCAGATATTTCTCTGTACAGCCTATGGTCCCATTCACTCGGGAATATCCCAACGCAGCTCCTAGAAGAAACGTGTTTCTGACTCGCTGAATCTCAACATAGATTCAACTCTCTTAGGTGAACGAACGCACAGCAGAGCACTTTCAAGGAAACGTTTCTCCTGAGTTTTAGACGAAGTTTCCTGCTGTTTAGTACGGATGCCGGCATAGGGCTGGAAATACCGGTTTTGGGATGCTGCACAGAAAGGGTTTGCAAACCGCTGAATCCACACGTGAGTTTAACTCTGTCAGTTGAATGCACACATTGACAACCATTCAGTTTGATAGCACACTTTTGGTTTTAGATGCAGATATTTCTCTGTACAGCCTATGGTCCCATTCACTCGGGAATATCCCAACGCAGCTCCTAGAAGTAACGTGTTTCTGACTCGCTGAATCTCAACATAGATTCAACTCTCTCAGCTGAACGAACGCACAGCAGAGCAGTTTCAAGGAAACGTTTCTCCTGAGTTTTAGACGAAGTTTCCTGCTGTTTAGTACGGATGCCGGCATTGGGCTGGAAATACCGGTTTTGGGATTCTGCACAGAAAGGGTTTGCAAACCGCTGAATCCACACGTGAGTTTAACTCTGTCAGTTGAATGCACACATTGACAACCATTCAGTTTGATAGCACACTTTTGGTTTTAGAAGCAGATATTTCTCTGTACAGCCTATGGTCCCATTCACTCGGGAATATCCCAACGCAGCTCCTAGAAGAAACGTGTTTCTGACTCGCTGAATCTCAACATAGATTCAACTCTCTTAGGAGAACGAACGCACAGCAGAGCAGTTTCAAGGAAACGTTTCTCCTGAGTTTTAGACGAAGTTTCCTGCTGTTTAGTACGGATGCCGGCACTGGGCTGGACATACCGGTTTTGGGATTCTGCACAGAAAGGGTTTGCAAACCGCTGAATCCACACGTGAGTTTAACTCTGTCAGTTGAATGCACACATTGACAACCATTCAGTTAGATAGCTCCGTTTTGGTTTTAGAAGCAGATATTTCTCTGTACAGCCTATGGTCCCATTCATTCGGGAATATCCCAACGCAACTCCTAGAAGAAACGTGTTTCTGACTCGCTGAATCTCAACATAGATTCAACTCTCTTAGGTGAACGAACGCACAGCAGAGCAGTTTCAAGGAAAAGTTTCTCCTGAGTTTTAGACGAAGTTTCCTGCTGTTTAGTACGGATGCCGGCATTGGGCTGGACATAGCGGTTTTGGGATTCTTCACAGAAATGGTTTGCAAACCGCTGAATCCACACGTGAGTTTACCTCTCTCAGTTGAATGCACACATTGACAACCATCCAGTTAGATAGCTCCGTTTTGATTTTAGAAGCAGATATTTCTCTGTACAGCCTATGGTCCCATTTACTCGGAAATATCCCAACGCAGCTCCTAGAAGAAACGTGTTTCTGACTCGCTGAATCTCAACATAGATTCAACTCTCTTAGGTGAACGAACGCACAGCAGAGCAGTTTCAAGGAAACGTTTCTCCTGAGTTTTAGACGAAGTTTCCTGCTGTTTAGTACGTATGCCGGCATTGGGCTGGAAATACCGGTTTTGGGATTCTGCACAGAATGGGTTTGCAAACCGCTGAATCCACACGTGAGTTTAACTCTGTCAGTTGAATGCACACATTGACAACCATTCAGTTTGATAGCACACTTTTGGTTTTAGAAGCAGATATTTCTCTGTACAGCCTATGGTCCCATTCACTCGGGAATATCCCATCGCAGCTCCTAGAAGTAACGTGTTTCTGACTCGCTGAATCTCAACATAGATTAAACTCTCTTAGGTGAACGAACGCACAGCAGAGCAGTTTCAAGGAAACGTTTCTCCTGAGTTTTAGACGAAGTTTCCTGCTGTTTAGTACGGATGCCGGCATTGGGCTGGAAGTACCGGTTTTGGGATTCTGCACAGAAAGGGTTTGCAAACCGCTGAATCCACACGTGAGTTTAACTCTGTCTGTTGAATGCACACATTGACAGCCATTCAGTTTGATAGCACCCTTTTGGTTTTAGAAGCAGATATTTCTCTGTACAGACTATGGTCCCTTTCACTCGGGAATATCCCAACGCAGCTCCTAGAAGAAACGTGTTTCTGACTCGCTGAATCTCAACATAGATTCAACTCTCTTAGGTGAACGAACGCACAGCAGAGCAGTTTCAAGGAAACGTTTCTCCTGAGTTTTAGACGAAGTTTCCTGCTGTTTAGTACGGATGCCGGCATTGGGCTGGACATACCGGTTTTGGGATTCTGCACAGAAAGGGTTTGCAAACCGCTGAATCCACACGTGAGTTTAACTCTGTCAGTTGAATGCACACATTGAAAACCATTCAGTTTGATAGCACACTTTTGGTTTTAGAAGCAGATATTTCTCTGTACAGCCTATGGTCCCAGTCACTCGGGAATATCCCAACGCAGCTCCTAGAAGTAACGTGTTTCTGACTCGCTGAATCTCAACATAGATTCAACTCTCTTAGGTGAACGAACGCACAGCAGAGCAGTTTCAAGGAAACGTTTCTCCTGAGTTTTAGACGAAGTTTCCTGCTGTTTAGTACGGATGCCGGCATTGGGCTGGAAATACCGGTTTTGGGATTCTGCACAGAAAGGTTTTGCAAACCGCTGAATCCACACGTGAGTTTAACTCTGTCAGTTGAATGCACACATTGACAACCATTCAGTTTGATAGCACACTTTTGGTTTTAGAAGCAGATATTTCTCTGTACAGCCTATAGTCCCATTCACTCGGGAATATCCCAACGCAGCTCCTAGAAGTAACGTGTTTCTGACTCGCTGAATCTCAACATAGATTCAACTCTCTTAGGTGAACGAACGCACAGCAGAGCAGTTTCAAGGAAACGTTTCTCCTGAGTTTTAGACGAAGTTTCCTGCTGTTTAGTACGGATGCCGGCATTGGGCTGGAAATACCGGTTTTGGGATTCTGCACAGAAAGGGTTTGCAAACCGCTGAATCCACACGTGAGTTTGACTCTGTCAGTTGAATGCACACATTGACAACCATTCAGTTTGATAGCACACTTTTGGTTTTAGAAGCAGATATTTCTCTGTACAGCCTATGCTCCCATTCACTCGGGAATATCCCAACGCAGCTCCTAGAAGAAACGTGTTTCTGACTCGCTGAATCTCAACATAGATTCAACTCTCTTAGGTGAACGAACGCACAGCAGAGCAGTTTCAAGGAAACGTTTCTCCTGAGTTTTAGACGAAGTTTCCTGCTGTTTAGTACGGATACCGGCATTGGGCTGGAAATACCGGTTTTGGGATTCTGCACAGAAAGGGTTTGCAAACCGCTGAATCCACACGTGAGTTTAACTCTGTCAGTTGAATGCACACATTGACAACCATTCAGTTTGATAGCACACTTTTGGTATTAGAAGCAGATATTTCGCTGTACAGCCTATGGTCCCATTCACTCGGGAATATCCCAACGCAGCTCCTAGAAGAAACGTGTTTCTGACTCGCTGAATCTCAACATAGATTCAACTCTCTTAGGTGAACGAACGCACAGCAGAGCAGTTTCAAGGAAACGTTTCTCCTGAGTTTTAGACGAAGTTTCCTGCTGTTTAGTACGGATGCCGGCATTGGGCTGGACATAGCGGTTTTGGGATTCTGCACAGAAATGGTTTGCAAACCGCTGAATCCACACGTGAGTTTACCTCTCTCAGTTGAATGCACACATTGACAACCATCCAGTTAGATAGCTCCGTTTTGATTTTAGAAGCAGATATTTCTCTGTACAGCCTATGGTCCCATTTACTCGGAAATATCCCAACGCAGCTCCTAGAAGAAACGTGTTTCTGACTCGCTGAATCTCAACATAGATTCAACTCTCTTAGGTGAACGAACGCACAGCAGAGCACTTTCAAGGAAACGTTTCTCCTGAGTTTTAGACGAAGTTTCCTGCTGTTTAGTACGTATGCCGGCATTGGGCTGGAAATACCGGTTTTGGGATTCTGCACAGAATGGGTTTGCAAACCGCTGAATCCACACGTGAGTTTAACTCTGTCAGTTGAATGCACACATTGACAACCATTCAGTTTGATAGCACACTTTTGGTTTTAGAAGCAGATATTTCTCTGTACAGCCTATGGTCCCATTCACTCGGGAATATCCCATCGCAGCTCCTAGAAGTAACGTGATTCTGACTCGCTGAATCTCAACATAGATTAAACTCTCTTAGGTGAACGAACGCACAGCAGAGCAGTTTCAAGGAAACGTTTCTCCTGAGTTTTAGACGAAGTTTCCTGCTGTTTAGTACGGATGCCGGCATTGGGCTGGAAGTACCGGTTTTGGGATTCTGCACAGAAAGGGTTTGCAAACCGCTGAATCCACACGTGAGTTTAACTCTGTCTGTTGAATGCACACATTGACAGCCATTCAGTTTGATAGCACCCTTTTGGTTTTAGAAGCAGATATTTCTCTGTACAGACTATGGTCCCTTTCACTCGGGAATATCCCAACGCAGCTCCTAGAAGAAACGTGTTTCTGACTCGCTGAATCTCAACATAGATTCAACTCTCTTAGGTGAACGAACGCACAGCAGAGCAGTTTCAAGGAAACGTTTCTCCTGAGTTTTAGACGAAGTTTCCTGCTGTTTAGTACGGATGCCGGCATTGGGCTGGACATACCGGTTTTGGGATTCTGCACAGAAAGGGTTTGCAAACCGCTGAATCCACACGTGAGTTTAACTCTGTCAGTTGAATGCACACATTGACAACCATTCAGTTTGATAGCACACTTTTGGTTTTAGAAGCAGATATTTCTCTGTACAGCCTATGGTCCCAGTCACTCGGGAATATCCCAACGCAGCTCCTAGAAGTAACGTGTTTCTGACTCGCTGAATCTCAACATAGATTCAACTCTCTTAGGTGAACGAACGCACAGCAGAGCAGTTTCAAGGAAACGTTTCTCCTGAGTTTTAGACGAAGTTTCCTGCTGTTTAGTACGGTTGCCGGCATTGGGCTGGAAATACCGGTTTTGGGATTCTGCACAGAAAGGATTTGCAAACCGCTGAATCCACACGTGAGTTTGACTCTGTCAGTTGAATACACACATTGACAACCATTCAGTTTGATAGCACACTTTTGGTTTTAGAAGTAGATATTTCTCTGTACAGAATATGGTCCCATTCACTCGGGAATATCCCAACGCAGCTCCTAGAAGAAACGTGTTTCTGAGTCGCTGAATCTCAACATAGATTCAACTCTCTTAGGTGAACGAACGCACAGCAGAGCAGTTTCAAGGAAACGTTTCTCCTGAGTCTTAGACGAAGTTTCCTGCTGTTTAGTACGTATGCCGGCATTGGGCTGGAAATACCGGTTTTGGGATTCTGCACAGAAAGGGTTTGCAAACCGCTGAATCCACACGTGAGTTTAACTCTGTCAGTTGAATGCACACGTTGACAACCATTCAGTTAGATAGCTCCGTTTTGGTTTTAGAAGCAGATATTTCTCTGTACAGCCTATGGTCCCATTCACTCGGGAATATCCCAACGCAGCTCCTAGAAGAAACGTGTTTCTGACTCGCTGAATCTCAACATAGATTCAACTCTCTTAGGTGAACGAACGCACAGCAGAGCAGTTTCAAGTAAACGTTTCTCCTGAGTTTTAGACGAAGTTTCCTGCTGTTTAGTACGGATGCCGGCATTGGGCTGGAAATACCGGTTTTGGGATTCTGCACAGAAATGGTTTGCAAACCGCTGAATCCACACGTGAGTTTAACTCTGTCAGTTGAATGCACACATTGACAACCATTCAGTTTGATAGCACACTTTTGGTTTTAGAAGCAGATATTTCTCTGTACAGCCTATGGTCCCATTCACTCGGGAATATCCCAACGCAGCTCCTAGAAGAAACGTGTTTCTGACTCGCTGAATCTCAACATAGATTCAACTCTCTTAGGAGAACGAACGCACAGCAGAGCAGTTTCAAGGAAACGTTTCTCCTGAGTCTTAGACGAAGTTTCCTGCTGTTTAGTACGGATGCCGGCATTGGGCTGGAAATACCGGTTTTGGGATTCTGCACAGAAAGGGTTTGCAAACCGCTGAATCCACACGTGAGTTTAACTCTGTCAGTTGAATGCACACATTGACAACCATTCAGTTAGATAGCTCCGTTTTGGTTTTAGAAGCAGATATTTCTCTGTACAGCCTATGGTCCCATTCACTCGGGAATATCCCAACGCAGCTCCTAGAAGAAACGTGTTTCTGACTCGCTGAATCTCAACATAGATTCAACTCTCTTAGGTGAACGAACGCACAGCAGAGCAGTTTCAAGGAAACGTTTCTCCTGAGTTTTAGACGAAGTTTCCTGCTGTTTAGTACGGATGCCGGCACTGGGCTGGACATACCGGTTTTGGGATTCTGCACAGAAAGGGTTTGCAAACCGCTGAATCCACACGTGAGTTTAACTCTGTCAGTTGAATGCACACATTGACAACCATTCAGTTTGATAGCACCCTTTTGGTTTTAGAAGCAGATATTTCTCTGTACAGACTATGGTCCCATTCACTCGGGAATATCCCATCGCAGCTCCTAGAAGAAACGTGTTTCTGACTCGCTGAATCTCAACATAGATTCATCTCTCTTAGGTGAACGAACGCACAGCAGAGCAGTTTCAAGGAAACGTTTCTCCTGAGTTTTAGACGAAGTTTCCTGCTGTTTAGTCTGGATGCCGGCATTGGGCTGGACATACCGGTTTTGGGATTCTGCACAGAAAGGGTTTGCAAACCGCTGAATCCACACGTGAGTTTAACTCTGTCAGTTGAATGCACACATTGACAACCATTCAGTTTGATAGCACACTTTTGGTTTTAGAAGCAGATATTTCTCTGTACAGCCTATGGTCCCATTCACTCGGGAATATCCCAACGCAGCTCCTAGAAGAAACGTGTTTCTGACTCGCTGAATCTCAACATAGATTCAACTCTCTTAGGTGAACGAACGCACAGCAGAGCACTTTCAAGGAAACGTTTCTCCTGAGTTTTAGACGAAGTTTCCTGCTGTTTAGTACGGATGCCGGCATAGGGCTGGAAATACCGGTTTTGAGATGCTGCACAGAAAGGGTTTGCAAACCGCTGAATCCACACGTGAGTTTAACTCTGTCAGTTGAATGCACACATTGACAACCATTCAGTTTGATAGCACACTTTTGGTTTTAGAAGCAGATATTTCTCTGTACAGCCTATGGTCCCATTCACTCGGGAATATCCCAACGCAGCTCCTAGAAGTAACGTGTTTCTGACTCGCTGAATCTCAACATAGATTCAACTCTCTTAGGTGAACGAACGCACAGCAGAGCAGTTTCAAGGAAACGTTTCTCCTGAGTCTTAGACGAAGTTTCCTGCTGTTTAGTACGGATGCCGGCATTGGGCTGGAAATACCGGTTTTGGGATTCTGCACAGAAAGGGTTTGCAAACCGCTGAATCCACACGTGAGTTTACCTCTGTCAGTTGAATGCACACGTTGACAACCATTCAGTTAGATAGCTCCGTTTTGGTTTTAGAAGCAGATATTTCTCTGTACAGCCTATGGTCCCATTCACTCGGGAATATCCCAACGCAGCTCCTAGAAGAAACGTGTTTCTGACTCGCTGAATCTCAACATAGATTCAACTCTCTTAGGTGAACGAACGCACAGCAGAGCACTTTCAAGGAAACGTTTCTCCTGAGTTTTAGACGAAGTTTCCTGCTGTTTAGTACGGATGCCGGCATAGGGCTGGAAATACCGGTTTTGGGATGCTGCACAGAAAGGGTTTGCAAACCGCTGAATCCACACGTGAGTTTAACTCTGTCAGTTGAATGCACACATTGACAACCATTCAGTTAGATAGCTCCGTTTTGGTTTTAGAAGCAGATATTTCTCTGTACAGCCTATGGTCCCATTCACTCGGGAATATCCCAACGCAGCTCCTAGAAGTAACGTGTTTCTGACTCGCTGAATCTCAACATAGATTCAACTCTCTTAGGTGAACGAACGCACAGCAGAGCAGTTTCAAGGAAACGTTTCTCCTGAGTTTTAGACGAAGTTTCCTGCTGTTTAGTACGGATGCCGGCATTGGGCTGGAAATACCGGTTTTGGGATTCTGCACAGAAAGGGTTTGCAAACCGCTGAATCCACACGTGAGTTTAACTCTGTCAGTTGAATGCACACATTGACAACCATTCAGTTTGATAGCACACTTTAGGTTTTAGAAGCAGATATTTCTCTGTACAGCCTATGGTCCCATTCACTCGGGAATATCCCAACGCAGCTCCTAGAAGAAACGTGTTTCTGACTCGCTGAATCTCAACATAGATTCAACTCTCTTAGGAGAACGAACGCACAGCAGAGCAGTTTCAAGGAAACGTTTCTCCTGAGTTTTAGACGAAGTTTCCTGCTGTTTAGTACGGATGCCGGCACTGGGCTGGACATACCGGTTTTGGGATTCTGCACAGAAAGGGTTTGCAAACCGCTGAATCCACACGTGAGTTTAACTCTGTCAGTTGAATGCACACATTGACAACCATTCAGTTAGATAGCTCCGTTTTGGTTTTAGAAGCAGATATTTCTGTGTACAGCCTATGGTCCCATTCACTCGGGAATATCCCAACGCAGCTCCTAGAAGAAACGTGTTTCTGACTCGCTGAATCTCAACATAGATTCAACTCTCTTAGGTGAACGAACGCACAGCAGAGCAGTTTCAAGGAAAAGTTTCTCCTGAGTTTTAGACGAAGTTTCCTGCTGTTTAGTACGGATGCCGGCACTGGGCTGGACATACCGGTTTTGGGATTCTGCACAGAAAGGGTTTGCAAACCGCTGAATCCACACGTGAGTTTAACTCTGTCAGTTGAATTCACACATTGACAACCATTCAGTTTGATAGCACACTTTTGGTTTTAGAAGCAGATATTTCTCTGTACAGACTATGGTCCCATTCACTCGGGAATATCCCAACGCAGCTCCTAGAAGAAACGTGTTTCTGACTCGCTGAATCTCAACATAGATTCAACTCTCTTAGGTGAACGAACGCACAGCAGAGCAGTTTCAAGGAAACGTTTCTCCTGAGTTTTAGACGAAGTTTCCTGCTGTTTAGTACGGATGCCGGCATTGGGCTGGACATAGCGGTTTTGGGATTCTGCACAGAAATGGTTTGCAAACCGCTGAATCCACACGTGAGTTTAACTCTCTCAGTTGAATGCACACATTGACAACCATCCAGTTAGATAGCTCCGTTTTGATTTTAGAAGCAGATATTTCTCTGTACAGCCTATGGTCCCATTTACTCGGAAATATCCCAACGCAGCTCCTAGAAGAAACGAGTTTCTGACTCGCTGAATCTCAACATAGATTCAACTCTCTTAGGTGAACGAACGCACAGCAGAGCAGTTTCAAGGAAACGTTTCTCCTGAGTTTTAGACGAAGTTTCCTGCTGTTTAGTACGGATGCCGGCACTGGGCTGGACATACCGGTTTTGGGATTCTGCACAGAAAGGGTTTGCAAACCGCTGAATCCACACGTGAGTTTAACTCTGTCAGTTGAATGCACACATTGACAACCATTCAGTTTGATAGCACCCTTTTGGTTTTAGAAGCAGATATTTCTCTGTACAGACTATGGTCCCATTCACTCGGGAATATCCCAACGCAGCTCCTAGAAGAAACGTGTTTCTGACTCGCTGAATCTCAACATAGATTCATCTCTCTTAGGTGAACGAACGCACAGCAGAGCAGTTTCAAGGAAACGTTTCTCCTGAGTTTTAGACGAAGTTTCCTGCTGTTTAGTACGGATGCCGGCATTGGGCTGGACATACCGGTTTTGGGATTCTGCACAGAAAGGGTTTGCAAACCGCTGAATCCACACGTGAGTTTAACTCTGTCAGTTGAATGCACACATTGACAACCATTCAGTTTGATAGCACACTTTTGGTTTTAGAAGCAGATATTTCTCTGTACAGCCTATGGTCCCATTCACTCGGGAATATCCCAACGCAGCTCCTAGAAGTAACGTGTTTCTGACTCGCTGAATCTCAACATAGATTCAACTCTCTTAGGTGAACGAACGCACAGCAGAGCAGTTTCAAGGAAACGTTTCTCCTGAGTTTTAGACGAAGTTTCCTGCTGTTTAGTACGGATGCCGGCATTGGGCTGGAAATACCGGTTTTGGGATTCTGCACAGAAAGGGTTTGCAAACCGCTGAATCCACACGTGAGTTTAACTCTGTCAGTTGAATGCACACGTTGACAACCATTCAGTTAGATAGCTCCGTTTTGGTTTTAGAAGCAGATATTTCTCTGTACAGCCTATGGTCCCATTCACTCGGGAATATCCCAACGCAGCTCCTAGAAGAAACGTGTTTCTGACTCGCTGAATCTCAACATAGATTCAACTCTCTTAGGTGAACGAACGCACAGCAGAGCACTTTCAAGGAAACGTTTCTCCTGAGTCTTAGACGAAGTTTCCTGCTGTTTAGTACGGATGCCGGCATTGGGCTGGAAATACCGGTTTTGGGATTCTGCACAGAAAGGGTTTGCAAACCGCTGAATCCACACGTGAGTTTAACTCTGTCAGTTGAATGCACACATTGACAACCATTCAGTTAGATAGCTCCGTTTTGGTTTTAGAAGCAGATATTTCTCTGTACAGCCTATGGTCCCATTCACTCGGGAATATCCCAACGCAGCTCCTAGAAGAAACGTGTTTCTGACTCGCTGAATCTCAACATAGATTCAACTCTCTTAGGTGAACGAACGCACAGCAGAGCAGTTTCAAGGAAACGTTTCTCCTGAGTTTTAGACGAAGTTTCCTGCTGTTTAGTACGGATGCCGGCACTGGGCTGGACATACCGGTTTTGGGATTCTGCACAGAAAGGGTTTGCAAACCGCTGAATCCACACGTGAGTTTAACTCTGTCAGTTGAATGCACACATTGACAACCATTCAGTTTGATAGCACCCTTTTGGTTTTAGAAGCAGATATTTCTCTGTACAGACTATGGTCCCATTCACTCGGGAATATCCCATCGCAGCTCCTAGAAGAAACGTGTTTCTGACTCGCTGAATCTCAACATAGATTCATCTCTCTTAGGTGAACGAACGCACAGCAGAGCAGTTTCAAGGAAACGTTTCTCCTGAGTTTTAGACGAAGTTTCCTGCTGTTTAGTACGGATGCCGGCATTGGGCTGGACATACCGGTTTTGGGATTCTGCACAGAAAGGGTTTGCAAACCGCTGAATCCACACGTGAGTTTAACTCTGTCAGTTGAATGCACACATTGACAACCATTCAGTTTGATAGCACACTTTTGGTTTTAGAAGCAGATATTTCTCTGTACAGCCTATGGTCCCATTCACTCGGGAATATCCCAACGCAGCTCCTAGAAGAAACGTGTTTCTGACTCGCTGAATCTCAACATAGATTCAACTCTCTTAGGTGAACGAACGCACAGCAGAGCACTTTCAAGGAAACGTTTCTCCTGAGTTTTAGACGAAGTTTCCTGCTGTTTAGTACGGATGCCGGCATAGGGCTGGAAATACCGGTTTTGGGATGCTGCACAGAAAGGGTTTGCAAACCGCTGAATCCACACGTGAGTTTAACTCTGTCAGTTGAATGCACACATTGACAACCATTCAGTTAGATAGCTCCGTTTTGGTTTTAGAAGCAGATATTTCTCTGTACAGCCTATGGTCCCATTCACTCGGGAATATCCCAACGCAGCTCCTAGAAGTAACGTGTTTCTGACTCGCTGAATCTCAACATAGATTCAACTCTCTTAGGTGAACGAACGCACAGCAGAGCAGTTTCAAGGAAACGTTTCTCCTGAGTCTTAGACGAAGTTTCCTGCTGTTTAGTACGGATGCCGGCATTGGGCTGGAAATACCGGTTTTGGGATTCTGCACAGAAAGGGTTTGCAAACCGCTGAATCCACACGTGAGTTTACCTCTGTCAGTTGAATGCACACGTTGACAAACATTCAGTTAGATAGCTCCGTTTTGGTTTTAGAAGCAGATATTTCTCTGTACAGCCTATGGTCCCATTCACTCGGGAATATCCCAACGTGGCTCCTAGAAGAAACGTGTTTCTGACTCGCTGAATCTCAACATAGATTCAACTCTCTTAGGTGAACGAACGCACAGCAGAGCACTTTCAAGGAAACGTTTCTCCTGAGTTTTAGACGAAGTTTCCTGCTGTTTAGTACGGATGCCGGCATAGGGCTGGAAATACCGGTTTTGGGATGCTGCACAGAAAGGGTTTGCAAACCGCTGAATCCACACGTGAGTTTAACTCTGTCAGTTGAATGCACACATTGACAACCATTCAGTTTGATAGCACACTTTTGGTTTTAGAAGCAGATATTTCTCTGTACAGCCTATGGTCCCATTCACTCGGGAATATCCCAACGCAGCTCCTAGAAGTAACGTGTTTCTGACTCGCTGAATCTCAACATAGATTCAACTCTCTTAGGTGAACGAACGCACAGCAGAGCAGTTTCAAGGAAACGTTTCTCCTGAGTTTTAGACGAAGTTTCCTGCTGTTTAGTACGGATGCCGGCATTGGGCTGGAAATACCGGTTTTGGGATTCTGCACAGAAAGGGTTTGCAAACCGCTGAATCCACACGTGAGTTTAACTCTGTCAGTTGAATGCACACATTGACAACCATTCAGTTTGATAGCACACTTTAGGTTTTAGAAGCAGATATTTCTCTGTACAGCCTATGGTCCCATTCACTCGGGAATATCCCAACGCAGCTCCTAGAAGAAACGTGTTTCTGACTCGCTGAATCTCAACATAGATTCAACTCTCTTAGGAGAACGAACGCACAGCAGAGCAGTTTCAAGGAAACGTTTCTCCTGAGTTTTAGACGAAGTTTCCTGCTGTTTAGTACGGATGCCGGCACTGGGCTGGACATACCGGTTTTGGGATTCTGCACAGAAAGGGTTTGCAAACCGCTGAATCCACACGTGAGTTTAACTCTGTCAGTTGAATGCACACATTGACAACCATTCAGTTTGATAGCTCCGTTTTGGTTTTAGAAGCAGATATTTCTCTGTACAGCCTATGGTCCCATTCACTCGGGAATATCCCAACGCAGCTCCTAGAAGAAACGTGTTTCTGACTCGCTGAATCTCAACATAGATTCAACTCTCTTAGGTGAACGAACGCACAGCAGAGCAGTTTCAAGGAAAAGTTTCTCCTGAGTTTTAGACGAAGTTTCCTGCTGTTTAGTACGGATGCCGGCACTGGGCTGGACATACCGGTTTTGGGATTCTGCACAGAAAGGGTTTGCAAACCGCTGAATCCACACGTGAGTTTAACTCTGTCAGTTGAATTCACACATTGACAACCATTCAGTTTGATAGCACCCTTTTGGTTTTAGAAGCAGATATTTCTCTGTACAGACTATGGTCCCATTCACTCGGGAATATCCCAACGCAGCTCCTAGAAGAAACGTGTTTCTGACTCGCTGAATCTCAACATAGATTCAACTCTCTTAGGTGAACGAACGCACAGCAGAGCAGTTTCAAGGAAACGTTTCTCCTGAGTTTTAGACGAAGTTTCCTGCTGTTTAGTATGGATGCCGGCATTGGGCTGGACATACCGGTTTTGGGATTCTGCACAGAAAGGGTTTGCAAACCGCTGAATCCACACGTGAGTTTAACTCTGTCAGTTGAATGCACACATTGACAACCATTCAGTTTGATAGCACACTTTTGGTTTTAGAAGCAGATATTTCTCTGTACAGCCTATGGTCCCATTCACTCGGGAATATCCCAACGGAGCTCCTAGAAGTAACGTGTTTCTGACTCGCTGAATCTCAACATAGATTCAACTCTCTTAGGTGAACGAACGCACAGCAGAGCAGTTTCAAGGAAACGTTTCTCCTGAGTTTTAGACGAAGTTTCCTGCTGTTTAGTACGGATGCCGGCATTGGGCTGGAAATACCGGTTTTGGGATTCTGCACAGAAAGGGTTTGCAAACCGCTGAATCCACACGTGAGTTTAACTCTGTCAGTTGAATGCACACATTGACAACCATTCAGTTTGATAGCACACTTTTGGTTTTAGAAGCAGATATTTCTCTGTACAGCCTATGGTCCCATTCACTCGGGAATATCCCAACGCAGCTCCTAGAAGTAACGTGTTTCTGACTCGCTGAATCTCAACATAGATTCAACTCTCTTAGGTGAACGAACGCACAGCAGAGCAGTTTCAAGGAAACGTTTCTCCTGAGTTTTAGACGAAGTTTCCTGCTGTTTAGTACGGATGCCGGCATTGGGCTGGAAATACCGGTTTTGGGATTCTGCACAGAAAGGGTTTGCATACCGCTGAATCCACACGTGAGTTTAACTCTGTCAGTTGAATGCACACATTGACAACCATTCAGTTTGATAGCACACTTTTGGTTTTAGAAGCAGATATTTCTCTGTACAGACTATGCTCCCATTCACTCGGGAATATCCCAACGCAGCTCCTAGAAGAAACGTGTTTCTGACTCGCTGAATCTCAACATAGATTCAACTCTCTTAGGTGAACGAACGCACAGCAGAGCAGTTTCAAGGAAACGTTTCTCCTGAGTTTTAGACGAAGTTTCCTGCTGTTTAGTACGGATACCGGCATTGGGCTGGAAATACCGGTTTTGGGATTCTGCACAGAAAGGGTTTGCAAACCGCTGAATCCACACGTGAGTTTAACTCTGTCAGTTGAATGCACACATTGACAACCATTCAGTTTGATAGCACACTTTTGGTATTAGAAGCAGATATTTCTCTGTACAGCCTATGGTCCCATTCACTCGGGAATATCCCAACGCAGCTCCTAGAAGAAACGTGTTTCTGACTCGCTGAATCTCAACATAGATTCAACTCTCTTAGGTGAACGAACGCACAGCAGAGCAGTTTCAAGGAAAAGTTTCTCCTGAGTTTTAGACGAAGTTTCCTGCTGTTTAGTACGGATGCCGGCACTGGGCTGGACATACCGGTTTTGGGATTCTGCACAGAAAGGGTTTGCAAACCGCTGAATCCACACGTGAGTTTAACTCTGTCAGTTGAATTCACACATTGACAACCATTCAGTTTGATAGCACCCTTTTGGTTTTAGAAGCAGATATTTCTCTGTACAGACTATGGTCCCATTCACTCGGGAATATCCCAACGCAGCTCCTAGAAGAAACGTGTTTCTGACTCGCTGAATCTCAACATAGATTCAACTCTCTTAGGTGAACGAACGCACAGCAGAGCAGTTTCAAGGAAACGTTTCTCCTGAGTTTTAGACGAAGTTTCCTGCTGTTTAGTATGGATGCCGGCATTGGGCTGGACATACCGGTTTTGGGATTCTGCACAGAAAGGGTTTGCAAACCGCTGAATCCACACGTGAGTTTAACTCTGTCAGTTGAATGCACACATTGACAACCATTCAGTTTGATAGCACACTTTTGGTTTTAGAAGCAGATATTTCTCTGTACAGCCTATGGTCCCATTCACTCGGGAATATCCCAACGGATCTCCTAGAAGTAACGTGTTTCTGACTCGCTGAATCTCAACATAGATTCAACTCTCTTAGGTGAACGAACGCACAGCAGAGCAGTTTCAAGGAAACGTTTCTCCTGAGTTTTAGACGAAGTTTCCTGCTGTTTAGTACGGATGCCGGCATTGGGCTGGAAATACCGGTTTTGGGATTCTGCACAGAAAGGGTTTGCAAACCGCTGAATCCACACGTGAGTTTAACTCTGTCAGTTGAATGCACACATTGACAACCATTCAGTTTGATAGCACACTTTTGGTTTTAGAAGCAGATATTTCTCTGTACAGCCTATGGTCCCATTCACTCGGGAATATCCCAACGCAGCTCCTAGAAGTAACGTGTTTCTGACTCGCTGAATCTCAACATAGATTCAACTCTCTTAGGTGAACGAACGCACAGCAGAGCAGTTTCAAGGAAACGTTTCTCCTGAGTCTTAGACGAAGTTTCCTGCTGTTTAGTACGGATGCCGGCTTTGGGCTGGAAATACCGGTTTTGGGATTCTGCACAGAAAGGGTTTGCAAACCGCTGAATCCACACGTGAGTTTACCTCTGTCAGTTGAATGCACACGTTGACAACCATTCAGTTAGATAGCTCCGTTTTGGTTTTAGAAGCAGATATTTCTCTGTACAGCCTATGGTCCCATTCACTCGGGAATATCCCAACGCAGCTCCTAGAAGAAACGTGTTTCTGACTCGCTGAATCTCAACATAGATTCAACTCTCTTAGGTGAACGAACGCACAGCAGAGCACTTTCAAGGAAACGTTTCTCCTGAGTTTTAGACGAAGTTTCCTGCTGTTTAGTACGGATGCCGGCATAGGGCTGGAAATACCGGTTTTGGGATGCTGCACAGAAAGGGTTTGCAAACCGCTGAATCCACACGTGAGTTTAACTCTGTCAGTTGAATGCACACATTGACAACCATTCAGTTTGATAGCACACTTTAGGTTTTAGAAGCAGATATTTCTCTGTACAGCCTATGGTCCCATTCACTCGGGAATATCCCAACGCAGCTCCTAGAAGAAACGTGTTTCTGACTCGCTGAATCTCAACATAGATTCAACTCTCTTAGGAGAACGAACGCACAGCAGAGCAGTTTCAAGGAAACGTTTCTCCTGAGTTTTAGACGAAGTTTCCTGCTGTTTAGTACGGATGCCGGCACTGGGCTGGACATACCGGTTTTGGGATTCTGCACAGAAAGGGTTTGCAAACCGCTGAATCCACACGTGAGTTTAACTCTGTCAGTTGAATGCACACATTGACAACCATTCAGTTAGATAGCTCCGTTTTGGTTTTAGAAGCAGATATTTCTCTGTACAGCCTATGGTCCCATTCACTCGGGAATATCCCAACGCAGCTCCTAGAAGAAACGTGTTTCTGACTCGCTGAATCTCAACATAGATTCAACTCTCTTAGGTGAACGAACGCACAGCAGAGCAGTTTCAAGGAAAAGTTTCTCCTGAGTTTTAGACGAAGTTTCCTGCTGTTTAGTACGGATGCCGGCACTGGGCTGGACATACCGGTTTTGGGATTCTGCACAGAAAGGGTTTGCAAACCGCTGAATCCACACGTGAGTTTAACTCTGTCAGTTGAATTCACACATTGACAACCATTCAGTTTGATAGCACCCTTTTGGTTTTAGAAGCAGATATTTCTCTGTACAGACTATGGTCCCATTCACTCGGGAATATCCCAACGCAGCTCCTAGAAGAAACGTGTTTCTGACTCGCTGAATCTCAACATAGATTCAACTCTCTTAGGTGAACGAACGCACAGCAGAGCAGTTTCAAGGAAACGTTTCTCCTGAGTTTTAGACGAAGTTTCCTGCTGTTTAGTATGGATGCCGGCATTGGGCTGGACATACCGGTTTTGGGATTCTGCACAGAAAGGGTTTGCAAACCGCTGAATCCACACGTGAGTTTAACTCTGTCAGTTGAATGCACACATTGACAACCATTCAGTTTGATAGCACACTTTTGGTTTTAGAAGCAGATATTTCTCTGTACAGCCTATGGTCCCATTCACTCGGGAATATCCCAACGGAGCTCCTAGAAGTAACGTGTTTCTGACTCGCTGAATCTCAACATAGATTCAACTCTCTTAGGTGAACGAACGCACAGCAGAGCAGTTTCAAGGAAACGTTTCTCCTGAGTTTTAGACGAAGTTTCCTGCTGTTTAGTACGGATGCCGGCATTGGGCTGGAAATACCGGTTTTGGGATTCTGCACAGAAAGGGTTTGCAAACCGCTGAATCCACACGTGAGTTTAACTCTGTCAGTTGAATGCACACATTGACAACCATTCAGTTTGATAGCACACTTTTGGTTTTAGAAGCAGATATTTCTCTGTACAGCCTATGGTCCCATTCACTCGGGAATATCCCAACGCAGCTCCTAGAAGTAACGTGTTTCTGACTCGCTGAATCTCAACATAGATTCAACTCTCTTAGGTGAACGAACGCACAGCAGAGCAGTTTCAAGGAAACGTTTCTCCTGAGTTTTAGACGAAGTTTCCTGCTGTTTAGTACGGATGCCGGCATTGGGCTGGAAATACCGGTTTTGGGATTCTGCACAGAAAGGGTTTGCATACCGCTGAATCCACACGTGAGTTTGACTCTGTCAGTTGAATGCACACATTGACAACCATTCAGTTTGATAGCACACTTTTGGTTTTAGAAGCAGATATTTCTCTGTACAGACTATGCTCCCATTCACTCGGGAATATCCCAACGCAGCTCCTAGAAGAAACGTGTTTCTGACTCGCTGAATCTCACCATAGATTCAACTCTCTTAGGTGAACGAACGCACAGCAGAGCAGTTTCAAGGAAACGTTTCTCCTGAGTTTTAGACGAAGTTTCCTGCTGTTTAGTACGGATACCGGCATTGGGCTGGAAATACCGGTTTTGGGATTCTGCACAGAAAGGGTTTGCAAACCGCTGAATCCACACGTGAGTTTAACTCTGTCAGTTGAATGCACACATTGACAACCATTCAGTTTGATAGCACACTTTTGGTATTAGAAGCAGATATTTCTCTGTACAACCTATGGTCCCATTCACTCGGGAATATCCCAACGCAGCTCCTAGAAGAAACGTGTTTCTGACTCGCTGAATCTCAACATAGATTCAACTCTCTTAGGTGAACGAACGCACAGCAGAGCAGTTTCAAGGAAACGTTTCTCCTGAGTTTTAGACGAAGTTTCCTGCTGTTTAGTACGGATGCCGGCATTGGGCTGGACATAGCGGTTTTGGGATTCTGCACAGAAATGGTTTGCAAACCGCTGAATCCACACGTGAGTTTAACTCTCTCAGTTGAATGCACACATTGACAACCATCCAGTTAGATAGCTCCGTTTTGATTTTAGAAGCAGATATTTCTCTGTACAGCCTATGGTCCCATTTACTCGGAAATATCCCAACGCAGCTCCTAGAAGAAACGAGTTTCTGACTCGCTGAATCTCAACATAGATTCAACTCTCTTAGGTGAACGAACGCACAGCAGAGCAGTTTCAAGGAAACGTTTCTCCTGAGTTTTAGACGAAGTTTCCTGCTGTTTAGTACGGATGCCGGCACTGGGCTGGACATACCGGTTTTGGGATTCTGCACAGAAAGGGTTTGCAAACCGCTGAATCCACACGTGAGTTTAACTCTGTCAGTTGAATGCACACATTGACAACCATTCAGTTTGATAGCACCCTTTTGGTTTTAGAAGCAGATATTTCTCTGTACAGACTATGGTCCCATTCACTCGGGAATATCCCAACGCAGCTCCTAGAAGAAACGTGTTTCTGACTCGCTGAATCTCAACATAGATTCATCTCTCTTAGGTGAACGAACGCACAGCAGAGCAGTTTCAAGGAAACGTTTCTCCTGAGTTTTAGACGAAGTTTCCTGCTGTTTAGTACGGATGCCGGCATTGGGCTGGACATACCGGTTTTGGGATTCTGCACAGAAAGGGTTTGCAAACCGCTGAATCCACACGTGAGTTTAACTCTGTCAGTTGAATGCACACATTGACAACCATTCAGTTTGATAGCACACTTTTGGTTTTAGAAGCAGATATTTCTCTGTACAGCCTATGGTCCCATTCACTCGGGAATATCCCAACGCAGCTCCTAGAAGTAACGTGTTTCTGACTCGCTGAATCTCAACATAGATTCAACTCTCTTAGGTGAACGAACGCACAGCAGAGCAGTTTCAAGGAAACGTTTCTCCTGAGTTTTAGACGAAGTTTCCTGCTGTTTAGTACGGATGCCGGCATTGGGCTGGAAATACCGGTTTTGGGATTCTGCACAGAAAGGGTTTGCAAACCGCTGAATCCACACGTGAGTTTAACTCTGTCAGTTGAATGCACACGTTGACAACCATTCAGTTAGATAGCTCCGTTTTGGTTTTAGAAGCAGATATTTCTCTGTACAGCCTATGGTCCCATTCACTCGGGAATATCCCAACGCAGCTCCTAGAAGAAACGTGTTTCTGACTCGCTGAATCTCAACATAGATTCAACTCTCTTAGGTGAACGAACGCACAGCAGAGCACTTTCAAGGAAACGTTTCTCCTGAGTTTTAGACGAAGTTTCCTGCTGTTTAGTACGGATGCCGGCATAGGGCTGGAAATACCGGTTTTGGGATGCTGCACAGAAAGGGTTTGCAAACCGCTGAATCCACACGTGAGTTTAACTCTGTCAGTTGAATGCACACATTGACAACCATTCAGTTTCATAGCACACTTTTGGTTTTAGAAGCAGATATTTCTCTGTACAGCCTATGGTCCCATTCACTCGGGAATATCCCAACGCAGCTCCTAGAAGTAACGTTTTTCTGACTCGCTGAATCTCAACATAGATTCAACTCTCTTAGGTGAACGAACGCACAGCAGAGCAGTTTCAAGGAAACGTTTCTCCTGAGTTTTAGACGAAGTTTCCTGCTGTTTAGTACGGATGCCGGCATTGGGCTGGAAATACCGGTTTTGGGATTCTGCACAGAAAGGGTTTGCAAACCGCTGAATCCACACGTGAGTTTAACTCTGTCAGTTGAATGCACACATTGACAACCATTCAGTTTGATAGCACACTTTAGGTTTTAGAAGCAGATATTTCTCTGTACAGCCTATGGTCCCATTCACTCGGGAATATCCCAACGCAGCTCCTAGAAGAAACGTGTTTCTGACTCGCTGAATCTCAACATAGATTCAACTCTCTTAGGTGAACGAACGCACAGCAGAGCAGTTTCAAGGAAAAGTTTCTCCTGAGTTTTAGACGAAGTTTCCTGCTGTTTAGTACGGATGCCGGCACTGGGCTGGACATACCGGTTTTGGGATTCTGCACAGAAAGGGTTTGCAAACCGCTGAATCCACACGTGAGTTTAACTCTGTCAGTTGAATTCACACATTGACAACCATTCAGTTTGATAGCACCCTTTTGGTTTTAGAAGCAGATATTTCTCTGTACAGACTATGGTCCCATTCACTCGGGAATATCCCAACGCAGCTCCTAGAAGAAACGTGTTTCTGACTCGCTGAATCTCAACATAGATTCAACTCTCTTAGGTGAACGAACGCACAGCAGAGCAGTTTCAAGGAAACGTTTCTCCTGAGTTTTAGACGAAGTTTCCTGCTGTTTAGTATGGATGCCGGCATTGGGCTGGACATACCGGTTTTGGGATTCTGCACAGAAAGGGTTTGCAAACCGCTGAATCCACACGTGAGTTTAACTCTGTCAGTTGAATGCACACATTGACAACCATTCAGTTTGATAGCACACTTTTGGTTTTAGAAGCAGATATTTCTCTGTACAGCCTATGGTCCCATTCACTCGGGAATATCCCAACGGAGCTCCTAGAAGTAACGTGTTTCTGACTCGCTGAATCTCAACATAGATTCAACTCTCTTAGGTGAACGAACGCACAGCAGAGCAGTTTCAAGGAAACGTTTCTCCTGAGTTTTAGACGAAGTTTCCTGCTGTTTAGTACGGATGCCGGCATTGGGCTGGACATACCGGTTTTGGGATTCTGCACAGAAAGGGTTTGCAAACCGCTGAATCCACACGTGAGTTTAACTCTGTCAGTTGAATGCACACATTGACAACCATTCAGTTTGATAGCACACTTTTGGTTTTAGAAGCAGATATTTCTCTGTACAGCCTATGGTCCCATTCACTCGGGAATATCCCAACGCAGCTCCTAGAAGTAACGTGTTTCTGACTCGCTGAATCTCAACATAGATTCAACTCTCTTAGGTGAACGAACGCACAGCAGAGCAGTTTCAAGGAAACGTTTCTCCTGAGTTTTAGACGAAGTTTCCTGCTGTTTAGTACGGATGCCGGCATTGGGCTGGAAATACCGGTTTTGGGATTCTGCACAGAAAGGGTTTGCATACCGCTGAATCCACACGTGAGTTTGACTCTGTCAGTTGAATGCACACATTGACAACCATTCAGTTTGATAGCACACTTTTGGTTTTAGAAGCAGATATTTCTCTGTACAGACTATGCTCCCATTCACTCGGGAATATCCCAACGCAGCTCCTAGAAGAAACGTGTTTCTGACTCGCTGAATCTCAACATAGATTCAACTCTCTTAGGTGAACGAACGCACAGCAGAGCAGTTTCAAGGAAACGTTTCTCCTGAGTTTTAGACGAAGTTTCCTGCTGTTTAGTACGGATACCGGCATTGGGCTGGAAATACCGGTTTTGGGATTCTGCACAGAAAGGGTTTGCAAACCGCTGAATCCACACGTGAGTTTAACTCTGTCAGTTGAATGCACACATTGACAACCATTCAGTTTGATAGCACACTTTTGGTATTAGAAGCAGATATTTCTCTGTACAGCCTATGGTCCCATTCACTCGGGAATATCCCAACGCAGCTCCTAGAAGAAACGTGTTTCTGACTCGCTGAATCTCAACATAGATTCAACTCTCTTAGGTGAACGAACGCACAGCAGAGCAGTTTCAAGGAAACGTTTCTCCTGAGTTTTAGACGAAGTTTCCTGCTGTTTAGTACGGATGCCGGCATTGGGCTGGACATAGCGGTTTTGGGATTCTGCACAGAAATGGTTTGCAAACCGCTGAATCCACACGTGAGTTTAACTCTCTCAGTTGAATGCACACATTGACAACCATCCAGTTAGATAGCTCCGTTTTGATTTTAGAAGCAGATATTTCTCTGTACAGCCTATGGTCCCATTTACTCGGAAATATCCCAACGCAGCTCCTAGAAGAAACGAGTTTCTGACTCGCTGAATCTCAACATAGATTCAACTCTCTTAGGTGAACGAACGCACAGCAGAGCAGTTTCAAGGAAACGTTTCTCCTGAGTTTTAGACGAAGTTTCCTGCTGTTTAGTACGGATGCCGGCACTGGGCTGGACATACCGGTTTTGGGATTCTGCACAGAAAGGGTTTGCAAACCGCTGAATCCACACGTGAGTTTAACTCTGTCAGTTGAATGCACACATTGACAACCATTCAGTTTGATAGCACACTTTTGGTTTTAGAAGCAGATATTTCTCTGTACAGCCTATGGTCCCATTCACTCGGGAATATCCCAACGCAGCTCCTAGAAGTAACGTGTTTCTGACTCGCTGAATCTCAACATAGATTCAACTCTCTTAGGTGAACGAACGCACAGCAGAGCAGTTTCAAGGAAACGTTTCTCCTGAGTTTTAGACGAAGTTTCCTGCTGTTTAGTACGGATGCCGGCATTGGGCTGGAAATACCGGTTTTGGGATTCTGCACAGAAAGGGTTTGCAAACCGCTGAATCCACACGTGAGTTTAACTCTGTCAGTTGAATGCACACGTTGACAACCATTCAGTTAGATAGCTCCGTTTTGGTTTTAGAAGCAGACATTTCTCTGTACAGCCTATGGTCCCATTCACTCGGGAATATCCGAACGCAGCTCCTAGAAGAAACGTGTTTCTGACTCGCTGAATCTCAACATAGATTCAACTCTCTTAGGTGAACGAACGCACAGCAGAGCACTTTCAAGGAAACGTTTCTCCTGAGTTTTAGACCAAGTTTCCTGCTGTTTAGTACGGATGCCGGCATAGGGCTGGAAATACCGGTTTTGGGATGCTGCACAGAAAGGGTTTGCAAACCGCTGAATCCACACGTGAGTTTAACTCTGTCAGTTGAATGCACACATTGACAACCATTCAGTTTCATAGCACACTTTTGGTTTTAGAAGCAGATATTTCTCTGTACAGCCTATGGTCCCATTCACTCGGGAATATCCCAACGCAGCTCCTAGAAGTAACGTGTTTCTGACTCGCTGAATCTCAACATAGATTCAACTCTCTTAGGTGAACGAACGCACAGCAGAGCAGTTTCAAGGAAACGTTTCTCCTGAGTTTTAGACGAAGTTTCCTGCTGTTTAGTACGGATGCCGGCATTGGGCTGGAAATACCGGTTTTGGGATTCTGCACAGAAAGGGTTTGCAAACCGCTGAATCCACACGTGAGTTTAACTCTGTCAGTTGAATGCACACATTGACAACCATTCAGTTTGATAGCACACTTTAGGTTTTAGAAGCAGATATTTCTCTGTACAGCCTATGGTCCCATTCACTCGGGAATATCCCAACGCAGCTCCTAGAAGAAACGTGTTTCTGACTCGCTGAATCTCAACAAAGATTCAACTCTCTTAGGAGAACGAACGCACAGCAGAGCAGTTTCAAGGAAACGTTTCTCCTGAGTTTTAGACGAAGTTTCCTGCTGTTTAGTACGGATGCCGGCACTGGGCTGGACATACCGGTTTTGGGATTCTGCACGGAAAGGGTTTGCAAACCGCTGAATCCACACGTGAGTTTAACTCTGTCAGTTGAATGCACACATTGACAACCATTCAGTTAGATAGCTCCGTTTTGGTTTTAGAAGCAGATATTTCTCTGTACAGCCTATGGTCCCATTCACTCGGGAATATCCCAACGCAGCTCCTAGAAGAAACGTGTTTCTGACTCGCTGAATCTCAACAAAGATTCAACTCTCTTAGGTGAACGAACGCACAGCAGAGCAGTTTCAAGGAAAAGTTTCTCCTGAGTTTTAGACGAAGTTTCCTGCTGTTTAGTACGGATGCCGGCACTGGGCTGGACATACCGGTTTTGGGATTCTGCACAGAAAGGGTTTGCAAACCGCTGAATCCACACGTGAGTTTAACTCTGTCAGTTGAATTCACACATTGACAACCATTCAGTTTGATAGCACCCTTTTGGTTTTAGAAGCAGATATTTCTCTGTACAGACTATGGTCCCATTCACTCGGGAATATCCCAACGCAGCTCCTAGAAGAAACGTGTTTCTGACTCGCTGAATCTCAACATAGATTCAACTCTCTTAGGTGAACGAACGCACAGCAGAGCAGTTTCAAGGAAACGTTTCTCCTGAGTTTTAGACGAAGTTTCCTGCTGTTTAGTATGGATGCCGGCATTGGGCTGGACATACCGGTTTTGGGATTCTGCACAGAAAGGGTTTGCAAACCGCTGAATCCACACGTGAGTTTAACTCTGTCAGTTGAATGCACACATTGACAACCATTCAGTTTGATAGCACACTTTTGGTTTTAGAAGCAGATATTTCTCTGTACAGCCTATGGTCCCATTCACTCGGGAATATCCCAACGGAGCTCCTAGAAGTAACGTGTTTCTGACTCGCTGAATCTCAACATAGATTCAACTCTCTTAGGTGAACGAACGCACAGCAGAGCAGTTTCAAGGAAACGTTTCTCCTGAGTTTTAGACGAAGTTTCCTGCTGTTTAGTACGGATGCCGGCATTGGGCTGGAAATACCGGTTTTGGGATTCTGCACAGAAAGGGTTTGCAAACCGCTGAATCCACACGTGAGTTTAACTCTGTCAGTTGAATGCACACATTGACAACCATTCAGTTTGATAGCACACTTTTGGTTTTAGAAGCAGATATTTCTCTGTACAGCCTATGGTCCCATTCACTCGGGAATATCCCAACGCAGCTCCTAGAAGTAACGTGTTTCTGACTCGCTGAATCTCAACATAGATTCAACTCTCTTAGGTGAACGAACGCACAGCAGAGCAGTTTCAAGGAAACGTTTCTCCTGAGTTTTAGACGAAGTTTCCTGCTGTTTAGTACGGATGCCGGCATTGGGCTGGAAATACCGGTTTTGGGATTCTGCACAGAAAGGGTTTGCATACCGCTGAATCCACACGTGAGTTTGACTCTGTCAGTTGAATGCACACATTGACAACCATTCAGTTTGATAGCACACTTTTGGTTTTAGAAGCAGATATTTCTCTGTACAGACTATGCTCCCATTCACTCGGGAATATCCCAACGCAGCTCCTAGAAGAAACGTGTTTCTGACTCGCTGAATCTCAACATAGATTCAACTCTCTTAGGTGAACGAACGCACAGCAGAGCAGTTTCAAGGAAACGTTTCTCCTGAGTTTTAGACGAAGTTTCCTGCTGTTTAGTACGGATACCGGCATTGGGCTGGAAATACCGGTTTTGGGATTCTGCACAGAAAGGGTTTGCAAACCGCTGAATCCACACGTGAGTTTAACTCTGTCAGTTGAATGCACACATTGACAACCATTCAGTTTGATAGCACACTTTTGGTATTAGAAGCAGATATTTCTCTGTACAGCCTATGGTCCCATTCACTCGGGAATATCCCAACGCAGCTCCTAGAAGAAACGTGTTTCTGACTCGCTGAATCTCAACATAGATTCAACTCTCTTAGGTGAACGAACGCACAGCAGAGCAGTTTCAAGGAAACGTTTCTCCTGAGTTTTAGACGAAGTTTCCTGCTGTTTAGTACGGATGCCGGCATTGGGCTGGACATAGCGGTTTTGGGATTCTGCACAGAAATGGTTTGCAAACCGCTGAATCCACACGTGAGTTTAACTCTCTCAGTTGAATGCACACATTGACAACCATCCAGTTAGATAGCTCCGTTTTGATTTTAGAAGCAGATATTTCTCTGTACAGCCTATGGTCCCATTTACTCGGAAATATCCCAACGCAGCTCCTAGAAGAAACGAGTTTCTGACTCGCTGAATCTCAACATAGATTCAACTCTCTTAGGTGAACGAACGCACAGCAGAGCAGTTTCAAGGAAACGTTTCTCCTGAGTTTTAGACGAAGTTTCCTGCTGTTTAGTACGGATGCCGGCACTGGGCTGGACATACCGGTTTTGGGATTCTGCACAGAAAGGGTTTGCAAACCGCTGAATCCACACGTGAGTTTAACTCTGTCAGTTGAATGCACACATTGACAACCATTCAGTTTGATAGCACACTTTTGGTTTTAGAAGCAGATATTTCTCTGTACAGCCTATGGTCCCATTCACTCGGGAATATCCCAACGCAGCTCCTAGAAGTAACGTGTTTCTGACTCGCTGAATCTCAACATAGATTCAACTCTCTTAGGTGAACGAACGCACAGCAGAGCAGTTTCAAGGAAACGTTTCTCCTGAGTTTTAGACGAAGTTTCCTGCTGTTTAGTACGGATGCCGGCATTGGGCTGGAAATACCGGTTTTGGGATTCTGCACAGAAAGGGTTTGCAAACCGCTGAATCCACACGTGAGTTTAACTCTGTCAGTTGAATGCACACGTTGACAACCATTCAGTTAGATAGCTCCGTTTTGGTTTTAGAAGCAGATATTTCTCTGTACAGCCTATGGTCCCATTCACTCGGGAATATCCGAACGCAGCTCCTAGAAGAAACGTGTTTCTGACTCGCTGAATCTCAACATAGATTCAACTCTCTTAGGTGAACGAACGCACAGCAGAGCACTTTCAAGGAAACGTTTCTCCTGAGTTTTAGACCAAGTTTCCTGCTGTTTAGTACGGATGCCGGCATAGGGCTGGAAATACCGGTTTTGGGATGCTGCACAGAAAGGGTTTGCAAACCGCTGAATCCACACGTGAGTTTAACTCTGTCAGTTGAATGCACACATTGACAACCATTCAGTTTCATAGCACACTTTTGGTTTTAGAAGCAGATATTTCTCTGTACAGCCTATGGTCCCATTCACTCGGGAATATCCCAACGCAGCTCCTAGAAGTAACGTGTTTCTGACTCGCTGAATCTCAACATAGATTCAACTCTCTTAGGTGAACGAACGCACAGCAGAGCAGTTTCAAGGAAACGTTTCTCCTGAGTCTTAGACGAAGTTTCCTGCTGTTTAGTACGGATGCCGGCATTGGGCTGGAAATACCGGTTTTGGGATTCTGCACAGAAAGGGTTTGCAAACCGCTGAATCCACACGTGAGTTTAACTCTGTCAGTTGAATGCACACATTGACAACCATTCAGTTTGATAGCACACTTTAGGTTTTAGAAGCAGATATTTCTCTGTACAGCCTATGGTCCCATTCACTCGGGAATATCCCAACGCAGCTCCTAGAAGAAACGTGTTTCTGACTCGCTGAATCTCAACAAAGATTCAACTCTCTTAGGAGAACGAACGCACAGCAGAGCAGTTTCAAGGAAACGTTTCTCCTGAGTTTTAGACGAAGTTTCCTGCTGTTTAGTACGGATGCCGGCACTGGGCTGGACATACCGGTTTTGGGATTCTGCACAGAAAGGGTTTGCAAACCGCTGAATCCACACGTGAGTTTAACTCTGTCAGTTGAATGCACACATTGACAACCATTCAGTTAGATAGCTCCGTTTTGGTTTTAGAAGCAGATATTTCTCTGTACAGCCTATGGTCCCATTCACTCGGGAATATCCCAACGCAGCTCCTAGAAGAAACGTGTTTCTGACTCGCTGAATCTCAACAAAGATTCAACTCTCTTAGGTGAACGAACGCACAGCAGAGCAGTTTCAAGGAAAAGTTTCTCCTGAGTTTTAGACGAAGTTTCCTGCTGTTTAGTACGGATGCCGGCACTGGGCTGGACATACCGGTTTTGGGATTCTGCACAGAAAGGGTTTGCAAACCGCTGAATCCACACGTGAGTTTAACTCTGTCAGTTGAATTCACACATTGACAACCATTCAGTTTGATAGCACCCTTTTGGTTTTAGAAGCAGATATTTCTCTGTACAGACTATGGTCCCATTCACTCGGGAATATCCCAACGCAGCTCCTAGAAGAAACGTGTTTCTGACTCGCTGAATCTCAACATAGATTCAACTCTCTTAGGTGAACGAACGCACAGCAGAGCAGTTTCAAGGAAACGTTTCTCCTGAGTTTTAGACGAAGTTTCCTGCTGTTTAGTATGGATGCCGGCATTGGGCTGGACATACCGGTTTTGGGATTCTGCACAGAAAGGGTTTGCAAACCGCTGAATCCACACGTGAGTTTGACTCTGTCAGTTGAATGCACACATTGACAACCATTCAGTTTGATAGCACACTTTTGGTTTTAGAAGCAGATATTTCTCTGTACAGCCTATGGTCCCATTCACTCGGGAATATCCCAACGCAGCTCCTAGAAGAAACGTGTTTCTGACTCGCTGAATCTCAACATAGATTCAACTCTCTTAGGTGAACGAACGCACAGCAGAGCAGTTTCAAGGAAACGTTTCTCCTGAGTCTTAGACGAAGTTTCCTGCTGTTTAGTACGTATGTCGGCATTGGGCTGGAAATACCGGTTTTGGGATTCTGCACAGAAAGGGTTTGCAAACCGCTGAATCCACACGTGAGTTTAACTCTGTCAGTTGAATGCACACGTTGACAACCATTCAGTTAGATAGCTCCGTTTTGGTTTTAGAAGCAGATATTTCTCTGTACAGCCTATGGTCCCATTCACTCGGGAATATCCCAACGCAGCTCCTAGAAGAAACGTGTTTCTGACTCGCTGAATCTCAACATAGATTCAACTCTCTTAGGTGAACGAAGGCACAGCAGAGCACTTTCAAGGAAACGTTTCTCCTGAGTTTTAGACGAAGTTTCCTGCTGTTTAGTACGGATGCCGGCATAGGGCTGGAAATACCGGTTTTGGGATGCTGCACAGAAAGGGTTTGCAAACCGCTGAATCCACACGTGAGTTTAACTCTGTCAGTTGAATGCACACATTGACAACCATTCAGTTTGATAGCACACTTTTTGTTTTAGAAGCAGATATTTCTCTGTACAGCCTATGGTCCCATTCACTCGGGAATATCCCAACGCAGCTCCTAGAAGTAACGTGTTTCTGACTCGCTGAATCTCAACATAGATTCATCTCTCTTAGGTGAACGAACGCACAGCAGAGCAGTTTCAAGGAAACGTTTCTCCTGAGTTTTAGACGAAGTTTCCTGCTGTTTAGTACGGATGCCGGCATTGGGCTGGAAATACCGGTTTTGGGATTCTGCACAGAAAGGGTTTGCAAACCGCTGAATCCACACGTGAGTTTAACTCTGTCAGTTGAATTCACACATTGACAACCATTCAGTTTGATAGCACACTTTTGGTTTTAGAAGCAGATATTTCTCTGTACAGCCTATGGACCCATTCACTCGGGAATATCCCAACGCAGCTCCTAGAAGAAACTTGTTTCTGACTCGCTGAATCTCAACATAGATTCAACTCTCTTAGGAGAACGAACGCACAGCAGAGCAGTTTCAAGGAAACGTTTCTCCTGAGTTTTAGACGAAGTTTCCTGCTGTTTAGTACGGATGCCGGCACTGGGCTGGACATACCGGTTTTGGGATTCTGCACAGAAAGGGTTTGCAAACCGCTGAATCCACACGTGAGTTTAACTCTGTCAGTTGAATGCACACATTGACAACCATTCAGTTAGATAGCTCCGTTTTGGTTTTAGAAGCAGATATTTCTCTGTACAGCCTATGGTCCCATTCACTCGGGAATATCCCAACGCAACTCCTAGGAGAAACGTGTTTCTGACTCGCTGAATCTCAACATAGATTCAACTCTCTTAGGTGAACGAACGCACAGCAGAGCAGTTTCAAGGAAAAGTTTCTCCTGAGTTTTAGACGAAGTTTCCTGCTGTTTAGTACGGATGCCGGCACTGGGCTGGACATACCGGTTTTGGGATTCTGCACAGAAAGGGTTTGCAAACCGCTGAATCCACACGTGAGTTTAACTCTGTCAGTTGAATTCACACATTGACAACCATTCAGTTTGATAGCACACTTTTGGTTTTAGAAGCAGATATTTCTCTGTACAGACTATGGTCCCATTCACTCGGGAATATCCCAACGCAGCTCCTAGAAGAAACGTGTTTCTGACTCGCTGAATCTCAACATAGATTCAACTCTCTTAGGTGAACGAACGCACAGCAGAGTAGTTTCATGGAAACGTTTCTCCTGAGTTTTAGACGAAGTTTCCTGCTGTTTAGTACGGATGCCGGCATTGGGCTGGAAATACCGGTTTTGGGATTCTGCACAGAAAGGGTTTGCAAACCGCTGAATCCACACGTGAGTTTGACTCTGTCAGTTGAATGCACACATTGACAACCATTCAGTTTGATAGCACACTTTTGGTTTTAGAAGCAGATATTTCTCTGTACAGCCTATGCTCCCATTCACTCGGGAATATCCCAACGCAGCTCCTAGAAGAAACGTGTTTCTGACTCGCTGAATCTCAACATAGATTCAACTCTCTTAGGTGAACGAACGCACAGCAGAGCAGTTTCAAGGAAACGTTTCTCCTGAGTTTTAGACGAAGTTTCCTGCTGTTTAGTACGGATACCGGCATTGGGCTGGAAATACCGGTTTTGGGATTCTGCACAGAAAGGGTTTGCAAACCGCTGAATCCACACGTGAGTTTAACTCTGTCAGTTGAATGCACACATTGACAACCATTCAGTTTGATAGCACACTTTTGGTATTAGAAGCAGATATTTCTCTGTACAGCCTATGGTCCCATTCACTCGGGAATATCCCAACGCAGCTCCTAGAAGAAACGTGTTTCTGACTCGCTGAATCTCAACATAGATTCAACTCTCTTAGGTGAACGAACGCACAGCAGAGCAGTTTCAAGGAAACGTTTCTCCTGAGTTTTAGACGAAGTTTCCTGCTGTTTAGTACGGATGCCGGCATTGGGCTGGACATAGCGGTTTTGGGATTCTGCACAGAAATGGTTTGCAAACCGCTGAATCCACACGTGAGTTTACCTCTCTCAGTTGAATGCACACATTGACAACCATCCAGTTAGATAGCTCCGTTTTGATTTTAGAAGCAGATATTTCTCTGTACAGCCTATGGTCCCATTTACTCGGAAATATCCCAACGCAGCTCCTAGAAGAAACGAGTTTCTGACTCGCTGAATCTCAACATAGATTCAACTCTCTTAGGTGAACGAACGCACAGCAGAGCAGTTTCAAGGAAACGTTTCTCCTGAGTTTTAGACGAAGTTTCCTGCTGTTTAGTACGTATGCCGGCATTGGGCTGGAAATACCGGTTTTGGGATTCTGCACAGAATGGGTTTGCAAACCGCTGAATCCACACGTGAGTTTAACTCTGTCAGTTGAATGCACACATTGACAACCATTCAGTTTGATAGCACACTTTTGGTTTTAGAAGCAGATATTTCTCTGTACAGCCTATGGTCCCATTCACTCGGGAATATCCCATCGCAGCTCCTAGAAGTAACGTGTTTCTGACTCGCTGAATCTCAACATAGATTAAACTCTCTTAGGTGAACGAACGCACAGCAGAGCAGTTTCAAGGAAACGTTTCTCCTGAGTTTTAGACGAAGTTTCCTGCTGTTTAGTACGGATGCCGGCATTGGGCTGGAAATACCGGTTTTGGGATTCTGCACAGAAAGGGTTTGCAAACCGCTGAATCCACACGTGAGTTTAACTCTGTCAGTTGAATGCACACATTGACAACCATTCAGTTTGATAGCACACTTTTGGTTTTAGAAGCAGATATTTCTCTGTACAGCCTATGGTCCCATTCACTCGGGAATATCCCAATTCAGCTCCTAGAAGAAACGTGTTTCTGACTCGCTGAATCTCAACATAGATTCAACTCTCTTAGGTGAACGAACGCACAGCAGAGCAGTTTCAAGGAAACGTTTCTCCTGAGTCTTAGACGAAGTTTCCTGCTGTTTAGTACGGATGCCGGCATTGGGCTGGAAATACCGGTTTTGGGATTCTGCACAGAAAGGGTTTGCAAACCGCTGAATCCACACGTGAGTTTAACTCTGTCAGTTGAATGCACACATTGACAACCATTCAGTTAGATAGCTCCGTTTTGGTTTTAGAAGCAGATATTTCTCTGTACCGCCTATGGTCCCATTCACTCGGGAATATCCCAACGCAGCTCCTAGAAGAAACGTGTTTCTGACTCGCTGAATCTCAACATAGATTCAACTCTCTTAGGTGAACGAACGCACAGCAGAGCAGTTTCAAGGGAACGTTTCTCCTGAGTTTTAGACGAAGTTTCCTGCTGTTTAGTACGGATGCCGGCACTGGGCTGGACATACCGGTTTTGGGATTCTGCACAGAAAGGGTTTGCAAACCGCTGAATCCACACGTGAGTTTAACTCTGTCAGTTGAATGCACACATTGACAACCATTCAGTTTGATAGCACCCTTTTGGTTTTAGAAGCAGATATTTCTCTGTACAGACTATGGTCCCATTCACTCGGGAATATCCCAACGCAGCTCCGGGAAGAAACGTGTTTCTGACTCGCTGAATCTCAACATAGATTCAACTCTCTTAGGTGAACGAACGCACAGCAGAGCAGTTTCAAGGAATCGTTTCTCCTGAGTTTTAGACGAAGTTTCCTGCTGTTTAGTACGGATGCCGGCATTGGGCTGGACATACCGGTTTTGGGATTCTGCACAGAAAGGGTTTGCAAACCGCTGAATACACACGTGAGTTTAACTCTGTCAGTTGAATGCACACATTGACAACCATTCAGTTTGATAGCACACTTTTGGTTTTAGAAGCAGATATTTCTCTGTACAGCCTATGGTCCCATTCACTCGGGAATATCCCAACGCAGCTCCTAGAAGTAACGTGTTTCTGACTCGCTGAATCTCAACATAGATTCAACTCTCTTAGGTGAACGAACGCACAGCAGAGCAGTTTCAAGGAAACGTTTCTCCTGAGTTTTAGACGAAGTTTCCTGCTGTTTAGTACGGATGCCGGCATTGGGCTGGAAATACCGGTTTTGGGATTCTGCACAGAAAGGGTTTGCAAACCGCTGAATCCACACGTGAGTTTAACTCTGTCAGTTGAATGCACACATTGACAACCATTCAGTTTCATAGCACACTTTTGGTTTTAGAAGCAGATATTTCTCTGTACAGCCTATGGTCCCATTCACTAGGGAATATCCCAACGCAGCTCCTAGAAGAAACGTGTTTCTGACTCGCTGAATCTCAACATAGATTCAACTCTCTTAGGTGAACGAACGCACAGCAGAGCACTTTCAAAGAAACGTTTCTCCTGAGTTTTAGACGAAGTTTCCTGCTGTTTAGTACGGATGCCGGCATTGGGCTGGAAATACCGGTTTTGGGATTCTGCACAGAAAGGGTTTGCAAACCGCTGAATCCACACGTGAGTTTAACTCTGTCAGTTGAATGCACACATTGACAACCATTCAGTTAGATAGCTCCGTTTTGGTTTTAGAAGCAGATATTTCTCTGTACAGCCTATGGTCCCATTCACTCGGGAATATCCCAACGCAGCTCCTAGAAGAAACGTGTTTCTGACTCGCTGAATCTCAACATAGATTCAACTCTCTTAGGTGAACGAACGCACAGCAGAGCACTTTCAAGGAAACGATTCTCCTGAGTTTTAGACGAAGTTTCCTGCTGTTTAGTACGTATGCCGGCATTGGGCTGGACATACCGGTTTTGGGATTCTGGACAGAAAGGGTTTGCAAACCGCTGAATCCACACGTGAGTTTAACTCTGTCAGTTGAATGCACACATTGACAACCATTCAGTTAGACAGCTCCGTTTTGGTTTTAGAAGCAGATATTTCTCTGTACAGCCTATGGTCCCATTCACTCGGGAATATCCCAACGCAGCTCCTAGAAGAAACGTGTTTCTGACTCGCTGAATCTCAACATAGATTCAACTCTCTTAGGTGAACGAACGCACAGCAGAGCAGTTTCAAGGAAACGTTTCTCCTGAGTTTTAGACGAAGTTTCCTGCTGTTTAGTACGGATGCCGGCACTGGGCTGGACATACCGGTTTTGGGATTCTGCACAGAAAGGGTTTGCAAACCGCTGAATCCACACGTGAGTTTAACTCTGTCAGTTGAATGCACACATTGACAACCATTCAGTTTGATAGCACCCTTTTGGTTTTAGAAGTAGATATTTCTCTGTACAGACTATGGTCCCATTCACTCGGGAATATCCCAACGCAGCTCCGGGAAGAAACGTGTTTCTGACTCGCTGAATCTCAACATAGATTCAACTCTCTTAGGTGAACGAACGCACAGCAGAGCAGTTTCAAGGAAACGTTTCTCCTGAGTTTTAGACGAAGTTTCCTGCTGTTTAGTACGTATGCCGGCATTGGGCTGGAAATACCGGTTTTGGGATTCTGCACAGAAAGGGTTTGCAAACCGCTGAATACACACGTGAGTTTACCTCTGTCAGTTGAATGCACACATTGACAACCATTCAGTTAGATAGCACACTTTTGGTTTTAGAAGCAGATATTTCTCTGTACAGCCTATGGTCCCATTCACTCGGGAATATCCCAACGCAGCTCCTAGAAGTAACGTGTTTCTGACTCGCTGAATCTCAACATAGATTCAACTCTCTTAGGTGAACGAACGCACAGCAGAGCACTTTCAAGGAAACGTTTCTCCTGAGTTTTAGACGAAGTTTCCTGCAGTTTAGTACGGATGCCGGCATTGGGCTGGAAATACCGGTTTTGGGATTCTGCACAGAAATGGTTTTCCAGCCGCTGAATCCACACGTGAGTTTAACTCTGTCAGTTGAATGCACACATTGACAACCATTCAGTTTGACAGCACACTTTTGGTTTTAGAAGCAGATATTTCTCTGTACAGCCTATGGAACCATTCACTCGGGAATATCCCAACGCAGCTCCTAGAAGAAACGTGTTTCTGACTCGCTGAATCTCAACATAGATTCAACTCTCTTAGGTGAACGAACGCACAGCAGAGCACTTTCAAGGAAACGTTTCTCCTGACTTTTAGACGAAGTTTCCTGCTGTTTAGTACGGATGCCGGCATTGGGCTGGAAATACCGGTTTTGGGATTCTGCACAGAAAGGGTTTGCAAACCGCTGAATCCACACGTGAGTTTAACTCTGTCAGTTGAATGCACACATTGACAACCATTCAGTTAGACAGCTACGTTTTGGTTTTAGAAGCAGATATTTCTCTGTACAACCTATGGTCCCATTCACTCGGGAATATCCCAACGCAGCTCCTAGAAGAAACGTGTTTCTGACTCGCTGAATCTCAACATAGATTCAACTCTCTTAGGTGAACGAACGCACAGCAGAGCAGTTTCAAGGAAACGTTTCTCCTGAGTTTTAGACGAAGTTTCCTGCTGTTTAGTACGGATGCCGGCACTGTGCTGGACATACCGGTTTTGGGATTCTGCACAGAAAGGGTTTGCAAACCGCTGAATCCACACGTGAGTTTAACTCTGTCAGTTGAATGCACACATTGACAACCATTCAGTTAGATAGCTCCGTTTTGGTTTTAGAAGCAGATATTTCTCTGTACAGACTATGGTCCCATTCACTCGGGAATATCCCAACGCAGCTCCGGGAAGAAACGTGTTTCTGATTCGATGAATCTCAACATAGATTCAACTCTCTTAGGTGAACGAACGCACAGCAGAGCAGTTTCAAGGAAACGTTTCTCCTGAGTTTTAGACGAAGTTTCCTGCTGTTTAGTACGGATGCCGGCATTGGTCTGGAAATACTGGTTTTGGGATTCTGCACAGAAAGGGTTTGCAAACGGCTGAATCCACACGTGAGTTTAACTCTGTCAGTTGAATGCACACATTGACAACCATTCAGTTTGATAGCACACTTTTGGTTTTAGAAGCAGATATTTCTCTGTACCGCCTATGGTCCCATTCACTCGGGAATATCCCAACGCAGCTCCTAGAAGAAACGTGTTTCTGACTCGCTGAATCTCAACATAGATTCAACTCTCTTAGGTGATCGAACGCACAGCAGAGCAGTTTCAAGGAAACGTTTCTCCTGAGTTTTAGACGAAGTTTCCTGCTGTTTAGTACGGATGCCGGCATTGGGCTGGAAATACCGGTTTTGGGATTCTGCACAGAAAGGGTTTGCAAACCGCTGAATCCACACGTGATTTTAACTCTGTCAGTTGAATGCACACATTGACAACCATTCAGTTAGATAGCTCCGTTTTGGTTTTAGAAGCAGATATTTCTCTGTACATCCTATGGTCCCATTCACTCGGGAATATCCCAACGCAGCTCCTAGAAGAAACGTGTTTCTGACTCGCTGAATCTCAACATAGATTCAACTCTCTTAGGTGATCGAACGCACAGCAGAGCAGTTTCAAGGAAACGTTTCTCCTGAGTTTTAGACGAAGTTTCCTGCTGTTTAGTACGGATGCCGGCATTGGGCTGGAAATACCGGTTTTGGGATTCTGCACAGAAAGGGTTTGCAAACCGCTGAATCCACACGTGAGTTTAACTCTGTCAGTTGAATGCACACATTGACAACCATTCAGTTAGATTGCTCCGTTTTGGTTTTAGAAGCAGATATTTCTCTGTACAGCCTATGGTCCCATTCACTCGGGAATATCCCAACGCAGCTCCTAGAAGAAACGTGTTTCTGACTCGCTGAATCTCAACATAGATTCAACTCTCTTAGGTGAACGAACGCACAGCAGAGCAGTTTCAAGGAAACGTTTCTCCTGAGTTTTAGACGAAGTTTCCTGCTGTTTAGTACGGATGCCGGCATTGGGCTGGAAATACCGGTTTTGGGATTCTGCACAGAAAGTGTTTGCAAACCGCTGAATCCACACGTGAGTTTAACTCTGTCAGTTGAATGCACACATTGACAACCATTCAGTTAGATAGCTCCGTTTTGGTTTTAGAAGCAGATATTTCTCTGTACAGCCTATGGTCCCATTCACTCGGGAATATCCCAACGCAGCTCCTAGAAGAAACGTGTTTCTGACTCGCTGAATCTCAACATAGATTCAACTCTCTTAGGTGATCGAACGCACAGCAGAGCAGTTTCAAGGAAACGTTTCTCCTGAGTTTTAGACGAAGTTTCCTGCTGTTTAGTACGGATGCCGGCATTGGGCTGGAAATACCGGTTTTGGGATTCTGCACAGAAAGGGTTTGCAAACCGCTGAATCCACACGTGAGTTTAACTCTGTCAGTTCAATGCACACATTGACAACCATTCAGTTAGATAGCTCCGTTTTGGTTTTAGAAGCAGATATTTCTCTGTACAGCCTATGGTCCCATTCACTCGGGAATATCCCAACGCAGCTCCTAGAAGAAACGTGTTTCTGACTCGCTGAATCTCAACATAGATTCAACTCTCTTAGGTGATCGAACTCACAGCAGAGCAGTTTCAAGGAAACGTTTCTCCTGAGTTTTAGACGAAGTTTCCTGCTGTTTAGTACGGATGCCGGCATTGGGCTGGAAATACCGGTTTTGGGATTCTGCACAGAAAGGGTTTGCAAACCGCTGAATCCACACGTGGGTTTAACTCTGTCAGTTGAATGCACACATTGACAACCATTCAGTTAGATAGCTCCATTTTGGTTTTAGAAGCAGATATTTCTCTGTACAGCCTATGGTCCCATTCACTCGGGAATATCCCAACGCAGCTCCTAGAAGAAACGTGTTTCTGACTCGCTGAATCTCAACATAGATTCAACTCTCTTAGGTGAACGAACGCACAGCAGAGCAGTTTCAAGGAAACGTTTCTCCTGAGTTTTAGACGAAGTTTCCTGCTGTTTAGTACGGATGCCGGCATTGGGCTGGAAATACCGGTTTTGGGATTCTGCACAGAAAGGGTTTTCAAACCGCTGAATCCACACGTGAGTTTAACTCTGTCAGTTGAATGCACACACTGAGAACCATTCAGTTAGATAGCTCCGTTTTGGTTTTAGAAGCAGATATTTCTCTGTACAGCCTATGGTCCCATTCACTCGGGAATATCCCAATTCAGCTCCTAGAAGAAACGTGTTTCTGACTCGCTGAATCTCAACATAGATTCAACTCTCTTAGGTGATCGAACGCACAGCAGAGCAGTTTCAAGGAAACGTTTCTCCTGAGTTTTAGACGAAGTTTCCTGCTGTTTAGTACGGATGCCGGCATTGGGCTGGAAATACCGTTTTTGGGATTCTGCCCAGAAAGGGTTTGCAAACCGCTGAATCCACACGTGACTTTAACTCTGTCAGTTGAATGCACACATTGACAACCATTCAGTTTGATAGCACACTTTTGGTTTTAGAAGCAGATATTTCTCTGTACAGCCTATGGTCCCATTCACTCGGGAATATCCCAACGCAGCTCCTAGAAGAAACGTGTTTCTGACTCGCTGAATCTCAACATAGATTCAACTCTCTTAGGTGAACGAACGCACAGCAGAGCAGTTTCAAGGAAACGTTTCTCCTGAGTTTTAGACGAAGTTTCCTGCTGTTTAGTACGGATGCCGGCATTGGGCTGGAAATACCAGTTTTGGGATTCTGCACAGAAAGGGTTTGCAAACCGCTGAATCCACACGTGAGTTTAACTCTGTCAGTTGAATGCACACATTGACAACCATTCAGTTAGATAGCACACTTTTGGTTTTAGAAGCAGATATTTCTCTGTACAGCCTATGGTCCCATTCACTCGGGAATATCCCAACGCAACTCCTAGAAGAAACGTGTTTCTGACTCGCTGAATCTCAACATAGCTTCAACTCTCTTAGTTGAACGAAGGCACAGCAGAGCAGTTTCAAGGAAACGTTTCTCCTGAGTTTTAGACGAAGTTTCCTGCTGTTTAGTACGGATGCCGGCATTGGGCTGGAAATACCGGTTTTGGGATTCTGCACAGAAAGGGTTTGCAAACCGCTGAATCCACACGTGAGTTTAACTCTGTCAGTTGAATGCACACATTGACAACCATTCAGTTAGATAGCTCCGTTTTGGTTTTAGAAGCAGATATTTCTCTGTACAGCCTATGGTCCCATTCACTCGGGAATATCCCAACGCAGCTCCTAGAAGAAACGTGTTTCTGACTCGCTGAATCTCAACATAGATTCAACTCTCTTAGGTGAACGAACGGACAGCAGAGCAGTTTCAAGGAAAAGTTTCTCCTGAGTTTTAGACGAAGTTTCCTGCTGTTTAGTACGTATGCCGGCATTGGGCTGGAAATAACGGTTTTGGGATTCTGCACAGAAAGGGTTTGCAAACCGCTGAATCCACACGTGAGTTTAACTCTGTCAGTTGAATGCACACATTGACAACCATTCAGTTAGATAGCACCGTTTTGGTTTTAGAAGCAGATATTTCTCTGTACAGCCTATGGTCACATTCACTCGGGAATATCCAAACGCAGCTCCTAGAAGAAACGTGTTTCTGACTCGCTGAATCTCAACATAGATTCAACTCTCTTAGGTGAACGAACGCACAGCAGAGGAGTTTCAAGTAAACGTTTCTCCTGAGTTTTAGACGAAGTTTCCTGCTGTTTACTACGGATGCCGGCATTGGGCTGGAAATACCGGTTTTGGGATTCTGCACAGAAAGGGTTTGCAAACCGCTGAATCCACACGTGAGTTTAACTCTGTCAGTTGAATGCACACATTGACAACCATTCAGTTTGATAGCACACTTTTGGTTTTAGAAGCAGATATTTCTCTGTACCGCCTATGGTCCCATTCACTCGGGAATATCCCAACGCAGCTCCTAGAAGGAACGTGTTTCTGACTCGCTGAATCTCAACATAGATTCAACTCTCTTAGGTGAACGAACGCACAGCAGAGCAGTTTCAAGGAAACGTTTCTCCTGAGTTTTAGACGAAGTTTCCTGCTGTTTAGTACGTATACCGGCATTGGGCTGGAAATACCGGTTTTGGGATTCTGCACACAAAGGGTTTGCAAACCGCTGAATCCACACGTGAGTTTAACTCTGTCAGTTGAATGCACACATTGACAACCATTCAGTTTGATAGCACACTTTTGGTTTTAGAAGCAGATATTTCTCTGTACAGCCTATGGTCCCATTCACTCGGGAATATCCTAACGCAGCTCCTAGAAGAAACGTGTTTCTGACTCGCTGAATCTCAACATAGATTCAACTCTCTTAGGTGAACGAACGCACAGCAGAGCAGTTTCAAGGAAACGTTTCTCCTGAGTCTTAGACGAAGTTTCCTGCTGTTTAGTGCGTATGCCGGCATTGGGCTGGAAATACCGGTTTTGGGATTCTGCACAGAAAGGGTTTGCAAACCGCTGAATCCACACGTGAGTTTAACTCTGTCAGTTGAATGCACACATTGACAACCATTCAGTTAGATAGCTCCGTTTTGGTTTTAGAAGCAGATATTTCTCTGTACAGCCTATGGTCCCATTCACTCGGGAATATCCCAACGCAGCTCCTAGAAGAAACGTGTTTCTGACTCGCTGAATCTCAACATAGATTCAACTCTCTTAGGTGATCGAACGCACAGCAGAGCAGTTTCAAGGAAACGTTTCTCCTGAGTTTTAGACGAAGTTTCCTGCTGTTTAGTACGGATGCCGGCATTGGGCTGGAAATACCGGTTTTGGGATTCTGCACAGAAAGGGTTTGCAAACCGCTGAATCCACACGTGAGTTTAACTCTGTCAGTTCAATGCACACATTGACAACCATTCAGTTAGATAGCTCCGTTTTGGTTTTAGAAGCAGATATTTCTCTGTACAGCCTATGGTCCCATTCACTCGGGAATATCCCAACGCAGCTCCTAGAAGAAACGTGTTTCTGACTCGCTGAATCTCAACATAGATTCAACTCTCTTAGGTGATCGAACTCACAGCAGAGCAGTTTCAAGGAAACGTTTCTCCTGAGTTTTAGACGAAGTTTCCTGCTGTTTAGTACGGATGCCGGCATTGGGCTGGAAATACCGGTTTTGGGATTCTGCACAGAAAGGGTTTGCAAACCGCTGAATCCACACGTGGGTTTAACTCTGTCAGTTGAATGCACACATTGACAACCATTCAGTTAGATAGCTCCATTTTGGTTTTAGAAGCAGATATTTCTCTGTACAGCCTATGGTCCCATTCACTCGGGAATATCCCAACGCAGCTCCTAGAAGAAACGTGTTTCTGACTCGCTGAATCTCAACATAGATTCAACTCTCTTAGGTGAACGAACGCACAGCAGAGCAGTTTCAAGGAAACGTTTCTCCTGAGTTTTAGACGAAGTTTCCTGCTGTTTAGTACGGATGCCGGCATTTGGCTGGAAATACCGGTTTTGGGATTCTGCACAGAAAGGGTTTTCAAACCGCTGAATCCACACGTGAGTTTAACTCTGTCAGTTGAATGCACACACTGAGAACCATTCAGTTAGATAGCTCCGTTTTGGTTTTAGAAGCAGATATTTCTCTGTACAGCCTATGGTCCCATTCACTCGGGAATATCCCAATTCAGCTCCTAGAAGAAACGTGTTTCTGACTCGCTGAATCTCAACATAGATTCAACTCTCTTAGGTGATCGAACGCACAGCAGAGCAGTTTCAAGGAAACGTTTCTCCTGAGTTTTAGACGAAGTTTCCTGCTGTTTAGTACGGATGCCGGCATTGGGCTGGAAATACCGTTTTTGGGATTCTGCACAGAAAGGGTTTGCAAACCGCTGAATCCACACGTGACTTTAACTCTGTCAGTTGAATGCACACATTGACAACCATTCAGTTTGATAGCACACTTTTGGTTTTAGAAGCAGATATTTCTCTGTACAGCCTATGGTCCCATTCACTCGGGAATATCCCAACGCAGCTCCTAGAAGAAACGTGTTTCTGACTCGCTGAATCTCAACATAGATTCAACTCTCTTAGGTGAACGAACGCACAGCAGAGCAGTTTCAAGGAAACGTTTCTCCTGAGTTTTAGACGAAGTTTCCTGCTGTTTAGTACGGATGCCGGCATTGGGCTGGAAATACCAGTTTTGGGATTCTGCACAGAAAGGGTTTGCAAACCGCTGAATCCACACGTGAGTTTAACTCTGTCAGTTGAATGCACACATTGACAACCATTCAGTTAGATAGCACACTTTTGGTTTTAGAAGCAGATATTTCTCTGTACAGCCTATGGTCCCATTCACTCGGGAATATCCCAACGCAACTCCTAGAAGAAACGTGTTTCTGACTCGCTGAATCTCAACATAGCTTCAACTCTCTTAGTTGAACGAAGGCACAGCAGAGCAGTTTCAAGGAAACGTTTCTCCTGAGTTTTAGACGAAGTTTCCTGCTGTTTAGTACGGATGCCGGCATTGGGCTGGAAATACCGGTTTTGGGATTCTGCACAGAAAGGGTTTGCAAACCGCTGAATCCACACGTGAGTTTAACTCTGTCAGTTGAATGCACACATTGACAACCATTCAGTTAGATAGCTCCGTTTTGGTTTTAGAAGCAGATATTTCTCTGTACAGCCTATGGTCCCATTCACTCGGGAATATCCCAACGCAGCTCCTAGAAGAAACGTGTTTCTGACTCGCTGAATCTCAACATAGATTCAACTCTCTTAGGTGAACGAACGGACAGCAGAGCAGTTTCAAGGAAAAGTTTCTCCTGAGTTTTAGACGAAGTTTCCTGCTGTTTAGTACGTATGCCGGCATTGGGCTGGAAATAACGGTTTTGGGATTCTGCACAGAAAGGGTTTGCAAACCGCTGAATCCACACGTGAGTTTAACTCTGTCAGTTGAATGCACACATTGACAACCATTCAGTTAGATAGCACCGTTTTGGTTTTAGAAGCAGATATTTCTCTGTACAGCCTATGGTCACATTCACTCGGGAATATCCAAACGCAGCTCCTAGAAGAAACGTGTTTCTGACTCGCTGAATCTCAACATAGATTCAACTCTCTTAGGTGAACGAACGCACAGCAGAGGAGTTTCAAGTAAACGTTTCTCCTGAGTTTTAGACGAAGTTTCCTGCTGTTTACTACGGATGCCGGCATTGGGCTGGAAATACCGGTTTTGGGATTCTGCACAGAAAGGGTTTGCAAACCGCTGAATCCACACGTGAGTTTAACTCTGTCAGTTGAATGCACACATTGACAACCATTCAGTTTGATAGCACACTTTTGGTTTTAGAAGCAGATATTTCTCTGTACCGCCTATGGTCCCATTCACTCGGGAATATCCCAACGCAGCTCCTAGAAGGAACGTGTTTCTGACTCGCTGAATCTCAACATAGATTCAACTCTCTTAGGTGAACGAACGCACAGCAGAGCAGTTTCAAGGAAACGTTTCTCCTGAGTTTTAGACGAAGTTTCCTGCTGTTTAGTACGTATACCGGCATTGGGCTGGAAATACCGGTTTTGGGATTCTGCACACAAAGGGTTTGCAAACCGCTGAATCCACACGTGAGTTTAACTCTGTCAGTTGAATGCACACATTGACAACCATTCAGTTTGATAGCACACTTTTGGTTTTAGAAGCAGATATTTCTCTGTACAGCCTATGGTCCCATTCACTCGGGAATATCCTAACGCAGCTCCTAGAAGAAACGTGTTTCTGACTCGCTGAATCTCAACATAGATTCAACTCTCTTAGGTGAACGAACGCACAGCAGAGCAGTTTCAAGGAAACGTTTCTCCTGAGTCTTAGACGAAGTTTCCTGCTGTTTAGTGCGTATGCCGGCATTGGGCTGGAAATACCGGTTTTGGGATTCTGCACAGAAAGGGTTTGCAAACCGCTGAATCCACACGTGAGTTTAACTCTGTCAGTTGAATGCACACATTGACAACCATTCAGTTAGATAGCTCCGTTTTGGTTTTAGAAGCAGATATTTCTCTGTACAGCCTATGGTCCCATTCACTCGGGAATATCCGAACGCAGCTCCTAGAAGAAACGTGTTTCTGACTCGCTGAATCTCAACATAGATTCAACTCTCTTAGGTGAACGAACGCACAGAAGAGCAGTTTCAAGGAAACGTTTCTCCTGAGTTTTAGACGAAGTTTCCTGCTGTTTAGTACGGATGCCGGCATTGGGCTGGAAATACCGGTTTTGGGATTCTGCACAGAAAGGGTTTGCAAACCGCTGAATCCACACGTGACTTTAACTCTGTCAGTTGAATGCACACATTGACAACCATTCAGTTTGATAGCACACTTTTGGTTTTAGAAGCAGATATTTCTCTGTACAGCCTATGGTCCCATTCACTCGGGAATATCCCAACGCAGCTCCTAGAAGAAACGTGTTTCTGACTCGCTGAATCTCAACATAGATTCAACTCTCTTAGGTGAACGAACGCATAGCAGAGCAGTTTCAAGGAAACGTTTCTCCTGAGATTTAGACGAAGTTTCCTGCTGTTTAGTACGGATGCCGGCATTGGGCTGGACATACCGGTTTTGGGATTCTGCACAGAAAGGGTTTGCAAACCGCTGAATCCACACGTGAGTTTAACTCTGTCAGTTGAATGCACACATTGACAACCATTCAGTTTGATAGCACACTTTTGGTTTTAGAAGCAGATATTTCTCTGTACAGCCTATGGTCCCATTCACTCGGGAATATCCCAACGCACCTCCTATAAGAAACGTGTTTCTGACTCGCTGAATCTCAACATAGATTCAACTCTCTTAGGTGATCGAACGCACAGCAGAGCAGTTTCAAGGAAACGTTTCTCCTGAGTTTTAGACGAAGTTTCCTGCTGTTTAGTACGGATGTCGGCATTGGGCTGGAAATACCGTTTTGGGATTCTGCACAGAAAGGGTTTGCAAACCGCTGAATCCACACGTGAGTTTAACTCTGTCAGTTGAATGCACACATTGACAACCATTCAGTTTGATAGCACCCTTTTGGTTTTAGAAGCAGATATTTCTCTGTACAGACTATGGTCCCATTCACTCGGGAATATCCCAACGCAGCTCCTAGAAGAAACGTGTTTCTGACTCGCTGAATCTCAACATAGATTCATCTCTCTTAGGTGAACGAACGCACAGCAGAGCAGTTTCAAGGAAACGTTTCTCCTGAGTTTTAGACGAAGTTTCCTGCTGTTTAGTACGGATGCCGGCATTGGGCTGGACATACCGGTTTTGGGATTCTGCACAGAAAGGGTTTGCAAACCGCTGAATCCACACGTGAGTTTAACTCTGTCAGTTGAATGCACACATTGACAACCATTCAGTTAGATAGCTCCGTTTTGGTTTTAGAAGCAGATATTTCTCTGTACAGCCTACGGTCCCATTCACTCGGGAATATCCCAACGCAGCTCCTAGAAGAAACGTTTTTCTGACTCGCTGAATCTCAACATAGATTCAACTCTCTTAGGTGAACGAACGCACAGCAGAGCACTTTCAAGGAAACGTTTCTCCTGAGTTTTAGACGAAGTTTCCTGCTGTTTAGTACGGATGCCGGCATAGGGCTGGAAATACCGGTTTTGGGATGCTGCACAGAAAGGGTTTGCAAACCGCTGAATCCACACGTGAGTTTAACTCTGTCAGTTGAATGCACACATTGACAACCATTCAGTTTGATAGCACACTTTTGGTTTTAGAAGCAGATATTTCTCTGTACAGCCTATGGTCCCATTCACTCGGGAATATCCCAACGCAGCTCCTAGAAGTAACGTGTTTCTGACTCGCTGAATCTCAACATAGATTCACCTCTCTTAGGTGAACGAACGCACAGCAGAGCAGTTTCAAGGAAACGTTTCTCCTGAGTTTTAGACGAAGTTTCCTGCTGTTTAGTACGGATGCCGGCACTGGGCTGGACATACCGGTTTTGGGATTCTGCACAGAAAGGGTTTGCAAACCGCTGAATCCACACGTGAGTTTAACTCTGTCAGTTGAATGCACACATTGACAAGCATTCAGTTAGATAGCTCCGTTTTGTTTTTAGAAGCAGATATTTCTCTGTACAGCCTATGGTCCCATTCACTCGGGAATATCCCAACGCAGCTCCTAGAAGAAACGTGTTTCTGACTCGCTGAATCTCAACATAGATTCAACTCTCTTAGGTGAACGAACGCACAGCAGAGCAGTTTCAAGGAAACGTTTCTCCTGAGTTTTAGACGAAGTTTCCTGCTGTTTAGTACGGATGCCGGCACTGGGCTGGACATACCGGTTTTGGGATTCTGCACAGAAAGGGTTTGCAAACCGCTGAATCCACACGTGAGTTTAACTCTGTCAGTTGAATTCACACATTGACAACCATTCAGTTTGATAGCACCCTTTTGGTTTTAGAAGCAGATATTTCTCTGTACAGACTATGGTCCCATTCACTCGGGAATATCCCAACGCAGCTCCTAGAAGAAACGTGTTTCTGACTCGCTGAATCTCAACATAGATTCAACTCTCTTAGGTGAACGAACGCACAGCAGAGCAGTTTCAAGGAAACGTTTCTCCTGAGTCTTAGACGAAGTTTCCTGCTGTTTAGTACGGATGCCGGCATTGGGCTGGACATACCGGTTATGGGATTCTGCACAGAAAGGGTTTGCAAACCGCTGAATACACACGTGAGTTTAACTCTGTCAGTTGAATGCACACATTGACAACCATTCAGTTTGATAGCACACTTTTGGTTTTAGAAGCAGATATTTCTCTGTACAGCCTATGGTCCCATTCACTCGGGAATATCCCAACGGAGCTCCTAGAAGTAACGTGTTTCTGACTCGCTGAATCTCAACATAGATTCAACTCTCTTAGGTGAACGAACGCACAGCAGAGCAGTTTCAAGGAAACGTTTCTCCTGAGTTTTAGACGAAGTTTCCTGCTGTTTAGTACGGATGCCGGCATTGGGCTGGAAATACCGGTTTTGGGATGCTGCACAGAAAGGGTTTGCAAACCGCTGAATCCACACGTGAGTTTAACTCTGTCAGTTGAATGCACACATTGACAACCATTCAGTTTGATAGCACACTTTTGGTTTTAGAAGCAGATATTTCTCTGTACAGCCTATGGTCCCATTCACTCGGGAATATCCCAACGCAGCTCCTAGAAGAAACGTGTTTCTGACTCGCTGAATCTCAACATAGATTCAACTCTCTTAGGTGAACGAACGCACAGCAGAGCAGTTTCAAGGAAACGTTTCTCCTGAGTCTTAGACGAAGTTTCCTGCTGTTTAGTATGTATGCCGGCATTGGGCTGGAAATACCGGTTTTGGGATTCTGCACAGAAAGGGTTTGCAAACCGCTGAATCCACACGTGAGTTTAACTCTGTCAGTTGAATGCACACATTGACAACCATTCAGTTAGATAGCTCCGTTGTGGTTTTAGAAGCAGATATTTCTCTGTACAGCCTATGGTCCCATTCACTCGGGAATATCCCAACGCAGCTCCTAGAAGAAAAGTGTTTCTGACTCGCTGAATCTCAACATAGATTCAACTCTCTTAGGTGAACGAACGCACAGCAGAGCAGTTTCAAGGAAACGTTTCTCCTGAGTTTTAGACGAAGTTTCCTGCTGTTTAGTTCGTATGCCGGCATTGGGCTGGAAATACCGGTTTTGGGATTCTGCACAGAAAGGGTTTGAAAACCGCTGAATCCACACGTGAGTTTAACTCTGTCAGTTGAATGCACACATTGACAACCATTCAGTTAGATAGATCCGTTTTGGTTTTAGAAGCAGATATTTCTCTGTACAGCCTATGGTCCCATTCACTCGGGAATATCCCAACGCAGCTCCTAGAAGAAACGTGTTTCTGACTCGCTGAATCTCAACATAGATTCAACTCTCTTAGGTGAACGAACGCACAGCAGAGCAGTTTCAAGGAAACGTTTCTCCTGAGTTTTAGACGAAGTTTCCTGCTGTTTAGTACGGATGCCGGCATTGGGCTGGAAATACCGGTTTTGGGATTCTGCAGAGAAAGGGTTTGCAAACCGCTGAATCCACACGTGAGTTTGACTCTGTCAGTTGAATGCACACATTGACAACCATTCAGTTTGATAGCACACTTTTGGTTTTATAAGCAGATATTTCTCTGTACAGCCTATGGTCCCATTCACTCGGGAATATCCCAACGCAGCTCCTAGAAGAAACGTGTTTCTGACTCGCTGAATCTCAACATAGATTCAACTCTCTTAGGTGAACGAACGCACAGCAGAGCAGTTTCAAGGAAACGTTTCTCCTGAGTTTTAGACGAAGTTTCCTGCTGTTTAGTACGTATACCGGCATTGGGCTGGAAATACCGGTTTTGGGATTCTGCACAGAAAGGGTTTGCAAACCGCTGAATCCACACGTGAGTTTAACTCTGTCAGTTGAATGCACACATTGACAACCATTCAGTTTGATAGCACACTTTTGGTATTAGAAGCTGATATTTCTCTGTGCAGCCTATGGTCCCATTCACTCGGGAATATCCCAACGCAGCTCCTAGAAGAAACGTGTTTCTGACTCGCTGAATCTCAACATAGATTCAACTCTCTTAGGTGAACGAACGCACAGCAGAGCAGTTTCAAGGAAACGTTTCTCCTGAGTCTTAGACGAAGTTTCCTGCTGTTTAGTACATATGCCGGCATTGGGCTGGAAATACCGGTTTTGGGATTCTGCACAGAAAGGGTTTGCAAACCGCTGAATCCACACGTGAGTTTAACTCTGTCAGTTGAATGCACACGTTGACAACCATTCAGTTAGATAGCTCCGTTTTGGTTTTAGAAGCAGATATTTCTCTGTACAGCCTATGGTCCCATTCACTCGGGAATATCCCAACGCAGCTCCTAGAAGAAACGTGTTTCTGACTCGCTGAATCTCAACATAGATTCAACTCTCTTAGGTGAACGAACGCACAGAAGAGCAGTTTCAAGGAAACGTTTCTCCTGAGTTTTAGACGAAGTTTCCTGCTGTTTAGTACGGATGCCGGCATTGGGCTGGAAATACCGGTTTTGGGATTCTGCACAGAAAGGGTTTGCAAACCGCTGAATCCACACGTGAGTTTAACTCTGTCAGTTGAATGCACACATTGACAACCATTCAGTTAGATAGCTCCGTTTTGGTTTTAGAAGCAGATATTTCTCTGTACAGCCTATGGTCCCATTCACTCGGGAATATCCCAACGCAGCTCCTAGAAGAAACGTGTTTCTGACTCGCTGAATCTCAACATAGATTCAACTCTCTTAGGTGAACGAACGCACAGCAGAGCAGTTTCAAGGAAACGTTTCTCCTGAGTTTTAGACGAAGTTTCCTGCTGTTTAGTACGTATGCCGGCATTGGGCTGGAAATAACGGTTTTGGGATTCTGCACAGAAAGGGTTTGTAAACCGCTGAATCCACACGTGAGTTTAACTCTGTCAGTTGAATGCACACATTGACAACCATTCAGTTAGATAGCACCGTTTTGGTTTTAGAAGCAGATATTTCTCTGTACAGCCTATGGTCACATTCACTCGGGAATATCCCAACGCAGCTCCTAGAAGAAACGTGTTTCTGACTCGCTGAATCTCAACATAGATTCAACTCTCTTAGGTGAACGAACGCACAGCAGAGCAGTTTCAAGTAAACGTTTCTCCTGAGTTTTAGACGAAGTTTCCTGCTGTTTACTACGGATGCCGGCATTGGGCTGGAAATACCGGTTTTGGGATTCTGCACAGAAAGGGTTTGCAAACCGCTGAATCCACACGTGAGTTTAACTCTGTCAGTTGAATGCACACATTGACAACCATTCAGTTTGATAGCACACTTTTGGTTTTAGAAGCAGATATTTCTCTGTACCGCCTATGGTCCCATTCACTCGGGAATATCCCAACGCAGCTCCTAGAAGGAACGTGTTTCTGACTCGCTGAATCTCAACATAGATTCAACTCTCTTAGGTGAACGAACGCACAGCAGAGCAATTTCAAGGAAACGTTTCTCCTGAGTTTTAGACGAAGTTTCCTGCTGTTTAGTACGTATACCGGCATTGGGCTGGAAATACCGGTTTTGGGATTCTGCACAGAAAGGGTTTGCAAACCGCTGAATCCACACGTGAGTTTAACTCTGTCAGTTGAATGCACACATTGACAACCATTCAGTTTGATAGCACACTTTTGGTTTTAGAAGCAGATATTTCTCTGTACAGACTATGGTCCCATTCACTCGGGAATATCCTAACGCAGCTCCTAGAAGAAACGTGTTTCTGACTCGCTGAATCTCAACATAGATTCAACTCTCTTAGGTGAACGAACGCACAGCAGAGCAGTTTCAAGGAAACGTTTCTCCTGAGTCTTAGACGAAGTTTCCTGCTGTTTAGTGCGTATGCCGGCATTGGGCTGGAAATACCGGTTTTGGGATTCTGCACAGAAAGGGTTTGCAAACCGCTGAATCCACACGTGAGTTTAACTCTGTCAGTTGAATGCACACATTGACAACCATTCAGTTAGATAGCTCCGTTTTGGTTTTAGAAGCAGATATTTCTCTGTACAGCCTATGGTCCCATTCACTCGGGAATATCCCAACGCAGCTCCTAGAAGAAACGTGTTTCTGACTCGCTGAATCTCAACATAGATTCAACTCTCTTAGGTGAACGAACGCACAGAAGAGCAGTTTCAAGGAAACGTTTCTCCTGAGTTTTAGACGAAGTTTCCTGCTGTTTAGTACGGATGCCGGCATTGGGCTGGAAATACCGGTTTTGGGATTCTGCACAGAAAGGGTTTGCAAACCGCTGAATCCACACGTGACTTTAACTCTGTCAGTTGAATGCACACATTGACAACCATTCAGTTTGATAGCACACTTTTGGTTTTAGAAGCAGATATTTCTCTGTACAGCCTATGGTCCCATTCACTCGGGAATATCCCAACGCAGCTCCTAGAAGAAACGTGTTTCTGACTCGCTGAATCTCAACATAGATTCAACTCTCTTAGGTGAACGAACGCACAGCAGAGCAGTTTCAAGGAAACGTTTCTCCTGAGATTTAGACGAAGTTTCCTGCTGTTTAGTACGGATGCCGGCATTGGGCTGGACATACCGGTTTTGGGATTCTGCACAGAAAGGGTTTGCAAACCGCTGAATCCACACGTGAGTTTAACTCTGTCAGTTGAATGCACACATTGACAACCATTCAGTTTGATAGCACACTTTTGGTTTTAGAAGCAGATATTTCTCTGTACAGCCTATGGTCCCATTCACTCGGGAATATCCCAACGCACCTCCTATAAGAAACGTGTTTCTGACTCGCTGAATCTCAACATAGATTCAACTCTCTTAGGTGATCGAACGCACAGCAGAGCACTTTCAAGGAAACGTTTCTCCTGAGTTTTAGACGAAGTTTCCTGCTGTTTAGTACGGATGCCGGCATTGGGCTGGAAATACCGGTTTTGGGATTCTGCACAGAAAGGGTTTGCAAACCGCTGAATCCACACGTGAGTTTAACTCTGTCAGTTGAATGCACACATTGACAACCATTCAGTTTGATAGCACCCTTTTGGTTTTAGAAGCAGATATTTCTCTGTACAGACTATGGTCCCATTCACTCGGGAATATCCCAACGCAGCTCCTAGAAGAAACGTGTTTCTGACTCGCTGAATCTCAACATAGATTCAACTCTCTTAGGTGAACGAACGCACAGCAGAGCAGTTTCAAGGAAACGTTTCTCCTGAGTTTTAGACGAAGTTTCCTGCTGTTTAGTACGGATGCCGGCATTGGGCTGGACATACCGGTTTTGGGATTCTGCACAGAAAGGGTTTGCAAACCGCTGAATCCACACGTGAGTTTAACTCTGTCAGTTGAATGCACACATTGACAACCATTCAGTTTGATAGCACACTTTTGGTTTTAGAAGCAGATATTTCTCTGTACAGCCTATGGTCCCATTCACTCGGGAATATCCCAACGCAGCTCCTAGAAGTAACGTGTTTCTGACTCGCTGAATCTCAACATAGATTCAACTCTCTTAGGTGAACGAACGCACAGCAGAGCAGTTTCAAGGAAACGTTTCTCCTGAGTTTTAGACGAAGTTTCCTGCTGTTTAGTACGGATGCCGGCATTGGGCTGGAAATACCGGTTTTGGGATTCTGCACAGAAAGGGTTTGCAAACCGCTGAATCCACACGTGAGTTTGACTCTGTCAGTTGAATGCACACATTGACAACCATTCAGTTTGATAGCACACTTTTGGTTTTAGAAGCAGATATTTCTCTGTACAGCCTATGGTCCCATTCACTCGGGAATATCCCAACGCAGCTCCTAGAAGAAACGTGTTTCTGACTCGCTGAATCTCAACATAGATTCAACTCTCTTAGGTGAACGAACGCACAGCAGAGCAGTTTCAAGGAAACGTTTCTCCTGAGTCTTAGACGAAGTTTCCTGCTGTTTAGTACGTATGTCGGCATTGGGCTGGAAATACCGGTTTTGGGATTCTGCACAGAAAGGGTTTGCAAACCGCTGAATCCACACGTGAGTTTAACTCTGTCAGTTGAATGCACACGTTGACAACCATTCAGTTAGATAGCTCCGTTTTGGTTTTAGAAGCAGATATTTCTCTGTACAGCCTACGGTCCCATTCACTCGGGAATATCCCAACGCAGCTCCTAGAAGAAACGTGTTTCTGACTCGCTGAATCTCAACATAGATTCAACTCTCTTAGGTGAACGAACGCACAGCAGAGCACTTTCAAGGAAACGTTTCTCCTGAGTTTTAGACGAAGTTTCCTGCTGTTTAGTACGGATGCCGGCATAGGGCTGGAAATACCGGTTTTGGGATGCTGCACAGAAAGGGTTTGCAAACCGCTGAATCCACACGTGAGTTTAACTCTGTCAGTTGAATGCACACATTGACAACCATTCAGTTTGATAGCACACTTTTGGTTTTAGAAGCAGATATTTCTCTGTACAGCCTATGGTCCCATTCACTCGGGAATATCCCAACGCAGCTCCTAGAAGTAACGTGTTTCTGACTCGCTGAATCTCAACATAGATTCAACTCTCTTAGGTGAACGAACGCACAGCAGAGCAGTTTCAAGGAAACGTTTCTCCTGAGTTTTAGACGAAGTTTCCTGCTGTTTAGTACGGATGCCGGCATTGGGCTGGAAATACCGGTTTTGGGATTCTGCACAGAAAGGGTTTGCAAACCGCTGAATCCACACGTGAGTTTAACTCTGTCAGTTGAATGCACACATTGACAACCATTCAGTTTGATAGCACACTTTAGGTTTTAGAAGCAGATATTTCTCTGTACAGCCTATGGTCCCATTCACTAGGGAATATCCCAACGCAGCTCCTAGAAGAAACGTGTTTCTGACTCGCTGAATCTCAACATAGATTCAACTCTCTTAGGAGAACGAACGCACAGCAGAGCAGTTTCAAGGAAACGTTTCTCCTGAGTTTTAGACGAAGTTTCCTGCTGTTTAGTACGGATGCCGGCACTGGGCTGGACATACCGGTTTTGGGATTCTGCACAGAAAGGGTTTGCAAACCGCTGAATCCACACGTGAGTTTAACTCTGTCAGTTGAATGCACACATTGACAACCATTCAGTTAGATAGCTCCGTTTTGGTTTTAGAAGCAGATATTTCTCTGTACAGCCTATGGTCCCATTCACTCGGGAATATCCCAACGCAGCTCCTAGAAGAAACGTGTTTCTGACTCGCTGAATCTCAACATAGATTCAACTCTCTTAGGTGAACGAACGCACAGCAGAGCAGTTTCAAGGAAACGTTTCTCCTGAGTTTTAGACGAAGTTTCCTGCTGTTTAGTACGGATGCCGGCACTGGGCTGGACATACCGGTTTTGGGATTCTGCACAGAAAGGGTTTGCAAACCGCTGAATCCACACGTGAGTTTAACTCTGTCAGTTGAATTCACACATTGACAACCATTCAGTTTGATAGCACCCTTTTGGTTTTAGAAGCAGATATTTCTCTGTACAGACTATGGTCCCATTCACTCGGGAATATCCCAACGCAGCTCCTAGAAGAAACGTGTTTCTGACTCGCTGAATCTCAACATAGATTCAACTCTCTTAGGTGAACGAACGCACAGCAGAGCAGTTTCAAGGAAACGTTTCTCCTGAGTTTTAGACGAAGTTTCCTGCTGTTTAGTACGGATGCCGGCATTGGGCTGGACATACCGGTTATGGGATTCTGCACAGAAAGGGTTTGCAAACCGCTGAATACACACGTGAGTTTAACTCTGTCAGTTGAATGCACACATTGACAACCATTCAGTTTGATAGCACACTTTTGGTTTTAGAAGCAGATATTTCTCTGTACAGCCTATGGTCCCATTCACTCGGGAATATCCCAACGGAGCTCCTAGAAGTAACGTGTTTCTGACTCGCTGAATCTCAACATAGATTCAACTCTCTTAGGTGAACGAACGCACAGCAGAGCAGTTTCAAGGAAACGTTTCTCCTGAGTTTTAGACGAAGTTTCCTGCTGTTTAGTTCGTATGCCGGCATTGGGCTGGAAATACCGGTTTTGGGATTCTGCACAGAAAGGGTTTGCAAACCGCTGAATCCACACGTGAGTTTAACTCTGTCAGTTGAATGCACACATTGACAACCATTCAGTTAGATAGATCCGTTTTGGTTTTAGAAGCAGATATTTCTCTGTACAGCCTATGGTCCCATTCACTCGGGAATATCCCAACGCAGCTCCTAGAAGAAACGTGTTTCTGACTCGCTGAATCTCAACATAGATTCAACTCTCTTAGGTGAACGAACGCACAGCAGAGCAGTTTCAAGGAAACGTTTCTCCTGAGTTTTAGACGAAGTTTCCTGCTGTTTAGTACGGATGCCGGCATTGGGCTGGAAATACCGGTTTTGGGATTCTGCACAGAAAGGGTTTGCAAACCGCTGAATACACACGTGAGTTTAACTCTGTCAGTTGAATGCACACATTGACAACCATTCAGTTTGATAGCACACTTTTGGTTTTAGAAGCAGATATTTCTCTGTACAGCCTATGGTCCCATTCACTCGGGAATATCCCAACGCAGCTCCTAGAAGTAACGTGTTTCTGACTCGCTGAATCTCAACATAGATTCAACTCTCTTAGGTGAACGAACGCACAGCAGAGCAGTTTCAAGGAAACGTTTCTCCTGAGTTTTAGACGAAGTTTCCTGCTGTTTAGTACGGATGCCGGCATTGGGCTGGAAATACCGGTTTTGGGATTCTGCACAGAAAGGGTTTGCAAACCGCTGAATCCACACGTGAGTTTGACTCTGTCAGTTGAATGCACACATTGACAACCATTCAGTTTGATAGCACACTTTTGGTTTTAGAAGCAGATATTTCTCTGTACAGCCTATGGTCCCATTCACTCGGGAATATCCCAACGCAGCTCCTAGAAGAAACGTGTTTCTGACTCGCTGAATCTCAACATAGATTCAACTCTCTTAGGTGAACGAACGCACAGCAGAGCAGTTTCAAGGAAACGTTTCTCCTGAGTTTTAGACGAAGTTTCCTGCTGTTTAGTACGTATACCGGCATTGGGCTGGAAATACCGGTTTTGGGATTCTGCACAGAAAGGGTTTGCAAACCGCTGAATCCACACGTGAGTTTAACTCTGTCAGTTGAATGCACACATTGACAACCATTCAGTTTGATAGCACACTTTTGGTATTAGAAGCAGATATTTCTCTGTACAGCCTATGGTCCCATTCACTCGGGAATATCCCAACGCAGCTCCTAGAAGAAACGTGTTTCTGACTCGCTGAATCTCAACATAGATTCAACTCTCTTAGGTGAACGAACGCACAGCAGAGCAGTTTCAAGGAAACGTTTCTCCTGAGTCTTAGACGAAGTTTCCTGCTGTTTAGTACGTATGCCGGCATTGGGCTGGAAATACCGGTTTTGGGATTCTGCACAGAAAGGGTTAGCAAACCGCTGAATCCACACGTGAGTTTAACTCTGTCAGTTGAATGCACACGTTGACAACCATTCAGTTAGATAGCACACTTTTGGTATTAGAAGCAGATATTTCTCTGTACAGCCTATGGTCCCATTCACTCGGGAATATCCCAACGCAGCTCCTAGAAGAAACGTGTTTCTGACTCGCTGAATCTCAACATAGATTCAACTCTCTTAGGTGAACGAACGCACAGCAGAGCACTTTCAAGGAAACGTTTCTCCTGAGTTTTAGACGAAGTTTCCTGCTGTTTAGTACGGATGCCGGCATTGGGCTGGAAATACCGGTTTTGGGATGCTGCACAGAAAGGGTTTGCAAACCGCTGAATCCACACGTGAGTTTAACTCTGTCAGTTGAATGCACACATTGACAACCATTCAGTTTGATAGCACACTTTTGGTTTTAGAAGCAGATATTTCTCTGTACAGCCTATGGTCCCATTCACTCGGGAATATCCCATCGCAGCTCCTAGAAGTAACGTGTTTCTGACTCGCTGAATCTCAACATAGATTCAACTCTCTTAGGTGAACGAACGCACAGCAGAGCAGTTTCAAGGAAACGTTTCTCCTGAGTCTTAGACGAAGTTTCCTGCTGTTTAGTACGGATGCCGGCATTGGGCTGGAAATACCGGTTTTGGGATTCTGCACAGAAAGGGTTTGCAAACCGCTGAATCCACACGTGAGTTTAACTCTGTCAGTTGAATGCACACATTGACAACCATTCAGTTTGATAGCACCCTTTTGGTTTTAGAAGCAGATATTTCTCTGTACAGACTATGGTCCCATTCACTCGGGAATATCCCAACGCAGCTCCGGGAAGAAACGTGTTTCTGACTCGCTGAATCTCAACATAGATTCAACTCTCTTAGGTGAACGAACGCACAGCAGAGCAGTTTCAAGGAAACGTTTCTCCTGAGTTTTAGACGAAGTTTCCTGCTGTTTAGTACGTATGCCGGCATTGGGCTGGACATACCGGTTTTGGGATTCTGGACAGAAAGGGTTTGCAAACCGCTGAATCCACACGTGAGTTTAACTCTGTCAGTTGAATGCACACATTGACAACCATTCAGTTTGATAGCACCCTTTTGGTTTTAGAAGCAGATATTTCTCTGTACAGCCTATGGTCCCATTCACTCGGGAATATCCCAACGCAGCTCCTAGAAGAAACGTGTTTCTGACTCGCTGAATCTCAACATAGATTCAACTCTCTTAGGTGAACGAACGCACAGCAGAGCAGTTTCAAGGAAACGTTTCTCCTGAGTCTTAGACGAAGTTTCCTGCTGTTTAGTACGGATGCCGGCATTGGGCTGGAAATACCGGTTTTGGGATTCTGCACAGAAAGGGTTTGGAAACCGCTGAATCCACACGTGAGTTTAACTCTGTCAGTTGAATGCACACATTGACAACCATTCAGTTAGACAGCTCCGTTTTGGTTTTAGAAGCAGATATTTCTCTGTACAGCCTATGGTCCCATTCACTCGGGAATATCCCAACGCAGCTCCTAGAAGAAACGTGTTTCTGACTCGCTGAATCTCAACATAGATTCAACTCTCTTAGGTGAACGAACGCACAGCAGAGCACTTTCAAGGAAACGTTTCTCCTGAGTTTTAGACGAAGTTCCCTGCTGTTTAGTACGGATGCCGGCACTGGGCTGGACATACCGGTTTTGGGATTCTGCACAGAAAGGGTTTGCAAACCGCTGAATCCACACGTGAGTTTAACTCTGTCAGTTGAATGCACACATTGACAACCATTCAGTTTGATAGCACCCTTTTGGTTTTAGAAGCAGATATTTCTCTGTACAGACTATGGTCCCATTCACTCGGGAATATCCCAACGCAGCTCCGGGAAGAAACGTGTTTCTGACTCGCTGAATCTCAACATAGATTCAACTCTCTTAGGTGAACGAACGCACAGCAGAGCAGTTTCAAGGAAACGTTTCTCCTGAGTTTTAGACGAAGTTTCCTGCTGTTTAGTACGGATGCCGGCATTGGGCTGGACATACCGGTTTTGGGATTCTGCAAAGAAAGGGTTTGCAAACCGCTGAATACACACGTGAGTTTAACTCTGTCAGTTGAATGCACACATTGACAATCATTCAGTTTGATAGCACACTTTTGGTTTTAGAAGCAGATATTTCTCTGTACAGCCTATGGTCCCATTCACTCGGGAATATCCCAACGCAGCTCCTAGAAGTAACGTGTTTCTGACTCGCTGAATCTCAACATAGATTCAACTCTCTTAGGTGAACGAACGCACAGCAGAGCAGTTTCAAGGAAACGTTTCTCCTGAGTTTTAGACGAAGTTTCCTGCCGTTTAGTACGGATGCCGGCATTGGGCTGGAAATACCGGTTTTGGGATTCTGCACAGAAAGGGTTTGCAAACCGCTGAATCCACACGTGAGTTTAACTCTGTCAGTTGAATGCACACATTGACAACCATTCAGTTTGATAGCACACTTTTGGTTTTAGAAGCAGATATTTCTCTGTACAGCCTATGGTCCCATTCACTCGGGAATATCCCAACGCAGCTCCTAGAAGAAACGTGTTTCTGACTCGCTGAATCTCAACATAGATTCAACTCTCTTAGGTGAACGAACGCACAGCAGAGCACTTTCAAGGAAACGTTTCTCCTGAGTTTTAGACGAAGTTTCCTGCTGTTTAGTACGGATGCCGGCATTGGGCTGGAAATACCGGTTTTGGGATTCTGCACAGAAAGGGTTTGCAAACCGCTGAATCCACACGTGAGTTTAACTCTGTCAGTTGAATGCACACATTGACAACCATTCAGTTAGATAGCTCCGTTTTGGTTTTAGAAGCAGATATTTCTCTGTACAGCCTATGGTCCCATTCACTCGGGAATATCCCAACGCAGCTCCTAGAAGAAACGTGTTTCTGACTCGCTGAATCTCAACATAGATTCAACTCTCTTAGGTGAACGAACGCACAGCAGAGCAGTTTCAAGGAAACGTTTCTCCTGAGTTTTAGGCTAAGTTTCCTGCTGTTTAGTACGTATGCCGGCATTGGGCTGGACATACCGGTTTTGGGATTCTGAACAGAAAGGGTTTGCAAACCGCTGAATCCACACGTGAGTTTAACTCTGTCAGTTCAATGCACACATTGAGAACCATTCAGTTAGATAGCTCCGTTTTGGTTTTAGAAGCAGATATTTCTCTGTACAGCCTATGGTCCCATTCACTCGGGAATATCCCAACGCAGCTCCTAGAAGTAACGTGTTTCTGACTCGCTGAATCTCAACATAGATTCAACTCTCTTAGGTGAACGAACGCACAGCAGAGCAGTTTCAAGGAAACGTTTCTCCTGAGTTTTAGACGAAGTTTCCTGCTGTTTAGTACGTATGCCGGCATTGGGCTGGACATACCGGTTTTGGGATTCTGGACAGAAAGGGTTGCAAACCGCTGAATCCACACGTGAGTTTAACTCTGTCAGTTGAATGCACACATTGACAACCATTCAGTTTGATAGCACCCTTTTGGTTTTAGAAGCAGATATTTCTCTGTACAGCCTATGGTCCCATTCACTCGGGAATATCCCAACGCAGCTCCTAGAAGAAACGTGTTTCTGACTCGCTGAATCTCAACATAGATTCAACTCTCTTAGGTGAACGAACGCACAGCAGAGCAGTTTCAAGGAAACGTTTCTCCTGAGTCTTAGACGAAGTTTCCTGCTGTTTAGTACGGATGCCGGCATTGGGCTGGAAATACCGGTTTTGGGATTCTGCACAGAAAGGGTTTGGAAACCGCTGAATCCACACGTGAGTTTAACTCTGTCAGTTGAATGCACACATTGACAACCATTCAGTTAGACAGCTCCGTTTTGGTTTTAGAAGCAGATATTTCTCTGTACAGCCTATGGTCCCATTCACTCGGGAATATCCCAACGCAGCTCCTAGAAGTAACGTGTTTCTCACTCGATGAATCTCAACATAGATTCAACTCTCTTAGGTGAACGAACGCACAGCAGAGCAGTTTCAAGGAAACGTTTCTCCTGAGTTTTAGACGAAGTTTCCTGCTGTTTAGTACGTATGCCGGCATTGGGCTGGAAATACCGGTTTTGGGATTCTGCACAGAAAGGGTTTGCAAACCGCTGAATCCACACGTGAGTTTGACTCTGTCAGTTGAATGCACACATTGACAACCATTCAGTTTGATAGCACACTTTTGGTTTTTGAAGCAGATATTTCTCTATACAGCCTATGGTCCCATTCACTCGGGAATATCCCAACGCAGCTCCTAGAAGAAACGTGTTTCTGACTCGCTGAATCTCAACATAGATTCAACTCTCTTAGGTGAACGAACGCACAGCAGAGCAGTTTCAAGGAAACGTTTCTCCTGAGTTTTAGACGAAGTTTCCTGCTGTTTAGTACGTATACCGGCATTGGGCTGGAAATACCGGTTTTGGGATTCTGCACAGAAAGGGTTTGCAAACCGCTGAATCCACACGTGAGTTTAACTCTGTCAGTTGAATGCACACATTGACAACCATTCAGTTTGATAGCACACTTTTGGTATTAGAAGCAGATATTTCTCTGTACAGCCTATGGTCCCATTCACTCGGGAATATCCCAACGCAGCTCCTAGAAGAAACGTGTTTCTGACTCGCTGAATCTCAACATAGATTCAACTCTCTTAGGTGAACGAACGCACAGCAGAGCAGTTTCAAGGAAACGTTTCTCCTGAGTCTTAGACGAAGTTTCCTGCTGTTTAGTACGTATGCCGGCATTGGGCTGGAAATACCGGTTTTGGGATGCTGCACAGAAAGGGTTTGCAAACCGCTGAATCCACACGTGAGTTTAACTCTGTCAGTTGAATGCACACGTTGACAACCATTCAGTTAGATAGCTCCGTTTTGGTTTTAGAAGCAGATATTTCTCTGTACAGCCTATGGTCCCATTCACTCGGGAATATCCCAACGCAGCTCCTAGAAGAAACGTGTTTCTGACTCGCTGAATCTCAACATAGATTCAACTCTCTTAGGTGAACGAACGCACAGCAGAGCACTTTCAAGGAAACGTTTCTCCTGAGTTTTAGACGAAGTTTCCTGCTGTTTAGTACGGATGCCGGCATTGGGCTGGAAATACCGGTTTTGGGATGCTGCACAGAAAGGGTTTGCAAACCGCTGAATCCACACGTGAGTTTAACTCTGTCAGTTGAATGCACACATTGACAACCATTCAGTTTGATAGTACACTTTTGGTTTTAGAAGCAGATATTTCTCTGTACAGCCTATGGTCCCATTCACTCGGGAATATCCCATCGCAGCTCCTAGAAGTAACGTGTTTCTGACTCGCTGAATCTCAACATAGTTTCAACTCTCTTAGGTGAACGAACGCACAGCAGAGCAGTTTCAAGGAAACGTTTCTCCTGAGTTTTAGACTAAGTTTCCTGCTGTTTAGAACGTATGCCGGCATTGGGCTGGACATACCGGTTTTGGGATTCTGGACAGAAAGGGTTTGCAAACCGCTGAATCCACACGTGAGTTTAACTCTGTCAGTTCAATGCACACATTGACAACCATTCAGTTAGATAGCTCCGTTTTGGTTTTAGAAGCAGATATTTCTCTGTACAGCCTATGGTCCCATTCACTCGGGAATAACCCAACGGAGCTCCTAGAAGTAACGTGTTTCTGACTCGCTGAATCTCAACATAGATTCAACTCTCTTAGGTGAACGAACGCACAGCAGAGCAGTTTCAAGGAAACGTTTCTCCTGAGTTTTAGACGAAGTTTCCTGCTGTTTAGTACGGATGCCGGCATTGGGCTGGACATACCGGTTTTGGGATACTGGACAGAAAGGGTTGCAAACCGCTGAATCCACACGTGAGTTTAACTCTGTCAGTTGAATGCACACATTGACAACCATTCAGTTTGATAGCACCCTTTTGGTTTTAGAAGCAGATCTTTCTCTGTACAGCCTATGGTCCCATTCACTCGGGAATATCCCAACGCAGCTCCTAGAAGAAACGTGTTTCTGACTCGCTGAATCTCAACATAGATTCAACTCTCTTAGGTGAACGAACGCACAGCAGAGCAGTTTCAAGGAAACGTTTCTCCTGAGTTTTAGACTAAGTTTCCTGCTGTTTAGTACGTATGCCGGCATTGGGCTGGACATACCGGTTTTGGGATTCTGGACAGAAAGGGTTTGCAAACCGCTGAATCCACACGTGAGTTTAACTCTGTCAGTTCAATGCACACATTGACAACCATTCAGTTAGATAGCTCCGTTTTGGTTTTAGAAGCAGATATTTCTCTGTACAGCTTATGGTCCCATTCACTCGGGAATATCCCAACGCAGCTCCTAGAAGTAACGTGTTTCTGACTCTCTGAATCTCAACATAGATTCAACTCTCTTAGGTGAACGAACGCACAGCAGAGCAGTTTCAAGGAAACGTTTCTCCTGAGTTTTAGACGAAGTTTCCTGCTGTTTAGTACGTATGCCGGCATTGGGCTGGACATACCGGTTTTGGGATACTGGACAGAAAGGGTTGCAAACCGCTGAATCCACACGTGAGTTTAACTCTGTCAGTTGAATGCACACATTGACAACCATTCAGTTTGATAGCACCCTTTTGGTTTTAGAAGCAGATCTTTCTCTGTACAGCCTATGGTCCCATTCACTCGGGAATATCCCAACGCAGCTCCTAGAAGAAACGTGTTTCTGACTCGCTGAATCTCAACATAGATTCAACTCTCTTAGGTGAACGAACGCACAGCAGAGCAGTTTCAAGGAAACGTTTCTCCTGACTCTTAGACGAAGTTTCCTGCTGTTTAGTACGTATGCCGGCATTGGGCTGGAAATACCGGTTTTGGGATTCTGCACAGAAAGGGTTTGCAAACCGCTGAATCCACACGTGAGTTTAACTCTGTCAGTTGAATGCACACGTTGACAACCATTCAGTTAGATAGCTCCGTTTTGGTTTTAGAAGCAGATATTTCTCTGTACAGCCTATGGTCCCATTCACTCGGGAATATCCCAACGCAGCTCCTAGAAGAAACGTGTTTCTGACTCGCTGAATCTCAACATAGATTCAACTCTCTTAGGTGAACGAACGCACAGCAGAGCACTTTCAAGGAAACGTTTCTCCTGAGTTTTAGACGAAGTTTCCTGCTGTTTAGTACGGATGCCGGCATTGGGCTGGAAATACCGGTTTTGGGATGCTGCACAGAAAGGGTTTGCAAACCGCTGAATCCACACGTGAGTTTAACTCTGTCAGTTGAATGCACACATTGACAACCATTCAGTTTGATAGCACACTTTTGGTTTTAGAAGCAGATATTTCTCTGTACAGCCTATGGTCCCATTCACTCGGGAATATCCCATCGCAGCTCCTAGAAGTAACGTGTTTCTGACTCGCTGAATCTCAACATAGATTAAACTCTCTTAGGTGAACGAACGCACAGCAGAGCAGTTTCAAGGAAACGTTTCTCCTGAGTCTTAGACGAAGTTTCCTGCTGTTTAGTACGTATGCCGGCATTGGGCTGGAAATACCGGTTTTGGGATTCTGCACAGAAAGGGTTTGCAAACCGCTGAATCCACACGTGAGTTTAACTCTGTCAGTTGAATGCACACATTGACAACCATTCAGTTAGATAGCTCCGTTTTGGTTTTAGAAGCAGATATTTCTCTGTACAGCCTATGGTCCCATTCACTCGGGAATATCCCAACGCAGCTCCTAGAAGAAACGTGTTTCTGACTCGCTGAATCTCAACATAGATTCAACTCTCTTAGGTGAACGAACGCACAGCAGAGCAGTTTCAAGGAAACGTTTCTCCTGAGTTTTAGACGAAGTTTCCTGCTGTTTAGTACGGATGCCGGCACTGGGCTGGACATACCGGTTTTGGGATTCTGCACAGAAAGGGTTTGCAAACCGCTGAATCCACACGTGAGTTTAACTCTATCAGTTGAATGCACACATTGACAACCATTCAGTTTGATAGCACCCTTTTGGTTTTAGAAGCAGATATTTCTCTGTACAGACTATGGTCCCATTCACTCGGGAATATCCCAACGCAGCTCCGGGAAGAAACGTGTTTCTGACTCGCTGAATCTCAACATAGATTCAACTCTCTTAGGTGAACGAACGCACAGCAGAGCACTTTCAAGGAAACGTTTCTCCTGAGTTTTAGACGAAGTTTCCTGCTGTTTAGTACGGATGCCGGCATTGGGCTGGACATACCGGTTTTGGGATTCTGCACAGAAAGGGTTTGCAAACCGCTGAATACACACGTGAGTTTAACTCTGTCAGTTGAATGCACACATTGACAACCATTCAGTTAGATAGCTCCGTTTTGGTTTTAGAAGCAGATATTTCTCTGTACAGCCTATGGTCCCATTCACTCGGGAATATCCCAACGCAGCTCCTAGAAGAAACGTGTTTCTGACTCGCTGAATCTCAACATAGATTCAACTCTCTTAGGTGAACGAACGCACAGCAGAGCAGTTTCAAGGAAACGTTTCTCCTGAGTTTTAGACGAAGTTTCCTGCTGTTTAGTACGGATGCCGGCACTGGGCTGGACATACCGGTTTTGGGATTCTGCACAGAAAGGGTTTGCAAACCGCTGAATCCACACGTGAGTTTAACTCTGTCAGTTGAATGCACACATTGACAACCATTCAGTTTGATAGCACCCTTTTGGTTTTAGAAGCAGATATTTCTCTGTACAGACTATGGTCCCATTCACTCGGGAATATCCCAACGCAGCTCCGGGAAGAAACGTGTTTCTGACTCGCTGAATCTCAACATAGATTCAACTCTCTTAGGTGAACGAACGCACAGCAGAGCAGTTTCAAGGAAACGTTTCTCCTGAGTTTTAGACGAAGTTTCCTGCTGTTTAGTACGGATGCCGGCATTGGGCTGGACATACCGGTTTTGGGATTCTGGACAGAAAGGGTTGCAAACCGCTGAATCCACACGTGACTTTAACTCTGTCAGTTGAATGCACACATTGACAACCATTCAGTTTGATAGCACCCTTTTGGTTTTAGAAGCAGATATTTCTCTGTACAGCCTATGGTCCCATTCACTCGGGAATATCCCAACGCAGCTCCTAGAAGAAACGTGTTTCTGACTCGCTGAATCTCAACATAGATTCAACTCTCTTAGGTGAACGAACGCACAGCAGAGCAGTTTCAAGGAAACGTTTCTCCTGAGTCTTAGACGAAGTTTCCTGCTGTTTAGTACGGATGCCGGCATTGGGCTGGAAATACCGGTTTTGGGATTCTGCACAGAAAGGGTTTGGAAACCGCTGAATCCACACGTGAGTTTAACTCTGTCAGTTGAATGCACACATTGACAACCATTCAGTTAGACAGCTCCGTTTTGGTTTTAGAAGCAGATATTTCTCTGTACAGCCTATGGTCCCATTCACTCGGGAATATCCCAACGCAGCTCCTAGAAGAAACGTGTTTCTGACTCGCTGAATCTCAACATAGATTCAACTCTCTTAGGTGAACGAACGCACAGCAGAGCACTTTCAAGGAAACGTTTCTCCTGAGTTTTAGACGAAGTTTCCTGCTGTTTAGTACGGATGCCGGCATTGGGCTGGAAATACCGGTTTTGGGATGCTGCACAGAAAGGGTTTGCAAACCGCTGAATCCACACGTGAGTTTAACTCTGTCAGTTGAATGCACACATTGACAACCATTCAGTTTGATAGCACACTTTTGGTTTTAGAAGCAGATATTTCTCTGTACAGCCTATGGTCCCATTCACTCGGGAATATCCCATCGCAGCTCCTAGAAGTAACGTGTTTCTGACTCGCTGAATCTCAACATAGATTAAACTCTCTTAGGTGAACGAACGCACAGCAGAGCAGTTTCAAGGAAACGTTTCTCCTGAGTCTTAGACGAAGTTTCCTGCTGTTTAGTACGTATGCCGGCATTGGGCTGGAAATACCGGTTTTGGGATTCTGCACAGAAAGGGTTTGCAAACCGCTGAATCCACACGTGAGTTTAACTCTGTCAGTTGAATGCACACATTGACAACCATTCAGTTAGATAGCTCCGTTTTGGTTTTAGAAGCACATATTTCTCTGTACAGCCTATGGTCCCATTCACTCGGGAATATCCCAACGCAGCTCCTAGAAGAAACGTGTTTCTGACTCGCTGAATCTCAACATAGATTCAACTCTCTTAGGTGAACGAACGCACAGCAGAGCAGTTTCAAGGAAACGTTTCTCCTGAGTTTTAGACGAAGTTTCCTGCTGTTTAGTACGGATGCCGGCACTGGGCTGGACATACCGGTTTTGGGATTCTGCACAGAAAGGGTTTGCAAACCGCTGAATCCACACGTGAGTTTAACTCTGTCAGTTGAATGCACACATTGACAACCATTCAGTTTGATAGCACCCTTTTGGTTTTAGAAGCAGATATTTCTCTGTACAGACTATGGTCCCATTCACTCGGGAATATCCCAACGCAGCTCCGGGAAGAAACGTGTTTCTGACTCGCTGAATCTCAACATAGATTCAACTCTCTTAGGTGAACGAACGCACAGCAGAGCAGTTTCAAGGAAACGTTTCTCCTGAGTTTTAGACGAAGTTTCCTGCTGTTTAGTACGGATGCCGGCATTGGGCTGGACATACCGGTTTTGGAATTCTGCACAGAAAGGGTTTGCAAACCGCTGAATACACACGTGAGTTTAACTCTGTCAGTTGAATGCACACATTGACAACCATTCAGTTTGATAGCACACTTTTGGTTTTAGAAGCAGATATTTCTCTGTACAGCCTATGGTCCCATTCACTCGGGAATATCCCAACGCAGCTCCTAGAAGTAACGTGTTTCTGACTCGCTGAATCTCAACATAGATTCAACTCTCTTAGGTGAACGAACGCACAGCAGAGCAGTTTCAAGGAAACGTTTCTCCTGAGTTTTAGACGAAGTTTCCTGCTGTTTAGTACGGATGCCGGCATTGGGCTGGAAATACCGGTTTTGGGATTCTGCACAGAAAGGGTTTGCAAACCGCTGAATCCACACGTGAGTTTAACTCTGTCAGTTGAATGCACACATTGACAACCATTCAGTTTTATAGCACACTTTTGGTTTTAGAAGCAGATATTTCTCTGTACAGCCTATGGTCCCATTCACTCGGGAATATCCCAACGCAGCTCCTAGAAGAAACGTGTTTCTGACTCGCTGAATCTCAACATAGATTCAACTCTCTTAGGTGAACGAACGCACAGCAGAGCAGTTTCAAGGAAACGTTTCTCCTGAGTTTTAGACGAAGTTTCCTGCTGTTTAGTACGGATGCCGGCATTGGGCTGGAAATACCGGTTTTGGGATTCTGCGCAGAAAGGGTTTGCAAACCGCTGAATCCACACGTGAGTTTAACTCTGTCAGTTGAATGCACACATTGACAACCATTCAGTTAGATAGCTCCGTTTTGGTTTTAGAAGCAGATATTTCTCTGTACAGCCTATGGTCCCATTCACTCGGGAATATCCCAACGCAGCTCCTAGAAGTAACGTGTTTCTGACTCGCTGAATCTCAACATAGATTCAACTCTCTTAGGTGAACGAACGCACAGCAGAGCAGTTTCAAGGAAACGTTTCTCCTGAGTTTTAGACTAAGTTTCCTGCTGTTTAGTACGTATGCCGGCATTGGGCTGGACATACCGGTTTTGGGATTCTGGACAGAAAGGGTTTGCAAACCGCTGAATCCACACGTGAGTTTAACTCTGTCAGTTCAATGCACACATTGACAACCATTCAGTTAGATAGCTCCGTTTTGGTTTTAGAAGCAGATATTTCTCTGTACAGCCTATGGTCCCATTCACTCGGGAATATCCCAACGCAGCTCCTAGAAGTAACGTGTTTCTGACTCGCTGAATCTCAACATAGATTCAACTCTCTTAGGTGAACGAACGCACAGCAGAGCAGTTTCAAGGAAACGTTTCTCCTGAGTTTTAGACGAAGTTTCCTGCTGTTTAGTACGGATGCCGGCATTGGGCTGGACATACCGGTTTTGGGATTCTGGACAGAAAGGGTTGCAAACCGCTGAATCCACACGTGACTTTAACTCTGTCAGTTGAATGCACACATTGACAACCATTCAGTTTGATAGCACCCTTTTGGTTTTAGAAGCAGATATTTCTCTGTACAGACTATGGTCCCATTCACTCGGGAATATCCCAACGCAGCTCCGGGAAGAAACGTGTTTCTGACTCGCTGAATCTCAACATAGATTCAACTCTCTTAGGTGAACGAACGCACAGCAGAGCAGTTTCAAGGAAACGTTTCTCCTGAGTTTTAGACGAAGTTTCCTGCTGTTTAGTACGTATGCAGGCATTGGGCTGGAAATACCGGTTTTGGGATTCTGCACAGAAAGGGTTTGCAAACCGCTGAATACACACGTGAGTTTACCTCTGTCAGTTGAATGCACACATTGACAACCATTCAGTTAGATAGCACACTTTTGGTTTTAGAAGCAGATATTTCTCTGTACAGCCTATGGTCCCATTCACTCGGGAATATCCCAACGCAGCTCCTAGAAGAAACGTGTTTCTGACTCGCTGAATCTCAACATAGATTCAACTCTCTTAGGTGAACGAACGCACAGCAGAGCAGTTTCAAGGAAACGTTTCTCCTGAGTTTTAGACGAAGTTTCCTGCTGTTTAGTACGTATGCCGGCATTGGGCTGGAAATACCGGTTTTGGGATTCTGCACAGAAAGGGTTTGCAAACCGCTGAATCCACACGTGAGTTTAACTCTGTCAGTTGAATGCACACATTGACAACCATTCAGTTAGATAGCTCCGTTTTGGTTTTAGAAGCAGATATTTCTCTGTACAGCCTATGGTCCCATTCACTCGGGAATATCCCAACGCAGCTCCTAGAAGAAACGTGTTTCTGACTCGCTGAATCTCAACATAGATTCAACTCTCTTAGGTGAACGAACGCACAGCAGAGTAGTTTCAAGGAAACGTTTCTCCTGAGTTTTAGACGAAGTTTCCTGCTGTTTATTACGGATGCCGGCACTGGGCTGGACATACCGGTTTTGGGATTCTGCACAGAAAGGGTTTGCAAACCGCTGAATACACACGTGAGTTTAACTCTGTCAGTTGAATGCACACATTGACAACCATTCAGTTTGATAGCACCCTTTTGGTTTTAGAAGCAGATATTTCTCTGTACAGACTATGGTCCCATTCACTCGGGAATATCCCAACGCAGCTCCGGGAAGAAACGTGTTTCTGACTCGCTGAATCTCAACATAGATTCAACTCTCTTAGGTGAACGAACGCACAGCAGAGCAGTTTCAAGGAAACGTTTCTCCTGAGTTTTAGACGAAGTTTCCTGCTGTTTAGTACGGATGCCGGCATTGGGCTGGACATACCGGTTTTGGGATTCTGCACAGAAAGGGTTTGCAAACCGCTGAATACACACGTGAGTTTAACTCTGTCAGTTGAATGCACACATTGACAACCATTCAGTTTGATAGCACACTTTTGGTTTTAGAAGCAGATATTTCTCTGTACAGCCTATGGTCCCATTCACTCGGGAATATCCCAACGCAGCTCCTAGAAGAAACGTGTTTCTGACTCGCTGAATCTCAACATAGATTCAACTCTCTTAGGTGAACGAACGCACAGCAGAGCAGTTTCAAGGAAACGTTTCTCCTGAGTTTTAGACGAAGTTTCCTGCTGTTTAGTACGGATGCCGGCATTGGGCTGGAAATACCGGTTTTGGGATTCTGGACAGAAAGGGTTTGCAAACCGCTGAATCCACACGTGAGTTTAACTCTGTCAGTTGAATGCACACATTGACAACCATTCAGTTTGATAGCACCCTTTTGGTTTTAGAAGCAGATATTTCTCTGTACAGACTATGGTCCCATTCACTCGGGAATATCCCAACGCAGCTCCGGGAAGAAACGTGTTTCTGACTCGCTGAATCTCAACATAGATTCAACTCTCTTAGGTGAACGAACGCACAGCAGAGCAGTTTCAAGGAAACGTTTCTCCTGAGTCTTAGACGAAGTTTCCTGCTGTTTAGTACGGATGCCGGCATTGGGCTGGAAATACCGGTTTTGGGATTCTGCACAGAAAGGGTTTGCAAACCGCTGAATCCACACGTGAGTTTAACTCTGTCAGTTGAATGCACACGTTGACAACCATTCAGTTAGATAGCTCCGTTTTGGTTTTAGAAGCAGATATTTCTCTGTACAGCCTATGGTCCCATTCACTCGGGAATATCCCAACGCAGCTCCTAGAAGAAACGTGTTTCTGACTCGCTGAATCTCAACATAGATTCAACTCTCTTAGGTGAACGAACGCACAGCAGAGCAGTTTCAAGGAAACGTTTCTCCTGAGTTTTAGACGAAGTTTCCTGCTGTTTAGTACGGATGCCGGCATTGGGCTGGAAATACCGGTTTTGGGATTCTGCACAGAAAGGGTTTGCAAACCGCTGAATCCACACGTGAGTTTGACTCTGTCAGTTGAATGCACACATTGACAACCATTCAGTTTGATAGCACACTTTTGGTTTTAGAAGCAGATATTTCTCTGTACAGCCTATAGTCCCATTCACTCGGGAATATCCCAACGCAGCTCCTAGAAGAAACGTGTTTCTGACTCGCTGAATCTCAACATAGATTCAACTCTCTTAGGTGAACGAACGCACAGCAGAGCAGTTTCAAGGAAACGTTTCTCCTGAGTCTTAGACGAAGTTTCCTGCTGTTTAGTACGTATGTCGGCATTGGGCTGGAAATACCGGTTTTGGGATTCTGCACAGAAAGGGTTTGCAAACCGCTGAATCCACACGTGAGTTTAACTCTGTCAGTTGAATGCACACGTTGACAACCATTCAGTTAGATAGCTCCGTTTTGGTTTTAGAAGCAGATATTTCTCTGTACAGCCTACGGTCCCATTCACTCGGGAATATCCCAACGCAGCTCCTAGAAGAAACGTGTTTCTGACTCGCTGAATCTCAACATAGATTCAACTCTCTTAGGTGAACGAACGCACAGCAGAGCACTTTCAAGGAAACGTTTCTCCTGAGTTTTAGACGAAGTTTCCTGCTGTTTAGTACGGATGCCGGCATAGGGCTGGAAATACCGGTTTTGGGATGCTGCACAGAAAGGGTTTGCAAACCGCTGAATCCACACGTGAGTTTAACTCTGTCAGTTGAATGCACACATTGACAACCATTCAGTTTGATAGCACACTTTTGGTTTTAGAAGCAGATATTTCTCTGTACAGCCTATGGTCCCATTCACTCGGGAATATCCCAACGCAGCTCCTAGAAGTAACGTGTTTCTGACTCGCTGAATCTCAACATAGATTCAACTCTCTTAGGTGAACGAACGCACAGCAGAGCAGTTTCAAGGAAACGTTTCTCCTGAGTTTTAGACGAAGTTTCCTGCTGTTTAGTACGGATGCCGGCATTGGGCTGGAAATACCGGTTTTGGGATTCTGCACAGAAAGGGTTTGCAAACCGCTGAATCCACACGTGAGTTTAACTCTGTCAGTTGAATGCACACATTGACAACCATTCAGTTTGATAGCACACTTTAGGTTTTAGAAGCAGATATTTCTCTGTACAGCCTATGGTCCCATTCACTAGGGAATATCCCAACGCAGCTCCTAGAAGAAACGTGTTTCTGACTCGCTGAATCTCAACATAGATTCAACTCTCTTAGGAGAACGAACGCACAGCAGAGCAGTTTCAAGGAAACGTTTCTCCTGAGTTTTAGACGAAGTTTCCTGCTGTTTAGTACGGATGCCGGCACTGGGCTGGACATACCGGTTTTGGGATTCTGCACAGAAAGGGTTTGCAAACCGCTGAATCCACACGTGAGTTTAACTCTGTCAGTTGAATGCACACATTGACAACCATTCAGTTAGATAGCTCCGTTTTGGTTTTAGAAGCAGATATTTCTCTGTACAGCCTATGGTCCCATTCACTCGGGAATATCCCAACGCAGCTCCTAGAAGAAACGTGTTTCTGACTCGCTGAATCTCAACATAGATTCAACTCTCTTAGGTGAACGAACGCACAGCAGAGCAGTTTCAAGGAAACGTTTCTCCTGAGTTTTAGACGAAGTTTCCTGCTGTTTAGTACGGATGCCGGCACTGGGCTGGACATACCGGTTTTGGGATTCTGCACAGAAAGGGTTTGCAAACCGCTGAATCCACACGTGAGTTTAACTCTGTCAGTTGAATTCACACATTGACAACCATTCAGTTTGATAGCACCCTTTTGGTTTTAGAAGCAGATATTTCTCTGTACAGACTATGGTCCCATTCACTCGGGAATATCCCAACGCAGCTCCTAGAAGAAACGTGTTTCTGACTCGCTGAATCTCAACATAGATTCAACTCTCTTAGGTGACCGAACGCACAGCAGAGCAGTTTCAAGGAAACGTTTCTCCTGAGTTTTAGACGAAGTTTCCTGCTGTTTAGTACGGATGCCGGCATTGGGCTGGACATACCGGTTATGGGATTCTGCACAGAAAGGGTTTGCAAACCGCTGAATACACACGTGAGTTTAACTCTGTCAGTTGAATGCACACATTGACAACCATTCAGTTTGATAGCACACTTTTGGTTTTAGAAGCAGATATTTCTCTGTACAGCCTATGGTCCCATTCACTCGGGAATATCCCAACGGAGCTCCTAGAAGTAACGTGTTTCTGACTCGCTGAATCTCAACATAGATTCAACTCTCTTAGGTGAACGAACGCACAGCAGAGCAGTTTCAAGGAAACGTTTCTCCTGAGTTTTAGACGAAGTTTCCTGCTGTTTAGTACGGATGCCGGCATTGGGCTGGAAATACCGGTTTTGGGATTCTGCACAGAAAGGGTTTGCAAACCGCTGAATCCACACGTGAGTTTAACTCTGTCAGTTGAATGCACACATTGACAACCATTCAGTTTGATAGCACACTTTTGGTTTTAGAAGCAGATATTTCTCTGTACAGCCTATGGTCCCATTCACTCGGGAATATCCCAACGCAGCTCCTAGAAGAAACGTGTTTCTGACTCGCTGAATCTCAACATAGATTCAACTCTCTTAGGTGAACGAACGCACAGCAGAGCAGTTTCAAGGAAACGTTTCTCCTGAGTCTTAGACGAAGTTTCCTGCTGTTTAGTACGTATGCCGTCATTGGGCTGGAAATACCGGTTTTGGGATTCTGCACAGAAAGGGTTTGCAAACCGCTGAATCCACACGTGAGTTTAACTCTGTCAGTTGAATGCACACATTGACAACCAATCAGTTAGATAGCTCCGTTTTGGTTTTAGAAGCAGATATTTCTCTGTACAGCCTATGGTCCCATTCACTCGGGAATATCCCAACGCAGCTCCTAGAAGAAACGTGTTTCTGACTCGCTGAATCTCAACATAGATTCAACTCTCTTAGGTGAACGAACGCACAGCAGAGCAGTTTCAAGGAAACGTTTCTCCTGAGTTTTAGACGAAGTTTCCTGCTGTTTAGTTCGTATGCCGGCATTGGGCTGGAAATACCGGTTTTGGGATTCTGCACAGAAAGGGTTTGCAAACCGCTGAATCCACACGTGAGTTTAACTCTGTCAGTTGAATGCACACATTGACAACCATTCAGTTAGATAGATCCGTTTTGGTTTTAGAAGCAGATATTTCTCTGTACAGCCTATGGTCCCATTCACTCGGGAATATCCCAACGCAGCTCCTAGAAGAAACGTGTTTCTGACTCGCTGAATCTCAACATAGATTCAACTCTCTTAGGTGAACGAACGCACAGCAGAGCAGTTTCAAGGAAACGTTTCTCCTGAGTTTTAGACGAAGTTTCCTGCTGTTTAGTACGGATGCCGGCATTGGGCTGGAAATACCGGTTTTGGGATTCTGCACAGAAAGGGTTTGCAAACCGCTGAATACACACGTGAGTTTAACTCTGTCAGTTGAATGCACACATTGACAACCATTCAGTTTGATAGCACACTTTTGGTTTTAGAAGCAGATATTTCTCTGTACAGCCTATGGTCCCATTCACTCGGGAATATCCCAACGCAGCTCCTAGAAGTAACGTGTTTCTGACTCGCTGAATCTCAACATAGATTCAACTCTCTTAGGTGAACGAACGCACAGCAGAGCAGTTTCAAGGAAACGTTTCTCCTGAGTTTTAGACGAAGTTTCCTGCTGTTTAGTACGGATGCCGGCATTGGGCTGGAAATACCGGTTTTGGGATTCTGCACAGAAAGGGTTTGCAAACCGCTGAATCCACACGTGAGTTTGACTCTGTCAGTTGAATGCACACATTGACAACCATTCAGTTTGATAGCACACTTTTGGTTTTAGAAGCAGATATTTCTCTGTACAGCCTATGGTCCCATTCACTCGGGAATATCCCAACGCAGCTCCTAGAAGAAACGTGTTTCTGACTCGCTGAATCTCAACATAGATTCAACTCTCTTAGGTGAACGAACGCACAGCAGAGCAGTTTCAAGGAAACGTTTCTCCTGAGTTTTAGACGAAGTTTCCTGCTGTTTAGTACGTATACCGGCATTGGGCTGGAAATACCGGTTTTGGGATTCTGCACAGAAAGGGTTTGCAAACCGCTGAATCCACACGTGAGTTTAACTCTGTCAGTTGAATGCACACATTGACAGCCATTCAGTTTGATAGCACACTTTTGGTATTAGAAGCAGATATTTCTCTGTACAGCCTATGGTCCCATTCACTCGGGAATATCCCAACGCAGCTCCTAGAAGAAACGTGTTTCTGACTCGCTGAATCTCAACATAGATTCAACTCTCTTAGGTGAACGAACGCACAGCAGAGCAGTTTCAAGGAAACGTTTCTCCTGAGTTTTAGACGAAGTTTCCTGCTGTTTAGTACGTATGCCGGCATTGGGCTGGACATACCGGTTTTGGGATTCTGGACAGAAAGGGTTTGCAAACCGCTGAATCCACACGTGAGTTTAACTCTGTCAGTTGAATGCACACATTGACAACCATTCAGTTTGATAGCACCCTTTTGGTTTTAGAAGCAGATATTTCTCTGTACAGCCTATGGTCCCATTCACTCGGGAATATCCCAACGCAGCTCCTAGAAGAAACGTGTTTCTGACTCGCTGAATCTCAACATAGATTCAACTCTCTTAGGTGAACGAACGCACAGCAGAGCACTTTCAAGGAAACGTTTCTCCTGAGTTTTAGACGAAGTTTCCTGCTGTTTAGTACGGATGCCGGCATTGGGCTGGAAATACCGGTTTTGGGATGCTGCACAGAAAGGGTTTGCAAACCGCTGAATCCACACGTGAGTTTAACTCTGTCAGTTGAATGCACACATTGACAACCATTCAGTTTTATAGCACACTTTTGGTTTTAGAAGCAGATATTTCTCTGTACAGCCTATGGTCCCATTCACTCGGGAATATCCCAACGCAGCTCCTAGAAGAAACGTGTTTCTGACTCGCTGAATCTCAACATAGATTCAACTCTCTTAGGTGAACGAACGCACAGCAGAGCAGTTTCAAGGAAACGTTTCTCCTGAGTTTTAGACGAAGTTTCCTGCTGTTTAGTACTGATGCCGGCATTGGGCTGGAAATACCGGTTTTGGGATTCTGCGCAGAAAGGGTTTGCAAACCGCTGAATCCACACGTGAGTTTAACTCTGTCAGTTGAATGCACACATTGACAACCATTCAGTTAGATAGCTCCGTTTTGGTTTTAGAAGCAGATATTTCTCTGTACAGCCTATGGTCCCATTCACTCGGGAATATCCCAACGCAGCTCCTAGAAGTAACGTGTTTCTGACTCGCTGAATCTCAACATAGATTCAACTCTCTTAGGTGAACGAACGCACAGCAGAGCAGTTTCAAGGAAACGTTTCTCCTGAGTTTTAGACGAAGTTTCCTGCTGTTTAGTACGTATGCCGGCATTGGGCTGGACATACCGGTTTTGGGATTCTGGACAGAAAGGGTTTGCAAACCGCTGAATCCACACGTGAGTTTAACTCTGTCACTTCAATGCACACATTGACAACCATTCAGTTAGATAGCTCCGTTTTGGTTTTAGAAGCAGATATTTCTCTGTACAGCCTATGGTCCCATTCACTCGGGAATATCCCAACGCAGCTCCTAGAAGTAACGTGTTTCTGACTCGCTGAATCTCAACATAGATTCAACTCTCTTAGGTGAACGAACGCACAGCAGAGCAGTTTCAAGGAAACGTTTCTCCTGAGTTTTAGACGAAGTTTCCTGCTGTTTAGTACGGATGCCGGCATTGGGCTGGACATACCGGTTTTGGGATTCTGGACAGAAAGGGTTGCAAACCGCTGAATCCACACGTGACTTTAACTCTGTCAGTTGAATGCACACATTGACAACCATTCAGTTTGATAGCACCCTTTTGGTTTTAGAAGCAGATATTTCTCTGTACAGACTATGGTCCCATTCACTCGGGAATATCCCAACGCAGCTCCGGGAAGAAACGTGTTTCTGACTCGCTGAATCTCAACATAGATTCAACTCTCTTAGGTGAACGAACGCACAGCAGAGCAGTTTCAAGGAAACGTTTCTCCTGAGTTTTAGACGAAGTTTCCTGCTGTTTAGTACGTATGCCGGCATTGGGCTGGAAATACCGGTTTTGGGATTCTGCACAGAAAGGGTTTGCAAACCGCTGAATACACACGTGAGTTTACCTCTGTCAGTTGAATGCACACATTGACAACCATTCAGTTAGATAGCACACTTTTGGTTTTAGAAGCAGATATTTCTCTGTACAGCCTATGGTCCCATTCACTCGGGAATATCCCAACGCAGCTCCTAGAAGAAACGTGTTTCTGACTCGCTGAATCTCAACATAGATTCAACTCTCTTAGGTGAACGAACGCACAGCAGAGCAGTTTCAAGGAAACGTTTCTCCTGAGTTTTAGACGAAGTTTCCTGCTGTTTAGTACGTATGCCGGCATTGGGCTGGAAATACCGGTTTTGGGATTCTGCACAGAAAGGGTTTGCAAACCGCTGAATCCACACGTGAGTTTAACTCTGTCAGTTGAATGCACACATTGACAACCATTCAGTTAGATAGCTCCGTTTTGGTTTTAGAAGCAGATATTTCTCTGTACAGCCTATGGTCCCATTCACTCGGGAATATCCCAACGCAGCTCCTAGAAGAAACGTGTTTCTGACTCGCTGAATCTCAACATAGATTCAACTCTCTTAGGTGAACGAACGCACAGCAGAGTAGTTTCAAGGAAACGTTTCTCCTGAGTTTTAGACGAAGTTTCCTGCTGTTTATTACGGATGCCGGCACTGGGCTGGACATACCGGTTTTGGGATTCTGCACAGAAAGGGTTTGCAAACCGCTGAATACACACGTGAGTTTAACTCTGTCAGTTGAATGCACACATTGACAACCATTCAGTTTGATAGCACCCTTTTGGTTTTAGAAGCAGATATTTCTCTGTACAGACTATGGTCCCATTCACTCGGGAATATCCCAACGCAGCTCCGGGAAGAAACGTGTTTCTGACTCGCTGAATCTCAACATAGATTCAACTCTCTTAGGTGAACGAACGCACAGCAGAGCAGTTTCAAGGAAACGTTTCTCCTGAGTTTTAGACGAAGTTTCCTGCTGTTTAGTACGGATGCCGGCATTGGGCTGGACATACCGGTTTTGGGATTCTGCACAGAAAGGGTTTGCAAACCGCTGAATACACACGTGAGTTTAACTCTGTCAGTTGAATGCACACATTGACAACCATTCAGTTTGATAGCACACTTTTGGTTTTAGAAGCAGATATTTCTCTGTACAGCCTATGGTCCCATTCACTCGGGAATATCCCAACGCAGCTCCTAGAAGAAACGTGTTTCTGACTCGCTGAATCTCAACATAGATTCAACTCTCTTAGGTGAACGAACGCACAGCAGAGCAGTTTCAAGGAAACGTTTCTCCTGAGTTTTAGACGAAGTTTCCTGCTGTTTAGTACGGATGCCGGCATTGGGCTGGAAATACCGGTTTTGGGATTCTGGACAGAAAGGGTTTGCAAACCGCTGAATCCACACGTGAGTTTAACTCTGTCAGTTGAATGCACACATTGACAACCATTCAGTTTGATAGCACCCTTTTGGTTTTAGAAGCAGATATTTCTCTGTACAGACTATGGTCCCATTCACTCGGGAATATCCCAACGCAGCTCCGGGAAGAAACGTGTTTCTGACTCGCTGAATCTCAACATAGATTCAACTCTCTTAGGTGAACGAACGCACAGCAGAGCAGTTTCAAGGAAACGTTTCTCCTGAGTCTTAGACGAAGTTTCCTGCTGTTTAGTACGGATGCCGGCATTGGGCTGGAAATACCGGTTTTGGGATTCTGCACAGAAAGGGTTTGCAAACCGCTGAATCCACACGTGAGTTTAACTCTGTCAGTTGAATGCACACGTTGACAACCATTCAGTTAGATAGCTCCGTTTTGGTTTTAGAAGCAGATATTTCTCTGTACAGCCTATGGTCCCATTCACTCGGGAATATCCCAACGCAGCTCCTAGAAGAAACGTGTTTCTGACTCGCTGAATCTCAACATAGATTCAACTCTCTTAGGTGAACGAACGCACAGCAGAGCAGTTTCAAGGAAACGTTTCTCCTGAGTTTTAGACGAAGTTTCCTGCTGTTTAGTACGGATGCCGGCATTGGGCTGGAAATACCGGTTTTGGGATTCTGCACAGAAAGGGTTTGCAAACCGCTGAATCCACACGTGAGTTTGACTCTGTCAGTTGAATGCACACATTGACAACCATTCAGTTTGATAGCACCCTTTTGGTTTTAGAAGCAGATATTTCTCTGTACAGCCTATGGTCCCATTCACTCGGGAATATCCCAACGCAGCTCCTAGAAGAAACGTGTTTCTGACTCGCTGAATCTCAACATAGATTCAACTCTCTTAGGTGAACGAACGCACAGCAGAGCAGTTTCAAGGAAACGTTTCTCCTGAGTCTTAGACGAAGTTTCCTGCTGTTTAGTACGTATGTCGGCATTGGGCTGGAAATACCGGTTTTGGGATTCTGCACAGAAAGGGTTTGCAAACCGCTGAATCCACACGTGAGTTTAACTCTGTCAGTTGAATGCACACGTTGACAACCATTCAGTTAGATAGCTCCGTTTTGGTTTTAGAAGCAGATATTTCTCTGTACAGCCTACGGTCCCATTCACTCGGGAATATCCCAACGCAGCTCCTAGAAGAAACGTGTTTCTGACTCGCTGAATCTCAACATAGATTCAACTCTCTTAGGTGAACGAACGCACAGCAGAGCACTTTCAAGGAAACGTTTCTCCTGAGTTTTAGACGAAGTTTCCTGCTGTTTAGTACGGATGCCGGCATAGGGCTGGAAATACCGGTTTTGGGATGCTGCACAGAAAGGGTTTGCAAACCGCTGAATCCACACGTGAGTTTAACTCTGTCAGTTGAATGCACACATTGACAACCATTCAGTTTGATAGCACACTTTTGGTTTTAGAAGCAGATATTTCTCTGTACAGCCTATGGTCCCATTCACTCGGGAATATCCCAACGCAGCTCCTAGAAGTAACGTGTTTCTGACTCGCTGAATCTCAACATAGATTCAACTCTCTTAGGTGAACGAACGCACAGCAGAGCAGTTTCAAGGAAACGTTTCTCCTGAGTTTTAGACGAAGTTTCCTGCTGTTTAGTACGGATGCCGGCATTGGGCTGGAAATACCGGTTTTGGGATTCTGCACAGAAAGGGTTTGCAAACCGCTGAATCCACACGTGAGTTTAACTCTGTCAGTTGAATGCACACATTGACAACCATTCAGTTTGATAGCACACTTTAGGTTTTAGAAGCAGATATTTCTCTGTACAGCCTATGGTCCCATTCACTAGGGAATATCCCAACGCAGCTCCTAGAAGAAACGTGTTTCTGACTCGCTGAATCTCAACATAGATTCAACTCTCTTAGGAGAACGAACGCACAGCAGAGCAGTTTCAAGGAAACGTTTCTCCTGAGTTTTAGACGAAGTTTCCTGCTGTTTAGTACGGATGCCGGCACTGGGCTGGACATACCGGTTTTGGGATTCTGCACAGAAAGGGTTTGCAAACCGCTGAATCCACACGTGAGTTTAACTCTGTCAGTTGAATGCACACATTGACAACCATTCAGTTAGATAGCTCCGTTTTGGTTTTAGAAGCAGATATTTCTCTGTACAGCCTATGGTCCCATTCACTCGGGAATATCCCAACGCAGCTCCTAGAAGAAACGTGTTTCTGACTCGCTGAATCTCAACATAGATTCAACTCTCTTAGGTGAACGAACGCACAGCAGAGCAGTTTCAAGGAAACGTTTCTCCTGAGTTTTAGACGAAGTTTCCTGCTGTTTAGTACGGATGCCGGCACTGGGCTGGACATACCGGTTTTGGGATTCTGCACAGAAAGGGTTTGCAAACCGCTGAATCCACACGTGAGTTTAACTCTGTCAGTTGAATTCACACATTGACAACCATTCAGTTTGATAGCACCCTTTTGGTTTTAGAAGCAGATATTTCTCTGTACAGACTATGGTCCCATTCACTCGGGAATATCCCAACGCAGCTCCTAGAAGAAACGTGTTTCTGACTCGCTGAATCTCAACATAGATTCAACTCTCTTAGGTGAACGAACGCACAGCAGAGCAGTTTCAAGGAAACGTTTCTCCTGAGTTTTAGACGAAGTTTCCTGCTGTTTAGTACGGATGCCGGCATTGGGCTGGACATACCGGTTATGGGATTCTGCACAGAAAGGGTTTGCAAACCGCTGAATACACACGTGAGTTTAACTCTGTCAGTTGAATGCACACATTGACAACCATTCAGTTTGATAGCACACTTTTGGTTTTAGAAGCAGATATTTCTCTGTACAGCCTATGGTCCCATTCACTCGGGAATATCCCAACGGAGCTCCTAGAAGTAACGTGTTTCTGACTCGCTGAATCTCAACATAGATTCAACTCTCTTAGGTGAACGAACGCACAGCAGAGCAGTTTCAAGGAAACGTTTCTCCTGAGTTTTAGACGAAGTTTCCTGCTGTTTAGTACGGATGCCGGCATTGGGCTGGAAATACCGGTTTTGGGATTCTGCACAGAAAGGGTTTGCAAACCGCTGAATCCACACGTGAGTTTAACTCTGTCAGTTGAATGCACACATTGACAACCATTCAGTTTGATAGCACACTTTTGGTTTTAGAAGCAGATATTTCTCTGTACAGCCTATGGTCCCATTCACTCGGGAATATCCCAACGCAGCTCCTAGAAGAAACGTGTTTCTGACTCGCTGAATCTCAACATAGATTCAACTCTCTTAGGTGAACGAACGCACAGCAGAGCAGTTTCAAGGAAACGTTTCTCCTGAGTCTTAGACGAAGTTTCCTGCTGTTTAGTACGTATGCCGTCATTGGGCTGGAAATACCGGTTTTGGGATTCTGCACAGAAAGGGTTTGCAAACCGCTGAATCCACACGTGAGTTTAACTCTGTCAGTTGAATGCACACATTGACAACCAATCAGTTAGATAGCTCCGTTTTGGTTTTAGAAGCAGATATTTCTCTGTACAGCCTATGGTCCCATTCACTCGGGAATATCCCAACGCAGCTCCTAGAAGAAACGTGTTTCTGACTCGCTGAATCTCAACATAGATTCAACTCTCTTAGGTGAACGAACGCACAGCAGAGCAGTTTCAAGGAAACGTTTCTCCTGAGTTTTAGACGAAGTTTCCTGCTGTTTAGTTCGTATGCCGGCATTGGGCTGGAAATACCGGTTTTGGGATTCTGCACAGAAAGGGTTTGCAAACCGCTGAATCCACACGTGAGTTTAACTCTGTCAGTTGAATGCACACATTGACAACCATTCAGTTAGATAGATCCGTTTTGGTTTTAGAAGCAGATATTTCTCTGTACAGCCTATGGTCCCATTCACTCGGGAATATCCCAACGCAGCTCCTAGAAGAAACGTGTTTCTGACTCGCTGAATCTCAACATAGATTCAACTCTCTTAGGTGAACGAACGCACAGCAGAGCAGTTTCAAGGAAACGTTTCTCCTGAGTTTTAGACGAAGTTTCCTGCTGTTTAGTACGGATACCGGCATTGGGCTGGAAATACCGGTTTTGGGATTCTGCACAGAAAGGGTTTGCAAACCGCTGAATCCACACGTGAGTTTAACTCTGTCAGTTGAATGCACACATTGACAACCATTCAGTTTGATAGCACACTTTTGGTATTAGAAGCAGATATTTCTCTGTACAGCCTATGGTCCCATTCACTCGGGAATATCCCAACGCAGCTCCTAGAAGAAACGTGTTTCTGACTCGCTGAATCTCAACATAGATTCAACTCTCTTAGGTGAACGAACGCACAGCAGAGCAGTTTCAAGGAAACGTTTCTCCTGAGTTTTAGACGAAGTTTCCTGCTGTTTAGTACGTATGCCGGCATTGGGCTGGACATACCGGTTTTGGGATTCTGCACAGAAAGGGTTTGCAAACCGCTGAATCCACACGTGAGTTTAACTCTGTCAGTTGAATGCACACATTGACAACCATTCAGTTTGATAGCACCCTTTTGGTTTTAGAAGCAGATATTTCTCTGTACAGCCTATGGTCCCATTCACTCGGGAATATCCCAACGCAGCTCCTAGAAGAAACGTGTTTCTGACTCGCTGAATCTCAACATAGATTCAACTCTCTTAGGTGAACGAACGCACAGCAGAGCAGTTTCAAGGAAACGTTTCTCCTGAGTTTTAGACGAAGTTTCCTGCTGTTTAGTACGTATGCCGGCATTGGGCTGGACATACCGGTTTTGGGATTCTGGACAGAAAGGGTTTGCAAACCGCTGAATCCACACGTGAGTTTAACTCTGTCAGTTGAATGCACACATTGACAACCATTCAGTTTGATAGCACCCTTTTGGTTTTAGAAGCAGATATTTCTCTGTACAGCCTATGGTCCCATTCACTCGGGAATATCCCAACGCAGCTCCTAGAAGAAACGTGTTTCTGACTCGCTGAATCTCAACATAGATTCAACTCTCTTAGGTGAACGAACGCACAGCAGAGCACTTTCAAGGAAACGTTTCTCCTGAGTTTTAGACGAAGTTTCCTGCTGTTTAGTACGGATGCCGGCATTGGGCTGGAAATACCGGTTTTGGGATGCTGCACAGAAAGGGTTTGCAAACCGCTGAATCCACACGTGAGTTTAACTCTGTCAGTTGAATGCACACATTGACAACCATTCAGTTTGATAGCACACTTTTGGTTTTAGAAGCAGATATTTCTCTGTACAGCCTATGGTCCCATTCACTCGGGAATATCCCATCGCAGCTCCTAGAAGTAACGTGTTTCTGACTCGCTGAATCTCAACATAGATTAAACTCTCTTAGGTGAACGAACGCACAGCAGAGCAGTTTCAAGGAAACGTTTCTCCTGAGTTTTAGACGAAGTTTCCTGCTGTTTAGTACGGATGCCGGCATTGGGCTGGAAATACCGGTTTTGGGATTCTGCACAGAAAGGGTTTGCAAACCGCTGAATCCACACGTGAGTTTAACTCTGTCAGTTGAATGCACACATTGACAACCATTCAGTTTGATAGCACACTTTTGGTTTTAGAAGCAGATATTTCTCTGTACAGCCTATGGTCCCATTCACTCGGGAATATCCCAACGCAGCTCCTAGAAGAAACGTGTTTCTGACTCGCTGAATCTCAACATAGATTCAACTCTCTTAGGTGAACGAACGCACAGCAGAGCAGTTTCAAGGAAACGTTTCTCCTGAGTCTTAGACGAAGTTTCCTGCTGTTTAGTACGTATGCCGGCATTGGGCTGGAAATACCGGTTTTGGGATTCTGCACAGAAAGGGTTTGCAAACCGCTGAATCCACACGTGAGTTTAACTCTGTCAGTTGAATGCACACATTGACAACCATTCAGTTTGATAGCACCCTTTTGGTTTTAGAAGCAGATATTTCTCTGTACAGACTATGGTCCCATTCACTCGGGAATATCCCAACGCAGCTCCTAGAAGAAACGTGTTTCTGACTCGCTGAATCTCAACATAGATTCAACTCTCTTAGGTGAACGAACGCACAGCAGAGCAGTTTCAAGGAAACGTTTCTCCTGAGTTTTAGACGAAGTTTCCTGCTGTTTAGTACGTATGCCGGCATTGGGCTGGACATACCGGTTTTGGGATTCTGGACAGAAAGGGTTTGCAAACCGCTGAATCCACACGTGAGTTTAACTCTGTCAGTTGAATGCACACATTGACAACCATTCAGTTTGATAGCACCCTTTTGGTTTTAGAAGCAGATATTTCTCTGTACAGCCTATGGTCCCATTCACTCGGGAATATCCCAACGCAGCTCCTAGAAGAAACGTGTTTCTGACTCGCTGAATCTCAACATAGATTCAACTCTCTTAGGTGAACGAACGCACAGCAGAGCAGTTTCAAGGAAACGTTTCTCCTGAGTCTTAGACGAAGTTTCCTGCTGTTTAGTACGGATGCCGGCATTGGGCTGGAAATACCGGTTTTGGGATTCTGCACAGAAAGGGTTTGGAAACCGCTGAATCCACACGTGAGTTTAACTCTGTCAGTTGAATGCACACATTGACAACCATTCAGTTAGACAGCTCCGTTTTGGTTTTAGAAGCAGATATTTCTCTGTACAGCCTATGGTCCCATTCACTCGGGAATATCCCAACGCAGCTCCTAGAAGAAACGTGTTTCTGACTCGCTGAATCTCAACATAGATTCAACTCTCTTAGGTGAACGAACGCACAGCAGAGCAGTTTCAAGGAAACGTTTCTCCTGAGTTTTAGACGAAGTTCCCTGCTGTTTAGTACGGATGCCGGCACTGGGCTGGACATACCGGTTTTGGGATTCTGCACAGAAAGGGTTTGCAAACCGCTGAATCCACACGTGAGTTTAACTCTGTCAGTTGAATGCACACATTGACAACCATTCAGTTTGATAGCACCCTTTTGGTTTTAGAAGCAGATATTTCTCTGTACAGACTATGGTCCCATTCACTCGGGAATATCCCAACGCAGCTCCGGGAAGAAACGTGTTTCTGACTCGCTGAATCTCAACATAGATTCAACTCTCTTAGGTGAACGAACGCACAGCAGAGCAGTTTCAAGGAAACGTTTCTCCTGAGTTTTAGACGAAGTTTCCTGCTGTTTAGTACGGATGCCGGCATTGGGCTGGACATACCGGTTTTGGGATTCTGCACAGAAAGGGTTTGCAAACCGCTGAATACACACGTGAGTTTAACTCTGTCAGTTGAATGCACACATTGACAATCATTCAGTTTGATAGCACACTTTTGGTTTTAGAAGCAGATATTTCTCTGTACAGCCTATGGTCCCATTCACTCGGGAATATCCCAACGCAGCTCCTAGAAGTAACGTGTTTCTGACTCGCTGAATCTCAACATAGATTCAACTCTCTTAGGTGAACGAACGCACAGCAGAGCAGTTTCAAGGAAACGTTTCTCCTGAGTTTTAGACGAAGTTTCCTGCCGTTTAGTACGGATGCCGGCATTGGGCTGGAAATACCGGTTTTGGGATTCTGCACAGAAAGGGTTTGCAAACCGCTGAATCCACACGTGAGTTTAACTCTGTCAGTTGAATGCACACATTGACAACCATTCAGTTTGATAGCACACTTTTGGTTTTAGAAGCAGATATTTCTCTGTACAGCCTATGGTCCCATTCACTCGGGAATATCCCAACGCAGCTCCTAGAAGAAACGTGTTTCTGACTCGCTGAATCTCAACATAGATTCAACTCTCTTAGGTGAACGAACGCACAGCAGAGCACTTTCAAGGAAACGTTTCTCCTGAGTTTTAGACGAAGTTTCCTGCTGTTTAGTACGGATGCCGGCATTGGGCTGAAAATACCGGTTTTGGGATTCTGCACAGAAAGGGTTTGCAAACCGCTGAATCCACACGTGAGTTTAACTCTGTCAGTTGAATGCACACATTGACAACCATTCAGTTAGATAGCTCCGTTTTGGTTTTAGAAGCAGATATTTCTCTGTACAGCCTATGGTCCCATTCACTCGGGAATATCCCAACGCAGCTCCTAGAAGAAACGTGTTTCTGACTCGCTGAATCTCAACATAGATTCAACTCTCTTAGGTGAACGAACGCACAGCAGAGCAGTTTCAAGGAAACGTTTCTCCTGAGTTTTAGGCTAAGTTTCCTGCTGTTTAGTACGTATGCCGGCATTGGGCTGGACATACCGGTTTTGGGATTCTGGACAGAAAGGGTTTGCAAACCGCTGAATCCACACGTGAGTTTAACTCTGTCAGTTCAATGCACTCATTGAGAACCATTCAGTTAGATAGCTCCGTTTTGGTTTTAGAAGCAGATATTTCTCTGTACAGCCTATGGTCCCATTCACTCGGGAATATCCCAACGCAGCTCCTAGAAGTAACGTGTTTCTGACTCGCTGAATCTCAACATAGATTCAACTCTCTTAGGTGAACGAACGCACAGCAGAGCAGTTTCAAGGAAACGTTTCTCCTGAGTTTTAGACGAAGTTTCCTGCTGTTTAGTACGTATGCCGGCATTGGGCTGGACATACCGGTTTTGGGATTCTGGACAGAAAGGGTTGCAAACCGCTGAATCCACACGTGAGTTTAACTCTGTCAGTTGAATGCACACATTGACAACCATTCAGTTTGATAGCACCCTTTTGGTTTTAGAAGCAGATATTTCTCTGTACAGCCTATGGTCCCATTCACTCGGGAATATCCCAACGCAGCTCCTAGAAGAAACGTGTTTCTGACTCGCTGAATCTCAACATAGATTCAACTCTCTTAGGTGAACGAACGCACAGCAGAGCAGTTTCAAGGAAACGTTTCTCCTGAGTCTTAGACGAAGTTTCCTGCTGTTTAGTACGGATGCCGGCATTGGGCTGGAAATACCGGTTTTGGGATTCTGCACAGAAAGGGTTTGGAAACCGCTGAATCCACACGTGAGTTTAACTCTGTCAGTTGAATGCACACATTGACAACCATTCAGTTAGACAGCTCCGTTTTGGTTTTAGAAGCAGATATTTCTCAGTACAGCCTATGGTCCCATTCACTCGGGAATATCCCAACGCAGCTCCTAGAAGTAACGTGTTTCTGACTCGATGAATCTCAACATAGATTCAACTCTCTTAGGTGAACGAACGCACAGCAGAGCAGTTTCAAGGAAACGTTTCTCCTGAGTTTTAGACGAAGTTTCCTGCTGTTTAGTACGTATGCCGGCATTGGGCTGGAAATACCGGTTTTGGGATTCTGCACAGAAAGGGTTTGCAAACCGCTGAATCCACACGTGAGTTTGACTCTGTCAGTTGAATGCACACATTGACAACCATTCAGTTTGATAGCACACTTTTGGTTTTTGAAGCAGATATTTCTCTGTACAGCCTATGGTCCCATTCACTCGGGAATATCCCAACGCAGCTCCTAGAAGAAACGTGTTTCTGACTCGCTGAATCTCAACATAGATTCAACTCTCTTAGGTGAACGAACGCACAGCAGAGCAGTTTCAAGGAAACGTTTCTCCTGAGTTTTAGACGAAGTTTCCTGCTGTTTAGTACGTATACCGGCATTGGGCTGGAAATACCGGTTTTGGGATTCTGCACAGAAAGGGTTTGCAAACCGCTGAATCCACACGTGAGTTTAACTCTGTCAGTTGAATGCACACATTGACAACCATTCAGTTTGATAGCACACTTTTGGTATTAGAAGCAGATATTTCTCTGTACAGCCTATGGTCCCATTCACTCGGGAATATCCCAACGCAGCTCCTAGAAGAAACGTGTTTCTGACTCGCTGAATCTCAACATAGATTCAACTCTCTTAGGTGAACGAACGCACAGCAGAGCAGTTTCAAGGAAACGTTTCTCCTGAGTCTTAGACGAAGTTTCCTGCTGTTTAGTACGTATGCCGGCATTGGGCTGGAAATACCGGTTTTGGGATTCTGCACAGAAAGGGTTTGCAAACCGCTGAATCCACACGTGAGTTTAACTCTGTCAGTTGAATGCACACGTTGACAACCATTCAGTTAGATAGCTCCGTTTTGGTTTTAGAAGCAGATATTTCTCTGTACAGCCTATGGTCCCATTCACTCGGGAATATCCCAACGCAGCTCCTAGAAGAAACGTGTTTCTGACTCGCTGAATCTCAACATAGATTCAACTCTCTTAGGTGAACGAACGCACAGCAGAGCACTTTCAAGGAAACGTTTCTCCTGAGTTTTAGACGAAGTTTCCTGCTGTTTAGTACGGATGCCGGCATTGGGCTGGAAATACCGGTTTTGGGATGCTGCACAGAAAGGGTTTGCAAACCGCTGAATCCACACGTGAGTTTAACTCTGTCAGTTGAATGCACACATTGACAACCATTCAGTTTGATAGCACACTTTTGGTTTTAGAAGCAGATATTTCTCTGTACAGCCTATGGTCCCATTCACTCGGGAATATCCCATCGCAGCTCCTAGAAGTAACGTGTTTCTGACTCGCTGAATCTCAACATAGATTCAACTCTCTTAGGTGAACGAACGCACAGCAGAGCAGTTTCAAGGAAACGTTTCTCCTGAGTTTTAGACTAAGTTTCCTGCTGTTTAGTACGTATGCCGGCATTGGGCTGGACATACCGGTTTTGGGATTCTGGACAGAAAGGGTTTGCAAACCGCTGAATCCACACGTGAGTTTAACTCTGTCAGTTCAATGCACACATTGACAACCATTCAGTTAGATAGCTCCGTTTTGGTTTTAGAAGCAGATATTTCTCTGTACAGCCTATGGTCCCATTCACTCGGGAATAACCCAACGCAGCTCCTAGAAGTAACGTGTTTCTGACTCGCTGAATCTCAACATAGATTCAACTCTCTTAGGTGAACGAACGCACAGCAGAGCAGTTTCAAGGAAACGTTTCTCCTGAGTTTTAGACGAAGTTTCCTGCTGTTTAGTACGGATGCCGGCATTGGGCTGGACATACCGGTTTTGGGATACTGGACAGAAAGGGTTGCAAACCGCTGAATCCACACGTGAGTTTAACTCTGTCAGTTGAATGCACACATTGACAACCATTCAGTTTGATAGCACCCTTTTGGTTTTAGAAGCAGATATTTCTCTGTACAGCCTATGGTCCCATTCACTCGGGAATATCCCAACGCAGCTCCTAGAAGAAACGTGTTTCTGACTCGCTGAATCTCAACATAGATTCAACTCTCTTAGGTGAACGAACGCACAGCAGAGCAGTTTCAAGGAAACGTTTCTCCTGAGTTTTAGACTAAGTTTCCTGCTGTTTAGTACGTATGCCGGCATTGGGCTGGACATACCGGTTTTGGGATTCTGGACAGAAAGGGTTTGCAAACCGCTGAATCCACACGTGAGTTTAACTCTGTCAGTTCAATGCACACATTGACAACCATTCAGTTAGATAGCTCCGTTTTGGTTTTAGAAGCAGATATTTCTCTGTACAGCTTATGGTCCCATTCACTCGGGAATATCCCAACGCAGCTCCTAGAAGTAACGTGTTTCTGACTCTCTGAATCTCAACATAGATTCAACTCTCTTAGGTGAACGAACGCACAGCAGAGCAGTTTCAAGGAAACGTTTCTCCTGAGTTTTAGACGAAGTTTCCTGCTGTTTAGTACGTATGCCGGCATTGGGCTGGACATACCGGTTTTGGGATACTGGACAGAAAGGGTTGCAAACCGCTGAATCCACACGTGAGTTTAACTCTGTCAGTTGAATGCACACATTGACAACCATTCAGTTTGATAGCACCCTTTTGGTTTTAGAAGCAGATCTTTCTCTGTACAGCCTATGGTCCCATTCACTCGGGAATATCCCAACGCAGCTCCTAGAAGTAACGTGTTTCTGACTCGCTGAATCTCAACATAGATTCAACTCTCTTAGGTGAACGAACGCACAGCAGAGCAGTTTCAAGGAAACGTTTCTCCTGAGTTTTAGACGAAGTTCCCTGCTGTTTAGTACGGATGCCGGCACTGGGCTGGACATACCGGTTTTGGGATTCTGCACAGAAAGGGTTTGCAAACCGCTGAATCCACACGTGAGTTTAACTCTGTCAGTTGAATGCACACATTGACAACCATTCAGTTTGATAGCACCCTTTTGGTTTTAGAAGCAGATATTTCTCTGTACAGACTATGGTCCCATTCACTCGGGAATATCCCAACGCAGCTCCGGGAAGAAACGTGTTTCTGACTCGCTGAATCTCAACATAGATTCAACTCTCTTAGGTGAACGAACGCACAGCAGAGCAGTTTCAAGGAAACGTTTCTCCTGAGTTTTAGACGAAGTTTCCTGCTGTTTAGTACGTATGCCGGCATTGGGCTGGACATACCGTTTTTGGGATTCTGCACAGAAAGGGTTTGCAAACCGCTGAATACACACGTGAGTTTAACTCTGTCAGTTGAATGCACACATTGACAATCATTCAGTTTGATAGCACACTTTTGGTTTTAGAAGCAGATATTTCTCTGTACAGCCTATGGTCCCATTCACTCGGGAATATCCCAACGCAGCTCCTAGAAGAAACGTGTTTCTGACTCGCTGAATCTCAACATAGATTCAACTCTCTTAGGTGAACGAACGCACAGCAGAGCAGTTTCAAGGAAACGTTTCTCCTGAGTCTTAGACGAAGTTTCCTGCTGTTTAGTACGGATGCCGGCATTGGGCTGGAAATACCGGTTTTGGGATTCTGCACAGAAAGGGTTTGGAAACCGCTGAATCCACACGTGAGTTTAACTCTGTCAGTTGAATGCACACATTGACAACCATTCAGTTAGACAGCTCCGTTTTGGTTTTAGAAGCAGATATTTCTCTGTACAGCCTATGGTCCCATTCACTCGGGAATATCCCAACGCAGCTCCTAGAAGTAACGTGTTTCTGACTCGATGAATCTCAACATAGATTCAACTCTCTTAGGTGAACGAACGCACAGCAGAGCAGTTTCAAGGAAACGTTTCTCCTGAGTTTTAGACGAAGTTTCCTGCTGTTTAGTACGTATGCCGGCATTGGGCTGGAAATACCGGTTTTGGGATTCTGCACAGAAAGGGTTTGCAAACCGCTGAATCCACACGTGAGTTTGACTCTGTCAGTTGAATGCACACATTGACAACCATTCAGTTTGATAGCACACTTTTGGTTTTTGAAGCAGATATTTCTCTGTACAGCCTATGGTCCCATTCACTCGGGAATATCCCAACGCAGCTCCTAGAAGAAACGTGTTTCTGACTCGCTGAATCTCAACATAGATTCAACTCTCTTAGGTGAACGAACGCACAGCAGAGCAGTTTCAAGGAAACGTTTCTCCTGAGTTTTAGACGAAGTTTCCTGCTGTTTAGTACGTATACCGGCATTGGGCTGGAAATACCGGTTTTGGGATTCTGCACAGAAAGGGTTTGCAAACCGCTGAATCCACACGTGAGTTTAACTCTGTCAGTTGAATGCACACATTGACAACCATTCAGTTTGATAGCACACTTTTGGTATTAGAAGCAGATATTTCTCTGTACAGCCTATGGTCCCATTCACTCGGGAATATCCCAACGCAGCTCCTAGAAGAAACGTGTTTCTGACTCGCTGAATCTCAACATAGATTCAACTCTCTTAGGTGAACGAACGCACAGCAGAGCAGTTTCAAGGAAACGTTTCTCCTGAGTCTTAGACGAAGTTTCCTGCTGTTTAGTACGTATGCCGGCATTGGGCTGGAAATACCGGTTTTGGGATTCTGCACAGAAAGGGTTTGCAAACCGCTGAATCCACACGTGAGTTTAACTCTGTCATTTGAATGCACACGTTGACAACCATTCAGTTAGATAGCTCCGTTTTGGTTTTAGAAGCAGATATTTCTCTGTACAGCCTATGGTCCCATTCACTCGGGAATATCCCAACGCAGCTCCTAGAAGAAACGTGTTTCTGACTCGCTGAATCTCAACATAGATTCAACTCTCTTAGGTGAACGAACGCACAGCAGAGCACTTTCAAGGAAACGTTTCTCCTGAGTTTTAGACGAAGTTTCCTGCTGTTTAGTACGGATGCCGGCATTGGGCTGGAAATACCGGTTTTGGGATGCTGCACAGAAAGGGTTTGCAAACCGCTGAATCCACACGTGAGTTTAACTCTGTCAGTTGAATGCACACATTGACAACCATTCAGTTTGATAGCACACTTTTGGTTTTAGAAGCAGATATTTCTCTGTACAGCCTATGGTCCCATTCACTCGGGAATATCCCATCGCAGCTCCTAGAAGTAACGTGTTTCTGACTCGCTGAATCTCAACATAGATTCAACTCTCTTAGGTGAACGAACGCACAGCAGAGCAGTTTCAAGGAAACGTTTCTCCTGAGTTTTAGACTAAGTTTCCTGATGTTTAGTACGTATGCCGGCATTGGGCTGGACATACCGGTTTTGGGATTCTGGACAGAAAGGGTTTGCAAACCGCTGAATCCACACGTGAGTTTAACTCTGTCAGTTCAATGCACACATTGACAACCATTCAGTTAGATAGCTCCGTTTTGGTTTTAGAAGCAGATATTTCTCTGTACAGCCTATGGTCCCATTCACTCGGGAATAACCCAACGCAGCTCCTAGAAGTAACGTGTTTCTGACTCGCTGAAACTCAACATAGATTCAACTCTCTTAGGTGAACGAACGCACAGCAGAGCTCTTTCAAGGAAACGTTTCTCCTGAGTTTTAGACGAAGTTTCCTGCTGTTTAGTACGGATGCCGGCATTGGGCTGGACATACCGGTTTTGGGATACTGGACAGAAAGGGTTGCAAACCGCTGAATCCACACGTGAGTTTAACTCTGTCAGTTGAATGCACACATTGACAACCATTCAGTTTGATAGCACCCTTTTGGTTTTAGAAGCAGATATTTCTCTGTACAGCCTATGGTCCCATTCACTCGGGAATATCCCAACGCAGCTCCTAGAAGAAACGTGTTTCTGACTCGCTGAATCTCAACATAGATTCAACTCTCTTAGGTGAACGAACGCACAGCAGAGCAGTTTCAAGGAAACGTTTCTCCTGAGTTTTAGACTAAGTTTCCTGCTGTTTAGTACGTATGCCGGCATTGGGCTGGACATACCGGTTTTGGGATTCTGGACAGAAAGGGTTTGCAAACCGCTGAATCCACACGTGAGTTTAACTCTGTCAGTTCAATGCACACATTGACAACCATTCAGTTAGATAGCTCCGTTTTGGTTTTAGAAGCAGATATTTCTCTGTACAGCTTATGGTCCCATTCACTCGGGAATATCCCAACGCATCTCCTAGAAGTAACGTGTTTCTGACTCTCTGAATCTCAACATAGATTCAACTCTCTTAGGTGAACGAACGCACAGCAGAGCAGTTTCAAGGAAACGTTTCTCCTGAGTTTTAGACGAAGTTTCCTGCTGTTTAGTACGTATGCCGGCATTGGGCTGGACATACCGGTTTTGGGATACTGGACAGAAAGGGTTGCAAGCCGCTGAATCCACACGTGAGTTTAACTCTGTCAGTTGAATGCACACATTGACAACCATTCAGTTTGATAGCACCCTTTTGGTTTTAGAAGCAGATCTTTCTCTGTACAGCCTATGGTCCCATTCACTCGGGAATATCCCAACGCAGCTCCTAGAAAAAACGTGTTTCTGACTCGCTGAATCTCAACATAGATTCAACTCTCTTAGGTGAACGAACGCACAGCAGAGCAGTTTCAAGGAAACGTTTCTCCTGAGTCTTAGACGAAGTTTCCTGCTGTTTAGTACGGATGCCGGCATTGGGCTGGAAATACCGGTTTTGGGATTCTGCACAGAAAGGGTTTGGAAACCGCTGAATCCACACGTGAGTTTAACTCTGTCAGTTGAATGCACACATTGACAACCATTCAGTTAGACAGCTCCGTTTTGGTTTTAGAAGCAGATATTTCTCTGTACAGCCTATGGTCCCATTCACTCGGGAATATCCCAACGCAGGTCCTAGAAGTAACGTGTTTCTGACTCGCTGAATCTCAACATAGATTCAACTCTCTTAGGTGAACGAACGCACAGCAGAGCAGTTTCAAGGAAACGTTTCTCCTGAGTTTTAGACGAAGTTTCCTGCTGTTTAGTACGTATGCCGGCATTGGGCTGGAAATACCAGTTTTGGGATTCTGCACAGAAAGGGTTTGCAAACCGCTGAATCCACACGTGAGTTTGACTCTGTCAGTTGAATGCACACATTGACAACCATTCAGTTTGATAGCACACTTTTGGTTTTAGAAGCAGATATTTCTCTGTACAGCCTATGGTCCCATTCACTCGGGAATATCCCAACGCAGCTCCTAGAAGAAACGTGTTTCTGACTCGCTGAATCTCAACATAGATTCAACTCTCTTAGGTGAACGAACGCACAGCAGAGCAGTTTCAAGGAAACGTTTCTCCTGACTCTTAGACGAAGTTTCCTGCTGTTTAGTACGTATGCCGGCATTGGGCTGGAAATACCGGTTTTGGGATTCTGCACAGAAAGGGTTTGCAAACCGCTGAATCCACACGTGAGTTTAACTCTGTCAGTTGAATGCACACGTTGACAACCATTCAGTTAGATAGCTCCGTTTTGGTTTTAGAAGCAGATATTTCTCTGTACAGCCTATGGTCCCATTCACTCGGGAATATCCCAACGCAGCTCCTAGAAGAAACGTGTTTCTGACTCGCTGAATCTCAACATAGATTCAACTCTCTTAGGTGAACGAACGCACAGCAGAGCACTTTCAAGGAAACGTTTCTCCTGAGTTTTAGACGAAGTTTCCTGCTGTTTAGTACGGATGCCGGCATTGGGCTGGAAATACCGGTTTTGGGATGCTGCACAGAAAGGGTTTGCAAACCGCTGAATCCACACGTGAGTTTAACTCTGTCAGTTGAATGCACACATTGACAACCATTCAGTTTGATAGCACACTTTTGGTTTTAGAAGCAGATATTTCTCTGTACAGCCTATGGTCCCATTCACTCGGGAATATCCCATCGCAGCTCCTAGAAGTAACGTGTTTCTGACTCGCTGAATCTCAACATAGATTAAACTCTCTTAGGTGAACGAACGCACAGCAGAGCAGTTTCAAGGAAACGTTTCTCCTGAGTCTTAGACGAAGTTTCCTGCTGTTTAGTACGTATGCCGGCATTGGGCTGGAAATACCGGTTTTGGGATTCTGCACAGAAAGGGTTTGCAAACCGCTGAATCCACACGTGAGTTTAACTCTGTCAGTTGAATGCACACATTGACAACCATTCAGTTAGATAGCTCCGTTTTGGTTTTAGAAGCAGATATTTCTCTGTACAGCCTATGGTCCCATTCACTCGGGAATATCCCAACGCAGCTCCTAGAAGAAACGTGTTTCTGACTCGCTGAATCTCAACATAGATTCAACTCTCTTAGGTGAACGAACGCACAGCAGAGCAGTTTCAAGGAAACGTTTCTCCTGAGTCTTAGACGAAGTTTCCTGCTGTTTAGTACGGATGCCGGCACTGGGCTGGACATACCGGTTTTGGGATTCTGCACAGAAAGGGTTTGCAAACCGCTGAATCCACACGTGAGTTTAACTCTGTCAGTTGAATGCACACATTGACAACCATTCAGTTAGACAGCTCCGTTTTGGTTTTAGAAGCAGATATTTCTCTGTACAGCCTATGGTCCCATTCACTCGGGAATATCCCAACGCAGCTCCTAGAAGTAACGTGTTTCTGACTCGCTGAATCTCAACATAGATTCAACTCTCTTAGGTGAACGAACGCACAGCAGAGCAGTTTCAAGGAAACGTTTCTCCTGAGTTTTAGACGAAGTTTCCTGCTGTTTAGTACGTATGCCGGCATTGGGCTGGAAATACCGGTTTTGGGATTCTGCACAGAAAGGGTTTGCAAACCGCTGAATCCACACGTGAGTTTGACTCTGTCAGTTGAATGCACACATTGACAACCATTCAGTTTGATAGCACACTTTTGGTTTTAGAAGCAGATATTTCTCTGTACAGCCTATGGTCCCATTCACTCGGGAATATCCCAACGCAGCTCCTAGAAGAAACGTGTTTCTAAATCGCTTAATCTCAACATAGATTCAACTCTCTTAGGTGAACGAACGCACAGCAGAGCAGTTTCAAGGAAACGTTTCTCCTGAGTTTTAGACGAAGTTTCCTGCTGTTTAGTACGTATACCGGCATTGGGCTGGAAATACCGGTTTTGGGATTCTGCACAGAAAGGGTTTGCAAACCGCTGAATCCACACGTGAGTTTAACTCTGTCAGTTCAATGCACACATTGACAACCATTCAGTTTGATAGCACACTTTTGGTATTAGAAGCAGATATTTCTCTGTACAGCCTATGGTCCCATTCACTCGGGAATATCCCAACGCAGCTCCTAGAAGAAACGTGTTTCTGACTCGCTGAATCTCAACATAGATTCAACTCTCTTAGGTGAACGAACGCACAGCAGAGCAGTTTCAAGGAAACGTTTCTCCTGACTCTTAGACGAAGTTTCCTGCTGTTTAGTACGTATGCCGGCATTGGGCTGGAAATACCGGTTTTGGGATTCTGCACAGAAAGGGTTTGCAAACCGCTGAATCCACACGTGAGTTTAACTCTGTCAGTTGAATGCACACGTTGACAACCATTCAGTTAGATAGCTCCGTTTTGGTTTTAGAAGCAGATATTTCTCTGTACAGCCTATGGTCCCATTCACTCGGGAATATCCCAACGCAGCTCCTAGAAGAAACGTGTTTCTGACTCGCTGAATCTCAACATAGATTCAACTCTCTTAGGTGAACGAACGCACAGCAGAGCACTTTCAAGGAAACGTTTCTCCTGAGTTTTAGACGAAGTTTCCTGCTGTTTAGTACGGATGCCGGCATTGGGCTGGAAATACCGGTTTTGGGATGCTGCACAGAAAGGGTTTGCAAACCGCTGAATCCACACGTGAGTTTAACTCTGTCAGTTGAATGCACACATTGACAACCATTCAGTTTGATAGCACACTTTTGGTTTTAGAAGCAGATATTTCTCTGTACAGCCTATGGTCCCATTCACTCGGGAATATCCCATCGCAGCTCCTAGAAGTAACGTGTTTCTGACTCGCTGAATCTCAACATAGATTAAACTCTCTTAGGTGAACGAACGCACAGCAGAGCAGTTTCAAGGAAACGTTTCTCCTGAGTCTTAGACGAAGTTTCCTGCTGTTTAGTACGTATGCCGGCATTGGGCTGGAAATACCGGTTTTGGGATTCTGCACAGAAAGGGTTTGCAAACCGCTGAATCCACACGTGAGTTTAACTCTGTCAGTTGAATGCACACATTGACAACCATTCAGTTAGATAGCTCCGTTTTGGTTTTAGAAGCAGATATTTCTCTGTACAGCCTATGGTCCCATTCACTCGGGAATATCCCAACGCAGCTCCTAGAAGAAACGTGTTTCTGACTCGCTGAATCTCAACATAGATTCAACTCTCTTAGGTGAACGAACGCACAGCAGAGCAGTTTCAAGGAAACGTTTCTCCTGAGTTTTAGACGAAGTTTCCTGCTGTTTAGTACGGATGCCGGCACTGGGCTGGACATACCGGTTTTGGGATTCTGCACAGAAAGGGTTTGCAAACCGCTGAATCCACACGTGAGTTTAACTCTGTCAGTTGAATGCACACATTGACAACCATTCAGTTTGATAGCACCCTTTTGGTTTTAGAAGCAGATATTTCTCTGTACAGACTATGGTCCCATTCACTCGGGAATATCCCAACGCAGCTCCGGGAAGAAACGTGTTTCTGACTCGCTGAATCTCAACATAGATTCAACTCTCTTAGGTGAACGAACGCACAGCAGAGCACTTTCAAGGAAACGTTTCTCCTGAGTTTTAGACGAAGTTTCCTGCTGGTTAGTACGGATGCCGGCATTGGGCTGGACATACCGGTTTTGGGATTCTGCACAGAAAGGGTTTGCAAACCGCTGAATACACACGTGAGTTTAACTCTGTCAGTTGAATGCACACATTGACAACCATTCAGTTAGATAGCTCCGTTTTGGTTTTAGAAGCAGATATTTCTCTGTACAGCCTATGGTCCCATTCACTCGGGAATATCCCAACGCAGCTCCTAGAAGAAACGTGTTTCTGACTCGCTGAATCTCAACATAGATTCAACTCTCTTAGGTGAACGAACGCACAGCAGAGCAGTTTCAAGGAAACGTTTCTCCTGAGTTTTAGACCAAGTTTCCTGCTGTTTAGTACGGATGCCGGCACTGGGCTGGACATACCGGTTTTGGGATTCTGCACAGAAAGGGTTTGCAAACCGCTGAATCCACACGTGAGTTTAACTCTGTCAGTTGAATGCACACATTGACAACCATTCAGTTTGATAGCACCCTTTTGGTTTTAGAAGCAGATATTTCTCTGTACAGACTATGGTCCCATTCACTCGGGAATATCCCAACGCAGCTCCGGGAAGAAACGTGTTTCTGACTCGCTGAATCTCAACATAGATTCAACTCTCTTAGGTGAACGAACGCACAGCAGAGCAGTTTCAAGGAAACGTTTCTCCTGAGTTTTAGACGAAGTTTCCTGCTGTTTAGTACGGATGCCGGCATTGGGCTGGACATACCGGTTTTGGGATTCTGCACAGAAAGGGTTTGCAAACCGCTGAATACACACGTGAGTTTAACTCTGTCAGTTGAATGCACACATTGACAACCATTCAGTTTGATAGCACACTTTTGGTTTTAGAAGCAGATATTTCTCTGTACAGCCTATGGTCCCATTCACTCGGGAATATCCCAACGCAGCTCCTAGAAGTAACGTGTTTCTGACTCGCTGAATCTCAACATAGATTCAACTCTCTTAGGTGAACGAACGCACTGCAGAGCAGTTTCAAGGAAACGTTTCTCCTGAGTTTTAGACGAAGTTTCCTGCTGTTTAGTACGGATGCCGGCATTGGGCTGGAAATACCGGTTTTGGGATTCTGCACAGAAAGGGTTTGCAAACCGCTGAATCCACACGTGAGTTTAACTCTGTCAGTTGAATGCACACATTGACAACCATTCAGTTTGATAGCACACTTTTGGTTTTAGAAGCAGATATTTCTCTGTACAGCCTATGGTCCCATTCACTCCGGAATATCCCAACGCAGCTCCTAGAAGAAACGTGTTTCTGACTCGCTGAATCTCAACATAGATTCAACTCTCTTAGGTGAACGAACGCACAGCAGAGCAGTTTCAAGGAAACGTTTCTCCTGAGTTTTAGACGAAGTTTCCTGCTGTTTAGTACGGATGCCGGCATTGGGCTGGAAATACCGGTTTTGGGATTCTGCGCAGAAAGGGTTTGGAAACCGCTGAATCCACACGTGAGTTTAACTCTGTCAGTTGAATGCACACATTGACAACCATTCAGTTAGACAGCTCCGTTTTGGTTTTAGAAGCAGATATTTCTCTGTACAGCCTATGGTCCCATTCACTCGGGAATATCCCAACGCAGCTCCTAGAAGAAACGTGTTTCTGACTCGCTGAATCTCAACATAGATTCAACTCTCTTAGGTGAACGAACGCACAGCAGAGCACTTTCAAGGAAACGTTTCTCCTGAGTTTTAGACGAAGTTTCCTGCTGTTTAGTACGGATGCCGGCATTGGGCTGGAAATACCGGTTTTGGGATGCTGCACAGAAAGGGTTTGCAAACCGCTGAATCCACACGTGAGTTTAACTCTGTCAGTTGAATGCACACATTGACAACCATTCAGTTTGATAGCACACTTTTGGTTTTAGAAGCAGATATTTCTCTGTACAGCCTATGGTCCCATTCACTCGGGAATATCCCATCGCAGCTCCTAGAAGTAACGTGTTTCTGACTCGCTGAATCTCAACATAGATTAAACTCTCTTAGGTGAACGAACGCACAGCAGAGCAGTTTCAAGGAAACGTTTCTCCTGAGTCTTAGACGAAGTTTCCTGCTGTTTAGTACGTATGCCGGCATTGGGCTGGAAATACCGGTTTTGGGATTCTGCACAGAAAGGGTTTGCAAACCGCTGAATCCACACGTGAGTTTAACTCTGTCAGTTGAATGCACACATTGACAACCATTCAGTTAGATAGCTCCGTTTTGGTTTTAGAAGCAGATATTTCTCTGTACAGCCTATGGTCCCATTCACTCGGGAATATCCCAACGCAGCTCCTAGAAGAAACGTGTTTCTGACTCGCTGAATCTCAACATAGATTCAACTCTCTTAGGTGAACGAACGCACAGCAGAGCAGTTTCAAGGAAACGTTTCTCCTGAGTTTTAGACGAAGTTTCCTGCTGTTTAGTACGGATGCCGGCACTGGGCTGGACATACCGGTTTTGGGATTCTGCACAGAAAGGGTTTGCAAACCGCTGAATCCACACGTGAGTTTAACTCTGTCAGTTGAATGCACACATTGACAACCATTCAGTTTGATAGCACCCTTTTGGTTTTAGAAGCAGATATTTCTCTGTACAGACTATGGTCCCATTCACTCGGGAATATCCCAACGCAGCTCCGGGAAGAAACGTGTTTCTGACTCGCTGAATCTCAACATAGATTCAACTCTCTTAGGTGAACGAACGCACAGCAGAGCAGTTTCAAGGAAACGTTTCTCCTGAGTTTTAGACGAAGTTTCCTGCTGTTTAGTACGGATGCCGGCATTGGGCTGGACATACCGGTTTTGGGATTCTGCACAGAAAGGGTTTGCAAACCGCTGAATACACACGTGAGTTTAACTCTGTCAGTTGAATGCACACATTGACAACCATTCAGTTTGATAGCACACTTTTGGTTTTAGAAGCAGATATTTCTCTGTACAGCCTATGGTCCCATTCACTCGGGAATATCCCAACGCAGCTCCTAGAAGTAACGTGTTTCTGACTCGCTGAATCTCAACATAGATTCAACTCTCTTAGGTGAACGAACGCACAGCAGAGCAGTTTCAAGGAAACGTTTCTCCTGAGTTTTAGACGAAGTTTCCTGCTGTTTAGTACGGATGCCGGCATTGGGCTGGAAATACCGGTTTTGGGATTCTGCACAGAAAGGGTTTGCAAACCGCTGAATCCACACGTGAGTTTAACTCTGTCAGTTGAATGCACACATTGACAACCATTCAGTTTTATAGCACACTTTTGGTTTTAGAAGCAGATATTTCTCTGTACAGCCTATGGTCCCATTCACTCGGGAATATCCCAACGCAGCTCCTAGAAGAAACGTGTTTCTGACTCGCTGAATCTCAACATAGATTCAACTCTCTTAGGTGAACGAACGCACAGCAGAGCAGTTTCAAGGAAACGTTTCTCCTGAGTTTTAGACGAAGTTTCCTGCTGTTTAGTACGGATGCCGGCATTGGGCTGGAAATACCGGTTTTGGGATTCTGCGCGGAAAGGGTTTGCAAACCGCTGAATCCACACGTGAGTTTAACTCTGTCAGTTGAATGCACACATTGACAACCATTCAGTTAGATAGCTCCGTTTTGGTTTTAGAAGCAGATATTTCTCTGTACAGCCTATGGTCCCATTCACTCGGGAATATCCCAACGCAGCTCCTAGAAGAAACGTGTTTCTGACTCGCTGAATCTCAACATAGATTCAACTCTCTTAGGTGAACGAACGCACAGCAGAGCAGTTTCAAGGAAACGTTTCTCCTGAGTTTTAGACTAAGTTTCCTGCTGTTTAGTACGTATGCCGGCATTGGGCTGGACATACCGGTTTTGGGATTCTGGACAGAAAGGGTTTGCAAACCGCTGAATCCACACGTGAGTTTATCTCTGTCAGTTCAATGCACACATTGACAACCATTCAGTTAGATAGCTCCGTTTTGGTTTTAGAAGCAGATATTTCTCTGTACAGCCTATGGTCCCATTCACTCGGGAATATCCCAACGCAGCTCCTAGAAGTAACGTGTTTCTGACTCGCTGAATCTCAACATAGATTCAACTCTCTTAGGTGAACGAACGCACAGCAGAGCAGTTTCAAGGAAACGTTTCTCCTGAGTTTTAGACGAAGTTTCCTGCTGTTTAGTACGGATGCCGGCATTGGGCTGGACATACCGGTTTTGGGATTCTGGACAGAAAGGGTTGCAAACCGCTGAATCCACACGTGACTTTAACTCTGTCAGTTGAATGCACACATTGACAACCATTCAGTTTGATAGCACCCTTTTGGTTTTAGAAGCAGATATTTCTCTGTACAGACTATGGTCCCATTCACTCGGGAATATCCCAACGCAGCTCCGGGAAGAAACGTGTTTCTGACTCGCTGAATCTCAACATAGATTCAACTCTCTTAGGTGAACGAACGCACAGCAGAGCAGTTTCAAGGAAACGTTTCTCCTGAGTTTTATACTAAGTTTCCTGCTGTTTAGTACGTATGCCGGCATTGGGCTGGAAATACCGGTTTTGGGATTCTGCACAGAAAGGGTTTGCAAACCGCTGAATACACACGTGAGTTTACCTCTGTCAGTTGAATGCACACATTGACAACCATTCAGTTAGATAGCACACTTTTGGTTTTAGAAGCAGATATTTCTCTGTACAGCCTATGGTCCCATTCACTCGGGAATATCCCAACGCAGCTCCTAGAAGAAACGTGTTTCTGACTCGCTGAATCTCAACATAGATTCAACTCTCTTAGGTGAACGAACGCACAGCAGAGCAGTTTCAAGGAAACGTTTCTCCTGAGTTTTAGACGAAGTTTCCTGCTGTTTAGTACGTATGCCGGCATTGGGCTGGAAATACCGGTTTTGGGATTCTGCACAGAAAGGGTTTGCAAACCGCTGAATCCACACGTGAGTTTAACTCTGTCAGTTGAATGCACACATTGACAACCATTCAGTTAGATAGCTCCGTTTTGGTTTTAGAAGCAGATATTTCTCTGTACAGCCTATGGTCCCATTCACTCGGGAATATCCCAACGCAGCTCCTAGAAGAAACGTGTTTCTGACTCGCTGAATCTCAACATAGATTCAACTCTCTTAGGTGAACGAACGCACAGCAGAGTAGTTTCAAGGAAACGTTTCTCCTGAGTTTTAGACGAAGTTTCCTGCTGTTTATTACGGATGCCGGCACTGGGCTGGACATACCGGTTTTGGGATTCTGCACAGAAAGGGTTTGCAAACCGCTGAATACACACGTGAGTTTAACTCTGTCAGTTGAATGCACACATTGACAACCATTCAGTTTGATAGCACCCTTTTGGTTTTAGAAGCAGATATTTCTCTGTACAGACTATGGTCCCATTCACTCGGGAATATCCCAACGCAGCTCCGGGAAGAAACGTGTTTCTGACTCGCTGAATCTCAACATAGATTCAACTCTCTTAGGTGAACGAACGCACAGCAGAGCAGTTTCAAGGAAACGTTTCTCCTGAGTTTTAGACGAAGTTTCCTGCTGTTTAGTACGGATGCCGGCATTGGGCTGGACATACCGGTTTTGGGATTCTGCACAGAAAGGGTTTGCAAACCGCTGAATACACACGTGAGTTTAACTCTGTCAGTTGAATGCACACATTGACAACCATTCAGTTTGATAGCACACTTTTGGTTTTAGAAGCAGATATTTCTCTGTACAGCCTATGGTCCCATTCACTCGGGAATATCCCAACGCAGCTCCTAGAAGAAACGTGTTTCTGACTCGCTGAATCTCAACATAGATTCAACTCTCTTAGGTGAACGAACGCACAGCAGAGCAGTTTCAAGGAAACGTTTCTCCTGAGTTTTAGACGAAGTTTCCTGCTGTTTAGTACGGATGCCGGCATTGGGCTGGAAATACCGGTTTTGGGATTCTGGACAGAAAGGGTTTGCAAACCGCTGAATCCACACGTGAGTTTAACTCTGTCAGTTGAATGCACACATTGACAACCATTCAGTTTGATAGCACCCTTTTGGTTTTAGAAGCAGATATTTCTCTGTACAGACTATGGTCCCATTCACTCGGGAATATCCCAACGCAGCTCCGGGAGGAAACGTGTTTCTGACTCGCTGAATCTCAACATAGATTCAACTCTCTTAGGTGAACGAACGCACAGCAGAGCAGTTTCAAGGAAACGTTTCTCCTGAGTCTTAGACGAAGTTTCCTGCTGTTTAGTACGGATGCCGGCATTGGGCTGGAAATACCGGTTTTGGGATTCTGCACAGAAAGGGTTTGCAAACCGCTGAATCCACACGTGAGTTTAACTCTGTCAGTTGAATGCACACGTTGACAACCATTCAGTTAGATAGCTCCGTTTTGGTTTTAGAAGCAGATATTTCTCTGTACAGCCTATGGTCCCATTCACTCGGGAATATCCCAACGCAGCTCCTAGAAGAAACGTGTTTCTGACTCGCTGAATCTCAACATAGATTCAACTCTCTTAGGTGAACGAACGCACAGCAGAGCACTTTCAAGGAAACGTTTCTCCTGAGTTTTAGACGAAGTTTCCTGCTGTTTAGTACGGATGCCGGGCATTGGGCTGGAAATACCGGTTTTGGGATGCTGCACAGAAAGGGTTTGCAAACCGCTGAATCCACACGTGAGTTTAACTCTGTCAGTTGAATGCACACATTGACAACCATTCAGTTTGAGAGCACACTTTTGGTTTTAGAAGCAGATATTTCTCTGTACAGCCTATGGTCCCATTCACTCGGGAATGTCCCAACGCAGCTCCTAGAAGTAACGTGTTTCTGACTCGCTGAATCTCAACATAGATTCAACTCTCTTAGGTGAACGAACGCACAGCAGAGCTCTTTCAAGGAAACGTTTCTCCTGAGTTTTAGACGAAGTTTCCTGCTGTTTAGTACGGATGCCGGCATTGGGCTGGAAATACCGGTTTTGGGATTCTGCACAGAAAGGGTTTGCAAACCGCTGAATCCACACGTGAGTTTAACTCTGTCAGTTGAATGCACACATTGACAACCATTCAGTTAGATAGCTCCGTTTTGGTTTTAGAAGCAGATATTTCTCTGTACAGCCTATGGTCCCATTCACTCGGGAATATCCCAACGCAGCTCCTAGAAGAAACGTATTTCTGACTCGCTGAATCTCAACATAGATTCAACTCTCTTAGGTGAACGAACGCACAGCAGAGCAGTTTCAAGGAAACGTTTCTCCTGAGTTTTAGACTAAGTTTCCTGCGGTTTAGTACGTATGCCGGCATTGGGCTGGACATACCGGTTTTGGGATTCTGGACAGAAAGGGTTTGCAAACCGCTGAATCCAAACGTGAGTTTAACTCTGTCAGTTGAATGCACACATTGACAACCATTCAGTTAGATAGCTCCGTTTTGGTTTTAGAAGCAGATATTTCTCTGTACAGCCTATGGTCCCATTCACTCGGGAATATCCCAACGCAGCTCCTAGAAGAAACGTGTTTCTGACTCGCTGAATCTCAACATAGATTCAACTCTCTTAGGTGAACGAACGCACAGCAGAGCAGTTTCAAGGAAACGTTTCTCCTGAGTTTTAGACGAAGTTTCCTGCTGTTTAGTACGTATGCCGGCATTGGGCTGGACATACCGGTTTTGGGATTCTGGACAGAAAGGGTTTGCAAACCGCTGAATCCACACGTGAGTTTAACTCTGTCAGTTGAATGCACACATTGACAACCATTCAGTTTGATAGCACCCTTTTGGTTTTAGAAGCAGATATTTCTCTGTACAGCCTATGGTCCCATTCACTCGGGAATATCCCAACGCAGCTCCTAGAAGAAACGTGTTTCTGACTCGCTGAATCTCAAAATAGATTCAACTCTCTTAGGTGAACGAACGCACAGCAGAGCAGTTTCAAGGAAACGTTTCTCCTGAGTCTTAGACGAAGTTTCCTGCTGTTTAGTACGTATGCCGGCATTGGGCTGGAAATACCGGTTTTGGGATTCTGCACAGAAAGGGTTTGCAAACCGCTGAATCCACAAGTGAGTTTAACTCTGTCAGTTGAATGCACACGTTGACAACCATTCAGTTAGATAGCTCCGTTTTGGTTTTAGAAGCAGATATTTCTCTGTACAGCCTATGGTCCCATTCACTCGGGAATATCCCAACGCAGCTCCTAGAAGAAACGTGTTTCTGACTCGCTGAATCTCAACATAGATTCAACTCTCTTAGGTGAACGAACGCACAGCAGAGCACTTTCAAGGAAATGTTTCTCCTGAGTTTTAGACGAAGTTTCCTGCTGTTTAGTACGGATGCCGGCATTGGGCTGGAAATACCGGTTTTGGGATGCTGCACAGAAAGGGTTTGCAAACCGCTGAATCCACACGTGAGTTTAACTCTGTCAGTTGAATGCACACATTGACAACCATTCAGTTTGATAGCACCCTTTTGGTTTTAGAAGCAGATATTTCTCTGTACAGCCTATGGTCCCATTCACTCGGTAATATCCCATCGCAGCTCCTAGAAGTAACGTGTTTCTGACTCGCTGAATCTCAACATAGATTAAACTCTCTTAGGTGAACGAACGCACAGCAGAGCAGTTTCAAGGAAACGTTTCTCCTGAGTTTTAGACGAAGTTTCCTGCTGTTTAGTACGGATGCCGGCATTGGGCTGGAAATACCGGTTTTGGGATTCTGCACAGAAAGGGTTTGCAAACCGCTGAATACACACGTGAGTTTAACTCTGTCAGTTGAATGCACACATTGACAACCATTCAGTTAGATAGCTCCGTTTTGGTTTTAGAAGCAGATATTTCTCTGTACAGCCTATGGTCACATTCACTCGGGAATATCCCAACGCAGCTCCTAGAAGAAACGTGTTTCTGACTCGCTGAATCTCAACATAGATTCAACTCTCTTAGGTGAACGAACGCACAGCAGAGCAGTTTCAAGGAAACGTTTCTCCTGAGTTTTAGACGAAGTTTCCTGCTGTTTAGTACGGATGCCGGCACTGGGCTGGACATACCGGTTTTGGGATTCTGCACAGAAAGGGTTTGCAAACCGCTGAATCCACACGTGAGTTTAACTCTGTCAGTTGAATGCACACATTGACAACCATTCAGTTTGATAGCACACTTTTGGTTTTAGAAGCAGATATTTCTCTGTACAGACTATGGTCCCATTCACTCGGGAATATCCCAACGCAGCTCCGGGAAGAAACGTGTTTCTGACTCGCTGAATCTCAACATAGATTCAACTCTCTTAGGTGAACGAACGCACAGCAGAGCAGTTTCAAGGAAACGTTTCTCCTGAGTTTTAGACGAAGTTTCCTGCTGTTTAGTACGGATGCCGGCATTGGGCTGGACATACCGGTTTTGGGATTCTGCACAGAAAGGGTTTGCAAACCGCTGAATACACACGTGAGTTTAACTCTGTCAGTTGAATGCACACATTGACAACCATTCAGTTTGATAGCACACTTTTGGTTTTAGAAGCAGATATTTCTCTGTACAGCCTATGGTCCCATTCACTCGGGAATATCCCAACGCAGCTCCTAGAAGTAACGTGTTTCTGACTCGCTGAATCTCAACATAGATTCAACTCTCTTAGGTGAACGAACGCACAGCAGAGCAGTTTCAAGGAAACGTTTCTCCTGAGTTTTAGACGAAGTTTCCTGCTGTTTAGTACGGATGCCGGCATTGGGCTGGAAATACCGGTTTTGGGATTCTGCACAGAAAGGGTTTGCAAACCGCTGAATCCACACGTGAGTTTAACTCTGTCAGTTGAATGCACACATTGACAACCATTCAGTTTGATAGCACACTTTTGGTTTTAGAAGCAGATATTTCTCTGTACAGCCTATGGTCCCATTCACTCGGGAATATCCCAACGCAGCTCCTAGAAGTAACGTGTTTCTGACTCGCTGAATCTCAACATAGATTCAACTCTCTTAGGTGAACGAACGCACAGCAGAGCACTTTCAAGGAAACGTTTCTCCTGAGTTTTAGACGAAGTTTCCTGCTGTTTAGTACGGATGCCGGCATTGGGCTGGAAATACCGGTTTTGGGATTCTGCACAGAAAGGGTTTGCAAACCGCTGAATCCACACGTGAGTTTAACTCTGTCAGTTGAATGCACACATTGACAACCATTCAGTTAGATAGCTCCGTTTTGGTTTTAGAACCAGATATTTCTCTGTACAGCCTATGGTCCCATTCACTCGGGAATATCCCAACGCAGCTCCTAGAAGAAACGTGTTTCTGACTCGCTGAATCTCAACATAGATTCACCTCTCTTAGGTGAACGAACGCACAGCAGAGCAGTTTCAAGGAAACGTTTCTCCTGAGTTTTAGACTAAGTTTCCTGCTGTTTAGTACGTATGCCGGCATTGGGCTGGACATACCGGTTTTGGGATTCTGGACAGAAAGGGTTTGCAAACCGCTGAATCCACACGTGAGTTTAACTCTGTCAGTTCAATGCACACATTGACAACCATTCAGTTAGATAGCTCCGTTTTGGTTTTAGAAGCAGATATTTCTCTGTACAGCCTATGGTCCCATTCACTCGGGAATATCCCAACGCAGCTCCTAGAAGAAACGTGTTTCTGACTCGCTGAATCTCAACATAGATTCAACTCTCTTAGGTGAACGAACGCACAGCAGAGCACTTTCAAGGAAACGTTTCTCCTGAGTTTTAGACGAAGTTTCCTGCTGTTTAGTACGGATGCCGGCATTGGGCTGGAAATACCGGTTTTGGGATGCTGCACAGAAAGGGTTTGCAAACCGCTGAATCCACACGTGAGTTTAACTCTGTCAGTTGAATGCACACATTGACAACCATTCAGTTTGATAGCACACTTTTGGTTTTAGAAGCAGATATTTCTCTGTACAGCCTATGGTCCCATTCACTCGGGAATATCCCATCGCAGCTCCTAGAAGTAACGTGTTTCTGACTCGCTGAATCTCAACATAGATTAAACTCTCTTAGGTGAACGAACGCACAGCAGAGCAGTTTCAAGGAAACGTTTCTCCTGAGTTTTAGACGAAGTTTCCTGCTGTTTAGTACGGATGCCGGCATTGGGCTGGAAATACCGGTTTTGGGATTCTGCACAGAAAGGGTTTGCAAACCGCTGAATCCACACGTGAGTTTAACTCTATCAGTTGAATGCACACATTGACAACCATTCAGTTTGATAGCACACTTTTGGTTTTAGAAGCAGATATTTCTCTGTACAGCCTATGGTCCCATTCACTCGGGAATATCCCAACGCAGCTCCTAGAAGAAACGTGTTTCTGACTCGCTGAATCTCAACATAGATTCAACTCTCTTAGGTGAACGAACGCACAGCAGAGCAGTTTCAAGGAAACGTTTCTCCTGAGTCTTAGACGAAGTTTCCTGCTGTTTAGTACGTATGCCGGCATTGGGCTGGAAATACCGGTTTTGGGATTCTGCACAGAAAGGGTTTGCAAACCGCTGAATCCACACGTGAGTTTAACTCTGTCAGTTGAATGCACACATTGACAACCATTCAGTTAGATAGCTCCGTTTTGGTTTTAGAAGCAGATATTTCTCTGTACAGCCTATGGTCCCATTCACTCGGGAATATCCCAACGCAGCTCCTAGAAGAAACGTGTTTCTGACTCGCTGAATCTCAACATAGATTCAACTCTCTTAGGTGAACGAACGCACAGCAGAGCAGTTTCAAGGAAACGTTTCTCCTGAGTTTTAGACGAAGTTTCCTGCTGTTTAGTACGGATGCCGGCACTGGGCTGGACATACCGGTTTTGGGATTCTGCACAGAAAGGGTTTGCAAACCGCTGAATCCACACGTGAGTTTAACTCTGTCAGTTGAATGCACACATTGACAACCATTCAGTTTGATAGCACCCTTTTGGTTTTAGAAGCAGATATTTCTCTGTACAGCCTATGGTCCCATTCACTCGGGAATATCCCAACGCAGCTCCTAGAAGAAACGTGTTTCTGACTCGCTGAATCTCAACATAGATTCAACTCTCTTAGGTGAACGAACGCACAGCAGAGCAGTTTCAAGGAAACGTTTCTCCTGAGTTTTAGACTAAGTTTCCTGCTGTTTAGTACGTATGCCGGCATTGGGCTGGACATACCGGTTTTGGGATTCTGGACAGAAAGGGTTTGAAAACCGCTGAATCCACACGTGAGTTTAACTCTGTCAGTTCAATGCACACATTGACAACCATTCAGTTAGATAGCTCCGTTTTGGTTTTAGAAGCAGATATTTCTCTGTACAGCCTATGGTCCCATTCACTCGGGAATATCCCAACGCAGCTCCTAGAAGAAACGTGTTTCTGACTCGCTGAATCTCAACATAGATTCAACTCTCTTAGGTGAACGAACGCACAGCAGAGCAGTTTCAAGGAAACGTTTCTCCTGAGTTTTAGACGAAGTTTCCTGCTGTTTAGTACGTATGCCGGCATTGGGCTGGACATACCGGTTTTGGGATTCTGGACAGAAAGGGTTTGCAAACCGCTGAATCCACACGTGAGTTTAACTCTGTCAGTTGAATGCACACATTGACAACCATTCAGTTTGATAGCACCCTTTTGGTTTTAGAAGCAGATATTTCTCTGTACAGCCTATGGTCCCATTCACTCGGGAATATCCCAACGCAGCTCCTAGAAGAAACGTGTTTCTGACTCGCTGAATCTCAACATAGATTCAACTCTCTTAGGTGAACGAACGCACAGCAGAGCAGTTTCAAGGAAACGTTTCTCCTGAGTCTTAGACGAAGTTTCCTGCTGTTTAGTACGGATGCCGGCATTGGGCTGGAAATACCGGTTTTGGGATTCTGCACAGAAAGGGTTTGGAAACCGCTGAATCCACACGTGAGTTTAACTCTGTCAGTTGAATGCACACATTGACAACCATTCAGTTAGACAGCTCCGTTTTGGTTTTAGAAGCAGATATTTCTCTGTACAGCCTATGGTCCCATTCACTCGGGAATATCCCAACGCAGCTCCTAGAAGAAACGTGTTTCTGACTCGCTGAATCTCAACATAGATTCAACTCTCTTAGGTGAACGAAGGCACAGCAGAGCAGTTTCAAGGAAACGTTTCTCCTGAGTTTTAGACGAAGTTTCCTGCTGTTTAGTACGGATGCCGGCACTGGGCTGGACATACCGGTTTTGGGATTCTGCACAGAAAGGGTTTGCAAACCGCTGAATCCACACGTGAGTTTAACTCTGTCAGTTGAATGCACACATTGACAACCATTCAGTTTGATAGCACCCTTTTGGTTTTAGAAGCAGATATTTCTCTGTACAGCCTATGGTCCCATTCACTCGGGAATATCCCAACGCAGCTTCGGGAAGAAACGTGTTTCTGACTCGCTGAATCTCAACATAGATTCAACTCTCTTAGGTGAACGAACGCACAGCAGAGCAGTTTCAAGGAAACGTTTCTCCTGAGTTTTAGACGAAGTTTCCTGCTGTTTAGTACGTATGCCGGCATTGGGCTGGAAATACCGGTTTTGGGATTCTGCACAGAAAGGGTTTGCAAACCGCTGAATACACACGTGAGTTTAACTCTGTCAGTTGAATGCACACATTGACAACCATTCAGTTAGATAGCACACTTTTGGTTTTAGAAGCAGATATTTCTCTGTACAGCCTATGGTCCCATTCACTCGGGAATATCCCAACGCAGCTCCTAGAAGAAACGTGTTTCTGACTCGCTGAATCTCAACATAGATTCAACTCTCTTAGGTGAACGAACGCACAGCAGAGCAGTTTCAAGGAAACGTTTCTCCTGAGTTTTAGACGAAGTTTCCTGCTGTTTAGTACGTATGCCGGCATTGGGCTGGACATACCGGTTTTGGGATTCTGGACAGAAAGGGTTTGCAAACCGCTGAATCCACACGTGAGTTTAACTCTGTCAGTTGAATGCACACATTGACAACCATTCAGTTTGATAGCACCCTTTTGGTTTTAGAAGCAGATATTTCTCTGTACAGCCTATGGTCCCATTCACTCGGGAATATCCCAACGCAGCTCCTAGAAGAAACGTGTTTCTGACTCGCTGAATCTCAAAATAGATTCAACTCTCTTAGGTGAACGAACGCACAGCAGAGCAGTTTCAAGGAAACGTTTCTCCTGAGTCTTAGACGAAGTTTCCTGCTGTTTAGTACGTATGCCGGCATTGGGCTGGAAATACCGGTTTTGGGATTCTGCACAGAAAGGGTTTGCAAACCGCTGAATCCACACGTGAGTTTAACTCTGTCAGTTGAATGCACACGTTGACAACCATTCAGTTAGATAGCTCCGTTTTGGTTTTAGAAGCAGATATTTCTCTGTACAGCCTATGGTCCCATTCACTCGGGAATATCCCAACGCAGCTCCTAGAAGAAACGTGTTTCTGACTCGCTGAATCTCAACATAGATTCAACTCTCTTAGGTGAACGAACGCACAGCAGAGCACTTTCAAGGAAATGTTTCTCCTGAGTTTTAGACGAAGTTTCCTGCTGATTAGTACGGATGCCGGCATTGGGCTGGAAATACCGGTTTTGGGATGCTGCACAGAAAGGGTTTGCAAACCGCTGAATCCACACGTCAGTTTAACTCTGTCAGTTGAATGCACACATTGACAACCATTCAGTTTGATAGCACCCTTTTGGTTTTAGAAGCAGATATTTCTCTGTACAGCCTATGGTCCCATTCACTCGGTAATATCCCATCGCAGCTCCTAGAAGTAACGTGTTTCTGACTCGCTGAATCTCAACATAGATTAAACTCTCTTAGGTGAACGAACGCACAGCAGAGCAGTTTCAAGGAAACGTTTCTCCTGAGTTTTAGACGAAGTTTCCTGCTGTTTAGTACGGATGCCGGCATTGGGCTGGAAATACCGGTTTTGGGATTCTGCACAGAAAGGGTTTGCAAACCGCTGAATACACACGTGAGTTTAACTCTGTCAGTTGAATGCACACATTGACAACCATTCAGTTACATAGCTCCGTTTTGGTTTTAGAAGCAGATATTTCTCTGTACAGCCTATGGTCACATTCACTCGGGAATATCCCAACGCAGCTCCTAGAAGAAACGTGTTTCTGACTCGCTGAATCTCAACATAGATTCAACTCTCTTAGGTGAACGAACCCACAGCAGAGCAGTTTCAAGGAAACGTTTCTCCTGAGTTTTAGACGAAGTTTCCTGCTGTTTATTACGGATGCCGGCACTGGGCTGGACATACCGGTTTTGGGATTCTGCACAGAAAGGGTTTGCAAACCGCTGAATCCACACGTGAGTTTAACTCTGTCAGTTGAATGCACACATTGACAACCATTCAGTTTGATAGCACCCTTTTGGTTTTAGAAGCAGATATTTCTCTGTACAGACTATGGTCCCATTCACTCGGGAATATCCCAACGCAGCTCCGGGAAGAAACGTGTTAATGACTCGCTGAATCTCAACATAGATTCAACTCTCTTAGGTGAACGAACGCACAGCAGAGCAGTTTCAAGGAAACGTTTCTCCTGAGTTTTAGACGAAGTTTCCTGCTGTTTAGTACGGATGCCGGCATTGGGCTGGACATACCGGTTTTGGGATTCTGCACAGAAAGGGTTTGCAAACCGCTGAATACACACGTGAGTTTAACTCTGTCAGTTGAATGCACACATTGACAACCATTCAGTTTGATAGCACACTTTTGGTTTTAGAAGCAGATATTTCTCTGTACAGCCTATGGTCCCATTCACTCGGGAATATCCCAACGCAGCTCCTAGAAGTAACGTGTTTCTGACTCGCTGAATCTCAACATAGATTCAACTCTCTTAGGTGAACGAACGCACAGCAGAGCAGTTTCAAGGAAACGTTTCTCCTGAGTTTTAGACGAAGTTTCCTGCTGTTTAGTACGGATGCCGGCATTGGGCTGGAAATACCGGTTTTGGGATTCTGCACAGAAAGGGTTTGCAAACCGCTGAATCCACACGTGAGTTTAACTCTGTCAGTTGAATGCACACATTGACAACCATTCAGTTAGATAGCTCCGTTTTGGTTTTAGAAGCAGATATTTCTCTGTACAGCCTATGGTCCCATTCACTCGGGAATATCCCAACGCAGCTCCTAGAAGAAACGTGTTTCTGACTCGCTGAATCTCAACATAGATTCAACTCTCTTAGGTGAACGAACGCACAGCAGAGCAGTTTCAAGGAAACGTTTCTCCTGAGTTTTAGACTAAGTTTCCTGCTGTTTAGTACGTATGCCGGAATTGGGCTGGACATACCGGTTTTGGGATTCTGCACAGAAAGGGTTTGCAAACCGCTGAATCCACACGTGAGTTTAACTCTGTCAGTTCAATGCACACATTGACAACCATTCAGTTAGATAGCTCCGTTTTGGTTTTAGAAGCAGATATTTCTCTGTACAGCCTATGGTCCCATTCACTCGGGAATATCCCAACGCAGCTTCGGGAAGAAACGTGTTTCTGACTCGCTGAATCTCAACATAGATTCAACTCTCTTAGGTGAACGAACGCACAGCAGAGCACTTTCAAGGAAACGTTTCTCCTGAGTTTTAGACGAAGTTTCCTGCTGTTTAGTACGGATGCCGGCATTGGGCTGGAAATACCGGTTTTGGGATGCTGCACAGAAAGGGTTTGCAAACCGCTGAATCCACACGTGAGTTTAACTCTGTCAGTTGAATGCACACATTGACAACCATTCAGTTTGATAGCACACTTTTGGTTTTAGAAGCAGATATTTCTCTGTACAGCCTATGGTCCCATTCACTCGGGAATATCCCATCGCAGCTCCTAGAAGTAACGTGTTTCTGACTCGCTGAATCTCAACATAGATTAAACTCTCTTAGGTGAACGAACGCACAGCAGAGCAGTTTCAAGGAAACGTTTCTCCTGAGTTTTAGACGAAGTTTCCTGCTGTTTAGTACGGATGCCGGCATTGGGCTGGAAATACCGGTTTTGGGATTCTGCACAGAAAGGGTTTGCAAACCGCTGAATCCACACGTGAGTTTAACTCTATCAGTTGAATGCACACATTGACAACCATTCAGTTTGATAGCACACTTTTGGTTTTAGAAGCAGATATTTCTCTGTACAGCCTATGGTCCCATTCACTCGGGAATATCCCAACGCAGCTCCTAGAAGAAACGTGTTTCTGACTCGCTGAATCTCAACATAGATTCAACTCTCTTAGGTGAACGAACGCACAGCAGAGCAGTTTCAAGGAAACGTTTCTCCTGAGTCTTAGACGAAGTTTCCTGCTGTTTAGTACGTATGCCGGCATTGGGCTGGAAATACCGGTTTTGGGATTCTGCACAGAAAGGGTTTGCAAACCGCTGAATCCACACGTGAGTTTAACTCTGTCAGTTGAATGCACACATTGACAACCATTCAGTTAGATAGCTCCGTTTTGGTTTTAGAAGCAGATATTTCTCTGTACAGCCTATGGTCCCATTCACTCGGGAATATCCCAACGCAGCTCCTAGAAGAAACGTGTTTCTGACTCGCTGAATCTCAACATAGATTCAACTCTCTTAGGTGAACGAACGCACAGCAGAGCAGTTTCAAGGAAACGTTTCTCCTGAGTTTTAGACGAAGTTTCCTGCTGTTTAGTACGGATGCCGGCACTGGGCTGGACATACCGGTTTTGGGATTCTGCACAGAAAGGGTTTGCAAACCGCTGAATCCACACGTGAGTTTAACTCTGTCAGTTGAATGCACACATTGACAACCATTCAGTTTGATAGCACCCTTTTGGTTTTAGAAGCAGATATTTCTCTGTACAGACTATGGTCCCATTCACTCGGGAATATCCCAACGCAGCTCCGGGAAGAAACGTGTTTCTGACTCGCTGAATCTCAACATAGATTCAACTCTCTTAGGTGAACGAACGCACAGCAGAGCACTTTCAAGGAAACGTTTCTCCTGAGTTTTAGACGAAGTTTCCTGCTGTTTAGTACGGATGCCGGCATTGGGCTGGACATACCGGTTTTGGGATTCTGCACAGAAAGGGTTTGCAAACCGCTGAATACACACGTGAGTTTAACTCTGTCAGTTGAATGCACACATTGACAACCATTCAGTTTGATAGCACACTTTTGGTTTTAGAAGCAGATATTTCTCTGTACAGCCTATGGTCCCATTCACTCGGGAATATCCCAATGCAGCTCCTAGAAGTAACGTGTTTCTGACTCGCTGAATCTCAACATAGATTCAACTCTCTTAGGTGAACGAACGCACAGCAGAGCAGTTTCAAGGAAACGTTTCTCCTGAGTTTTAGACGAAGTTTCCTGCTGTTTAGTACGGATGCCGGCACTGGGCTGGACATACCGGTTTTGGGATTCTGCACAGAAAGGGTTTGCAAACCGCTGAATACACACGTGAGTTTAACTCTGTCAGTTGAATGCACACATTGACAACCATTCAGTTTGATAGCACCCTTTTGGTTTTAGAAGCAGATATTTCTCTGTACAGACTATGGTCCCATTCACTCGGGAATATCCCAACGCAGCTCCGGGAAGAAACGTGTTTCTGACTCGCTGAATCTCAACATAGATTCAACTCTCTTAGGTGAACGAACGCACAGCAGAGCAGTTTCAAGGAAACGTTTCTCCTGAGTTTTAGACGAAGTTTCCTGCTGTTTAGTACGTATGCCGGCATTGGGCTGGAAATACCGGTTTTGGGATTCTGCACAGAAAGGGTTTGCAAACCGCTGAATACACACGTGAGTTTACCTCTGTCAGTTGAATGCACACATTGACAACCACTCAGTTAGATAGCACACTTTTGGTTTTAGAAGCAGATATTTCTCTGTACAGCCTATGGTCCCATTCACTCGGGAATATCCCAACGCAGCTCCTAGAAGAAACGTGTTTCTGACTCGCTGAATCTCAACATAAATTCAACTCTCTTAGGTGAACGAACGCACAGCAGAGCAGTTTCAAGGAAACGTTTCTCCTGAGTCTTAGACGAAGTTTCCTGCTGTTTAGTACGTATGCCGGCATTGGGCTGGAAATACCGGTTTTGGGATTCTGCACAGAAAGGGTTTGCAAACCGCTGAATCCACACGTGAGTTTAACTCTGTCAGTTGAATGCACACATTGACAACCATTCAGTTAGATAGCTCCGTTTTGGTTTTAGAAGCAGATATTTCTCTGTACAGCCTATGGTCCCATTCACTCGGGAATATCCCAACGCAGCTCCTAGAAGAAACGTGTTTCTGACTCGCTGAATCTCAACATAGATTCAACTCTCTTAGGTGAACGAACGCACAGCAGAGCAGTTTCAAGGAAACGTTTCTCCTGAGTTTTAGACGAAGTTTCCTGCTGTTTAGTACGGATGCCGGCACTGGGCTGGACATACCGGTTTTGGGATTCTGCACAGAAAGGGTTTGCAAACCGGTGAATCCACACGTGAGTTTAACTCTGTCAGTTGAATGCACACATTGATAACCATTCAGTTTGATAGCACCCTTTTGGTTTTAGAAGCAGATATTTCTCTGTACAGACTATGGTCCCATTCACTCGGGAATATCCCAACGCAGCTCCGGGAAGAAACGTGTTTCTGACTCGCTGAATCTCAACATAGATTCAACTCTCTTAGCTGAACGAACGCACAGCAGAGCAGTTTCAAGGAAACGTTTCTCCTGAGTTTTAGACGAAGTTTCCTGCTGTTTAGTACGGATGCCGGCATTGGGCTGGACATACCGGTTTTGGGATTCTGCACAGAAAGGGTTTGCAAACCGCTGAATACACACGTGAGTTTAACTCTGTCAGTTGAATGCACACATTGACAACCATTCAGTTTGATAGCACACTTTTGGTTTTAGAAGCAGATATTTCTCTGTACAGCCTATGGTCCCATTCACTCGGGAATATCCCAATGCAGCTCCTAGAAGTAACGTGTTTCTGACTCGCTGAATCTCAACATAGATTCAACTCTCTTAGGTGAACGAACGCACAGCAGAGCAGTTTCAAGGAAACGTTTCTCCTGAGTTTTAGACGAAGTTTCCTGCTGTTTAGTACGGATGCCGGCATTGGGCTGGAAATACCGGTTTTGGGATTCTGCACAGAAAGGGTTTGCAAACCGCTGAATCCACACGTGAGTTTAACTCTGTCAGTTGAATGCACACATTGACAACCATTCAGTTTGATAGCACACTTCTGGTTTTAGAAGCAGATATTTCTCTGTACCGCCTATGGTCCCATTCACTCGGGAATATCCCAACGCAGCTCCTAGAAGAAACGTGTTCCTGACTCGCTGAATCTCAACATAGATTCAACTCTCTTAGGTGAACGAACGCACAGCAGAGCACTTTCAAGGAAACGTTTCTCCTGAGTTTTAGACGAAGTTTCCTGCTGTTTAGTACGGATGCCGGCATTGGGCTGGAAATACCGGTTTTGGGATTCTGCACAGAAAGGGTTTGCAAACCGCTGAATCCACACGTGAGTTTAACTCTGTCAGTTGAATGCACACATTGACAACCATTCAGTTAGATAGCTCCGTTTTGGTTTTAGAAGCAGATATTTCTCTGTACAGCCTATGGTCCCATTCACTCGGGAATATCCCAACGCAGCTCCTAGAAGAAACGTGTTTCTGACTCGCTGAATCTCAACATAGATTCAACTCTCTTAGGTGAAAGAACGCACAGCAGAGCAGTTTCAAAGAAACGTTTCTCCTGAGTTTTAGACGAAGTTTCCTGCTGTTTAGTACGTATGCCGGCATTGGGCTGGACATACCGGTTTTGGGATTCTGGACAGAAAGGGTTTGCAAACCGCTGAATCCACACGTGAGTTTAACTCTGTCAGTTGAATGCACACATTGACAACCATTCAGTTTGATAGCACACTTTTGGTTTTAGAAGCAGATATTTCTCTGTACAGCCTATGGTCCCATTCACTCGGGAATATCCCAACGCAGCTCCTAGAAGAAACGTGTTTCTGACTCGCTGAATCTCAACATAGATTCAACTCTCTTAGGTGAACGAACGCACAGCAGAGCAGTTTCAAGGAAACGTTTCTCCTGAGTCTTAGACGAAGTTTCCTGCTGTTTAGTACGGATGCCGGCATTGGGCTGGAAATACCGGTTTTGGGATTCTGCACAGAAAGGGTTTGGAAACCGCTGAATCCACACGTGAGTTTAACTCTGTCAGTTGAATGCACACATTGACAACCATTCAATTAGACAGCTCCGTTTTGGTTTTAGAAGCAGATATTTCTCTGTACAGCCTATGGTCCCATTCACTCGGGAATATCCCAACGCAGCTCCTAGAAGAAACGTGTTTCTGACTCGCTGAATCTCAACATAGATTCAACTCTCTTAGGTGAACGAACGCACAGCAGAGCAGTTTCAAGGAAACGTTTCTCCTGAGTTTTAGACGAAGTTTCCTGCTGTTTAGTACGGATGCCGGCACTGGGCTGGACATACCGGTTTTGGGATTCTGCACAGAAAGGGTTTGCAAACCGCTGAATCCACACGTGAGTTTAACTCTGTCAGTTGAATGCACACATTGACAACCATTCAGTTTGATAGCACCCTTTTGGTTTTAGAAGCAGATATTTCTCTGTACAGACTATGGTCCCATTCACTCGGGAATATCCCAACGCAGCTCCGGGAAGAAACGTGTTTCTGACTCGCTGAATCTCAATATAGATTCAACTCTCTTAGGTGAACGAACGCACAGCAGAGCAGTTTCAAGGAAACGTTTCTCCTGAGTTTTAGACGAAGTTTCCTGCTGTTTAGTACGGATGCCGGCATTGGGCTGGACATACCGGTTTTGGGATTCTGCACAGAAAGGGTTTGCAAACCGCTGAATACACACGTGAGTTTAACTCTGTCAGTTGAATGCACACATTGACAACCATTCAGTTTGATAGCACACTTTTGGTTTTAGAAGCAGATATTTCTCTGTACAGCCTATGGTCCCATTCACTCGGGAATATCCCAATGCAGCTCCTAGAAGTAACGTGTTTCTGACTCGCTGAATCTCAACATAGATTCAACTCTCTTAGGTGAACGAACGCACAGCAGAGCAGTTTCAAGGAAACGTTTCTCCTGAGTTTTAGACGAAGTTTCCTGCTGTTTAGTACGGATGCCGGCATTGGGCTGGAAATACCGGTTTTGGGATTCTGCACAGAAAGGGTTTGCAAACCGCTGAATCCACACGTGAGTTTAACTCTGTCAGTTGAATGCACACATTGACAACCATTCAGTTTGATAGCACACTTTTGGTTTTAGAAGCAGGTATTTCTCTGTACAGCCTATGGTCCCATTCACTCGGGAATATCCCAACGCAGCTCCTAGAAGAAACGTGTTTCTGACTCGCTGAATCTCAACATAGATTCAACTCTCTTAGGTGAACGAACGCACAGCAGAGCACTTTCAAGGAAACGTTTCTCCTGAGTTTTAGACGAAGTTTCCTGCTGTTTAGTACGGATGCCGGCATTGGGCTGGAAATACCGGTTTTGGGATTCTGCACAGAAAGGGTTTGCAAACCGCTGAATCCACACGTGAGTTTAACTCTGTCAGTTGAATGCACACATTGACAACCATTCAGTTAGATAGCTCCGTTTTGGTTTTAGAAGCAGATATTTCTCTGTACAGCCTATGGTCCCATTCACTCGGGAATATCCCAACGCAGCTCCTAGAAGAAACGTGTTTCTGACTCGCTGAATCTCAACATAGATTCAACTCTCTTAGGTGAAAGAACGCACAGCAGAGCAGATTCAAAGAAACGTTTCTCCTGAGTTTTAGACGAAGTTTCCTGCTTTTTAGTACGTATGCCGGCATTGGGCTGGACATACCGGTTTTGGGATTCTGGACAGAAAGGGTTTGCAAACCGCTGAATCCACACGTGAGTTTAACTCTGTCAGTTGAATGCACACATTGACAACCATTCAGTTAGATAGCTCCGTTTTGGTTTTAGAAGCAGATATTTCTCTGTACAGCCTATGGTCCCATTCACTCGGGAATATCCCAACGCAGCTCCTAGAAGAAACGTGTTTCTGACTCGCTGAATCTCAACATAGATTCAACTCTCTTAGGTGAACGAACGCACAGCAGAGCAGTTTCAAGGAAACGTTTCTCCTGAGTTTTAGACGAAGTTTCCTGCTGTTTAGTACGTATGCCGGCATTGGGCTGGACATACCGGTTTTGGGATTCTGGACAGAAAGGGTTTGCAAACCGCTGAATCCACACGTGAGTTTAACTCTGTCAGTTGAATGCACACATTGACAACCATTCAGTTTGATAGCACACTTTTGGTTTTAGAAGCAGATATTTCTCTGTACAGCCTATGGTCCCATTCACTCGGGAATATCCCAACGCAGCTCCTAGAAGAAACGTGTTTCTGACTCGCTGAATCTCAACATAGATTCAACTCTCTTAGGTGAACGAACGCACAGCAGAGCAGTTTCAAGGAAACGTTTCTCCTGAGTCTTAGACGAAGTTTCCTGCTGTTTAGTACGGATGCCGGCATTGGGCTGGAAATACCGGTTTTGGGATTCTGCACAGAAAGGGTTTGGAAACCGCTGAATCCACACGTGAGTTTAACTCTGTCAGTTGAATGCACACATTGACAACCATTCAGTTAGACAGCTCCGTTTTGGTTTTAGAAGCAGATATTTCTCTGTACAGCCTATGGTCCCATTCACTCGGGAATATCCCAACGCAGCTCCTAGAAGTAACGTGTTTCTGACTCGCTGAATCTCAACATAGATTCAACTCTCTTAGGTGAACGAACGCACAGCAGAGCAGTTTCAAGGAAACGTTTCTCCTGAGTTTTAGACGAAGTTTCCTGCTCTTTAGTACGGATGCCGGCACTGGGCTGGACATACCGGTTTTGGGATTCTGCACAGAAAGGGTTTGCAAACCGCTGAATCCACAAGTGAGTTTAACTCTGTCAGTTGAATGCACACATTGACAACCATTCAGTTTGATAGCACCCTTTTGGTTTTAGAAGCAGATATTTCTCTGTACAGACTATGGTCCCATTCACTCGGGAATATCCCAACGCAGCTCCGGGAAGAAACGTGTTTCTGACTCGCTGAATCTCAACATAGATTCAACTCTCTTAGGTGAACGAACGCACAGCAGAGCAGTTTCAAGGAAACGTTTCTCCTGAGTTTTAGACGAAGTTTCCTGCTGTTTAGTACGGATGCCGGCATTGGGCTGGAAATACCGGTTTTGGGATTCTGCACAGAAAGGGTTTGCAAACCGCTGAATACACACGTGAGTTTACCTCTGTCAGTTGAATGCACACATTGACAACCATTCAGTTAGATAGCACACTTTTGGTTTTAGAAGCAGATATTTCTCTGTACAGCCTATGGTCCCATTCACTCGGGAATATCCCAACGCAGCTCCTAGAAGTAACGTGTTTCTGACTCGCTGAATCTCAACATAGATTCAACTCTCTTAGGTGAACGAACGCACAGCAGAGCACTTTCAAGGAAACGTTTCTCCTGAGTTTTAGACGAAGTTTCCTGCAGTTTAGTACGGATGCCGGCATTGGGCTGGAAATACCGGTTTTGGGATTCTGCACAGAAATGGTTTGCAAACCGCTGAATCCACACGTGAGTTTAACTCTGTCAGTTGAATGCACACATTGACAACCATTCAGTTTGATAGCACACTTTTGGTTTTAGAAGCAGATATTTCTCTGTACAGCCTATGGAACCATTCACTCGGGAATATCCCAACGCAGCTCCTAGAAGAAACGTGTTTCTGACTCGCTGAATCTCAACATAGATTCAACTCTCTTAGGTGAACGAACGCACAGCAGAGCACTTTCAAGGAAACGTTTCTCCTGACTTTTAGACGAAGTTTCCTGCTGTTTAGTACGGATGCCGGCATTGGGCTGGAAATACCGGTTTTGGGATTCTGCACAGAAAGGGTTTGCAAACCGCTGAATCCACACGTGAGTTTAACTCTGTCAGTTGAATGCACACATTGACAACCATTCAGTTAGACAGCTCCGTTTTGGTTTTAGAAGCAGATATTTCTCTGTACAGCCTATGGTCCCATTCACTCGGGAATATCCCAACGCAGCTCCTAGAAGAAACGTGTTTCTGACTCGCTGAATCTCAACATAGATTCAACTCTCTTAGGTGAACGAACGCACAGCAGAGCAGTTTCAAGGAAACGTTTCTCCTGAGTTTTAGACGAAGTTTCCTGCTGTTTAGTACGGATGCCGGCACTGGGCTGGACATACCGGTTTTGGGATTCTGCACAGAAAGGGTTTGCAAACCGCTGAATCCACACGTGAGTTTAACTCTGTCAGTTGAATGCACACATTGACAACCATTCAGTTTGATAGCACCCTTTTGGTTTTAGAAGCAGATATTTCTCTGTACAGACTATGGTCCCATTCACTCGGGAATATCCCAACGCAGCTCCGGGAAGAAACGTGTTTCTGACTCGCTGAATCTCAACATAGATTCAACTCTCTTAGGTGAACGAACGCACAGCAGAGCAGTTTCAAGGAAACGTTTCTCCTGAGTTTTAGACGAAGTTTCCTGCTGTTTAGTACGGATGCCGGCATTGGGCTGGAAATACCGGTTTTGGGATTCTGCACAGAAAGGGTTTGCAAACCGCTGAATACACACGTGAGTTTAACTCTGTCAGTTGAATGCACACATTGACTACCATTCAGTTTGATAGCTCCGTTTTGGTTTTAGAAGCAGATATTTCTCTGTACAGCCTATGGTCACATTCACTCGGGAATATCCCAACGCAGCTCCTAGAAGTAACGTGTTTCTGACTCGCTGAATCTCAACATAGATTCAACTCTCTTAGGTGAACGAACGCACAGAAGAGCAGTTTCAAGGAAACGTTTCTCCTGAGTTTTAGACGAAGTTTCCTGCTGTTTAGTACGGATGCCGGCATTGGGCTGGAAATACTGGTTTTGGGATTCTGCACAGAAAGGGTTTGCAAACCGCTGAATCCACACGTGAGTTTAACTCTGTCAGTTGAATGCACACATTGACAACCATTCAGTTTGATAGCACACTTTTGGTTTTAGAAGCAGATATTTCTCTGTACCGCCTATGGTCCCATTCACTCGGGAATATCCCAACGCAGCTCCTAGAAGAAACGTGTTTCTGACTCGCTGAATCTCAACATAGATTCAACTCTCTTAGGTGAACGAACGCACAGCAGAGCAGTTTCAAGGAAACGTTTCTCCTGAGTTTTAGACGAAGTTTCCTGCTGTTTAGTACGTATACCGTCATTGGGCTGGAAATACCGGTTTTGGGATTCTGCACAGAAAGGGTTTGCAAACCGCTGAATCCACACGTGAGTTTAACTCTGTCAGTTGAATGCACACATTGACAACCATTCAGTTTGATAGCACCCTTTTGGTTTTAGAAGCAGATATTTCTCTGTACAGACTATGGTCCCATTCACTCGGGAATATCCCAACGCAGCTCCGGGAAGAAACGTGTTTCTGACTCGCTGAATCTCAACATAGATTCAACTCTCTTAGGTGAACGAACGCACAGCAGAGCAGTTTCAAGGAAACGTTTCTCCTGAGTTTTAGACGAAGTTTCCTGCTGTTTAGTACGGATGCCGGCATTGGGCTGGACATACCGGTTTTGGGATTCTGCACAGAAACGGTTTGCAAACCGCTGAATACACACGTGAGTTTAACTCCGTCAGTTGAATGCACACATTGACAACCATTCAGTTTGATAGCACACTTTTGGTTTTAGAAGCAGATATTTCTCTGTACAGCCTATGGTCCCATTCACTCGGGAATATCCCAACGCAGCTCCTAGAAGTAACGTGTTTCTGACTCGCTGAATCTCAACATAGATTCAACTCTCTTAGGTGAACGAACGCACAGCAGAGCAGTTTCAAGGAAACGTTTCTCCTGAGTTTTAGACGAAGTTTCCTGCTGTTTAGTACGGATGCCGGCATTGGGCTGGAAATACCGGTTTTGGGATTCTGCACAGAAAGGGTTTGCAAACCGCTGAATCCACACGTGAGTTTAACTCTGTCAGTTGAATGCACACATTGACAACCATTCAGTTTGATAGCACACTTTTGGTTTTAGAAGCAGATATTTCTCTGTACATCCTATGGTCCCATTCACTCGGGAATATCCCAACGCAGCTCCTAGAAGAAACGTGTTTCTGACTCGCTGAATCTCAACATAGATTCAACTCTCTTAGGTGAACGAACGCACAGCAGAGCAGTTTCAAGGAAACGTTTCTCCTGAGTCTTAGACGAAGTTTCCTGCTGTTTAGTACGGATGCCGGCATTGGGCTGGAAATACCGGTTTTGGGATTCTGCACAGAAAGGGTTTGCAAACCGCTGAATCCACACGTGAGTTTAACTCTGTCAGTTGAATGCACACATTGACAACCATTCAGTTAGACAGCTCCGTTTTGGTTTTAGAAGCAGATATTTCTCTGTACAGCCTATGGTCCCATTCACTCGGGAATATCCCAACGCAGCTCCTAGAAGAAACGTGTTTCTGACTCGCTGAATCTCAACATAGATTCAACTCTCTTAGGTGAACGAACGCACAGCAGAGCAGTTTCAAGGAAACGTTTCTCCTGAGTTTTAGACGAAGTTTCCTGCTGTTTAGTACGGATGCCGGCACTGGGCTGGAAGTACCGGTTTTGGGATTCTGCACAGAAAGGGTTTGCAAACCGCTGAATCCACACGTGAGTTTAACTCTGTCAGTTGAATGCACACATTGACAACCATTCAGTTTGATAGCACACTTTTGGTTTTAGAAGCAGATATTTCTCTGTACAGCCTATGGTCCCATTCACTCGGGAATATCCCAACGCAGCTCCTAGAAGAAACGTGTTTCTGACTCGCTGAATCTCAACATAGATTCAACTCTCTTAGGTGAACGAACGCACAGCAGAGCAGTTTCAAGGAAACGTTTCTCCTGAGTTTTAGACGAAGTTTCCTGCTGTTTAGTACGGATGCCGGCATTGGGCTGGAAATACCGGTTTTGGGATTCTGCACAGAAAGGGTTTGCAAACCGCTGAATCCACACGTGAGTTTAACTCGGTCAGTTGAATGCACACATTGACAACCATTCAGTTAGATAGCTCCGTTTTGGTTTTAGAACCAGATATTTCTCTGTACAGCCTATGGTCCCATTCACTCGGGAATATCCCAACGCAGCTCCTAGAAGAAACGTGTTTCTGACTCGCTGAATCTCAACATAGATTCAACTCTCTTAGGTGAACGAACGCACAGCAGAGCAGTTTCAAGGAAACGTTTCTCCTGAGTTTTAGACTAAGTTTCCTGCTGTTTAGTACGTATGCCGGCATTGGGCTGGACATACCGGTTTTGGGATTCTGGACAGAAAGGGTTTGCAAACCGCTGAATCCACACGTGAGTTTAACTCTGTCAGTTGAATGCACACATTGACAACCATTCAGTTAGATAGCTCCGTTTTGGTTTTAGAAGCAGATATTTCTCTGTACAGCCTATGGTCCCATTCACTCGGGAATATCCCAACGCAGCTCCTAGAAGAAACGTGTTTCTGACTCGCTGAATCTCAACATAGATTCAACTCTCTTAGGTGAACGAACGCACAGCAGAGCAGTTTCAAGGAAACGTTTCTCCTGAGTTTTAGACGAAGTTTCCTGCTGTTTAGTACGTATGCCGGCATTGGGCTGGACATACCGGTTTTGGGATTCTGGACAGAAAGGGTTTGCAAACCGCTGAATCCACACGTGAGTTTAACTCTGTCAGTTGAATGCACACATTGACAACCATTCAGTTTGATAGCACCCTTTTGGTTTTAGAAGCAGATATTTCTCTGTACAGCCTATGGTCCCATTCACTCGGGAATATCCCAACGCAGCTCCTAGAAGAAACGTGTTTCTGACTCGCTGAATCTCAACATAGATTCAACTCTCTTAGGTGAACGAACGCACAGCAGAGCAGTTTCAAGGAAACGTTTCTCCTGAGTCTTAGACGAAGTTTCCTGCTGTTTAGTACGGATGCCGGCATTGGGCTGGAAATACCGGTTTTGGGATTCTGCACAGAAAGGGTTTGCAAACCGCTGAATCCACACGTGAGTTTAACTCTGTCAGTTGAATGCACACGTTGACAACCATTCAGTTAGATAGCTCCGTTTTGGTTTTAGAAGCAGATATTTCTCTGTACAGCCTATGGTCCCATTCACTCGGGAATATCCCAACGCAGCTCCTAGAAGAAACGTGTTTCTGACTCGCTGAATCTCAACATAGATTCAACTCTCTTAGGTGAACGAACGCACAGCAGAGCACTTTCAAGGAAACGTTTCTCCTGAGTTTTAGACGAAGTTTCCTGCTGTTTAGTACGGATGCCGGCATTGGGCTGGAAATACCGGTTTTGGGATGCTGCACAGAAAGGGTTTGCAAACCGCTGAATCCACACGTGAGTTTAACTCTGTCAGTTGAATGCACACATTGACAACCATTCAGTTTGATAGCACCCTTTTGGTTTTAGAAGCAGATATTTCTCTGTACAGCCTATGGTCCCATTCACTCGGGAATATCCCATCGCAGCTCCTAGAAGTAACGTGTTTCTGACTCGCTGAATCTCAACATAGATTAAACTCTCTTACGTGAACGAACGCACAGCAGAGCAGTTTCAAGGAAACGTTTCTCCTGAGTTTTAGACGAAGTTTCCTGCTGTTTAGTACGGATGCCGGCATTGGGCTGGAAATACCGGTTTTGGGATTCTGCACAGAAAGGGTTTGCAAACCGCTGAATCCACACGTGAGTTTAACTCTGTCAGTTGAATGCACACATTGACAACCATTCAGTTTGATAGCACACTTTTGGTTTTAGAAGCAGATATTTCTCTGTACAGCCTATGGTCCCATTCACTCGGGAATATCCCAACGCAGCTCCTAGAAGAAACGTGTTTCTGACTCGCTGAATCTCAACATAGATTCAACTCTCTTAGGTGAACGAACGCACAGCAGAGCAGTTTCAAGGAAACGTTTCTCCTGAGTCTTAGACGAAGTTTCCTGCTGTTTAGTACTTATGCCGGCATTGGGCTGGAAATACCGGTTTTGGGATTCTGCACAGAAAGGGTTTGCAAACCGCTGAATCCACACGTGAGTTTAACTCTGTCAGTTGAATGCACACATTGACAACCATTCAGTTAGATAGCTCCGTTTTGGTTTTAGAAGCAGATATTTCTCTGTACAGCCTATGGTCCCATTCACTCGGGAATATCCCAACGCAGCTCCTAGAAGAAACGTGTTTCTGACTCGCTGAATCTCAACATAGATTCAACTCTCTTAGGTGAAAGAACGCACAGCAGAGCAGTTTCAAGGAAACGTTTCTCCTGAGTTTTAGACGAAGTTTCCTGCTGTTTAGTACGGATGCCGGCATTGGGCTGGACATACCGGTTTTGGGATTCTGCACAGAAAGGGTTTGCAAATCGCTGAATACACACGTGAGTTTAACTCTGTCAGTTGAATGCACACATTGACAACCATTCAGTTTGATAGCACACTTTTGGTTTTAGAAGCAGATATTTCTCTGTACAGCCTATGGTCCCATTCACTCGGGAATATCCCATCGCAGCTCCTAGAAGTAACGTGTTTCTGACTCGCTGAATCTCAACATAGATTCAACTCTCTTAGGTGAACGAACGCACAGCAGAGCAGTTTCAAGGAAACGTTTCTCCTGAGTTTTAGACGAAGTTTCCTGCTGTTTAGTACGGATGCCGGCATTGGGCTGGAAATACCGGTTTTGGGATTCTGCACAGAAAGGGTTTGCAAACCGCTGAATCCACACGTGAGTTTAACTCTGTCAGTTGAATGCACACATTGACAACCATTCAGTTTGATAGCACACTTTTGGTTTTAGAAGCAGATATTTCTCTGTACAGCCTATGGTCCCATTCACTCGGGAATATCCCAACGCAGCTCCTAGAAGTAACGTGTTTCTGACTCGCTGAATCTCAACATAGATTCAACTCTCTTAGGTGAACGAACGCACAGCAGAGCACTTTCAAGGAAACGTTTCTCCTGAGTTTTAGACGAAGTTTCCTGCTGTTTAGTACGGATGCCGGCATTGGGCTGGAAATACCGGTTTTGGGATTCTGCACAGAAAGGGTTTGCAAACCGCTGAATCCACTCGTGAGTTTAACTCTGTCAGTTGAATGCACACATCGACAACCATTCAGTTAGATAGCTCCGTTTTGGTTTTAGAAGCAGATATTTCTCTGTACAGCCTATGGTCCCATTCACTCGGGAATATCCCAACGCAGCTCCTAGAAGAAACGTGTTTCTGACTCGCTGAATCTCAACATAGATTCAACTCTCTTAGGTGAACGAACGCACAGCAGAGCAGTTTCAAGGAAACGTTTCTCCTGAGTTTTAGACTAAGTTTCCTGCTGTTTAGTACGTATGCCGGCATTGGGCTGGACATACCGGTTTTGGGATTCTGGACAGAAAGGGTTTGCAAACCGCTGAATCCACACGTGAGTTTAACTCTGTCAGTTCAATGCACACATTGACAACCATTCAGTTAGATAGCTCCGTTTTGGTTTTAGAAGCAGATATTTCTCTGTACAGCCTATGGTCCCATTCACTCGGGAATATCCCAACGCAGCTCCTAGAAGAAACGTGTTTCTGACTCGCTGAATCTCAACATAGATTCAACTCTCTTAGGTGAACGAACGCACAGCAGAGCAGTTTCAAGGAAACGTTTCTCCTGAGTCTTAGACGAAGTTTCCTGCTGTTTAGTACGTATGCCGGCATTGGGCTGGAAATACCGGTTTTGGGATTCTGCACAGAAAGGGTTTGCAAACCGCTGAATCCACACGTGAGTTTAACTCTGTCAGTTGAATGCACACATTGACAACCATTCAGTTAGATAGCTCCGTTTTGGTTTTAGAAGCAGATATTTCTCTGTACAGCCTATGGTCCCATTCACTCGGGAATATCCCAACGCAGCTCCGGGAAGAAACGTGTTTCTGACTCGCTGAATCTCAACATAGATTCAACTCTCTTAGGTGAACGAACGCACAGCAGAGCAGTTTCAAGGAAACGTTTCTCCTGAGTTTTAGACGAAGTTTCCTGCTGTTTAGTACGGATGCCGGCATTGGGCTGGACATACCGGTTTTGGGATTCTGCACAGAAAGGGTTTGCAAACCGCTGAATACACACGTGAGTTTAACTCTGTCAGTTGAATGCACACATTGACAACCATTCAGTTTGATAGCACACTTTTGGTTTTAGAAGCAGATATTTCTCTGTACAGCCTATGGTCCCATTCACTCGGGAATATCCCAATGCAGCTCCTAGAAGTAACGTGTTTCTGACTCACTGAATCTCAACATAGATTCAACTCTCTTAGGTGAACGAACGCACAGCAGAGCAGTTTCAAGGAAACGTTTCTCCTGAGTTTTAGACGAAGTTTCCTGCTGTTTAGTACGGATGCCGGCATTGGGCTGGAAATACCGGTTTTGGGATTCTGCACAGAAAGGGTTTGCAAACCGCTGAATCCACACGTGAGTTTAACTCTGTCAGTTGAATGCACACATTGACAACCATTCAGTTTGATAGCACACTTTTGGTTTTAGAAGCAGGTATTTCTCTGTACAGCCTATGGTCCCATTCACTCGGGAATATCCCAACGCAGCTCCTAGAAGTAACGTGTTTCTGACTCGCTGAATCTCAACATAGATTCAACTCTCTTAGTTGAACGAACGCACAGCAGAGCACTTTCAAGGAAACGTTTCTCCTGAGTTTTAGACGAAGTTTCCTGCTGTTTAGTACGGATGCCGGCATTGGGCTGGAAATACCGGTTTTGGGATTCTGCACAGAAAGGGTTTGCAAACCGCTGAATCCACACGTGAGTTTAACTCTGTCAGTTGAATGCACACATTGACAACCATTCAGTTAGATAGCTCCGTTTTGGTTTTAGAAGCAGATATTTCTCTGTACAGCCTATGGTCCCATTCACTCGGGAATATCCCAACGCAGCTCCTAGAAGAAACGTGTTTCTGACTCGCTGAATCTCAACATAGATTCAACTCTCTTAGGTGAAAGAACGCACAGCAGAGCAGTTTCAAAGAAACGTTTCTCCTGAGTTTTAGACGAAGTTTCCTGCTTTTTAGTACGTATGCCGGCATTGGGCTGGACATACCGGTTTTGGGATTCTGGACAGAAAGGGTTTGCAAACCGCTGAATCCACACGTGAGTTTAACTCTGTCAGTTGAATGCACACATTGACAACCATTCAGTTAGATAGCTCCGTTTTGGTTTTAGAAGCAGATATTTCTCTGTACAGCCTATGGTCCCATTCACTCGGGAATATCCCAACGCAGCTCCTAGAAGAAACGTGTTTCTGACTCGCTGAATCTCAACATAGATTCAACTCTCTTAGGTGAACGAACGCACAGCAGAGCAGTTTCAAGGAAACGTTTCTCCTGAGTTTTAGACGAAGTTTCCTGCTGTTTAGTACGTATGCCGGCATTGGGCTGGACATACCGGTTTTGGGATTCTGCACAGAAAGGGTTTGCAAACCGCTGAATCCACACGTGAGTTTAACTCTGTCAGTTGAATGCACACATTGACAACCATTCAGTTTGATAGCACCCTTTTGGTTTTAGAAGCAGATATTTCTCTGTACAGACTATGGTCCCATTCACTCGGGAATATCCCAACGCAGCTCCGGGAAGAAACGTGTTTCTGACTCGCTGAATCTCAACATAGATTCAACTCTCTTAGGTGAACGAACGCACAGCAGAGCAGTTTCAAGGAAACGTTTCTCCTGAGTTTTAGACGAAGTTTCCTGCTGTTTAGTACATATGCCGGCATTGGGCTGGAGATACCGGTTTTGGGATTCTGCACAGAAAGGGTTTGCAAACCGCTGAATACACACGTGAGTTTACCTCTGTCAGTTGAATGCACACATTGACAACCATTCAGTTAGATAGCACACTTTTGGTTTTAGAAGCAGATATTTCTCTGTACAGCCTATGGTCCCATTCACTCGGGAATATCCCAACGCAGCTCCTAGAAGTAACGTGTTTCTGACTCGCTGAATCTCAACATAGATTCAACTCTCTTAGGTGAACGAACGCACAGCAGAGCACTTTCAAGGAAACGTTTCTCCTGAGTTTTAGACGAAGTTTCCTGCTGTTTAGTACGGATGCCGGCATTGGGCTGGAAATACCGGTTTTGGGATTCTGCACAGAAAGGGTTTGCAAACCGCTGAATCCACACGTGAGTTTAACTCTGTCAGTTGAATGCACACATTGACAACCATTCAGTTAGATAGCTCCGTTTTGGTTTTAGAAGCAGATATTTCTCTGTACAGCCTATGGTCCCATTCACTCGGGAATATCCCAACGCAGCTCCTAGAAGAAACGTGTTTCTGACTCGCTGAATCTCAACATAGATTCAACTCTCTTAGGTGAAAGAACGCACAGCAGAGCAGTTTCAAAGAAACGTTTCTCCTGAGTTTTAGACGAAGTTTCCTGCTTTTTAGTACGTATGCCGGCATTGGGCTGGACATACCGGTTTTGGGATTCTGGACAGAAAGGGTTTGCAAACCGCTGAATCCACACGTGAGTTTAACTCTGTCAGTTGAATGCACACATTGACAACCATTCAGTTAGATAGCTCCGTTTTGGTTTTAGAAGCAGATATTTCTCTGTACAGCCTATGGTCCCATTCACTCGGGAATATCCCAACGCAGCTCCTAGAAGAAACGTGTTTCTGACTCGCTGAATCTCAACATAGATTCAACTCTCTTAGGTGAACGGACGCACAGCAGAGCAGTTTCAAGGAAACGTTTCTCCTGAGTCTTAGACGAAGTTTCCTGCTGTTTAGTACGGATGCCGGCATTGGGCTGGAAATACCGGTTTTGGGATTCTGCACAGAAAGGGTTTGCAAACCGCTGAATCCACACGTGAGTTTAACTCTGTCAGTTGAATGCACACATTGACAACCATTCAGTTTGATAGCACACTTTTGGTTTTAGAAGCAGATATTTCTCTGTACAGACTATGGTCCCATTCACTCGGGAATATCCCAACGCAGCTCCTAGAAGAAACGTGTTTCTGACTCGCTGAATCTCAACATAGATTCAACTCTCTTAGGTGAACGAACGCACAGCAGAGCACTTTCAAGGAAACGTTTCTCCTGAGTTTTAGACGAAGTTTCCTGCTGTTTAGTACGGATGCCGGCATTGGGCTGGACATACCGGTTTTGGGATTCTGCACAGAAAGGGTTTGCAAACCGCTGAATACACACGTGAGTTTAACTCCGTCAGTTGAATGCACACATTGACAACCATTCAGTTTGATAGCACACTTTTGGTTTTAGAAGCAGATATTTCTCTGTACAGCCTATGGTCCCATTCACTCGGGAATATCCCAACGCAGCTCCTAGAAGTAACGTGTTTCTGACTCGCTGAATCTCAACATAGATTCAACTCTCTTAGGTGAACGAACGCACAGCAGAGCAGTTTCAAGGAAACATTTCTCCTGAGTTTTAGACGAAGTTTCCTGCTGTTTAGTACGGATGCCGGCATTGGGCTGGAAATACCGGTTTTGGGATTCTGCACAGAAAGGGTTTGCAAACCGCTGAATCCACACGTGAGTTTAACTCTGTCAGTTGAATGCACACATTGACAACCATTCAGTTTGATAGCACACTTTTGGTTTTAGAAGCAGATATTTCTCTGTACATCCTATGGTCCCATTCACTCGGGAATATCCCAACGCAGCTCCTAGAAGAAACGTGTTTCTGACTCGCTGAATCTCAACATAGATTCAACTCTCTTAGGTGAACGAACGCACAGCAGAGCACTTTCAAGGAAACGTTTCTCCTGAGTTTTAGACGAAGTTTTCTGCTGTTTAGTACGGATGCCGGCATTGGGCTGGAAATACCGGTTTTGGGATTCTGCACAGAAAGGGTTTGCAAACCGCTGAATCCACACGTGAGTTTAACTCTGTCAGTTGAATGCACACATTGACAACCATTCAGTTTGATAGCACCCTTTTGGTTTTAGAAGCAGATATTTCTCTGTACAGACTATGGTCCCATTCACTAGGGAATATCCCAACGCAGCTCCGGGAAGAAACGTGTTTCTGACTCGCTGAATCTCAACATAGATTCAACTCTCTTAGGTGAACGAACGCACAGCAGAGCAGTTTCAAGGAAACGTTTCTCCTGAGTTTTAGACGAAGTTTCCTGCTGTTTAGTACGGATGGCGGCATTGGGCTGGAAATACCGGTTTTGGGATTCTGCACAGAAAGGGTTTGCAAACCGCTGAATACACACGTGAGTTTAACTCTGTCAGTTGAATGCACACATTGACAACCATTCAGTTTGATAGCTCCGTTTTGGTTTTAGAAGCAGATATTTCTCTGTACAGCCTATGGTCACATTCACTCGGGAATATCCCAACGCAGCTCCTAGAAGTAACGTGTTTCTGACTCGCTGAATCTCAACATAGATTCAACTCTCTTAGGTGAACGAACGCACAGAAGAGCAGTTTCAAGGAAACGTTTCTCCTGAGTTTTAGACGAAGTTTCCTGCTGTTTAGTACGGATGCCGGCATTGGGCTGGAAATACTGGTTTTGGGATTCTGCACAGAAAGGGTTTGCAAACCGCTGAATCCACACGTGAGTTTAACTCTGTCAGTTGAATGCACACATTGACAACCATTCAGTTTGATAGCACACTTTTGGTTTTAGAAGCAGATATTTCTCTGTACCGCCTATGGTCCCATTCACTCGGGAATATCCCAACGCAGCTCCTAGAAGAAACGTGTTTCTGACTCGCTGAATCTCAACATAGATTCAACTCTCTTAGGTGAACGAACGCACAGCAGAGCAGTTTCAAGGAAACGTTTCTCCTGAGTTTTAGACGAAGTTTCCTGCTGTTTAGTACGTATACCGGCATTGGGCTGGAAATACCGGTTTTGGGATTCTGCACAGAAAGGGTTTGCAAACCGCTGAATCCACACGTGAGTTTAACTCTGTCAGTTGAATGCACACATTGACAACCATTCAGTTTGATAGCACACTTTTGGTTTTAGAAGCAGATATTTCTCTGTACAGACTATGGTCCCATTCACTCGGGAATATCCCAACGCAGCTCCGGGAAGAAACGTGTTTCTGACTCGCTGAATCTCAACATAGATTCAACTCTCTTAGGTGAACGAACGCACAGCAGAGCAGTTTCAAGGAAACGTTTCTCCTGAGTTTTAGACGAAGTTTCCTGCTGTTTAGTACGGATGCCGGCATTGGGCTGGAAATACCGGTTTTGGGATTCTGCACAGAAAGGGTTTGCAAACCGCTGAATCCACACGTGAGTTTAACTCTGTCAGTTGAATGCACACATTGACAACCATTCAGTTTGACAGCACACTTTTGGTTTTAGAAGCAGATATTTCTCTGTACAGCCTATGGTCCCATACACTCGGGAATATCCCAACGCAGCTCCTAGAAGAAACGTGTTTCTGACTCGCTGAATCTCAACATAGATTCAACTCTCTTAGGTGAAAGAACGCACAGCAGAGCAGTTTCAAAGAAACGTTTCTCCTGAGTTTTAGACGAAGTTTCCTGCTTTTTAGTACGTATGCCGGCATTGGGCTGGACATACCGGTTTTGGGATTCTGCACAGAAAGGGTTTGCAAACCGCTGAATCCACACGTGAGTTTAACTCTGTCAGTTGAATGCACACATTGACAACCATTCAGTTAGATAGCTCCGTTTTGGTTTTAGAAGCAGATATTTCTCTGTACAGCCTATGGTCCCATTCACTCGGGAATATCCCAACGCAGCTCCTAGAAGAAACGTGTTTCTGACTCGCTGAATCTCAACATAGATTCAACTCTCTTAGGTGAACGAACGCACAGCAGAGCAGTTTCAAGGAAACGTTTCTCCTGAGTTTTAGACGAAGTTTCCTGCTGTTTAGTACGTATGCCGGCATTGGGCTGGACATACCGGTTTTGGGATTCTGGACAGAAAGGGTTTGCAAACCGCTGAATCCACACGTGAGTTTAACTCTGTCAGTTGAATGCACACATTGACAACCATTCAGTTTGATAGCACCCTTTTGGTTTTAGAAGCAGATATTTCTCTGTACAGCCTATGGTCCCATTCACTCGGGAATATCCCAACGCAGCTCCTAGAAGAAACGTGTTTCTGACTCGCTGAATCTCAACATAGATTCAACTCTCTTAGGTGAACGAACGCACAGCAGAGCAGTTTCAAGGAAACGTTTCTCCTGAGTCTTAGACGAAGTTTCCTGCTGTTTAGTACGGATGCCGGCATTGGGCTGGAAATACCGGTTTTGGGATTCTGCACAGAAAGGGTTTGGAAACCGCTGAATCCACACGTGAGTTTAACTCTATCAGTTGAATGCACACATTGACAACCATTCAGTTAGACAGCTCCGTTTTGGTTTTAGAAGCAGATATTTCTCTGTACAGCCTATGGTCCCATTCACTCGGGAATATCCCAACGCAGCTCCTAGAAGAAACGTGTTTCTGACTCGCTGAATCTCAACATAGATTCAACTCTCTTAGGTGAACGAACGCACAGCAGAGCAGTTTCAAGGAAACGTTTCTCCTGAGTTTTAGACGAAGTTTCCTGCTGTTTAGTACGGATGCCGGCACTGGGCTGGACATACCGGTTTTGGGATTCTGCACAGAAAGGGTTTGCAAACCGCTGAATCCACACGTGAGTTTAACTCTGTCAGTTGAATGCACACATTGACAACCATTCAGTTTGATAGCACCCTTTTGGTTTTAGAAGCAGATATTTCTCTGTACAGACTATGGTCCCATTCACTCGGGAATATCCCAACGCAGCTCCGGGAAGAAACGTGTTTCTGACTCGCTGAATCTCAGCATAGATTCAACTCTCTTAGGTGAACGAACGCACAGCAGAGCAGTTTCAAGGAAACGTTTCTCCTGAGTTTTAGACGAAGTTTCCTGCTGTTTAGTACGTATGCCGGCATTGGGCTGGAAATACCGGTTTTGGGATTCTGCACAGAAAGGGTTTGCAAACCGCTGAATACACACGTGAGTTTACCTCTGTCAGTTGAATGCACACATTGACAACCATTCAGTTAGATGGCACACTTTTGGTTTTAGAAGCAGATATTTCTCTGTACAGCCTATGGTCCCATTCACTCGGGAATATCCCAACGCAGCTCCTAGAAGTAACGTGTTTCTGACTCGCTGAATCTCAACATAGATTCAACCCTCTTAGGTGAACGAACGCACAGCAGAGCACTTTCAAGGAAACGTTTCTCCTGAGTTTTAGACGAAGTTTCCTGCAGTTTAGTACGGATGCCGGCATTGGGCTGGAAATACCGGTTTTGGGATTCTGCACAGAAATGGTTTGCAAACCGCTGAATCCACACGTGAGTTTAACTCTGTCAGTTGAATGCACACATTGACAACCATTCAGTTTGATAGCACACTTTTGGTTTTAGAAGCAGATATTTCTCTGTACAGCCTATGGAACCATTCACTCGGGAATATCCCAACGCATCTCCTAGAAGAAACGTGTTTCTGACTCGCTGAATCTCAACATAGATTCAACTCTCTTAGGTGAACGAACGCACAGCAGAGCACTTTCAAGGAAACGTTTCTCCTGACTTTTAGACGAAGTTTCCTGCTGTTTAGTACGGATGCCGGCATTGGGCTGGAAATACCGGTTTTGGGATTCTGCACAGAAAGGGTTTGCAAACCGCTGAATCCACACGTGAGTTTAACTCTGTCAGTTGAATGCACACATTGACAACCATTCAGTTAGACAGCTCCGTTTTGGTTTTAGAAGCAGATATTTCTCTGTACAGCCTATGGTCCCATTCACTCGGGAATATCCCAACGCAGCTCCTAGAAGAAACGTGTTTCTGACTCGCTGAATCTCAACATAGATTCAACTCTCTTAGGTGAACGAACGCACAGCAGAGCACTTTCAAGGAAACGTTTCTCCTGAGTTTTAGACGAAGTTTCCTGCTGTTTAGTACGGATGCCGGCATTGGGCTGGAAATACCGGTTTTGGGATGCTGCACAGAAAGGGTTTGCAAACCGCTGAATCCACACGTGAGTTTAACTCTGTCAGTTGAATGCACACATTGACAACCATTCAGTTTGATAGCACCCTTTTGGTTTTAGAAGCAGATATTTCTCTGTACAGCCTATGGTCCCATTCACTCGGGAATATCCCATCGCAGCTCCTAGAAGTAACGTGTTTCTGACTCGCTGAATCTCAACATAGATTAAACTCTCTTACGTGAACGAACGCACAGCAGAGCAGTTTCAAGGAAACGTTTCTCCTGAGTTTTAGACGAAGTTTCCTGCTGTTTAGTACGGATGCCGGCATTGGGCTGGAAATACCGGTTTTGGGATTCTGCACAGAAAGGGTTTGCAAACCGCTGAATCCACACGTGAGTTTAACTCTGTCAGTTGAATGCACACATTGACAACCATTCAGTTTGATAGCACACTTTTGGTTTTAGAAGCAGATATTTCTCTGTACAGCCTATGGTCCCATTCACTCGGGAATATCCCAACGCAGCTCCTAGAAGAAACGTGTTTCTGACTCGCTGAATCTCAACATAGATTCAACTCTCTTAGGTGAACGAACGCACAGCAGAGCAGTTTCAAGGAAACGTTTCTCCTGAGTCTTAGACGAAGTTTCCTGCTGTTTAGTACTTATGCCGGCATTGGGCTGGAAATACCGGTTTTGGGATTCTGCACAGAAAGGGTTTGCAAACCGCTGAATCCACACGTGAGTTTAACTCTGTCAGTTGAATGCACACATTGACAACCATTCAGTTAGATAGCTCCGTTTTGGTTTTAGAAGCAGATATTTCTCTGTACAGCCTATGGTCCCATTCACTCGGGAATATCCCAACGCAGCTCCTAGAAGAAACGTGTTTCTGACTCGCTGAATCTCAACATAGATTCAACTCTCTTAGGTGAAAGAACGCACAGCAGAGCAGTTTCAAGGAAACGTTTCTCCTGAGTTTTAGACGAAGTTTCCTGCTGTTTAGTACGGATGCCGGCATTGGGCTGGACATACCGGTTTTGGGATTCTGCACAGAAAGGGTTTGCAAATCGCTGAATACACACGTGAGTTTAACTCTGTCAGTTGAATGCACACATTGACAACCATTCAGTTTGATAGCACACTTTTGGTTTTAGAAGCAGATATTTCTCTGTACAGCCTATGGTCCCATTCACTCGGGAATATCCCATCGCAGCTCCTAGAAGTAACGTGTTTCTGACTCGCTGAATCTCAACATAGATTCAACTCTCTTAGGTGAACGAACGCACAGCAGAGCAGTTTCAAGGAAACGTTTCTCCTGAGTTTTAGACGAAGTTTCCTGCTGTTTAGTACGGATGCCGGCATTGGGCTGGAAATACCGGTTTTGGGATTCTGCACAGAAAGGGTTTGCAAACCGCTGAATCCACACGTGAGTTTAACTCTGTCAGTTGAATGCACACATTGACAACCATTCAGTTTGATAGCACACTTTTGGTTTTAGAAGCAGATATTTCTCTGTACAGCCTATGGTCCCATTCACTCGGGAATATCCCAACGCAGCTCCTAGAAGTAACGTGTTTCTGACTCGCTGAATCTCAACATAGATTCAACTCTCTTAGGTGAACGAACGCACAGCAGAGCACTTTCAAGGAAACGTTTCTCCTGAGTTTTAGACGAAGTTTCCTGCTGTTTAGTACGGATGCCGGCATTGGGCTGGAAATACCGGTTTTGGGATTCTGCACAGAAAGGGTTTGCAAACCGCTGAATCCACTCGTGAGTTTAACTCTGTCAGTTGAATGCACACATTGACAACCATTCAGTTAGATAGCTCCGTTTTGGTTTTAGAAGCAGATATTTCTCTGTACAGCCTATGGTCCCATTCACTCGGGAATATCCCAACGCAGCTCCTAGAAGAAACGTGTTTCTGACTCGCTGAATCTCAACATAGATTCAACTCTCTTAGGTGAACGAACGCACAGCAGAGCAGTTTCAAGGAAACGTTTCTCCTGAGTTTTAGACTAAGTTTCCTGCTGTTTAGTACGTATGCCGGCATTGGGCTGGACATACCGGTTTTGGGATTCTGGACAGAAAGGGTTTGCAAACCGCTGAATCCACACGTGAGTTTAACTCTGTCAGTTCAATGCACACATTGACAACCATTCAGTTAGATAGCTCCGTTTTGGTTTTAGAAGCAGATATTTCTCTGTACAGCCTATGGTCCCATTCACTCGGGAATATCCCAACGCAGCTCCTAGAAGAAACGTGTTTCTGACTCGCTGAATCTCAACATAGATTCAACTCTCTTAGGTGAACGAACGCACAGCAGAGCAGTTTCAAGGAAACGTTTCTCCTGAGTCTTAGACGAAGTTTCCTGCTGTTTAGTACGTATGCCGGCATTGGGCTGGAAATACCGGTTTTGGGATTCTGCACAGAAAGGGTTTGCAAACCGCTGAATCCACACGTGAGTTTAACTCTGTCAGTTGAATGCACACATTGACAACCATTCAGTTAGATAGCTCCGTTTTGGTTTTAGAAGCAGATATTTCTCTGTACAGCCTATGGTCCCATTCACTCGGGAATATCCCAACGCAGCTCCGGGAAGAAACGTGTTTCTGACTCGCTGAATCTCAACATAGATTCAACTCTCTTAGGTGAACGAACGCACAGCAGAGCAGTTTCAAGGAAACGTTTCTCCTGAGTTTTAGACGAAGTTTCCTGCTCTTTAGTACGGATGCCGGCATTGGGCTGGACATACCGGTTTTGGGATTCTGCACAGAAAGGGTTTGCAAACCGCTGAATACACACGTGAGTTTAACTCTGTCAGTTGAATGCACACATTGACAACCATTCAGTTTGATAGCACACTTTTGGTTTTAGAAGCAGATATTTCTCTGTACAGCCTATGGTCCCATTCACTCGGGAATATCCCAATGCAGCTCCTAGAAGTAACGTGTTTCTGACTCACTGAATCTCAACATAGATTCAACTCTCTTAGGTGAACGAACGCACAGCAGAGCAGTTTCAAGGAAACGTTTCTCCTGAGTTTTAGACGAAGTTTCCTGCTGTTTAGTACGGATGCCGGCATTGGGCTGGAAATACCGGTTTTGGGATTCTGCACAGAAAGGGTTTGCAAACCGCTGAATCCACACGTGAGTTTAACTCTGTCAGTTGAATGCACACATTGACAACCATTCAGTTTGATAGCACACTTTTGGTTTTAGAAGCAGGTATTTCTCTGTACAGCCTATGGTCCCATTCACTCGGGAATATCCCAACGCAGCTCCTAGAAGTAACGTGTTTCTGACTCGCTGAATCTCAACATAGATTCAACTCTCTTAGGTGAACGAACGCACAGCAGAGCACTTTCAAGGAAACGTTTCTCCTGAGTTTTAGACGAAGTTTCCTGCTGTTTAGTACGGATGCCGGCATTGGGCTGGAAATACCGGTTTTGGGATTCTGCACAGAAAGGGTTTGCAAACCGCTGAATCCACACGTGAGTTTAACTCTGTCAGTTGAATGCACACATTGACAACCATTCAGTTAGATAGCTCCGTTTTGGTTTTAGAAGCAGATATTTCTCTGTACAGCCTATGGTCCCATTCACTCGGGAATATCCCAACGCAGCTCCTAGAAGAAACGTGTTTCTGACTCGCTGAATCTCAACATAGATTCAACTCTCTTAGGTGAAAGAACGCACAGCAGAGCAGTTTCAAAGAAACGTTTCTCCTGAGTTTTAGACGAAGTTTCCTGCTTTTCAGTACGTATGCCGGCATTGGGCTGGACATACCGGTTTTGGGATTCTGGACAGAAAGGGTTTGCAAACCGCTGAATCCACACGTGAGTTTAACTCTGTCAGTTGAATGCACACATTGACAACCATTCAGTTAGATAGCTCCGTTTTGGTTTTAGAAGCAGATATTTCTCTGTACAGCCTATGGTCCCATTCACTCGGGAATATCCCAACGCAGCTCCTAGAAGAAACGTGTTTCTGACTCGCTGAATCTCAACATAGATTCAACTCTCTTAGGTGAACGAACGCACAGCAGAGCAGTTTCAAGGAAACGTTTCTCCTGAGTTTTAGACGAAGTTTCCTGCTGTTTAGTACGTATGCCGGCATTGGGCTGGACATACCGGTTTTGGGATTCTGCACAGAAAGGGTTTGCAAACCGCTGAATCCACACGTGAGTTTAACTCTGTCAGTTGAATGCACACATTGACAACCATTCAGTTTGATAGCACCCTTTTGGTTTTAGAAGCAGATATTTCTCTGTACAGACTATGGTCCCATTCACTCGGGAATATCCCAACGCAGCTCCGGGAAGAAACGTGTTTCTGACTCGCTGAATCTCAACATAGATTCAACTCTCTTAGGTGAACGAACGCACAGCAGAGCAGTTTCAAGGAAACGTTTCTCCTGAGTTTTAGACGAAGTTTCCTGCTGTTTAGTACATATGCCGGCATTGGGCTGGAGATACCGGTTTTGGGATTCTGCACAGAAAGGGTTTGCAAACCGCTGAATACACACGTGAGTTTACCTCTGTCAGTTGAATGCACACATTGACAACCATTCAGTTAGATAGCACACTTTTGGTTTTAGAAGCAGATATTTCTCTGTACAGCCTATGGTCCCATTCACTCGGGAATATCCCAACGCAGCTCCTAGAAGTAACGTGTTTCTGACTCGCTGAATCTCAACATAGATTCAACTCTCTTAGGTGAACGAACGCACAGCAGAGCACTTTCAAGGAAACGTTTCTCCTGAGTTTTAGACGAAGTTTCCTGCTGTTTAGTACGGATGCCGGCATTGGGCTGGAAATACCGGTTTTGGGATTCTGCACAGAAAGGGTTTGCAAACCGCTGAATCCACACGTGAGTTTAACTCTGTCAGTTGAATGCACACATTGACAACCATTCAGTTAGATAGCTCCGTTTTGGTTTTAGAAGCAGATATTTCTCTGTACAGCCTATGGTCCCATTCACTCGGGAATATCCCAACGCAGCTCCTAGAAGAAACGTGTTTCTGACTCGCTGAATCTCAACATAGATTCAACTCTCTTAGGTGAAAGAACGCACAGCAGAGCAGTTTCAAAGAAACGTTTCTCCTGAGTTTTAGACGAAGTTTCCTGCTTTTTAGTACGTATGCCGGCATTGGGCTGGACATACCGGTTTTGGGATTCTGGACAGAAAGGGTTTGCAAACCGCTGAATCCACACGTGAGTTTAACTCTGTCAGTTGAATGCACACATTGACAACCATTCAGTTAGATAGCTCCGTTTTGGTTTTAGAAGCAGATATTTCTCTGTACAGCCTATGGTCCCATTCACTCGGGAATATCCCAACGCAGCTCCTAGAAGAAACGTGTTTCTGACTCGCTGAATCTCAACATAGATTCAACTCTCTTAGGTGAACGAACGCACAGCAGAGCAGTTTCAAGGAAACGTTTCTCCTGAGTTTTAGACGAAGTTTCCTGCTGTTTAGTACGTATACCGGCATTGGGCTGGAAATACCGGTTTTGGGATTCTGCACAGAAAGGGTTTGCAAACCGCTGAATCCACACGTGAGTTTAACTCTGTCAGTTGAATGCACACATTGACAACCATTCAGTTTGATAGCACCCTTTTGGTTTTAGAAGCAGATATTTCTCTGTACAGACTATGGTCCCATTCACTCGGGAATATCCCAACGCAGCTCCTAGAAGAAACGTGTTTCTGACTCGCTGAATCTCAACATAGATTCAACTCTCTTAGGTGAACGAACGCACAGCAGAGCAGTTTCAAGGAAACGTTTCTCCTGAGTTTTAGACGAAGTTTCCTGCTGTTTAGTACGGATGCCGGCATTGGGCTGGACATACCGGTTTTGGGATTCTGCACAGAAAGGGTTTGCAAACCGCTGAATACACACGTGAGTTTAACTCCGTCAGTTGAATGCACACATTGACAACCATTCAGTTTGATAGCACACTTTTGGTTTTAGAAGCAGATATTTCTCTGTACAGCCTATGGTCCCATTCACTCGGGAATATCCCAACGCAGCTCCTAGAAGTAACGTGTTTCTGACTCGCTGAATCTCAACATAGATTCAACTCTCTTAGGTGAACGAACGCACAGCAGAGCAGTTTCAAGGAAACATTTCTCCTGAGTTTTAGACGAAGTTTCCTGCTGTTTAGTACGGATGCCGGCATTGGGCTGGAAATACCGGTTTTGGGATTCTGCACAGAAAGGGTTTGCAAACCGCTGAATCCACACGTGAGTTTAACTCTGTCAGTTGAATGCACACATTGACAACCATTCAGTTTGATAGCACACTTTTGGTTTTAGAAGCAGATATTTCTCTGTACATCCTATGGTCCCATTCACTCGGGAATATCCCAACGCAGCTCCTAGAAGAAACGTGTTTCTGACTCGCTGAATCTCAACATAGATTCAACTCTCTTAGGTGAACGAACGCACAGCAGAGCACTTTCAAGGAAACGTTTCTCCTGAGTTTTAGACGAAGTTTCCTGCTGTTTAGTACGGATGCCGGCATTGGGCTGGAAATACCGGTTTTGGGATTCTGCACAGAAAGGGTTTGCAAACCGCTGAATCCACACGTGAGTTTAACTCTGTCAGTTGAATGCACACATTGACAACCATTCCGTTTGATAGCACCCTTTTGGTTTTAGAAGCAGATATTTCTCTGTACAGACTATGGTCCCATTCACTCGGGAATATCCCAACGCAGCTCCGGGAAGAAACGTGTTTCTGACTCGCTGAATCTCAACATAGATTCAACTCTCTTAGGTGAACGAACGCCCAGCAGAGCAGTTTCAAGGAAACGTTTCTCCTGAGTTTTAGACGAAGTTTCCTGCTGTTTAGTACGGATGCCGGCATTGGGCTGGAAATACCGGTTTTGGGATTCTGCACAGAAAGGGTTTGCAAACCGCTGAATACACACGTGAGTTTAACTCTGTCAGTTGAATGCACACATTGACAACCATTCAGTTTGATAGCTCCGTTTTGGTTTTAGAAGCAGATATTTCTCTGTACAGCCTATGGTCACATTCACTCGGGAATATCCCAACGCAGCTCCTAGAAGTAACGTGTTTCTGACTCGCTGAATCTCAACATAGATTCAACTCTCTTAGGTGAACGAACGCACAGAAGAGCAGTTTCAAGGAAACGTTTCTCCTGAGTTTTAGACGAAGTTTCCTGCTGTTTAGTACGGATGCCGGCATTGGGCTGGAAATACTGGTTTTGGGATTCTGCACAGAAAGGGTTTGCAAACCGCTGAATCCACACGTGAGTTTAACTCTGTCAGTTGAATGCACACATTGACAACCATTCAGTTTGATAGCACACTTTTGGTTTTAGAAGCAGATATTTCTCTGTACCGCCTATGGTCCCATTCACTCGGGAATATCCCAACGCAGCTCCTAGAAGAAACGTGTTTCTGACTCGCTGAATCTCAACATAGATTCAACTCTCTTAGGTGAACGAACGCACAGCAGAGCAGTTTCAAGGAAACGTTTCTCCTGAGTTTTAGACGAAGTTTCCTGCTGTTTAGTACGTATACCGGCATTGGGCTGGAAATACCGGTTTTGGGATTCTGCACAGAAAGGGTTTGCAAACCGCTGAATCCACACGTGAGTTTAACTCTGTCAGTTGAATGCACACATTGACAACCATTCAGTTTGATAGCACACTTTTGGTTTTAGAAGCAGATATTTCTCTGTACAGACTATGGTCCCATTCACTCGGGAATATCCCAACGCAGCTCCGGGAAGAAACGTGTTTCTGACTCGCTGAATCTCAACATAGATTCAACTCTCTTAGGTGAACGAACGCACAGCAGAGCAGTTTCAAGGAAACGTTTCTCCTGAGTTTTAGACGAAGTTTCCTGCTGTTTAGTACGGATGCCGGCATTGGGCTGGAAATACCGGTTTTGGGATTCTGCACAGAAAGGGTTTGCAAACCGCTGAATCCACACGTGAGTTTAACTCTGTCAGTTGAATGCACACATTGACAACCATTCAGTTTGATAGCACACTTTTGGTTTTAGAAGCAGATATTTCTCTGTACAGCCTATGGTCCCATTCACTCGGGAATATCCCAACGCAGCTCCTAGAAGAAACGTGTTTCTGACTCGCTGAATCTCAACATAGATTCAACTCTCTTAGGTGAAAGAACGCACAGCAGAGCAGTTTCAAAGAAACGTTTCTCCTGAGTTTTAGACGAAGTTTCCTGCTTTTTAGTACGTATGCCGGCATTGGGCTGGACATACCGGTTTTGGGATTCTGCACAGAAAGGGTTTGCAAACCGCTGAATCCACACGTGAGTTTAACTCTGTCAGTTGAATGCACACATTGACAACCATTCAGTTAGATAGCTCCGTTTTGGTTTTAGAAGCAGATATTTCTCTGTACAGCCTATGGTCCCATTCACTCGGGAATATCCCAACGCAGCTCCTAGAAGAAACGTGTTTCTGACTCGCTGAATCTCAACATAGATTCAACTCTCTTAGGTGAACGAACGCACAGCAGAGCAGTTTCAAGGAAACGTTTCTCCTGAGTTTTAGACGAAGTTTCCTGCTGTTTAGTACGTATGCCGGCATTGGGCTGGACATACCGGTTTTGGGATTCTGGACAGAAAGGGTTTGCAAACCGCTGAATCCACACGTGAGTTTAACTCTGTCAGTTGAATGCACACATTGACAACCATTCAGTTTGATAGCACCCTTTTGGTTTTAGAAGCAGATATTTCTCTGTACAGCCTATGGTCCCATTCACTCGGGAATATCCCAACGCAGCTCCTAGAAGAAACGTGTTTCTGACTCGCTGAATCTCAACATAGATTCAACTCTCTTAGGTGAACGAACGCACAGCAGAGCAGTTTCAAGGAAACGTTTCTCCTGAGTCTTAGACGAAGTTTCCTGCTGTTTAGTACGGATGCCGGCATTGGGCTGGAAATACCGGTTTTGGGATTCTGCACAGAAAGGGTTTGGAAACCGCTGAATCCACACGTGAGTTTAACTCTATCAGTTGAATGCACACATTGACAACCATTCAGTTAGACAGCTCCGTTTTGGTTTTAGAAGCAGATATTTCTCTGTACAGCCTATGGTCCCATTCACTCGGGAATATCCCAACGCAGCTCCTAGAAGAAACGTGTTTCTGACTCGCTGAATCTCAACATAGATTCAACTCTCTTAGGTGAACGAACGCACAGCAGAGCAGTTTCAAGGAAACGTTTCTCCTGAGTTTTAGACGAAGTTTCCTGCTGTTTAGTACGGATGCCGGCACTGGGCTGGACATACCGGTTTTGGGATTCTGCACAGAAAGGGTTTGCAAACCGCTGAATCCACACGTGAGTTTAACTCTGTCAGTTGAATGCACACATTGACAACCATTCAGTTTGATAGCACCCTTTTGGTTTTAGAAGCAGATATTTCTCTGTACAGACTATGGTCCCATTCACTCGGGAATATCCCAACGCAGCTCCGGGAAGAAACGTGTTTCTGACTCGCTGAATCTCAGCATAGATTCAACTCTCTTAGGTGAACGAACGCACAGCAGAGCAGTTTCAAGGAAACGTTTCTCCTGAGTTTTAGACGAAGTTTCCTGCTGTTTAGTACGTATGCCGGCATTGGGCTGGAAATACCGGTTTTGGGATTCTGCACAGAAAGGGTTTGCAAACCGCTGAATACACACGTGAGTTTACCTCTGTCAGTTGAATGCACACATTGACAACCATTCAGTTAGATGGCACACTTTTGGTTTTAGAAGCAGATATTTCTCTGTACAGCCTATGGTCCCATTCACTCGGGAATATCCCAACGCAGCTCCTAGAAGTAACGTGTTTCTGACTCGCTGAATCTCAACATAGATTCAACCCTCTTAGGTGAACGAACGCACAGCAGAGCACTTTCAAGGAAACGTTTCTCCTGAGTTTTAGACGAAGTTTCCTGCAGTTTAGTACGGATGCCGGCATTGGGCTGGAAATACCGGTTTTGGGATTCTGCACAGAAATGGTTTGCAAACCGCTGAATCCACACGTGAGTTTAACTCTGTCAGTTGAATGCACACATTGACAACCATTCAGTTTGATAGCACACTTTTGGTTTTAGAAGCAGATATTTCTCTGTACAGCCTATGGAACCATTCACTCGGGAATATCCCAACGCAGCTCCTAGAAGAAACGTGTTTCTGACTCGCTGAATCTCAACATAGATTCAACTCTCTTAGGTGAACGAACGCACAGCAGAGCACTTTCAAGGAAACGTTTCTCCTGACTTTTAGACGAAGTTTCCTGCTGTTTAGTACGGATGCCGGCATTGGGCTGGAAATACCGGTTTTGGGATTCTGCACAGAAAGGGTTTGCAAACCGCTGAATCCACACGTGAGTTTAACTCTGTCAGTTGAATGCACACATTGACAACCATTCAGTTAGACAGCTCCGTTTTGGTTTTAGAAGCAGATATTTCTCTGTACAGCCTATGGTCCCATTCACTCGGGAATATCCCAACGCAGCTCCTAGAAGAAACGTGTTTCTGACTCGCTGAATCTCAACATAGATTCAACTCTCTTAGGTGAACGAACGCACAGCAGAGCAGTTTCAAGGAAACGTTTCTCCTGAGTTTTAGACGAAGTTTCCTGCTGTTTAGTACGGATGCCGGCACTGGGCTGGACATACCGGTTTTGGGATTCTGCACAGAAAGGGTTTGCAATCCGCTGAATCCACACGTGAGTTTAACTCTGTCAGTTGAATGCACACATTGACAACCATTCAGTTTGATAGCACCCTTTTGGTTTTAGAAGCAGATATTTCTCTGTACAGACTATGGTCCCATTCACTCGGGAATATCCCAACGCAGCTCCGGGAAGAAACGTGTTTCTGACTCGCTGAATCTCAGCATAGATTCAACTCTCTTAAGTGAACGAACGCACAGCAGAGCAGTTTCAAGGAAACGTTTCTCCTGAGTTTTAGACGAAGTTTCCTGCTGTTTAGTACGGATGCCGGCATTGGGCTGGAAATACCGGTTTTGGGATTCTGCACAGAAAGGGTTTGCAAACCGCTGAATACACACGTGAGTTTACCTCTGTCAGTTGAATGCACACATTGACAACCATTCAGTTTGATAGCTCCGTTTTGGTTTTAGAAGCAGATATTTCTCTGTACAGACTATGGTCACATTCACTCGGGAATATCCCAACGCAGCTCCTAGAAGTAACGTGTTTCTGACTCGCTGAATCTCAACATAGATTCAACTCTCTTAGGTGAACGAACGCACAGAAGAGTAGTTTCAAGGAAACGTTTCTCCTGAGTTTTAGACGAAGTTTCCTGCTGTTTAGTACGGATGCCGGCATTGGGCTGGAAATACTGGTTTTGGGATTCTGCACAGAAAGGGTTTGCAAACCGCTGAATCCACACGTGAGTTTAACTCTGTCAGTTGAATGCACACATTGACAACCATTCAGTTTGATAGCACACTTTTGGTTTTAGAAGCAGATATTTCTCTGTACCGCCTATGGTCCCATTCACTCGGGAATATCCCAACGCAGCTCCTAGAAGAAACGTGTTTCTGACTCGCTGAATCTCAACATAGATACAACTCTCTTAGGTGAACGAACGCACAGCAGAGCAGTTTCAAGGAAACGTTTCTCCTGAGTTTTAGACGAAGTTTCCTGCTGTTTAGTACGTATACCGGCATTGGGCTGGAAATACCGGTTTTGGGATTCTGCACAGAAAGGGTTTGCAAACCGCTGAATCCACACGTGAGTTTAACTCTGTCAGTTGAATGCACACATTGACAACCATTCAGTTTGATAGCACCCTTTTGGTTTTAGAAGCAGATATTTCTCTGTACAGACTATGGTCCCATTCACTCGGGAATATCCCAACGCAGCTCCGGGAAGAAACGTGTTTCTGACTCGCTGAATCTCAACATAGATTCAACTCTCTTAGGTGAACGAACGCACAGCAGAGCAGTTTCAAGGAAACGTTTCTCCTGAGTTTTAGACGAAGTTTCCTGCTGTTTAGTACGGATGCCGGCATTGGGCTGGAAATACCGGTTTTGGGATTCTGCACAGAAAGGGTTTGCAAACCGCTGAATCCACACGTGAGTTTAACTCTGTCAGTTGAATGCACACATTGACAACCATTCAGTTTGATAGCACACTTTTGGTTTTAGAAGCAGATATTTCTCTGTACAGCCTATGGTCCCATTCACTCGGGAATATCCCAACGCAGCTCCTAGAAGTAACGTGTTTCTGACTCGCTGAATCTCAACATAGATTCAACTCTCTTAGGTGAACGAACGCACAGCAGAGCAGTTTCAAGGAAACGTTTCTCCTGAGTTTTAGACTAAGTTTCCTGCTGTTTAGTACGTATGCCGGCATTGGGCTGGACATACCGGTTTTGGGATTCTGGACAGAAAGGGTTTGCAAACCGCTGAATCCACACGTGAGTTTAACTCTGTCAGTTCAATGCACACATTGACAACCATTCAGTTAGATAGCTCCGTTTTGGTTTTAGAAGCAGATATTTCTCTGTACAGCCTATGGTCCCATTCACTCGGGAATATCCCAACGCAGCTCCTAGAAGAAACGTGTTTCTGACTCGCTGAATCTCAACATAGATTCAACTCTCTTAGGTGAACGAACGCACAGCAGAGCAGTTTCAAGGAAACGTTTCTCCTGAGTTTTAGACGAAGTTTCCTGCTGTTTAGTACGTATGCCGGCATTGGGCTGGACATACCGGTTTTGGGATTCTGGACAGAAAGGGTTTGCAAACCGCTGAATACACACGTGAGTTTAACTCTGTCAGTTGAATGCACACATTGACAACCATTCAGTTAGATAGCACACTTTTGGTTTTAGAAGCAGATATCTCTCTGTACAGCCTATGGTCCCATTCACTCGGGAATATCCCAACGCAGCTCCTAGAAGAAACGTGTTTCTGACTCGCTGAATCTCAACATAGATTCAACTCTCTTAGGTGAACGAACGCACAGCAGAGCAGTTTCAAGGAAACGTTTCTCCTGAGTCTTAGACGAAGTTTCCTGCTGTTTAGTACGTATGCCGGCATTGGGCTGGAAATACCGGTTTTGGGATTCTGCACAGAAAGGGTTTGCAAAGCGCTGAATCCACACGTGAGTTTAACTCTGTCAGTTGAATGCACACATTGACAACCATTCAGTTAGATAGCTCCGTTTTGGTTTTAGAAGCAGATATTTCTCTGTACAGCCTATGGTCCCATTCACTCGGGAATATCCCAACGCAGCTCCGGGAAGAAACGTGTTTCTGACTCGCTGAATCTCAACATAGATTCAACTCTCTTAGGTGAACGAACGCACAGCAGAGCAGTTTCAAGGAAACGTTTCTCCTGAGTTTTAGACGAAGTTTCCTGCTGTTTAGTACGGATGCCGGCATTGGGCTGGACATACCGGTTTTGGGATTCTGCACAGAAAGGGTTTGCAAACCGCTGAATACACACGTGAGTTTAACTCTGTCAGTTGAATGCACACATTGACAACCATTCAGTTTGATAGCACACTTTTGGTTTTAGAAGCAGATATTTCTCTGTACAGCCTATGGTCCCATTCACTCGGGAATATCCCAATGCAGCTCCTAGAAGTAACGTGTTTCTGACTCGCTGAATCTCAACATAGATTCAACTCTCTTAGGTGAACGAACGCACAGCAGAGCAGTTTCAAGGAAACGTTTCTCCTGAGTTTTAGACGAAGTTTCCTGCTGTTTAGTACGGATGCCGGCATTGGGCTGGAAATACCGGTTTTGGGATTCTGCACAGAAAGGGTTTGCAAACCGCTGAATCCACACGTGAGTTTAACTCTGTCAGTTGAATGCACACATTGACAAACATTCAGTTTGATAGCACACTTTTGGTTTTAGAAGCAGGTATTTCTCTGTACAGCCTATGGTCCCATTCACTCGGGAATATCCCAACGCAGCTCCTAGAAGTAACGTGTTTCTGACTCGCTGAATCTCAACATAGATTCAACTCTCTTAGGTGAACGAACGCACAGCAGAGCACTTTCAAGGAAACGTTTCTCCTGAGTTTTAGACGAAGTTTCCTGCTGTTTAGTACGGATGCCGGCATTGGGCTGGAAATACCGGTTTTGGGATTCTGCACAGAAAGGGTTTGCAAACCGCTGAATCCACACGTGAGTTTAACTCTGTCAGTTGAATGCACACATTGACAACCATTCAGTTAGATAGCTCCGTTTTGGTTTTAGAAGCAGATATTTCTCTGTACAGCCTATGGTCCCATTCACTCGGGAATATCCCAACGCAGCTCCTAGAAGAAACGTGTTTCTGACTCGCTGAATCTCAACATAGATTCAACTCTCTTAGGTGAAAGAACGCACAGCAGAGCAGTTTCAAAGAAACGTTTCTCCTGAGTTTTAGACGAAGTTTCCTGCTTTTTAGTACGTATGCTGGCATTGGGCTGGACATACCGGTTTTGGGATTCTGGACAGAAAGGGTTTGCAAACCGCTGAATTCACACGTGAGTTTAACTCTGTCAGTTGAATGCACACATTGACAACCATTCAGTTAGATAGCTCCGTTTTGGTTTTAGAAGCAGATATTTCTCTGTACAGCCTATGGTCCCATTCACTCGGGAATATCCCAACGCAGCTCCTAGAAGAAACGTGTTTCTGACTCGCTGAATCTCAACATAGATTCAACTCTCTTAGGTGAACGAACGCACAGCAGAGCAGTTTCAAGGAAACGTTTCTCCTGAGTTTTAGACGAAGTTTCCTGCTGTTTAGTACGTATGCCGGCATTGGGCTGGACATACCGGTTTTGGGATTCTGCACAGAAAGGGTTTGCAAACCGCTGAATCCACACGTGAGTTTAACTCTGTCAGTTGAATGCACACATTGACAACCATTCAGTTTGATAGCACCCTTTTGGTTTTAGAAGCAGATATTTCTCTGTACAGACTATGGTCCCATTCACTCGGGAATATCCCAACGCAGCTCCGGGAAGAAACGTGTTTCTGACTCGCTGAATCTCAACATAGATTCAACTCTCTTAGGTGAACGAACGCACAGCAGAGCAGTTTCAAGGAAACGTTTCTCCTGAGTTTTAGACGAAGTTTCCTGCTGTTTAGTACGTATGCCGGCATTGGGCTGGAAATACCGGTTTTGGGATTCTGCACAGAAAGGGTTTGCAAACCGCTGAATACACACGTGAGTTTACCTCTGTCAGTTGAATGCACACATTGACAACCATTCAGTTAGATAGCACACTTTTGGTTTTAGAAGCAGATATTTCTCTGTACAGCCTATGGTCCCATTCACTCGGGAATATCCCAACGCAGCTCCTAGAAGTAACGTTTTTCTGACTCGCTGAATCTCAACATAGATTCAACTCTCTTAGGTGAACGAACGCACAGCAGAGCACTTTCAAGGAAACGTTTCTCCTGAGTTTTAGACGAAGTTTCCTGCTGTTTAGTACGGATGCCGGCATTGGGCTGGAAATACCGGTTTTGGGATTCTGCACAGAAAGGGTTTGCAAACCGCTGAATCCACACGTGAGTTTAACTCTGTCAGTTGAATGCACACATTGACAACCATTCAGTTAGATAGCTCCGTTTTGGTTTTAGAAGCAGATATTTCTCTGTACAGCCTATGGTCCCATTCACTCGGGAATATCCCAACGCAGCTCCTAGAAGAAACGTGTTTCTGACTCGCTGAATCTCAACATAGATTCAACTCTCTTAGGTGAAAGAACGCACAGCAGAGCAGTTTCAAAGAAACGTTTCTCCTGAGTTTTAGACGAAGTTTCCTGCTTTTTAGTACGTATGCCGGCATTGGGCTGGACATACCGGTTTTGGGATTCTGGACAGAAAGGGTTTGCAAACCGCTGAATCCACACGTGAGTTTAACTCTGTCAGTTGAATGCACACATTGAAAACCATTCAGTTAGATAGCTCCGTTTTGGTTTTAGAAGCAGATATTTCTCTGTACAGCCTATGGTCCCATTCACTCGGGAATATCCCAACGCAGCTCCTAGAAGAAACGTGTTTCTGACTCGCTGAATCTCAACATAGATTCAACTCTCTTAGGTGAACGAACGCACAGCAGAGCAGTTTCAAGGAAACGTTTCTCCTGAGTTTTAGACGAAGTTTCCTGCTGTTTAGTACGTATGCCGGCATTGGGCTGGACATACCGGTTTTGGGATTCTGGACAGAAAGTGTTTGCAAACCGCTGAATCCACACGTGAGTTTAACTCTGTCAGTTGAATGCACACATTGACAACCATTCAGTTTGATAGCACCCTTTTGGTTTTAGAAGCAGATATTTCTCTGTACAGCGTATGGTCCCATTCACTCGGGAATATCCCAACGCAGCTCCTAGAAGAAACGTGTTTCTGACTCGCTGAATCTCAACATAGATTCAACTCTCTTAGGTGAACGAACGCACAGCAGAGCAGTTTCAAGGAAACGTTTCTCCTGAGTTTTAGACGAAGTTTCCTGCTGTTTAGTACGGATGCCGGCACTGGGCTGGACATACCGGTTTTGGGATTCTGCACAGAAAGGGTTTGCAAACCGCTGAATCCACACGTGAGTTTAACTCTGTCAGTTGAATGCACACATTGACAACCATTCAGTTTGATAGCACCCTTTTGGTTTTAGAAGCAGATATTTCTCTGTACAGACTATGGTCCCATTCACTCGGGAATATCCCAACGCAGCTCCGGGAAGAAACGTGTTTCTGACTCGCTGAATCTCAGCATAGATTCAACTCTCTTAAGTGAACGAACGCACAGCAGAGCAGTTTCAAGGAAACGTTTCTCCTGAGTTTTAGACGAAGTTTCCTGCTGTTTAGTACGTATGCCGGCATTGGGCTGGAAATACCGGTTTTGGGATTCTGCACAGAAAGGGTTTGCAAACCGCTGAATACACACGTGAGTTTACCTCTGTCAGTTGAATGCACACATTGACAACCATTCAGTTAGATGGCACACTTTTGGTTTTAGAAGCAGATATTTCTCTGTACAGCCTATGGTCCCATTCAGTCGGGAATATCCCAACGCAGCTCCTAGAAGTAACGTGTTTCTGACTCGCTGAATCTCAACATAGATTCAACCCTCTTAGGTGAACGAACGCACAGCAGAGCACTTTCAAGGAAACGTTTCTCCTGAGTTTTAGACGAAGTTTCCTGCAGTTTAGTACGGATGCCGGCATTGGGCTGGAAATACCGGTTTTGGGATTCTGCACAGAAATGGTTTGCAAACCGCTGAATCCACACGTGAGTTTAACTCTGTCAGTTGAATGCACACATTGACAACCATTCAGTTTGATAGCACACTTTTGGTTTTAGAAGCAGATATTTCTCTGTACAGCCTATGGAACCATTCACTCGGGAATATCCCAACGCAGCTCCTAGAAGAAACGTGTTTCTGACTCGCTGAATCTCAACATAGATTCAACTCTCTTAGGTGAACGAACGAACAGCAGAGCACTTTCAAGGAAACGTTTCTCCTGACTTTTAGACGAAGTTTCCTGCTGTTTAGTACGGATGCCGGCATTGGGCTGGAAATACCGGTTTTGGGATTCTGCACAGAAAGGGTTTGCAAACCGCTGAATCCACACGTGAGTTTAACTCTGTCAGTTGAATGCACACATTGACAACCATTCAGTTAGACAGCTCCGTTTTGGTTTTAGAAGCAGATATTTCTCTGTACAGCCTATGGTCCCATTCACTCGGGAATATCCCAACGCAGCTCCTAGAAGAAACGTGTTTCTGACTCGCTGAATCTCAACATAGATTCAACTCTCTTAGGTGAACGAACGCACAGCAGAGCAGTTTCAAGGAAACGTTTCTCCTGAGTTTTAGACGAAGTTTCCTGCTGTTTAGTACGGATGCCGGCACTGGGCTGGACATACCGGTTTTGGGATTCTGCACAGAAAGGGTTTGCAAACCGCTGAATCCACACGTGAGTTTAACTCTGTCATTTGAATGCACACATTGACAACCATTCAGTTTGATAGCACCCTTTTGGTTTTAGAAGCAGATATTTCTCTGTACAGACTATGGTCCCATTCACTCGGGAATATCCCAACGCAGCTCCGGGAAGAAACGTGTTTCTGACTCGCTGAATCTCAACATAGATTCAACTCTCTTAGGTGAAAGAACGCACAGCAGAGCAGTTTCAAAGAAACGTTTCTGCTGAGTTTTAGACGAAGTTTCCTGCTTTTTAGTACGTATGCCGGCATTGGGCTGGACATACCGGTTTTGGGATTCTGCACAGAAAGGGTTTGCAAACCGCTGAATCCACACGTGAGTTTAACTCTGTCAGTTGAATGCACACATTGACAACCATTCAGTTAGATAGCTCCGTTTTGGTTTTAGAAGCAGATATTTCTCTGTACAGCCTATGGTCCCATTCACTCGGGAATATCCCAACGCAGCTCCTAGAAGAAACGTGTTTCTGACTCGCTGAATCTCAACATAGATTCAACTCTCTTAGGTGAACGAACGCACAGCAGAGCAGTTTCAAGGAAACGTTTCTCCTGAGTTTTAGACGAAGTTTCCTGCTGTTTAGTACGTATGCCGGCATTGGGCTGGACATACCGGTTTTGGGATTCTGGACAGAAAGGGTTTGCAAACCGCTGAATCCACACGTGAGTTTAACTCTGTCAGTTGAATGCACACATTGACAACCATTCAGTTTGATAGCACCCTTTTGGTTTTAGAAGCAGATATTTCTCTGTACAGCCTATGGTCCCATTCACTCGGGAATATCCCAACGCAGCTCCTAGAAGAAACGTGTTTCTGACTCGCTGAATCTCAACATAGATTCAACTCTCTTAGGTGAACGAACGCACAGCAGAGCAGTTTCAAGGAAACGTTTCTCCTGAGTCTTAGACGAAGTTTCCTGCTGTTTAGTACGGATGCCGGCATTGGGCTGGAAATACCGGTTTTGGGATTCTGCACAGAAAGGGTTTGGAAACCGCTGAATCCACACGTGAGTTTAACTCTATCAGTTGAATGCACACATTGACAACCATTCAGTTAGACAGCTCCGTTTTGGTTTTAGAAGCAGATATTTCTCTGTACAGCCTATGGTCCCATTCACTCGGGAATATCCCAACGCAGCTCCTAGAAGAAACGTGTTTCTGACTCGCTGAATCTCAACATAGATTCAACTCTCTTAGGTGAACGAACGCACAGCAGAGCAGTTTCAAGGAAACGTTTCTCCTGAGTTTTAGACGAAGTTTCCTGCTGTTTAGTACGGATGCCGGCACTGGGCTGGACATACCGGTTTTGGGATTCTGCACAGAAAGGGTTTGCAAACCGCTGAATCCACACGTGAGTTTAACTCTGTCAGTTGAATGCACACATTGACAACCATTCAGTTTGATAGCACCCTTTTGGTTTTAGAAGCAGATATTTCTCTGTACAGACTATGGTCCCATTCACTCGGGAATATCCCAACGCAGCTCCGGGAAGAAACGTGTTTCTGACTCGCTGAATCTCAGCATAGATTCAACTCTCTTAGGTGAACGAACGCACAGCAGAGCAGTTTCAAGGAAACGTTTCTCCTGAGTTTTAGACGAAGTTTCCTGCTGTTTAGTACGTATGCCGGCATTGGGCTGGAAATACCGGTTTTGGGATTCTGCACAGAAAGGGTTTGCAAACCGCTGAATACACACGTGAGTTTACCTCTGTCAGTTGAATGCACACATTGACAACCATTCAGTTAGATGGCACACTTTTGGTTTTAGAAGCAGATATTTCTCTGTACAGCCTATGGTCCCATTCACTCGGGAATATCCCAACGCAGCTCCTAGAAGTAACGTGTTTCTGACTCGCTGAATCTCAACATAGATTCAACCCTCTTAGGTGAACGAACGCACAGAAGAGTAGTTTCAAGGAAACGTTTCTCCTGAGTTTTAGACGAAGTTTCCTGCTGTTTAGTACGTATGCCGGCATTGGGCTGGAAATACTGGTTTTGGGATTCTGCACAGAAAGGGTTTGCAAACCGCTGAATCCACACGTGAGTTTAACTCTGTCAGTTGAATGCACACATTGACAACCATTCAGTTTGATAGCACACTTTTGGTTTTAGAAGCAGATATTTCTCTGTACCGCCTATGGTCCCATTCACTCGGGAATATCCCAACGCAGCTCCTAGAAGAAACGTGTTTCTGACTCGCTGAATCTCAACATAGATTCAACTCTCTTAGGTGAACGAACGCACAGCAGAGCAGTTTCAAGGAAACGTTTCTCCTGAGTTTTAGACGAAGTTTCCTGCTGTTTAGTACGTATACCGGCATTGGGCTGGAAATACCGGTTTTGGGATTCTGCACAGAAAGGGTTTGCAAACCGCTGAATCCACACGTGAGTTTAACTCTGTCAGTTGAATGCACACATTGACAACCATTCAGTTTGATAGCACCCTTTTGGTTTTAGAAGCAGATATTTCTCTGTACAGACTATGGTCCCATTCACTCGGGAATATCCCAACGCAGCTCCGGGAAGAAACGTGTTTCTGACTCGCTGAATCTCAACATAGATTCAACTCTCTTAGGTGAACGAACGCACAGCACAGCAGTTTCAAGGAAACGTTTCTCCTGAGTTTTAGACGAAGTTTCCTGCTGTTTAGTACGGATGCCGGCATTGGGCTGGACATACCGGTTTTGGGATTCTGCACAGAAAGGGTTTGCAAACCGCTGAATCCACACGTGAGTTTAACTCCGTCAGTTGAATGCACACATTGACAACCATTCAGTTTGATAGCACACTTTTGGTTTTAGAAGCAGATATTTCTCTGTACAGCCTATGGTCCCATTCACTCGGGAATATCCCAACGCAGCTCCTAGAAGTAACGTGTTTCTGACTCGCTGAATCTCAACATAGATTCAACTCTCTTAGGTGAACGAACGCACAGCAGAGCAGTTTCAAGGAAACGTTTCTCCTGAGTTTTAGACGAAGTTTCCTGCTGTTTAGTACGGATGCCGGCATTGGGCTGGAAATACCGGTTTTGGGATTCTGCACAGAAAGGGTTTGCAAACCGCTGAATCCACACGTGAGTTTAACTCTGTCAGTTGAATGCACACATTGACAACCATTCAGTTTGATAGCACACTTTTGGTTTTAGAAGCAGATATTTCTCTGTACATCCTATGGTCCCATTCACTCGGGAATATCCCAACGCAGCTCCTAGAAGAAACGTGTTTCTGACTCGCTGAATCTCAACATAGATTCAACTCTCTTAGGTGAACGAACGCACAGCAGAGCACTTTCAAGGAAACGTTTCTCCTGAGTTTTAGACGAAGTTTCCTGTTGTTTAGTACGGATGCCGGCATTGGGCTGGAAATACCGGTTTTGGGATTCTGCACAGAAAGGGTTTGCAAACCGCTGAATCCACACGTGAGTTTAACTCTGTCAGTTGAATGCACACATTGACAACCATTCAGTTTGATAGCACCCTTTTGGTTTTAGAAGCAGATATTTCTCTGTACAGACTATGGTCCCATTCACTCGGGAATATCCCAACGCAGCTCCGGGAAGAAACGTGTTTCTGACTCGCTGAATCTCAACATAGATTCAACTCTCTTAGGTGAACGAACGCACAGCAGAGCAGTTTCAAGGAAACGTTTCTCCTGAGTTTTAGACGAAGTTTCCTGCTGTTTAGTACGGATGCCGGCATTGGGCTGGAAATACCGGTTTTGGGATTCTGCACAGAAAGGGTTTGCAAACCGCTGAATACACACGTGAGTTTAACTCTGTCAGTTGAATGCACACATTGACAACCATTCAGTTTGATAGCTCCGTTTTGGTTTTAGAAGCAGATATTTCTCTGTACAGCCTATGGTCACATTCACTCGGGAATATCCCAACGCAGCTCCTAGAAGTAACGTGTTTCTGACTCGCTGAATCTCAACATAGATTCAACTCTCTTAGGTGAACGAACGCACAGCAGAGCAGTTTCAAGGAAACGTTTCTCCTGAGTTTTAGACGAAGTTTCCTGCTGTTTAGTACGGATGCCGGCATTGGGCTGGAAATACTGGTTTTGGGATTCTGCACAGAAAGGGTTTGCAAACCGCTGAATCCACACGTGAGTTTAACTCTGTCAGTTGAATGCACACATTGACAACCATTCAGTTTGATAGCACACTTTTGGTTTTAGAAGCAGATATTTCTCTGTACCGCCTATGGTCCCATTCACTCGGGAATATCCCAACGCAGCTCCTAGAAGAAACGTGTTTCTGACTCGCTGAATCTCAACATAGATTCAACTCTCTTAGGTGAACGAACGCACAGCAGAGCAGTTTCAAGGAAACGTTTCTCCTGAGTTTTAGACGAAGTTTCCTGCTGTTTAGTACGTATACCGGCATTGGGCTGGAAATACCGGTTTTGGGATTCTGCACAGAAAGGGTTTGCAAACCGCTGAATCCACACGTGAGTTTAACTCTGTCAGTTGAATGCACACATTGACAACCATTCAGTTTGATAGCACCCTTTTGGTTTTAGAAGCAGATATTTCTCTGTACAGACTATGGTCCCATTCACTCGGGAATATCCCAACGCAGCTCCGGGAAGAAACGTTTTTCTGACTCGCTGAATCTCAACATAGATTCAACTCTCTTAGGTGAACGAACGCACAGCAGAGCAGTTTCAAGGAAACGTTTCTCCTGAGTTTTAGACGAAGTTTCCTGCTGTTTAGTACGGATGCCGGCATTGGGCTGGACATACCGGTTTTGGGATTCTGCACAGAAAGGGTTTGCAAACCGCTGAATACACACGTGAGTTTAACTCCGTCAGTTGAATGCACACATTGACAACCATTCAGTTTGATAGCACACTTTTGGTTTTAGAAGCAGATATTTCTCTGTACAGCCTATGGTCCCATTCACTCGGGAATATCCCAACGCAGCTCCTAGAAGTAACGTGTTTCTGACTCGCTGAATCTCAACATAGATTCAACTCTCTTAGGTGAACGAACGCACAGCAGAGCAGTTTCAAGGAAACGTTTCTCCTGAGTTTTAGACGAAGTTTCCTGCTGTTTAGTACGGATGCCGGCATTGGGCTGGAAATACCGGTTTTGGGATTCTGCACAGAAAGGGTTTGCAAACCGCTGAATCCACACGTGAGTTTAACTCTGTCAGTTGAATGCACACATTGACAACCATTCAGTTTGATAGCACACTTTTGGTTTTAGAAGCAGATATTTCTCTGTACAGCCTATGGTCCCATTCACTCGGGAATATCCCAACGCAGCTCCTAGAAGAAACGTGTTTCTGACTCGCTGAATCTCAACATAGATTCAACTCTCTTAGGTGAACGAACGCACAGCAGAGCACTTTCAAGGAAACGTTTCTCCTGAGTTTTAGACGAAGTTTCCTGCTGTTTAGTACGGATGCCGGCATTGGGCTGGAAATACCGGTTTTGGGATTCTGCACAGAAAGGGTTTGCAAACCGCTGAATCCACACGTGAGTTTAACTCTGTCAGTTGAATGCACACATTGACAACCATTCAGTTTGATAGCTCCGTTTTGGTTTTAGAAGCAGATATTTCTCTGTACAGCCTATGGTCCCATTCACTCGGGAATATCCCAACGCAGCTCCTAGAAGAAACGTGTTTCTGACTCGCTGAATCTCAACATAGATTCAACTCTCTTAGGTGAACGAACGCACAGCAGAGCAGTTTCAAGGAAACGTTTCTCCTGAGTCTTAGACGAAGTTTCCTGCTGTTTAGTACGGATGCCGGCATTGGGCTGGAAATACCGGTTTTGGGATTCTGCACAGAAAGGGTTTGGAAACCGCTGAATCCACACGTGAGTTTAACTCTGTCAGTTGAATGCACACATTGACAACCATTCAGTTAGATAGCTCCGTTTTGGTTTTAGAAGCAGATATTTCTCTGTACAGCCTATGGTCCCATTCACTCGGGAATATCCCAACGCAGCTCCTAGAAGAAACGTGTTTCTGACTCGCTGAATCTCAACATAGATTCAACTCTCTTAGGTGAACGAACGCACAGCAGAGCAGTTTCAAGGAAACGTTTCTCCTGAGTTTTAGACGAAGTTTCCTGCTGTTTAGTACGGATGCCGGCACTGGGCTGGACATACCGGTTTTGGGATTCTGCACAGAAAGGGTTTGCAAACCGCTGAATCCACACGTGAGTTTAACTCTGTCAGTTGAATGCACACATTGACAACCATTCAGTTTGATAGCACCCTTTTGGTTTTAGAAGCAGATATTTCTCTGTACAGACTATGGTCCCATTCACTCGGGAATATCCGAACGCAGCTCCGGGAAGAAACGTGTTTCTGACTCGCTGAATCTCAACATAGATTCAACTCTCTTAGGTGAACGAACGCACAGCAGAGCAGTTTCAAGGAAACGTTTCTCCTGAGTTTTAGACGAAGTTTCCTGCTGTTTAGTACGGATGCCGGCATTGGGCTGGACATACCGGTTTTGGGATTCTGCACAGAAAGGGTTTGCAAACCGCTGAATACACACGTGAGTTTAACTCTGTCAGTTGAATGCACACATTGACAACCATTCAGTTTGATAGCACACTTTTGGTTTTAGAAGCAGATATTTCTCTGTACAGCCTATGGTCCCATTCACTCGGGAATATCCCAACGCAGCTCCTAGAAGTAACGTGTTTCTGACTCGCTGTATCTCAACATAGATTCAACTCTCTTAGGTGAACGAACGCACAGCAGAGCAGTTTCAAGGAAACGTTTCTCCTGAGTTTTAGACGAAGTTTCCTGCTGTTTAGTACGGATGCCGGCATTGGGCTGGAAATACCGGTTTTGGGATTCTGCACAGAAAGGGTTTGCAAACCGCTGAATACACACGTGAGTTTAACTCTCTCAGTTGAATGCACACATTGACAACCATTCAGTTTGATAGCACACTTTTGGTTTTAGAAGCAGATATTTCTCTGTACAGCCTATGGTCCCATTCACTCGGGAATATCCCAACGCAGCTCCTAGAAGAAACGTGTTTCTGACTCGCTGAATCTCAACATAGATTCAACTCTCTTAGGTGAACGAACGCACAGCAGAGGACTTTCAAGGAAACGTTTCTCCTAACTTTTAGACGAAGTTTCCTGCTGTTTAGTACGGATGCCGGCATTGGGCTGGAAATACCGGTTTTGGGATTCTGCACAGAAAGGGTTTGCAAACCGCTGAATCCACACGTGAGTTTAACTCTGTCAGTTGAATGCACACATTGACAACCATTCAGTTAGATAGCTCCGTTTTGGTTTTAGAAGCAGATATTTCTCTGTACAGCCTATGGTCCCATTCACTCGGGAATATCCCAACGCAGCTCCTAGAAGAAACGTGTTTCTGACTCGCTGAATCTCAACATAGATTCAACTCTCTTAGGTGAACGAACGCACAGCAGAGCAGTTTCAAGGAAACGTTTCTCCTGAGTTTTAGACGAAGTTTCCTGCTGTTTAGTACGTATGCTGGCATTGGGCTGGAAATACCGGTTTTGGGATTCTGCACAGAAAGGGTTTGCAAACCGCTGAATCCACACGTGAGTTTAACTCTGTCAGTTGAATGCACACATTGACAACCATTCAGTTAGATAGCTCCGTTTTGGTTTTAGAAGCAGATATTTCTCTGTACAGCCTATGGTCCCATTCACTCGGGAATATCCCAACGCACCTCCTAGAAGAAACGTGTTTCTGACTCGCTGAATCTCAACATAGATTCAACTCTCTTAGGTGAACGAACGCACAGCAGAGCAGTTTCAAGGAAACGTTTCTCCTGAGTTTTAGACGAAGTTTCCTGCTGTTTAGTACGGATGCCGGCATTGGGCTGGAAATACCGGTTTTGGGATTCTGCACAGAAAGGGTTTGCAAACCGCTGAATCCACACGTGAGTTTAACTCTGTCAGTTGAATGCACACATTGACAACCATTCATTTAGATAGCTCCGTTTTGGTTTTAGAAGCAGATATTTCTCTGTACATCCTATGGTCCCATTCACTCGGGAATATCCCAACGCAGCTCCTAGAAGAAACGTGTTTCTGACTCGCTGAATCTCAACATAAATTCAACTCTCTTAGGTGATCGAACGCACAGCAGAGCAGTTTCAAGGAAACGTTTCTCCTGAGTTTTAGACGAAGTTTCCTGCTGTATAGTACGGATGCCGGCATTGGGCTGGAAATACCAGTTTTGGGATTCTGCACAGAAAGGGTTTGCAAACCGCTGAATCCACACGTGAGTTTAACTCTGTCAGTTGAATGCACACATTGACAACCATTCAGTTAGATAGCACACTTTTGGTTTTAGAAGCAGATATTTCTCTGTACAGCCTATGGTCCCATTCACTCGGGAATATCCCAACGTAACTCCTAGAAGAAACGTGTTTCTGACTCGCTGAATCTCAACATAGCTTCAACTCTCTTAGGTGAAGGAAGGCACAGCAGAGCAGTTTCAAGGAAACGTTTCTCCTGAGTTTTAGACGAAGTTTCCTGCTGTTTAGTACGGATGCCGGCATTGGGCTGGAAATACCGGTTTTGGGATTCTGCACAGAAAGGGTTTGCAAACCGCTGAATCCACACGTGAGTTTAACTCTGTCAGTTGAATGCACACATTGACAACCATTCAGTTAGATAGCTCCGTTTTGGTTTTAGAAGCAGATATTTCTCTGTACAGCCTATGGTCCCATTCACTCGGGAATATCCCAACGCAGCTCCTAGAAGAAACGTGTTTCTGACTCGCTGAATCTCAACATAGATTCAACTCTCTTAGGTGAACGAACGCACAGCAGAGCAGTTTCAAGGAAACGTTTCTCCTGAGTTTTAGACGAAGTTTCCTGCTGTTTAGTACGTATGCTGGCATTGGGCTGGAAATACCGGTTTTGGGATTCTGCACAGAAAGGGTTTGCAAACCGCTGAATCCACACGTGAGTTTAACTCTGCCAGTTGAATGCACACATTGACAACCATTCAGTTAGATAGCTCCGTTTTGGTTTTAGAAGCAGATATTTCTCTGTACAGCCTATGGTCACATTCACTCGGGAATATCCAAACGCAGCTCCTAGAAGAAACGTGTTTCTGACTCGCTGAATCTCAACATAGATTCAACTCTCTTAGGTGAACGAACGCACAGCAGAGCAGTTTCAAGGAAACGTTTCTCCTGAGTTTTAGACGAAGTTTCCTGCTGTTTAGTACGGATGCCGGCATTGGGCTGGAAATACTGGTTTTGGGATTCTGCACAGAAAGGGTTTGCAAACCGCTGAATCCACACGTGAGTTTAACTCTGTCAGTTGAATGCACACATTGACAACCATTCAGTTTGATAGCACACTTCTGGTTTTAGAAGCAGATATTTCTCTGTACCGCCTATGGTCCCATTCACTCGGGAATATCCCAACGCAGCTCCTAGAAGAAACGTGTTTCTGACTCGCTGAATCTCAACATAGATTCAACTCTCTTAGGTGAACGAACGCACAGCAGAGCAGTTTCAAGGAAACGTTTCTCCTGAGTTTTAGACGAAGTTTCCTGCTGTTTAGTACGGATGCCGGCATTGGGCTGGAAATACCGGTTTTGGGATTCTGCACAGAAAGGGTTTGCAAACCGCTGAATCCACAAGTGACTTTAACTCTGTCAGTTGAATGCACACATTGACAACCATTCAGTTTGATAGCACACTTTTGGTTTTAGAAGCAGATATTTCTCTGTACAGCCTATGGTCCCATTCACTCGGGAATATCCCAACGCAGCTCCTAGAAGTAACGTGTTTCTGACTCGCTGAATCTCAACATAGATTCAACTCTCTTAGGTGAACGAACGCACAGCAGAGCAGTTTCAAGGAAACGTTTCTCCTGAGTTTTAGACGAAGTTTCCTGCTGTTTAGTACGGATGCCGGCATTGGGCTGGAAATACCGGTTTTGGGATTCTGCACAGAAAGGGTTTGCAAACCGCTGAATCCACACGTGAGTTTGACTCTCTCAGTTGAATGCACACATTGACAACCATTCAGTTTGATAGCACACTTTTGGTTTTAGAAGCAGATATTTCTCTGTACAGCCTATGGTCCCATTCACTCGGGAATATCCCAACGCAGCTCCTAGAAGAAACGTGTTTCTGACTCGCTGAATCTCAACATAGATTCAACTCTCTTAGGTGAACGAACGCACAGCAGAGCAGTTTCAAGGAAACGTTTCTCCTGAGTTTTAGACGAAGTTTCCTGCTGTTTAGTACGTATACCGGCATTGGGCTGGAAATACCGGTTTTGGGATTCTGCACAGAAAGGGTTTGCAAACCGCTGAATCCACACGTGAGTTTAACTCTGTCAGTTGAATGCACACATTGACAACCATTCAGTTTGATAGCACACTTTTGGTTTTAGAAGCAGATATTTCTCTGTACAGCCTATGGTCCCATTCACTCGGGAATATCCCAACGCAGCTCTGGGAAGAAACGTGTTTCTGACTCGCTGAATCTCAACATAGATTCAACTCTCTTAGGTGAACGAATGCACAGCAGAGCAGTTTCAAGGAAACGTTTCTCCTGAGTTTTAGACGAAGTTTCCTGCTGTTTAGTACGGATGCCGGCATTGGGCTGGAAATACCGGTTTTGGGATTCTGCACAGAAAGGGTTTGCAAACCGCTGAATACACACGTGAGTTTAACTCTGTCAGTTGAATGCACACATTGACAACCATTCAGTTAGATAGCTCCGTTTTGGTTTTAGAAGCAGATATTTCTCTGTACAGCCTATGGTCACATTCACTCGGGAATATCCCAACGCAGCTCCTAGAAGTAACGTGTTTCTGACTCGCTGAATCTCAACATAGATTCAACTCTCTTAGGTGAACGAACGCACAGAAGAGCAGTTTCAAGGAAACGTTTCTCCTGAGTTTTAGACGAAGTTTCCTGCTGTTTAGTACGGATGCCGGCATTGGGCTGCAAATACTGGTTTTGGGATTCTGCACAGAAAGGGTTTGCAAACCGCTGAATCCACACGTGAGTTTAACTCTGTCAGTTGAATGCACACATTGATAACCATTCAGTTTGATAGCACACTTTTGGTTTTAGAAGCAGATATTTCTCTGTACCGCCTATGGTCCCATTCACTCGGGAATATCCCAACGCAGCTCCTAGAAGAAACGTGTTTCTGACTCGCTGAATCTCAACATAGATTCAACTCTCTTAGGTGAACGAACGCACAGCAGAGCAGTTTCAAGGAAACGTTTCTCCTGAGTTTTAGACGAAGTTTCCTGCTGTTTAGTACGTATACCGGCATTGGGCTGGAAATACCGGTTTTGGGATTCTGCACAGAAAGGGTTTGCAAACCGCTGAATCCACACGTGAGTTTAACTCTGTCAGTTGAATGCACACATTGACAACCATTCAGTTTGATAGCACACTTTTGGTTTTAGAAGCAGATATTTCTCTGTACAGACTATGGTCCCATTCACTCGGGAATATCCCAACGCAGCTCCGGGAAGAAACGTGTTTCTGACTCGCTGAATCTCAACATAGATTCAACTCTCTTAGGTGAACGAACGCACAGCAGAGCAGTTTCAAGGAAACGTTTCTCCTGAGTTTTAGACGAAGTTTCCTGCTGTTTAGTACGGATGCCGGCATTGGGCTGGAAATACCAGTTTTGGGATTCTGCACAGAAAGGGTTTGCAAACCGCTGAATCCACACGTGAGTTTAACTCTGTCAGTTGAATGCACACATTGACAACCATTCAGTTAGATAGCACACTTTTGGTTTTAGAAGCAGATATTTCTCTGTACAGCCTATGGTCCCATTCACTCGGGAATATCCCAACGTAACTCCTAGAAGAAACGTGTTTCTGACTCGCTGAATCTCAACATAGCTTCAACTCTCTTAGGTGAAGGAAGGCACAGCAGAGCAGTTTCAAGGAAACGTTTCTCCTGAGTTTTAGACGAAGTTTCCTGCTGTTTAGTACGGATGCCGGCATTGGGCTGGAAATACCGGTTTTGGGATTCTGCACAGAAAGGGTTTGCAAACCGCTGAATCCACACGTGAGTTTAACTCTGTCAGTTGAATGCACACATTGACAACCATTCAGTTAGATAGCTCCGTTTTGGTTTTAGAAGCAGATATTTCTCTGTACAGCCTATGGTCCCATTCACTCGGGAATATCCCTACGCAGCTCCTAGAAGAAACGTGTTTCTGACTCGCTGAATCTCAACATAGATTCAACTCTCTTAGGTGAACGAACGCACAGCAGAGCAGTTTCAAGGAAACGTTTCTCCTGAGTTTTAGACGAAGTTTCCTGCTGTTTAGTACGGATGCCGGCATTGGGCTGGAAATACCGGTTTTGGGATTCTGCACAGAAAGGGTTTGCAAACCGCTGAATCCACACGTGAGTTTAACTCTGTCAGTTGAATGCACACATTGACAACCATTCAGTTAGATAGCTCCGTTTTGGTTTTAGAAGCAGATATTTCTCTGTACAGCCTATGGTCACATTCACTCGGGAATATCCAAACGCAGCTCCTAGAAGAAACGTGTTTCTGACTCGCTGAATCTCAACATAGATTCAACTCTCTTAGGTGAACGAACGCACAGCAAAGCAGTTTCAAGGAAACGTTTCTCCTGAGTTTTAGACGAAGTTTCCTGCTGTTTAGTACGGATGCCGGCATTGGGCTGGAAATACCGGTTTTGGGATTCTGCACAGAAAGGGTTTGCAAACCGCTGAATCCACACGTGAGTTTAACTCTGTCAGTTGAATGCACACATTGACAACCATTCAGTTTGATAGCACACTTCTGGTTTTAGAAGCAGATATTTCTCTGTACCGCCTATGGTCCCATTCACTCGGGAATATCCCAACGCAGCTCCTAGAAGAAACGTGTTTCTGACTCGCTGAATCTCAACATAGATTCAACTCTCTTAGGTGAACGAACGCACAGCAGAGCAGTTTCAAGGAAACGTTTCTCCTGAGTTTTAGACGAAGTTTCCTGCTGTTTAGTACGGATGCCGGCATTGGGCTGGAAATACCGGTTTTGGGATTCTGCACAGAAAGTGTTTGCAAACCGCTGAATCCACACGTGAGTTTAACTCTGTCAGTTGAATGCACACATTGACAACCATTCAGTTAGATAGCTCCGTTTTGGTTTTAGAAGCAGATATTTCTCTGTACAGCCTATGGTCCCATTCACTCGGGAATATCCCAATTCAGCTCCTAGAAGAAACGTGTTTCTGACTCGCTGAATCTCAACATAGATTCAACTCTCTTAGGTGAACGAACGCACAGCAGAGCAGTTTCAAGGAAACGTTTCTCCTGAGTTTTAGACGAAGTTTCCTGCTGTTTAGTACGGATGCCGGCATTGGGCTGGAAATACCGGTTTTGGGATTCTGCACAGAAAGTGTTTGCAAACCGCTGAATCCACACGTGACTTTAACTCTGTCAGTTGAATGCACACATTGACAACCATTCAGTTAGATAGCTCCGTTTTGGTTTTAGAAGCAGATATTTCTCTGTACAGCCTATGGTCCCATTCACTCGGGAATATCCCAATTCAGCTCCTAGAAGAAACGTGTTTCTGACTCGCTGAATCTCAACATAGATTCAACTCTCTTAGGTGAACGAAGGCACAGCAGAGCAGTTTCAAGGAAACGTTTCTCCTGAGTTTTAGACGAAGTTTCCTGCTGTTTAGTACGGATGCCGGCATTGGGCTGGAAATACCGGTTTTGGGATTCTGCACAGAAAGGGTTTGCAAACCGCTGAATCCACACGTGAGTTTAACTCTGTCAGTTGAATGCACACATTGACAACCATTCAGTTAGATAGCTCCGTTTTGGTTTTAGAAGCAGATATTTCTCTGTACAGCCTATGGTCCCATTCACTCGGGAATATCCCAACGCAGCTCCTAGAAGAAACGTGTTTCTGACTCGCTGAATCTCAACATAGATTCAAATCTCTTAGGTGAACGAACGCACAGCAGAGCAGTTTCAAGGAAACGTTTCTCCTGAGTTTTAGACGAAGTTTCCTGCTGTTTAGTACGGATGCCGGCATTGGGCTGGAAATACCGGTTTTGGGATTCTGCACAGAAAGGGTTTGCAAACCGCTGAATCCACACGTGAGTTTAACTCTGTCAGTGGAATGCACACATTGACAACCATTCAGTTAGATAGCTCCGTTTTGGTTTTAGAAGCAGATATTTCTCTGTACAGCCTATGGTCCCATTCACTCGGGAATATCCCAACGCAGCTCCTAGAAGAAACGTGTTTCTGACTCGCTGAATCTCAACATAGATTCAACTCTCTTAGGTGAACGAACGCACAGCAGAGCAGTTTCAAGGAAACGTTTCTCCTGAGTCTTAGACGAAGTTTCCTGCTGTTTAGTACGGATGCCGGCATTGGGCTGGAAATACCGGTTTTGGGATTCTGCACAGAAAGGGTTTGCAAACCGCTGAATCCACACGTGAGTTTAACTCTGTCAGTTGAATGCACACATTGACAACCATTCAGTTAGATAGCTCCGTTTTGGTTTTAGAAGCAGATATTTCTCTGTACAGCCTATGGTCCCATTCACTCGGGAATATCCCAACGCAGCTCCTAGAAGAAACGTGTTTCTGACTCGCTGAATCTCAACATAGATTCAACTCTCTTAGGTGAACGAACGCACAGCAGAGCAGTTTCAAGGAAACGTTTCTCCTGAGTTTTAGACGAAGTTTCCTGCTGTTTAGTACGGATGCCGGCATTGGGCTGGAAATACCGGTTTTGGGATTCTGCACAGAAAGGGTTTGCAAACCGCTGAATCCACACGTGAGTTTAACTCTGTCAGTTGAATGCACACATTGACAACCATTCAGTTAGATAGCTCCGTTTTGGTTTTAGAAGCAGATATTTCTCTGTACAGCCTATGGTCCCATTCACTCGGGAATATCCCAACGCAGCTCCTAGAAGAAACGTGTTTCTGACTCGCTGAATCTCAACATAGATTCAACTCTCTTAGGTGAACGAACGCACAGCAGAGCAGTTTCAAGGAAACGTTTCTCCTGAGTTTTAGACGAAGTTTCCTGCTGTTTAGTACGGATGCCGGCATTGGGCTGGACATACCGGTTTTGGGATTCTGCACAGAAAGGGTTTGCAAACCGCTGAATCCACACGTGAGTTTAACTCTGTCAGTTGAATGCACACATTGACAACCATTCAGTTTGATAGCACACTTTTGGTTTTAGAAGCAGATATTTCTCTGTACAGCCTATGGTCCCATTCACTCTGGAATATCCCAACGCACCTCCTAGAAGAAACGTGTTTCTGACTCGCTGAATCTCAACATAGATTCAACTCTCTTAGGTGATCGAACGCACAGCAGAGCAGTTTCAAGGAAACGTTTCTCCTGAGTTTTAGACGAAGTTTCCTGCTGTTTAGTACGGATGCCGGCATTGGGCTGGAAATACCGGTTTTGGGATTCTGCACAGAAAGGGTTTGCAAACCGCTGAATCCACACGTGAGTTTAACTCTGTCAGTTGAATGCACACATTGACAACCATTCAGTTAGATAGCTCCGTTTTGGTTTTAGAAGCAGATATTTCTCTGTACAGCCTATGGTCCCATTCACTCGGGAATATCCCAACGCAGCTCCTAGAAGAAACGTGTTTCTGACTCGCTGAATCTCGACATAGATTCAACTCTCTTAGGTGATCGAACGCACAGCAGAGCAGTTTCAAGGAAACGTTTCTCCTGAGTTTTAGACGAAGTTTCCTGCTGTTTAGTACGGATGCCGGCATTGGGCTGGAAATACCGGTTTTGGGATTCTGCACAGAAAGGGTTTGCAAACCGCTGAATCCACACGTGAGTTTAACTCTGTCAGTTGAATGCACACATTGACAACCATTCAGTTAGATAGCTCCGTTTTGGTTTTAGAAGCAGATATTTCTCTGTACATCCTATGGTCCCATTCACTCGGGAATATCCCAACGCAGCTCCTAGAAGAAACGTGTTTCTGACTCGCTGAATCTCAACATAAATTCAACTCTCTTAGGTGATCGAACGCACAGCAGAGCAGTTTCAAGGAAACGTTTCTCCTGAGTTTTAGACGAAGTTTCCTGCTGTTTAGTACGTATGCCGGCATTGGGCTGGAAATACCGGTTTTGGGATTCTGCACAGAAATGGTTTGCAAACCGCTGAATCCACACGTGAGTTTAACACTGTCAGTTGAATGCACACATTGACAACCATTCAGTTAGATAGCTCCGTTTTGGTTTTAGAAGCAGATATTTCTCTGTACAGCCTATGGTCCCATTCACTCGGGAATATCCCAACGCAGCTCCTAGAAGAAACGTGTTTCTGACTCTCTGAATCTCAACATAGATTCAAATCTCTTAGGTGAACGAACGCACAGCAGAGCAGTTTCAAGGAAACGTTTCTCCTGAGTTTTAGACGAAGTTTCCTGCTCTTTAGTACGTATACCGGAATTGGGCTGGAAATACCGGTTTTGGGATTCTGCACAGAAAGGGTTTGCAAACCGCTGAATCCACACGTGAGTTTAACTCTGTCAGTTGAATGCACACATTGACAACCATTCAGTTTTATAGCACACTTTTGGTTTTAGAAGCAGATATTTCTCTGTACAGCCTATGGTCCCATTCACTCGGGAATATCCCAACGCAGCTCCTAGAAGAAACGTGTTTCTGACTCGCTGAATCTCAACATAGATTCAACTCTCTTAGGTGAACGAACGCACAGAAGAGCAGTTTCAAGGAAACGTTTCTTCTGAGTCTTAGACGAAGTTTCCTGCTGTTTAGTACGTATGCCGGCATTGGGCTGGAAATACCGGTTTTGGGATTCTGCACAGAAAGGGTTTGCAAACCGCTGAATCCACACGTGAGTTTAACTCTGTCAGTTGAATGCACACATTGACAACCATTCAGTTTGATAGCACACTTTTGGTTTTAGAAGCAGATATTTCTCTGTACAGCCTATGGTCCCATTCACTCGGGAATATCCCAACGCACCTCCTAGAAGAAACGTGTTTCTGACTCGCTGAATCTCAACATAGATTCAACTCTCTTAGGTGAACGAACGCACAGCAGAGCAGTTTCAAGGAAACGTTTCTCCTGAGTTTTAGACGAAGTTACCTGCTGTTTAGTACGTATGCCGGCATTGGGCTGGAAATACCGGTTTTGGGATTCTGCACAGAAAGGGTTTGCAAACCGCTGAATCCACACGTGAGCTTAACTCTGTCACTTGAATGCACACATTGACAACCATTCAGTTAGATAGCTCCGTTTTGGTTTTAGAAGCAGATATTTCTCTGTACAGCCTATGGTCCCATTCACTCGGGAATATCCCAACGCAGCTCCTAGAAGAAACGTGTTTCTGACTCGCTGAATCTCAACATAGATTCAACTCTCTTAGGTGAACGAACGCACAGCAGAGCAGTTTCAAGGAAACGTTTCTCCTGAGTTTTAGACGAAGTTTCCTGCTGTTTAGTACGTATGCCGGCATTTGGCTGGAAATACCGGTTTTGGGATTCTGCACAGAAAGCGTTTGCAAACCGCTGAATCCACACGTGAGTTTAACTCTGTCAGTTGAATGCACACATTGACAACCATTCAGTTAGATAGCTCCGTTTTGGTTTTAGAAGCAGATATTTCTCTGTACAGCCTATGGTCCCATTCACTCGGGAATATCCCAACGCAGCTCCTAGAAGAAACGTGTTTCTGACTCGCTGAATCTCAACATAGATTCAACTCTCTTAGGTGAACGAACGCACAGCAGAGCAGTTTCAAGGAAACGTTTCTCCTGAGTTTTAGACGAAGTTTCCTGCTGTTTAGTTCGGATGCCGGCATTGGGCTGGAAATACCGGTTTTGGGATTCTGCACAGAAAGTGTTTGCAAACCGCTGAATCCACACGTGACTTTAACTCTGTCAGTTGAATGCACACATTGACAACCATTCAGTTTGATAGCACACTTTTGGTTTTAGAAGCAGATATTTCTCTGTACAGCCTATGGTCCCATTCACTCGGGAATATCCCAACGCAACTCCTAGAAGAACCGTGTTTCTGACTCGCTGAATCTCAACATAGATTCAACTCTCTTAGGTGAACGAACGCACAGCAGAGCAGTTTCAAGGAAACGTTTCTCCTGAGTTTTAGACGAAGTTTCCTGCTGTTTAGTACGTATGCCGGCATTGGACTGGAAATACCGGTTTTGGGATTCTGCACAGAAAGGGTTTGCAAACCGCTGAATCCACACGTGAGTTTAACTCTGTCAGTTGAATGCACACATTGACAACCATTCAGTTAGATAGCTCCGTTTTGGTTTTAGAAGCAGATATTTCTCTGTACAGCCTATGGTTCCATTCACTCGGGAATATCCTAACGCAGCTCCTAGAAGAAACGTGTTTCTGACTCGCTGAATCTCAACATAGATTCAACTCTCTTAGGTGATCGAACGCACAGCAGAGCAGTTTCAAGGAAACGTTTCTCCTGAGTTTTAGACGAAGTTTCCTGCTGTTTAGTACGGATGCCGGCATTGGGCTGGAAATACCGGTTTTGGGATTCTGCACAGAAAGTGTTTGCAAACCGCTGAATCCACACGTGAGTTTAACTCTGTCAGTTGAATGCACACATTGACAACCATTCAGTTAGATAGCTCCGTTTTGGTTTTAGAAGCAGATATTTCTCTGTACAGCCTATGGTCCCATTCACTCGGGAATATCCCAATTCAGCTCCTAGAAGAAACGTGTTTCTGACTCGCTGAATCTCAACATAGATTCAACTCTCTTAGGTGAACGAACGCACAGCAGAGCAGTTTCAAGGAAACGTTTCTCCTGAGTTTTAGACGAAGTTTCCTGCTGTTTAGTACGGATGCCGGCATTGGGCTGGAAATACCGGTTTTGGGATTCTGCACAGAAAGTGTTTGCAAACCGCTGAATCCACACGTGACTTTAACTCTGTCAGTTGAATGCACACATTGACAACCATTCAGTTAGATAGCTCCGTTTTGGTTTTAGAAGCAGATATTTCTCTGTACAGCCTATGGTCCCATTCACTCGGGAATATCCCAATTCAGCTCCTAGAAGAAACGTGTTTCTGACTCGCTGAATCTCAACATAGATTCAACTCTCTTAGGTGAACGAACGCACAGCAGAGCAGTTTCAAGGAAACGTTTCTCCTGAGTTTTAGACGAAGTTTCCTGCTGTTTAGTACGGATGCCGGCATTGGGCTGGAAATACCGGTTTTGGGATTCTGCACAGAAAGGGTTTGCAAACCGCTGAATCCACACGTGAGTTTAACTCTGTCAGTTGAATGCACACATTGACAACCATTCAGTTAGATAGCTCCGTTTTGGTTTTAGAAGCAGATATTTCTCTGTACAGCCTATGGTCCCATTCACTCGGGAATATCCCAACGCAGCTCCTAGAAGAAACGTGTTTCTGACTCGCTGAATCTCAACATAGATTCAAATCTCTTAGGTGAACGAACGCACAGCAGAGCAGTTTCAAGGAAACGTTTCTCCTGAGTTTTAGACGAAGTTTCCTGCTGTTTAGTACGGATGCCGGCATTGGGCTGGAAATACCGGTTTTGGGATTCTGCACAGAAAGGGTTTGCAAACCGCTGAATCCACACGTGAGTTTAACTCTGTCAGTGGAATGCACACATTGACAACCATTCAGTTAGATAGCTCCGTTTTGGTTTTAGAAGCAGATATTTCTCTGTACAGCCTATGGTCCCATTCACTCGGGAATATCCCAACGCAGCTCCTAGAAGAAACGTGTTTCTGACTCGCTGAATCTCAACATAGATTCAACTCTCTTAGGTGAACGAACGCACAGCAGAGCAGTTTCAAGGAAACGTTTCTCCTGAGTCTTAGACGAAGTTTCCTGCTGTTTAGTACGGATGCCGGCATTGGGCTGGAAATACCGGTTTTGGGATTCTGCACAGAAAGGGTTTGCAAACCGCTGAATCCACACGTGAGTTTAACTCTGTCAGTTGAATGCACACATTGACAACCATTCAGTTAGATAGCTCCGTTTTGGTTTTAGAAGCAGATATTTCTCTGTACAGCCTATGGTCCCATTCACTCGGGAATATCCCAACGCAGCTCCTAGAAGAAACGTGTTTCTGACTCGCTGAATCTCAACATAGATTCAACTCTCTTAGGTGAACGAACGCACAGCAGAGCAGTTTCAAGGAAACGTTTCTCCTGAGTTTTAGACGAAGCTTCCTGCTGTTTAGTACGGATGCCGGCATTGGGCTGGAAATACCGGTTTTGGGATTCTGCACAGAAAGGGTTTGCAAACCGCTGAATCCACACGTGAGTTTAACTCTGTCAGTTGAATGCACACATTGACAACCATTCAGTTAGATAGCTCCGTTTTGGTTTTAGAAGCAGATATTTCTCTGTACAGCCTATGGTCCCATTCACTCGGGAATATCCCAACGCAGCTCCTAGAAGAAACGTGTTTCTGACTCGCTGAATCTCAACATAGATTCAACTCTCTTAGGTGAACGAACGCACAGCAGAGCAGTTTCAAGGAAACGTTTCTCCTGAGTTTTAGACGAAGTTTCCTGCTGTTTAGTACGGATGCCGGCATTGGGCTGGACATACCGGTTTTGGGATTCTGCACAGAAAGGGTTTGCAAACCGCTGAATCCACACGTGAGTTTAACTCTGTCAGTTGAATGCACACATTGACAACCATTCAGTTTGATAGCACACTTTTGGTTTTAGAAGCAGATATTTCTCTGTACAGCCTATGGTCCCATTCACTCTGGAATATCCCAACGCACCTCCTAGAAGAAACGTGTTTCTGACTCGCTGAATCTCAACATAGATTCAACTCTCTTAGGTGATCGAACGCACAGCAGAGCAGTTTCAAGGAAACGTTTCTCCTGAGTTTTAGACGAAGTTTCCTGCTGTTTAGTACGGATGCCGGCATTGGGCTGGAAATACCGGTTTTGGGATTCTGCACAGAAAGGGTTTGCAAACCGCTGAATCCACACGTGAGTTTAACTCTGTCAGTTGAATGCACACATTGACAACCATTCAGTTAGATAGCTCCGTTTTGGTTTTAGAAGCAGATATTTCTCTGTACAGCCTATGGTCCCATTCACTCGGGAATATCCCAACGCAGCTCCTAGAAGAAACGTGTTTCTGACTCGCTGAATCTCGACATAGATTCAACTCTCTTAGGTGATCGAACGCACAGCAGAGCAGTTTCAAGGAAACGTTTCTCCTGAGTTTTAGACGAAGTTTCCTGCTGTTTAGTACGGATGCCGGCATTGGGCTGGAAATACCGGTTTTGGGATTCTGCACAGAAAGGGTTTGCAAACCGCTGAATCCACACGTGAGTTTAACTCTGTCAGTTGAATGCACACATTGACAACCATTCAGTTAGATAGCTCCGTTTTGGTTTTAGAAGCAGATATTTCTCTGTACATCCTATGGTCCCATTCACTCGGGAATATCCCAACGCAGCTCCTAGAAGAAACGTGTTTCTGACTCGCTGAATCTCAACATAAATTCAACTCTCTTAGGTGATCGAACGCACAGCAGAGCAGTTTCAAGGAAACGTTTCTCCTGAGTTTTAGACGAAGTTTCCTGCTGTTTAGTACGTATGCCGGCATTGGGCTGGAAATACCGGTTTTGGGATTCTGCACAGAAATGGTTTGCAAACCGCTGAATCCACACGTGAGTTTAACACTGTCAGTTGAATGCACACATTGACAACCATTCAGTTAGATAGCTCCGTTTTGGTTTTAGAAGCAGATATTTCTCTGTACAGCCTATGGTCCCATTCACTCGGGAATATCCCAACGCAGCTCCTAGAAGAAACGTGTTTCTGACTCTCTGAATCTCAACATAGATTCAAATCTCTTAGGTGAACGAACGCACAGCAGAGCAGTTTCAAGGAAACGTTTCTCCTGAGTTTTAGACGAAGTTTCCTGCTCTTTAGTACGTATACCGGAATTGGGCTGGAAATACCGGTTTTGGGATTCTGCACAGAAAGGGTTTGCAAACCGCTGAATCCACACGTGAGTTTAACTCTGTCAGTTGAATGCACACATTGACAACCATTCAGTTTTATAGCACACTTTTGGTTTTAGAAGCAGATATTTCTCTGTACAGCCTATGGTCCCATTCACTCGGGAATATCCCAACGCAGCTCCTAGAAGAAACGTGTTTCTGACTCGCTGAATCTCAACATAGATTCAACTCTCTTAGGTGAACGAACGCACAGAAGAGCAGTTTCAAGGAAACGTTTCTTCTGAGTCTTAGACGAAGTTTCCTGCTGTTTAGTACGTATGCCGGCATTGGGCTGGAAATACCGGTTTTGGGATTCTGCACAGAAAGGGTTTGCAAACCGCTGAATCCACACGTGAGTTTAACTCTGTCAGTTGAATGCACACATTGACAACCATTCAGTTTGATAGCACACTTTTGGTTTTAGAAGCAGATATTTCTCTGTACAGCCTATGGTCCCATTCACTCGGGAATATCCCAACGCACCTCCTAGAAGAAACGTGTTTCTGACTCGCTGAATCTCAACATAGATTCAACTCTCTTAGGTGAACGAACGCACAGCAGAGCAGTTTCAAGGAAACGTTTCTCCTGAGTTTTAGACGAAGTTACCTGCTGTTTAGTACGTATGCCGGCATTGGGCTGGAAATACCGGTTTTGGGATTCTGCACAGAAAGGGTTTGCAAACCGCTGAATCCACACGTGAGCTTAACTCTGTCACTTGAATGCACACATTGACAACCATTCAGTTAGATAGCTCCGTTTTGGTTTTAGAAGCAGATATTTCTCTGTACAGCCTATGGTCCCATTCACTCGGGAATATCCCAACGCAGCTCCTAGAAGAAACGTGTTTCTGACTCGCTGAATCTCAACATAGATTCAACTCTCTTAGGTGAACGAACGCACAGCAGAGCAGTTTCAAGGAAACGTTTCTCCTGAGTTTTAGACGAAGTTTCCTGCTGTTTAGTACGGATGCCGGCATTGGGCTGGAAATACCGGTTTTGGGATTCTGCACAGAAAGTGTTTGCAAACCGCTGAATCCACACGTGACTTTAACTCTGTCCGTTGAATGCACACATTGACAACCATTCAGTTTGATAGCACACTTTTGGTTTTAGCAGCAGATATTTCTCTGTACAGCCTATGGTCCCATTCACTCGGGAATATCCCAACGCAGCTCCTAGAAGAAACGTGTTTCTGACTCGCTGAATCTCAACATAGATTCAACTCTCTTAGGTGAACGAACGCACAGCAGAGCAGTTTCAAGGAAACGTTTCTCCTGAGTTTTAGACGAAGTTTCCTGCTGTTTAGTACGTATGCCGGCATTGGGCTGGACATACCGGTTTTGGGATTCTGCACAGAAAGGGTTTGCAAACCGCTGAATCCACACGTGAGTTTAACTCTGTCAGTTGAATGCACACATTGACAACCATTCAGTTAGATAGCTCCGTTTTGGTTTTAGAAGCAGATATTTCTCTGTACATCCTATGGTCCCATTCACTCGGGAATATCCCAACGCAGCTCCTAGAAGAAACGTGTTTCTGACTCGCTGAATCTCAACATAAATTCAACTCTCTTAGGTGATCGAACGCACAGCAGAGCAGTTTCAAGGAAACGTTTCTCCTGAGTTTTAGACGAAGTTTCCTGCTGTTTAGTACGTATGCCGGCATTGGGCTGGAAATACCGGTTTTGGGATTCTGCACAGAAATGGTTTGCAAACCGCTGAATCCACACGTGAGTTTAACACTGTCAGTTGAATGCACACATTGACAACCATTCAGTTAGATAGCTCCGTTTTGGTTTTAGAAGCAGATATTTCTCTGTACAGCCTATGGTCCCATTCACTCGGGAATATCCCAACGCAGCTCCTAGAAGAAACGTGTTTCTGACTCGCTGAATCTCAACATAGATTCAACTCTCTTAGGTGAACGAACGCACAGCAGAGCAGTTTCAAGGAAACGTTTCTCCTGAGTCTTAGACGAAGTTTCCTGCTGTTTAGTACGTATGCCGGCATTGGGCTGGAAGTACCGGTTTTGGGATTCTGCACAGAAAGGGTTTGCAAACCGCTGAATCCACACGTGAGTTTAACTCTGTCAGTTGAATGCACACATTGACAACCATTCAGTTAGATAGCTCCGTTTTGGTTTTAGAAGCAGATATTTCTCTGTACAGCCTATGGTCCCATTCACTCGGGAATATCCCAACGCAGCTCCTAGAAGAAACGTGTTTCTGACTCGCTGAATCTCAACATAGATTCAACTCTCTTAGGTGATCGAACGCACAGCAGAGCAGTTTCAAGGAAACGTTTCTCCTGAGTTTTAGACGAAGTTTCCTGCTGTTTAGTACGGATGCCGGCATTGGGCTGGAAATACCGGTTTTGGGATTCTGCACAGAAATGGTTTGCAAACCGCTGAATCCACACGTGAGTTTAACTCTGTCAGTTGAATGCACACATTGACAACCATTCAGTTAGATAGCTCCGTTTTGGTTTTAGAAGCAGATATTTCTCTGTACATCCTATGGTCCCATTCACTCGGGAATATCCCAACGCAGCTCCTAGAAGAAACGTGTTTCTGACTCGCTGAATCTCAACATAAATTCAACTCTCTTAGGTGATCGAACGCACAGCAGAGCAGTTTCAAGGAAACGTTTCTCCTGAGTTTTAGACGAAGTTTCCTGCTGTTTAGTACGTATGCCGGCATTGGGCTGGAAATACCGGTTTTGGGTTTCTGCACAGAAATGGTATGCAAACCGCTGAATCCACACGTGAGTTTAACACTGTCAGTTGAATGCACACATTGACAACCATTCAGTTAGATAGCTCCGTTTTGGTTTTAGAAGCAGATATTTCTCTGTACAGCCTATGGTCCCATTCACTCGGGAATATCCCAACGCAGCTCCTAGAAGAAACGTGTTTCTGACTCGCTGAATCTCAACATAGATTCAAATCTCTTAGGTGAACGAACGCACAGCAGAGCAGTTTCAAGGAAACGTTTCTCCTGAGTTTTAGACGAAGTTTCCTGCTCTTTAGTACGTATACCGGAATTGGGCTGGAAATACCGGTTTTGGGATTCTGCACAGAAAGGGTTTGCAAACCGCTGAATCCACACGTGAGCTTAACTCTGTCAGTTGAATGCACACATTGACAACCATTCAGTTAGATAGCTCCGTTTTGGTTTTAGAAGCAGATATTTCTCTGTACAGCCTATGGTCCCATTCACTCGGGAATATCCCAACGCACCTCCTAGAAGAAACGTGTTTCTGACTCGCTGAATCTCAACATAGATTCAACTCTCTTAGGTGAACGAACGCACAGCAGAGCAGTTTCAAGGAAACGTTTCTCCTGAGTTTTAGACGAAGTTTCCTGCTGTTTAGTACGGATGCCGGCATTGGGCTGGACATACCGGTTTTGGGATTCTGCACAGAAAGGGTTTGCAAACCGCTGAATCCACACGTGAGTTTAACTCTGTCAGTTGAATGCACACATTGACAACCATTCAGTTTGATAGCACACTTTTGGTTTTAGAAGCAGATATTTCTCTGTACAGCCTATGGTCCCATTCACTCGGGAATATCCCAACGCACCTCCTAGAAGAAACGTGTTTCTGACTCGCTGAATCTCAACATAGATTCAACTCTCTTAGGTGATCGAACGCACAGCAGAGCAGTTTCAAGGAAACGTTTCTCCTGTGTTTTAGACGAAGTTTCCTGCTGTTTAGTACGGATGCCGGCATTGGGTTGGAAATACCGGTTTTGGGATTCTGCACAGAAATGGTTTGCAAACCGCTGAATCCACACGTGAGTTTAACTCTGTCAGTTGAATGCACACATTGACAACCATTCAGTTAGATAGTTCCGTTTTGGTTTTAGAAGCAGATATTTCTCTGTACATCCTATGGTCCCATTCACTCGGGAATATCCCAACGCAGCTCCTAGAAGAAACGTGTTTCTGACTCGCTGAATCTCAACATAAATTCAACTCTCTTAGGTGATCGAACGCACAGCAGAGCAGTTTCAAGGAAACGTTTCTCCTGAGTTTTAGACGAAGTTTCCTGCTGTTTAGTACGTATGCCGGCATTGGGCTGGAAATACCGGTTTTGGGATTCTGCACAGAAATGGTTTGCAAACCGCTGAATCCACACGTGAGTTTAACTCTGTCAGTTGAATGTACACATTGACAACCATTCAGTTTGATAGCACACTTTTGGTTTTAGAAGCAGATATTTCTCTGTACAGCCTATGGTCCCATTCACTCGGGAATATCCCAACGCAGCTCCTAGAAGAAACGTGTTTCTGACTCGCTGAATCTCAACATAGATTCAACTCTCTTAGGTGAACGAACGCACAGCAGAGCAGTTTCAAGGAAACGTTTCTCCTGAGTCTTAGACGAAGTTTCCTGCTGTTTAGTACGTATGCCGGCATTGGGCTGGAAATACCGGTTTTGGGATTCTGCACAGAAAGGGTTTGCAAACCGCTGAATCCACACGTGAGTTTAACTCTGTCAGTTGAATGCACACATTGACAACCATTCAGTTAGATAGCTCCGTTTTGGTTTTAGAAGCAGATATTTCTCTGTACAGCCTATGGTCCCATTCACTCGGGAATATCCCAACGCAGCTCCTAGAAGAAACGTGTTTCTGACTCGCTGAATCTCAACATAGATTCAACTCTCTTAGGTGAACGAACGCACAGCAGAGCAGTTTCAAGGAAACGTTTCTCCTGAGTTTTAGACGAAGTTTCCTGCTGTTTAGTACGGATGCCGGCATTGCGCTGGAAATACCGGTTTTGGGATTCTGCACAGAAAGGGTTTGCAAACCGCTGAATCCACACGTGAGTTTAACTCTGTCAGTTGAATGCACACATTGACAACCATTCAGTTAGAAAGCTCCGTTTTGGTTTTAGAAGCAGATATTTCTCTGTACAGCCTATGGTCCCATTCACTCGGGAATATCCCAACGCAGCTCCTAGAAGAAACGTGTTTCTGACTCGCTGAATCTCAACATAGATTCAAATCTCTTAGGTGAACGAACGCACAGCAGAGCAGTTTCAAGGAAACGTTTCTCCTGAGTTTTAGACGAAGTTTCCTGCTCTTTAGTACGTATACCGGCATTGGGCTGGAAATACCGGTTTTGGGATTCTGCACAGAAAGGGTTTGCAAACCGCTGAATCCACACGTGAGTTTAACTCTGTCAGTTGAATGTACACATTGACAACCATTCAGTTTGATAGCACACTTTTGGTTTTAGAAGCAGATATTTCTCTGTACAGCCTATGGTCCCATTCACTCGGGAATATCCCAACGCAGCTCCTAGAAGAAACGTGTTTCTGACTCTCTGAATCTCAACATAGATTCAACTCTCTTAGGTGAACGAACGCACAGCAGAGCAGTTTCAAGGAAACGTTTCTCCTGAGTCTTAGACGAAGTTTCCTGCTGTTTAGTACGTATGCCGGCATTGGGCTGGAAATACCGGTTTTGGGATTCTGCACAGAAATGGTTTGCAAACCGCTGAATCCACACGTGAGTTTAACTCTGTCAGTTGAATGCACACATTGACAACCATTCAGTTAGATAGCTCCGTTTTGGTTTTAGAAGCAGATATTTCTCTGTACAGCCTATGGTCCCATTCACTCGGGAATATCCCAACGCAGCTCCTAGAAGAAACGTGTTTCTGACTCGCTGAATCTCAACATAGATTCAACTCTCTTAGGTGAACGAACGCACAGAAGAGCAGTTTCAAGGAAACGTTTCTCCTGAGTTTTAGACGAAGTTTCCTGCTGTTTAGTAGGGATGCCGGCATTGGGCTGGAAATAATGGTTTTGGGATTCTGCACAGAAAGGGTTTGCAAACCGCTGAATCCACACGTGAGTTTAACTCTGTCAGTTGAATGCACACATTGACAACTATTCAGTTAGATAGCTCCGTTTTGGTTTTAGAAGCAGATATTTCTCTGTACAGCCTATGGTCCCATTCACTCGGGAATATCCCAACGCAGCTCCTAGAAGAAACTTGTTTCTGACTCGCTGAATCTCAACATAGATTCAACTCTCTTAGGTGAACGAACGCACAGCAGAGCAGTTTCAAGGAAACGTTTCTCCTGAGTTTTAGACGAAGTTTCCTGCTGTTTAGTACGGATGCCGGCATTGGGCTGGACATACCGGTTTTGGGATTCTGCACAGAAAGGGTTTGCAAACCGCTGAATCCACACGTGAGTTTAACTCTGTCAGTTGAATGCACACATTGACAACCATTCAGTTTGATAGCACACTTTTGGTTTTAGAAGCAGATATTTCTCTGTACAGCCTATGGTCCCATTCACTCGGGAATATCCCAACGCACCTCCTAGAAGAAACGTGTTTCTGACTCGCTGAATCTCAACATAGATTCAACTCTCTTAGGTGAACGAACGCACAGCAGAGCAGTTTCAAGGAAACGTTTCTCCTGAGTTTTAGACGAAGTTTCCTGCTGTTTAGTACGTATGCCGGCATTGGGCTGGAAATACCGGTTTTGGGATTCTGCACAGAAAGGGTTTGCAAACCGCTGAATCCACACGTGAGCTTAACTCTGTCAGTTGAATGCACACATTGACAACCATTCAGTTAGATAGCTCCGTTTTGGTTTTAGAAGCAGATATTTCTCTGTACAGCCTATGGTCCCATTCACTCGGGAATATCCCAACGCAGCTCCTAGAAGAAACGTGTTTCTGACTCGCTGAATCTCAACATAGATTCAAATCTCTTAGGTGAACGAACGCACAGCAGAGCAGTTTCAAGGAAACGTTTCTCCTGAGTTTTAGACGAAGTTTCCTGCTCTTTAGTACGTATACCGGCATTGGGCTGGAAATACCGGTTTTGGGATTCTGCACAGAAAGGGTTTGCAAACCGCTGAATCCACACGTGAGTTTAACTCTGTCAGTTGAATGCACACATTGACAACCATTCAGTTTGATAGCACACTTTTGGTTTTAGCAGCAGATATTTCTCTGTACAGCCTATGGTCCCATTCACTCGGGAATATCCCAACGCAGCTCCTAGAAGAAACGTGTTTCTGACTCGCTGAATCTCAACATAGATTCAACTCTCTTAGGTGAACGAACGCACAGCAGAGCAGTTTCAAGGAAACGTTTCTCCTGAGTCTTAGACGAAGTTTCCTGCTGTTTAGTACGTATGCCGGCATTGGGCTGGAAATACCGGTTTTGGGATTCTGCACAGAAAGGGTTTGCTAACCGCTGAATCCACACGTGAGTTTAACTCTGTCAGTTGAATGCACACATTGACAACCATTCAGTTAGATAGCTCCGTTTTGGTTTTAGAAGCAGATATTTCTCTGTACAGCCTATGGTCCCATTCACTCGGGAATATCCCAACGCAGCTCCTAGAAGAAACGTGTTTCTGACTCGCTGAATCTCAACATAGATTCAACTCTCTTAGGTGAACGAACGCACAGAAGAGCAGTTTCAAGGAAACGTTTCTCCTGAGTTTTAGACGAAGTTTCCTGCTGTTTAGTAGGGATGCCGGCATTGGGCTGGAAATACCGGTTTTGGGATTCTGCACAGAAAGGGTTTGCAAACCGCTGAATCCACACGTGAGTTTAACTCTGTCAGTTGAATGCACACATTGACAACCATTCAGTTAGATAGCTCCGTTTTGGTTTTAGAAGCAGATATTTCTCTGTACAGCCTATGGTCCCATTCACTCGGGAATATCCCAACGCAGCTCCTAGAAGAAACGTGTTTCTGACTCGCTGAATCTCAACATAGATTCAACTCTCTTAGGTGAACGAACGCACAGCAGAGCAGTTTCAAGGAAACGTTTCTCCTGAGTTTTAGACGAAGTTTCCTGCTGTTTAGTACGGATGCCGGCATTGGGCTGGACATACCGGTTTTGGGATTCTGCACAGAAAGGGTTTGCAAACCGCTGAATCCACACGTGAGTTTAACTCTGTCAGTTGAATGCACACATTGACAACCATTCAGTTTGATAGCACACTTTTGGTTTTAGAAGCAGATATTTCTCTGTACAGCCTATGGTCCCATTCACTCGGGAATATCCCAACGCACCTCCTAGAAGAAACGTGTTTCTGACTCGCTGAATCTCAACATAGATTCAACTCTCTTAGGTGAACGAACGCACAGCAGAGCAGTTTCAAGGAAACGTTTCTCCTGAGTTTTAGACGAAGTTTCCTGCTGTTTAGTACGTATGCCGGCATTGGGCTGGAAATACCGGTTTTGGGATTCTGCACAGAAAGGGTTTGCAAACCGCTGAATCCACACGTGAGCTTAACTCTGTCAGTTGAATGCACACATTGACAACCATTCAGTTAGATAGCTCCGTTTTGGTTTTAGAAGCAGATATTTCTCTGTACAGCCTATGGTCCCATTCACTCGGGAATATCCCAACGCAGCTCCTAGAAGAAACGTGTTTCTGACTCGCTGAATCTCAACATAGATTCAACTCTCTTAGGTGGTCGAACGCACAGCAGAGCAGTTTCAAGGAAACGTTTCTCCTGAGTTTTAGACGAAGTTTCCTGCTGTTTAGTACGGATGCCGGCATTGGGCTGGAAATACCGGTTTTGGGATTCTGCACAGAAATGGTTTGCAAACCGCTGAATCCACACGTGAGTTTAACACTGTCAGTTGAATGCACACATTGACAACCATTCAGTTAGATAGCTCCGTTTTGGTTTTAGAAGCAGATATTTCTCTGTACAGCCTATGGTCCCATTCACTCGGGAATATCCCAACGCAGCTCCTAGAAGAAACGTGTTTCTGACTCGCTGAATCTCAACATAGATTCAAATCTCTTAGGTGAACGAACGCACAGCAGAGCAGTTTCAAGGAAACGTTTCCCCTGAGTTTTAGACGAAGTTTCCTGCTCTTTAGTACGTATACCGGAATTGGGCTGGAAATACCGGTTTTGGGATTCTGCACAGAAAGGGTTTGCAAACCGCTGAATCCACACGTGAGTTTAACTCTGTCAGTTGAATGCACACATTGACAACCATTCAGTTAGATAGCTCCGTTTTGGTTTTAGAAGCAGATATTTCTCTGTACAGCCTATGGTCCCATTCACTCGGGAATATCCCAACGCAGCTCCTAGAAGAAACGTGTTTCTGACTCGCTGAATCTCAACATAGATTCAACTCTCTTAGGTGAACGAACGCACAGCAGAGCAGTTTCAAGGAAACGTTTCTCCTGAGTTTTAGACGAAGCTTCCTGCTGTTTAGTACGGATGCCGGCATTGGGCTGGAAATACCGGTTTTGGGATTCTGCACAGAAAGGGTTTGCAAACCGCTGAATCCACACGTGAGTTTAACTCTGTCAGTTGAATGCACACATTGACAACCATTCAGTTAGATAGCTCCGTTTTGGTTTTAGAAGCAGATATTTCTCTGTACAGCCTATGGTCCCATTCACTCGGGAATATCCCAACGCAGCTCCTAGAAGAAACGTGTTTCTGACTCGCTGAATCTCAACATAGATTCAACTCTCTTAGGTGAACGAACGCACAGCAGAGCAGTTTCAAGGAAACGTTTCTCCTGAGTTTTAGACGAAGTTTCCTGCTGTTTAGTACGGATGCCGGCATTGGGCTGGACATACCGGTTTTGGGATTCTGCACAGAAAGGGTTTGCAAACCGCTGAATCCACACGTGAGTTTAACTCTGTCAGTTGAATGCACACATTGACAACCATTCAGTTTGATAGCACACTTTTGGTTTTAGAAGCAGATATTTCTCTGTACAGCCTATGGTCCCATTCACTCTGGAATATCCCAACGCACCTCCTAGAAGAAACGTGTTTCTGACTCGCTGAATCTCAACATAGATTCAACTCTCTTAGGTGATCGAACGCACAGCAGAGCAGTTTCAAGGAAACGTTTCTCCTGAGTTTTAGACGAAGTTTCCTGCTGTTTAGTACGGATGCCGGCATTGGGCTGGAAATACCGGTTTTGGGATTCTGCACAGAAAGGGTTTGCAAACCGCTGAATCCACACGTGAGTTTAACTCTGTCAGTTGAATGCACACATTGACAACCATTCAGTTAGATAGCTCCGTTTTGGTTTTAGAAGCAGATATTTCTCTGTACAGCCTATGGTCCCATTCACTCGGGAATATCCCAACGCAGCTCCTAGAAGAAACGTGTTTCTGACTCGCTGAATCTCGACATAGATTCAACTCTCTTAGGTGATCGAACGCACAGCAGAGCAGTTTCAAGGAAACGTTTCTCCTGAGTTTTAGACGAAGTTTCCTGCTGTTTAGTACGGATGCCGGCATTGGGCTGGAAATACCGGTTTTGGGATTCTGCACAGAAAGGGTTTGCAAACCGCTGAATCCACACGTGAGTTTAACTCTGTCAGTTGAATGCACACATTGACAACCATTCAGTTAGATAGCTCCGTTTTGGTTTTAGAAGCAGATATTTCTCTGTACATCCTATGGTCCCATTCACTCGGGAATATCCCAACGCAGCTCCTAGAAGAAACGTGTTTCTGACTCGCTGAATCTCAACATAAATTCAACTCTCTTAGGTGATCGAACGCACAGCAGAGCAGTTTCAAGGAAACGTTTCTCCTGAGTTTTAGATGAAGTTTCCTGCTGTTTAGTACGTATGCCGGCATTGGGCTGGAAATACCGGTTTTGGGATTCTGCACAGAAATGGTTTGCAAACCGCTGAATCCACACGTGAGTTTAACACTGTCAGTTGAATGCACACATTGACAACCATTCAGTTAGATAGCTCCGTTTTGGTTTTAGAAGCAGATATTTCTCTGTACAGCCTATGGTCCCATTCACTCGGGAATATCCCAACGCAGCTCCTAGAAGAAACGTGTTTCTGACTCTCTGAATCTCAACATAGATTCAAATCTCTTAGGTGAACGAACGCACAGCAGAGCAGTTTCAAGGAAACGTTTCTCCTGAGTTTTAGACGAAGTTTCCTGCTCTTTAGTACGTATACCGGAATTGGGCTGGAAATACCGGTTTTGGGATTCTGCACAGAAAGGGTTTGCAAACCGCTGAATCCACACGTGAGTTTAACTCTGTCAGTTGAATGCACACATTGACAACCATTCAGTTTTATAGCACACTTTTGGTTTTAGAAGCAGATATTTCTCTGTACAGCCTATGGTCCCATTCACTCGGGAATATCCCAACGCAGCTCCTAGAAGAAACGTGTTTCTGACTCGCTGAATCTCAACATAGATTCAACTCTCTTAGGTGAACGAACGCACAGAAGAGCAGTTTCAAGGAAACGTTTCTTCTGAGTCTTAGACGAAGTTTCCTGCTGTTTAGTACGTATGCCGGCATTGGGCTGGAAATACCGGTTTTGGGATTCTGCACAGAAAGGGTTTGCAAACCGCTGAATCCACACGTGAGTTTAACTCTGTCAGTTGAATGCACACATTGACAACCATTCAGTTTGATAGCACACTTTTGGTTTTAGAAGCAGATATTTCTCTGTACAGCCTATGGTCCCATTCACTCGGGAATATCCCAACGCACCTCCTAGAAGAAACGTGTTTCTGACTCGCTGAATCTCAACATAGATTCAACTCTCTTAGGTGAACGAACGCACAGCAGAGCAGTTTCAAGGAAACGTTTCTCCTGAGTTTTAGACGAAGTTACCTGCTGTTTAGTACGTATGCCGGCATTGGGCTGGAAATACCGGTTTTGGGATTCTGCACAGAAAGGGTTTGCAAACCGCTGAATCCACACGTGAGCTTAACTCTGTCACTTGAATGCACACATTGACAACCATTCAGTTAGATAGCTCCGTTTTGGTTTTAGAAGCAGATATTTCTCTGTACAGCCTATGGTCCCATTCACTCGGGAATATCCCAACGCAGCTCCTAGAAGAAACGTGTTTCTGACTCGCTGAATCTCAACATAGATTCAACTCTCTTAGGTGAACGAACGCACAGCAGAGCAGTTTCAAGGAAACGTTTCTCCTGAGTTTTAGACGAAGTTTCCTGCTGTTTAGTACGGATGCCGGCATTGGGCTGGAAATACCGGTTTTGGGATTCTGCACAGAAAGTGTTTGCAAACCGCTGAATCCACACGTGACTTTAACTCTGTCCGTTGAATGCACACATTGACAACCATTCAGTTTGATAGCACACTTTTGGTTTTAGCAGCAGATATTTCTCTGTACAGCCTATGGTCCCATTCACTCGGGAATATCCCAACGCAGCTCCTAGAAGAAACGTGTTTCTGACTCGCTGAATCTCAACATAGATTCAACTCTCTTAGGTGAACGAACGCACAGCAGAGCAGTTTCAAGGAAACGTTTCTCCTGAGTTTTAGACGAAGTTTCCTGCTGTTTAGTACGTATGCCGGCATTGGGCTGGACATACCGGTTTTGGGATTCTGCACAGAAAGGGTTTGCAAACCGCTGAATCCACACGTGAGTTTAACTCTGTCAGTTGAATGCACACATTGACAACCATTCAGTTAGATAGCTCCGTTTTGGTTTTAGAAGCAGATATTTCTCTGTACATCCTATGGTCCCATTCACTCGGGAATATCCCAACGCAGCTCCTAGAAGAAACGTGTTTCTGACTCGCTGAATCTCAACATAAATTCAACTCTCTTAGGTGATCGAACGCACAGCAGAGCAGTTTCAAGGAAACGTTTCTCCTGAGTTTTAGACGAAGTTTCCTGCTGTTTAGTACGTATGCCGGCATTGGGCTGGAAATACCGGTTTTGGGATTCTGCACAGAAATGGTTTGCAAACCGCTGAATCCACACGTGAGTTTAACACTGTCAGTTGAATGCACACATTGACAACCATTCAGTTAGATAGCTCCGTTTTGGTTTTAGAAGCAGATATTTCTCTGTACAGCCTATGGTCCCATTCACTCGGGAATATCCCAACGCAGCTCCTAGAAGAAACGTGTTTCTGACTCGCTGAATCTCAACATAGATTCAACTCTCTTAGGTGAACGAACGCACAGCAGAGCAGTTTCAAGGAAACGTTTCTCCTGAGTCTTAGACGAAGTTTCCTGCTGTTTAGTACGTATGCCGGCATTGGGCTGGAAGTACCGGTTTTGGGATTCTGCACAGAAAGGGTTTGCAAACCGCTGAATCCACACGTGAGTTTAACTCTGTCAGTTGAATGCACACATTGACAACCATTCAGTTAGATAGCTCCGTTTTGGTTTTAGAAGCAGATATTTCTCTGTACAGCCTATGGTCCCATTCACTCGGGAATATCCCAACGCAGCTCCTAGAAGAAACGTGTTTCTGACTCGCTGAATCTCAACATAGATTCAACTCTCTTAGGTGATCGAACGCACAGCAGAGCAGTTTCAAGGAAACGTTTCTCCTGAGTTTTAGACGAAGTTTCCTGCTGTTTAGTACGGATGCCGGCATTGGGCTGGAAATACCGGTTTTGGGATTCTGCACAGAAATGGTTTGCAAACCGCTGAATCCACACGTGAGTTTAACTCTGTCAGTTGAATGCACACATTGACAACCATTCAGTTAGATAGCTCCGTTTTGGTTTTAGAAGCAGATATTTCTCTGTACATCCTATGGTCCCATTCACTCGGGAATATCCCAACGCAGCTCCTAGAAGAAACGTGTTTCTGACTCGCTGAATCTCAACATAAATTCAACTCTCTTAGGTGATCGAACGCACAGCAGAGCAGTTTCAAGGAAACGTTTCTCCTGAGTTTTAGACGAAGTTTCCTGCTGTTTAGTACGTATGCCGGCATTGGGCTGGAAATACCGGTTTTGGGATTCTGCACAGAAATGGTATGCAAACCGCTGAATCCACACGTGAGTTTAACACTGTCAGTTGAATGCACACATTGACAACCATTCAGTTAGATAGCTCCGTTTTGGTTTTAGAAGCAGATATTTCTCTGTACAGCCTATGGTCCCATTCACTCGGGAATATCCCAACGCAGCTCCTAGAAGAAACGTGTTTCTGACTCGCTGAATCTCAACATAGATTCAAATCTCTTAGGTGAACGAACGCACAGCAGAGCAGTTTCAAGGAAACGTTTCTCCTGAGTTTTAGACGAAGTTTCCTGCTCTTTAGTACGTATACCGGAATTGGGCTGGAAATACCGGTTTTGGGATTCTGCACAGAAAGGGTTTGCAAACCGCTGAATCCACACGTGAGCTTAACTCTGTCAGTTGAATGCACACATTGACAACCATTCAGTTAGATAGCTCCGTTTTGGTTTTAGAAGCAGATATTTCTCTGTACAGCCTATGGTCCCATTCACTCGGGAATATCCCAACGCACCTCCTAGAAGAAACGTGTTTCTGACTCGCTGAATCTCAACATAGATTCAACTCTCTTAGGTGAACGAACGCACAGCAGAGCAGTTTCAAGGAAACGTTTCTCCTGAGTTTTAGACGAAGTTTCCTGCTGTTTAGTACGGATGCCGGCATTGGGCTGGACATACCGGTTTTGGGATTCTGCACAGAAAGGGTTTGCAAACCGCTGAATCCACACGTGAGTTTAACTCTGTCAGTTGAATGCACACATTGACAACCATTCAGTTTGATAGCACACTTTTGGTTTTAGAAGCAGATATTTCTCTGTACAGCCTATGGTCCCATTCACTCGGGAATATCCCAACGCACCTCCTAGAAGAAACGTGTTTCTGACTCGCTGAATCTCAACATAGATTCAACTCTCTTAGGTGATCGAACGCACAGCAGAGCAGTTTCAAGGAAACGTTTCTCCTGAGTTTTAGACGAAGTTTCCTGCTGTTTAGTACGGATGCCGGCATTGGGTTGGAAATACCGGTTTTGGGATTCTGCACAGAAATGGTTTGCAAACCGCTGAATCCACACGTGAGTTTAACTCTGTCAGTTGAATGCACACATTGACAACCATTCAGTTAGATAGTTCCGTTTTGGTTTTAGAAGCAGATATTTCTCTGTACATCCTATGGTCCCATTCACTCGGGAATATCCCAACGCAGCTCCTAGAAGAAACGTGTTTCTGACTCGCTGAATCTCAACATAAATTCAACTCTCTTAGGTGATCGAACGCACAGCAGAGCAGTTTCAAGGAAACGTTTCTCCTGAGTTTTAGACGAAGTTTCCTGCTGTTTAGTACGTATGCCGGCATTGGGCTGGAAATACCGGTTTTGGGATTCTGCACAGAAATGGTTTGCAAACCGCTGAATCCACACGTGAGTTTAACTCTGTCAGTTGAATGTACACATTGACAACCATTCAGTTTGATAGCACACTTTTGGTTTTAGAAGCAGATATTTCTCTGTACAGCCTATGGTCCCATTCACTCGGGAATATCCCAACGCAGCTCCTAGAAGAAACGTGTTTCTGACTCGCTGAATCTCAACATAGATTCAACTCTCTTAGGTGAACGAACGCACAGCAGAGCAGTTTCAAGGAAACGTTTCTCCTGAGTCTTAGACGAAGTTTCCTGCTGTTTAGTACGTATGCCGGCATTGGGCTGGAAATACCGGTTTTGGGATTCTGCACAGAAAGGGTTTGCAAACCGCTGAATCCACACGTGAGTTTAACTCTGTCAGTTGAATGCACACATTGACAACCATTCAGTTAGATAGCTCCGTTTTGGTTTTAGAAGCAGATATTTCTCTGTACAGCCTATGGTCCCATTCACTCGGGAATATCCCAACGCAGCTCCTAGAAGAAACGTGTTTCTGACTCGCTGAATCTCAACATAGATTCAACTCTCTTAGGTGAACGAACGCACAGCAGAGCAGTTTCAAGGAAACGTTTCTCCTGAGTTTTAGACGAAGTTTCCTGCTGTTTAGTACGGATGCCGGCATTGCGCTGGAAATACCGGTTTTGGGATTCTGCACAGAAAGGGTTTGCAAACCGCTGAATCCACACGTGAGTTTAACTCTGTCAGTTGAATGCACACATTGACAACCATTCAGTTAGAAAGCTCCGTTTTGGTTTTAGAAGCAGATATTTCTCTGTACAGCCTATGGTCCCATTCACTCGGGAATATCCCAACGCAGCTCCTAGAAGAAACGTGTTTCTGACTCGCTGAATCTCAACATAGATTCAAATCTCTTAGGTGAACGAACGCACAGCAGAGCAGTTTCAAGGAAACGTTTCTCCTGAGTTTTAGACGAAGTTTCCTGCTCTTTAGTACGTATACCGGCATTGGGCTGGAAATACCGGTTTTGGGATTCTGCACAGAAAGGGTTTGCAAACCGCTGAATCCACACGTGAGTTTAACTCTGTCAGTTGAATGTACACATTGACAACCATTCAGTTTGATAGCACACTTTTGGTTTTAGAAGCAGATATTTCTCTGTACAGCCTATGGTCCCATTCACTCGGGAATATCCCAACGCAGCTCCTAGAAGAAACGTGTTTCTGACTCTCTGAATCTCAACATAGATTCAACTCTCTTAGGTGAACGAACGCACAGCAGAGCAGTTTCAAGGAAACGTTTCTCCTGAGTCTTAGACGAAGTTTCCTGCTGTTTAGTACGTATGCCGGCATTGGGCTGGAAATACCGGTTTTGGGATTCTGCACAGAAATGGTTTGCAAACCGCTGAATCCACACGTGAGTTTAACTCTGTCAGTTGAATGCACACATTGACAACCATTCAGTTAGATAGCTCCGTTTTGGTTTTAGAAGCAGATATTTCTCTGTACAGCCTATGGTCCCATTCACTCGGGAATATCCCAACGCAGCTCCTAGAAGAAACGTGTTTCTGACTCGCTGAATCTCAACATAGATTCAACTCTCTTAGGTGAACGAACGCACAGAAGAGCAGTTTCAAGGAAACGTTTCTCCTGAGTTTTAGACGAAGTTTCCTGCTGTTTAGTAGGGATGCCGGCATTGGGCTGGAAATAATGGTTTTGGGATTCTGCACAGAAAGGGTTTGCAAACCGCTGAATCCACACGTGAGTTTAACTCTGTCAGTTGAATGCACACATTGACAACTATTCAGTTAGATAGCTCCGTTTTGGTTTTAGAAGCAGATATTTCTCTGTACAGCCTATGGTCCCATTCACTCGGGAATATCCCAACGCAGCTCCTAGAAGAAACTTGTTTCTGACTCGCTGAATCTCAACATAGATTCAACTCTCTTAGGTGAACGAACGCACAGCAGAGCAGTTTCAAGGAAACGTTTCTCCTGAGTTTTAGACGAAGTTTCCTGCTGTTTAGTACGGATGCCGGCATTGGGCTGGACATACCGGTTTTGGGATTCTGCACAGAAAGGGTTTGCAAACCGCTGAATCCACACGTGAGTTTAACTCTGTCAGTTGAATGCACACATTGACAACCATTCAGTTTGATAGCACACTTTTGGTTTTAGAAGCAGATATTTCTCTGTACAGCCTATGGTCCCATTCACTCGGGAATATCCCAACGCACCTCCTAGAAGAAACGTGTTTCTGACTCGCTGAATCTCAACATAGATTCAACTCTCTTAGGTGAACGAACGCACAGCAGAGCAGTTTCAAGGAAACGTTTCTCCTGAGTTTTAGACGAAGTTTCCTGCTGTTTAGTACGTATGCCGGCATTGGGCTGGAAATACCGGTTTTGGGATTCTGCACAGAAAGGGTTTGCAAACCGCTGAATCCACACGTGAGCTTAACTCTGTCAGTTGAATGCACACATTGACAACCATTCAGTTAGATAGCTCCGTTTTGGTTTTAGAAGCAGATATTTCTCTGTACAGCCTATGGTCCCATTCACTCGGGAATATCCCAACGCAGCTCCTAGAAGAAACGTGTTTCTGACTCGCTGAATCTCAACATAGATTCAAATCTCTTAGGTGAACGAACGCACAGCAGAGCAGTTTCAAGGAAACGTTTCTCCTGAGTTTTAGACGAAGTTTCCTGCTCTTTAGTACGTATACCGGCATTGGGCTGGAAATACCGGTTTTGGGATTCTGCACAGAAAGGGTTTGCAAACCGCTGAATCCACACGTGAGTTTAACTCTGTCAGTTGAATGCACACATTGACAACCATTCAGTTTGATAGCACACTTTTGGTTTTAGCAGCAGATATTTCTCTGTACAGCCTATGGTCCCATTCACTCGGGAATATCCCAACGCAGCTCCTAGAAGAAACGTGTTTCTGACTCGCTGAATCTCAACATAGATTCAACTCTCTTAGGTGAACGAACGCACAGCAGAGCAGTTTCAAGGAAACGTTTCTCCTGAGTCTTAGACGAAGTTTCCTGCTGTTTAGTACGTATGCCGGCATTGGGCTGGAAATACCGGTTTTGGGATTCTGCACAGAAAGGGTTTGCTAACCGCTGAATCCACACGTGAGTTTAACTCTGTCAGTTGAATGCACACATTGACAACCATTCAGTTAGATAGCTCCGTTTTGGTTTTAGAAGCAGATATTTCTCTGTACAGCCTATGGTCCCATTCACTCGGGAATATCCCAACGCAGCTCCTAGAAGAAACGTGTTTCTGACTCGCTGAATCTCAACATAGATTCAACTCTCTTAGGTGAACGAACGCACAGAAGAGCAGTTTCAAGGAAACGTTTCTCCTGAGTTTTAGACGAAGTTTCCTGCTGTTTAGTAGGGATGCCGGCATTGGGCTGGAAATACCGGTTTTGGGATTCTGCACAGAAAGGGTTTGCAAACCGCTGAATCCACACGTGAGTTTAACTCTGTCAGTTGAATGCACACATTGACAACCATTCAGTTAGATAGCTCCGTTTTGGTTTTAGAAGCAGATATTTCTCTGTACAGCCTATGGTCCCATTCACTCGGGAATATCCCAACGCAGCTCCTAGAAGAAACGTGTTTCTGACTCGCTGAATCTCAACATAGATTCAACTCTCTTAGGTGAACGAACGCACAGCAGAGCAGTTTCAAGGAAACGTTTCTCCTGAGTTTTAGACGAAGTTTCCTGCTGTTTAGTACGGATGCCGGCATTGGGCTGGACATACCGGTTTTGGGATTCTGCACAGAAAGGGTTTGCAAACCGCTGAATCCACACGTGAGTTTAACTCTGTCAGTTGAATGCACACATTGACAACCATTCAGTTTGATAGCACACTTTTGGTTTTAGAAGCAGATATTTCTCTGTACAGCCTATGGTCCCATTCACTCGGGAATATCCCAACGCACCTCCTAGAAGAAACGTGTTTCTGACTCGCTGAATCTCAACATAGATTCAACTCTCTTAGGTGAACGAACGCACAGCAGAGCAGTTTCAAGGAAACGTTTCTCCTGAGTTTTAGACGAAGTTTCCTGCTGTTTAGTACGTATGCCGGCATTGGGCTGGAAATACCGGTTTTGGGATTCTGCACAGAAAGGGTTTGCAAACCGCTGAATCCACACGTGAGCTTAACTCTGTCAGTTGAATGCACACATTGACAACCATTCAGTTAGATAGCTCCGTTTTGGTTTTAGAAGCAGATATTTCTCTGTACAGCCTATGGTCCCATTCACTCGGGAATATCCCAACGCAGCTCCTAGAAGAAACGTGTTTCTGACTCGCTGAATCTCAACATAGATTCAACTCTCTTAGGTGGTCGAACGCACAGCAGAGCAGTTTCAAGGAAACGTTTCTCCTGAGTTTTAGACGAAGTTTCCTGCTGTTTAGTACGGATGCCGGCATTGGGCTGGAAATACCGGTTTTGGGATTCTGCACAGAAATGGTTTGCAAACCGCTGAATCCACACGTGAGTTTAACACTGTCAGTTGAATGCACACATTGACAACCATTCAGTTAGATAGCTCCGTTTTGGTTTTAGAAGCAGATATTTCTCTGTACAGCCTATGGTCCCATTCACTCGGGAATATCCCAACGCAGCTCCTAGAAGAAACGTGTTTCTGACTCGCTGAATCTCAACATAGATTCAAATCTCTTAGGTGAACGAACGCACAGCAGAGCAGTTTCAAGGAAACGTTTCCCCTGAGTTTTAGACGAAGTTTCCTGCTCTTTAGTACGTATACCGGAATTGGGCTGGAAATACCGGTTTTGGGATTCTGCACAGAAAGGGTTTGCAAACCGCTGAATCCACACGTGAGTTTAACTCTGTCAGTTGAATGCACACATTGACAACCATTCAGTTTTATAGCACACTTTTGGTTTTAGAAGCAGATATTTCTCTGTACAGCCTACGGTCCCATTCACTCGGGAATATCCCAACGCAGCTCCTAGAAGAAACGTGTTTCTGACTCGCTGAATCTCAACATAGATTCAACTCTCTTAGGTGAACGAACGCACAGAAGAGCAGTTTCAAGGAAACGTTTCTTCTGAGTCTTAGACGAAGTTTCCTGCTGTTTAGTACGTATGCCGGCATTGGGCTGGAAATACCGGTTTTGGGATTCTGCACAGAAAGGGTTTGCAAACCGCTGAATCCACACGTGAGCTTAACTCTGTCAGTTGAATGCACACATTGACAACCATTCAGTTAGATAGCTCCGTTTTGGTTTTAGAAGCAGATATTTCTCTGTACAGCCTATGGTCCCATTCACTCGGGAATATCCCAACGCAGCTCCTAGAAGAAACGTGTTTCTGACTCGCTGAATCTCAACATAGATTCAACTCTCTTAGGTGAACGAACGCACAGCAGAGCAGTTTCAAGGAAACGTTTCTCCTGAGTTTTAGACGAAGTTTCCTGCTGTTTAGTACGTATGCCGGCATTGGGCTGGAAATACCGGTTTTGGGATTCTGCACAGAAAGGGTTTGCAAACCGCTGAATCCACACGTGAGCTTAACTCTGTCAGTTGAATGCACACATTGACAACCATTCAGTTAGATAGCTCCGTTTTGGTTTTAGAAGCAGATATTTCTCTGTACAGCCTATGGTCCCATTCACTCGGGAATATCCCAACGCAGCTCCTAGAAGAAACGTGTTTCTGACTCGCTGAATCTCAACATAGATTCAAATCTCTTAGGTGAACGAACGCACAGCAGAGCAGTTTCAAGGAAACGTTTCTCCTGAGTTTTAGACGAAGTTTCCTGCTCTTTAGTACGTATACCGGCATTGGGCTGGAAATACCGGTTTTGGGATTCTGCACAGAAAGGGTTTGCAAACCGCTGAATCCACACGTGAGTTTAACTCTGTCAGTTGAATGCACACATTGACAACCATTCAGTTTGATAGCACACTTTTGGTTTTAGCAGCAGATATTTCTCTGTACAGCCTATGGTCCCATTCACTCGGGAATATCCCAACGCAGCTCCTAGAAGAAACGTGTTTCTGACTCGCTGAATCTCAACATAGATTCAACTCTCTTAGGTGAACGAACGCACAGCAGAGCAGTTTCAAGGAAACGTTTCTCCTGAGTCTTAGACGAAGTTTCCTGCTGTTTAGTACGTATGCCGGCATTGGGCTGGAAATACCGGTTTTGGGATTCTGCACAGAAAGGGTTTGCTAACCGCTGAATCCACACGTGAGTTTAACTCTGTCAGTTGAATGCACACATTGACAACCATTCAGTTAGATAGCTCCGTTTTGGTTTTAGAAGCAGATATTTCTCTGTACAGCCTATGGTCCCATTCACTCGGGAATATCCCAACGCAGCTCCTAGAAGAAACGTGTTTCTGACTCGCTGAATCTCAACATAGATTCAACTCTCTTAGGTGAACGAACGCACAGAAGAGCAGTTTCAAGGAAACGTTTCTCCTGAGTTTTAGACGAAGTTTCCTGCTGTTTAGTAGGGATGCCGGCATTGGGCTGGAAATACCGGTTTTGGGATTCTGCACAGAAAGGGTTTGCAAACCGCTGAATCCACACGTGAGTTTAACTCTGTCAGTTGAATGCACACATTGACAACCATTCAGTTAGATAGCTCCGTTTTGGTTTTAGAAGCAGATATTTCTCTGTACAGCCTATGGTCCCATTCACTCGGGAATATCCCAACGCAGCTCCTAGAAGAAACGTGTTTCTGACTCGCTGAATCTCAACATAGATTCAACTCTCTTAGGTGAACGAACGCACAGCAGAGCAGTTTCAAGGAAACGTTTCTCCTGAGTTTTAGACGAAGTTTCCTGCTGTTTAGTACGGATGCCGGCATTGGGCTGGACATACCGGTTTTGGGATTCTGCACAGAAAGGGTTTGCAAACCGCTGAATCCACACGTGAGTTTAACTCTGTCAGTTGAATGCACACATTGACAACCATTCAGTTTGATAGCACACTTTTGGTTTTAGAAGCAGATATTTCTCTGTACAGCCTATGGTCCCATTCACTCGGGAATATCCCAACGCACCTCCTAGAAGAAACGTGTTTCTGACTCGCTGAATCTCAACATAGATTCAACTCTCTTAGGTGAACGAACGCACAGCAGAGCAGTTTCAAGGAAACGTTTCTCCTGAGTTTTAGACGAAGTTTCCTGCTGTTTAGTACGTATGCCGGCATTGGGCTGGAAATACCGGTTTTGGGATTCTGCACAGAAAGGGTTTGCAAACCGCTGAATCCACACGTGAGCTTAACTCTGTCAGTTGAATGCACACATTGACAACCATTCAGTTAGATAGCTCCGTTTTGGTTTTAGAAGCAGATATTTCTCTGTACAGCCTATGGTCCCATTCACTCGGGAATATCCCAACGCAGCTCCTAGAAGAAACGTGTTTCTGACTCGCTGAATCTCAACATAGATTCAACTCTCTTAGGTGGTCGAACGCACAGCAGAGCAGTTTCAAGGAAACGTTTCTCCTGAGTTTTAGACGAAGTTTCCTGCTGTTTAGTACGGATGCCGGCATTGGGCTGGAAATACCGGTTTTGGGATTCTGCACAGAAATGGTTTGCAAACCGCTGAATCCACACGTGAGTTTAACACTGTCAGTTGAATGCACACATTGACAACCATTCAGTTAGATAGCTCCGTTTTGGTTTTAGAAGCAGATATTTCTCTGTACAGCCTATGGTCCCATTCACTCGGGAATATCCCAACGCAGCTCCTAGAAGAAACGTGTTTCTGACTCGCTGAATCTCAACATAGATTCAAATCTCTTAGGTGAACGAACGCACAGCAGAGCAGTTTCAAGGAAACGTTTCCCCTGAGTTTTAGACGAAGTTTCCTGCTCTTTAGTACGTATACCGGAATTGGGCTGGAAATACCGGTTTTGGGATTCTGCACAGAAAGGGTTTGCAAACCGCTGAATCCACACGTGAGTTTAACTCTGTCAGTTGAATGCACACATTGACAACCATTCAGTTTTATAGCACACTTTTGGTTTTAGAAGCAGATATTTCTCTGTACAGCCTACGGTCCCATTCACTCGGGAATATCCCAACGCAGCTCCTAGAAGAAACGTGTTTCTGACTCGCTGAATCTCAACATAGATTCAACTCTCTTAGGTGAACGAACGCACAGAAGAGCAGTTTCAAGGAAACGTTTCTTCTGAGTCTTAGACGAAGTTTCCTGCTGTTTAGTACGTATGCCGGCATTGGGCTGGAAATACCGGTTTTGGGATTCTGCACAGAAAGGGTTTGCAAACCGCTGAATCCACACGTGAGCTTAACTCTGTCAGTTGAATGCACACATTGACAACCATTCAGTTAGATAGCTCCGTTTTGGTTTTAGAAGCAGATATTTCTCTGTACAGCCTATGGTCCCATTCACTCGGGAATATCCCAACGCAGCTCCTAGAAGAAACGTGTTTCTGACTCGCTGAATCTCAACATAGATTCAACTCTCTTAGGTGATAGAACGCACAGCAGAGCAGTTTCAAGGAAACGTTTCTCCTGAGTTTTAGACGAAGTTTCCTGCTGTTTAGTACGGATGCCGGCATTGGGCTGGAAATACCGGTTTTGGGATTCTGCACAGAAAGGGTTTGCAAACCGCTGAATCCACACGTGAGTTTAACTCTGTCAGTTGAATGCACACATTGACAACCATTCAGTTAGATAGCTCCGTTTTGGTTTTAGAAGCAGATATTTCTCTGTACATCCTATGGTCCCATTCACTCGGGAATATCCCAACGCAGCTCCTAGAAGAAACGTGTTTCTGACTCGCTGAATCTCAACATAGATTCAACTCTCTTAGGTGATCGAACGCACAGCAGAGCAGTTTCAAGGAAACGTTTCTCCTGAGTTTTAGACGAAGTTTCCTGCTGTTTAGTACGGATGCCGGCATTGGGCTGGAAATACCGGTTTTGGGATTCTGCACAGAAAGGGTTTGCAAACCGCTGAATCCACACGTGAGTTTAACTCTGTCAGTTGAATGCACACATTGACAACCATTCAGTTAGATTGCTCCGTTTTGGTTTTAGAAGCAGATATTTCTCTGTACAGCCTATGGTCCCATTCACTCGGGAATATCCCAACGCAGCTCCTAGAACAAACGTGTTTCTGACTCGCTGAATCTCAACATAGATTCAACTCTCTTAGGTGAACGAACGCACAGCAGAGCAGTTTCAAGGAAACGTTTCTCCTGAGTTTTAGACGAAGTTTCCTGCTGTTTAGTACGGATGCCGGCATTGGGCTGGAAATACCGGTTTTGGGATTCTGCACAGAAAGTGTTTGCAAACCGCTGAATCCACACGTGACTTTAACTCTGTCAGTTGAATGCACACATTGACAACCATTCAGTTTGATAGCACACTTTTGGTTTTAGAAGCAGATATTTCTCTGTACAGCCTATGGTCCCATTCACTCGGGAATATCCCAACGCAACTCCTAGAAGAAACGTGTTTCTGACTCGCTGAATCTCAACATAGATTCAACTCTCTTAGGTGAACGAACGCACAGCAGAGCAGTTTCAAGGAAACGTTTCTCCTGAGTTTTAGACGAAGTTTCCTGCTGTTTAGTACGTATGCCGGCATTGGGCTGGAAATACCGGTTTTGGGATTCTGCACAGAAAGGGTTTGCAAACCGCTGAATCCACACGTGAGTTTACCTCTGTCAGTTGAATGCACACATTGACAACCATTCAGTTAGATAGCTCCGTTTTCGTTTTAGAAGCAGATATTTCTCTGTACAGCCTATGGTCCCATTCACTCGGGAATATCCTAACGCAGCTCCTAGAAGAAACGTGTTTCTGACTCGCTGAATCTCAACATAGATTCAACTCTCTTAGGTGATCGAACGCACAGCAGAGCAGTTTCAAGGAAACGTTTCTCCTGAGTTTTAGAGGAAGTTTCCTGCTGTTTAGTACGGATGCCGGCATTGGGCTGGAAATACCGGTTTTGGGATTCTGCACAGAAATGGTTTGCAAACCGCTGAATCCACACGTGAGTTTAACTCTGTCAGTTGAATGCACACATTGACAACCATTCAGTTAGATAGCTCCGTTTTGGTTTTAGAAGCAGATATTTCTCTGTACATCCTATGGTCCCATTCACTCGGGAATATCCCAACGCAGCTCCTAGAAGAAACGTGTTTCTGACTCGCTGAATCTCAACATAAATTCAACTCTCTTAGGTGATCGAACGCACAGCAGAGCAGTTTCAAGGAAACGTTTCTCCTGAGTTTTAGACGAAGTTTCCTGCTGTTTAGTAGGGATGCCGGCATTGGGCTGGAAATACCGGTTTTGGGATTCTGCACAGAAAGGGTTTGCAAACCGCTGAATCCACACGTGAGTTTAACTCTGTCAGTTGAATGCACACATTGACAACCATTCAGTTAGATAGCTCCGTTTTGGTTTTAGAAGCAGATATTTCTCTGTACAGCCTATGGTCCCATTCACTCGGGAATATCCCAACGCAGCTCCTAGAAGAAACGTGTTTCTGACTCGCTGAATCTCAACATAGATTCAACTCTCTTAGGTGAACGAACGCACAGCAGAGCAGTTTCAAGGAAACGTTTCTCCTGAGTTTTAGACGAAGTTTCCTGCTGTTTAGTACGGATGCCGGCATTGGGCTGGACATACCGGTTTTGGGATTCTGCACAGAAAGGGTTTGCAAACCGCTGAATCCACACGTGAGTTTAACTCTGTCAGTTGAATGCACACATTGACAACCATTCAGTTTGATAGCACACTTTTGGTTTTAGAAGCAGATATTTCTCTGTACAGCCTATGGTCCCATTCACTCGGGAATATCCCAACGCACCTCCTAGAAGAAACGTGTTTCTGACTCGCTGAATCTCAACATAGATTCAACTCTCTTAGGTGAACGAACGCACAGCAGAGCAGTTTCAAGGAAACGTTTCTCCTGAGTTTTAGACGAAGTTTCCTGCTGTTTAGTACGTATGCCGGCATTGGGCTGGAAATACCGGTTTTGGGATTCTGCACAGAAAGGGTTTGCAAACCGCTGAATCCACACGTGAGCTTAACTCTGTCAGTTGAATGCACACATTGACAACCATTCAGTTAGATAGCTCCGTTTTGGTTTTAGAAGCAGATATTTCTCTGTACAGCCTATGGTCCCATTCACTCGGGAATATCCCAACGCAGCTCCTAGAAGAAACGTGTTTCTGACTCGCTGAATCTCAACATAGATTCAACTCTCTTAGGTGGTCGAACGCACAGCAGAGCAGTTTCAAGGAAACGTTTCTCCTGAGTTTTAGACGAAGTTTCCTGCTGTTTAGTACGGATGCCGGCATTGGGCTGGAAATACCGGTTTTGGGATTCTGCACAGAAATGGTTTGCAAACCGCTGAATCCACACGTGAGTTTAACACTGTCAGTTGAATGCACACATTGACAACCATTCAGTTAGATAGCTCCGTTTTGGTTTTAGAAGCAGATATTTCTCTGTACAGCCTATGGTCCCATTCACTCGGGAATATCCCAACGCAGCTCCTAGAAGAAACGTGTTTCTGACTCGCTGAATCTCAACATAGATTCAAATCTCTTAGGTGAACGAACGCACAGCAGAGCAGTTTCAAGGAAACGTTTCCCCTGAGTTTTAGACGAAGTTTCCTGCTCTTTAGTACGTATACCGGAATTGGGCTGGAAATACCGGTTTTGGGATTCTGCACAGAAAGGGTTTGCAAACCGCTGAATCCACACGTGAGTTTAACTCTGTCAGTTGAATGCACACATTGACAACCATTCAGTTTTATAGCACACTTTTGGTTTTAGAAGCAGATATTTCTCTGTACAGCCTACGGTCCCATTCACTCGGGAATATCCCAACGCAGCTCCTAGAAGAAACGTGTTTCTGACTCGCTGAATCTCAACATAGATTCAACTCTCTTAGGTGAACGAACGCACAGAAGAGCAGTTTCAAGGAAACGTTTCTTCTGAGTCTTAGACGAAGTTTCCTGCTGTTTAGTACGTATGCCGGCATTGGGCTGGAAATACCGGTTTTGGGATTCTGCACAGAAAGGGTTTGCAAACCGCTGAATCCACACGTGAGCTTAACTCTGTCAGTTGAATGCACACATTGACAACCATTCAGTTAGATAGCTCCGTTTTGGTTTTAGAAGCAGATATTTCTCTGTACAGCCTATGGTCCCATTCACTCGGGAATATCCCAACGCAGCTCCTAGAAGAAACGTGTTTCTGACTCGCTGAATCTCAACATAGATTCAACTCTCTTAGGTGATAGAACGCACAGCAGAGCAGTTTCAAGGAAACGTTTCTCCTGAGTTTTAGACGAAGTTTCCTGCTGTTTAGTACGGATGCCGGCATTGGGCTGGAAATACCGGTTTTGGGATTCTGCACAGAAAGGGTTTGCAAACCGCTGAATCCACACGTGAGTTTAACTCTGTCAGTTGAATGCACACATTGACAACCATTCAGTTAGATAGCTCCGTTTTGGTTTTAGAAGCAGATATTTCTCTGTACATCCTATGGTCCCATTCACTCGGGAATATCCCAACGCAGCTCCTAGAAGAAACGTGTTTCTGACTCGCTGAATCTCAACATAGATTCAACTCTCTTAGGTGATCGAACGCACAGCAGAGCAGTTTCAAGGAAACGTTTCTCCTGAGTTTTAGACGAAGTTTCCTGCTGTTTAGTACGGATGCCGGCATTGGGCTGGAAATACCGGTTTTGGGATTCTGCACAGAAAGGGTTTGCAAACCGCTGAATCCACACGTGAGTTTAACTCTGTCAGTTGAATGCACACATTGACAACCATTCAGTTAGATTGCTCCGTTTTGGTTTTAGAAGCAGATATTTCTCTGTACAGCCTATGGTCCCATTCACTCGGGAATATCCCAACGCAGCTCCTAGAACAAACGTGTTTCTGACTCGCTGAATCTCAACATAGATTCAACTCTCTTAGGTGAACGAACGCACAGCAGAGCAGTTTCAAGGAAACGTTTCTCCTGAGTTTTAGACGAAGTTTCCTGCTGTTTAGTACGGATGCCGGCATTGGGCTGGAAATACCGGTTTTGGGATTCTGCACAGAAAGTGTTTGCAAACCGCTGAATCCACACGTGACTTTAACTCTGTCAGTTGAATGCACACATTGACAACCATTCAGTTTGATAGCACACTTTTGGTTTTAGAAGCAGATATTTCTCTGTACAGCCTATGGTCCCATTCACTCGGGAATATCCCAACGCAACTCCTAGAAGAAACGTGTTTCTGACTCGCTGAATCTCAACATAGATTCAACTCTCTTAGGTGAACGAACGCACAGCAGAGCAGTTTCAAGGAAACGTTTCTCCTGAGTTTTAGACGAAGTTTCCTGCTGTTTAGTACGTATGCCGGCATTGGGCTGGAAATACCGGTTTTGGGATTCTGCACAGAAAGGGTTTGCAAACCGCTGAATCCACACGTGAGTTTACCTCTGTCAGTTGAATGCACACATTGACAACCATTCAGTTAGATAGCTCCGTTTTCGTTTTAGAAGCAGATATTTCTCTGTACAGCCTATGGTCCCATTCACTCGGGAATATCCTAACGCAGCTCCTAGAAGAAACGTGTTTCTGACTCGCTGAATCTCAACATAGATTCAACTCTCTTAGGTGATCGAACGCACAGCAGAGCAGTTTCAAGGAAACGTTTCTCCTGAGTTTTAGAGGAAGTTTCCTGCTGTTTAGTACGGATGCCGGCATTGGGCTGGAAATACCGGTTTTGGGATTCTGCACAGAAATGGTTTGCAAACCGCTGAATCCACACGTGAGTTTAACTCTGTCAGTTGAATGCACACATTGACAACCATTCAGTTAGATAGCTCCGTTTTGGTTTTAGAAGCAGATATTTCTCTGTACATCCTATGGTCCCATTCACTCGGGAATATCCCAACGCAGCTCCTAGAAGAAACGTGTTTCTGACTCGCTGAATCTCAACATAAATTCAACTCTCTTAGGTGATCGAACGCACAGCAGAGCAGTTTCAAGGAAACGTTTCTCCTGAGTTTTAGACGAAGTTTCCTGCTGTTTAGTACGTATGCCGGCATTGGGCTGGAAATACCGGTTTTGGGATTCTGCACAGAAAGGGTTTGCAAACCGCTGAATCCACACGTGAGTTTAACACTGTCAGTTGAATGCACACATTGACAAACATTCAGTTAGATAGCTCCGTTTTGGTTTTAGAAGCAGATATTTCTCTGTACAGCCTATGGTCCCATTCACTCGGGAATATCCCAACGCAGCTCCTAGAAGAAACGTGTTTCTGACTCGCTGAATCTCAACATAGATTCAAATCTCTTAGGTGAACGAACGCACAGCAGAGCAGTTTCAAGGAAACGTTTCTCCTGAGTTTTAGACGAAGTTTCCTGCTCTTTAGTACGTATACCGGAATTGGGCTGGAAATACCGGTTTTGGGATTCTGCACAGAAAGGGTTTGCAAACCGCTGAATCCACACGTGAGTTTAACTCTGTCAGTTGAATGCACACATTGACAACCATTCAGGTTTATAGCACACTTTTGGTTTTAGAAGCAGATATTTCTCTGTACAGCCTATGGTCCCATTCACTCGGGAATATCCCAACGCAGCTCCTAGAAGAAACGTGTTTCTGACTCGCTGAATCTCAACATAGATTCAACTCTCTTAGGTGAACGAACGCACAGAAGAGCAGTTTCAAGGAAACGTTTCTTCTGAGTCTTAGACGAAGTTTCCTGCTGTTTAGTACGTATGCCGGCATTGGGCTGGAAATACCGGTTTTGGGATTCTGCACAGAAAGGGTTTGCAAACCGCTGAATCCACACGTGAGTTTAACTCTGTCAGTTGAATGCACACATTGACAACCATTCAGTTTGATAGCACACTTTTGGTTTTAGAAGCAGATATTTCTCTGTACAGCCTATGGTCCCATTCACTCGGGAATATCCCAACGCACCTCCTAGAAGAAACGTGTTTCTGACTCGCTGAATCTCAACATAGATTCAACTCTCTTAGGTGAACGAACGCACAGCAGAGCAGTTTCAAGGAAACGTTTCTCCTGAGTTTTAGACGAAGTTTCCTGCTGTTTAGTACGTATGCCGGCATTGGGCTGGAAATACCGGTTTTGGATTCTGCACAGAAAGGGTTTGCAAACCGCTGAATCCACACGTGAGCTTAACTCTGTCACTTGAATGCACACATTGACAACCATTCAGTTAGATAGCTCCGTTTTGGATTTAGAAGCAGATATTTCTCTGTACAGCCTATGGTCCCATTCACTCGGGAATATCCCAACGCAGCTCCTAGAAGAAACGTGTTTCTGACTCGCTGAATCTCAACATAGATTCAACTCTCTTAGGTGAACGAACGCACAGCAGAGCAGTTTCAAGGAAACGTTTCTCCTGAGTTTTAGACGAAGTTTCCTGCTGTTTAGTACGGATGCCGGCATTGGGCTGGAAATACCGGTTTTGGGATTCTGCACAGAAAGGGTTTGCAAACCGCTGAATCCACACGTGAGTTTAACTCTGTCCGTTGAATGCACACATTGACAACCATTCAGTTTGATAGCACACTTTTGGTTTTAGCAGCAGATATTTCTCTGTACAGCCTATGGTCCCATTCACTCGGGAATATCCCAACGCAGCTCCTAGAAGAAACGTGTTTCTGACTCGCTGAATCTCAACATAGATTCAACTCTCTTAGGTGAACGAACGCACAGCAGAGCAGTTTCAAGGAAACGTTTCTCCTGAGTTTTAGACGAAGTTTCCTGCTGTTTAGTACGTATGCCGGCATTGGGCTGGACATACCGGTTTTGGGATTCTGCACAGAAAGGGTTTGCAAACCGCTGAATCCACACGTGAGTTTAACTCTGTCAGTTGAATGCACACATTGACAACCATTCAGTTAGATAGCTCCGTTTTGGTTTTAGAAGCAGATATTTCTCTGTACATCCTATGGTCCCATTCACTCGGGAATATCCCAACGCAGCTCCTAGAAGAAACGTGTTTCTGACTCGCTGAATCTCAACATAAATTCAACTCTCTTAGGTGATCGAACGCACAGCAGAGCAGTTTCAAGGAAACGTTTCTCCTGAGTTTTAGACGAAGTTTCCTGCTGTTTAGTACGTATGCCGGCATTGGGCTGGAAATACCGGTTTTGGGATTCTGCACAGAAATGGTTTGCAAACCGCTGAATCCACACGTGAGTTTAACACTGTCAGTTGAATGCACACATTGACAACCATTCAGTTAGATAGCTCCGTTTTGGTTTTAGAAGCAGATATTTCTCTGTACAGCCTATGGTCCCATTCACTCGGGAATATCCCAACGCAGCTCCTAGAAGAAACGTGTTTCTGACTCGCTGAATCTCAACATAGATTCAACTCTCTTAGGTGAACGAACGGACAGAAGAGCAGTTTCAAGGAAACGTTTCTCCTGAGTCTTAGACGAAGTTTCCTGCTGTTTAGTACGTATGCCGGCATTGGGCTGGAAATACCGGTTTTGGGATTCTGCACAGAAAGGGTTTGCAAACCGCTGAATCCACACGTGAGTTTAACTCTGTCAGTTGAATGCACACATTGACAACCATTCAGTTTGATAGCACACTTTTGGTTTTAGAAGCAGATATTTCTCTGTACAGCCTATGGTCCCATTCACTCGGGAATATCCCAACGCACCTCCTAGAAGAAACGTGTTTCTGACTCGCTGAATCTCAACATAGATTCAACTCTCTTAGGTGAACGAACGCACAGCAGAGCAGTTTCAAGGAAACGTTTCTCCTGAGTTTTAGACGAAGTTTCCTGCTGTTTAGTACGTATGCCGGCATTGGGCTGGAAATACCGGTTTTGGGATTCTGCACAGAAAGGGTTTGCAAACCGCTGAATCCACACGTGAGCTTAACTCTGTCACTTGAATGCACACATTGACAACCATTCAGTTAGATAGCTCCGTTTTGGTTTTAGAAGCAGATATTTCTCTGTACAGCCTATGGTCCCATTCACTCGGGAATATCCCAACGCAGCTCCTAGAAGAAACGTGTTTCTGACTCGCTGAATCTCAACATAGATTCAACTCTCTTAGGTGAACGAACGCACAGCAGAGCAGTTTCAAGGAAACGTTTCTCCTGAGTTTTAGACGAAGTTTCCTGCTGTTTAGTACGGATGCCGGCATTGGGCTGGAAATACCGGTTTTGGGATTCTGCACAGAAAGTGTTTGCAAACCGCTGAATCCACACGTGAGTTTAACTCTGTCCGTTGAATGCACACATTGACAACCATTCAGTTTGATAGCACACTTTTGGTTTTAGCAGCAGATATTTCTCTGTACAGCCTATGGTCCCATTCACTCGGGAATATCCCAACGCAGCTCCTAGAAGAAACGTGTTTCTGACTCGCTGAATCTCAACATAGATTCAACTCTCTTAGGTGAACGAACGCACAGCAGAGCAGTTTCAAGGAAACGTTTCTCCTGAGTTTTAGACGAAGTTTCCTGCTGTTTAGTACGTATGCCGGCATTGGGCTGGACATACCGGTTTTGGGATTCTGCACAGAAAGGGTTTGCAAACCGCTGAATCCACACGTGAGTTTAACTCTGTCAGTTGAATGCACACATTGACAACCATTCAGTTAGATAGCTCCGTTTTGGTTTTAGAAGCAGATATTTCTCTGTACATCCTATGGTCCCATTCACTCGGGAATATCCCAACGCAGCTCCTAGAAGAAACGTGTTTCTGACTCGCTGAATCTCAACATAGATTCAACTCTCTTAGGTGAACGAACGCACAGCAGAGCAGTTTCAAGGAAACGTTTCTCCTGAGTTTTAGACGAAGTTACCTGCTGTTTAGTACGTATGCCGGCATTGGGCTGGAAATACCGGTTTTGGGATTCTGCACAGAAAGGGTTTGCAAACCGCTGAATCCACACGTGAGCTTAACTCTGTCACTTGAATGCACACATTGACAACCATTCAGTTAGATAGCTCCGTTTTGGTTTTAGAAGCAGATATTTCTCTGTACAGCCTATGGTCCCATTCACTCGGGAATATCCCAACGCAGCTCCTAGAAGAAACGTGTTTCTGACTCGCTGAATCTCAACATAGATTCAACTCTCTTAGGTGAACGAACGCACAGCAGAGCAGTTTCAAGGAAACGTTTCTCCTGAGTTTTAGACGAAGTTTCCTGCTGTTTAGTACGGATGCCGGCATTGGGCTGGAAATACCGGTTTTGGGATTCTGCACAGAAAGTGTTTGCAAACCGCTGAATCCACACGTGACTTTAACTCTGTCCGTTGAATGCACACATTGACAACCATTCAGTTTGATAGCACACTTTTGGTTTTAGCAGCAGATATTTCTCTGTACAGCCTATGGTCCCATTCACTCGGGAATATCCCAACGCAGCTCCTAGAAGAAACGTGTTTCTGACTCGCTGAATCTCAACATAGATTCAACTCTCTTAGGTGAACGAACGCACAGCAGAGCAGTTTCAAGGAAACGTTTCTCCTGAGTTTTAGACGAAGTTTCCTGCTGTTTAGTACGTATGCCGGCATTGGGCTGGACATACCGGTTTTGGGATTCTGCACAGAAAGGGTTTGCAAACCGCTGAATCCACACGTGAGTTTAACTCTGTCAGTTGAATGTACAAATTGACAACCATTCAGTTTGATAGCTCCGTTTTGGTTTTAGAAGCAGATATTTCTCTGTACATCCTATGGTCCCATTCACTCGGGAATATCCCAACGCAGCTCCTAGAAGAAACGTGTTTCTGACTCGCTGAATCTCAACATAAATTCAACTCTCTTAGGTGATCGAACGCACAGCAGAGCAGTTTCAAGGAAACGTTTCTCCTGAGTTTTAGACGAAGTTTCCTGCTGTTTAGTACGTATGCCGGCATTGGGCTGGAAATACCGGTTTTGGGATTCTGCACAGAAATGGTTTGCAAACCGCTGAATCCACACGTGAGTTTAACACTGTCAGTTGAATGCACACATTGACAACCATTCAGTTAGATAGCTCCGTTTTGGTTTTAGAAGCAGATATTTCTCTGTACAGCCTATGGTCCCATTCACTCGGGAATATCCCAACGCAGCTCCTAGAAGAAACGTGTTTCTGACTCGCTGAATCTCAACATAGATTCAACTCTCTTAGGTGAACGAACGCACAGCAGAGCAGTTTCAAGGAAACGTTTCTCCTGAGTCTTAGACGAAGTTTCCTGCTGTTTAGTACGTATGCCGGCATTGGGCTGGAAGTACCGGTTTTGGGATTCTGCACAGAAAGGGTTTGCAAACCGCTGAATCCACACGTGAGTTTAACTCTGTCAGTTGAATGCACACATTGACAACCATTCAGTTAGATAGCTCCGTTTTGGTTTTAGAAGCAGATATTTCTCTGTACAGCCTATGGTCCCATTCACTCGGGAATATCCCAACGCAGCTCCTAGAAGAAACGTGTTTCTGACTCGCTGAATCTCAACATAGATTCAACTCTCTTAGGTGATCGAACGCACAGCAGAGCAGTTTCAAGGAAACGTTTCTCCTGAGTTTTAGACGAAGTTTCCTGCTGTTTAGTACGGATGCCGGCATTGGGCTGGAAATACCGGTTTTGGGATTCTGCACAGAAATGGTTTGCAAACCGCTGAATCCACACGTGAGTTTAACTCTGTCAGTTGAATGCACACATTGACAACCATTCAGTTAGATAGCTCCGTTTTGGTTTTAGAAGCAGATATTTCTCTGTACATCCTATGGTCCCATTCACTCGGGAATATCCCAACGCAGCTCCTAGAAGAAACGTGTTTCTGACTCGCTGAATCTCAACATAAATTCAACTCTCTTAGGTGATCGAACGCACAGCAGAGCAGTTTCAAGGAAACGTTTCTCCTGAGTTTTAGACGAAGTTTCCTGCTGTTTAGTACGGATGCCGGCATTGGGCTGGAAATACCGGTTTTGGGATTCTGCACAGAAATGGTATGCAAACCGCTGAATCCACACGTGAGTTTAACACTGTCAGTTGAATGCACACATTGACAACCATTCAGTTAGATAGCTCCGTTTTGGTTTTAGAAGCAGATATTTCTCTGTACAGCCTATGGTCCCATTCACTCGGGAATATCCCAACGCAGCTCCTAGAAGAAACGTGTTTCAGACTCGCTGAATCTCAACATAGATTCAAATCTCTTAGGTGAACGAACGCACAGCAGAGCAGTTTCAAGGAAACGTTTCTCCTGAGTTTTAGACGAAGTTTCCTGCTCTTTAGTACGTATACCGGAATTGGGCTGGAAATACCGGTTTTGGGATTCTGCACAGAAAGGGTTTGCAAACCGCTGAATCCACACGTGAGCTTAACTCTGTCAGTTGAATGCACACATTGACAACCATTCAGTTAGATAGCTCCGTTTTGGTTTTAGAAGCAGATATTTCTCTGTACAGCCTATGGTCCCATTCACTCGGGAATATCCCAACGCACCTCCTAGAAGAAACGTGTTTCTGACTCGCTGAATCTCAACATAGATTCAACTCTCTTAGGTGAACGAACGCACAGCAGAGCAGTTTCAAGGAAACGTTTCTCCTGAGTTTTAGACGAAGTTTCCTGCTGTTTAGTACGGATGCCGGCATTGGGCTGGACATACCGGTTTTGGGATTCTGCACAGAAAGGGTTTGCAAACCGCTGAATCCACACGTGAGTTTAACTCTGTCAGTTGAATGCACACATTGACAACCATTCAGTTTGATAGCACACTTTTGGTTTTAGAAGCAGATATTTCTCTGTACAGCCTATGGTCCCATTCACTCGGGAATATCCCAACGCACCTCCTAGAAGAAACGTGTTTCTGACTCGCTGAATCTCAACATAGATTCAACTCTCTTAGGTGATCGAACGCACAGCAGAGCAGTTTCAAGGAAACGTTTCTCCTGAGTTTTAGACGAAGTTTCCTGCTGTTTAGTACGGATGCCGGCATTGGGTTGGAAATACCGGTTTTGGGATTCTGCACAGAAATGGTTTGCAAACCGCTGAATCCACACGTGAGTTTAACTCTGTCAGTTGAATGCACACATTGACAACCATTCAGTTAGATAGTTCCGTTTTGGTTTTAGAAGCAGATATTTCTCTGTACATCCTATGGTCCCATTCACTCGGGAATATCCCAACGCAGCTCCTAGAAGAAACGTGTTTCTGACTCGCTGAATCTCAACATAAATTCAACTCTCTTAGGTGATCGAACGCACAGCAGAGCAGTTTCAAGGAAACGTTTCTCCTGAGTTTTAGACGAAGTTTCCTGCTGTTTAGTACGTATGCCGGCATTGGGCTGGAAATACCGGTTTTGGGATTCTGCACAGAAATGGTTTGCAAACCGCTGAATCCACACGTGAGTTTAACTCTGTCAGTTGAATGTACACATTGACAACCATTCAGTTTGATAGCACACTTTTGGTTTTAGAAGCAGATATTTCTCTGTACAGCCTATGGTCCCATTCACTCGGGAATATCCCAACGCAGCTCCTAGAAGAAACGTGTTTCTGACTCGCTGAATCTCAACATAGATTCAACTCTCTTAGGTGAACGAACGCACAGCAGAGCAGTTTCAAGGAAACGTTTCTCCTGAGTCTTAGATGAAGTTTCCTGCTGTTTAGTACGTATGCCGGCATTGGGCTGGAAATACCGGTTTTGGGATTCTGCACAGAAAGGGTTTGCAAACCGCTGAATCCACACGTGAGTTTAACTCTGTCAGTTGAATGCACACATTGACAACCATTCAGTTAGATAGCTCCGTTTTGGTTTTAGAAGCAGATATTTCTCTGTACAGCCTATGGTCCCATTCACTCGGGAATATCCCAACGCAGCTCCTAGAAGAAACGTGTTTCTGACTCGCTGAATCTCAACATAGATTCAACTCTCTTAGGTGAACGAACGCACAGCAGAGCAGTTTCAAGGAAACGTTTCTCCTGAGTTTTAGACGAAGTTTCCTGCTGTTTAGTACGGATGCCGGCATTGCGCTGGAAATACCGGTTTTGGGATTCTGCACAGAAAGGGTTTGCAAACCGCTGAATCCACACGTGAGTTTAACTCTGTCAGTTGAATGCACACATTGACAACCATTCAGTTAGAAAGCTCCGTTTTGGTTTTAGAAGCAGATATTTCTCTGTACAGCCTATGGTCCCATTCACTCGGGAATATCCCAACGCAGCTCCTAGAAGAAACGTGTTTCTGACTCGCTGAATCTCAACATAGATTCAAATCTCTTAGGTGAACGAACGCACAGCAGAGCAGTTTCAAGGAAACGTTTCTCCTGAGTTTTAGACGAAGTTTCCTGCTCTTTAGTACGTATACCGGCATTGGGCTGGAAATACCGGTTTTGGGATTCTGCACAGAAAGGGTTTGCAAACCGCTGAATCCACACGTGAGTTTAACTCTGTCAGTTGAATGTACACATTGACAACCATTCAGTTTGATAGCACACTTTTGGTTTTAGAAGCAGATATTTCTCTGTACAGCCTATGGTCCCATTCACTCGGGAATATCCCAACGCAGCTCCTAGAAGAAACGTGTTTCTGACTCTCTGAATCTCAACATAGATTCAACTCTCTTAGGTGAACGAACGCACAGCAGAGCAGTTTCAAGGAAACGTTTCTCCTGAGTCTTAGACGAAGTTTCCTGCTGTTTAGTACGTATGCCGGCATTGGGCTGGAAATACCGGTTTTGGGATTCTGCACAGAAATGGTTTGCAAACCGCTGAATCCACACGTGAGTTTAACTCTGTCAGTTGAATGCACACATTGACAACCATTCAGTTAGATAGCTCCGTTTTGGTTTTAGAAGCAGATATTTCTCTGTACAGCCTATGGTCCCATTCACTCGGGAATATCCCAACGCAGCTCCTAGAAGAAACGTGTTTCTGACTCGCTGAATCTCAACATAGATTCAACTCTCTTAGGTGAACGAACGCACAGAAGAGCAGTTTCAAGGAAACGTTTCTCCTGAGTTTTAGACGAAGTTTCCTGCTGTTTAGTAGGGATGCCGGCATTGGGCTGGAAATAATGGTTTTGGGATTCTGCACAGAAAGGGTTTGCAAACCGCTGAATCCACACGTGAGTTTAACTCTGTCAGTTGAATGCACACATTGACAACTATTCAGTTAGATAGCTCCGTTTTGGTTTTAGAAGCAGATATTTCTCTGTACAGCCTATGGTCCCATTCACTCGGGAATATCCCAACGCAGCTCCTAGAAGAAACTTGTTTCTGACTCGCTGAATCTCAACATAGATTCAACTCTCTTAGGTGAACGAACGCACAGCAGAGCAGTTTCAAGGAAACGTTTCTCCTGAGTTTTAGACGAAGTTTCCTGCTGTTTAGTACGGATGCCGGCATTGGGCTGGACATACCGGTTTTGGGATTCTGCACAGAAAGGGTTTGCAAACCGCTGAATCCACACGTGAGTTTAACTCTGTCAGTTGAATGCACACATTGACAACCATTCAGTTTGATAGCACACTTTTGGTTTTAGAAGCAGATATTTCTCTGTACAGCCTATGGTCCCATTCACTCGGGAATATCCCAACGCACCTCCTAGAAGAAACGTGTTTCTGACTCGCTGAATCTCAACATAGATTCAACTCTCTTAGGTGAACGAACGCACAGCAGAGCAGTTTCAAGGAAACGTTTCTCCTGAGTTTTAGACGAAGTTTCCTGCTGTTTAGTACGTATGCCGGCATTGGGCTGGAAATACCGGTTTTGGGATTCTGCACAGAAAGGGTTTGCAAACCGCTGAATCCACACGTGAGCTTAACTCTGTCAGTTGAATGCACACATTGACAACCATTCAGTTAGATAGCTCCGTTTTGGTTTTAGAAGCAGATATTTCTCTGTACAGCCTATGGTCCCATTCACTCGGGAATATCCCAACGCAGCTCCTAGAAGAAACGTGTTTCTGACTCGCTGAATCTCAACATAGATTCAAATCTCTTAGGTGAACGAACGCACAGCAGAGCAGTTTCAAGGAAACGTTTCTCCTGAGTTTTAGACGAAGTTTCCTGCTCTTTAGTACGTATACCGGCATTGGGCTGGAAATACCGGTTTTGGGATTCTGCACAGAAAGGGTTTGCAAACCGCTGAATCCACACGTGAGTTTAACTCTGTCAGTTGAATGCACACATTGACAACCATTCAGTTTGATAGCTCACTTTTGGTTTTAGCAGCAGATATTTCTCTGTACAGCCTATGGTCCCATTCACTCGGGAATATCCCAACGCAGCTCCTAGAAGAAACGTGTTTCTGACTCGCTGAATCTCAACATAGATTCAACTCTCTTAGGTGAACGAACGCACAGCAGAGCAGTTTCAAGGAAACGTTTCTCCTGAGTCTTAGACGAAGTTTCCTGCTGTTTAGTACGTATGCCGGCATTGGGCTGGAAATACCGGTTTTGGGATTCTGCACAGAAAGGGTTTGCTAACCGCTGAATCCACACGTGAGTTTAACTCTGTCAGTTGAATGCACACATTGACAACCATTCAGTTAGATAGCTCCGTTTTGGTTTTAGAAGCAGATATTTCTCTGTACAGCCTATGGTCCCATTCACTCGGGAATATCCCAACGCAGCTCCTAGAAGAAACGTGTTTCTGACTCGCTGAATCTCAACATAGATTCAACTCTCTTAGGTGAACGAACGCACAGAAGAGCAGTTTCAAGGAAACGTTTCTCCTGAGTTTTAGACGAAGTTTCCTGCTGTTTAGTAGGGATGCCGGCATTGGGCTGGAAATACCGGTTTTGGGATTCTGCACAGAAAGGGTTTGCAAACCGCTGAATCCACACGTGAGTTTAACTCTGTCAGTTGAATGCACACATTGACAACCATTCAGTTAGATAGCTCCGTTTTGGTTTTAGAAGCAGATATTTCTCTGTACAGCCTATGGTCCCATTCACTCGGGAATATCCCAACGCAGCTCCTAGAAGAAACGTGTTTCTGACTCGCTGAATCTCAACATAGATTCAACTCTCTTAGGTGAACGAACGCACAGCAGAGCAGTTTCAAGGAAACGTTTCTCCTGAGTTTTAGACGAAGTTTCCTGCTGTTTAGTACGGATGCCGGCATTGGGCTGGACATACCGGTTTTGGGATTCTGCACAGAAAGGGTTTGCAAACCGCTGAATCCACACGTGAGTTTAACTCTGTCAGTTGAATGCACACATTGACAACCATTCAGTTTGATAGCACACTTTTGGTTTTAGAAGCAGATATTTCTCTGTACAGCCTATGGTCCCATTCACTCGGGAATATCCCAACGCACCTCCTAGAAGAAACGTGTTTCTGACTCGCTGAATCTCAACATAGATTCAACTCTCTTAGGTGAACGAACGCACAGCAGAGCAGTTTCAAGGAAACGTTTCTCCTGAGTTTTAGACGAAGTTTCCTGCTGTTTAGTACGTATGCCGGCATTGGGCTGGAAATACCGGTTTTGGGATTCTGCACAGAAAGGGTTTGCAAACCGCTGAATCCACACGTGAGCTTAACTCTGTCAGTTGAATGCACACATTGACAACCATTCAGTTAGATAGCTCCGTTTTGGTTTTAGAAGCAGATATTTCTCTGTACAGCCTATGGTCCCATTCACTCGGGAATATCCCAACGCAGCTCCTAGAAGAAACGTGTTTCTGACTCGCTGAATCTCAACATAGATTCAACTCTCTTAGGTGGTCGAACGCACAGCAGAGCAGTTTCAAGGAAACGTTTCTCCTGAGTTTTAGACGAAGTTTCCTGCTGTTTAGTACGGATGCCGGCATTGGGCTGGAAATACCGGTTTTGGGATTCTGCACAGAAATGGTTTGCAAACCGCTGAATCCACACGTGAGTTTAACACTGTCAGTTGAATGCACACATTGACAACCATTCAGTTAGATAGCTCCGTTTTGGTTTTAGAAGCAGATATTTCTCTGTACAGCCTATGGTCCCATTCACTCGGGAATATCCCAACGCAGCTCCTAGAAGAAACGTGTTTCTGACTCGCTGAATCTCAACATAGATTCAAATCTCTTAGGTGAACGAACGCACAGCAGAGCAGTTTCAAGGAAACGTTTCCCCTGAGTTTTAGACGAAGTTTCCTGCTCTTTAGTACGTATACCGGAATTGGGCTGGAAATACCGGTTTTGGGATTCTGCACAGAAAGGGTTTGCAAACCGCTGAATCCACACGTGAGTTTAACTCTGTCAGTTGAATGCACACATTGACAACCATTCAGTTTTATAGCACACTTTTGGTTTTAGAAGCAGATATTTCTCTGTACAGCCTACGGTCCCATTCACTCGGGAATATCCCAACGCAGCTCCTAGAAGAAACGTGTTTCTGACTCGCTGAATCTCAACATAGATTCAACTCTCTTAGGTGAACGAACGCACAGAAGAGCAGTTTCAAGGAAACGTTTCTTCTGAGTCTTAGACGAAGTTTCCTGCTGTTTAGTACGTATGCCGGCATTGGGCTGGAAATACCGGTTTTGGGATTCTGCACAGAAAGGGTTTGCAAACCGCTGAATCCACACGTGAGCTTAACTCTGTCAGTTGAATGCACACATTGACAACCATTCAGTTAGATAGCTCCGTTTTGGTTTTAGAAGCAGATATTTCTCTGTACAGCCTATGGTCCCATTCACTCGGGAATATCCCAACGCAGCTCCTAGAAGAAACGTGTTTCTGACTCGCTGAATCTCAACATAGATTCAACTCTCTTAGGTGATAGAACGCACAGCAGAGCAGTTTCAAGGAAACGTTTCTCCTGAGTTTTAGACGAAGTTTCCTGCTGTTTAGTACGGATGCCGGCATTGGGCTGGAAATACCGGTTTTGGGATTCTGCACAGAAAGGGTTTGCAAACCGCTGAATCCACACGTGAGTTTAACTCTGTCAGTTGAATGCACACATTGACAACCATTCAGTTAGATAGCTCCGTTTTGGTTTTAGAAGCAGATATTTCTCTGTACATCCTATGGTCCCATTCACTCGGGAATATCCCAACGCAGCTCCTAGAAGAAACGTGTTTCTGACTCGCTGAATCTCAACATAGATTCAACTCTCTTAGGTGATCGAACGCACAGCAGAGCAGTTTCAAGGAAACGTTTCTCCTGAGTTTTAGACGAAGTTTCCTGCTGTTTAGTACGGATGCCGGCATTGGGCTGGAAATACCGGTTTTGGGATTCTGCACAGAAAGGGTTTGCAAACCGCTGAATCCACACGTGAGTTTAACTCTGTCAGTTGAATGCACACATTGACAACCATTCAGTTAGATTGCTCCGTTTTGGTTTTAGAAGCAGATATTTCTCTGTACAGCCTATGGTCCCATTCACTCGGGAATATCCCAACGCAGCTCCTAGAACAAACGTGTTTCTGACTCGCTGAATCTCAACATAGATTCAACTCTCTTAGGTGAACGAACGCACAGCAGAGCAGTTTCAAGGAAACGTTTCTCCTGAGTTTTAGACGAAGTTTCCTGCTGTTTAGTACGGATGCCGGCATTGGGCTGGAAATACCGGTTTTGGGATTCTGCACAGAAAGTGTTTGCAAACCGCTGAATCCACACGTGACTTTAACTCTGTCAGTTGAATGCACACATTGACAACCATTCAGTTTGATAGCACACTTTTGGTTTTAGAAGCAGATATTTCTCTGTACAGCCTATGGTCCCATTCACTCGGGAATATCCCAACGCAACTCCTAGAAGAAACGTGTTTCTGACTCGCTGAATCTCAACATAGATTCAACTCTCTTAGGTGAACGAACGCACAGCAGAGCAGTTTCAAGGAAACGTTTCTCCTGAGTTTTAGACGAAGTTTCCTGCTGTTTAGTACGTATGCCGGCATTGGGCTGGAAATACCGGTTTTGGGATTCTGCACAGAAAGGGTTTGCAAACCGCTGAATCCACACGTGAGTTTACCTCTGTCAGTTGAATGCACACATTGACAACCATTCAGTTAGATAGCTCCGTTTTCGTTTTAGAAGCAGATATTTCTCTGTACAGCCTATGGTCCCATTCACTCGGGAATATCCTAACGCAGCTCCTAGAAGAAACGTGTTTCTGACTCGCTGAATCTCAACATAGATTCAACTCTCTTAGGTGATCGAACGCACAGCAGAGCAGTTTCAAGGAAACGTTTCTCCTGAGTTTTAGAGGAAGTTTCCTGCTGTTTAGTACGGATGCCGGCATTGGGCTGGAAATACCGGTTTTGGGATTCTGCACAGAAAGGGTTTGCAAACCGCTGAATCCACACGTGAGTTTAACTCTGTCAGTTGAATGCACACATTGACAACCATTCAGTTAGATAGCTCCGTTTTGGTTTTAGAAGCAGATATTTCTCTGTACATCCTATGGTCCCATTCACTCGGGAATATCCCAACGCAGCTCCTAGAAGAAACGTGTTTCTGACTCGCTGAATCTCAACATAAATTCAACTCTCTTAGGTGATCGAACGCACAGCAGAGCAGTTTCAAGGAAACGTTTCTCCTGAGTTTTAGACGAAGTTTCCTGCTGTTTAGTAGGGATGCCGGCATTGGGCTGGAAATACCGGTTTTGGGATTCTGCACAGAAAGGGTTTGCAAACCGCTGAATCCACACGTGAGTTTAACTCTGTCAGTTGAATGCACACATTGACAACCATTCAGTTAGATAGCTCCGTTTTGGTTTTAGAAGCAGATATTTCTCTGTACAGCCTATGGTCCCATTCACTCGGGAATATCCCAACGCAGCTCCTAGAAGAAACGTGTTTCTGACTCGCTGAATCTCAACATAGATTCAACTCTCTTAGGTGAACGAACGCACAGCAGAGCAGTTTCAAGGAAACGTTTCTCCTGAGTTTTAGACGAAGTTTCCTGCTGTTTAGTACGGATGCCGGCATTGGGCTGGACATACCGGTTTTGGGATTCTGCACAGAAAGGGTTTGCAAACCGCTGAATCCACACGTGAGTTTAACTCTGTCAGTTGAATGCACACATTGACAACCATTCAGTTTGATAGCACACTTTTGGTTTTAGAAGCAGATATTTCTCTGTACAGCCTATGGTCCCATTCACTCGGGAATATCCCAACGCACCTCCTAGAAGAAACGTGTTTCTGACTCGCTGAATCTCAACATAGATTCAACTCTCTTAGGTGAACGAACGCACAGCAGAGCAGTTTCAAGGAAACGTTTCTCCTGAGTTTTAGACGAAGTTTCCTGCTGTTTAGTACGTATGCCGGCATTGGGCTGGAAATACCGGTTTTGGGATTCTGCACAGAAAGGGTTTGCAAACCGCTGAATCCACACGTGAGCTTAACTCTGTCAGTTGAATGCACACATTGACAACCATTCAGTTAGATAGCTCCGTTTTGGTTTTAGAAGCAGATATTTCTCTGTACAGCCTATGGTCCCATTCACTCGGGAATATCCCAACGCAGCTCCTAGAAGAAACGTGTTTCTGACTCGCTGAATCTCAACATAGATTCAACTCTCTTAGGTGGTCGAACGCACAGCAGAGCAGTTTCAAGGAAACGTTTCTCCTGAGTTTTAGACGAAGTTTCCTGCTGTTTAGTACGGATGCCGGCATTGGGCTGGAAATACCGGTTTTGGGATTCTGCACAGAAATGGTTTGCAAACCGCTGAATCCACACGTGAGTTTAACACTGTCAGTTGAATGCACACATTGACAACCATTCAGTTAGATAGCTCCGTTTTGGTTTTAGAAGCAGATATTTCTCTGTACAGCCTATGGTCCCATTCACTCGGGAATATCCCAACGCAGCTCCTAGAAGAAACGTGTTTCTGACTCGCTGAATCTCAACATAGATTCAAATCTCTTAGGTGAACGAACGCACAGCAGAGCAGTTTCAAGGAAACGTTTCCCCTGAGTTTTAGACGAAGTTTCCTGCTCTTTAGTACGTATACCGGAATTGGGCTGGAAATACCGGTTTTGGGATTCTGCACAGAAAGGGTTTGCAAACCGCTGAATCCACACGTGAGTTTAACTCTGTCAGTTGAATGCACACATTGACAACCATTCAGTTTTATAGCACACTTTTGGTTTTAGAAGCAGATATTTCTCTGTACAGCCTACGGTCCCATTCACTCGGGAATATCCCAACGCAGCTCCTAGAAGAAACGTGTTTCTGACTCGCTGAATCTCAACATAGATTCAACTCTCTTAGGTGAACGAACGCACAGAAGAGCAGTTTCAAGGAAACGTTTCTTCTGAGTCTTAGACGAAGTTTCCTGCTGTTTAGTACGGATGCCGGCATTGGGCTGGAAATACCGGTTTTGGGATTCTGCACAGAAAGGGTTTGCAAACCGCTGAATCCACACGTGAGTTTAACTCTGTCAGTTGAATGCACACATTGACAACCATTCAGTTAGATTGCTCCGTTTTGGTTTTAGAAGCAGATATTTCTCTGTACAGCCTATGGTCCCATTCACTCGGGAATATCCCAACGCAGCTCCTAGAACAAACGTGTTTCTGACTCGCTGAATCTCAACATAGATTCAACTCTCTTAGGTGAACGAACGCACAGCAGAGCAGTTTCAAGGAAACGTTTCTCCTGAGTTTTAGACGAAGTTTCCTGCTGTTTAGTACGGATGCCGGCATTGGGCTGGAAATACCGGTTTTGGGATTCTGCACAGAAAGTGTTTGCAAACCGCTGAATCCACACGTGACTTTAACTCTGTCAGTTGAATGCACACATTGACAACCATTCAGTTTGATAGCACACTTTTGGTTTTAGAAGCAGATATTTCTCTGTACAGCCTATGGTCCCATTCACTCGGGAATATCCCAACGCAACTCCTAGAAGAAACGTGTTTCTGACTCGCTGAATCTCAACATAGATTCAACTCTCTTAGGTGAACGAACGCACAGCAGAGCAGTTTCAAGGAAACGTTTCTCCTGAGTTTTAGACGAAGTTTCCTGCTGTTTAGTACGTATGCCGGCATTGGGCTGGAAATACCGGTTTTGGGATTCTGCACAGAAAGGGTTTGCAAACCGCTGAATCCACACGTGAGTTTACCTCTGTCAGTTGAATGCACACATTGACAACCATTCAGTTAGATAGCTCCGTTTTCGTTTTAGAAGCAGATATTTCTCTGTACAGCCTATGGTCCCATTCACTCGGGAATATCCTAACGCAGCTCCTAGAAGAAACGTGTTTCTGACTCGCTGAATCTCAACATAGATTCAACTCTCTTAGGTGATCGAACGCACAGCAGAGCAGTTTCAAGGAAACGTTTCTCCTGAGTTTTAGAGGAAGTTTCCTGCTGTTTAGTACGGATGCCGGCATTGGGCTGGAAATACCGGTTTTGGGATTCTGCACAGAAATGGTTTGCAAACCGCTGAATCCACACGTGAGTTTAACTCTGTCAGTTGAATGCACACATTGACAACCATTCAGTTAGATAGCTCCGTTTTGGTTTTAGAAGCAGATATTTCTCTGTACATCCTATGGTCCCATTCACTCGGGAATATCCCAACGCAGCTCCTAGAAGAAACGTGTTTCTGACTCGCTGAATCTCAACATAAATTCAACTCTCTTAGGTGATCGAACGCACAGCAGAGCAGTTTCAAGGAAACGTTTCTCCTGAGTTTTAGACGAAGTTTCCTGCTGTTTAGTACGTATGCCGGCATTGGGCTGGAAATACCGGTTTTGGGATTCTGCACAGAAAGGGTTTGCAAACCGCTGAATCCACACGTGAGTTTAACACTGTCAGTTGAATGCACACATTGACAAACATTCAGTTAGATAGCTCCGTTTTGGTTTTAGAAGCAGATATTTCTCTGTACAGCCTATGGTCCCATTCACTCGGGAATATCCCAACGCAGCTCCTAGAAGAAACGTGTTTCTGACTCGCTGAATCTCAACATAGATTCAAATCTCTTAGGTGAACGAACGCACAGCAGAGCAGTTTCAAGGAAACGTTTCTCCTGAGTTTTAGACGAAGTTTCCTGCTCTTTAGTACGTATACCGGAATTGGGCTGGAAATACCGGTTTTGGGATTCTGCACAGAAAGGGTTTGCAAACCGCTGAATCCACACGTGAGTTTAACTCTGTCAGTTGAATGCACACATTGACAACCATTCAGGTTTATAGCACACTTTTGGTTTTAGAAGCAGATATTTCTCTGTACAGCCTATGGTCCCATTCACTCGGGAATATCCCAACGCAGCTCCTAGAAGAAACGTGTTTCTGACTCGCTGAATCTCAACATAGATTCAACTCTCTTAGGTGAACGAACGCACAGAAGAGCAGTTTCAAGGAAACGTTTCTTCTGAGTCTTAGACGAAGTTTCCTGCTGTTTAGTACGTATGCCGGCATTGGGCTGGAAATACCGGTTTTGGGATTCTGCACAGAAAGGGTTTGCAAACCGCTGAATCCACACGTGAGTTTAACTCTGTCAGTTGAATGCACACATTGACAACCATTCAGTTTCATAGCACACTTTTGGTTTTAGAAGCAGATATTTCTCTGTACAGCCTATGGTCCCATTCACTCGGGAATATCCCAACGCACCTCCTAGAAGAAACGTGTTTCTGACTCGCTGAATCTCAACATAGATTCAACTCTCTTAGGTGAACGAACGCACAGCAGAGCAGTTTCAAGGAAACGTTTCTCCTGAGTTTTAGACGAAGTTTCCTGCTGTTTAGTACGTATGCCGGCATTGGGCTGGAAATACCGGTTTTGGGATTCTGCACAGAAAGGGTTTGCAAACCGCTGAATCCACACGTGAGCTTAACTCTGTCACTTGAATGCACACATTGACAACCATTCAGTTAGATAGCTCCGTTTTGGTTTTAGAAGCAGATATTTCTCTGTACAGCCTATGGTCCCATTCACTCGGGAATATCCCAACGCAGCTCCTAGAAGAAACGTGTTTCTGACTCGCTGAATCTCAACATAGATTCAACTCTCTTAGGTGAACGAACGCACAGCAGAGCAGTTTCAAGGAAACGTTTCTCCTGAGTTTTAGACGAAGTTTCCTGCTGTTTAGTACGGATGCCGGCATTGGGCTGGAAATACCGGTTTTGGGATTCTGCACAGAAAGGGTTTGCAAACCGCTGAATCCACACGTGAGTTTAACTCTGTCCGTTGAATGCACACATTGACAACCATTCAGTTTGATAGCACACTTTTGGTTTTAGCAGCAGATATTTCTCTGTACAGCCTATGGTCCCATTCACTCGGGAATATCCCAACGCAGCTCCTAGAAGAAACGTGTTTCTGACTCGCTGAATCTCAACATAGATTCAACTCTCTTAGGTGAACGAACGCACAGCAGAGCAGTTTCAAGGAAACGTTTCTCCTGAGTTTTAGACGAAGTTTCCTGCTGTTTAGTACGTATGCCGGCATTGGGCTGGACATACCGGTTTTGGGATTCTGCACAGAAAGGGTTTGCAAACCGCTGAATCCACACGTGAGTTTAACTCTGTCAGTTGAATGCACACATTGACAACCATTCAGTTAGATAGCTCCGTTTTGGTTTTAGAAGCAGATATTTCTCTGTACATCCTATGGTCCCATTCACTCGGGAATATCCCAACGCAGCTCCTAGAAGAAACGTGTTTCTGACTCGCTGAATCTCAACATAAATTCAACTCTCTTAGGTGATCGAACGCACAGCAGAGCAGTTTCAAGGAAACGTTTCTCCTGAGTTTTAGACGAAGTTTCCTGCTGTTTAGTACGTATGCCGGCATTGGGCTGGAAATACCGGTTTTGGGATTCTGCACAGAAATGGTTTGCAAACCGCTGAATCCACACGTGAGTTTAACACTGTCAGTTGAATGCACACATTGACAACCATTCAGTTAGATAGCTCCGTTTTGGTTTTAGAAGCAGATATTTCTCTGTACAGCCTATGGTCCCATTCACTCGGGAATATCCCAACGCAGCTCCTAGAAGAAACGTGTTTCTGACTCGCTGAATCTCAACATAGATTCAACTCTCTTAGGTGAACGAACGCACAGAAGAGCAGTTTCAAGGAAACGTTTCTCCTGAGTCTTAGACGAAGTTTCCTGCTGTTTAGTACGTATGCCGGCATTGGGCTGGAAATACCGGTTTTGGGATTCTGCACAGAAAGGGTTTGCAAACCGCTGAATCCACACGTGAGTTTAACTCTGTCAGTTGAATGCACACATTGACAACCATTCAGTTTGATAGCACACTTTTGGTTTTAGAAGCAGATATTTCTCTGTACAGCCTATGGTCCCATTCACTCGGGAATATCCCAACGCACCTCCTAGAAGAAACGTGTTTCTGACTCGCTGAATCTCAACATAGATTCAACTCTCTTAGGTGAACGAACGCACAGCAGAGCAGTTTCAAGGAAACGTTTCTCCTGAGTTTTAGACGAAGTTTCCTGCTGTTTAGTACGTATGCCGGCATTGGGCTGGAAATACCGGTTTTGGGATTCTGCACAGAAAGGGTTTGCAAACCGCTGAATCCACACGTGAGCTTAACTCTGTCACTTGAATGCACACATTGACAACCATTCAGTTAGATAGCTCCGTTTTGGTTTTAGAAGCAGATATTTCTCTGTACAGCCTATGGTCCCATTCACTCGGGAATATCCCAACGCAGCTCCTAGAAGAAACGTGTTTCTGACTCGCTGAATCTCAACATAGATTCAACTCTCTTAGGTGAACGAACGCACAGCAGAGCAGTTTCAAGGAAACGTTTCTCCTGAGTTTTAGACGAAGTTTCCTGCTGTTTAGTACGGATGCCGGCATTGGGCTGGAAATACCGGTTTTGGGATTCTGCACAGAAAGTGTTTGCAAACCGCTGAATCCACACGTGAGTTTAACTCTGTCCGTTGAATGCACACATTGACAACCATTCAGTTTGATAGCACACTTTTGGTTTTAGCAGCAGATATTTCTCTGTACAGCCTATGGTCCCATTCACTCGGGAATATCCCAACGCAGCTCCTAGAAGAAACGTGTTTCTGACTCGCTGAATCTCAACATAGATTCAACTCTCTTAGGTGAACGAACGCACAGCAGAGCAGTTTCAAGGAAACGTTTCTCCTGAGTTTTAGACGAAGTTTCCTGCTGTTTAGTACGTATGCCGGCATTGGGCTGGACATACCGGTTTTGGGATTCTGCACAGAAAGGGTTTGCAAACCGCTGAATCCACACGTGAGTTTAACTCTGTCAGTTGAATGCACACATTGACAACCATTCAGTTAGATAGCTCCGTTTTGGTTTTAGAAGCAGATATTTCTCTGTACATCCTATGGTCCCATTCACTCGGGAATATCCCAACGCAGCTCCTAGAAGAAACGTGTTTCTGACTCGCTGAATCTCAACATAAATTCAACTCTCTTAGGTGATCGAACGCACAGCAGAGCAGTTTCAAGGAAACGTTTCTCCTGAGTTTTAGACGAAGTTTCCTGCTGTTTAGTACGTATGCCGGCATTGGGCTGGAAATACCGGTTTTGGGATTCTGCACAGAAATGATTTGCAAACCGCTGAATCCACACGTGAGTTTAACACTGTCAGTTGAATGCACACATTGACAACCATTCAGTTAGATAGCTCCGTTTTGGTTTTAGAAGCAGATATTTCTCTGTACAGCCTATGGTCCCATTCACTCGGGAATATCCCAACGCAGCTCCTAGAAGAAACGTGTTTCTGACTCGCTGAATCTCAACATAGATTCAACTCTCTTAGGTGAACGAACGCACAGAAGAGCAGTTTCAAGGAAACGTTTCTCCTGAGTCTTAGACGAAGTTTCCTGCTGTTTAGTACGTATGCCGGCATTGGGCTGGAAATACCGGTTTTGGGATTCTGCACAGAAAGGGTTTGCAAACCGCTGAATCCACACGTGAGTTTAACTCTGTCAGTTGAATGCACACATTGACAACCATTCAGTTAGATAGCTCCGTTTTGGTTTTAGAAGCAGATATTTCTCTGTACAGCCTATGGTCCCATTCACTCGGGAATATCCCAACGCAGCTCCTAGAAGAAACGTGTTTCTGACTCGCTGAATCTCAACATAGATTCAACTCTCTTAGGTGATCGAACGCACAGCAGAGCAGTTTCAAGGAAACGTTTCTCCTGAGTTTTAGACGAAGTTTCCTGCTGTTTAGTACGGATGCCGGCATTGGGCTGGAAATACCGGTTTTGGGATTCTGCACAGAAATGGTTTGCAAACCGCTGAATCCACACGTGAGTTTAACTCTGTCAGTTGAATGCACACATTGACAACCATTCAGTTAGATAGCTCCGTTTTGGTTTTAGAAGCAGATATTTCTTTGTACATCCTATGGTCCCATTCACTCGGGAATATCCCAACGCAGCTCCTAGAAGAAACGTGTTTCTGACTCGCTGAATCTCAACATAAATTCAACTCTCTTAGGTGATCGAACGCACAGCAGAGCAGTTTCAAGGAAACGTTTCTCCTGAGTTTTAGACGAAGTTTCCTGCTGTTTAGTACGTATGCCGGCATTGGGCTGGAAATACCGGTTTTGGGATTCTGCACAGAAATGGTTTGCAAACCGCTGAATCCACACGTGAGTTTAACACTGTCAGTTGAATGCACACATTGACAACCATTCAGTTAGATAGCTCCGTTTTGGTTTTAGAAGCAGATATTTCTCTGTACAGCCTATGGTCCCATTCACTCGGGAATATCCCAACGCAGCTCCTAGAAGAAACGTGTTTCTGACTCGCTGAATCTCAACATAGATTCAACTCTCTTAGGTGAACGAACGCACAGCAGAGCAGTTTCAAGGAAACGTTTCTCCTGAGTTTTAGACGAAGTTTCCTGCTGTTTAGTACGGATGCCGGCATTGGGCTGGACATACCGGTTTTGGGATTCTGCACAGAAAGGGTTTGCAAACCGCTGAATCCACACGTGAGTTTAACTCTGTCAGTTGAATGCACACATTGACAACCATTCAGTTTGATAGCACACTTTTGGTTTTAGAAGCAGATATTTCTCTGTACAGCCTATGGTCCCATTCACTCGGGAATATCCCAACGCACCTCCTAGAAGAAACGTGTTTCTGACTCGCTGAATCTCAACATAGATTCAACTCTCTTAGGTGATCGAACGCACAGCAGAGCAGTTTCAAGGAAACGTTTCTCCTGAGTTTTAGACGAAGTTTCCTGCTGTTTAGTACGGATGCCGGCATTGGGTTGGAAATACCGGTTTTGGGATTCTGCACAGAAATGGTTTGCAAACCGCTGAATCCACACGTGAGTTTAACTCTGTCAGTTGAATGCACACATTGACAACCATTCAGTTAGATAGCTCCGTTTTGGTTTTAGAAGCAGATATTTCTCTGTACATCCTATGGTCCCATTCACTCGGGAATATCCCAACGCAGCTCCTAGAAGAAACGTGTTTCTGACTCGCTGAATCTCAACATAAATTCAACTCTCTTAGGTGATCGAACGCACAGCAGAGCAGTTTCAAGGAAACGTTTCTCCTGAGTTTTAGACGAAGTTTCCTGCTGTTTAGTACGTATGCCGGCATTGGGCTGGAAATACCGGTTTTGGGATTCTGCACAGAAATGGTTTGCAAACCGCTGAATCCACACGTGAGTTTAACTCTGTCAGTTGAATGTACACATTGACAACCATTCAGTTTGATAGCACACTTTTGGTTTTAGAAGCAGATATTTCTCTGTACAGCCTATGGTCCCATTCACTCGGGAATATCGCAACGCAGCTCCTAGAAGAAACGTGTTTCTGACTCGCTGAATCTCAACATAGATTCAACTCTCTTAGGTGAACGAACGCACAGCAGAGCAGTTTCAAGGAAACGTTTCTCCTGAGTCTTAGACGAAGTTTCCTGCTGTTTAGTACGTATGCCGGCATTGGGCTGGAAATACCGGTTTTGGGATTCTGCACAGAAAGGGTTTGCAAACCGCTGAATCCACACGTGAGTTTAACTCTGTCAGTTGAATGCACACATTGACAACCATTCAGTTAGATAGCTCCGTTTTGGTTTTAGAAGCAGATATTTCTCTGTACAGCCTATGGTCCCATTCACTCGGGAATATCCCAACGCAGCTCCTAGAAGAAACGTGTTTCTGACTCGCTGAATCTCAACATAGATTCAACTCTCTTAGGTGAACGAACGCACAGCAGAGCAGTTTCAAGGAAACGTTTCTCCTGAGTTTTAGACGAAGTTTCCTGCTGTTTAGTACGGATGCCGGCATTGGGCTGGACATACCGGTTTTGGGATTCTGCACAGAAAGGGTTTGCAAACCGCTGAATCCACACGTGAGTTTAACTCTGTCAGTTGAATGCACACATTGACAACCATTCAGTTTGATAGCACACTTTTGGTTTTAGAAGCAGATATTTCTCTGTACAGCCTATGGTCCCATTCACTCGGGAATATCCCAACGCACCTCCTAGAAGAAACGTGTTTCTGACTCGCTGAATCTCAACATAGATTCAACTCTCTTAGGTGAACGAACGCACAGCAGAGCAGTTTCAAGGAAACGTTTCTCCTGAGTTTTAGACGAAGTTTCCTGCTGTTTAGTACGTATGCCGGCATTGGGCTGGAAATACCGGTTTTGGGATTCTGCACAGAAAGGGTTTGCAAACCGCTGAATCCACACGTGAGTTTAACTCTGTCAGTTGAATGCACACATTGACAACCATTCAGTTAGATAGCTCCGTTTTGATTTTAGAAGCAGATATTTCTCTGTACAGCCTATGGTCCCATTCACTCGGGAATATCCCAACGCAGCTCCTAGAAGAAACGTGTTTCTGACTCGCTGAATCTCAACATAGATTCAAATCTCTTAGGTGAACGAACGCACAGCAGAGCAGTTTCAAGGAAACGTTTCTCCTGAGTTTTAGACGAAGTTTCCTGCTCTTTAGTACGTATACCGGCATTGGGCTGGAAATACCGGTTTTGGGATTCTGCACAGAAAGGGTTTGCAAACCGCTGAATCCACACGTGAGTTTAACTCTGTCAGTTGAATGTACACATTGACAACCATTCAGTTTGATAGCACACTTTTGGTTTTAGAAGCAGATATTTCTCTGTACAGCCTATGGTCCCATTCACTCGGGAATATCCCAACGCAGCTCCTAGAAGAAACGTGTTTCTGACTCGCTGAATCTCAACATAGATTCAACTCTCTTAGGTGAACGAACGCACAGCAGAGCAGTTTCAAGGAAACGTTTCTCCTGAGTCTTAGACGAAGTTTCCTGCTGTTTAGTACGTATGCCGGCATTGGGCTGGAAATACCGGTTTTGGGATTCTGCACAGAAAGGGTTTGCAAACCGCTGAATCCACACGTGAGTTTAACTCTGTCAGTTGAATGCACACATTGACAACCATTCAGTTAGATAGCTCCGTTTTGGTTTTAGAAGCAGATATTTCTCTGTACAGCCTATGGTCCCATTCACTCGGGAATATCCCAACGCAGCTCCTAGAAGAAACGTGTTTCTGACTCGCTGAATCTCAACATAGATTCAACTCTCTTAGGTGAACGAACGCACAGAAGAGCAGTTTCAAGGAAACGTTTCTCCTGAGTTTTAGACGAAGTTTCCTGCTGTTTAGTAGGGATGCCGGCATTGGGCTGGAAATAATGGTTTTGGGATTCTGCACAGAAAGGGTTTGCAAACCGCTGAATCCACACGTGAGTTTAACTCTGTCAGTTGAATGCACACATTGACAACTATTCAGTTAGATAGCTCCGTTTTGGTTTTAGAAGCAGATATTTCTCTGTACAGCCTATGGTCCCATTCACTCGGGAATATCCCAACGCAGCTCCTAGAAGAAACTTGTTTCTGACTCGCTGAATCTCAACATAGATTCAACTCTCTTAGGTGAACGAACGCACAGCAGAGCAGTTTCAAGGAAACGTTTCTCCTGAGTTTTAGACGAAGTTTCCTGCTGTTTAGTACGGATGCCGGCATTGGGCTGGACATACCGGTTTTGGGATTCTGCACAGAAAGGGTTTGCAAACCGCTGAATCCACACGTGAGTTTAACTCTGTCAGTTGAATGCACACATTGACAACCATTCAGTTTGATAGCACACTTTTGGTTTTAGAAGCAGATATTTCTCTGTACAGCCTATGGTCCCATTCACTCGGGAATATCCCAACGCACCTCCTAGAAGAAACGTGTTTCTGACTCGCTGAATCTCAACATAGATTCAACTCTCTTAGGTGAACGAACGCACAGCAGAGCAGTTTCAAGGAAACGTTTCTCCTGAGTTTTAGACGAAGTTTCCTGCTGTTTAGTACGTATGCCGGCATTGGGCTGGAAATACCGGTTTTGGGATTCTGCACAGAAAGGGTTTGCAAACCGCTGAATCCACACGTGAGCTTAACTCTGTCACTTGAATGCACACATTGACAACCATTCAGTTAGATAGCTCCGTTTTGGTTTTAGAAGCAGATATTTCTCTGTACAGCCTATGGTCCCATTCACTCGGGAATATCCCAACGCAGCTCCTAGAAGAAACGTGTTTCTGACTCGCTGAATCTCAACATAGATTCAAATCTCTTAGGTGAACGAACGCACAGCAGAGCAGTTTCAAGGAAACGTTTCTCCTGAGTTTTAGACGAAGTTTCCTGCTCTTTAGTACGTATACCGGCATTGGGCTGGAAATACCGGTTTTGGGATTCTGCACAGAAAGGGTTTGCAAACCGCTGAATCCACACGTGAGTTTAACTCTGTCAGTTGAATGCACACATTGACAACCATTCAGTTTGATAGCACACTTTTGGTTTTAGCAGCAGATATTTCTCTGTACAGCCTATGGTCCCATTCACTCGGGAATATCCCAACGCAGCTCCTAGAAGAAACGTGTTTCTGACTCGCTGAATCTCAACATAGATTCAACTCTCTTAGGTGAACGAACGCACAGCAGAGCAGTTTCAAGGAAACGTTTCTCCTGAGTCTTAGACGAAGTTTCCTGCTGTTTAGTACGTATGCCGGCATTGGGCTGGAAATACCGGTTTTGGGATTCTGCACAGAAAGGGTTTGCAAACCGCTGAATCCACACGTGAGTTTAACTCTGTCAGTTGAATGCACACATTGACAACCATTCAGTTAGATAGCTCCGTTTTGGTTTTAGAAGCAGATATTTCTCTGTACAGCCTATGGTCCCATTCACTCGGGAATATCCCAACGCAGCTCCTAGAAGAAACGTGTTTCTGACTCGCTGAATCTCAACATAGATTCAACTCTCTTAGGTGAACGAACGCACAGAAGAGCAGTTTCAAGGAAACGTTTCTCCTGAGTTTTAGACGAAGTTTCCTGCTGTTTAGTAGGGATGCCGGCATTGGGCTGGAAATACCGGTTTTGGGATTCTGCACAGAAAGGGTTTGCAAACCGCTGAATCCACACGTGAGTTTAACTCTGTCAGTTGAATGCACACATTGACAACCATTCAGTTAGATAGCTCCGTTTTGGTTTTAGAAGCAGATATTTCTCTGTACAGCCTATGGTCCCATTCACTCGGGAATATCCCAACGCAGCTCCTAGAAGAAACGTGTTTCTGACTCGCTGAATCTCAACATAGATTCAACTCTCTTAGGTGAACGAACGCACAGCAGAGCAGTTTCAAGGAAACGTTTCTCCTGAGTTTTAGACGAAGTTTCCTGCTGTTTAGTACGGATGCCGGCATTGGGCTGGACATACCGGTTTTGGGATTCTGCACAGAAAGGGTTTGCAAACCGCTGAATCCACACGTGAGTTTAACTCTGTCAGTTGAATGCACACATTGACAACCATTCAGTTTGATAGCACACTTTTGGTTTTAGAAGCAGATATTTCTCTGCACAGCCTATGGTCCCATTCACTCGGGAATATCCCAACGCACCTCCTAGAAGAAACGTGTTTCTGACTCGCTGAATCTCAACATAGATTCAACTCTCTTAGGTGAACGAACGCACAGCAGAGCAGTTTCAAGGAAACGTTTCTCCTGAGTTTTAGACGAAGTTTCCTGCTGTTTAGTACGTATGCTGGCATTGGGCTGGAAATACCGGTTTTGGGATTCTGCACAGAAAGGGTTTGCAAACCGCTGAATCCACACGTGAGCTTAACTCTGTCAGTTGAATGCACACATTGACAACCATTCAGTTAGATAGCTCCGTTTTGGTTTTAGAAGCAGATATTTCTCTGTACAGCCTATGGTCCCATTCACTCGGGAATATCCCAACGCAGCTCCTAGAAGAAACGTGTTTCTGACTCGCTGAATCTCAACATAGATTCAACTCTCTTAGGTGGTCGAACGCACAGCAGAGCAGTTTCAAGGAAACGTTTCTCCTGAGTTTTAGACGAAGTTTCCTGCTGTTTAGTACGGATGCCGGCATTGGGCTGGAAATACCGGTTTTGGGATTCTGCACAGAAATGGTTTGCAAACCGCTGAATCCACACGTGAGTTTAACACTGTCAGTTGAATGCACACATTGACAACCATTCAGTTAGATAGCTCCGTTTTGGTTTTAGAAGCAGATATTTCTCTGTACAGCCTATGGTCCCATTCACTCGGGAATATCCCAACGCAGCTCCTAGAAGAAACGTGTTTCTGACTCGCTGAATCTCAACATAGATTCAAATCTCTTAGGTGAACGAACGCACAGCAGAGCAGTTTCAAGGAAACGTTTCCCCTGAGTTTTAGACGAAGTTTCCTGCTCTTTAGTACGTATACCGGAATTGGGCTGGAAATACCGGTTTTGGGATTCTGCACAGAAAGGGTTTGCAAACCGCTGAATCCACACGTGAGTTTAACTCTGTCAGTTGAATGCACACATTGACAACCATTCAGTTTTATAGCACACTTTTGGTTTTAGAAGCAGATATTTCTCTGTACAGCCTACGGTCCCATTCACTCGGGAATATCCCAACGCAGCTCCTAGAAGAAACGTGTTTCTGACTCGCTGAATCTCAACATAGATTCAACTCTCTTAGGTGAACGAACGCACAGAAGAGCAGTTTCAAGGAAACGTTTCTTCTGAGTCTTAGACGAAGTTTCCTGCTGTTTAGTACGTATGCCGGCATTGGGCTGGAAATACCGGTTTTGGGATTCTGCACAGAAAGGGTTTGCAAACCGCTGAATCCACACGTGAGCTTAACTCTGTCAGTTGAATGCACACATTGACAACCATTCAGTTAGATATCTCCGTTTTGGTTTTAGAAGCAGATATTTCTCTGTACAGCCTATGGTCCCATTCACTCGGGAATATCCCAACGCAGCTCCTAGAAGAAACGTGTTTCTGACTCGCTGAATCTCAACATAGATTCAAATCTCTTAGGTGAACGAACGCACAGCAGAGCAGTTTCAAGGAAACGTTTCTCCTGAGTTTTAGACGAAGTTTCCTGCTCTTTAGTACGTATACCGGCATTGGGCTGGAAATACCGGTTTTGGGATTCTGCACAGAAAGGGTTTGCAAACCGCTGAATCCACACGTGAGTTTAACTCTGTCAGTTGAATGTACACATTGACAACCATTCAGTTTGATAGCACACTTTTGGTTTTAGAAGCAGATATTTCTCTGTACAGCCTATGGTCCCATTCACTCGGGAATATCCCAACGCAGCTCCTAGAAGAAACGTGTTTCTGACTCGCTGAATCTCAACATAGATTCAACTCTCTTAGGTGAACGAACGCACAGCAGAGCAGTTTCAAGGAAACGTTTCTCCTGAGTCTTAGACGAAGTTTCCTGCTGTTTAGTACGTATGCCGGCATTGGGCTGGAAATACCGGTTTTGGGATTCTGCACAGAAAGGGTTTGCAAACCGCTGAATCCACACGTGAGTTTAACTCTGTCAGTTGAATGCACACATTGACAACCATTCAGTTAGATAGCTCCGTTTTGGTTTTAGAAGCAGATATTTCTCTGTACAGCCTATGGTCCCATTCACTCGGGAATATCCCAACGCAGCTCCTAGAAGAAACGTGTTTCTGACTCGCTGAATCTCAACATAGATTCAACTCTCTTAGGTGAACGAACGCACAGAAGAGCAGTTTCAAGGAAACGTTTCTCCTGAGTTTTAGACGAAGTTTCCTGCTGTTTAGTAGGGATGCCGGCATTGGGCTGGAAATAATGGTTTTGGGATTCTGCACAGAAAGGGTTTGCAAACCGCTGAATCCACACGTGAGTTTAACTCTGTCAGTTGAATGCACACATTGACAACTATTCAGTTAGATAGCTCCGTTTTGGTTTTAGAAGCAGATATTTCTCTGTACAGCCTATGGTCCCATTCACTCGGGAATATCCCAACGCAGCTCCTAGAAGAAACTTGTTTCTGACTCGCTGAATCTCAACATAGATTCAACTCTCTTAGGTGAACGAACGCACAGCAGAGCAGTTTCAAGGAAACGTTTCTCCTGAGTTTTAGACGAAGTTTCCTGCTGTTTAGTACGGATGCCGGCATTGGGCTGGACATACCGGTTTTGGGATTCTGCACAGAAAGGGTTTGCAAACCGCTGAATCCACACGTGAGTTTAACTCTGTCAGTTGAATGCACACATTGACAACCATTCAGTTTGATAGCACACTTTTGGTTTTAGAAGCAGATATTTCTCTGTACAGCCTATGGTCCCATTCACTCGGGAATATCCCAACGCAGCTCCTAGAAGAAACGTGTTTCTGACTCGCTGAATCTCAACATAGATTCAACTCTCTTAGGTGAACGAACGCACAGCAGAGCAGTTTCAAGGAAACGTTTCTCCTGAGTTTTAGACGAAGTTTCCTGCTGTTTAGTACGTATGCCGGCATTGGGCTGGAAATACCGGTTTTGGGATTCTGCACAGAAAGGGTTTGCAAACCGCTGAATCCACACGTGAGCTTAACTCTGTCAGTTGAATGCACACATTGACAACCATTCAGTTAGATAGCTCCGTTTTGGTTTTAGAAGCAGATATTTCTCTGTACAGCCTATGGTCCCATTCACTCGGGAATATCCCAACGCAGCTCCTAGAAGAAACGTGTTTCTGACTCGCTGAATCTCAACATAGATTCAAATCTCTTAGGTGAACGAACGCACAGCAGAGCAGTTTCAAGGAAACGTTTCTCCTGAGTTTTAGACGAAGTTTCCTGCTCTTTAGTACGTATACCGGCATTGGGCTGGAAATACCGGTTTTGGGATTCTGCACAGAAAGGGTTTGCAAACCGCTGAATCCACACGTGAGTTTAACTCTGTCAGTTGAATGCACACATTGACAACCATTCAGTTTGATAGCACACTTTTGGTTTTAGCAGCAGATATTTCTCTGTACAGCCTATGGTCCCATTCACTCGGGAATATCCCAACGCAGCTCCTAGAAGAAACGTGTTTCTGACTCGCTGAATCTCAACATAGATTCAACTCTCTTAGGTGAACGAACGCACAGCAGAGCAGTTTCAAGGAAACGTTTCTCCTGAGTCTTAGACGAAGTTTCCTGCTGTTTAGTACGTATGCCGGCATTGGGCTGGAAATACCGGTTTTGGGATTCTGCACAGAAAGGGTTTGCAAACCGCTGAATCCACACGTGAGTTTAACTCTGTCAGTTGAATGCACACATTGACAACCATTCAGTTAGATAGCTCCGTTTTGGTTTTAGAAGCAGATATTTCTCTGTACAGCCTATGGTCCCATTCACTCGGGAATATCCCAACGCAGCTCCTAGAAGAAACGTGTTTCTGACTCGCTGAATCTCAACATAGATTCAACTCTCTTAGGTGAACGAACGCACAGAAGAGCAGTTTCAAGGAAACGTTTCTCCTGAGTTTTAGACGAAGTTTCCTGCTGTTTAGTAGGGATGCCGGCATTGGGCTGGAAATACCGGTTTTGGGATTCTGCACAGAAAGGGTTTGCAACCGCTGAATCCACACGTGAGTTTACCTCTGTCAGTTGAATGCACACATTGACAACCATTCAGTTAGATAGCTCCGTTTTGGTTTTAGAAGCAGATATTTCTCTGTACAGCCTATGGTCCCATTCACTCGGGAATATCCCAACGCAGCTCCTAGAAGAAACGTGTTTCTGACTCGCTGAATCTCAACATAGATTCAACTCTCTTAGGTGAACGAACGCACAGCAGAGCAGTTTCAAGGAAACGTTTCTCCTGAGTTTTAGACGAAGTTTCCTGCTGTTTAGTACGGATGCCGGCATTGGGCTGGACATACCGGTTTTGGGATTCTGCACAGAAAGGGTTTGCAAACCGCTGAATCCACACGTGAGTTTAACTCTGTCAGTTGAATGCACACATTGACAACCATTCAGTTTGATAGCACACTTTTGGTTTTAGAAGCAGATATTTCTCTGTACAGCCTATGGTCCCATTCACTCGGGAATATCCCAACGCACCTCCTAGAAGAAACGTGTTTCTGACTCGCTGAATCTCAACATAGATTCAACTCTCTTAGGTGAACGAACGCACAGCAGAGCAGTTTCAAGGAAACGTTTCTCCTGAGTTTTAGACGAAGTTTCCTGCTGTTTAGTACGGATGCCGGCATTGGGCTGGAAATACCGGTTTTGGGATTCTGCACAGAAAGGGTTTGCAAACCGCTGAATCCACACGTGAGCTTAACTCTGTCAGTTGAATGCACACATTGACAACCATTCAGTTAGATAGCTCCGTTTTGGTTTTAGAAGCAGATATTTCTCTGTACAGTCTATGGTCCCATTCACTCGGGAATATCCCAACGCAGCTCCTAGAAGAAACGTGTTTCTGACTCGCTGAATCTCAACATAGATTCAACTCTCTTAGGTGGTCGAACGCACAGCAGAGCAGTTTCAAGGAAACGTTTCTCCTGAGTTTTAGACGAAGTTTCCTGCTGTTTAGTACGAATGCCGGTATTGGGCTGGAAATACCCGTTTTGGGATTCTGCACAGAAATGGTTTGCAAACCGCTGAATCCACACGTGAGTTTAACACTGTCAGTTGAATGCACACATTGACAACCATTCAGTTAGATAGCTCCGTTTTGGTTTTAGAAGCAGATATTTCTCTGTACAGACTATGGTCCCATTCACTCGGGAATATCCCAACGCAGCTCCTAGAAGAAACGTGTTTCTGACTCGCTGAATCTCAACATAGATTCAAATCTCTTAGGTGAACGAACGCACAGCAGAGCAGTTTCAAGGAAACGTTTCCCCTGAGTTTTAGACGAAGTTTCCTGCTCTTTAGTACGTATACCGGAATTGGGCTGGAAATACCGGTTTTGGGATTCTGCACAGAAAGGGTTTGCAAACCGCTGAATCCACACGTGAGTTTAACTCTGTCAGTTGAATGCACACATTGACAACCATTCAGTTAGATAGCTCCGTTTTGGTTTTAGCAGCAGATATTTCTCTGTACAGCCTATGGTCCCATTCACTCGAGAATATCCCAACGCAGCTCCTAGAAGAAACGTATTTCTGACTCGCTGAATCTCAACATAGATTCAACTCTCTTAGGTGATCGAACGCACAGCAGAGCAGTTTCAAGGAAACGTTTCTCCTGAGTTTTAGACGAAGTTTCCTGCTGTTTAGTACGGATGCCGGCATTGGGCTGGAAATGCCGGTTTTGGGATTCTGCACAGAAAGGGTTTGCAAACCGCTGAATCCACACGTGAGTTTACCTCTGTCAGTTGAATGCACACATTGACAACCATTCAGTTTGATAGCACCCTTTTGGTTTTAGAAGCAGATATTTCTCTGTACAGCCTATGGTCACATTCACTCGGGAATATCCAAACGCAGCTCCTAGAAGAAACGTGTTTCTGACTCGCTGAATCTCAACATAGTCTCAACTCTCTTAGGTGAACGAACGCAGAGCAGAGCAGTTTCAAGGAAACGTTTCTCCTGAGTTTTAGACGAAGTTTCCTGCTGTTTAGTATGGATGCCGGCATTGAGCTGGAATTACCGGTTTTGGGATTCTGCACAGAAAGGGTTTGTAAACCGCTGAATCCAAACGTGAGTTTAACTCTGTCAGTTGAATGCACACATTGACAACCATTCAGTTAGATACCACCCTTTTGGTTGTAGGAGCAGATATTTCTCTGTACAGCCTATGGTCCCATTCACTCGAGAATATCCCAACGCACCTCCTAGAAGAAACGTATTTCTGACTCGCTGAATCTCAACATAGATTCAACTCTCTTAGGTGATCGAACGCACAGCAGAGCAGTTTCAAGGAAACGTTTCTCCTGAGTTTTAGACGAAGTTTCCTGCTGTTTAGTACGGATGCCGGCATTGGGCTGGACATACCGGTTTTGGGATTCTGCACAGAAAGGGTTTGCAAACCGCTGAATCCACACGTGAGTTTAACTCTGTCAGTTGAATGCACACATTGACAACCATTCAGTTAGATAGCTCCGTTTTGGTTTTAGAAGCAGATATTTCTCTGTACAGCCTATGGTCCCATTCACGCGGGAATATCCCAACGCAGCTCCTAGAAGAAACGTGTTTCTGACTCGCTGAATCTCAACATAGATTCAACTCTCTTAGGTGAACGAACGCACAGCAGAGCAGTTTCAAGGAAACGTTTCTCCTGAGTTTTAGACGAAGTTTCCTGCTGTTTAGTACGTATGCCGGCATTGGGCTGGAAATACCGGTTTTGGGATTCTGCACAGAAAGGGTTTGCAAACCGCTGAGTCCACCCGTGAGTTTAACTCTGTCAGTTGAATGCACACATTGACAACCATTCAGTTAGATAGCTCCGTTTTGGTTTTAGAAGCAGATATTTCTCTGTACAGCCTATGGTCCCATTCACTCGGGAATATCCCAACGCAGCTCCTAGAAGAAACGTGTTTCTGACTCGCTGAATCTCAACATAGATTCAACTCTCTTAGGTGAACGAACGCACAGCAGAGCAGTTTCAAGGAAACGTTTCTCCTGAGTTTTAGACGAAGTTTCCTGCTGTTTAGTACGGATGCCGGCATTGGGCTGGACATACCGGTTTTGGGATTCTGCACAGAAAGGGTTTGCAAACCGCTGAATCCACACGTGAGTTTAACTCTGTCAGTTGAATGCACACATTGACAACCATTCAGTTTGATAGCACACTTTTGGTTTTAGAAGCAGATATTTCTCTGTACAGCCTATGGTCCCATTCACTCGGGAATATCCCAACGCACCTCCTATAAGAAACGTGTTTCTGACTCGCTGAATCTCAACATAGATTCAACTCTCTTAGGTGATCGAACGCACAGCAGAGCAGTTTCAAGGAAACGTTTCTCCTGAGTTTTAGACGAAGTTTCCTGCTGTTTAGTACGGATGCCGGCATTGGGCTGGAAATACCGGTTTTGGGATTGTGCACAGAAAGGGTTTGCAAACCGCTGAATCCACACGTGAGTTTAACTCTGTCAGTTGAATGCACACATTGACAACCATTCAGTTAGATAGCTCCGTTTTGGTTTTAGAAGCAGATATTTCTCTGTACAGCCTATGGTCACATTCACTCGGTAATATCCAAACGCAGCTCCTAGAAGAAACGTGTTTCTGACTCGCTGAATCTCAACATAGTTTCAACTCTCTTAGGTGAACGAACGCAGAGCAGAGCAGTTTCAAGGAAACGTTTCTCCTGAGTTTTAGACGAAGTTTCCTGCTGTTTAGTATGGATGCCGGCATTGAGCTGGAATTACCGGTTTTGGGATTCTGCACAGAAAGGGTTTGTAAACCGCTGAATCCAAACGTGAGTTTAACTCTGTCAGTTGAATGCACACATTGACAACCATTCAGTTAGATACCACCCTTTTGGTTGTAGGAGCAGATATTTCTCTGTACAGCCTATGGTCCCATTCTCTCGAGAATATCCCAACGCACCTCCTAGAAGAAACGTATTTCTGACTCGCTGAATCTCAACATAGATTCAACTCTCTTAGGTGATCGAACGCACAGCAGAGCAGTTTCAAGGAAACGTTTCTCCTGAGTTTTAGACGAAGTTTCCTGCTGTTTAGTACGGATGCCGGCATTGGGCTGGACATACCGGTTTTGGGATTCTGCACAGAAAGGGTTTGTAAACCGCTGAATCCACACGTGAGTTTAACTCTGTCAGTTGAATGCACACATTGACAACCATTCAGTTAGATAGCTCCGTTTTGGTTTTAGAAGCAGATATTTCTCTGTACAGCCTATGGTCCCATTCACGCGGGAATATCCCAACGCAGCTCCTAGAAGAAACGTGTTTCTGACTCGCTGAATCTCAACATAGATTCAACTCTCTTAGGTGAACGAACGCACAGCAGAGCAGTTTCAAGGAAACGTTTCTCCTGAGTTTTAGACGAAGTTTCCTGCTGTTTAGTACGTATGCCGGCATTGGGCTGGAAATACCGGTTTTGGGATTCTGCACAGAAAGGGTTTGCAAACCGCTGAGTCCACCCGTGAGTTTAACTCTGTCAGTTGAATGCACACATTGACAACCATTCAGTTAGATAGCTCCGTTTTGGTTTTAGAAGCAGATATTTCTCTGTACAGCCTATGGTCCCATTCACTCGGGAATATCCCAACGCAGCTCCTGGAAGAAACGTGTTTCTGACTCGCTGAATCTCAACATAGATTCAACTCTCTTAGGTGAACGAACGCACAGCAGAGCAGTTTCAAGGAAACGTTTCTCCTGAGTTTTAGACGAAGTTTCCTGCTGTTTAGTACGGATGCCGTCATTGGGCTGGACATACCGGTTTTGGGATTCTGCACAGAAAGGGTTTGCAAACCGCTGAATCCACACGTGAGTTTAACTCTGTCAGTTGAATGCACACACTGACAACCATTCAGTTTGATAGCACACTTTTGGTTTTAGAAGCAGATATTTCTCTGTACAGCCTATGGTCCCATTCACTCGGGAATATCCCAACTCACCTCCTAGAAGAAACGTGTTTCTGACTCGCTGAATCTCAACATAGATTCAACTCTCTTAGGTGAACGAACGCACAGCAGAGCAGTTTCAAGGAAACGTTTCTCCTGAGTTTTAGACGAAGTTTCCTGCTGTTTAGTACGTATGCTGGCATTGGGCTGGAAATACCGGTTTTGGGATTCTGCACAGAAAGGGTTTGCAAACCGCTGAATCCACACGTGAGCTTAACTCTGTCAGTTGAATGCACACATTGACAACCATTCAGTTAGATAGCTCCGTTTTGGTTTTAGAAGCAGATATTTCTCTGTACAGCCTATGGTCCCATTCACTCGGGAATATCCCAACGCAGCTCCTAGAAGAAACGTGTTTCTGACTCGCTGAATCTCAACATAGATTCAACTCTCTTAGGTGGTCGAACGCACAGCAGAGCAGTTTCAAGGAAACGTTTCTCCTGAGTTTTAGACGAAGTTTCCTGCTGTTTAGTACGGATGCCGGCATTGGGCTGGAAATACCGGTTTTGGGATTCTGCACAGAAATGGTTTGCAAACCGCTGAATCCACACGTGAGTTTAACACTGTCAGTTGAATGCACACATTGACAACCATTCAGTTAGATAGCTCCGTTTTGGTTTTAGAAGCAGATATTTCTCTGTACAGCCTATGGTCCCATTCACTCGGGAATATCCCAACGCAGCTCCTAGAAGAAACGTGTTTCTGACTCGCTGAATCTCAACATAGATTCAAATCTCTTAGGTGAACGAACGCACAGCAGAGCAGTTTCAAGGAAACGTTTCTCCTGAGTTTTAGACGAAGTTTCCTGCTCTTTAGTACGTATACCGGAATTGGGCTGGAAATACCGGTTTTGGGATTCTGCACAGAAAGGGTTTGCAAACCGCTGAATCCACACGTGAGTTTAACTCTGTCAGTTGAATGCACACATTGACAACCATTCAGTTTTATAGCACACTTTTGGTTTTAGAAGCAGATATTTCTCTGTACAGCCTACGGTCCCATTCACTCGGGAATATCCCAACGCAGCTCCTAGAAGAAACGTGTTTCTGACTCGCTGAATCTCAACATAGATTCAACTCTCTTAGGTGAACGAACGCACAGAAGAGCAGTTTCAAGGAAACGTTTCTTCTGAGTCTTAGACGAAGTTTCCTGCTGTTTAGTACGTATGCCGGCATTGGGCTGGAAATACCGGTTTTGGGATTCTGCACAGAAAGGGTTTGCAAACCGCTGAATCCACACGTGAGCTTAACTCTGTCAGTTGAATGCACACATTGACAACCATTCAGTTAGATATCTCCGTTTTGGTTTTAGAAGCAGATATTTCTCTGTACAGCCTATGGTCCCATTCACTCGGGAATATCCCAACGCAGCTCCTAGAAGAAACGTGTTTCTGACTCGCTGAATCTCAACATAGATTCAAATCTCTTAGGTGAACGAACGCACAGCAGAGCAGTTTCAAGGAAACGTTTCTCCTGAGTTTTAGACGAAGTTTCCTGCTCTTTAGTACGTATACCGGCATTGGGCTGGAAATACCGGTTTTGGGATTCTGCACAGAAAGGGTTTGCAAACCGCTGAATCCACACGTGAGTTTAACTCTGTCAGTTGAATGTACACATTGACAACCATTCAGTTTGATAGCACACTTTTGGTTTTAGAAGCAGATATTTCTCTGTACAGCCTATGGTCCCATTCACTCGGGAATATCCCAACGCAGCTCCTAGAAGAAACGTGTTTCTGACTCGCTGAATCTCAACATAGATTCAACTCTCTTAGGTGAACGAACGCACAGAAGAGCAGTTTCAAGGAAACGTTTCTTCTGAGTCTTAGACGAAGTTTCCTGCTGTTTAGTACGTATGCCGGCATTGGGCTGGAAATACCGGTTTTGGGATTCTGCACAGAAAGGGTTTGCAAACCGCTGAATCCACACGTGAGCTTAACTCTGTCAGTTGAATGCACACATTGACAACCATTCAGTTAGATATCTCCGTTTTGGTTTTAGAAGCAGATATTTCTCTGTACAGCCTATGGTCCCATTCACTCGGGAATATCCCAACGCAGCTCCTAGAAGAAACGTGTTTCTGACTCGCTGAATCTCAACATAGATTCAAATCTCTTAGGTGAACGAACGCACAGCAGAGCAGTTTCAAGGAAACGTTTCTCCTGAGTTTTAGACGAAGTTTCCTGCTCTTTAGTACGTATACCGGCATTGGGCTGGAAATACCGGTTTTGGGATTCTGCACAGAAAGGGTTTGCAAACCGCTGAATCCACACGTGAGTTTAACTCTGTCAGTTGAATGCACACATTGACAACCATTCAGTTAGATAGCTCCGTTTTGGTTTTAGAAGCAGATATTTCTCTGTACAGCCTATGGTCCCATTCACTCGGGAATATCCCAACGCAGCTCCTAGAAGAAACGTGTTTCTGACTCGCTGAATCTCAACATAGATTCAACTCTCTTAGGTGAACGAACGCACAGAAGAGCAGTTTCAAGGAAACGTTTCTCCTGAGTTTTAGACGAAGTTTCCTGCTGTTTAGTAGGGATGCCGGCATTGGGCTGGAAATAATGGTTTTGGGATTCTGCACAGAAAGGGTTTGCAAACCGCTGAATCCACACGTGAGTTTAACTCTGTCAGTTGAATGCACACATTGACAACTATTCAGTTAGATAGCTCCGTTTTGGTTTTAGAAGCAGATATTTCTCTGTACAGCCTATGGTCCCATTCACTCGGGAATATCCCAACGCAGCTCCTAGAAGAAACTTGTTTCTGACTCGCTGAATCTCAACATAGATTCAACTCTCTTAGGTGAACGAACGCACAGCAGAGCAGTTTCAAGGAAACGTTTCTCCTGAGTTTTAGACGAAGTTTCCTGCTGTTTAGTACGGATGCCGGCATTGGGCTGGACATACCGGTTTTGGGATTCTGCACAGAAAGGGTTTGCAAACCGCTGAATCCACACGTGAGTTTAACTCTGTCAGTTGAATGCACACATTGACAACCATTCAGTTTGATAGCACACTTTTGGTTTTAGAAGCAGATATTTCTCTGTACAGCCTATGGTCCCATTCACTCGGGAATATCCCAACGCAGCTCCTAGAAGAAACGTGTTTCTGACTCGCTGAATCTCAACATAGATTCAACTCTCTTAGGTGAACGAACGCACAGCAGAGCAGTTTCAAGGAAACGTTTCTCCTGAGTTTTAGACGAAGTTTCCTGCTGTTTAGTACGTATGCCGGCATTGGGCTGGAAATACCGGTTTTGGGATTCTGCACAGAAAGGGTTTGCAAACCGCTGAATCCACACGTGAGCTTAACTCTGTCAGTTGAATGCACACATTGACAACCATTCAGTTAGATAGCTCCGTTTTGGTTTTAGAAGCAGATATTTCTCTGTACAGCCTATGGTCCCATTCACTCGGGAATATCCCAACGCAGCTCCTAGAAGAAACGTGTTTCTGACTCGCTGAATCTCAACATAGATTCAAATCTCTTAGGTGAACGAACGCACAGCAGAGCAGTTTCAAGGAAACGTTTCTCCTGAGTTTTAGACGAAGTTTCCTGCTCTTTAGTACGTATACCGGCATTGGGCTGGAAATACCGGTTTTGGGATTCTGCACAGAAAGGGTTTGCAAACCGCTGAATCCACACGTGAGTTTAACTCTGTCAGTTGAATGCACACATTGACAACCATTCAGTTTGATAGCACACTTTTGGTTTTAGCAGCAGATATTTCTCTGTACAGCCTATGGTCCCATTCACTCGGGAATATCCCAACGCAGCTCCTAGAAGAAACGTGTTTCTGACTCGCTGAATCTCAACATAGATTCAACTCTCTTAGGTGAACGAACGCACAGCAGAGCAGTTTCAAGGAAACGTTTCTCCTGAGTTTTAGACGAAGTTTCCTGCTGTTTAGTACGTATGCCGGCATTGGGCTGGAAATACCGGTTTTGGGATTCTGCACAGAAAGGGTTTGCAAACCGCTGAATCCACACGTGAGCTTAACTCTGTCAGTTGAATGCACACATTGACAACCATTCAGTTAGATAGCTCCGTTTTGGTTTTAGAAGCAGATATTTCTCTGTACAGCCTATGGTCCCATTCACTCGGGAATATCCCAACGCAGCTCCTAGAAGAAACGTGTTTCTGACTCGCTGAATCTCAACATAGATTCAAATCTCTTAGGTGAACGAACGCACAGCAGAGCAGTTTCAAGGAAACGTTTCTCCTGAGTTTTAGACGAAGTTTCCTGCTCTTTAGTACGTATACCGGCATTGGGCTGGAAATACCGGTTTTGGGATTCTGCACAGAAAGGGTTTGCAAACCGCTGAATCCACACGTGAGTTTAACTCTGTCAGTTGAATGCACACATTGACAACCATTCAGTTTGATAGCACACTTTTGGTTTTAGAAGCAGATATTTCTCTGTACAGCCTATGGTCCCATTCACTCGGGAATATCCCAACGCAGCTCCTAGAAGAAACGTGTTTCTGACTCGCTGAATCTCAACATAGATTCAACTCTCTTAGGTGAACGAACGCACAGCAGAGCAGTTTCAAGGAAACGTTTCTCCTGAGTCTTAGACGAAGTTTCCTGCTGTTTAGTACGTATGCCGGCATTGGGCTGGAAATACCGGTTTTGGGATTCTGCACAGAAAGGGTTTGCAAACCGCTGAATCCACACGTGAGTTTAACTCTGTCAGTTGAATGCACACATTGACAACCATTCAGTTAGATAGCTCCGTTTTGGTTTTAGAAGCAGATATTTCTCTGTACAGCCTATGGTCCCATTCACTCGGGAATATCCCAACGCAGCTCCTAGAAGAAACGTGTTTCTGACTCGCTGAATCTCAACATAGATTCAACTCTCTTAGGTGAACGAACGCACAGAAGAGCAGTTTCAAGGAAACGTTTCTCCTGAGTTTTAGACGAAGTTTCCTGCTGTTTAGTAGGGATGCCGGCATTGGGCTGGAAATACCGGTTTTGGGATTCTGCACAGAAAGGGTTTGCAACCGCTGAATCCACACGTGAGTTTACCTCTGTCAGTTGAATGCACACATTGACAACCATTCAGTTAGATAGCTCCGTTTTGGTTTTAGAAGCAGATATTTCTCTGTACAGCCTATGGTCCCATTCACTCGGGAATATCCCAACGCACCTTCTGGAAGAAACGTGTTTCTGACTCGCTGAATCTCAACATAGATTCAACTCTCTTAGGTGAACGAACGCACAGCAGAGCAGTTTCAAGGAAACGTTTCTCCTGAGTTTTAGACGAAGTTTCCTGCTGTTTAGTACGGATGCCGGCATTGGGCTGGACATACCGGTTTTGGGATTCTGCACAGAAAGGGTTTGCAAACCGCTGAATCCACACGTGAGTTTAACTCTGTCAGTTGAATGCACACATTGACAACCATTCAGTTTGATAGCACACTTTTGGTTTTAGAAGCAGATATTTCTCTGTACAGCCTATGGTCCCATTCACTCGGGAATATCCCAACGCACCTCCTAGAAGAAACGTGTTTCTGACTCGCTGAATCTCAACATAGATTCAACTCTCTTAGGTGAACGAACGCACAGCAGAGCAGTTTCAAGGAAACGTTTCTCCTGAGTTTTAGACGAAGTTTCCTGCTGTTTAGTACGTATGCCGGCATTGGGCTGGAAATACCGGTTTTGGGATTCTGCACAGAAAGGGTTTGCAAACCGCTGAATCCACACGTGAGCTTAACTCTGTCAGTTGAATGCACACATTGACAACCATTCAGTTAGATAGCTCCGTTTTGGTTTTAGAAGCAGATATTTCTCTGTACAGTCTATGGTCCCATTCACTCGGGAATATCCCAACGCAGCTCCTAGAAGAAACGTGTTTCTGACTCGCTGAATCTCAACATAGATTCAACTCTCTTAGGTGGTCGAACGCACAGCAGAGCAGTTTCAAGGAAACGTTTCTCCTGAGTTTTAGACGAAGTTTCCTGCTGTTTAGTACGGATGCCGGCATTGGGCTGGAAATACCGGTTTTGGGATTCTGCACAGAAATGGTTTGCAAACCGCTGAATCCACACGTGAGTTTAACACTGTCAGTTGAATGCACACATTGACAACCATTCAGTTAGATAGCTCCGTTTTGGTTTTAGAAGCAGATATTTCTCTGTACAGCCTATGGTCCCATTCACTCGGGAATATCCCAACGCAGCTCCTAGAAGAAACGTGTTTCTGACTCGCTGAATCTCAACATAGATTCAAATCTCTTAGGTGAACGAACGCACAGCAGAGCAGTTTCAAGGAAACGTTTCTCCTGAGTTTTAGACGAAGTTTCCTGCTGTTTAGTACGGATGCCGGCATTGGGCTGGAAATACCGGTTTTGGGATTCTGCACAGAAATGGTTTGCAAACCGCTGAATCCACACGTGAGTTTAACACTGTCAGTTGAATGCACACATTGACAACCATTCAGTTAGATAGCTCCGTTTTGGTTTTAGAAGCAGATATTTCTCTGTACAGCCTATGGTCCCATTCACTCGGGAATATCCCAACGCAGCTCCTAGAAGAAACGTGTTTCTGACTCGCTGAATCTCAACATAGATTCAAATCTCTTAGGTGAACGAACGCACAGCAGAGCAGTTTCAAGGAAACGTTTCCCCTGAGTTTTAGACGAAGTTTCCTGCTCTTTAGTACGTATACCGGAATTGGGCTGGAAATACCGGTTTTGGGATTCTGCACAGAAAGGGTTTGCAAACCGCTGAATCCACACGTGAGTTTAACTCTGTCAGTTGAATGCACACATTGACAACCATTCAGTTAGATAGCTCCGTTTTGGTTTTAGCAGCAGATATTTCTCTGTACAGCCTATGGTCCCATTCACTCGAGAATATCCCAACGCAGCTCCTAGAAGAAACGTGTTTCTGACTCGCTGAATCTCAACATAGTTTCAACTCTCTTAGGTGAACGAACGCAGAGCAGAGCAGTTTCAAGGAAACGTTTCTCCTGAGTTTTAGACGAAGTTTCCTGCTGTTTAGTATGGATGCCGGCATTGAGCTGGAATTACCGGTTTTGGGATTCTGCACAGAAAGGGTTTGTAAACCGCTGAATCCAAACGTGAGTTTAACTCTGTCAGTTGAATGCACACATTGACAACCATTCAGTTAGATACCACCCTTTTGGTTGTAGGAGCAGATATTTCTCTGTACAGCCTATGGTCCCATTCACTCGAGAATATCCCAACGCACCTCCTAGAAGAAACGTATTTCTGACTCGCTGAATCTCAACATAGATTCAACTCTCTTAGGTGATCGAACGCACAGCAGAGCAGTTTCAAGGAAACGTTTCTCCTGAGTTTTAGACGAAGTTTCCTGCTGTTTAGTACGGATGCCGGCATTGGGCTGGACATACCGGTTTTGGGATTCTGCACAGAAAGGGTTTGCAAACCGCTGAATCCACACGTGAGTTTAACTCTGTCAGTTGAATGCACACATTGACAACCATTCAGTTAGATAGCTCCGTTTTGGTTTTAGAAGCAGATATTTCTCTGTACAGCCTATGGTCCCATTCACGCGGGAATATCCCAACGCAGCTCCTAGAAGAAACGTGTTTCTGACTCGCTGAATCTCAACATAGATTCAACTCTCTTAGGTGAACGAACGCACAGCAGAGCAGTTTCAAGGAAACGTTTCTCCTGAGTTTTAGACGAAGTTTCCTGCTGTTTAGTACGTATGCCGGCATTGGGCTGGAAATACCGGTTTTGGGATTCTGCACAGAAAGGGTTTGCAAACCGCTGAGTCCACCCGTGAGTTTAACTCTGTCAGTTGAATGCACACATTGACAACCATTCAGTTAGATAGCTCCGTTTTGGTTTTAGAAGCAGATATTTCTCTGTACAGCCTATGGTCCCATTCACTCGGGAATATCCCAACGCAGCTCCTAGAAGAAACGTGTTTCTGACTCGCTGAATCTCAACATAGATTCAACTCTCTTAGGTGAACGAACGCACAGCAGAGCAGTTTCAAGGAAACGTTTCTCCTGAGTTTTAGACGAAGTTTCCTGCTGTTTAGTACGTATGCCGGCATTGGGCTGCAAATACCGGTTTTGGGATTCTGCACAGAAAGGGTTTGCAAACCGCTGAATCCACACGTGAGTTTAACTCTGTCAGTTGAATGCACACATTGACAACCATTCAGTTTGATAGCACACTTTTGGTTTTAGAAGCAGATATTTCTCTGTACAGCCTATGGTCCCATTCACTCGGGAATATCCCAACGCACCTCCTATAAGAAACGTGTTTCGGACTCGCTGAATCTCAACATAGATTCAACTCTCTTAGGTGATCGAACGCACAGCAGAGCAGTTTCAAGGAAACGTTTCTCCTGAGTTTTAGACGAAGTTTCCTGCTGTTTAGTACGGATGCCGGCATTGGGCTGGAAATACCGGTTTTGGGATTGTGCACAGAAAGGGTTTGCAAACCGCTGAATCCACACGTGAGTTTAACTCTGTCAGTTGAATGCACACATTGACAACCATTCAGTTAGATAGCTCCGTTTTGGTTTTAGCAGCAGATATTTCTCTGTACAGCCTATGGTCCCATTCACTCGAGAATATCCCAACGCAGCTCCTAGAAGAAACGTATTTCTGACTCGCTGAATCTCAACATAGATTCAACTCTCTTAGGTGATCGAACGCACAGCAGAGCAGTTTCAAGGAAACGTTTCTCCTGAGTTTTAGACGAAGTTTCCTGCTGTTTAGTACGGATGCCGGCATTGGGCTGGAAATGCCGGTTTTGGGATTCTGCACAGAAAGGGTTTGCAAACCGCTGAATCCACACGTGAGTTTACCTCTGTCAGTTGAATGCACACATTGACAACCATTCAGTTTGATAGCACCCTTTTGGTTTTAGAAGCAGATATTTCTCTGTACAGCCTATGGTCACATTCACTCGGGAATATCCAAACGCAGCTCCTAGAAGAAACGTGTTTCTGACTCGCTGAATCTCAACATAGTTTCAACTCTCTTAGGTGAACGAACGCAGAGCAGAGCAGTTTCAAGGAAACGTTTCTCCTGAGTTTTAGACGAAGTTTCCTGCTGTTTAGTATGGATGCCGGCATTGAGCTGGAATTACCGGTTTTGGGATTCTGCACAGAAAGGGTTTGTAAACCGCTGAATCCAAACGTGAGTTTAACTCTGTCAGTTGAATGCACACATTGACAACCATTCAGTTAGATACCACCCTTTTGGTTGTAGGAGCAGATATTTCTCTGTACAGCCTATGGTCCCATTCACTCGAGAATATCCCAACGCACCTCCTAGAAGAAACGTATTTCTGACTCGCTGAATCTCAACATAGATTCAACTCTCTTAGGTGATCGAACGCACAGCAGAGCAGTTTCAAGGAAACGTTTCTCCTGAGTTTTAGACGAAGTTTCCTGCTGTTTAGTACGGATGCCGGCATTGGGCTGGACATACCGGTTTTGGGATTCTGCACAGAAAGGGTTTGCAAACCGCTGAATCCACACGTGAGTTTAACTCTGTCAGTTGAATGCACACATTGACAACCATTCAGTTAGATAGCTCCGTTTTGGTTTTAGAAGCAGATATTTCTCTGTACAGCCTATGGTCCCATTCACGCGGGAATATCCCAACGCAGCTCCTAGAAGAAACGTGTTTCTGACTCGCTGAATCTCAACATAGATTCAACTCTCTTAGGTGAACGAACGCACAGCAGAGCAGTTTCAAGGAAACGTTTCTCCTGAGTTTTAGACGAAGTTTCCTGCTGTTTAGTACGTATGCCGGCATTGGGCTGGAAATACCGGTTTTGGGATTCTGCACAGAAAGGGTTTGCAAACCGCTGAGTCCACCCGTGAGTTTAACTCTGTCAGTTGAATGCACACATTGACAACCATTCAGTTAGATAGCTCCGTTTTGGTTTTAGAAGCAGATATTTCTCTGTACAGCCTATGGTCCCATTCACTCGGGAATATCCCAACGCAGCTCCTAGAAGAAACGTGTTTCTGACTCGCTGAATCTCAACATAGATTCAACTCTCTTAGGTGAACGAACGCACAGCAGAGCAGTTTCAAGGAAACGTTTCTCCTGAGTTTTAGACGAAGTTTCCTGCTGTTTAGTACGTATGCCGGCATTGGGCTGCAAATACCGGTTTTGGGATTCTGCACAGAAAGGGTTTGCAAACCGCTGAATCCACACTTGAGTTTAACTCTGTCAGTTGAATGCACACATTGACAACCATTCAGTTTGATAGCACACTTTTGGTTTTAGAAGCAGATATTTCTCTGTACAGCCTATGGTCCCATTCACTCGGGAATATCCCAACGCACCTCCTATAAGAAACGTGTTTCGGACTCGCTGAATCTCAACATAGATTCAACTCTCTTAGGTGATCGAACGCACAGCAGAGCAGTTTCAAGGAAACGTTTCTCCTGAGTTTTAGACGAAGTTTCCTGCTGTTTAGTACGGATGCCGGCATTGGGCTGGAAATACCGGTTTTGGGATTGTGCACAGAAAGGGTTTGCAAACCGCTGAATCCACACGTGAGTTTAACTCTGTCAGTTGAATGCACACATTGACAACCATTCAGTTAGATAGCTCCGTTTTGGTTTTAGAAGCAGATATTTCTCTGTACAGCCTATGGTCACATTCACTCGGTAATATCCAAACGCAGCTCCTAGAAGAAACGTGTTTCTGACTCGCTGAATCTCAACATAGTTTCAACTCTCTTAGGTGAACGAACGCAGAGCAGAGCAGTTTCAAGGAAACGTTTCTCCTGAGTTTTAGACGAAGTTTCCTGCTGTTTAGTATGGATGCCGGCATTGAGCTGGAATTACCGGTTTTGGGATTCTGCACAGAAAGGGTTTGTAAACCGCTGAATCCAAACGTGAGTTTAACTCTGTCAGTTGAATGCACACATTGACAACCATTCAGTTAGATACCACCCTTTTGGTTGTAGGAGCAGATATTTCTCTGTACAGCCTATGGTCCCATTCTCTCGAGAATATCCCAACGCACCTCCTAGAAGAAACGTATTTCTGACTCGCTGAATCTCAACATAGATTCAACTCTCTTAGGTGATCGAACGCACAGCAGAGCAGTTTCAAGGAAACGTTTCTCCTGAGTTTTAGACGAAGTTTCCTGCTGTTTAGTACAGATGCCGGCATTGGGCTGGACATACCGGTTTTGGGATTCTGCACAGAAAGGGTTTGTAAACCGCTGAATCCACACGTGAGTTTAACTCTGTCAGTTGAATGCACACATTGACAACCATTCAGTTAGATAGCTCCGTTTTGGTTTTAGAAGCAGATATTTCTCTGTACAGCCTATGGTCCCATTCACTCGGGAATATCCCAACGCAGCTCCTAGAAGAAACGTGTTTCTGACTCGCTGAATCTCAACATAGATTCAACTCTCTTAGGTGAACGAACGCACAGCAGAGCAGTTTCAAGGAAACGTTTCTCCTGAGTTTTAGACGAAGTTTCCTGCTGTTTAGTACGTATGCCGGCATTGGGCTGGAAATACCGGTTTTGGGATTCTGCACAGAAAGGGTTTGCAAACCGCTGAGTCCACCCGTGAGTTTAACTCTGTCAGTTGAATGCACACATTGACAACCATTCAGTTAGATAGCTCCGTTTTGGTTTTAGAAGCAGATATTTCTCTGTACAGCCTATGGTCCCATTCACTCGGGAATATCCCAACGCAGCTCCTGGAAGAAACGTGTTTCTGACTCGCTGAATCTCAACATAGATTCAACTCTCTTAGGTGAACGAACGCACAGCAGAGCAGTTTCAAGGAAACGTTTCTCCTGAGTTTTAGACGAAGTTTCCTGCTGTTTAGTACGGATGCCGTCATTGGGCTGGACATACCGGTTTTGGGATTCTGCACAGAAAGGGTTTGCAAACCGCTGAATCCACACGTGAGTTTAACTCTGTCAGTTGAATGCACACATTGACAACCATTCAGTTTGATAGCACACTTTTGGTTTTAGAAGCAGATATTTCTCTGTACAGCCTATGGTCCCATTCACTCGGGAATATCCCAACGCACCTCCTAGAAGAAACGTGTTTCTGACTCGCTGAATCTCAACATAGATTCAACTCTCTTAGGTGATCGAACGCACAGCAGAGCAGTTTCAAGGAAACGTTTCTCCTGAGTTTTAGACGAAGTTTCCTGCTGTTTAGTACGGATGCCGGCATTGGGCTGGAAATACCGGTTTTGGGATTCTGCACAGAAAGGTTTTGCAAACCGCTGAATCCACACGTGAGTTTAGCTCTGTCAGTTGAATGCACACATTGACAACCATTCAGTTAGATAGCTCCGTTTTGGTTTTAGAAGCAGATATTTCTCTGTACAGCCTATGGTCCCATTCACTCGGGAATATCCCAACGCAGCTCCTAGAAGAAACGTGTTTCTGACTCGCTGAATCTCAACATAGATTCAACTCTGTTAGGTGATCGAACGCACAGCAGAGCAGTTTCAAGGAAACGTTTCTCCTGAGTTTTAGACGAAGTTTCCTGCTGTTTAGTACGGATGCCGGCATTGGGCTGGAAATACCGGTTTTGGGATTCTGCACAGAAAGGGTTTGCAAACCGCTGAATCCACACGTGAGTTTAACTCTGTCAGTTGAATGCACACATTGACAACCATTCAGTTAGATAGCTCCGTTTTGGTTTTAGAAGCAGATATTTCTCTGTACAGCCTATGGTCCCATTCACTCGGGAATATCCCAACGCAGCTCCTAGAAGAAACGTGTTTCTGACTCGCTGAATCTCAACATAGATTCAAATCTCTTAGGTGAACGAACGCACAGCAGAGCAGTTTCAAGGAAACGTTTCTCCTGAGTTTTAGACGAAGTTTCCTGCTCTTTAGTACGTATACCGGCATTGGGCTGGAAATACCGGTTTTGGGATTCTGCACAGAAAGGGTTTGCAAACCGCTGAATCCACACGTGAGTTTAACTCTGTCAGTTGAATGCACACATTGACAACCATTCAGTTTGATAGCACACTTTTGGTTTTAGAAGCAGATATTTCTCTGTACAGCCTATGGTCCCATTCACTCGGGAATATCCCAACGCAGCTCCTAGAAGAAACGTGTTTCTGACTCGCTGAATCTCAACATAGATTCAACTCTCTTAGGTGAACGAACGCACAGCAGAGCAGTTTCAAGGAAACGTTTCTCCTGAGTCTTAGACGAAGTTTCCTGCTGTTTAGTACGTATGCCAGCATTGGGCTGGAAATATCGGTTTTGGGATTCTGCACAGAAAGGGTTTGCAAACCGCTGAATCCACACGTGAGTTTAACTCTGTCAGTTGAATGCACACATTGACAACCATTCAGTTAGATAGCTCCGTTTTGGTTTTAGAAGCGGATATTTCTCTGTACAGCCTATGGTCCCATTCACTCGGGAATATCCCAACGCAGCTCCTAGAAGAAACGTGTTTCTGACTCGCTGAATCTCAACATAGATTCAACTCTCTTAGGTGAACGAACGCACAGCAGAGCAGTTTCAAGGAAACGTTTCTCCTGAGTCTTAGACGAAGTTTCCTGCTGTTTAGTACGTATGCCGGCATTGGGCTGGAAATACCGGTTTTGGGATTCTGCACAGAAAGGGTTTGCAAACCGCTGAATCCACACGTGAGTTTAACTCTGTCAGTTGAATGCACACATTGACAACCATTCAGTTAGATAGCTCCGTTTTGGTTTTAGAAGCGGATATTTCTCTGTACAGCCTATGGTCCCATTCACTCGGGAATATCCCAACGCAGCTCCTAGAAGAAACGTGTTTCTGACTCGCTGAATCTCAACATAGATTCAACTCTCTTAGGTGAACGAACGCACAGTAGAACAGTTTCAAGGAAACGTTTCTCCTGAGTTTTAGACGAAGTTTCCTGCTGTTTAGTACGGATGCCGGCATTGGGCTGGAAATACCGGTTTTGGGATTCTGCACAGAAAGGGTTTGCAAACCGCTGAATCCACACGTGACTTTAACTCGGTCAGTTGAATGCACACATTGACAACCATTCAGTTTGATAGCACTCTTTTGGTTTTAGAAGCAGATATTTCTCTGTACAGCCTATGGTCCCATTCACTCGGGAATATCCCAACGCAGCTCCTAGAAGAAACGTGTTTCTGACTCGCTGAATCTCAACATAGATTCAAATCTCTTAGGTGAACGAACGCACAGCAGAGCAGTTTCAAGGAAACGTTTCTCCTGAGTTTTAGACGAAGTTTCCTGCTCTTTAGTACGTATACCGGCATTGGGCTGGAAATACCGGTTTTGGGATTCTGCACAGAAAGGGTTTGCAAACCGCTGAATCCACACGTGAGTTTAACTCTGTCAGTTGAATGCACACATTGACAACCATTCAGTTTGATAGCACACTTTTGGTTTTAGAAGCAGATATTTCTCTGTACAGCCTATGGTCCCATTCACTCGGGAATATCCCAACGCAGCTCCTAGAAGAAACGTGTTTCTGACTCGCTGAATCTCAACATAGATTCAACTCTCTTAGGTGAACGAACGCACAGCAGAGCAGTTTCAAGGAAACGTTTCTCCTGAGTCTTAGACGAAGTTTCCTGCTGTTTAGTACGTATGCCAGCATTGGGCTGGAAATATCGGTTTTGGGATTCTGCACAGAAAGGGTTTGCAAACCGCTGAATCCACACGTGAGTTTAACTCTGTCAGTTGAATGCACACATTGACAACCATTCAGTTAGATAGCTCCGTTTTGGTTTTAGAAGCGGATATTTCTCTGTACAGCCTATGGTCCCATTCACTCGGGAATATCCCAACGCAGCTCCTAGAAGAAACGTGTTTCTGACTCGCTGAATCTCAACATAGATTCAACTCTCTTAGGTGAACGAACGCACAGCAGAGCAGTTTCAAGGAAACGTTTCTCCTGAGTCTTAGACGAAGTTTCCTGCTGTTTAGTACGTATGCCGGCATTGGGCTGGAAATACCGGTTTTGGGATTCTGCACAGAAAGGGTTTGCAAACCGCTGAATCCACACGTGAGTTTAACTCTGTCAGTTGAATGCACACATTGACAACCATTCAGTTAGATAGCTCCGTTTTGGTTTTAGAAGCGGATATTTCTCTGTACAGCCTATGGTCCCATTCACTCGGGAATATCCCAACGCAGCTCCTAGAAGAAACGTGTTTCTGACTCGCTGAATCTCAACATAGATTCAACTCTCTTAGGTGAACGAACGCACAGTAGAACAGTTTCAAGGAAACGTTTCTCCTGAGTTTTAGACGAAGTTTCCTGCTGTTTAGTACGGATGCCGGCATTGGGCTGGAAATACCGGTTTTGGGATTCTGCACAGAAAGGGTTTGCAAACCGCTGAATCCACACGTGACTTTAACTCGGTCAGTTGAATGCACACATTGACAACCATTCAGTTTGATAGCACTCTTTTGGTTTTAGAAGCAGATATTTCTCTGTACAGCCTATGGTCCCATTCACTCGGGAATATCCCAACGCAGCTCCTAGAAGAAACGTGTTTCTGACTCGCTGAATCTCAACATAGATTCAACTCTCTTAGGTGAACGAACGCACAGCAGAGCAGTTTCAAGGAAACGTTTCTCCTGAGTTTTAGACGAAGTTTCCTGCTGTTTAGTACGAATGCCGGCATTGGGCTGGACATACCGGTTTTGGGATTCTGCACAGAAAGGGTTTGCAAACCGCTGAATCCACACGTGAGTTTAACTCTGTCAGCTGAATGCACACCTTGACAACCATTCAGTTTGATAGCACACTTTTGGTTTTAGAAGCAGATATTTCTCTGTACAGCCTATGGTCCCATTCACTCGGGAATATCCCAACGCACCTCCTAGAAGAAACGTGTTTCTGACTCGCTGAATCTCAACATAGATTCAACTCTCTTAGGTGATCGAAAGCACAGCAGAGCAGTTTCAAGGAAACGTTTCTCCTGAGTTTTAGACGAAGTTTCCTGCTGTTTAGTACGGATGCCGGCATTGGGCTGGAAATACCGGTTTTGGGATTCTGCACAGAAAGGGTTTGCAAACCGCTGAATCCACACGTGAGTTTAACTCTGTCAGTTGAATGCACACATTGACAACCATTCAGTTAGATAGCTCCGTTTTGGTTTTAGCAGCAGATATTTCTCTGTACAGCCTATGGTCCCATTCACTCGAGAATATCCCAACGCAGCTCCTAGAAGAAACGTATTTCTGACTCGCTGAATCTCAACATAGATTCAACTCTCTTAGGTGATCGAACGCACAGCAGAGCAGTTTCAAGGAAACGTTTCTCCTGAGTTTTAGACGAAGTTTCCTGCTGTTTAGTACGGATGCCGGCATTGGGCTGGACATACCGGTTTTGGGATTCTGCACAGAAAGGGTTTGTAAACCGCTGAATCCACACGTGAGTTCAACTCTGTCAGTTGAATGCACACATTGACAACCATTCAGTTAGATAGCTCCGTTTTGGTTTTAGAAGCAGATATTTCTCTGTACAGCCTATGGTCCCATTCACTCGGGAATATCCCAACGCAGCTCCTAGAAGAAACGTGTTTCTGACTCGCTGAATCTCAACATAGATTCAACTCTCTTAGGTGAACGAACGCACAGCAGAGCAGTTTCAAGGAAACGTTTCTCCTGAGTTTTAGACGAAGTTTCCTGCTGTTTAGTACGTATGCCGGCATTGGGCTGGAAATACCGGTTTTGGGATTCTGCACAGAAAGGGTTTGCAAACCGCTGAGTCCACCCGTGGGTTTAACTCTGTCAGTTGAATGCACACATTGACAACCATTCAGTTAGATAGCTCCGTTTTGGTTTTAGAAGCAGATATTTCTCTGTACAGCCTATGGTCCCATTCACTCGGGAATATCCCAACGCAGCTCCTAGAAGAAACGTGTTTCTGACTCGCTGAATCTCAACATAGATTCAACTCTCTTAGGTGATCGAACGCACAGCAGAGCAGTTTCAAGGAAACGTTTCTCCTGAGTTTTAGACGAAGTTTCCTGCTGTTTAGTACGGATGCCGGCATTGGGCTGGAAATACCGGTTTTGGGATTCTGCACAGAAAGGGTTTGCAAACCGCTGAATCCACACGTGAGTTTAACTCTGTCAGTTGAATGCACACATTGACAACCATTCAGTTAGATAGCTCCGTTTTGGTTTTAGAAGCAGATATTTCTCTGTACAGCCTATGGTCCCATTCACTCGGGAATATCCCAACGCAGCTCCTAGAAGAAACGTGTTTCTGACTCGCTGAATCTCAACATAGATTCAACTCTCTTAGGTGAACGAACGCACAGAAGAGCAGTTTCAAGGAAACGTTTCTCCTGAGTTTTAGACGAAGTTTCCTGCTGTTTAGTAGGGATGCCGGCATTGGGCTGGAAATTCCGGTTTTGGGATTCTGCACAGAAAGGGTTTGCAAACCGCTGAATCCACACGTGAGTTTAACTCTGTCAGTTGAATGCACACATTGACAACCATTCAGTTAGATAGCTCCGTTTTGGTTTTAGAAGCAGATATTTCTCTGTACAGCCTATGGTCCCATTCACTCGGGAATATCCCAACGCAGCTCCTAGAAGAAACGTGTTTCTGACTCGCTGAATCTCAACATAGATTCAACTCTCTTAGGTGAACGAACGCACAGCAGAGCAGTTTCAAGGAAACGTTTCTCCAGAGTTTTAGACGAAGTTTCCTGCTGTTTAGTACGGATGCCGGCATTGGGCTGGACATACCGGTTTTGGGATTCTGCACAGAAAGGGTTTGCAAACCGCTGAATCCACACGTGAGTTTAACTCTGTCAGTTGAATGCACACATTGACAACCATTCAGTTTGATAGCACACTTTTGGTTTTAGAAGCAGATATTTCTCTGTACAGCCTATGGTCCCATTCACTCGGGAATATCCCAACGCACCTTCTGGAAGAAACGTGTTTCTGACTCGCTGAATCTCAACATAGATTCAACTCTCTTAGGTGAACGAACGCACAGCAGAGCAGTTTCAAGGAAACGTTTCTCCTGAGTTTTAGACGAAGTTTCCTGCTGTTTAGTACGTATGCCGGCATTGGGCTGGAAATACCGGTTTTGGGATTCTGCACAGAAAGGGTTTGCAAACCGCTGAATCCACACGTGAGCTTAACTCTGTCAGTTGAATGCACACATTGACAACCATTCAGTTAGATAGCTCCGTTTTGGTTTTAGAAGCAGATATTTCTCTGTACAGCCTATGGTCCCATTCACTCGGGAATATCCCAACGCAGCTCCTAGAAGAAACGTGTTTCTGACTCGCTGAATCTCAACATAGATTCAACTCTCTTAGGTGAACGAACGCACAGCAGAGCAGTTTCAAGGAAACGTTTCTCCTGAGTTTTAGACGAAGTTTCCTGCTGTTTAGTACGGATGCCGGCATTGGGCTGGAAATACCGGTTTTGGGATTCTGCACAGAAAGTGTTTGCAAACCGCTGAATCCACACGTGACTTTAACTCTGTCAGTTGAATGCACACATTGACAACCATTCAGTTTGATAGCACACTTTTGGTTTTAGAAGCAGATATTTCTCTGTACAGCCTATGGTCCCATTCACTCGGGAATATCCCAACGCAGCTCCTAGAAGAAACGTGTTTCTGACTCGCTGAATCTCAACATAGATTCAACTCTCTTAGGTGAACGAACGCACAGCAGAGCAGTTTCAAGGAAACGTTTCTCCTGAGTTTTAGACGAAGTTTCCTGCTGTTTAGTACGTATGCCGGCATTGGGCTGCAAATACCGGTTTTGGGATTCTGCACAGAAAGGGTTTGCAAACCGCTGAATCCACACGTGAGTTTAACTCTGTCAGTTGAATGCACACATTGACAACCATTCAGTTTGATAGCACACTTTTGGTTTTAGAAGCAGATATTTCTCTGTACAGCCTATGGTCCCATTCACTCGGGAATATCCCAACGCACCTCCTATAAGAAACGTGTTTCGGACTCGCTGAATCTCAACATAGATTCAACTCTCTTAGGTGATCGAACGCACAGCAGAGCAGTTTCAAGGAAACGTTTCTCCTGAGTTTTAGACGAAGTTTCCTGCTGTTTAGTACGGATGCCGGCATTGGGCTGGAAATACCGGTTTTGGGATTGTGCACAGAAAGGGTTTGCAAACCGCTGAATCCACACGTGAGTTTAACTCTGTCAGTTGAATGCACACATTGACAACCATTCAGTTAGATAGCTCCGTTTTGGTTTTAGCAGCAGATATTTCTCTGTACAGCCTATGGTCCCATTCACTCGAGAATATCCCAACGCAGCTCCTAGAAGAAACGTATTTCTGACTCGCTGAATCTCAACATAGATTCAACTCTCTTAGGTGATCGAACGCACAGCAGAGCAGTTTCAAGGAAACGTTTCTCCTGAGTTTTAGACGAAGTTTCCTGCTGTTTAGTACGGATGCCGGCATTGGGCTGGAAATGCCGGTTTTGGGATTCTGCACAGAAAGGGTTTGCAAACCGCTGAATCCACACGTGAGTTTACCTCTGTCAGTTGAATGCACACATTGACAACCATTCAGTTTGATAGCACCCTTTTGGTTTTAGAAGCAGATATTTCTCTGTACAGCCTATGGTCACATTCACTCGGGAATATCCAAACGCAGCTCCTAGAAGAAACGTGTTTCTGACTCGCTGAATCTCAACATAGTTTCAACTCTCTTAGGTGAACGAACGCAGAGCAGAGCAGTTTCAAGGAAACGTTTCTCCTGAGTTTTAGACGAAGTTTCCTGCTGTTTAGTATGGATGCCGGCATTGAGCTGGAATTACCGGTTTTGGGATTCTGCACAGAAAGGGTTTGTAAACCGCTGAATCCAAACGTGAGTTTAACTCTGTCAGTTGAATGCACACATTGACAACCATTCAGTTAGATACCACCCTTTTGGTTGTAGGAGCAGATATTTCTCTGTACAGCCTATGGTCCCATTCACTCGAGAATATCCCAACGCACCTCCTAGAAGAAACGTATTTCTGACTCGCTGAATCTCAACATAGATTCAACTCTCTTAGGTGATCGAACGCACAGCAGAGCAGTTTCAAGGAAACGTTTCTCCTGAGTTTTAGACGAAGTTTCCTGCTGTTTAGAACGGATGCCGGCATTGGGCTGGACATACCGGTTTTGGGATTCTGCACAGAAAGGGTTTGCAAACCGCTGAATCCACACGTGAGTTTAACTCTGTCAGTTGAATGCACACATTGACAACCATTCAGTTAGATAGCTCCGTTTTGGTTTTAGAAGCAGATATTTCTCTGTACAGCCTATGGTCCCATTCACGCGGGAATATCCCAACGCAGCTCCTAGAAGAAACGTGTTTCTGACTCGCTGAATCTCAACATAGATTCAACTCTCTTAGGTGAACGAACGCACAGCAGAGCAGTTTCAAGGAAACGTTTCTCCTGAGTTTTAGACGAAGTTTCCTGCTGTTTAGTACGTATGCCGGCATTGGGCTGGAAATACCGGTTTTGGGATTCTGCACAGAAAGGGTTTGCAAACCGCTGAGTCCACCCGTGAGTTTAACTCTGTCAGTTGAATGCACACATTGACAACCATTCAGTTAGATAGCTCCGTTTTGGTTTTAGAAGCAGATATTTCTCTGTACAGCCTATGGTCCCATTCACTCGGGAATATCCCAACGCAGCTCCTAGAAGAAACGTGTTTCTGACTCGCTGAATCTCAACATAGATTCAACTCTCTTAGGTGAACGAACGCACAGCAGAGCAGTTTCAAGGAAACGTTTCTCCTGAGTTTTAGACGAAGTTTCCTGCTGTTTAGTACGTATGCCGGCATTGGGCTGCAAATACCGGTTTTGGGATTCTGCACAGAAAGGGTTTGCAAACCGCTGAATCCACACTTGAGTTTAACTCTGTCAGTTGAATGCACACATTGACAACCATTCAGTTTGATAGCACACTTTTGGTTTTAGAAGCAGATATTTCTCTGTACAGCCTATGGTCCCATTCACTCGGGAATATCCCAACGCACCTCCTATAAGAAACGTGTTTCGGACTCGCTGAATCTCAACATAGATTCAACTCTCTTAGGTGATCGAACGCACAGCAGAGCAGTTTCAAGGAAACGTTTCTCCTGAGTTTTAGACGAAGTTTCCTGCTGTTTAGTACGGATGCCGGCATTGGGCTGGAAATACCGGTTTTGGGATTGTGCACAGAAAGGGTTTGCAAACCGCTGAATCCACACGTGAGTTTAACTCTGTCAGTTGAATGCACACATTGACAACCATTCAGTTAGATAGCTCCGTTTTGGTTTTAGAAGCAGATATTTCTCTGTACAGCCTATGGTCACATTCACTCGGTAATATCCAAACGCAGCTCCTAGAAGAAACGTGTTTCTGACTCGCTGAATCTCAACATAGTTTCAACTCTCTTAGGTGAACGAACGCAGAGCAGAGCAGTTTCAAGGAAACGTTTCTCCTGAGTTTTAGACGAAGTTTCCTGCTGTTTAGTATGGATGCCGGCATTGAGCTGGAATTACCGGTTTTGGGATTCTGCACAGAAAGGGTTTGTAAACCGCTGAATCCAAACGTGAGTTTAACTCTGTCAGTTGAATGCACACATTGACAACCATTCAGTTAGATACCACCCTTTTGGTTGTAGGAGCAGATATTTCTCTGTACAGCCTATGGTCCCATTCTCTCGAGAATATCCCAACGCACCTCCTAGAAGAAACGTATTTCTGACTCGCTGAATCTCAACATAGATTCAACTCTCTTAGGTGATCGAACGCACAGCAGAGCAGTTTCAAGGAAACGTTTCTCCTGAGTTTTAGACGAAGTTTCCTGCTGTTTAGTACAGATGCCGGCATTGGGCTGGACATACCGGTTTTGGGATTCTGCACAGAAAGGGTTTGTAAACCGCTGAATCCACACGTGAGTTTAACTCTGTCAGTTGAATGCACACATTGACAACCATTCAGTTAGATAGCTCCGTTTTGGTTTTAGAAGCAGATATTTCTCTGTACAGCCTATGGTCCCATTCACTCGGGAATATCCCAACGCAGCTCCTAGAAGAAACGTGTTTCTGACTCGCTGAATCTCAACATAGATTCAACTCTCTTAGGTGAACGAACGCACAGCAGAGCAGTTTCAAGGAAACGTTTCTCCTGAGTTTTAGACGAAGTTTCCTGCTGTTTAGTACGTATGCCGGCATTGGGCTGGAAATACCGGTTTTGGGATTCTGCACAGAAAGGGTTTGCAAACCGCTGAGTCCACCCGTGAGTTTAACTCTGTCAGTTGAATGCACACATTGACAACCATTCAGTTAGATAGCTCCGTTTTGGTTTTAGAAGCAGATATATCTCTGTACAGCCTATGGTCCCATTCACTCGGGAATATCCCAACGCAGCTCCTGGAAGAAACGTGTTTCTGACTCGCTGAATCTCAACATAGATTCAACTCTCTTAGGTGAACGAACGCACAGCAGAGCAGTTTCAAGGAAACGTTTCTCCTGAGTTTTAGACGAAGTTTCCTGCTGTTTAGTACGGATGCCGTCATTGGGCTGGACATACCGGTTTTGGGATTCTGCACAGAAAGGGTTTGCAAACCGCTGAATCCACACGTGAGTTTAACTCTGTCAGTTGAATGCACACATTGACAACCATTCAGTTTGATAGCACACTTTTGGTTTTAGAAGCAGATATTTCTCTGTACAGCCTATGGTCCCATTCACTCGGGAATATCCCAACGCACCTCCTAGAAGAAACGTGTTTCTGACTCGCTGAATCTCAACATAGATTCAACTCTCTTAGGTGATCGAACGCACAGCAGAGCAGTTTCAAGGAAACGTTTCTCCTGAGTTTTAGACGAAGTTTCCTGCTGTTTAGTACGGATGCCGGCATTGGGCTGGAAATACCGGTTTTGGGATTCTGCACAGAAAGGTTTTGCAAACCGCTGAATCCACACGTGAGTTTAGCTCTGTCAGTTGAATGCACACATTGACAACCATTCAGTTAGATAGCTCCGTTTTGGTTTTAGAAGCAGATATTTCTCTGTACAGCCTATGGTCCCATTCACTCGGGAATATCCCAACGCAGCTCCTAGAAGAAACGTGTTTCTGACTCGCTGAATCTCAACATAGATTCAACTCTGTTAGGTGATCGAACGCACAGCAGAGCAGTTTCAAGGAAACGTTTCTCCTGAGTTTTAGACGAAGTTTCCTGCTGTTTAGTACGGATGCCGGCATTGGGCTGGAAATACCGGTTTTGGGATTCTGCACAGAAAGGGTTTGCAAACCGCTGAATCCACACGTGAGTTTAACTCTGTCAGTTGAATGCACACATTGACAACCATTCAGTTAGATAGCTCCGTTTTGGTTTTAGAAGCAGATATTTCTCTGTACAGCCTATGGTCCCATTCACTCGGGAATATCCCAACGCAGCTCCTAGAAGAAACGTGTTTCTGACTCGCTGAATCTCAACATAGATTCAAATCTCTTAGGTGAACGAACGCACAGCAGAGCAGTTTCAAGGAAACGTTTCTCCTGAGTTTTAGACGAAGTTTCCTGCTCTTTAGTACGTATACCGGCATTGGGCTGGAAATACCGGTTTTGGGATTCTGCACAGAAAGGGTTTGCAAACCGCTGAATCCACACGTGAGTTTAACTCTGTCAGTTGAATGCACACATTGACAACCATTCAGTTTGATAGCACACTTTTGGTTTTAGAAGCAGATATTTCTCTGTACAGCCTATGGTCCCATTCACTCGGGAATATCCCAACGCAGCTCCTAGAAGAAACGTGTTTCTGACTCGCTGAATCTCAACATAGATTCAACTCTCTTAGGTGAACGAACGCACAGCAGAGCAGTTTCAAGGAAACGTTTCTCCTGAGTCTTAGACGAAGTTTCCTGCTGTTTAGTACGTATGCCAGCATTGGGCTGGAAATATCGGTTTTGGGATTCTGCACAGAAAGGGTTTGCAAACCGCTGAATCCACACGTGAGTTTAACTCTGTCAGTTGAATGCACACATTGACAACCATTCAGTTAGATAGCTCCGTTTTGGTTTTAGAAGCGGATATTTCTCTGTACAGCCTATGGTCCCATTCACTCGGGAATATCCCAACGCAGCTCCTAGAAGAAACGTGTTTCTGACTCGCTGAATCTCAACATAGATTCAACTCTCTTAGGTGAACGAACGCACAGCAGAGCAGTTTCAAGGAAACGTTTCTCCTGAGTCTTAGACGAAGTTTCCTGCTGTTTAGTACGTATGCCGGCATTGGGCTGGAAATACCGGTTTTGGGATTCTGCACAGAAAGGGTTTGCAAACCGCTGAATCCACACGTGAGTTTAACTCTGTCAGTTGAATGCACACATTGACAACCATTCAGTTAGATAGCTCCGTTTTGGTTTTAGAAGCGGATATTTCTCTGTACAGCCTATGGTCCCATTCACTCGGGAATATCCCAACGCAGCTCCTAGAAGAAACGTGTTTCTGACTCGCTGAATCTCAACATAGATTCAACTCTCTTAGGTGAACGAACGCACAGTAGAACAGTTTCAAGGAAACGTTTCTCCTGAGTTTTAGACGAAGTTTCCTGCTGTTTAGTACGGATGCCGGCATTGGGCTGGAAATACCGGTTTTGGGATTCTGCACAGAAAGGGTTTGCAAACCGCTGAATCCACACGTGACTTTAACTCGGTCAGTTGAATGCACACATTGACAACCATTCAGTTTGATAGCACTCTTTTGGTTTTAGAAGCAGATATTTCTCTGTACAGCCTATGGTCCCATTCACTCGGGAATATCCCAACGCAGCTCCTAGAAGAAACGTGTTTCTGACTCGCTGAATCTCAACATAGATTCAACTCTCTTAGGTGAACGAACGCACAGCAGAGCAGTTTCAAGGAAACGTTTCTCCTGAGTTTTAGACGAAGTTTCCTGCTGTTTAGTACGAATGCCGGCATTGGGCTGGACATACCGGTTTTGGGATTCTGCACAGAAAGGGTTTGCAAACCGCTGAATCCACACGTGAGTTTAACTCTGTCAGCTGAATGCACACCTTGACAACCATTCAGTTTGATAGCACACTTTTGGTTTTAGAAGCAGATATTTCTCTGTACAGCCTATGGTCCCATTCACTCGGGAATATCCCAACGCACCTCCTAGAAGAAACGTGTTTCTGACTCGCTGAATCTCAACATAGATTCAACTCTCTTAGGTGATCGAAAGCACAGCAGAGCAGTTTCAAGGAAACGTTTCTCCTGAGTTTTAGACGAAGTTTCCTGCTGTTTAGTACGGATGCCGGCATTGGGCTGGAAATACCGGTTTTGGGATTCTGCACAGAAAGGGTTTGCAAACCGCTGAATCCACACGTGAGTTTAACTCTGTCAGTTGAATGCACACATTGACAACCATTCAGTTAGATAGCTCCGTTTTGGTTTTAGCAGCAGATATTTCTCTGTACAGCCTATGGTCCCATTCACTCGAGAATATCCCAACGCAGCTCCTAGAAGAAACGTATTTCTGACTCGCTGAATCTCAACATAGATTCAACTCTCTTAGGTGATCGAACGCACAGCAGAGCAGTTTCAAGGAAACGTTTCTCCTGAGTTTTAGACGAAGTTTCCTGCTGTTTAGTACGGATGCCGGCATTGGGCTGGACATACCGGTTTTGGGATTCTGCACAGAAAGGGTTTGTAAACCGCTGAATCCACACGTGAGTTCAACTCTGTCAGTTGAATGCACACATTGACAACCATTCAGTTAGATAGCTCCGTTTTGGTTTTAGAAGCAGATATTTCTCTGTACAGCCTATGGTCCCATTCACTCGGGAATATCCCAACGCAGCTCCTAGAAGAAACGTGTTTCTGACTCGCTGAATCTCAACATAGATTCAACTCTCTTAGGTGAACGAACGCACAGCAGAGCAGTTTCAAGGAAACGTTTCTCCTGAGTTTTAGACGAAGTTTCCTGCTGTTTAGTACGTATGCCGGCATTGGGCTGGAAATACCGGTTTTGGGATTCTGCACAGAAAGGGTTTGCAAACCGCTGAGTCCACCCGTGGGTTTAACTCTGTCAGTTGAATGCACACATTGACAACCATTCAGTTAGATAGCTCCGTTTTGGTTTTAGAAGCAGATATTTCTCTGTACAGCCTATGGTCCCATTCACTCGGGAATATCCCAACGCAGCTCCTAGAAGAAACGTGTTTCTGACTCGCTGAATCTCAACATAGATTCAACTCTCTTAGGTGATCGAACGCACAGCAGAGCAGTTTCAAGGAAACGTTTCTCCTGAGTTTTAGACGAAGTTTCCTGCTGTTTAGTACGGATGCCGGCATTGGGCTGGAAATACCGGTTTTGGGATTCTGCACAGAAAGGGTTTGCAAACCGCTGAATCCACACGTGAGTTTAACTCTGTCAGTTGAATGCACACATTGACAACCATTCAGTTAGATAGCTCCGTTTTGGTTTTAGAAGCAGATATTTCTCTGTACAGCCTATGGTCCCATTCACTCGGGAATATCCCAACGCAGCTCCTAGAAGAAACGTGTTTCTGACTCGCTGAATCTCAACATAGATTCAACTCTCTTAGGTGAACGAACGCACAGAAGAGCAGTTTCAAGGAAACGTTTCTCCTGAGTTTTAGACGAAGTTTCCTGCTGTTTAGTAGGGATGCCGGCATTGGGCTGGAAATTCCGGTTTTGGGATTCTGCACAGAAAGGGTTTGCAAACCGCTGAATCCACACGTGAGTTTAACTCTGTCAGTTGAATGCACACATTGACAACCATTCAGTTAGATAGCTCCGTTTTGGTTTTAGAAGCAGATATTTCTCTGTACAGCCTATGGTCCCATTCACTCGGGAATATCCCAACGCAGCTCCTAGAAGAAACGTGTTTCTGACTCGCTGAATCTCAACATAGATTCAACTCTCTTAGGTGAACGAACGCACAGCAGAGCAGTTTCAAGGAAACGTTTCTCCAGAGTTTTAGACGAAGTTTCCTGCTGTTTAGTACGGATGCCGGCATTGGGCTGGACATACCGGTTTTGGGATTCTGCACAGAAAGGGTTTGCAAACCGCTGAATCCACACGTGAGTTTAACTCTGTCAGTTGAATGCACACATTGACAACCATTCAGTTTGATAGCACACTTTTGGTTTTAGAAGCAGATATTTCTCTGTACAGCCTATGGTCCCATTCACTCGGGAATATCCCAACGCACCTTCTGGAAGAAACGTGTTTCTGACTCGCTGAATCTCAACATAGATTCAACTCTCTTAGGTGAACGAACGCACAGCAGAGCAGTTTCAAGGAAACGTTTCTCCTGAGTTTTAGACGAAGTTTCCTGCTGTTTAGTACGTATGCCGGCATTGGGCTGGAAATACCGGTTTTGGGATTCTGCACAGAAAGGGTTTGCAAACCGCTGAATCCACACGTGAGCTTAACTCTGTCAGTTGAATGCACACATTGACAACCATTCAGTTAGATAGCTCCGTTTTGGTTTTAGAAGCAGATATTTCTCTGTACAGCCTATGGTCCCATTCACTCGGGAATATCCCAACGCAGCTCCTAGAAGAAACGTGTTTCTGACTCGCTGAATCTCAACATAGATTCAACTCTCTTAGGTGAACGAACGCACAGCAGAGCAGTTTCAAGGAAACGTTTCTCCTGAGTTTTAGACGAAGTTTCCTGCTGTTTAGTACGGATGCCGGCATTGGGCTGGAAATACCGGTTTTGGGATTCTGCACAGAAAGTGTTTGCAAACCGCTGAATCCACACGTGACTTTAACTCTGTCAGTTGAATGCACACATTGACAACCATTCAGTTTGATAGCACACTTTTGGTTTTAGAAGCAGATATTTCTCTGTACAGCCTATGGTCCCATTCACTCGGGAATATCCCAACGCAGCTCCTAGAAGAAACGTGTTTCTGACTCGCTGAATCTCAACATAGATTCAACTCTCTTAGGTGAACGAACGCACAGCAGAGCAGTTTCAAGGAAACGTTTCTCCTGAGTTTTAGACGAAGTTTCCTGCTGTTTAGTACGGATGCCGGCATTGGGGTGGACATACCGGTTTTGGGATTCTGCACAGAAAGGGTTTGCAAACCGCTGAATCCACACGTGAGTTTAACTCTGTCAGTTGAATGCACACATTGACAACCATTCAGTTTCATAGCACACTTTTGGTTTTAGAAGCAGATATTTCTCTGTACAGCCTATGGTCCCATTCACTCGGGAATATCCCAACGCAGCTCCTAGAAGAAACGTGTTTCTGACTCGCTGAATCTCAACATAGATTCAACTCTCTTAGGTGATCGAACGCACAGCAGAGCAGTTTCAAGGAAACGTTTCTCCTGAGTTTTAGACGAAGTTTCCTGCTGTTTAGTACGGATGCCGGCATTGGGCTGGAAATACCGGTTTTGGGATTCTGCACAGAAAGGGTTTGCAAACCGCTGAATCCACACGTGAGTTTAACTCTGTCAGTTGAATGCACACATTGACAACCATTCAGTTAGATAGCTCCGTTTTGGTTTTAGAAGCAGATATTTCTCTGTACATCCTATGGTCCCATTCACTCGGGAATATCCCAACGCAGCTCCTAGAAGAAACGTGTTTCTGACTCGCTGAATCTCAACATAGATTCAACTCTCTTAGGTGATCGAACGCACAGCAGAGCAGTTTCAAGGAAACGTTTCTCCTGAGTTTTAGACGAAGTTTCCTGCTGTTTAGTACGGATGCCGGCATTGGGCTGGAAATACCGGTTTTGGGATTCTGCACAGAAAGGGTTTGCAAACCGCTGAATCCACACGTGAGTTTAACTCTGTCAGTTGAATGCACACATTGACAACCATTCAGTTAGATTGCTCCGTTTTGGTTTTAGAAGCAGATATTTCTCTGTACAGCCTATGGTCCCATTCACACGGGAATATCCCAACGCAGCTCCTAGAAGAAACGTGTTTCTGACTCGCTGAATCTCAACATAGATTCAACTCTCTTAGGTGAACGAACGCACAGCAGAGCAGTTTCAAGGAAACGTTTCTCCTGAGTTTTAGACGAAGTTTCCTGCTGTTTAGTACGGATGCCGGCATTGGGCTGGAAATACCGGTTTTGGGATTCTGCACAGAAAGTGTTTGCAAACCGCTGAATCCACACGTGACTTTAACTCTGTCAGTTGAATGCACACATTGACAACCATTCAGTTTGATAGCACACTTTTGGTTTTAGAAGCAGATATTTCTCTGTACAGCCTATGGTCCCATTCACTCGGGAATATCCCAACGCAACTCCTAGAAGAAACGTGTTTCTGACTCGCTGAATCTCAACATAGATTCAACTCTCTTAGGTGAACGAACGCACAGCAGAGCAGTTTCAAGGAAACGTTTCTCCTGAGTTTTAGACGAAGTTTCCTGCTGTTTAGTACGTATGCCGGCATTGGGCTGGAAATACCGGTTTTGGGATTCTGCACAGAAAGGGTTTGCAAACCGCTGAATCCACACGTGAGTTTACCTCTGTCAGTTGAATGCACACATTGACAACCATTCAGTTAGATAGCTCCGTTTTCGTTTTAGAAGCAGATATTTCTCTGTACAGCCTATGGTCCCATTCACTCGGGAATATCCTAACGCAGCTCCTAGAAGAAACGTGTTTCTGACTCGCTGAATCTCAACATAGATTCAACTCTCTTAGGTGATCGAACGCACAGCAGAGCAGTTTCAAGGAAACGTTTCTCCTGAGTTTTAGACGAAGTTTCCTGCTGTTTAGTACGGATGCCGGCATTGGGCTGGAAATACCGGTTTTGGGATTCTGCACAGAAATGGTTTGCAAACCGCTGAATCCACACGTGAGTTTAACTCTGTCAGTTGAATGCACACATTGACAACCATTCAGTTAGATAGCTCCGTTTTGGTTTTAGAAGCAGATATTTCTCTGTACATCCTATGGTCCCATTCACTCGGGAATATCCCAACGCAGCTCCTAGAAGAAACGTGTTTCTGACTCGCTGAATCTCAACATAAATTCAACTCTCTTAGGTGATCGAACGCACAGCAGAGCAGTTTCAAGGAAACGTTTCTCCTGAGTTTTAGACGAAGTTTCCTGCTGTTTAGTACGTATGCCGGCATTGGGCTGGAAATACCGGTTTTGGGATTCTGCACAGAAATGGTTTGCAAACCGCTGAATCCACACGTGAGTTTAACACTGTCAGTTGAATGCACACATTGACAACCATTCAGTTAGATAGCTCCGTTTTGGTTTTAGAAGCAGATATTTCTCTGTACAGCCTATGGTCCCATTCACTCGGGAATATCCCAACGCAGCTCCTAGAAGAAACGTGTTTCTGACTCGCTGAATCTCAACATAGATTCAAATCTCTTAGGTGAACGAACGCACAGCAGAGCAGTTTCAAGGAAACGTTTCTCCTGAGTTTTAGACGAAGTTTCCTGCTCTTTAGTACGTATACCGGAATTGGGCTGGAAATACCGGTTTTGGGATTCTGCACAGAAAGGGTTTGCAAACCGCTGAATCCACACGTGAGTTTAACTCTGTCAGTTGAATGCACACATTGACAACCATTCAGTTTGATAGCACTCTTTTGGTTTTAGAAGCAGATATTTCTCTGTACAGCCTATGGTCCCATTCACTCGGGAATATCCCAACGCAGCTCCTAGAAGAAACGTGTTTCTGACTCGCTGAGTCTCAACATAGATTCAACTCTCTTAGGTGAACGAACGCACAGAAGAACAGTTTCAAGGAAACGTTTCTTCTGAGTCTTAGACGAAGTTTCCTGCTGTTTAGTACGTATGCCGGCATTGGGCTGGAAATACCGGTTTTGGGATTCTGCACAGAAAGGGTTTGCAAACCGCTGAATCCACACGTGAGTTTAACTCTGTCAGTTGAATGCACACATTGACAACCATTCAGTTTGATAGCACACTTTTGGTTTTAGAAGCAGATATTTCTCTGTACAGCCTATGGTCCCATTCACTCGGGAATATCCCAACGCACCTCCTAGAAGAAACGTGTTTCTGACTCGCTGAATCTCAACATAGATTCAACTCTCTTAGGTGAACGAACGCACAGCAGAGCAGTTTCAAGGAAACGTTTCTCCTGAGTTTTAGACGAAGTTTCCTGCTGTTTAGTACGTATGCCGGCATTGGGCTGGAAATACCGGTTTTGGGATTCTGCACAGAAAGGGTTTGCAAACCGCTGAATCCACACGTGAGCTTAACTCTGTCACTTGAATGCACACATTGACAACCATTCAGTTAGATAGCTCCGTTTTGGTTTTAGAAGCAGATATTTCTCTGTACAGCCTATGGTCCCATTCACTCGGGAATATCCCAACGCAGCTCCTAGAAGAAACGTGTTTCTGACTCGCTGAATCTCAACATAGATTCAACTCTCTTAGGTGAACGAACGCACAGCAGAGCAGTTTCAAGGAAACGTTTCTCCTGAGTTTTAGACGAAGTTTCCTGCTGTTTAGTACGGATGCCGGCATTGGGCTGGAAATACCGGTTTTGGGATTCTGCACAGAAAGGGTTTGCAAACCGCTGAATCCACACGTGACTTTAACTCTGTCCGTTGAATGCACACATTGACAACCATTCAGTTTGATAGCACACTTTTGGTTTTAGCAGCAGATATTTCTCTGTACAGCCTATGGTCCCATTCACTCGGGAATATCCCAACGCAGCTCCTAGAAGAAACGTGTTTCTGACTCGCTGAATCTCAACATAGATTCAACTCTCTTAGGTGAACGAACGCACAGCAGAGCAGTTTCAAGGAAACGTTTCTCCTGAGTTTTAGACGAAGTTTCCTGCTGTTTAGTACGGATGCCGGCATTGGGCTGGACATACCGGTTTTGGGATTCTGCACAGAAAGGGTTTGCAAACCGCTGAATCCACACGTGAGTTTAACTCTGTCAGTTGAATGCACACATTGACAACCATTCAGTTAGATAGCTCCGTTTTGGTTTTAGAAGCAGATATTTCTCTGTACATCCTATGGTCCCATTCACTCGGGAATATCCCACCGCAGCTCCTAGAAGAAACGTGTTTCTGACTCGCTGAATCTCAACATAAATTCAACTCTCTTAGGTGATCGAACGCACAGCAGAGCAGTTTCAAGGAAACGTTTCTCCTGAGTTTTAGACGAAGTTTCCTGCTGTTTAGTACGTATGCCGGCATTGGGCTGGAAATACCGGTTTTGGGATTCTGCACAGAAATGGTTTGCAAACCGCTGAATCCACACGTGAGTTTAACACTGTCAGTTGAATGCACACATAGACAACCATTCAGTTAGATAGCTCCGTTTTGGTTTTAGAAGCAGATATTTCTCTGTACAGCCTATGGTCCCATTCACTCGGGAATATCCCAACGCAGCTCCTAGAAGAAACGTGTTTCTGACTCGCTGAATCTCAACATAGATTCAACTCTCTTAGGTGAACGAACGCACAGCAGAGCAGTTTCAAGGAAACGTTTCTCCTGAGTCTTAGACGAAGTTTCCTGCTGTTTAGTACGTATGCCGGCATTGGGCTGGAAATACCGGTTTTGGGATTCTGCACAGAAAGGGTTTGCAAACCGCTGAATCCACACGTGAGTTTAACTCTGTCAGTTGAATGCACACATTGACAACCATTCAGTTAGATAGCTCCGTTTTGGTTGTAGAAGCAGATATTTCTCTGTACAGCCTATGGTCCCATTCACTCGGGAATATCCCAACGCAGCTCCTAGAAGAAACGTGTTTCTGACTCGCTGAATCTCAACATAGATTCAACTCTCTTAGGTGATCGAACGCACAGCAGAGCAGGTTCAAGGAAACGTTTCTCCTGAGTTTTAGACGAAGTTTCCTGCTGTTTAGTACGGATGCCGGCATTGGGCTGGAAATACCGGTTTTGGGATTCTGCACAGAAATGGTTTGCAAACCGCTGAATCCACACGTGAGTTTAACTCTGTCAGTTGAATGCACACATTGACAACCATTCAGTTAGATAGCTCCGTTTTGGTTTTAGAAGCAGATATTTCTCTGTACATCCTATGGTCCCATTCACTCGGGAATATCCCAACGCAGCTCCTAGAAGAAACGTGTTTCTGACTCGCTGAATCTCAACATAAATTCAACTCTCTTAGGTGATCGAACGCACAGCAGAGCAGTTTCAAGGAAACGTTTCTCCTGAGTTTTAGACGAAGTTTCCTGCTGTTTAGTACGTATGCCGGCATTGGGCTGGAAATACCGGTTTTGGGATTCTGCACAGAAAGGGTTTGCAAACCGCTGAATCCACACGTGAGTTTAACACTGTCAGTTGAATGCACACATTGACAACCATTCAGTTAGATAGCTCCGTTTTGGTTTTAGAAGCAGATATTTCTCTGTACAGCCTATGGTCCCATTCACTCGGGAATATCCCAACGCAGCTCCTAGAAGAAACGTGTTTCTGACTCGCTGAATCTCAACATAGATTCAAATCTCTTAGGTGAACGAACGCACAGCAGAGCAGTTTGAAGGAAACGTTTCTCCTGAGTTTTAGACGAAGTTTCCTGCTCTTTAGTATGTATACCGGAATTGGGCTGGAAATACCGGTTTTGGGATTCTGCACAGAAAGGGTTTGCAAACCGCTGAATCCACACGTGAGCTTAACTCTGTCAGTTGAATGCACACATTGACAACCATTCAGTTAGATAGCTCCGTTTTGGTTTTAGAAGCAGATATTTCTCTGTACAGCCTATGGTCCCATTCACTCGGGAATATCCCAACGCACCTCCTAGAAGAAACGTGTTTCTGACTCGCTGAATCTCAACATAGATTCAACTCTCTTAGGTGAACGAACGCACAGCAGAGCAGTTTCAAGGAAACGTTTCTCCTGAGTTTTAGACGAAGTTTCCTGCTGTTTAGTACGGATGCCGGCATTGGGCTGGACATACCGGTTTTGGGATTCTGCACAGAAAGGGTTTGCAAACCGCTGAATCCACACGTGAGTTTAACTCTGTCAGTTGAATGCACACATTGACAACCATTCAGTTTGATAGCACACTTTTGGTTTTAGAAGCAGATATTTCTCTGTACAGCCTATGGTCCCATTCACTCGGGAATATCCCAACGCACCTCCTAGAAGAAACGTGTTTCTGACTCGCTGAATCTCAACATAGATTCAACTCTCTTAGGTGATCGAACGCACAGCAGAGCAGTTTCAAGGAAACGTTTCTCCTGAGTTTTAGACGAAGTTTCCTGCTGTTTAGTACGGATGCCGGCATTGGGTTGGAAATACCGGTTTTGGGATTCTGCACAGAAATGGTTTGCAAACCGCTGAATCCACACGTGAGTTTAACTCTGTCAGTTGAATGCACACATTGACAACTATTCAGTTAGATAGCTCCGTTTTGGTTTTAGAAGCAGATATTTCTCTGTACAGCCTATGGTCCCATTCACTCGGGAATATCCCAACGCAGCTCCTAGAAGAAACTTGTTTCTGACTCGCTGAATCTCAACATAGATTCAACTCTCTTAGGTGAACGAACGCACAGCAGAGCAGTTTCAAGGAAACGTTTCTCCTGAGTTTTAGACGAAGTTTCCTGCTGTTTAGTACGGATGCCGGCATTGGGCTGGACATACCGGTTTTGGGATTCTGCACAGAAAGGGTTTGCAAACCGCTGAATCCACACGTGAGTTTAACTCTGTCAGTTGAATGCACACATTGACAACCATTCAGTTTGATAGCACACTTTTGGTTTTAGAAGCAGATATTTCTCTGTACAGCCTATGGTCCCATTCACTCGGGAATATCCCAACGCAGCTCCTAGAAGAAACGTGTTTCTGACTCGCTGAATCTCAACATAGATTCAACTCTCTTAGGTGAACGAACGCACAGCAGAGCAGTTTCAAGGAAACGTTTCTCCTGAGTTTTAGACGAAGTTTCCTGCTGTTTAGTACGTATGCCGGCATTGGGCTGGAAATACCGGTTTTGGGATTCTGCACAGAAAGGGTTTGCAAACCGCTGAATCCACACGTGAGCTTAACTCTGTCAGTTGAATGCACACATTGACAACCATTCAGTTAGATAGCTCCGTTTTGGTTTTAGAAGCAGATATTTCTCTGTACAGCCTATGGTCCCATTCACTCGGGAATATCCCAACGCAGCTCCTAGAAGAAACGTGTTTCTGACTCGCTGAATCTCAACATAGATTCAAATCTCTTAGGTGAACGAACGCACAGCAGAGCAGTTTCAAGGAAACGTTTCTCCTGAGTTTTAGACGAAGTTTCCTGCTCTTTAGTACGTATACCGGCATTGGGCTGGAAATACCGGTTTTGGGATTCTGCACAGAAAGGGTTTGCAAACCGCTGAATCCACACGTGAGTTTAACTCTGTCAGTTGAATGCACACATTGACAACCATTCAGTTTGATAGCACACATTTGGTTTTAGCAGCAGATATTTCTCTGTACAGCCTATGGTCCCATTCACTCGGGAATATCCCAACGCAGCTCCTAGAAGAAACGTGTTTCTGACTCGCTGAATCTCAACATAGATTCAACTCTCTTAGGTGAACGAACGCACAGCAGAGCAGTTTCAAGGAAACGTTTCTCCTGAGTTTTAGACGAAGTTTCCTGCTGTTTAGTACGGATGCCGGCATTGGGCTGGACATACCGGTTTTGGGATTCTGCACAGAAATGGTTTGCAAACCGCTGAATCCACACGTGAGTTTAACACTGTCAGTTGAATGCACACATTGACAACCATTCAGTTAGATAGCTCCGTTTTGGTTTTAGAAGCAGATATTTCTCTGTACAGCCTATGGTCCCATTCACTCGGGAATATCCCAACGCAGCTCCTAGAAGAAACGTGTTTCTGACTCGCTGAATCTCAACATAGATTCAAATCTCTTAGGTGAACGAACGCACAGCAGAGCAGTTTCAAGGAAACGTTTCCCCTGAGTTTTAGACGAAGTTTCCTGCTCTTTAGTACGTATACCGGAATTGGGCTGGAAATACCGGTTTTGGGATTCTGCACAGAAAGGGTTTGCAAACCGCTGAATCCACACGTGAGTTTAACTCTGTCAGTTGAATGCACACATTGACAACCATTCAGTTTTATAGCACACTTTTGGTTTTAGAAGCAGATATTTCTCTGTACAGCCTATGGTCCCATTCACTCGAGAATATCCCAACGCAGCTCCTAGAAGAAACGTGTTTCTGACTCGCTGAATCTCAACATAGATTCAACTCTCTTAGGTGAACGAACGCACAGAAGAGCAGTTTCAAGGAAACGTTTCTTCTGAGTCTTAGACGAAGTTTCCTGCTGTTTAGTACGTATGCCGGCATTGGGCTGGAAATACCGGTTTTGGGATTCTGCACAGAAAGGGTTTGCAAACCGCTGAATCCACACGTGAGTTTAACTCTGTCAGTTGAATGCACACATTGACAACCATTCAGTTTGATAGCACACTTTTGGTTTTAGAAGCAGATATTTCTCTGTACAGCCTATGGTCCCATTCACTCGGGAATATCCCAACGCAGCTCCTAGAAGAAACGTGTTTCTGACTCGCTGAATCTCAACATAGATTCAACTCTCTTAGGTGAACGAACGCACAGCAGAGCAGTTTCAAGGAAACGTTTCTCCTGAGTATTAGACGAAGTTTCCTGCTGTTTAGTACGTATGCCGGCATTGGGCTGGAAATACCGGTTTTGGGATTCTGCACAGAAAGGGTTTGCAAACCGCTGAATCCACACGTGAGCTTAACTCTGTCAGTTGAATGCACACATTGACAACCATTCAGTTAGATAGCTCCGTTTTGGTTTTAGAAGCAGATATTTCTCTGTACAGCCTATGGTCCCATTCACTCGGGAATATCCCAACGCAGCTCCTAGAAGAAACGTGTTTCTGACTCGCTGAATCTCAACATAGATTCAACTCTCTTAGGTGAACGAACGCACAGCAGAGCAGTTTCAAGGAAACGTTTCTCCTGAGTTTTAGACGAAGTTTCCTGCTGTTTAGTACGGATGCCGGCATTGGGCTGGACATACCGGTTTTGGGATTCTGCACAGAAAGGGTTTGCAAACCGCTGAATCCACACGTGAGTCTAACTCTGTCAGTTGAATGCACACATTGACAACCATTCAGTTTGATAGCACACTTTAGGTTTTAGAAGCAGATATTTCTCTGTACAGCCTATGGTCCCATTCACTCGGGAATATCCCAACGCACCTCCTAGAAGAAACGTGTTTCTGACTCGCTGAATCTCAACATAGATTCAACTCTCTTAGGTGAACGAACGCACAGCAGAGCAGTTTCAAGGAAACGTTTCTCCTGAGTTTTAGACGAAGTTTCCTGCTGTTTAGTACGTATGCCGGCATTGGGCTGGAAATACCGGTTTTGGGATACTGCACAGAAAGGGTTTGCAAACCGCTGAATCCACACGTGAGCTTAACTCTGTCAGTTGAATGCACACATTGACAACCATTCAGTTAGATAGCTCCGTTTTGGTTTTAGAAGCAGATATTTCTCTGTACAGCCTATGGTCCCATTCACTCGGGAATATCCCAACGCAGCTCCTAGAAGAAACGTGTTTCTGACTCGCTGAATCTCAACATAGATTCAAATCTCTTAGGTGAACGAACGCACAGCAGAGCAGTTTCAAGGAAACGTTTCTCCTGAGTTTTAGACGAAGTTTCCTGCTCTTTAGTACGTATACCGGCATTGGGCTGGAAATACCGGTTTTGGGATTGTGCACAGAAAGGGTTTGCAAACCGCTGAATCCACACGTGAGTTTAACTCTGTCAGTTGAATGTACACATTGACAACCATTCAGTTTGATAGCACACTTTTGGTTTTAGAAGCAGATATTTCTCTGTACAGCCTATGGTCCCATTCACTCGGGAATATCCCAACGCAGCTCCTAGAAGAAACGTGTTTCTGACTCGCTGAATCTCAACATAGATTCAACTCTCTTAGGTGAACGAACGCACAGCAGAGCAGTTTCAAGGAAACGTTTCTCCTGAGTTTTAGACGAAGTTTCCTGCTGTTTAGTACGGATGCCGGCATTGGGCTGGAAATACCGGTTTTGGGATTCTGCACAGAAAGGGTTTGCAAACCGCTGAATCCACACGTGAGCTTAACTCTGTCAGTTGAATGCACACATTGACAACCATTCAGTTAGATAGCTCCGTTTTGGTTTTAGAAGCAGATATTTCTCTGTACAGCCTATGGTCCCATTCACTCGGGAATATCCCAACGCAGCTCCTAGAAGAAACGTGTTTCTGACTCGCTGAATCTCAACATAGATTCAACTCTCTTAGGTGGTCGAACGCACAGCAGAGCAGTTTCAAGGAAACGTTTCTCCTGAGTTTTAGACGAAGTTTCCTGCTGTTTAGTACGGATGCCGGCATTGGGCTGGAAATATCGGTTTTGGGATTCTGCACAGAAATGGTTTGCAAACCGCTGAATCCACACGTGAGTTTAACTCTGTCAGTTGAATGCACACATTGACAACCATTCAGTTTGATAGCACACTTTTGGTTTTAGAAGCAGATATTTCTCTGTACAGCCTATGGTCCCATTCACTCGGGAATATCCCAACGCACCTCCTAGAAGAAACGTGTTTCTGACTCGCTGAATCTCAACATAGATTCAACTCTCTTAGGTGAACGAACGCACAGCAGAGCAGTTTCAAGGAAACGTTTCTCCTGAGTTTTAGACGAAGTTTCCTGCTGTTTAGTACGTATGCCGGCATTGGGCTGGAAATACCGGTTTTGGGATTCTGCACAGAAAGGGTTTGCAAACCGCTGAATCCACACGTGAGCTTAACTCTCTCAGTTGAATGCACACATTGACAACCATTCAGTTAGATAGCTCCGTTTTGGTTTTAGAAGCAGATATTTCTCTGTACAGCCTATGGTCCCATTCACTCGGGAATATCCCAACGCAGCTCCTAGAAGAAACGTGTTTCTGACTCGCTGAATCTCAACATAGATTCAACTCTCTTAGGTGAACGAACGCACAGAAGAGCAGTTTCAAGGAAACGTTTCTTCTGAGTCTTAGACGAAGTTTCCTGCTGTTTAGTACGTATGCCGGCATTGGGCTGGAAATACCGGTTTTGGGATTCTGCACAGAAAGGGTTTGCAAACCGCTGAATCCACACGTGAGTTTAACTCTGTCAGTTGAATGCACACATTGACAACCATTCAGTTTGATAGCACACTTTTGGTTTTAGAAGCAGATATTTCTCTGTACAGCCTATGGTCCCATTCACTCGGGAATATCCCAACGCAGCTCCTAGAAGAAACGTGTTTCTGACTCGCTGAATCTCAACATAGATTCAACTCTCTTAGGTGAACGAACGCACAGCAGAGCAGTTTCAAGGAAACGTTTCTCCTGAGTATTAGACGAAGTTTCCTGCTGTTTAGTACGTATGCCGGCATTGGGCTGGAAATACCGGTTTTGGGATTCTGCACAGAAAGGGTTTGCAAACCGCTGAATCCACACGTGAGCTTAACTCTGTCAGTTGAATGCACACATTGACAACCATTCAGTTAGATAGCTCCGTTTTGGTTTTAGAAGCAGATATTTCTCTGTACAGCCTATGGTCCCATTCACTCGGGAATATCCCAACGCAGCTCCTAGAAGAAACGTGTTTCTGACTCGCTGAATCTCAACATAGATTCAACTCTCTTAGGTGAACGAACGCACAGAAGAGCAGTTTCAAGGAAACGTTTCTCCTGAGTTTTAGACGAAGTTTCCTGCTGTTTAGTACGTATGCCGGCATTGGGCTGGAAATACCGGTTTTGGGATTCTGCACAGAAAGTGTTTGCAAACCGCTGAATCCACACGTGACTTTAACTCTGTCAGTTGAATGCACACATTGACAACCATTCAGTTTGATAGCACACTTTTGGTTTTAGAAGCAGATATTTCTCTGTACAGCCTATGGTCCCATTCACTCGGGAATATCCCAACGCACCTCCTAGAAGAAACGTGTTTCTGACTCGCTGAATCTCAACATAGATTCAAATCTCTTAGGTGAACGAACGCACAGCAGAGCAGTTTCAAGGAAACGTTTCTCCTGAGTTTTAGACGAAGTTTCCTGCTGTTTAGTACGTATGCCGGCATTGGGCTGGAAATACCGGTTTTGGGATTCTGCACAGAAAGGGTTTGCAAACCGCTGAATCCACACGTGAGCTTAACTCTGTCAGTTGAATGCACACATTGACAACCATTCAGTTAGATAGCTCCGTTTTGGTTTTAGAAGCAGATATTTCTCTGTACAGCCTATGGTCCCATTCACTCGGGAATATCCCAACGCAGCTCCTAGAAGAAACGTGTTTCTGACTCGCTGAATCTCAACATAGATTCAACTCTCTTAGGTGGTCGAACGCACAGCAGAGCAGTTTCAAGGAAACGTTTCTCCTGAGTTTTAGACGAAGTTTCCTGCTCTTTAGTACGTATACCGGCATTGGGCTGGAAATACCGGTTTTGGGATTCTGCACAGAAAGGGTTTGCAAACCGCTGAATGCACACGTGAGTTTAACTCTGTCAGTTGAATGCACACATTGACAGCCATTCAGTTTGATAGCACACTTTTGGTTTTAGCAGCAGATATTTCTCTGTACAGCCTATGGTCCCATTCACTCGGGAATATCCCAACGCAGCTCCTAGAAGAAACGTGTTTCTGACTCGCTGAATCTCAACATAGATTCAACTCTCTTAGGTGAACGAACGCACAGCAGAGCAGTTTCAAGGAAACGTTTCTCCTGAGTCTTAGACGAAGTTTCCTGCTGTTTAGTACGTATGCCGGCATTGGGCTGGAAATACCGGTTTTGGGATTCTGCACAGAAAGGGTTTGCAAACCGCTGAATCCACACGTGAGTTTAACTCTGTCAGTTGAATGCACACATTGACAACCATTCAGTTAGATAGCTCCGTTTTGGTTTTAGAAGCAGATATTTCTCTGTACAGCCTATGGTCCCATTCACTCGGGAATATCCCAACGCAGCTCCTAGAAGAAACGTGTTTCTGACTCGCTGAATCTCAACATAGATTCAACTCTCTTAGGTGAACGAACGCACAGAAGAGCAGTTTCAAGGAAACGTTTCTCCTGAGTTTTAGACGAAGTTTCCTGCTGTTTAGTAGGGATGCCGGCATTGGGCTGGAAATACCGGTTTTGGGATTCTGCACAGAAAGGGTTTGCAAACCGCTGAATCCACACGTGAGTTTAACTCTGTCAGTTGAATGCACACATTGACAACCATTCAGTTAGATAGCTCCGTTTTGGTTTTAGAAGCAGATATTTCTCTGTACAGCCTATGGTCCCATTCACTCGGGAATATCCCAACGCAGCTCCTAGAAGAAACGTGTTTCTGACTCGCTGAATCTCAACATAGATTCAACTCTCTTAGGTGAACGAACGCACAGAAGAGCAGTTTCAAGGAAACGTTTCTCCTGAGTTTTAGACGAAGTTTCCTGCTGTTTAGTACGGATGCCGGCATTGGGCTGGACATACCGGTTTTGGGATTCTGCACAGAAAGGGTTTGCAAACCGCTGAATCCACACGTGAGTTTAACTCTGTCAGTTGAATGCACACATTGACAACCATTCAGTTTGATAGCACACTTTTGGTTTTAGAAGCAGATATTTCTCTGTACAGCCTATGGTCCCATTCACTCGGGAATATCCCAACGCACCTCCTAGAAGAAACGTGTTTCTGACTCGCTGAATCTCAACATAGATTCAACTCTCTTAGGTGAACGAACGCACAGCAGAGCAGTTTCAAGGAAACGTTTCTCCTGAGTTTTAGACGAAGTTTCCTGCTGTTTAGTACGTATGCCGGCATTGGGCTGGAAATACCGGTTTTGGGATTCTGCACAGAAAGGGTTTGCAAACCGCTGAATCCACACGTGAGCTTAACTCTGTCAGTTGAATGCACACATTGACAACCATTCAGTTAGATAGCTCCGTTTTGGTTTTAGAAGCAGATATTTCTCTGTACAGCCTATGGTCCCATTCACTCGGGAATATCCCAACGCAGCTCCTAGAAGAAACGTGTTTCTGACTCGCTGAATCTCAACATAGATTCAACTCTCTTAGGTGATCGAACGCACAGCAGAGCAGTTTCAAGGAAACGTTTCTCCTGAGTTTTAGACGAAGTTTCCTGCTGTTTAGTACGGATGCCGGCATTGGGCTGGAAATACCGGTTTTGGGATTCTGCACAGAAATGGTTTGCAAACCGCTGAATCCACACGTGAGTTTAACTCTGTCAGTTGAATGCACACATTGACAACCATTCAGTTAGATAGCTCCGTTTTGGTTTTAGAAGCAGATATTTCTCTGTACATCCTATGGTCCCATTCACTCGGGAATATCCCAACGCAGCTCCTAGAAGAAACGTGTTTCTGACTCGCTGAATCTCAACATAAATTCAACTCTCTTAGGTGATCGAACGCACAGCAGAGCAGTTTCAAGGAAACGTTTCTCCTGAGTTTTAGACGAAGTTTCCTGCTGTTTAGTACGTATGCCGGCATTGGGCTGGAAATACCGGTTTTGGGATTCTGCACAGAAATGGTTTGCAAACCGCTGAATCCACACGTGAGTTTAACACTGTCAGTTGAATGCACACATTGACAACCATTCAGTTAGATAGCTCCGTTTTGGTTTTAGAAGCAGATATTTCTCTGTACAGCCTATGGTCCCATTCACTCGGGAATATCCCAACGCAGCTCCTAGAAGAAACGTGTTTCTGACTCGCTGAATCTCAACATAGATTCAAATCTCTTAGGTGAACGAACGCACAGCAGAGCAGTTTCAAGGAAACGTTTCCCCTGAGTTTTAGACGAAGTTTCCTGCTCTTTAGTACGTATACCGGAATTGGGCTGGAAATACCGGTTTTGGGATTCTGCACAGAAAGGGTTTGTAAACCGCTGAATCCACACGTGAGTTTAACTCTGTCAATTGAATGCACACATTGACAACCATTCAGTTTTATAGCACACTTTTGGTTTTAGAAGCAGATATTTCTCTGTACAGCCTATGGTCCCATTCACTCGGGAATATCCCAACGCAGCTCCTAGAAGAAACGTGTTTCTGACTCGCTGAATCTCAACATAGATTCAACTCTCTTAGGTGAACGAACGCACAGAAGAGCAGTTTCAAGGAAACGTTTCTTCTGAGTCTTAGACGAAGTTTCCTGCTGTTTAGTACGTATGCCGGCATTGGGCTGGAAATACCGGTTTTGGGATTCTGCACAGAAAGGGTTTGCAAACCGCTGAATCCACACGTGAGTTTAACTCTGTCAGTTGAATGCACACATTGACAACCATTCAGTTTTATAGCACACTTTTGGTTTTAGAAGCAGATATTTCTCTGTACAGCCTATGGTCCCATTCACTCGGGAATATCCCAACGCAGCTCCTAGAAGAAACGTGTTTCTGACTCGCTGAATCTCAACATAGATTCAACTCTCTTAGGTGAACGAACGCACAGCAGAGCAGTTTCAAGGAAACGTTTCTCCTGAGTATTAGACGAAGTTTCCTGCTGTTTAGTACGTATGCCGGCATTGGGCTGGAAATACCGGTTTTGGGATTCTGCACAGAAAGGGTTTGCAAACCGCTGAATCCACACGTGAGCTTAACTCTGTCAGTTGAATGCACACATTGACAACCATTCAGTTAGATAGCTCCGTTTTGGTTTTAGAAGCAGATATTTCTCTGTACAGCCTATGGTCCCATTCACTCGGGAATATCCCAACGCAGCTCCTAGAAGAAACGTGTTTCTGACTCGCTGAATCTCAACATAGATTCAACTCTCTTAGGTGAACGAACGCACAGAAGAGCAGTTTCAAGGAAACGTTTCTCCTGAGTTTTAGACGAAGTTTCCTGCTGTTTAGTACGTATGCCGGCATTGGGATGGAAATACCGGTTTTGGGATTCTGCACAGAAAGTGTTTGCAAACCGCTGAATCCACACGTGACTTTAACTCTGTCAGTTGAATGCACACATTGACAACCATTCAGTTTGATAGCACACTTTTGGTTTTAGCAGCAGATATTTCTCTGTACAGCCTATGGTCCCATTCACTCGGGAATATCCCAACGCACCTCCTAGAAGAAACGTGTTTCTGACTCGCTGAATCTCAACATAGATTCAAATCTCTTAGGTGAACGAACGCACAGCAGAGCAGTTTCAAGGAAACGTTTCTCCTGAGTTTTAGACGAAGTTTCCTGCTGTTTAGTACGTATGCCGGCATTGGGCTGGAAATACCGGTTTTGGGATTCTGCACAGAAAGGGTTTGCAAACCGCTGAATCCACACGTGAGCTTAACTCTGTCAGTTGAATGCACACATTGACAACCATTCAGTTAGATAGCTCCGTTTTGGTTTTAGAAGCAGATATTTCTCTGTACAGCCTATGGTCCCATTCACTCGGGAATATCCCAACGCAGCTCCTAGAAGAAACGTGTTTCTGACTCGCTGAATCTCAACATAGATTCAACTCTCTTAGGTGGTCGAACGCACAGCAGAGCAGTTTCAAGGAAACGTTTCTCCTGAGTTTTAGACGAAGTTTCCTGCTCTTTAGTACGTATACCGGCATTGGGCTGGAAATACCGGTTTTGGGATTCTGCACAGAAAGGGTTTGCAAACCGCTGAATGCACACGTGAGTTTAACTCTGTCAGTTGAATGCACACATTGACAGCCATTCAGTTTGATAGCACACTTTTGGTTTTAGCAGCAGATATTTCTCTGTACAGCCTATGGTCCCATTCACTCGGGAATATCCCAACGCAGCTCCTAGAAGAAACGTGTTTCTGACTCGCTGAATCTCAACATAGATTCAACTCTCTTAGGTGAACGAACGCACAGCAGAGCAGTTTCAAGGAAACGTTTCTCCTGAGTCTTAGACGAAGTTTCCTGCTGTTTAGTACGTATGCCGGCATTGGGCTGGAAATACCGGTTTTGGGATTCTGCACAAAAAGGGTTTGCAAACCGCTGAATCCACACGTGAGTTTAACTCTGTCAGTTGAATGCACACATTGACAACCATTCAGTTAGGTAGCTCCGTTTTGGTTTTAGAAGCAGATATTTCTCTGTACAGCCTATGGTCCCATTCACTCGGGAATATCCCAACGCAGCTCCTAGAAGAAACGTGTTTCTGACTCGCTGAATCTCAACATAGATTCAACTCTCTTAGGTGAACGAACGCACAGAAGAGCAGTTTCAAGGAAACGTTTCTCCTGAGTTTTAGACGAAGTTTCCTGCTGTTTAGTAGGGATGCCGGCATTGGGCTGGAAATACCGGTTTTGGGATTCTGCACAGAAAGGGTTTGCAAACCGCTGAATCCACACGTGAGTTTAACTCTGTCAGTTGAATGCACACATTGACAACCATTCAGTTAGATAGCTCCGTTTTGGTTTTAGAAGCAGATATTTCTCTGTACAGCCTATGGTCCCATTCACTCGGGAATATCCCAACGCAGCTCCTAGAAGAAACGTGTTTCTGACTCGCTGAATCTCAACATAGATTCAACTCTCTTAGGTGAACGAACGCACAGAAGAGCAGTTTCAAGGAAACGTTTCTCCTGAGTTTTAGACGAAGTTTCCTGCTGTTTAGTACGGATGCCGGCATTGGGCTGGACATACCGGTTTTGGGATTCTGCACAGAAATGGTTTGCAAACCGCTGAATCCACACGTGAGTTTAACTCTGTCAGTTGAATGCACACATTGACAACCATTCAGTTTGATAGCACACTTTTGGTTTTAGAAGCAGATATTTCTCTGTACAGCCTATGGTCCCATTCACTCGGGAATATCCCAACGCACCTCCTAGAAGAAACGTGTTTCTGACTCGCTGAATCTCAACATAGATTCAACTCTCTTAGGTGAACGAACGCACAGCAGAGCAGTTTCAAGGAAACGTTTCTCCTGAGTTTTAGACGAAGTTTCCTGCTGTTTAGTACGTATGCCGGCATTGGGCTGGAAATACCGGTTTTGGGATTCTGCACAGAAAGGGTTTGCAAACCGCTGAATCCACACGTGAGCTTAACTCTGTCAGTTGAATGCACACATTGACAACCATTCAGTTAGATAGCTCCGTTTTGGTTTTAGAAGCAGATATTTCTCTGTACAGCCTATGGTCCCATTCACTCGGGAATATCCCAACGCAGCTCCTAGAAGAAACGTGTTTCTGACTCGCTGAATCTCAACATAGATTCAACTCTCTTAGGTGATCGAACGCACAGCAGAGCAGTTTCAAGGAAACGTTTCTCCTGAGTTTTAGACGAAGTTTCCTGCTGTTTAGTACGGATGCCGGCATTGGGCTGGAAATACCGGTTTTGGGATTCTGCACAGAAATGGTTTGCAAACCGCTGAATCCACACGTGAGTTTAACTCTGTCAGTTGAATGCACACATTGACAACCATTCAGTTAGATAGCTCCGTTTTGGTTTTAGAAGCAGATATTTCTCTGTACATCCTATGGTCCCATTCACTCGGGAATATCCCAACGCAGCTCCTAGAAGAAACGTGTTTCTGACTCGCTGAATCTCAACATAAATTCAACTCTCTTAGGTGATCGAACGCACAGCAGAGCAGTTTCAAGGAAACGTTTCTCCTGAGTTTTAGACGAAGTTTCCTGCTGTTTAGTACGTATGCCGGCATTGGGCTGGAAATACCGGTTTTGGGATTCTGCACAGAAATGGTTTGCAAACCGCTGAATCCACACGTGAGTTTAACACTGTCAGTTGAATGCACACATTGACAACCATTCAGTTAGATAGCTCCGTTTTGGTTTTAGAAGCAGATATTTCTCTGTACAGCCTATGGTCCCATTCACTCGGGAATATCCCAACGCAGCTCCTAGAAGAAACGTGTTTCTGACTCGCTGAATCTCAACATAGATTCAAATCTCTTAGGTGAACGAACGCACAGCAGAGCAGTTTCAAGGAAACGTTTCCCCTGAGTTTTAGACGAAGTTTCCTGCTCTTTAGTACGTATACCGGAATTGGGCTGGAAATACCGGTTTTGGGATTCTGCACAGAAAGGGTTTGTAAACCGCTGAATCCACACGTGAGTTTAACTCTGTCAATTGAATGCACACATTGACAACCATTCAGTTTTATAGCACACTTTTGGTTTTAGAAGCAGATATTTCTCTGTACAGCCTATGGTCCCATTCACTCGGGAATATCCCAACGCAGCTCCTAGAAGAAACGTGTTTCTGACTCGCTGAATCTCAACATAGATTCAACTCTCTTAGGTGAACGAACGCACAGAAGAGCAGTTTCAAGGAAACGTTTCTTCTGAGTCTTAGACGAAGTTTCCTGCTGTTTAGTACGTATGCCGGCATTGGGCTGGAAATACCGGTTTTGGGATTCTGCACAGAAAGGGTTTGCAAACCGCTGAATCCACACGTGAGTTTAACTCTGTCAGTTGAATGCACACATTGACAACCATTCAGTTTTATAGCACACTTTTGGTTTTAGAAGCAGATATTTCTCTGTACAGCCTATGGTCCCATTCACTCGGGAATATCCCAACGCAGCTCCTAGAAGAAACGTGTTTCTGACTCGCTGAATCTCAACATAGATTCAACTCTCTTAGGTGAACGAACGCACAGCAGAGCAGTTTCAAGGAAACGTTTCTCCTGAGTATTAGACGAAGTTTCCTGCTGTTTAGTACGTATGCCGGCATTGGGCTGGAAATACCGGTTTTGGGATTCTGCACAGAAAGGGTTTGCAAACCGCTGAATCCACACGTGAGCTTAACTCTGTCAGTTGAATGCACACATTGACAACCATTCAGTTAGATAGCTCCGTTTTGGTTTTAGAAGCAGATATTTCTCTGTACAGCCTATGGTCCCATTCACTCGGGAATATCCCAACGCAGCTCCTAGAAGAAACGTGTTTCTGACTCGCTGAATCTCAACATAGATTCAACTCTCTTAGGTGAACGAACGCACAGCAGAGCAGTTTCAAGGAAACGTTTCTCCTGAGTTTTAGACGAAGTTTCCTGCTGTTTAGTACGTATGCCGGCATTGGGCTGGAAATACCGGTTTTGGGATTCTGCACAGAAAGTGTTTGCAAACCGCTGAATCCACACGTGACTTTAACTCTGTCAGTTGAATGCACACATTGACAACCATTCAGTTTGATAGCACACTTTTGGTTTTAGCAGCAGATATTTCTCTGTACAGCCTATGGTCCCATTCACTCGGGAATATCCCAACGCAGCTCCTAGAAGAAACGTGTTTCTGACTCGCTGAATCTCAACATAGATTCAACTCTCTTAGGTGAACGAACGCACAGCAGAGCAGTTTCAAGGAAACGTTTCTCCTGAGTTTTAGACGAAGTTTCCTGCGGTTTAGTACGGATGCCGGCATTGGGCTGGACATACCGGTTTTGGGATTCTGCACAGAAAGGGTTTGCAAACCGCTGAATCCACACGTGAGTTTAACTCTGTCAGTTGAATGCACACATTGACAACCATTCAGTTAGATAGCTCCGTTTTGGTTTTAGAAGCAGATATTTCTCTGTACAGCCTATGGTCCCATTCACTCGGGAATATCCCAACGCAGCTCCTAGAAGAAACGTGTTTCTGACTCACTGAATCTCAACATAGATTCAACTCTCTTAGGTGAACGAACGCACAGCAGAGCAGTTTCAAGGAAACGTTTCTCCTGAGTCTTAGACGAAGTTTCCTGCTGTTTAGTACGTATGCCGGCATTGAGCTGGAAATACCGGTTTTGGGATTCTGCACAGAAAGGGTTTGCAAACCGCTGAATCCACACGTGAGTTTAACTCTGTCAGTTGAATGCACACATTGACAACCATTCAGTTAGATAGCTCCGTTTTGGTTTTAGAAGCAGATATTTCTCTGTACAGCCTATGGTCCCATTCACTCGGGAATATCCCAACGCACCTCCTAGAAGAAACGTGTTTCTGACTCGCTGAATCTCAACATAGATTCAAATCTCTTAGGTGAACGAACGCACAGCAGAGCAGTTTCAAGGAAACGTTTCTCCTGAGTTTTAGACGAAGTTTCCTGCTCTTTAGTACGTATACCGGCATTGGGCTGGAAATACCGGTTTTGGGATTCTGCACAGAAAGGGTTTGCAAACCGCTGAATCCACACGTGAGTTTAACTCTGTCAGTTGAATGTACACATTGACAACCATTCAGTTTGATAGCACACTTTTGGTTTTAGAAGCAGATATTTCTCTGTACAGCCTATGGTCCCATTCACTCGGGAATATCCCAACGCAGCTCCTAGAAGAAACTTGTTTCTGACTCGCTGAATCTCAACATAGATTCAACTCTCTTAGGTGAACGAACGCACAGCAGAGCAGTTTCAAGGAAACGTTTCTCCTGAGTCTTAGACGAAGTTTCCTGCTGTTTAGTACGTATGCCGGCATTGGGCTGGAAATACCGGTTTTGGGATTCTGCACAGAAAGGGTTTGCAAACCGCTGAATCCACACGTGAGTTTAACTCTGTCAGTTGAATGCACACATTGACAACCATTCAGTTAGATAGCTCCGTTTTGGTTTTAGAAGCAGATATTTCTCTGTACAGCCTATGGTCCCATTCACTCGGGAATATCCCAACGCAGCTCCTAGAAGAAACGTGTTTCTGACTCGCTGAATCTCAACATAGATTCAACTCTCTTAGGTGAACGAACGCACAGAAGAGCAGTTTCAAGGAAACGTTTCTCCTGAGTTTTAGACGAAGTTTCCTGCTGTTTAGTAGGGATGCCGGCATTGGGCTGGAAATAATGGTTTTGGGATTCTGCACAGAAAGGGTTTGCAAACCGCTGAATCCACACGTGAGTTTAACTCTGTCAGTTGAATGCACACATTGACAACCATTCAGTTAGATAGCTCCGTTTTGGTTTTAGAAGCAGATATTTCTCTGTACAGCCTATGGTCCCATTCACTCGGGAATATCCCAACGCAGCTCGTAGAAGAAACGTGTTTCTGACTCGCTGAATCTCAACATAGATTCAACTCTCTTAGGTGAACGAACGCACAGCAGAGCAGTTTCAAGGAAACGTTTCTCCTGAGTTTTAGACGAAGTTTCCTGCTGTTTAGTACGGATGCCGGCATTGGGCTGGACATACCGGTTTTGGGATTCTGCACAGAAAGGGTTTGCAAACCGCTGAATCCACACGTGAGTTTAACTCTGTCAGTTGAATGCACACATTGACAACCATTCAGTTTGATAGCACACTTTTGGTTTTAGAAGCAGATATTTCTCTGTACAGCCTATGGTCCCATTCACTCGGGAATATCCCAACGCACCTCCTAGAAGAAACGTGTTTCTGACTCGCTGAATCTCAACATAGATTCAACTCTCTTAGGTGAACGAACGCACAGCAGAGCAGTTTCAAGGAAACGTTTCTCCTGAGTTTTAGACGAAGTTTCCTGCTGTTTAGTACGTATGCCGGCATTGGGCTGGAAATACCGGTTTTGGGATTCTGCACAGAAAGGGTTTGCAAACCGCTGAATCCACACGTGAGCTTAACTCTGTCAGTTGAATGCAAACATTGACAACCATTCAGTTAGATAGCTCCGTTTTGGTTTTAGAAGCAGATATTTCTCTGTACAGCCTATGGTCCCATTCACTCGGGAATATCCCAACGCAGCTCCTAGAAGAAACGTGTTTCTGACTCGCTGAATCTCAACATAGATTCAAATCTCTTAGGTGAACGAACGCACAGCAGAGCAGTTTCAAGGAAACGTTTCTCCTGAGTTTTAGACGAAGTTTCCTGCTCTTTAGTACGTATACCGGCATTGGGCTGGAAATACCGGTTTTGGGATTCTGCACAGAAAGGGTTTGCAAACCGCTGAATCCACACGTGAGTTTAACTCTGTCAGTTGAATGCACACATTGACAACCATTCAGTTTGATAGCACACTTTTGGTTTTAGAAGCAGATATTTCTCTGTACAGCCTATGGTCCCATTCACTCGGGAATATCCCAACGCCGCTCCTAGAAGAAACGTGTTTCTGACTCGCTGAATCTCAACATAGATTCAACTCTCTTAGGTGAACGAACGCACAGCAGAGCAGTTTCAAGGAAACGTTTCTCCTGAGTCTTAGACGAAGTTTCCTGCTGTTTAGTACGTATGCCGGCATTGGGCTGGAAATACCGGTTTTGGGATTCTGCACAGAAACGTTTTGCAAACCGCTGAATCCACACGTGAGTTTAACTCTGTCAGTTGAATGCACACATTGACAACCATTCAGTTAGATAGCTCCGTTTTGGTTTTAGAAGCAGATATTTCTCTGTACAGCCTATGGTCCCATTCACTCGGGAATATCCCAACGCAGCTCCTAGAAGAAACGTGTTTCTGTCTCGCTGAATCTCAACATAGATTCAACTCTCTTAGGTGAACGAACGCACAGCAGAGCAGTTTCAAGGAAACGTTTCTCCTGAGTTTTAGACGAAGTTTCCTGCTGTTTAGTAGGGATGCCGGCATTGGGCTGGAAATACCGGTTTTGGGATTCTGCACAGAAAGGGTTTGCAAACCGCTGAATCCACACGTGAGTTTAACTCTGTCAGTTGAATGCACACATTGACAACCATTCAGTTAGATAGCTCCGTTTTGGTTTTAGAAGCAGATATTTCTCTGTACAGCCTATGGTCCCATTCACTCGGGAATATCCCAACGCAGCTCCTAGAAGAAACGTGTTTCTGACTCGCTGAATCTCAACATAGATTCAACTCTCTTAGGTGAACGAACGCACAGCAGAGCAGTTTCAAGGAAACGTTTCTCCTGAGTTTTAGACGAAGTTTCCTGCTGTTTAGTACGGATGCCGGCATTGGGCTGGACATACCGGTTTTGGGATTCTGCACAGAAAGGGTTTGCAAACCGCTGAATCCACACGTGAGTTTAACTCTGTCAGTTGAATGCACACATTGACAACCATTCAGTTTGATAGCACACTTTTGGTTTTAGAAGCAGATATTTCTCTGTACAGCCTATGGTCCCATTCACTCGGGAATATCCCAACGCACCTCCTAGAAGAAACGTGTTTCTGACTCGCTGAATCTCAACATAGATTCAACTCTCTTAGGTGAACGAACGCACAGCAGAGCAGTTTCAAGGAAACGTTTCTCCTGAGTTTTAGACGAAGTTTCCTGCTGTTTAGTACGTATGCCGGCATTGGGCTGGAAATACCGGTTTTGGGATTCTGCACAGAAAGGGTTTGCAAACCGCTGAATCCACACGTGAGCTTAACTCTGTCAGTTGAATGCACACATTGACAACCATTCAGTTAGATAGCTCCGTTTTGGTTTTAGAAGCAGATATTTCTCTGTACAGCCTATGGTCCCATTCACTCGGGAATATCCCAACGCAGCTCCTAGAAGAAACGTGTTTCTGACTCGCTGAATCTCAACATAGATTCAAATCTCTTAGGTGAACGAACGCACAGCAGAGCAGTTTCAAGGAAACGTTTCTCCTGAGTTTTAGACGAAGTTTCCTGCTGTTTAGTAGGGATGCCGGCATTGGGCTGGAAATACCGGTTTTGGGATTCTGCACAGAAAGGGTTTGCAAACCGCTGAATCCACACGTGAGTTTAACTCTGTCAGTTGAATGCACACATTGACAACCATTCAGTTAGATAGCTCCGTTTTGGTTTTAGAAGCAGATATTTCTCTGTACAGCCTATGGTCCCATTCACTCGGGAATATCCCAACGCAGCTCCTAGAAGAAACGTGTTTCTGACTCGCTGAATCTCAACATAGATTCAACTCTCTTAGGTGAACGAACGCACAGCAGAGCAGTTTCAAGGAAACGTTTCTCCTGAGTTTTAGACGAAGTTTCCTGCTGTTTAGTAGGGATGCCGGCATTGGGCTGGAAATACCGGTTTTGGGATTCTGCACAGAAAGGGTTTGCAAACCGCTGAATCCACACGTGAGTTTAACTCTCTCAGTTGAATGCACACATTGACAACCATTCAGTTAGATAGCTCCGTTTTGGTTTTAGAAGCAGATATTTCTCTGTACAGCCTATGGTCCCATTCACTCGGGAATATCCCAACGCAGCTCCTAGAAGAAACGTGTTTCTGACTCGCTGAATCTCAACATAGATTCAACTCTCTTAGGTGAACGAACGCACAGCAGAGCAGTTTCAAGGAAACGTTTCTCCTGAGTTTTAGACGAAGTTTCCTGCTGTTTAGTACGGATGCCGGCATTGGGCTGGACATACCGGTTTTGGGATTCTGCACAGAAAGGGTTTGCAAACCGCTGAATCCACACGTGAGTTTAACTCTGTCAGTTGAATGCACACATTGACAACCATTCAGTTTGATAGCACACTTTTGGTTTTAGAAGCAGATATTTCTCTGTACAGCCTATGGTCCCATTCACTCGGGAATATCCCAACGCAGCTCCTAGAAGAAACGTGTTTCTGACTCGCTGAATCTCAACATAGATTCAACTCTCTTAGGTGAACGAACGCACAGCAGAGCAGTTTCAAGGAAACGTTTCTCCTGAGTTTTAGACGAAGTTTCCTGCTGTTTAGTACGTATGCCGGCATTGGGCTGGAAATACCGGTTTTGGGATTCTGCACAGAAAGGGTTTGCAAACCGCTGAATCCACACGTGAGCTTAACTCTGTCAGTTGAATGCACACATTGACAACCATTCAGTTAGATACCTCCGTTTTGGTTTTAGAAGCAGATATTTCTCTGTACAGCCTATGGTCCCATTCACTCGGGAATATCCCAACGCAGCTCCTAGAAGAAACGTGTTTCTGACTCGCTGAATCTCAACATAGATTCAAATCTCTTAGGTGAACGAACGCACAGCAGAGCAGTTTCAAGGAAACGTTTCTCCTGAGTTTTAGACGAAGTTTCCTGCTCTTTAGTACGTATACCGGCATTGGGCTGGAAATACCGGTTTTGGGATTCTGCACAGAAAGGGTTTGCAAACCGCTGAATCCACACGTGAGTTTAACTCTGTCAGTTGAATGCAAACGTTGACAACCATTCAGTTAGATAGCACACTTTTGGTTTTAGAAGCAGATATTTCTCTGTACAGCCTATGGTCCCATTCACTCGGGAATATCCCAACGCAGCTCCTAGAAGAAACGTGTTTCTGACTCGCTGAATCTCAACATAGATTCAACTCTCTTAGGTGAACGAACGCACAGCAGAGCAGTTTCAAGGAAACGTTTCTCCTGAGTCTTAGACGAAGTTTCCTGCTGTTTAGTACGTATGCCGGCATTGGGCTGGAAATACCGGTTTTGGGATTCTGCACAGAAAGGTTTTGCAAACCGCTGAATCCACACGTGAGTTTAACTCTGTCAGTTGAATGCACACATTGACAACCATTCAGTTAGATAGCTCCGTTTTGGTTTTAGAAGCAGATATTTCTCTGTACAGCCTATGGTCCCATTCACTCGGGAATATCCCAACGCAGCTCCTAGAAGAAACGTGTTTCTGACTCGCTGAATCTCAACATAGATTCAACTCTCTTAGGTGAACGAACGCACAGAAGAGCAGTTTCAAGGAAACGTTTCTCCTGAGTTTTAGACGAAGTTTCCTGCTGTTTAGTAGGGATGCCGGCATTGGGCTGGAAATACCGGTTTTGGGATTCTGCACAGAAAGGGTTTGCAAACCGCTGAATCCACACGTGAGTTTAACTCTGTCAGTTGAATGCACACATTGACAACCATTCAGTTAGATAGCTCCGTTTTGGTTTTAGAAGCAGATATTTCTCTGTACAGCCTATGGTCCCATTCACTCGGGAATATCCCAACGCAGCTCCTAGAAGAAACGTGTTTCTGACTCGCTGAATCTCAACATAGATTCAACTCTCTTAGGTGAACGAACGCACAGCAGAGCAGTTTCAAGGAAACGTTTCTCCTGAGTTTTAGACGAAGTTTCCTGCTGTTTAGTACGGATGCCGGCATTGGGCTGGACATACCGGTTTTGGGATTCTGCACAGAAAGGGTTTGCAAACCGCTGAATCCACACGTGAGTTTAACTCTGTCAGTTGAATGCACACATTGACAACCATTCAGTTTGATAGCACACTTTTGGTTTTAGAAGCAGATATTTCTCTGTACAGCCTATGGTCCCATTCACTCGGGAATATCCCAACGCACCTCCTAGAAGAAACGTGTTTCTGACTCGCTGAATCTCAACATAGATTCAACTCTCTTAGGTGAACGAACGCACAGCAGAGCAGTTTCAAGGAAACGTTTCTCCTGAGTTTTAGACGAAGTTTCCTGCTGTTTAGTACGTATGCCGGCATTGGGCTGGAAATACCGGTTTTGGGATTCTGCACAGAAAGGGTTTGCAAACCGCTGAATCCACACGGGAGCTTAACTCTGTCAGTTGAATGCACACATTGACAACCATTCAGTTAGATAGCTCCGTTTTGGTTTTAGAAGCAGATATTTCTCTGTACAGCCTATGGTCCCATTCACTCGGGAATATCCCAACGCAGCTCCTAGAAGAAACGTGTTTCTGACTCGCTGAATCTCAACATAGATTCAACTCTCTTAGGTGAACGAACGCACAGCAGAGCAGTTTCAAGGAAACGTTTCTCCTGAGTTTTAGACGAAGTTTCCTGCTGTTTAGTACGGATGCCGGCATTGGGCTGGAAATACCGGTTTTGGGATTCTGCACAGAAAGGGTTTGCAAACCGCTGAATCCACACGTGAGCTTAACTCTGTCAGTTGAATGCACACATTGACAACCATTCAGTTAGATACCTCCGTTTTGGTTTTAGAAGCAGATATTTCTCTGTACAGCCTATGGTCCCATTCACTCGGGAATATCCCAACGCACCTCCTAGAAGAAACGTGTTTCTGACTCGCTGAATCTCAACATAGATTCAAATCTCTTAGGTGAACGAACGCACAGCAGAGCAGTTTCAAGGAAACGTTTCTCCTGAGTTTTAGACGAAGTTTCCTGCTCTTTAGTACGTATACCGGCATTGGGCTGGAAATACCGGTTTTGGGATTCTGCACAGAAAGGGTTTGCAAACCGCTGAATCCACACGTGAGTTTAACTCTGTCAGTTGAATGCAAACGTTGACAACCATTCAGTTAGATAGCACACTTTTGGTTTTAGAAGCAGATATTTCTCTGTACAGCCTATGGTCCCATTCACTCGGGAATATCCCAACGCAGCTCCTAGAAGAAACGTGTTTCTGACTCGCTGAATCTCAACATAGATTCAACTCTCTTAGGTGAACGAACGCACAGCAGAGCAGTTTCAAGGAAACGTTTCTCCTGAGTCTTAGACGAAGTTTCCTGCTGTTTAGTACGTATGCCGGCATTGGGCTGGAAATACCGGTTTTGGGATTCTGCACAGAAAGGTTTTGCAAACCGCTGAATCCACACGTGAGTTTAACTCTGTCAGTTGAATGCACACATTGACAACCATTCAGTTAGATAGCTCCGTTTTGGTTTTAGAAGCAGATATTTCTCTGTACAGCCTATGGTCCCATTCACTCGGGAATATCCCAACGCAGCTCCTAGAAGAAACGTGTTTCTGACTCGCTGAATCTCAACATAGATTCAACTCTCTTAGGTGAACGAACGCACAGAAGAGCAGTTTCAAGGAAACGTTTCTCCTGAGTTTTAGACGAAGTTTCCTGCTGTTTAGTAGGGATGCCGGCATTGGGCTGGAAATACCGGTTTTGGGATTCTGCACAGAAAGGGTTTGCAAACCGCTGAATCCACACGTGAGTTTAACTCTGTCAGTTGAATGCACACATTGACAACCATTCAGTTAGATAGCTCCGTTTTGGTTTTAGAAGCAGATATTTCTCTGTACAGCCTATGGTCCCATTCACTCGGGAATATCCCAACGCAGCTCCTAGAAGAAACGTGTTTCTGACTCGCTGAATCTCAACATAGATTCAACTCTCTTAGGTGAACGAACGCACAGCAGAGCAGTTTCAAGGAAACGTTTCTCCTGAGTTTTAGACGAAGTTTCCTGCTGTTTAGTACGGATGCCGGCATTGGGCTGGACATACCGGTTTTGGGATTCTGCACAGAAAGGGTTTGCAAACCGCTGAATCCACACGTGAGTTTAACTCTGTCAGTTGAATGCACACATTGACAACCATTCAGTTTGATAGCACACTTTTGGTTTTAGAAGCAGATATTTCTCTGTACAGCCTATGGTCCCATTCACTCGGGAATATCCCAACGCACCTCCTAGAAGAAACGTGTTTCTGACTCGCTGAATCTCAACATAGATTCAACTCTCTTAGGTGAACGAACGCACAGCAGAGCAGTTTCAAGGAAACGTTTCTCCTGAGTTTTAGACGAAGTTTCCTGCTGTTTAGTACGTATGCCGGCATTGGGTTGGAAATACCGGTTTTGGGATTCTGCACAGAAAGGGTTTGCAAACCGCTGAATCCACACGTGAGCTTAACTCTGTCAGTTGAATGCACACATTGACAACCATTCAGTTAGATAGCTCCGTTTTGGTTTTAGAAGCAGATATTTCTCTGTACAGCCTATGGTCCCATTCACTCGGGAATATCCCAACGCAGCTCCTAGAAGAAACGTGTTTCTGACTCGCTGAATCTCAACATAGATTCAACTCTCTTAGGTGAACGAACGCACAGCAGAGCAGTTTCAAGGAAACGTTTCTCCTGAGTTTTAGACGAAGTTTCCTGCTGTTTAGTACGGATGCCGGCATTGGGCTGGAAATACCGGTTTTGGGATTCTGCACAGAAAGGGTTTGCAAACCGCTGAATCCACACGTGAGTTTAACTCTGTCAGTTGAATGCACACATAGACAACCATTCAGTTTGATAGCACACTTTTGGTTTTAGAAGCAGATATTTCTCTGTACAGCCTATAGTCCCATTCACTCGGGAATATCCCAACGCACCTCCTAGAAGAAACGTGTTTCTGACTCGCTGAATCTCAACGTAGATTCAACTCTCTTAGGTGATCGAACGCACAGCAGAGCAGTTTCAAGGAAACGTTTCTCCTGAGTTTTAGACGAAGTTTCCTGCTGTTTAGTACGTATGCCGGCATTGGGCTGGAAATACCGGTTTTGGGATTCTGCACAGAAAGGGTTTGCAAACCGCTGAATCCACACGTGAGTTTACCTCTGTCAGTTGAATGCACACATTGACAACCATTCAGTTAGATAGCTCCGTTTTGGTTTTAGAAGCAGATATTTCTCTGTACAGCCTATGGTCCCATTCACTCGGGAATATCCTAACGCAGCTCCTAGAAGAAACGTATTTCTGACTCGCTGAATCTCAACATAGATTCAACTCTCTTAGGTGATCGAACGCACAGCAGAGCAGTTTCAAGGAAACGTTTCTCCTGAGTTTTAGACGAAGTTTCCTGCTGTTTAGTACGGATGCCGGCATTGGGCTGGAAATACCGGTTCTGGGATTCTGCACAGAAATGGTTTGCAAACCGCTGAATCCACACGTGAGTTTAACTCTGTCAGTTGAATGCACACATTGACAACCATTCAGTTAGATAGCTCCGTTTTGGTTTTAGAAGCAGATATTTCTCTGTACAGCCTATGGTCCCATTCACTCGGGAATATCCCAACGCACCTCCTAGAAGAAACGTGTTTCTGACTCGCTGAATCTCAACATAGATTCAAATCTCTTAGGTGAACGAACGCACAGCAGAGCAGTTTCAAGGAAACGTTTCTCCTGAGTTTTAGACGAAGTTTCCTGCTCTTTAGTACGTATACCGGCATTGGGCTGGAAATACCGGTTTTGGGATTCTGCACAGAAAGGGTTTGCAAACCGCTGAATCCACACGTGAGTTTAACTCTGTCAGTTGAATGTACACATTGACAACCATTCAGTTTGATAGCACACTTTTGGTTTTAGAAGCAGATATTTCTCTGTACAGCCTATGGTCCCATTCACTCGGGAATATCCCAACGCAGCTCCTAGAAGAAACGTGTTTCTGACTCGCTGAATCTCAACATAGATTCAACTCTCTTAGGTGAACGAACGCACAGCAGAGCAGTTTCAAGGAAACGTTTCTCCTGAGTCTTAGACGAAGTTTCCTGCTGTTTAGTACGTATGCCGGCATTGGGCTGGAAATACCGGTTTTGGGATTCTGCACAGAAAGGGTTTGCAAACCGCTGAATCCACACGTGAGTTTAACTCTGTCAGTTGAATGCACACATTGACAACCATTCAGTTAGATAGCTCCGTTTTGGTTTTAGAAGCAGATATTTCTCTGTACAGCCTATGGTCCCATTCACTCGGGAATATCCCAACGCAGCTCCTAGAAGAAACGTGTTTCTGACTCGCTGAATCTCAACATAGATTCAACTCTCTTAGGTGAACGAACGCACAGCAGAGCAGTTTCAAGGAAACGTTTCTCCTGAGTTTTAGACGAAGTTTCCTGCTGTTTAGTACGGATGCCGGCATTGGGCTGGACATACCGGTTTTGGGATTCTGCACAGAAAGGGTTTGCAAACCGCTGAATCCACACGTGAGTTTAACTCTGTCAGTTGAATGCACACATTGACAACCATTCAGTTTGATAGCACACTTTTGGTTTTAGAAGCAGATATTTCTCTGTACAGCCTATGGTCCCATTCACTCGGGAATATCCCAACGCACCTCCTAGAAGAAACGTGTTTCTGACTCGCTGAATCTCAACATAGATTCAACTCTCTTAGGTGAACGAACGCACAGCAGAGCAGTTTCAAGGAAACGTTTCTCCTGAGTTTTAGACGAAGTTTCCTGCTGTTTAGTACGTATGCCGGCATTGGGCTGGAAATACCGGTTTTGGGATTCTGCACAGAAAGGGTTTGCAAACCGCTGAATCCACACGTGAGTTTAACTCTGTCAGTTGAATGTACACATTGACAACCATTCAGTTTGATAGCACACTTTTGGTTTTAGAAGCAGATATTTCTCTGTACAGCCTATGGTCCCATTCACTCGGGAATATCCCAACGCAGCTCCTAGAAGAAACGTGTTTCTGACTCGCTGAATCTCAACATAGATTCAACTCTCTTAGGTGAACGAACGCACAGCAGAGCAGTTTCAAGGAAACGTTTCTCCTGAGTTTTAGACGAAGTTTCCTGCTGTTTAGTACGGATGCCGGCATTGGGCTGGAAATACCGGTTTTGGGATTCTGCACAGAAAGTGTTTGCAAACCGCTGAATCCACACGTGACTTTAACTCTGTCAGTTGAATGCACACATTGACAACCATTCAGTTTGATAGCACACTTTTGGTTTTAGAAGCAGGTATTTCTCTGTACAGCCTATGGTCCCATTCACTCGGGAATATCCCAACGCAGCTCCTACAAGAAACGTGTTTCTGACTCGCTGAATCTCAACATAGATTCAACTCTCTTAGGTGAACGAACGCACAGCAGAGCAGTTTCAAGGAAACGTTTCTCCTGAGTTTTAGACGAAGTTTCCTGCTGTTTAGTACGGATGCCGGCATTGGGCTGGAAATACCACTTTTGGGATTCTGCACAAAAGGGTTTGCAAACCGCTGAATCCACACGTGAGCTTAACTCTGTCAGTTGAATGCACACATTGACAACCATTCAGTTAGATAGCACACTTTTGGTTTTAGAAGCAGATATTTCTCTGTACAGCCTATGGTCCCATTCACTCGGGAATATCCCAACGCAACTCCTAGAAGAAACGTGTTTCTGACTCGCTGAATCTCAACATAGATTCAACTCTCTTAGGTGAACGAACGCACAGCAGAGCAGTTTCAAGGAAACGTTTCTCCTGAGTTTTAGACGAAGTTTCCTGCTGTTTAGTACGTATGCCGGCATTGGGCTGGAAATACCGGTTTTGGGATTCTGCACAGAAAGGGTTTGCAAACCGCTGAATCCACACGTGAGCTTAACTCTGTCAGTTGAATGCACACATTGACAACCATTCAGTTAGATAGCTCCGTTTTGGTTTTAGAAGCAGATATTTCTCTGTACAGCCTATGGTCCCTTTCACTCGGGAATATCCCAACGCACCTCCTAGAAGAAACGTGTTTCTGACTCGCTGAATCTCAACATAGATTCAAATCTCTTAGGTGAACGAACGCACAGCAGAGCAGTTTCAAGGAAACGTTTCTCCTGAGTTTTAGACGAAGTTTCCTGCTCTTTAGTACGTATACCGGCATTGGGCTGGAAATACCGGTTTTGGGATTCTGCACAGAAAGGGTTTGCAAACCGCTGAATCCACACGTGAGTTTAACTCTGTCAGTTGAATGTACACATTGACAACCATTCAGTTTGATAGCACACTTTTGGTTTTAGAAGCAGATATTTCTCTGTACAGCCTATGGTCCCATTCACTCGGGAATATCCCAACGCAGCTCCTAGAAGAAACGTGTTTCTGACTCGCTGAATCTCAACATAGATTCAACTCTCTTAGGTGATCGAACGCACAGCAGAGCAGTTTCAAGGAAACGTTTCTCCTGAGTTTTAGACGAAGTTTCCTGCTGTTTAGTACGGATGCCGGCATTGGGCTGGAAATACCGGTTCTGGGATTCTGCACAGAAATGGTTTGCAAACCGCTGAATCCACACGTGAGTTTAACTCTGTCAGTTGAATGCACACATTGACAACCATTCAGTTAGATAGCTCCGTTTTGGTTTTAGAAGCAGATATTTCTCTGTACAGCCTATGGTCCCATTCACTCGGGAATATCCCAACGCACCTCCTAGAAGAAACGTGTTTCTGACTCGCTGAATCTCAACATAGATTCAAATCTCTTAGGTGAACGAACGCACAGCAGAGCAGTTTCAAGGAAACGTTTCTCCTGAGTTTTAGACGAAGTTTCCTGCTCTTTAGTACGTATACCGGCATTGGGCTGGAAATACCGGTTTTGGGATTCTGCACAGAAAGGGTTTGCAAACCGCTGAATCCACACGTGAGTTTAACTCTGTCAGTTGAATGTACACATTGACAACCATTCAGTTTGATAGCACACTTTTGGTTTTAGAAGCAGATATTTCTCTGTACAGCCTATGGTCCCATTCACTCGGGAATATCCCAACGCAGCTCCTAGAAGAAACGTGTTTCTGACTCGCTGAATCTCAACATAGATTCAACTCTCTTAGGTGAACGAACGCACAGCAGAGCAGTTTCAAGGAAACGTTTCTCCTGAGTCTTAGACGAAGTTTCCTGCTGTTTAGTACGTATGCCGGCATTGGGCTGGAAATACCGGTTTTGGGATTCTGCACAGAAAGGGTTTGCAAACCGCTGAATCCACACGTGAGTTTAACTCTGTCAGTTGAATGCACACATTGACAACCATTCAGTTAGATAGCTCCGTTTTGGTTTTAGAAGCAGATATTTCTCTGTACAGCCTATGGTCCCATTCACTCGGGAATATCCCAACGCAGCTCCTAGAAGAAACGTGTTTCTGACTCGCTGAATCTCAACATAGATTCAACTCTCTTAGGTGAACGAACGCACAGCAGAGCAGTTTCAAGGAAACGTTTCTCCTGAGTTTTAGACGAAGTTTCCTGCTGTTTAGTACGGATGCCGGCATTGGGCTGGACATACCGGTTTTGGGATTCTGCACAGAAAGGGTTTGCAAACCGCTGAATCCACACGTGAGTTTAACTCTGTCAGTTGAATGCACACATTGACAACCATTCAGTTTGATAGCACACTTTTGGTTTTAGAAGCAGATATTTCTCTGTACAGCCTATGGTCCCATTCACTCGGGAATATCCCAACGCACCTCCTAGAAGAAACGTGTTTCTGACTCGCTGAATCTCAACATAGATTCAACTCTCTTAGGTGAACGAACGCACAGCAGAGCAGTTTCAAGGAAACGTTTCTCCTGAGTTTTAGACGAAGTTTCCTGCTGTTTAGTACGTATGCCGGCATTGGGCTGGAAATACCGGTTTTGGGATTCTGCACAGAAAGGGTTTGCAAACCGCTGAATCCACACGTGAGTTTAACTCTGTCAGTTGAATGTACACATTGACAACCATTCAGTTTGATAGCACACTTTTGGTTTTAGAAGCAGATATTTCTCTGTACAGCCTATGGTCCCATTCACTCGGGAATATCCCAACGCAGCTCCTAGAAGAAACGTGTTTCTGACTCGCTGAATCTCAACATAGATTCAACTCTCTTAGGTGAACGAACGCACAGCAGAGCAGTTTCAAGGAAACGTTTCTCCTGAGTTTTAGACGAAGTTTCCTGCTGTTTAGTACGGATGCCGGCATTGGGCTGGAAATACCGGTTTTGGGATTCTGCACAGAAAGTGTTTGCAAACCGCTGAATCCACACGTGACTTTAACTCTGTCAGTTGAATGCACACATTGACAACCATTCAGTTTGATAGCACACTTTTGGTTTTAGAAGCAGGTATTTCTCTGTACAGCCTATGGTCCCATTCACTCGGGAATATCCCAACGCAGCTCCTACAAGAAACGTGTTTCTGACTCGCTGAATCTCAACATAGATTCAACTCTCTTAGGTGAACGAACGCACAGCAGAGCAGTTTCAAGGAAACGTTTCTCCTGAGTTTTAGACGAAGTTTCCTGCTGTTTAGTACGGATGCCGGCATTGGGCTGGAAATACCACTTTTGGGATTCTGCACAAAAGGGTTTGCAAACCGCTGAATCCACACGTGAGCTTAACTCTGTCAGTTGAATGCACACATTGACAACCATTCAGTTAGATAGCACACTTTTGGTTTTAGAAGCAGATATTTCTCTGTACAGCCTATGGTCCCATTCACTCGGGAATATCCCAACGCAACTCCTAGAAGAAACGTGTTTCTGACTCGCTGAATCTCAACATAGATTCAACTCTCTTAGGTGAACGAACGCACAGCAGAGCAGTTTCAAGGAAACGTTTCTCCTGAGTTTTAGACGAAGTTTCCTGCTGTTTAGTACGTATGCCGGCATTGGGCTGGAAATACCGGTTTTGGGATTCTGCACAGAAAGGGTTTGCAAACCGCTGAATCCACACGTGAGCTTAACTCTGTCAGTTGAATGCACACATTGACAACCATTCAGTTAGATAGCTCCGTTTTGGTTTTAGAAGCAGATATTTCTCTGTACAGCCTATGGTCCCTTTCACTCGGGAATATCCCAACGCACCTCCTAGAAGAAACGTGTTTCTGACTCGCTGAATCTCAACATAGATTCAAATCTCTTAGGTGAACGAACGCACAGCAGAGCAGTTTCAAGGAAACGTTTCTCCTGAGTTTTAGACGAAGTTTCCTGCTCTTTAGTACGTATACCGGCATTGGGCTGGAAATACCGGTTTTGGGATTCTGCACAGAAAGGGTTTGCAAACCGCTGAATCCACACGTGAGTTTAACTCTGTCAGTTGAATGTACACATTGACAACCATTCAGTTTGATAGCACACTTTTGGTTTTAGAAGCAGATATTTCTCTGTACAGCCTATGGTCCCATTCACTCGGGAATATCCCAACGCAGCTCCTAGAAGAAACGTGTTTCTGACTCGCTGAATCTCAACATAGATTCAACTCTCTTAGGTGAACGAACGCACAGCAGAGCAGTTTCAAGGAAACGTTTCTCCTGAGTCTTAGACGAAGTTTCCTGCTGTTTAGTACGTATGCCGGCATTGGGCTGGAAATACCGGTTTTGGGATTCTGCACAGAAAGGGTTTGCAAACCGCTGAATCCACACGTGAGTTTAACTCTGTCAGTTGAATGCACACATTGACAACCATTCAGTTAGATAGCTCCGTTTTGGTTTTAGAAGCAGATATTTCTCTGTACAGCCTATGGTCCCATTCACTCGGGAATATCCCAACGCAGCTCCTAGAAGAAACGTGTTTCTGACTCGCTGAATCTCAACATAGATTCAACTCTCTTAGGTGAACGAACGCACAGCAGAGCAGTTTCAAGGAAACGTTTCTCCTGAGTTTTAGACGAAGTTTCCTGCTGTTTAGTACGGATGCCGGCATTGGGCTGGACATACCGGTTTTGGGATTCTGCACAGAAAGGGTTTGCAAACCGCTGAATCCACACGTGAGTTTAACTCTGTCAGTTGAATGCACACATTGACAACCATTCAGTTTGATAGCACACTTTTGGTTTTAGAAGCAGATATTTCTCTGTACAGCCTATGGTCCCATTCACTCGGGAATATCCCAACGCACCTCCTAGAAGAAACGTGTTTCTGACTCGCTGAATCTCAACATAGATTCAAATCTCTTAGGTGAACGAACGCACAGCAGAGCAGTTTCAAGGAAACGTTTCTCCTGAGTTTTAGACGAAGTTTCCTGCTCTTTAGTACGTATACCGGCATTGGGCTGGAAATACCGGTTTTGGGATTCTGCACAGAAAGGGTTTGCAAACCGCTGAATCCACCCGTGAGTTTAACTCTGTCAGTTGAATGTACACATTGACAACCATTCAGTTTGATAGCACACTTTTGGTTTTAGAAGCAGATATTTCTCTGTACAGCCTATGGTCCCATTCACTCGGGAATATCCCAACGCAGCTCCTAGAAGAAACGTGTTTCTGACTCGCTGAATCTCAACATAGATTCAACTCTCTTAGGTGAACGAACGCACAGCAGAGCAGTTTCAAGGAAACGTTTCTCCTGAGTCTTAGACGAAGTTTCCTGCTGTTTAGTACGTATGCCGGCATTGGGCTGGAAATACCGGTTTTGGGATTCTGCACAGAAAGGATTTGCAAACCGCTGAATCCACACGTGAGTTTAACTCTGTCAGTTGAATGCACACATTGACAACCATTCAGTTAGATAGCTCCGTTTTGGTTTTAGAAGCAGATATTTCTCTGTACAGCCTATGGTCCCATTCACTCGGGAATATCCCAACGCAGCTCCTAGAAGAAACGTGTTTCTGACTCGCTGAATCTCAACATAGATTCAACTCTCTTAGGTGAACGAACGCACAGCAGAGCAGTTTCAAGGAAACGTTTCTCCTGAGTTTTAGACGAAGTTTCCTGCTGTTTAGTACGGATGCCGGCATTGGGCTGGACATACCGGTTTTGGGATTCTGCACAGAAAGGGTTTGCAAACCGCTGAATCCACACGTGAGTTTAACTCTGTCAGTTGAATGCACACATTGACAACCATTCAGTTTGATAGCACACTTTTGGTTTTAGAAGCAGATATTTCTCTGTACAGCCTATGGTCCCATTCACTCGGGAATATCCCAACGCACCTCCTAGAAGAAACGTGTTTCTGACTCGCTGAATCTCAACATAGATTCAACTCTCTTAGGTGAACGAACGCACAGCAGAGCAGTTTCAAGGAAACGTTTCTCCTGAGTTTTAGACGAAGTTTCCTGCTGTTTAGTACGTATGCCGGCATTGGGCTGGAAATACCGGTTTTGGGATTCTGCACAGAAAGGGTTTGCAAACCGCTGAATCCACACGTGAGCTTAACTCTGTCAGTTGAATGCACACATTGACAACCATTCAGTTAGATAGCTCCGTTTTGGTTTTAGAAGCAGATATTTCTCTGTACAGCCTATGGTCCCATTCACTCGGGAATATCCCAACGCAGCTCCTAGAAGAAACGTGTTTCTGACTCGCTGAATCTCAACATAGATTCAAATCTCTTAGGTGAACGAACGCACAGCAGAGCAGTTTCAAGGAAACGTTTCTCCTGAGTTTTAGACGAAGTTTCCTGCTCTTTAGTACGTATACCGGCATTGGGCTGGAAATACCGGTTTTGGGATTCTGCACAGAAAGGGTTTGCAAACCGCTGAATCCACACGTGAGTTTAACTCTGTCAGTTGAATGCACACATTGACAACCATTCAGTTTGATAGCACACTTTTGGTTTTAGAAGCAGATATTTCTCTGTACAGCCTATGGTCCCATTCACTCGGGAATATCCCAACGCAGCTCCTAGAAGAAACCTGTTTCTGACTCGCTGAATCTCAACATAGATTCAACTCTCTTAGGTGAACGAACGCACAGCAGAGCAGTTTCAAGGAAACGTTTCTCCTGAGTCTTAGACGAAGTTTCCTGCTGTTTAGTACGTATGCCGGCATTGGGCTGGAAATACCGGTTTTGGGATTCTGCACAGAAAGGTTTTGCAAACCGCTGAATCCACACGTGAGTTTATCTCTGTCAGTTGAATGCACACATTGACAACCATTCAGTTAGATAGCTCCGTTTTGGTTTTAGAAGCAGATATTTCTCTGTGCAGCCTATGGTCCCATTCACTCGGGAATATCCCAACGCAGCTCCTAGAAGAAACGTGTTTCTGACTCGCTGAATCTCAACATAGATTCAACTCTCTTAGGTGAACGAACGCACAGAAGAGCAGTTTCAAGGAAACGTTTCTCCTGAGTTTTAGACGAAGTTTCCTGCTGTTTAGTAGGGATGCCGGCATTGGGCTGGAAATACCGGTTTTGGGATTCTGCACAGAAAGGGTTTGCAAACCGCTGAATCCACACGTGAGTTTAACTCTGTCAGTTGAATGCACACATTGACAACCATTCAGTTAGATAGCTCCGTTTTGGTTTTAGAAGCAGATATTTCTCTGTACAGCCTATGGTCCCATTCACTCGGGAATATCCCAACGCAGCTCCTAGAAGAAACGTGTTTCTGACTCGCTGAATCTCAACATAGATTCAACTCTCTTAGGTGAACGAACGCACAGCAGAGCAGTTTCAAGGAAACGTTTCTCCTGAGTTTTAGACGAAGTTTCCTGCTGTTTAGTACGGATGCCGGCATTGGGCTGGACATACCGGTTTTGGGATTCTGCACAGAAAGGGTTTGCAAACCGCTGAATCCACACGTGAGTTTAACTCTGTCAGTTGAATGCACACATTGACAACCATTCAGTTTGATAGCACACTTTTGGTTTTAGAAGCAGATATTTCTCTGTACAGCCTATGGTCCCATTCACTCGGGAATATCCCAACGCACCTCCTAGAAGAAACGTGTTTCTGACTCGCTGAATCTCAACATAGATTCAACTCTCTTAGGTGAACGAACGCACAGCAGAGCAGTTTCAAGGAAACGTTTCTCCTGAGTTTTAGACGAAGTTTCCTGCTGTTTAGTACGTATGCCGGCATTGGGCTGGAAATACCGGTTTTGGGATTCTGCACAGAAAGGGTTTGCAAACCGCTGAATCCACACGTGAGCTTAACTCTGTCAGTTGAATGCACACATTGACAACCATTCAGTTAGATAGCTCCGTTTTGGTTTTAGAAGCAGATATTTCTCTGTACAGCCTAAGGTCCCATTCACTCGGGAATATCCCAACGCACCTCCTAGAAGAAACGTGTTTCTGACTCGCTGAATCTCAACATAGATTCAACTCTCTTAGGTGATCGAACGCACAACAGAGCAGTTTCAAGGAAACGTTTCTCCTGAGTTTTAGACGAAGTTTCCTGCTGTTGAGTACGTATGCCGGCATTGGGCTGGAAATACCGGTTTTGGGATTCTGCACAGAAAGGGTTTGCAAACCGCTGAATCCACACGTGAGTTTTCCTCTGTCAGTTGAATGCACACATTGACAACCATTCAGTTAGATAGCTCCGTTTTGGTTTTAGAAGCAGATATTTCTCTGTACAGCCTATGGTCCCATTCACTCGGGAATATCCTAACGCATCTCCTAGAAGAAACGTGTTTCTGACTCGCTGAATCTCAACATAGATTCAACTCTCTTAGGTGATCGAACGCACAGCAGAGCAGTTTCAAGGAAACGTTTCTCCTGAGTTTTAGACGAAGTTTCCTGCTGTTTAGTACGGATGCCGGCATTGGGCTGGAAATACCGGTTTTGGGATTCTGCACAGAAAGGGTTTGCAAACCGCTGAATCCACACGTGAGCTTAACTCTGTCAGTTGAATGCACACATTGACAACCATTCAGTTAGATAGCTCCGTTTTGGTTTTAGAAGCAGATATTTCTCTGTACAGCCTATGGTCCCATTCACTCGGGAATATCCCAACGCAGCTCCTAGAAGAAACGTGTTTCTGACTCGCTGAATCTCAGCATAGATTCAACTCTCTTAGGTGAACGAACGCACAGCAGAGCAGTTTCAAGGAAACGTTTCTCCTGAGTTTTAGACGAAGTTTCCTGCTGTTTAGTATGGATGCCGGCATTGGGCTGGAAATACCGGTTTTGGGATTCTGCACAGAAAGGGTTTGCAAACCGCTGAATCCACACGTGAGTTTAACTCTGTCAGTTGAATGCACACATTGACAACCATTCAGTTTGATAGCACACTTTTGGTTTTAGAAGCAGATATTTCTCTGTACAGCCTATGGTCCCATTCACTCGGGAATATCCCAACGCACCTCCTAGAAGAAACGTGTTTCTGACTCGCTGAATCTCAACATAGATTCAACTCTCTTAGGTGATCGAACGCACAACAGAGCAGTTTCAAGGAAACGTTTCTCCTGAGTTTTAGACGAAGTTTCCTGCTGTTGAGTACGTATGCCGGCATTGGGCTGGAAATACCGGTTTTGGGATTCTGCACAGAAAGGGTTTGCAAACCGCTGAATCCACACGTGAGTTTTCCTCTGTCAGTTGAATGCACACATTGACAACCATTCAGTTAGATAGCTCCGTTTTGGTTTTAGAAGCAGATATTTCTCTGTACAGCCTATGGTCCCATTCACTCGGGAATATCCTAACGCATCTCCTAGAAGAAACGTGGTTCTGACTCGCTGAATCTCAACATAGATTCAACTCTCTTAGGTGATCGAACGCACAGCAGAGCAGTTTCAAGGAAACGTTTCTCCTGAGTTTTAGACGAAGTTTCCTGCTGTTTAGTACGGATGCCGGCATTGGGCTGGAAATACCGGTTTTGGGATTCTGCACAGAAATGGTTTGCAAACCGCTGAATCCACACGTGAGTTTAACTCTGTCAGTTGAATGCACACATTGACAACCATTCAGTTAGATAGCTCCGTTTTGGTTTTAGAAGCAGATATTTCTCTGTACATCCTATGGTCCCATTCACTCGGGAATATCCCAACGCAGCTCCTAGAAGAAACGTGTTTCTGACTCGCTGAATCTCAACATAAATTCAACTCTCTTAGGTGATCGAACGCACAGCAGAGCAGTTTCAAGGAAACGTTTCTCCTGAGTTTTAGACGAAGTTTCCTGCTGTTTAGTACGTATGCCGGCATTGGGCTGGAAATACCGGTTTTGGGATTCTGCACAGAAATGGTTTGCAAACCGCTGAATCCACACGTGAGTTTAACTCTGTCAGTTGAATGCACACATTGACAACCATTCAGTTAGATAGCTCCGTTTTGGTTTTAGAAGCAGATATTTCTCTGTACAGCCTATGGTCCCATTCACTCGGGAATATCCCAACGCACCTCCTAGAAGAAACGTGTTTCTGACTCGCGGAATCTCAACATAGATTCAACTCTCTTAGGTGATCGAACGCACAACAGAGCAGTTTCAAGGAAACGTTTCTCCTGAGTTTTAGACGAAGTTTCCTGCTGTTTAGTACGTATGCCGGCATTGGGCTGGAAATACCGGTTTTGGGATTCTGCACAGAAAGGGTTTGCAAACCGCTGAATCCACACGTGAGTTTACCTCTGTCAGTTGAATGCACACATTGACAACCATTCAGTTAGATAGCTCCGTTTTGGTTTTAGAAGCAGATATTTCTCTGTACAGCCTATGGTCCCATTCACTCGGGAATATCCTAACGCAGCTCCTAGAAGAAACGTGTTTCTGACTCGCTGAATCTCAACATAGATTCAACTCTCTTAGGTGATCGAACGCACAGCAGAGCAGTTTCAAGGAAACGTTTCTCCTGAGTTTTAGACGAAGTTTCCTGCTGTTTAGTACGGATGCCGGCATTGGGCTGGAAATACCGGTTTTGGGATTCTGCACAGAAATGGTTTGCAAACCGCTGAATCCACACGTGAGTTTAACTCTGTCAGTTGAATGCACACATTGACAACCATTCAGTTAGATAGCTCCGTTTTGGTTTTAGAAGCAGATATTTCTCTGTACATCCTATGGTCCCATTCACTCGGGAATATCCCAACGCAGCTCCTAGAAGAAACGTGTTTCTGACTCGCTGAATCTCAACATAAATTCAACTCTCTTAGGTGATCGAACGCACAGCAGAGCAGTTTCAAGGAAACGTTTCTCCTGAGTTTTAGACGAAGTTTCCTGCTGTTTAGTACGTATGCCGGCATTGGGCTGGAAATACCGGTTTTGGGATTCTGCACAGAAATGGTTTGCAAACCGCTGAATCCACACGTGAGTTTAACTCTGTCAGTTGAATGCACACATTGACAACCATTCAGTTAGATAGCTCCGTTTTGGTTTTAGAAGCAGATATTTCTCTGTACAGCCTATGGTCCCATTCACTCGGGAATATCCCAACGCAGCTCCTAGAAGAAACGTGTTTCTGACTCGCTGAATCTCAACATAGATTCAAATCTCTTAGGTGAACGAACGCACAGCAGAGCAGTTTCAAGGAAACGTTTCTCCTGAGTCTTAGACGAAGTTTCCTGCTGTTTAGTACGTATGCCGGCATTGGGCTGGAAATACCGGTTTTGGGATTCTGCACAGAAAGGGTTTGCAAACCGCTGAATCCACACGTGAGTTTAACTCTGTCAGTTGAATGCACACATTGACAACCATTCAGTTAGATAGCTCCGTTTTGGTTTTAGAAGCAGATATTTCTCTGTACATCCTATGGTCCCATTCACTCGGGAATATCCCAACGCAGCTCCTAGAAGAAACGTGTTTGTGACTCGCTGAATCTCAACATAAATTCAACTCTCTTAGGTGATCGAACGCACAGCAGAGCAGTTTCAAGGAAACGTTTCTCCTGAGTTTTAGACGAAGTTTCCTGCTGTTTAGTACGTATGCCGGCATTGGGCTGGAAATACCGGTTTTTGGATTCTGCACAGAAATGGTTTGCAAACCGCTGAATCCACACGTGAGTTTAACTCTGTCAGTTGAATGCACACATTGACAACCATTCAGTTAGATAGCTCCGTTTTGGTTTTAGAAGCAGATATTTCTCTGTACAGCCTATGGTCCCATTCACTCGGGAATATCCCAACGCAGCTCCTAGAAGAAACGTGTTTCTGACTCGCTGAATCTCAACATAGATTCAAATCTCTTAGGTGAACGAACGCACAGCAGAGCAGTTTCAAGGAAACGTTTCTCCTGAGTCTTAGACGAAGTTTCCTGCTGTTTAGTACGTATGCCGGCATTGGGCTGGAAATACCGGTTTTGGGATTCTGCACAGAAAGGGTTTGCAAACCGCTGAATCCACACGTGAGTTTAGCTCTGTCAGTTGAATGCACACATTGACAACCATTCAGTTAGATAGCTCCGTTTTGGTTTTAGAAGCAGATATTTCTCTGTACAGCCTATGGTCCCATTCACTCGGGAATATCTCAACGCAGCTCCTAGAAGAAACGTGTTTCTGACTCGCTGAATCTCAACATAGATTCAACTCTCTTAGGTGAACGAACGCACAGAAGAGCAGTTTCAAGGAAACGTTACTCCTGAGTTTTAGACGAAGTTTCCTGCTGTTTAGTAGGGATGCCGGCATTGGGCTGGAAATACCGGTTTTGGGATTCTGCACAGAAAGGGTTTGCAAACCGCTGAATCCACACGTGAGTTTAACTCTGTCAGTTGAATGCACACATTGACAACCATTCAGTTAGATAGCTCCGTTTTGGTTTTAGAAGCAGATATTTCTCTGTACAGCCTATGGTCCCATTCACTCGGGAATATCCCAACGCAGCTCCTAGAAGAAACGTGTTTCTGACTCGCTGAATCTCAACATAGATTCAACTCTCTTAGGTGAACGAACGCACAGCAGAGCAGTTTCAAGGAAACGTTTCTCCTGAGTTTTAGACGAAGTTTCCTGCTGTTTAGTACGGATGCCGGCATTGGGCTGGACATACCGGTTTTGGGATTCTGCACAGAAAGGGTTTGCAAACCGCTGAATCCACACGTGAGTTTAACTCTGTCAGTTGAATGCACACATTGACAACCATTCAGTTTGATAGCACACTTTTGGTTTTAGAAGCAGATATTTCTCTGTACAGCCTATGGTCCCATTCACTCGGGAATATCCCAACGCACCTCCTAGAAGAAACGTGTTTCTGACTCGCTGAATCTCAACATAGATTCAACTCTCTTAGGTGAACGAACGCACAGCAGAGCAGTTTCAAGGAAACGTTTCTCCTGAGTTTTAGACGAAGTTTCCTGCTGTTTAGTACGTATGCCGGCATTGGGCTGGAAATACCGGTTTTGGGATTCTGCACAGAAAGGGTTTGCAAACCGCTGAATCCACACGTGAGCTTAACTCTGTCAGTTGAATGCACACATTGACAACCATTCAGTTAGATAGCTCCGTTTTGGTTTTAGAAGCAGATATTTCTCTGTACAGCCTATGGTCCCATTCACTCGGGAATATCCCAACGCAGCTCCTAGAAGAAACGTGTTTCTGACTCGCTGAATCTCAACATAGATTCAACTCTCTTAGGTGATCGAACGCACAGCAGAGCAGTTTCAAGGAAACGTTTCTCCTGAGTTTTAGACGAAGTTTCCTGCTGTTTAGTACGGATGCCGGCATTGGGCTGGAAATACCGGTTTTGGGATTCTGCACAGAAATGGTTTGCAAACCGCTGAATCCACACGTGAGTTTAACTCTGTCAGTTGAATGCACACATTGACAACCATTCAGTTACATAGCTCCGTTTTGGTTTTAGAAGCAGATATTTCTCTGTACATCCTATGGTCCCATTCACTCGGGAATATCCCAACGCAGCTCCTAGAAGAAACGTGTTTCTGACTCGCTGAATCTCAACATAAATTCAACTCTCTTAGGTGATCGAACGCACAGCAGAGCAGTTTCAAGGAAACGTTTCTCCTGAGTTTTAGACGAAGTTTCCTGCTGTTTAGTACGTATGCCGGCATTGGGCTGGAAATACCGGTTTTGGGATTCTGCACAGAAATGGTTTGCAAACCGCTGAATCCACACGTGAGTTTAACTCTGTCAGTTGAATGCACACATTGACAACCATTCAGTTAGATAGCTCCGTTTTGGTTTTAGAAGCAGATATTTCTCTGTACAGCCTATGGTCCCATTCACTCGGGAATATCCCAACGCAGCTCCTAGAAGAAACGTGTTTCTGACTCGATGAATCTCAACATAGATTCAAATCTCTTAGGTGAACGAACGCACAGCAGAGCAGTTTCAAGGAAACGTTTCTCCTGAGTTTTAGAAGAAGTTTCCTGCTCTTTAGTACGTATACCGGCATTGGGCTGGAAATACCGGTTTTGGGATTCTGCACAGAAAGGGTTTGCAAACCGCTGAATCCACACGTGAGCTTAACTCTGTCAGTTGAATGCACACATTGACAACCATTCAGTTAGATAGCTCCGTTTTGGTTTTAGAAGCAGATATTTCTCTGTACAGCCTATGGTCCCATTCACTCGGGAATATCCCAACGCAGCTCCTAGAAGAAACGTGTTTCTGACTCGCTGAATCTCAACATAGATTCAACTCTCTTAGGTGAACGAACGCACAGCAGAGCAGTTTCAAGGAAACGTTTCTCCTGAGTTTTAGACGAAGTTTCCTGCTGTTTAGTACGGATGCCGGCATTGGGCTGGAAATACCGGTTTTGGGATTCTGCACAGAAAGGGTTTGCAAACCGCTGAATCCACACGTGAGTTTAACTCTGTCAGTTGAATGCACACATTGACAACCATTCAGTTTGATAGCACACTTTTGGTTTTAGAAGCAGATATTTCTCTGTACAGCCTATGGTCCCATTCACTCGGGAATATCCCAACGCACCTCCTAGAAGAAACGTGTTTCTGACTCGCGGAATCTCAACATAGATTCAACTCTCTTAGGTGATCGAACGCACAACAGAGCAGTTTCAAGGAAACGTTTCTCCTGAGTTTTAGACGAAGTTTCCTGCTGTTTAGTACGTATGCCGGCATTGGGCTGGAAATACCGGTTTTGGGATTCTGCACAGAAAGGGTTTGCAAACCGCTGAATCCACACGTGAGTTTACCTCTGTCAGTTGAATGCACACATTGACAACCATTCAGTTAGATAGCTCCGTTTTGGTTTTAGAAGCAGATATTTCTCTGTACAGCCTATGGTCCCATTCACTCGGGAATATCCTAACGCAGCTCCTAGAAGAAACGTGTTTCTGACTCGCTGAATCTCAACATAAATTCAACTCTCTTAGGTGATCGATCGCACAGCAGAGCAGTTTCAAGGAAACGTTTCTCCTGAGTTTTAGACGAAGTTTCCTGCTGTTTAGTACGTATGCCGGCATTGGGCTGGAAATACCGGTTTTGGGATTCTGCACAGAAATGGTTTGCAAACCGCTGAATCCACACGTGAGTTTAACTCTGTCAGTTGAATGCACACATTGACAACCATTCAGTTAGATAGCTCCGTTTTGGTTTTAGAAGCAGATATTTCTCTGTACAGCCTATGGTCCCATTCACTCGGGAATATCCCAACGCAGCTCCTAGAAGAAACGTGTTTCTGACTCGCTGAATCTCAACATAGATTCAAATCTCTTAGGTGAACGAACGCACAGCAGAGCAGTTTCAAGGAAACGTTTCTCCTGAGTTTTAGAAGAAGTTTCCTGCTCTTTAGTACGTATACCGGCATTGGGCTGGAAATACCGGTTTTGGGATTCTGCACAGAAAGGGTTTGCAAACCGCTGAATCCACACGTGAGTTTAACTCTGTCAGTTGAATGTACACATTGACAACCATTCAGTTTGATAGCACACTTTTGGTTTTAGAAGCAGATATTTCTCTGTACAGCCTATGGTCCCATTCACTCGGGAATATCCCAACGCAGCTCCTAGAAGAAACGTGTTTCTGACTCGCTGAATCTCAACATAGATTCAACTCTCTTAGGTGAAGGAACGCACAGCAGAGCAGTTTCAAGGAAACGTTTCTCCTGAGTCTTAGACGAAGTTTCCTGCTGTTTAGTACGTATGCCGGCATTGGGCTGGAAATACCGGTTTTGGGATTCTGCACAGAAAGGGTTTGCAAACCGCTGAATCCACACGTGAGTTTAACTCTGTCAGTTGAATGCACACATTGACAACCATTCAGTTAGATAGCTCCGTTTTGGTTTTAGAAGCAGATATTTCTCTGTACAGCCTATGGTCCCATTCACTCGGGAATATCTCAACGCAGCTCCTAGAAGAAACGTGTTTCTGACTCGCTGAATCTCAACATAGATTCAACTCTCTTAGGTGAACGAACGCACAGAAGAGCAGTTTCAAGGAAACGTTACTCCTGAGTTTTAGACGAAGTTTCCTGCTGTTTAGTAGGGATACCGGCATTGGGCTGGAAATACCGGTTTTGGGATTCTGCACAGAAAGGGTTTGCAAACCGCTGAATCCACACGTGAGTTTAACTCTGTCAGTTGAATGCACACATTGACAACCATTCAGTTAGATAGCTCCGTTTTGGTTTTAGAAGCAGATATTTCTCTGTACAGCCTATGGTCCCATTCACTCGGGAATATCCCAACGCAGCTCCTAGAAGAAACGTGTTTCTGACTCGCTGAATCTCAACATAGATTCAACTCTCTTAGGTGAACGAACGCACAGCAGAGCAGTTTCAAGGAAACGTTTCTCCTGAGTCTTAGACGAAGTTTCCTGCTGTTTAGTACGTATGCCGGCATTGGGCTGGAAATACCGGTTTTGGGATTCTGCACAGAAAGGTTTTGCAAACCGCTGAATCCACACGTGAGTTTAACTCTGTCAGTTGAATGCACACATTGACAACCATTCAGTTAGATAGCTCCGTTTTGGTTTTAGAAGCAGATATTTCTCTGTACAGCCTATGGTCCCATTCACTCGGGAATATCCCAACGCAGCTCCTAGAAGAAACGTGTTTCTGACTCGCTGAATGTCAACATAGATTCAACTCTCTTAGGTGAACGAACGCACAGAAGAGCAGTTTCAAGGAAACGTTTCTCCTGAGTTTTAGGCGAAGTTTCCTGCTGTTTAGTAGGGATGCCGGCATTGGGCTGGAAATACCGGTTTTGGGATTCTGCACAGAAAGGGTTTGCAAACCGCTGAATCCACACGTGAGTTTAACTCTGTCAGTTGAATGCACACATTGACAACCATTCAGTTAGATAGCTCCGTTTTGGTTTTAGAAGCAGATATTTCTCTGTACAGCCTATGGTCCCATTCACTCGGGAATATCCCAACGCAGCTCCTAGAAGAAACGTGTTTCTGACTCGCTGAATGTCAACATAGATTCAACTCTCTTAGGTGAACGAACGCACAGCAGAGCAGTTTCAAGGAAACGTTTCTCCTGAGTTTTAGACGAAGTTTCCTGCTGTTTAGTACAGATGCCGGCATTGGGCTGGACATACCGGTTTTGGGATTCTGCACAGAAAGGGTTTGCAAACCGCTGAATCCACACGTGAGTTTAACTCTGTCAGTTGAATGCACACATTGACAACCATTCAGTTTGATAGCACACTTTTGGTTTTAGAAGCAGATATTTCTCTGTACAGCCTATGGTCCCATTCACTCGGGAATATCCCAACGCACCTCCTAGAAGAAACGTGTTTCTGACTCGCTGAATCTCAACATAGATTCAACTCTCTTAGGTGAACGAACGCACAGCAGAGCACTTTCAAGGAAACGTTTCTCCTGAGTTTTAGACGAAGTTTCCTGCTGTTTAGTACGTATGCCGGCATTGGGCTGGAAATACCGGTTTTGGGATTCTGCACAGAAAGGGTTTGCAAACCGCTGAATCCACACGTGAGCTTAACTCTCTCAGTTGAATGCACACATTGACAACCATTCAGTTAGATAGCTCCGTTTTGGTTTTAGAAGCAGATATTTCTCTGTACAGCCTATGGTCCCATTCACTCGGGAATATCCCAACGCAGCTCCTAGAAGAAACGTGTTTCTGACTCGCTGAATCTCAACATAGATTCAACTCTCTTAGGTGAACGAACGCACAGCAGAGCAGTTTCAAGGAAACGTTTCTCCTGAGTTTTAGACGAAGTTTCCTGCTGTTTAGTACGTATGCCGGCATTGGGCTGGAAATACCGGTTTTGGGATTCTGCACAGAAAGGGTTTGCAAACCGCTGAATCCACACGTGAGTTTACCTCTGTCAGTTGAATGCACACATTGACAACCATTCAGTTAGATAGCTCCGTTTTGGTTTTAGAAGCAGATATTTCTCTGTACAGCCTATGGTCCCATTCACTCGGGAATATCCTAACGCAGCTCCTAGAAGAAACGTGTTTCTGACTCGCTGAATCTCAACATAGATTCAACTCTCTTAGGTGATCGAACGCACAGAAGAGCAGTTTCAAGGAAACGTTTCTCCTGAGTTTTAGACGAAGTTTCCTGCTGTTTAGTACGGATGCCGGCATTGGGCTGGAAATACCGGTTTTGGGATTCTGCACAGAAAGGGTTTGCAAACCGCTGAATCCACCCGTGAGTTTAACTCTGTCAGTTGAATGTACACATTGACAACCATTCAGTTTGATAGCACACTTTTGGTTTTAGAAGCAGATATTTCTCTGTACAGCCTATGGTCCCATTCACTCGGGAATATCCCAACGCAGCTCCTAGAAGAAACGTGTTTCTGACTCGCTGAATCTCAACATAGATTCAACTCTCTTAGGTGAACGAACGCACAGCAGAGCAGTTTCAAGGAAACGTTTCTCCTGAGTCTTAGACGAAGTTTCCTGCTGTTTAGTACGTATGCCGGCATTGGGCTGGAAATACCGGTTTTGGGATTCTGCACAGAAAGGGTTTGCAAACCGCTGAATCCACACGTGAGTTTAACTCTGTCAGTTGAATGCACACATTGACAACCATTCAGTTAGATAGCTCCGTTTTGGTTTTAGAAGCAGATATTTCTCTGTACAGCCTATGGTCCCATTCACTCGGGAATATCCCAACGCAGCTCCTAGAAGAAACGTGTTTCTGACTCGCTGAATCTCAACATAGATTCAACTCTCTTAGGTGATCGAACGCACAGCAGAGCAGTTTCAAGGAAACGTTTCTCCTGAGTTTTAGACGAAGTTTCCTGCTGTTTAGTACGGATGCCGGCATTGGGCTGGAAATACCGGTTTTGGGATTCTGCACAGAAAGGGTTTGCAAACCGCTGAATCCACACGTGAGTTTAACTCTGTCAGTTGAATGCACACATTGACAACCATTCAGTTAGATAGCTCCGTTTTGGTTTTAGAAGCAGATATTTCTCTGTACAGCCTATGGTCCCATTCACTCGGGAATATCCCAACGCAGCTCCTAGAAGAAACGTGTTTCTGACTCGCTGAATCTCAACATAGATTCAACTCTCTTAGGTGAACGAACGCACAGCAGAGCAGTTTCAAGGAAACGTTTCTCCTGAGTTTTAGACGAGGTTTCCTGCTGTTTAGTACGTATGCCGGCATTGGGCTGGAAATACCGGTTTTGGGATTCTGCACAGAAATGGTTTGCAAACCGCTGAATCCACACGTGAGTTTAACTCTGTCAGTTGAATGCACACATTGACAACCATTCAGTTAGATAGCTCCGTTTTGGTTTTAGAAGCAGATATTTCTCTGTACAGCCTATGGTCCCATTCACTCGGGAATATCCCAACGCAGCTCCTAGAAGAAACGTGTTTCTGACTCGCTGAATCTCAACATAGATTCAAATCTCTTAGGTGAACGAACGCACAGCAGAGCAGTTTCAAGGAAACGTTTCTCCTGAGTTTTAGAAGAAGTTTCCTGCTCTTTAGTACGTATACCGGCATTGGGCTGGAAATACCGGTTTTGGGATTCTGCACAGAAAGGGTTTGCAAACCGCTGAATCCACACGTGAGTTTAACTCTGTCAGTTGAATGTACACATTGACAACCATTCAGTTTGATAGCACACTTTTGGTTTTAGAAGCAGATATTTCTCTGTACAGCCTATGGTCCCATTCACTCGGGAATATCCCAACGCAGCTCCTAGAAGAAACGTGTTTCTGACTCGCTGAATCTCAACATAGATTCAACTCTCTTAGGTGAAGGAACGCACAGCAGAGCAGTTTCAAGGAAACGTTTCTCCTGAGTCTTAGACGAAGTTTCCTGCTGTTTAGTACGTATGCCGGCATTGGGCTGGAAATACCGGTTTTGGGATTCTGCACAGAAAGGGTTTGCAAACCGCTGAATCCACACGTGAGTTTAACTCTGTCAGTTGAATGCACACATTGACAACCATTCAGTTAGATAGCTCCGTTTTGGTTTTAGAAGCAGATATTTCTCTGTACAGCCTATGGTCCCATTCACTCGGGAATATCTCAACGCAGCTCCTAGAAGAAACGTGTTTCTGACTCGCTGAATCTCAACATAGATTCAACTCTCTTAGGTGAACGAACGCACAGAAGAGCAGTTTCAAGGAAACGTTACTCCTGAGTTTTAGACGAAGTTTCCTGCTGTTTAGTAGGGATACCGGCATTGGGCTGGAAATACCGGTTTTGGGATTCTGCACAGAAAGGGTTTGCAAACCGCTGAATCCACACGTGAGTTTAACTCTGTCAGTTGAATGCACACATTGACAACCATTCAGTTAGATAGCTCCGTTTTGGTTTTAGAAGCAGATATTTCTCTGTACAGCCTATGGTCCCATTCACTCGGGAATATCCCAACGCAGCTCCTAGAAGAAACGTGTTTCTGACTCGCTGAATCTCAACATAGATTCAACTCTCTTAGGTGAACGAACGCACAGCAGAGCAGTTTCAAGGAAACGTTTCTCCTGAGTCTTAGACGAAGTTTCCTGCTGTTTAGTACGTATGCCGGCATTGGGCTGGAAATACCGGTTTTGGGATTCTGCACAGAAAGGTTTTGCAAACCGCTGAATCCACACGTGAGTTTAACTCTGTCAGTTGAATGCACACATTGACAACCATTCAGTTAGATAGCTCCGTTTTGGTTTTAGAAGCAGATATTTCTCTGTACAGCCTATGGTCCCATTCACTCGGGAATATCCCAACGCAGCTCCTAGAAGAAACGTGTTTCTGACTCGCTGAATCTCAACATAGATTCAACTCTCTTAGGTGAACGAACGCACAGAAGAGCAGTTTCAAGGAAACGTTTCTCCTGAGTTTTAGGCGAAGTTTCCTGCTGTTTAGTAGGGATGCCGGCATTGGGCTGGAAATACCGGTTTTGGGATTCTGCACAGAAAGGGTTTGCAAACCGCTGAATCCACACGTGAGTTTAACTCTGTCAGTTGAATGCACACATTGACAACCATTCAGTTAGATAGCTCCGTTTTGGTTTTAGAAGCAGATATTTCTCTGTACAGCCTATGGTCCCATTCACTCGGGAATATCCCAACGCAGCTCCTAGAAGAAACGTGTTTCTGACTCGCTGAATCTCAACATAGATGCAACTCTCTTAGGTGAACGAACGCACAGCAGAGCAGTTTCAAGGAAACGTTTCTCCTGAGTTTTAGACGAAGTTTCCTGCTGTTTAGTACAGATGCCGGCATTTGGCTGGACATACCGGTTTTGGGATTCTGCACAGAAAGGGTTTGCAAACCGCTGAATCCACACGTGAGTTTAACTCTGTCAGTTGAATGCACACATTGACAACCATTCAGTTTGATAGCACACTTTTGGTTTTAGAAGCAGATATTTCTCTGTACAGCCTATGGTCCCATTCACTCGGGAATATCCCAACGCACCTCCTAGAAGAAACGTGTTTCTGACTCGCTGAATCTCAACATAGATTCAACTCTCTTAGGTGAACGAACGCACAGCAGAGCAGTTTCAAGGAAACGTTTCTCCTGAGTTTTAGACGAAGTTTCCTGCTGTTTAGTACGTATGCCGGCATTGGGCTGGAAATACCGGTTTTGGGATTCTGCACAGAAAGGGTTTGCAAACCGCTGAATCCACACGTGAGCTTAACTCTCTCAGTTGAATGCACACATTGACAACCATTCAGTTAGATAGCTCCGTTTTGGTTTTAGAAGCAGATATTTCTCTGTACAGCCTATGGTCCCATTCACTCGGGAATATCCCAACGCAGCTCCTAGAAGAAACGTGTTTCTGACTCGCTGAATCTCAACATAGATTCAACTCTCTTAGGTGAACGAACGCACAGCAGAGCAGTTTCAAGGAAACGTTTCTCCTGAGTTTTAGACGAAGTTTCCTGCTGTTTAGTACGGATGCCGGCATTGGGCTGGAAATACCGGTTTTGGGATTCTGCACAGAAAGGGTTTGCAAACCGCTGAATCCACACGTGAGTTTAACTCTGTCAGTTGAATGCACACATTGACAACCATTCAGTTTGATAGCACACTTTTGGTTTTAGAAGCAGATATTTCTCTGTACAGCCTATGGTCCCATTCACTCGGGAATATCCCAACGCACCTCCTAGAAGAAACGTGTTTCTGACTCGCTGAATCTCAACATAGATTCAACTCTCTTAGGTGATCAAACGCACAGCAGAGCAGTTTCAAGGAAACGTTTCTCCTGAGTTTTAGACGAAGTTTCCTGCTGTTTAGTACGTATGCCGGCATTGGGCTGGAAATACCGGTTTTGGGATTCTGCACAGAAAGGGTTTGCAAACCGCTGAATCCACACGTGAGTTTACCTCTGTCAGTTGAATGCACACATTGACAACCATTCAGTTAGATAGCTCCGTTTTGGTTTTAGAAGCAGATATTTCTCTGTACAGCCTATGGTCCCATTCACTCGGGAATATCCTAACGCAGCTCCTAGAAGAAACGTGTTTCTGACTCGCTGAATCTCAACATAGATTCAACTCTCTTAGGTGATCGAACGCACAGCAGAGCAGTTTCAAGGAAACGTTTCTCCTGAGTTTTAGACGAAGTTTCCTGCTGTTTAGTACGTATGCCGGCATTGGGCTGGAAATACCGGTTTTGGGATTCTGCACAGAAAGGGTTTGCAAACCGCTGAATCCACACGTGAGTTTAACTCTGTCAGTTGAATGTACACATTGACAACCATTCAGTTTGATAGCACACTTTTGGTTTTAGAAGCAGATATTTCTCTGTACAGCCTATGGTCCCATTCACTCGGGAATATCCCAACGCAGCTCCTAGAAGAAACGTGTTTCTGACTCGCTGAATCTCAACATAGATTCAACTCTCTTAGGTGAACGAACGCACAGCAGAGCAGTTTCAAGGAAACGTTTCTCCTGAGTCTTAGACGAAGTTTCCTGCTGTTTAGTACGTATGCCGGCATTGGGCTGGAAATACCGGTTTTGGGATTCTGCACAGAAAGGGTTTGCAAACCGCTGAATCCACACGTGAGTTTAACTCTGTCAGTTGAATGCACACATTGACAACCATTCAGTTAGATAGCTCCGTTTTGGTTTTAGAAGCAGATATTTCTCTGTACAGCCTATGGTCCCATTCACTCGGGAATATCCCAACGCAGCTCCTAGAAGAAACGTGTTTCTGACTCGCTGAATCTCAACATAGATTCAACTCTCTTAGGTGATCGAACGCACAGCAGAGCAGTTTCAAGGAAACGTTTCTCCTGAGTTTTAGACGAAGTTTCCTGCTGTTTAGTACGGATGCCGGCATTGGGCTGGAAATACCGGTTTTGGGATTCTGCACAGAAAGGGTTTGCAAACCGCTGAATCCACACGTGAGTTTAACTCTGTCAGTTGAATGCACACATTGACAACCATTCAGTTAGATAGCTCCGTTTTGGTTTTAGAAGCAGATATTTCTCTGTACAGCCTATGGTCCCATTCACTCGGGAATATCCCAACGCAGCTCCTAGAAGAAACGTGTTTCTGACTCGCTGAATCTCAACATAGATTCAACTCTCTTAGGTGAACGAACGCACAGCAGAGCAGTTTCAAGGAAACGTTTCTCCTGAGTTTTAGACGAGGTTTCCTGCTGTTTAGTACGGATGCCGGCATTGGGCTGGACATACCGGTTTTGGGATTCTGCACAGAAATGGTTTGCAAACCGCTGAATCCACACGTGAGTTTAACTCTGTCAGTTGAATGCACACTTTGACAACCATTCAGTTAGATAGCTCCGTTTTGGTTTTAGAAGCAGATATTTCTCTGTACAGCCTATGGTCCCATTCACTCGGGAATATCCCAACGCAGCTCCTAGAAGAAACGTGTTTCTGACTCGCTGAATCTCAACATAGTTTCAACTCTCTTAGGTGAACGAACGCACAGCAGAGCAGTTTCAAGGAAACGTTTCTCCTGAGTTTTAGACGAAGTTTCCTGCTGTTTAGTACGGATGCCGGCATTGAGCTGGAATTACCGGTTTTGGGATTCTGCACAGAAAGGGTTTGCAAACCGCTGAATCCAAACGTGAGTTTAACTCTGTCAGTTGAATGCACACATTGACAACCATTCAGTTAGATACCATCCTTTTGGTTGTAGGAGCAGATATTTCTCTGTACAGCCTATGGTCCCATTCACTCGGGAATATCCCAACGCACCTCCTAGAAGAAACGTGTTTCTGACTCGCTGAATCTCAACATAGATTCAACTCTCTTAGGTGATCGAACGCACAACAGAGCAGTTTCAAGGAAACGTTTCTCCTGAGTTTTAGACGAAGTTTCCTGCTGTTTAGTACGTATGCCGGCATTGGGCTGGAAATACCGGTTTTGGGATTCTGCACAGAAAGGGTTTGCAAACCGCTGAATCCACACGTGAGTTTACCTCTGTCAGTTGAATGCACACATTGACAACCATTCAGTTAGATAGCTCCGTTTTGGTTTTAGAAGCAGATATTTCTCTGTACAGCCTATGGTCCCATTCACTCGGGAATATCCTAACGCAGCTCCTAGAAGAAACGTGTTTCTGACTCGCTGAATCTCAACATAGATTCAACTCTCTTAGGTGATCGAACGCACAGCAGAGCAGTTTCAAGGAAACGTTTCTCCTGAGTTTTAGACGAAGTTTCCTGCTGTTTAGTACGGATGCCGGCATTGGGCTGGAAATACCGGTTTTGGGATTCTGCACAGAAATGGTTTGCAAACCGCTGAATCCACACGTGAGTTTAACTCTGTCAGTTGAATGCACACATTGACAACCATTCAGTTTTATAGCACACTTTTGGTTTTAGAAGCAGATATTTCTCTGTACAGCCTATGGTCCCATTCACTCGGGAATATCCCAACGCAGCTCCTAGAAGAAACGTGTTTCTGACTCGCTGAATCTCAACGTAGATTCAACTCTCTTAGGTGAACGAACGCACAGCAGAGCAGTTTCAAGGAAACGTTTCTCCTGAGTATTAGACGAAGTTTCCTGCTGTTTAGTACGTATGCCGGCATTGGGCTGGAAATACCGGTTTTGGGATTCTGCACAGAAAGGGTTTGCAAACCGCTGAATCCACACGTGAGCTTAACTCTGTCAGTTGAATGCACACATTGACAACCATTCAGTTAGATAGCTCCGTTTTGGTTTTAGAAGCAGATATTTCTCTGTACAGCCTATGGTCCCATTCACTCGGGAATATCCCAACGCAGCTCCTAGAAGAAACGTGTTTCTGACTCGCTGAATCTCAACATAGATTCAACTCTCTTAGGTGAACGAACGCACAGCAGAGCAGTTTCAAGGAAACGTTTCTCCTGAGTTTTAGACGAAGTTTCCTGCTGTTTAGTACGTATGCCGGCATTGGGCTGGAAATACCGGTTTTGGGATTCTGCACAGAAAGTGTTTGCAAACCGCTGAATCCACACGTGACTTTAACTCTGTCAGTTGAATGCACACATTGACAACCATTCCGTTTGATAGCACACTTTTGGTTTTAGCAGCAGATATTTCTCTGTACAGCCTATGGTCCCATTCACTCGGGAATATCCCAACGCAGCTCCTAGAAGAAACGTGTTTCTGACTCGCTGAATCTCAACATAGATTCAACTCTCTTAGGTGAACGAACGCACAGCAGAGCAGTTTCAAGGAAACGTTTCTCCTGAGTTTTAGACGAAGTTTCCTGCGGTTTAGTACGGATGCCGGCATTGGACTGGACATACCGGTTTTGGGATTCTGCACAGAAAGGGTTTGCAAACCGCTGAATCCACACGTGAGTTTAACTCTGTCAGTTGAATGCACACATTGACAACCATTCAGTTAGATAGCTCCGTTTTGGTTTTAGAAGCAGATATTTCTCTGTACAGCCTATGGTCCCATTCACTCGGGAATATCCCAACGCAGCTCCTAGAAGAAACGTGTTTCTGACTCACTGAATCTCAACATAGATTCAACTCTCTTAGGTGAACGAACGCACAGCAGAGCAGTTTCAAGGAAACGTTTCTCCTGAGTCTTAGACGAAGTTTCCTGCTTATTAGTACGTATGCCGGCATTGGGCTGGAAATACCGGTTTTGGGATTCTGCACAGAAAGGGTTTGCAAACCGCTGAATCCACACGTGAGTTTAACTCTGTCAGTTGAATGCACACATTGACAACCATTCAGTTAGATAGCTCCGTTTTGGTTTTAGAAGCAGATATTTCTCTGTACAGCCTATGGTCCCATTCACTCGGGAATATCCCAACGCAGCTCCTAGAAGAAACGTGTTTCTGACTCGCTGAATCTCAACATAGATTCAACTCTCTTAGGTGAACGAACGCACAGCAGAGCAGTTTCAAGGAAACGTTTCTCCTGAGTTTTAGACGAAGTTTCCTGCTGTTTAGTACGGATGCCGGCATTGGGCTGGACATACCGGTTTTGGGATTCTGCACAGAAAGGGTTTGCAAACCGCTGAATCCACACGTGAGTTTAACTCTGTCAGTTGAATGCACACATTGACAACCATTCAGTTTGATAGCACACTTTTGGTTTTAGAAGCAGATATTTCTCTGTACAGCCTATGGTCCCATTCACTCGGGAATATCCCAACGCACCTCCTAGAAGAAACGTGTTTCTGACTCGCTGAATCTCAACATAGATTCAACTCTCTTAGGTGAACGAACGCACAGCAGAGCAGTTTCAAGGAAACGTTTCTCCTGAGATTTAGACGAAGTTTCCTGCTGTTTAGTAGGGATGCCGGCATTGGGCTGGAAATACCGGTTTTGGGATTCTGCACAGAAAGGGTTTGCAAACCGCTGAATCCACACGTGAGCTTAACTCTGTCAGTTGAATGCAAACATTGACAACCATTCAGTTAGATAGCTCCGTTTTGGTTTTAGAAGCAGATATTTCTCTGTACAGCCTATGGTCCCATTCACTCGGGAATATCCCAACGCAGCTCCTAGAAGAAACGTGTTTCTGACTCGCTGAATCTCAACATAGATTCAAATCTCTTAGGTGAACGAACGCACAGCAGAGCAGTTTCAAGGAAACGTTTCTCCTGAGTTTTAGACGAAGTTTCCTGCTCTTTAGTACGTATACCGGCATTGGGCTGGAAATACCGGTTTTGGGATTCTGCACAGAAAGGGTTTGCAAACCGCTGAATCCACACGTGAGTTTAACTCTGTCAGTTGAATGCACACATTGACAACCATTCAGTTTGATAGCACACTTTTGGTTTTAGAAGCAGATATTTCTCTGTACAGCCTATGGTCCCATTCACTCGGGAATATCCCAACGCAGCTCCTAGAAGAAACGTGTTTCTGACTCGCTGAATCTCAACATAGATTCAACTCTCTTAGGTGAACGAACGCACAGCAGAGCAGTTTCAAGGAAACGTTTCTCCTGAGTCTTAGACGAAGTTTCCTGCTGTTTAGTACGTATGCCGGCATTGGGCTGGAAATACCGGTTTTGGGATTCTGCACAGAAACGTTATGCAAACCGCTGAATCCACACGTGAGTTTAACTCTGTCAGTTGAATGCACACATTGACAACCATTCAGTTAGATAGCTCCGTTTTGGTTTTAGAAGCAGATATTTCTCTGTACAGCCTATGGTCCCATTCACTCGGGAATATCCCAACGCAGCTCCTAGAAGAAACGTGTTTCTGACTCGCTGAATCTCAACATAGATTCAACTCTCTTAGGTGAACGAACGCACAGCAGAGCAGTTTCAAGGAAACGTTTCTCCTGAGTTTTAGACGAAGTTTCCTGCTGTTTAGTAGGGATGCCGGCATTGGGCTGGAAATACCGGTTTTGGGATTCTGCACAGAAAGGGTTTGCAAACCGCTGAATCCACACGTGAGTTTAACTCTGTCAGTTGAATGCACACATTGACAACCATTCAGTTAGATAGCTCCGTTTTGGTTTTAGAAGCAGATATTTCTCTGTACAGCCTATGGTCCCATTCACTCGGGAATATCCCAACGCAGCTCCTAGAAGAAACGTGTTTCTGACTCGCTGAATCTCAACATAGATTCAACTCTCTTAGGTGAACGAACGCACAGCAGAGCAGTTTCAAGGAAACGTTTCTCCTGAGTTTTAGACGAAGTTTCCTGCTGTTTAGTACGGATGCCGGCATTGGGCTGGACATACCGGTTTTGGGATTCTGCACAGAAAGGGTTTGCAAACCGCTGAATCCACACGTGAGTTTAACTCTGTCAGTTGAATGCACACATTGACAACCATTCAGTTTGATAGCACACTTTTGGTTTTAGAAGCAGATATTTCTCTGTACAGCCTATGGTCCCATTCACTCGGGAATATCCCAACGCACCTCCTAGAAGAAACGTGTTTCTGACTCGCTGAATCTCAACATAGATTCAACTCTCTTAGGTGAACGAACGCACAGCAGAGCAGTTTCAAGGAAACGTTTCTCCTGAGTTTTAGACGAAGTTTCCTGCTGTTTAGTACGTATGCCGGCATTGGGCTGGAAATACCGGTTTTGGGATTCTGCACAGAAAGGGTTTGCAAACCGCTGAATCCACACGTGAGCTTAACTCTGTCAGTTGAATGCACACATTGACAACCATTCAGTTAGATAGCTCCGTTTTGGTTTTAGAAGCAGATATTTCTCTGTACAGCCTATGGTCCCATTCACTCGGGAATATCCCAACGCAGCTCCTAGAAGAAACGTGTTTCTGACTCGCTGAATCTCAACATAGATTCAACTCTCTTAGGTGAACGAACGCACAGCAGAGCAGTTTCAAGGAAACGTTTCTCCTGAGTTTTAGACGAAGTTTCCTGCTGTTTAGTACGGATGCCGGCATTGGGCTGGAAATACCGGTTTTGGGATTCTGCACAGAAAGGGTTTGCAAACCGCTGAATCCACACGTGAGTTTAACTCTGTCAGTTGAATGCACACATAGACAACCATTCAGTTTGATAGCACACTTTTGGTTTTAGAAGCAGATATTTCTCTGTACAGCCTATGGTCCCATTCACTCGGGAATATCCCAACGCACCTCCTAGAAGAAACGTGTTTCTGACTCGCTGAATCTCAACGTAGATTCAACTCTCTTAGGTGATCGAACGCACAGCAGAGCAGTTTGAAGGAAACGTTTCTCCTGAGTTTTAGACGAAGTTTCCTGCTGTTTAGTACGTATGCCGGCATTGGGCTGGAAATACCGGTTTTGGGATTCTGCACAGAAAGGGTTTGCAAACCGCTGAATCCACACGTGAGTTTACCTCTGTCAGTTGAATGCACACATTGACAACCATTCAGTTAGATAGCTCCGTTTTGGTTTTAGAAGCAGATATTTCTCTGTACAGCCTATCGTCCCATTCACTCGGGAATATCCTAACGCAGCTCCTAGAAGAAACGTATTTCTGACTCGCTGAATCTCAACATAGATTCAACTCTCTTAGGTGATCGAACGCACAGCAGAGCAGTTTCAAGGAAACGTTTCTCCTGAGTTTTAGACGAAGTTTCCTGCTGTTTAGTACGGATGCCGGCATTGGGCTGGAAATACCGGTTTTGGGATTCTGCACAGAAATGGTTTGCAAACCGCTGAATCCACACGTGAGTTTAACTCTGTCAGTTGAGTGCACACATTGACAACCATTCAGTTAGATAGCTCCGTTTTGGTTTTAGAAGCAGATATTTCTCTGTACATCCTATGGTCTCATTTACTTGGGAATATCCCAACGCAGCTCCTAGAAGAAACGTGTTTCTGACTCGCTGAATCTCAACATAAATTCAACTCTCTTAGGTGATCGAACGCACAGCAGAGCAGTTTCAAGGAAACGTTTCTCCTGAGTTTTAGACGAAGTTTCCTGCTGTTTAGTACGTATGCCGGCATTGGGCTGGAAATACCGGTTTTGGGATTCTGCACAGAAATGGTTTGCAAACCGCTGAATCCACACGTGAGTTTAACTCTGTCAGTTGAATGCACACATTGACAACCATTCAGTTAGATAGCTCCGTTTTGGTTTTAGAAGCAGATATTTCTCTGTACAGCCTATGGTCCCATTCACTCGGGAATATCCCAACGCAGCTCCTAGAAGAAACGAGTTTCTGACTCGCTGAATCTCAACATAGATTCAAATCTCTTAGGTGAACGAACGCACAGCAGAGCAGTTTCAAGGAAACGTTTCTCCTGAATTTTAGACGAAGTTTCCTGCTCTTTAGTACGTATACCGGCATTGGGCTGGAAATACCGGTTTTGGGATTCTGCACAGAAAGGGTTTGCAAACCGCTGAATCCACACGTGAGTTTAACTCTGTCAGTTGAATGTACACATTGACAACCATTCAGTTTGATAGCACACTTTTGGTTTTAGAAGCAGATATTTCTCTGTACAGCCTATGGTCCCATTCACTCGGGAATATCCCAACGCAGCTCCTAGAAGAAACGTGTTTCTGACTCGCTGAATCTCAACATAGATTCAACTCTCTTAGGTGAACGAACGCACAGCAGAGCAGTTTCAAGGAAACGTTTCTCCTGAGTCTTAGACGAAGTTTCCTGCTGTTTAGTACGTATGCCGGCATTGGGCTGGAAATACCGGTTTTGGGATTCTGCACAGAAAGGGTTTGCAAACCGCTGAATCCACACGTGAGTTTAACTCTCTCAGTTGAATGCACACATTGACAACCATTCAGTTAGATAGCTCCGTTTTGGTTTTAGAAGCAGATATTTCTCTGTACAGCCTATGGTCCCATTCACTCGGGAATATCCCAACGCAGCTCCTAGAAGAAACGTGTTTCCGACTCGCTGAATCTCAACATAGATTCAACTCTCTTAGGTGAACGAACGCACAGCAGAGCAGTTTCAAGGAAACGTTTCTCCTGAGTTTTAGACGAAGTTTCCTGCTGTTTAGTACGGATGCCGGCATTGGGCTGGACATACCGGTTTTGGGATTCTGCACAGAAAGGGTTTGCAAACCGCTGAATCCACACGTGAGTTTAACTCTGTCAGTTGAATGCACACATTGACAACCATTCAGTTTGATAGCACACTTTTGGTTTTAGCAGCAGATATTTCTCTGTACAGCCTATGGTCCCATTCACTCGGGAATATCCCAACGCACCTCCTAGAAGAAACGTGTTTCTGACTCGCTGAATCTCAACATAGATTCAACTCTCTTAGGTGAACGAACGCACAGCAGAGCAGTTTCAAGGAAACGTTTCTCCTGAGTTTTAGACGAAGTTTCCTGCTGTTTAGTATGTATGCCGGCATTGGGCTGGAAATACCGGTTTTGGGATTCTGCACAGAAAGGGTTTGCAAACCGCTGAATCCACACGTGAGCTTAACTCTGTCAGTTGAATGCACACATTGACAACCATTCAGTTAGATAGCTCCGTTTTGGTTTTAGAAGCAGATATTTCTCTGTACAGCCTATGGTCCCATTCACTCGGGAATATCCCAACGCACCTCCTAGAAGAAACGTGTTTCTGACTCGCTGAATCTCAACATAGATTCAAATCTCTTAGGTGAAGGAACGCACAGCAGAGCAGTTTCAAGGAAACGTTTCTCCTGAGTTTTAGACGAAGTTTCCTGCTGTTTAGTAGGGATGCCGGCATTGGGCTGGAAATACCGGTTTTGGGATTCTGCACAGAAAGGGTTTGCAAACCGCTGAATCCACACGTGAGTTTAACTCTGTCAGTTGAATGCACACATTGACAACCATTCAGTTAGATAGCTCCGTTTTGGTTTTAGAAGCAGATATTTCTCTGTACAGCCTATGGTCCCATTCACTCGGGAATATCCCAACGCAGCTCCTAGAAGAAACGTGTTTCTGACTCGCTGAATCTCAACATAGATTCAACTCTCTTAGGTGAACGAACGCACAGCAGAGCAGTTTCAAGGAAACGTTTCTCCTGAGTTTTAGACGAAGTTTCCTGCTGTTTAGTAGGGATGCCGGCATTGGGCTGGAAATACCGGTTTTGGGATTCTGCACAGAAAGGGTTTGCAAACCGCTGAATCCACACGTGAGTTTAACTCTGTCAGTTGAATGCACACATTGACAACCATTCAGTTAGATAGCTCCGTTTTGGTTTTAGAAGCAGATATTTCTCTGTACAGCCTATGGTCCCATTCACTCGGGAATATCCCAACGCAGCTCCTAGAAGAAACGTGTTTCTGACTCGCTGAATCTCAACATAGATTCAACTCTCTTAGGTGAACGAACGCACAGCAGAGCAGTTTCAAGGAAACGTTTCTCCTGAGTTTTAGACGAAGTTTCCTGCTGTTTAGTACGGATGCCGGCATTGGGCTGGACATACCGGTTTTGGGATTCTGCACAGAAAGGGTTTGCAAACCGCTGAATCCACACGTGAGTTTAACTCTGTCAGTTGAATGCACACATTGACAACCATTCAGTTTGATAGCACACTTTTGGTTTTAGAAGCAGATATTTCTCTGTACAGCCTATGGTCCCATTCACTCGGGAATATCCCAACGCACCTCCTAGAAGAAACGTGTTTCTGACTCGCTGAATCTCAACATAGATTCAACTCTCTTAGGTGAACGAACGCACAGCAGAGCAGTTTCAAGGAAACGTTTCTCCTGAGTTTTAGACGAAGTTTCCTGCTGTTTAGTACGTATGCCGGCATTGGGCTGGAAATACCGGTTTTGGGATTCTGCACAGAAAGGGTTTGCAAACCGCTGAATCCACACGTGAGCTTAACTCTGTCAGTTGAATGCACACATTGACAACCATTCAGTTAGATAGCTCCGTTTTGGTTTTAGAAGCAGATATTTCTCTGTACAGCCTATGGTCCCATTCACTCGGGAATATCCCAACGCAGCTCCTAGAAGAAACGTGATTCTGACTCGCTGAATCTCAACATAGATTCAAATCTCTTAGGTGAACGAACGCACAGCAGAGCAGTTTCAAGGAAACGTTTCTCCTGAGTTTTAGACGAAGTTTCCTGCTCTTTAGTACGTATACCGGCATTGGGCTGGAAATACCGGTTTTGGGATTCTGCACAGAAAGGGTTTGCAAACCGCTGAATCCACACGTGAGTTTAACTCTGTCAGTTGAATGCAAACGTTGACAACCATTCAGTTAGATAGCACACTTTTGGTTTTAGAAGCAGATATTTCTCTGTACAGCCTATGGTCCCATTCACTCGGGAATATCCCAACGCAGCTCCTAGAAGAAACGTGTTTCTGACTCGCTGAATCTCAACATAGATTCAACTCTCTTAGGTGAACGAACGCACAGCAGAGCAGTTTCAAGGAAACGTTTCTCCTGAGTCTTAGACGAAGTTTCCTGCTGTTTAGTACGTATGCCGGCATTGGGCTGGAAATACCGGTTTTGGGATTCTGCACAGAAAGGTTTTGCAAACCGCTGAATCCACACGTGAGTTTAACTCTGTCAGTTGAATGCACACATTGACAACCATTCAGTTAGATAGCTCCGTTTTGGTTTTAGAAGCAGATATTTCTCTGTACAGCCTATGGTCCCATTCACTCGGGAATATCCCAACGCAGCTCCTAGAAGAAACGTGTTTCTGACTCGCTGAATCTCAACATAGATTCAACTCTCTTAGGTGAACGAACGCACAGAAGAGCAGTTTCAAGGAAACGTTTCTCCTGAGTTTTAGACGAAGTTTCCTGCTGTTTAGTAGGGATGCCGGCATTGGGCTGGAAATACCGGTTTTGGGATTCTGCACAGAAAGGGTTTGCAAACCGCTGAATCCACACGTGAGTTTAACTCTGTCAGTTGAATGCACACATTGACAACCATTCAGTTAGATAGCTCCGTTTTGGTTTTAGAAGCAGATATTTCTCTGTACAGCCTATGGTCCCATTCACTCGGGAATATCCCAACGCAGCTCCTAGAAGAAACGTGTTTCTGACTCGCTGAATCTCAACATAGATTCAACTCTCTTAGGTGAACGAACGCACAGCAGAGCAGTTTCAAGGAAACGTTTCTCCTGAGTTTTAGACGAAGTTTCCTGCTGTTTAGTACGGATGCCGGCATTGGGCTGGACATACCGGTTTTGGGATTCTGCACAGAAAGGGTTTGCAAACCGCTGAATCCACACGTGAGTTTAACTCTGTCAGTTGAATGCACACATTGACAACCATTCAGTTTGATAGCACACTTTTGGTTTTAGAAGCAGATATTTCTCTGTACAGCCTATGGTCCCATTCACTCGGGAATATCCCAACGCACCTCCTAGAAGAAACGTGTTTCTGACTCGCTGAATCTCAACATAGATTCAACTCTCTTAGGTGAACGAACGCACAGCAGAGCAGTTTCAAGGAAACGTTTCTCCTGAGTTTTAGACGAAGTTTCCTGCTGTTTAGTACGTATGCCGGCATTGGGCTGGAAATACCGGTTTTGGGATTCTGCACAGAAAGGGTTTGCAAACCGCTGAATCCACACGTGAGCTTAACTCTGTCAGTTGAATGCACACATTGACAACCATTCAGTTAGATAGCTCCGTTTTGGTTTTAGAAGCAGATATTTCTCTGTACAGCCTATGGTCCCATTCACTCGGGAATATCCCAACGCAGCTCCTAGAAGAAACGTGTTTCTGACTCGCTGAATCTCAACATAGATTCAACTCTCTTAGGTGAACGAACGCACAGCAGAGCAGTTTCAAGGAAACGTTTCTCCTGAGTTTTAGACGAAGTTTCCTGCTGTTTAGTACGGATGCCGGCATTGGGCTGGAAATACCGGTTTTGGGATTCTGCACAGAAAGGGTTTGCAAACCGCTGAATCCACACGTGAGTTTAACTCTGTCAGTTGAATGCACACATAGACAACCATTCAGTTAGATAGCTCCGTTTTGGTTTTAGAAGCAGATATTTCTCTGTACAGCCTATGGTCCCATTCACTCGGGAATATCCCAACGCAGCTCCTAGAAGAAACGTGTTTCTGACTCGCTGAATCTCAACATAGATTCAACTCTCTTAGGTGAACGAACGCACAGCAGAGCAGTTTCAAGGAAACGTTTCTCCTGAGTTTTAGACGAAGTTTCCTGCTGTTTAGTACGGATGCCGGCATTGGGCTGGACATACCGGTTTTGGGATTCTGCACAGAAAGGGTTTGCAAACCGCTGAATCCACACGTGAGTTTAACTCTGTCAGTTGAATGCACACATTGACAACCATTCAGTTTGATAGCACACTTTTGGTTTTAGAAGCAGATATTTCTCTGTACAGCCTATGGTCCCATTCACTCGGGAATATCCCAACGCACCTCCTAGAAGAAACGTGTTTCTGACTCGCTGAATCTCAACATAGATTCAACTCTCTTAGGTGAACGAACGCACAGCAGAGCAGTTTCAAGGAAACGTTTCTCCTGAGTTTTAGACGAAGTTTCCTGCTGTTTAGTACGTATGCCGGCATTGGGCTGGAAATACCGGTTTTGGGATTCTGCACAGAAAGGGTTTGCAAACCGCTGAATCCACACGTGAGCTTAACTCTGTCAGTTGAATGCACACATTGACAACCATTCAGTTAGATAGCTCCGTTTTGGTTTTAGAAGCAGATATTTCTCTGTACAGCCTATGGTCCCATTCACTCGGGAATATCCCAACGCAGCTCCTAGAAGAAACGTGTTTCTGACTCGCTGAATCTCAACATAGATTCAACTCTCTTAGGTGAACGAACGCACAGCAGAGCAGTTTCAAGGAAACGTTTCTCCTGAGTTTTAGACGAAGTTTCCTGCTGTTTAGTACGGATGCCGGCATTGGGCTGGAAATACCGGTTTTGGGATTCTGCACAGAAAGGGTTTGCAAACCGCTGAATCCACACGTGAGTTTAACTCTGTCAGTTGAATGCACACATAGACAACCATTCAGTTTGATAGCACACTTTTGGTTTTAGAAGCAGATATTTCTCTGTACAGCCTATGGTCCCATTCACTCGGGAATATCCCAACGCACCTCCTAGAAGAAACGTGTTTCTGACTCGCTGAATCTCAACGTAGATTCAACTCTCTTAGGTGATCGAACGCACAGCAGAGCAGTTTGAAGGAAACGTTTCTCCTGAGTTTTAGACGAAGTTTCCTGCTGTTTAGTACGTATGCCGGCATTGGGCTGGAAATACCGGTTTTGGGATTCTGCACAGAAAGGGTTTGCAAACCGCTGAATCCACACGTGAGTTTACCTCTGTCAGTTGAATGCACACATTGACAACCATTCAGTTAGATAGCTCCGTTTTGGTTTTAGAAGCAGATATTTCTCTGTACAGCCTATCGTCCCATTCACTCGGGAATATCCTAACGCAGCTCCTAGAAGAAACGTATTTCTGACTCGCTGAATCTCAACATAGATTCAACTCTCTTAGGTGATCGAACGCACAGCAGAGCAGTTTCAAGGAAACGTTTCTCCTGAGTTTTAGACGAAGTTTCCTGCTGTTTAGTACGGATGCCGGCATTGGGCTGGAAATACCGGTTTTGGGATTCTGCACAGAAATGGTTTGCAAACCGCTGAATCCACACGTGAGTTTAACTCTGTCAGTTGAGTGCACACATTGACAACCATTCAGTTAGATAGCTCCGTTTTGGTTTTAGAAGCAGATATTTCTCTGTACATCCTATGGTCTCATTTACTTGGGAATATCCCAACGCAGCTCCTAGAAGAAACGTGTTTCTGACTCGCTGAATCTCAACATAAATTCAACTCTCTTAGGTGATCGAACGCACAGCAGAGCAGTTTCAAGGAAACGTTTCTCCTGAGTTTTAGACGAAGTTTCCTGCTGTTTAGTACGTATGCCGGCATTGGGCTGGAAATACCGGTTTTGGGATTCTGCACAGAAATGGTTTGCAAACCGCTGAATCCACACGTGAGTTTAACTCTGTCAGTTGAATGCACACATTGACAACCATTCAGTTAGATAGCTCCGTTTTGGTTTTAGAAGCAGATATTTCTCTGTACAGCCTATGGTCCCATTCACTCGGGAATATCCCAACGCAGCTCCTAGAAGAAACGAGTTTCTGACTCGCTGAATCTCAACATAGATTCAAATCTCTTAGGTGAACGAACGCACAGCAGAGCAGTTTCAAGGAAACGTTTCTCCTGAATTTTAGACGAAGTTTCCTGCTCTTTAGTACGTATACCGGCATTGGGCTGGAAATACCGGTTTTGGGATTCTGCACAGAAAGGGTTTGCAAACCGCTGAATCCACACGTGAGTTTAACTCTGTCAGTTGAATGTACACATTGACAACCATTCAGTTTGATAGCACACTTTTGGTTTTAGAAGCAGATATTTCTCTGTACAGCCTATGGTCCCATTCACTCGGGAATATCCCAACGCAGCTCCTAGAAGAAACGTGTTTCTGACTCGCTGAATCTCAACATAGATTCAACTCTCTTAGGTGAACGAACGCACAGCAGAGCAGTTTCAAGGAAACGTTTCTCCTGAGTCTTAGACGAAGTTTCCTGCTGTTTAGTACGTATGCCGGCATTGGGCTGGAAATACCGGTTTTGGGATTCTGCACAGAAAGGGTTTGCAAACCGCTGAATCCACACGTGAGTTTAACTCTCTCAGTTGAATGCACACATTGACAACCATTCAGTTAGATAGCTCCGTTTTGGTTTTAGAAGCAGATATTTCTCTGTACAGCCTATGGTCCCATTCACTCGGGAATATCCCAACGCAGCTCCTAGAAGAAACGTGTTTCCGACTCGCTGAATCTCAACATAGATTCAACTCTCTTAGGTGAACGAACGCACAGCAGAGCAGTTTCAAGGAAACGTTTCTCCTGAGTTTTAGACGAAGTTTCCTGCTGTTTAGTACGGATGCCGGCATTGGGCTGGACATACCGGTTTTGGGATTCTGCACAGAAAGGGTTTGCAAACCGCTGAATCCACACGTGAGTTTAACTCTGTCAGTTGAATGCACACATTGACAACCATTCAGTTTGATAGCACACTTTTGGTTTTAGCAGCAGATATTTCTCTGTACAGCCTATGGTCCCATTCACTCGGGAATATCCCAACGCACCTCCTAGAAGAAACGTGTTTCTGACTCGCTGAATCTCAACATAGATTCAACTCTCTTAGGTGAACGAACGCACAGCAGAGCAGTTTCAAGGAAACGTTTCTCCTGAGTTTTAGACGAAGTTTCCTGCTGTTTAGTATGTATGCCGGCATTGGGCTGGAAATACCGGTTTTGGGATTCTGCACAGAAAGGGTTTGCAAACCGCTGAATCCACACGTGAGCTTAACTCTGTCAGTTGAATGCACACATTGACAACCATTCAGTTAGATAGCTCCGTTTTGGTTTTAGAAGCAGATATTTCTCTGTACAGCCTATGGTCCCATTCACTCGGGAATATCCCAACGCACCTCCTAGAAGAAACGTGTTTCTGACTCGCTGAATCTCAACATAGATTCAAATCTCTTAGGTGAAGGAACGCACAGCAGAGCAGTTTCAAGGAAACGTTTCTCCTGAGTTTTAGACGAAGTTTCCTGCTGTTTAGTAGGGATGCCGGCATTGGGCTGGAAATACCGGTTTTGGGATTCTGCACAGAAAGGGTTTGCAAACCGCTGAATCCACACGTGAGTTTAACTCTGTCAGTTGAATGCACACATTGACAACCATTCAGTTAGATAGCTCCGTTTTGGTTTTAGAAGCAGATATTTCTCTGTACAGCCTATGGTCCCATTCACTCGGGAATATCCCAACGCAGCTCCTAGAAGAAACGTGTTTCTGACTCGCTGAATCTCAACATAGATTCAACTCTCTTAGGTGAACGAACGCACAGCAGAGCAGTTTCAAGGAAACGTTTCTCCTGAGTTTTAGACGAAGTTTCCTGCTGTTTAGTAGGGATGCCGGCATTGGGCTGGAAATACCGGTTTTGGGATTCTGCACAGAAAGGGTTTGCAAACCGCTGAATCCACACGTGAGTTTAACTCTGTCAGTTGAATGCACACATTGACAACCATTCAGTTAGATAGCTCCGTTTTGGTTTTAGAAGCAGATATTTCTCTGTACAGCCTATGGTCCCATTCACTCGGGAATATCCCAACGCAGCTCCTAGAAGAAACGTGTTTCTGACTCGCTGAATCTCAACATAGATTCAACTCTCTTAGGTGAACGAACGCACAGCAGAGCAGTTTCAAGGAAACGTTTCTCCTGAGTTTTAGACGAAGTTTCCTGCTGTTTAGTACGGATGCCGGCATTGGGCTGGACATACCGGTTTTGGGATTCTGCACAGAAAGGGTTTGCAAACCGCTGAATCCACACGTGAGTTTAACTCTGTCAGTTGAATGCACACATTGACAACCATTCAGTTTGATAGCACACTTTTGGTTTTAGAAGCAGATATTTCTCTGTACAGCCTATGGTCCCATTCACTCGGGAATATCCCAACGCACCTCCTAGAAGAAACGTGTTTCTGACTCGCTGAATCTCAACATAGATTCAACTCTCTTAGGTGAACGAACGCACAGCAGAGCAGTTTCAAGGAAACGTTTCTCCTGAGTTTTAGACGAAGTTTCCTGCTGTTTAGTACGTATGCCGGCATTGGGCTGGAAATACCGGTTTTGGGATTCTGCACAGAAAGGGTTTGCAAACCGCTGAATCCACACGTGAGCTTAACTCTGTCAGTTGAATGCACACATTGACAACCATTCAGTTAGATAGCTCCGTTTTGGTTTTAGAAGCAGATATTTCTCTGTACAGCCTATGGTCCCATTCACTCGGGAATATCCCAACGCAGCTCCTAGAAGAAACGTGATTCTGACTCGCTGAATCTCAACATAGATTCAAATCTCTTAGGTGAACGAACGCACAGCAGAGCAGTTTCAAGGAAACGTTTCTCCTGAGTTTTAGACGAAGTTTCCTGCTCTTTAGTACGTATACCGGCATTGGGCTGGAAATACCGGTTTTGGGATTCTGCACAGAAAGGGTTTGCAAACCGCTGAATCCACACGTGAGTTTAACTCTGTCAGTTGAATGCAAACGTTGACAACCATTCAGTTAGATAGCACACTTTTGGTTTTAGAAGCAGATATTTCTCTGTACAGCCTATGGTCCCATTCACTCGGGAATATCCCAACGCAGCTCCTAGAAGAAACGTGTTTCTGACTCGCTGAATCTCAACATAGATTCAACTCTCTTAGGTGAACGAACGCACAGCAGAGCAGTTTCAAGGAAACGTTTCTCCTGAGTCTTAGACGAAGTTTCCTGCTGTTTAGTACGTATGCCGGCATTGGGCTGGAAATACCGGTTTTGGGATTCTGCACAGAAAGGTTTTGCAAACCGCTGAATCCACACGTGAGTTTAACTCTGTCAGTTGAATGCACACATTGACAACCATTCAGTTAGATAGCTCCGTTTTGGTTTTAGAAGCAGATATTTCTCTGTACAGCCTATGGTCCCATTCACTCGGGAATATCCCAACGCAGCTCCTAGAAGAAACGTGTTTCTGACTCGCTGAATCTCAACATAGATTCAACTCTCTTAGGTGAACGAACGCACAGAAGAGCAGTTTCAAGGAAACGTTTCTCCTGAGTTTTAGACGAAGTTTCCTGCTGTTTAGTAGGGATGCCGGCATTGGGCTGGAAATACCGGTTTTGGGATTCTGCACAGAAAGGGTTTGCAAACCGCTGAATCCACACGTGAGTTTAACTCTGTCAGTTGAATGCACACATTGACAACCATTCAGTTAGATAGCTCCGTTTTGGTTTTAGAAGCAGATATTTCTCTGTACAGCCTATGGTCCCATTCACTCGGGAATATCCCAACGCAGCTCCTAGAAGAAACGTGTTTCTGACTCGCTGAATCTCAACATAGATTCAACTCTCTTAGGTGAACGAACGCACAGCAGAGCAGTTTCAAGGAAACGTTTCTCCTGAGTTTTAGACGAAGTTTCCTGCTGTTTAGTACGGATGCCGGCATTGGGCTGGACATACCGGTTTTGGGATTCTGCACAGAAAGGGTTTGCAAACCGCTGAATCCACACGTGAGTTTAACTCTGTCAGTTGAATGCACACATTGACAACCATTCAGTTTGATAGCACACTTTTGGTTTTAGAAGCAGATATTTCTCTGTACAGCCTATGGTCCCATTCACTCGGGAATATCCCAACGCACCTCCTAGAAGAAACGTGTTTCTGACTCGCTGAATCTCAACATAGATTCAACTCTCTTAGGTGAACGAACGCACAGCAGAGCAGTTTCAAGGAAACGTTTCTCCTGAGTTTTAGACGAAGTTTCCTGCTGTTTAGTACGTATGCCGGCATTGGGCTGGAAATACCGGTTTTGGGATTCTGCACAGAAAGGGTTTGCAAACCGCTGAATCCACACGTGAGCTTAACTCTGTCAGTTGAATGCACACATTGACAACCATTCAGTTAGATAGCTCCGTTTTGGTTTTAGAAGCAGATATTTCTCTGTACAGCCTATGGTCCCATTCACTCGGGAATATCCCAACGCAGCTCCTAGAAGAAACGTGTTTCTGACTCGCTGAATCTCAACATAGATTCAACTCTCTTAGGTGAACGAACGCACAGCAGAGCAGTTTCAAGGAAACGTTTCTCCTGAGTTTTAGACGAAGTTTCCTGCTGTTTAGTACGGATGCCGGCATTGGGCTGGAAATACCGGTTTTGGGATTCTGCACAGAAAGGGTTTGCAAACCGCTGAATCCACACGTGAGTTTAACTCTGTCAGTTGAATGCACACATAGACAACCATTCAGTTTGATAGCACACTTTTGGTTTTAGAAGCAGATATTTCTCTGTACAGCCTATAGTCCCATTCACTCGGGAATATCCCAACGCACCTCCTAGAAGAAACGTGTTTCTGACTCGCTGAATCTCAACGTAGATTCAACTCTCTTAGGTGATCGAACGCACAGCAGAGCAGTTTCAAGGAAACGTTTCTCCTGAGTTTTAGACGAAGTTTCCTGCTGTTTAGTACGGATGCCGGCATTGGGCTGGAAATACCGGTTTTGGGATTCTGCACAGAAAGGGTTTGCAAACCGCTGAATCCACACGTGAGTTTACCTCTGTCAGTTGAATGCACACATTGACAACCATTCAGTTAGATAGCTCCGTTTTGGTTTTAGAAGCAGATATTTCTCTGTACAGCCTATGGTCCCATTCACTCGGGAATATCCTAACGCAGCTCCTAGAAGAAACGGATTTCTGACTCGCTGAATCTCAACATAGATTCAACTCTCTTAGGTGATCGAACGCACAGCAGAGCAGTTTCAAGGAAACGTTTCTCCTGAGTTTTAGACGAAGTTTCCTGCTGTTTAGTACGGATGCCGGCATTGGGCTGGAAATACCGGTTTTGGGATTCTGCACAGAAATGGTTTGCAAACCGCTGAATCCACACGTGAGTTTAACTCTGTCAGTTGAATGCACACATTGACAACCATTCAGTTAGATAGCTCCGTTTTGGTTTTAGAAGCAGATATTTCTCTGTACATCCTATGGTCCCATTCACTTGGGAATATCCCAACGCAGCTCCTAGAAGAAACGTGTTTCTGACTCGCTGAATCTCAACATAAATTCAACTCTCTTAGGTGATCGAACGCACAGCAGAGCAGTTTCAAGGAAACGTTTCTCCTGAGTTTTAGACGAAGTTTCCTGCTGTTTAGTACGTATGCCGGCATTGGGCTGGAAATACCGGTTTTGGGATTCTGCACAGAAATGGTTTGCAAACCGCTGAATCCACACGTGAGTTTAACTCTGTCAGTTGAATGCACACATTGACAACCATTCAGTTAGATAGCTCCGTTTTGGTTTTAGAAGCAGATATTTCTCTGTACAGCCTATGGTCCCATTCACTCGGGAATATCCCAACGCACCTCCTAGAAGAAACGTGTTTCTGACTCGCTGAATCTCAACATAGATTCAAATCTCTTAGGTGAACGAACGCACAGCAGAGCAGTTTCAAGGAAACGTTTCTCCTGAGTTTTAGACGAAGTTTCCTGCTCTTTAGTACGTATACCGGCATTGGGCTGGAAATGCCGGTTTTGGGATTCTGCACAGAAAGGGTTTGCAAACCGCTGAATCCACACGTGAGTTTAACTCTGTCAGTTGAATGTACAAATTGACAACCATTCAGTTTGATAGCACACTTTTGGTTTTAGAAGCAGATATTTCTCTGTACAGCCTATGGTCCCATTCACTCGGGAATATCCCAACGCAGCTCCTAGAAGAAACGTGTTTCTGACTCGCTGAATCTCAACATAGATTCAACTCTCTTAGGTGAACGAACGCACAGCAGAGCAGTTTCAAGGAAACGTTTCTCCTGAGTCTTAGACGAAGTTTCCTGCTGTTTAGTACGTATGCCGGCATTGGGCTGGAAATACCGGTTTTGGGATTCTGCACAGAAAGGGTTTGCAAACCGCTGAATCCACACGTGAGTTTAACTCTGTCAGTTGAATGCACACATTGACAACCATTCAGTTAGATAGCTCCGTTTTGGTTTTAGAAGCAGATATTTCTCTGTACAGCCTATGGTCCCATTCACTCGGGAATATCCCAACGCAGCTCCTAGAAGAAACGTGTTTCTGACTCGCTGAATCTCAACATAGATTCAACTCTCTTAGGTGAACGAACGCACAGCAGAGCAGTTTCAAGGAAACGTTTCTCCTGAGTTTTAGACGAAGTTTCCTGCTGTTTAGTACGGATGCCGGCATTGGGCTGGACATACCGGTTTTGGGATTCTGCACAGAAAGGGTTTGCAAACCGCTGAATCCACACGTGAGTTTAACTCTGTCAGTTGAATGCACACATTGACAACCATTCAGTTTGATAGCACACTTTTGGTTTTAGCAGCAGATATTTCTCTGTACAGCCTATGGTCCCATTCACTCGGGAATATCCCAACGCAGCTCCTAGAAGAAACGTGTTTCTGACTCGCTGAATCTCAACATAGATTCAACTCTCTTAGGTGAACGAACGCACAGCAGAGCAGTTTCAAGGAAACGTTTCTCCTGAGTTTTAGACGAAGTTTCCTGCTGTTTAGTACAGATGCCGGCGTTGGGCTGGACATACCGGTTTTGGGATTCTGCACAGAAAGGGTTTGCAAACCGCTGAATCCACACGTGAGTTTAACTCTGTCAGTTGAATGCACACATTGACAACCATTCAGTTTGATAGCACACTTTTGGTTTTAGAAGCAGATATTTCTCTGTACAGCCTATGGTCCCATTCACTCGGGAATATCCCAACGCAGCTCCTAGAAGAAACGTGTTTCTGACTCGCTGAATCTCAACATAGATTCAACTCTCTTAGGTGAACGAACGCACAGCAGAGCAGTTTCAAGGAAACGTTTCTCCTGAGTTTTAGACGAAGTTTCCTGCTGTTTAGTACGGATGCCGGCATTGGGCTGGAAATACCGGTTTTGGGATTCTGCACAGAAAGTGTTTGCAAACCGCTGAATCCACACGTGACTTTAACTCTGTCAGTTGAATGCACACATTGACAACCATTCAGTTTGATAGCACACTTTTGGTTTTAGAAGCAGGTATTTCTCTGTACAGCCTATGGTCCCATTCACTCGGGAATATCCCAACGCAGCTCCTACAAGAAACGTGTTTCTGACTCGCTGAATCTCAACATAGATTCAACTCTCTTAGGTGAACGAACGCACAGCAGAGCAGTTTCAAGGAAACGTTTCTCCTGAGTTTTAGACGAAGTTTCCTGCTGTTTAGTACGGATGCCGGCATTGGCCTGGAAATACCACTTTTGGGATTCTGCACAGAAAGGGTTTGCAAACCGCTGAATCCACACGTGAGCTTAACTCTGTCAGTTGAATGCACACATTGACAACCATTCAGTTAGATAGCACACTTTTGGTTTTAGAAGCAGATATTTCTCTGTACAGCCTATGGTCCCATTCACTCGGGAATATCCCAACGCAACTCCTAGAAGAAACGTGTTTCTGACTCGCTGAATCTCAACATAGATTCAACTCTCTTAGGTGAACGAACGCACAGCAGAGCAGTTTCAAGGAAACGTTTCTCCTGAGTTTTAGACGAAGTTTCCTGCTGTTTAGTACGTATGCCGGCATTGGGCTGGAAATACCGGTTTTGGGATTCTGCACAGAAAGGGTTTGCAAACCGCTGAATCCACACTTGAGCTTAACTCTGTCAGTTGAATGCACACATTGACAACCATTCAGTTAGATAGCTCCGTTTTGGTTTTAGAAGCAGATATTTCTCTGTACAGCCTATGGTCCCATTCACTCGGGAATATCCCAACGCACCTCCTAGAAGAAACGTGTTTCTGACTCGCTGAATCTCAACATAGATTCAAATCTCTTAGGTGAACGAACGCACAGCAGAGCAGTTTCAAGGAAACGTTTCTCCTGAGTTTTAGACGAAGTTTCCTGCTCTTTAGTACGTATACCGGCATTGGGCTGGAAATACCGGTTTTGGGATTCTGCACAGAAAGGGTTTGCAAACCGCTGAATCCACACGTGAGCTTAACTCTGTCAGTTGAATGCACACATTGACAACCATTCAGTTAGATAGCACACTTTTGGTTTTAGAAGCAGATATTTCTCTGTACAGCCTATGGTCCCATTCACTCGGGAATATCCCAACGCAACTCCTAGAAGAAACGTGTTTCTGACTCGCTGAATCTCAACATAGATTCAACTCTCTTAGGTGAACGAACGCACAGCAGAGCAGTTTCAAGGAAACGTTTCTCCTGAGTTTTAGACGAAGTTTCCTGCTGTTTAGTACGTATGCCGGCATTGGGCTGGAAATACCGGTTTTGGGATTCTGCACAGAAAGGGTTTGCAAACCGCTGAATCCACACGTGAGCTTAACTCTGTCAGTTGAATGCACACATTGACAACCATTCAGTTAGATAGCTCCGTTTTGGTTTTAGAAGCAGATATTTCTCTGTACAGCCTATGGTCCCATTCACTCGGGAATATCCCAACGCACCTCCTAGAAAAAACGTGTTTCTGACTCGCTGAATCTCAACATAGATTCAAATCTCTTAGGTGAACGAACGCACAGCAGAGCAGTTTCAAGGAAACGTTTCTCCTGAGTTTTAGACGAAGTTTCCTGCTCTTTAGTACGTATACCGGCATTGGGCTGGAAATACCGGTTTTGGGATTCTGCACAGAAAGGGTTTGCAAACCGCTGAATCCACACGTGAGTTTAACTCTGTCAGTTGAATGCACACATTGACAACCATTCAGTTAGATAGCTCCGTTTTGGTTTTAGAAGCAGATATTTCTCTGTACAGCCTATGGTCCCATTCACTCGGGAATATCCCAACGCAGCTCCTAGAAGAAACGTGTTTCTGACTCGCTGAATCTCAACATAGATTCAACTCTCTTAGGTGAACGAACGCACAGCAGAGCAGTTTCAAGGAAACGTTTCTCCTGAGTTTTAGACGAAGTTTCCTGCTGTTTAGTACGGATGCCGGCATTGGGCTGGACATACCGGTTTTGGGATTCTGCACAGAAAGGGTTTGCAAACCGCTGAATCCACACGTGAGTTTAACTCTGTCAGTTGAATGCACACATTGACAACCATTCAGTTTGATAGCACACTTTTGGTTTTAGAAGCAGATATTTCTCTGTACAGCCTATGGTCCCATTCACTCGGGAATATCCCAACGCACCTCCTAGAAGAAACGTGTTTCCGACTCGCTGAATCTCAACATAGATTCAACTCTCTTAGGTGAACGAACGCACAGCAGAGCAGTTTCAAGGAAACGTTTCTCCTGAGTTTTAGACGAAGTTTCCTGCTGTTTAGTACGTATGCCGGCATTGGGCTGGAAATACCGGTTTTGGGATTCTGCACAGAAAGGGTTTGCAAACCGCTGAATCCACACGTGAGCTTAACTCTGTCAGTTGAATGCACACATTGACAACCATTCAGTTAGATAGCTCCGTTTTGGTTTTATAAGCAGATATTTCTCTGTACAGCCTATGGTCCCATTCACTCGGGAATATCCCAACGCAGCTCCTAGAAGAAACGTGTTTCTGACTCGCTGAATCTCAACATAGATTCAAATCTCTTAGGTGAACGAACGCACAGCAGAGCAGTTTCAAGGAAACGTTTCTCCTGAGTTTTAGACGAAGTTTCCTGCTCTTTAGTACGTATACCGGCATTGGGCTGGATATACCGGTTTTGGGATTCTGCACAGAAAGGGTTTGCAAACCGCTGAATCCACACGTGAGTTTAACTCTGTCAGTTGAATGCACACATTGACAACCATTCAGTTTGATAGCACACTTTTGGTTTTAGAAGCAGATATTTCTCTGTACAGCCTATGGTCCCATTCACTCGGGAATATCCCAACGCAGCTCCTAGAAGAAACCTGTTTCTGACTCGCTGAATCTCAACATAGATTTAACTCTCTTAGGTGAACGAACGCACAGCAGAGCAGTTTCAAGGAAACGTTTCTCCTGAGTCTTAGACGAAGTTTCCTGCTGTTTAGTACGTATGCCGGCATTGGGCTGGAAATACCGGTTTTGGGATTCTGCACAGAAAGGTTTTGCAAACCGCTGAATCCACACTTGAGTTTATCTCTGTCAGTTGAATGCACACATTGACAACCATTCAGTTAGATAGCTCCGTTTTGGTTTTAGAAGCAGATATTTCTCTGTGCAGCCTATGGTCCCATTCACTCGGGAATATCCCAACGCAGCTCCTAGAAGAAACGTGTTTCTGACTCGCTGAATCTCAACATAGATTCAACTCTCTTAGGTGAACGAACGCACAGAAGAGCAGTTTCAAGGAAACGTTTCTCCTGAGTTTTAGACGAAGTTTCCTGCTGTTTAGTCGGGATGCCGGCATTGGGCTGGAAATACCGGTTTTGGGATTCTGCACAGAAAGGGTTTGCAAACCGCTGAATCCACACGTGAGTTTAACTCTGTCAGTTGAATGCACACATTGACAACCATTCAGTTAGATAGCTCCGTTTTGGTTTTAGAAGCAGATATTTCTCTGTACAGCCTATGGTCCCATTCACTCGGGAATATCCCAACGCAGCTCCTAGAAGAAACGTGTTTCTGACTCGCTGAATCTCAACATAGATTCAACTCTCTTAGGTGAACGAACGCACAGCAGAGCAGTTTCAAGGAAACGTTTCTCCTGAGTTTTAGACGAAGTTTCCTGCTGTTTAGTACGGATGCCGGCATTGGGCTGGACATACCGGTTTTGGGATTCTGCACAGAAAGGGTTTGCAAACCGCTGAATCCACACGTGAGTTTAACTCTGTCAGTTGAATGCACACATTGACAACCATTCAGTTTGATAGCACACTTTTGGTTTTAGAAGCAGATATTTCTCTGTACAGCCTATGGTCCCATTCACTCGGGAATATCCCAACGCACCTCCTAGAAGAAACGTGTTTCTGACTCGCTGAATCTCAACATAGATTCAAATCTCTTAGGTGAACGAACGCACAGCAGAGCAGTTTCAAGGAAACGTTTCTCCTGAGTTTTAGACGAAGTTTCCTGCTCTTTAGTACGTATACCGGCATTGGGCTGGAAATACCGGTTTTGGGATTCTGCACAGAAAGGGTTTGCAAACCGCTGAATCCACCCGTGAGTTTAACTCTGTCAGTTGAATGTACACATTGACAACCATTCAGTTTGATAGCACACTTTTGGTTTTAGAAGCAGATATTTCTCTGTACAGCCTATGGTCCCATTCACTCGGGAATATCCCAACGCAGCTCCTAGAAGAAACGTGTTTCTGACTCGCTGAATCTCAACATAGATTCAACTCTCTTAGGTGAACGAACGCACAGCAGAGCAGTTTCAAGGAAACGTTTCTCCTGAGTCTTAGACGAAGTTTCCTGCTGTTTAGTACGTATGCCGGCATTGGGCTGGAAATACCGGTTTTGGGATTCTGCACAGAAAGGGTTTGCAAACCGCTGAATCCACACGTGAGTTTAACTCTGTCAGTTGAATGCACACATTGACAACCATTCAGTTAGATAGCTCCGTTTTGGTTTTAGAAGCAGATATTTCTCTGTACAGCCTATGGTCCCATTCACTCGGGAATATCCCAACGCAGCTCCTAGAAGAAACGTGTTTCTGACTCGCTGAATCTCAACATAGATTCAACTCTCTTAGGTGAACGAACGCACAGCAGAGCAGTTTCAAGGAAACGTTTCTCCTGAGTTTTAGACGAAGTTTCCTGCTGTTTAGTACGGATGCCGGCATTGGGCTGGACATACCGGTTTTGGGATTCTGCACAGAAAGGGTTTGCAAACCGCTGAATCCACACGTGAGTTTAACTCTGTCAGTTGAATGCACACATTGGCAACCATTCAGTTTGATAGCACACTTTTGGTTTTAGAAGCAGATATTTCTCTGTACAGCCTATGGTCCCATTCACTCGGGAATATCCCAACGCACCTCCTAGAAGAAACGTGTTTCTGACTCGCTGAATCTCAACATAGATTCAACTCTCTTAGGTGAACGAACGCACAGCAGAGCAGTTTCAAGGAAACGTTTCTCCTGAGTTTTAGACGAAGTTTCCTGCTGTTTAGTACGTATGCCGGCATTGGGCTGGAAATACCGGTTTTGGGATTCTGCACAGAAAGGGTTTGCAAACCGCTGAATCCACACGTGAGCTTAACTCTGTCAGTTGAATGCACACATTGACAACCATTCAGTTAGATAGCTCCGTTTTGGTTTTAGAAGCAGATATTTCTCTGTACAGCCTATGGTCCCATTCACTCGGGAATATCCCAACGCAGCTCCTAGAAGAAACGTGTTTCTGACTCGCTGAATCTCAACATAGATTCAAATCTCTTAGGTGAACGAACGCACAGCAGAGCAGTTTCAAGGAAACGTTTCTCCTGAGTTTTAGACGAAGTTTCCTGCTCTTTAGTACGTATACCGGCATTGGGCTGGAAATACCGGCTTTGGGATTCTGCACAGAAAGGGTTTGCAAACCGCTGAATCCACACGTGAGTTTAACTCTGTCAGTTGAATGCACACATTGACAACCATTCAGTTTGATAGCACACTTTTGGTTTTAGAAGCAGATATTTCTCTGTACAGCCTATGGTCCCATTCACTCGGGAATATCCCAACGCAGCTCCTAGAAGAAACCTGTTTCTGACTCGCTGAATCTCAACATAGATTCAACTCTCTTAGGTGAACGAACGCACAGCAGAGCAGTTTCAAGGAAACGTTTCTCCTGAGTCTTAGACGAAGTTTCCTGCTGTTTAGTACGTATGCTGGCATTGGGCTGGAAATACCGGTTTTGGGATTCTGCACAGAAAGGTTTTGCAAACCGCTGAATCCACACGTGAGTTTATCTCTGTCAGTTGAATGCACACATTGACAACCATTCAGTTAGATAGCTCCGTTTTGGTTTTAGAAGCAGATATTTCTCTGTGCAGCCTATGGTCCCATTCACTCGGGAATATCCCAACGCAGCTCCTAGAAGAAACGTGTTTCTGACTCGCTGAATCTCAACATAGATTCAACTCTCTTAGGTGAACGAACGCACAGAAGAGCAGTTTCAAGGAAACGTTTCTCCTGAGTTTTAGACGAAGTTTCCTGCTGTTTAGTAGGGATGCCGGCATTGGGCTGGAAATACCGGTTTTGGGATTCTGCACAGAAAGGGTTTGCAAACCGCTGAATCCACACGTGAGTTTAACTCTGTCAGTTGAATGCACACATTGACAACCATTCAGTTAGATAGCTCCGTTTTGGTTTTAGAAGCAGATATTTCTCTGTACAGCCTATGGTCCCATTCACTCGGGAATATCCCAACGCACCTCCTAGAAGAAACGTGTTTCTGACTCGCTGAATCTCAACATAGATTCAACTCTCTTAGGTGAACGAACGCACAGCAGAGCAGTTTCAAGGAAACGTTTCTCCTGAGTTTTAGACGAAGTTTCCTGCTGTTTAGTACGGATGCCGGCATTGGGCTGGACATACCGGTTTTGGGATTCTGCACAGAAAGGGTTTGCAAACCGCTGAATCCACACGTGAGTTTAACTCTGTCAGTTGAATGCACACATTGACAACCATTCAGTTTGATAGCACACTTTTGGTTTTAGAAGCAGATATTTCTCTGTACAGCCTATGGTCCCATTCACTCGGGAATATCCCAACGCACCTCCTAGAAGAAACGTGTTTCTGACTCGCTGAATCTCAACATAGATTCAACTCTCTTAGGTGAACGAACGCACAGCAGAGCAGTTTCAAGGAAACGTTTCTCCTGAGTTTTAGACGAAGTTTCCTGCTGTTTAGTACGTATGCCGGCATTGGGCTGGAAATACCGGTTTTGGGATTCTGCACAGAAAGGGTTTGCAAACCGCTGAATCCACACGTGAGCTTAACTCTGTCAGTTGAATGCACACATTGACAACCATTCAGTTAGATAGCTCCGTTTTGGTTTTAGAAGCAGATATTTCTCTGTACAGCCTATGGTCCCATTCACTCGGGAATATCCCAACGCAGCTCCTAGAAGAAACGTGTTTCTGACTCGCTGAATCTCAACATAGATTCAACTCTCTTAGGTGAACGAACGCACAGCAGAGCAGTTTCAAGGAAACGTTTCTCCTGAGTTTTAGACGAAGTTTCCTGCTGTTTAGTACGGATGCCGGCATTGGGCTGGAAATACCGGTTTTGGGATTCTGCACAGAAAGGGTTTGCAAACCGCTGAATCCACACGTGAGTTTAACTCTGTCAGTTGAATGCACACATTGACAACCATTCAGTTTGATAGCACACTTTTGGTTTTAGAAGCAGATATTTCTCTGTACAGCCTATGGTCCCATTCACTCGGGAATATCCCAACGCACCTCCTAGAAGAAACGTGTTTCTGACTCGCTGAATCTCAACATAGATTCAACTCTCTTAGGTGATCGAACGCACAACAGAGCAGTTTCAAGGAAACGTTTCTCCTGAGTTTTAGACGAAGTTTCCTGCTGTTGAGTACGTATGCCGGCATTGGGCTGGAAATACCGGTTTTGGGATTCTGCACAGAAAGGGTTTGCAAACCGCTGAATCCACACGTGAGTTTACCTCTGTCAGTTGAATGCACACATTGACAACCATTCAGTTAGATAGCTCCGTTTTGGTTTTAGAAGCAGATATTTCTCTGTACAGCCTATGGTCCCATTCACTCGGGAATATCCTAACGCATCTCCTAGAAGAAACGTGTTTCTGACTCGCTGAATCTCAACATAGATTCAACTCTCTTAGGTGATCGAACGCACAGCAGAGCAGTTTCAAGGAAACGTTTCTCCTGAGTTTTAGACGAAGTTTCCTGCTGTTTAGTACGGATGCCGGCATTGGGCTGGAAATACCGGTTTTGGGATTCTGCACAGAAATGGTTTGCAAACCGCTGAATCCACACGTGAGTTTAACTCTGTCAGTTGAATGCACACATTGACAACCATTCAGTTAGATAGCTCCGTTTTGGTTTTAGAAGCAGATATTTCTCTGTACATCCTATGGTCCCATTCACTCGGGAATATCCCAACGCAGCTCCTAGAAGAAACGTGTTTCTGACTCGCTGAATCTCAACATAAATTCAACTCTCTTAGGTGATCGAACGCACAGCAGAGCAGTTTCAAGGAAACGTTTCTCCTGAGTTTTAGACGAAGTTTCCTGCTGTTTAGTACGTATGCCGGCATTGGGCTGGAAATACCGGTTTTGGGATTCTGCACAGAAATGGTTTGCAAACCGCTGAATCCACACGTGAGTTTAACTCTGTCAGTTGAATGCACACATTGACAACCATTCAGTTAGATAGCTCCGTTTTGGTTTTAGAAGCAGATATTTCTCTGTACAGCCTATGGTCCCATTCACTCGGGAATATCCCAACGCAGCTCCTAGAAGAAACGTGTTTCTGACTCGCTGAATCTCAACATAGATTCAACTCTCTTAGGTGAACGAACGCACAGCAGAGCAGTTTCAAGGAAACGTTTCTCCTGAGTTTTAGACGAAGTTTCCTGCTGTTTAGTACGGATGCCGGCATTGGGCTGGACATACCGGTTTTGGGATTCTGCACAGAAAGGGTTTGCAAACCGCTGAATCCACACGTGAGTTTAACTCTGTCAGTTGAATGCACACATTGACAACCATTCAGTTTGATAGCACACTTTTGGTTTTAGAAGCAGATATTTCTCTGTACAGCCTATGGTCCCATTCACTCGGGAATATCCCAACGCACCTCCTAGAAGAAACGTGTTTCCGACTCGCTGAATCTCAACATAGATTCAACTCTCTTAGGTGAACGAACGCACAGCAGAGCAGTTTCAAGGAAACGTTTCTCCTGAGTTTTAGACGAAGTTTCCTGCTGTTTAGTACGTATGCCGGCATTGGGCTGGAAATACCGGTTTTGGGATTCTGCACAGAAAGGGTTTGCAAACCGCTGAATCCACACGTGAGCTTAACTCTGTCAGTTGAATGCACACATTGACAACCATTCAGTTAGATAGCTCCGTTTTGGTTTTAGAAGCAGATATTTCTCTGTACAGCCTATGGTCCCATTCACTCGGGAATATCCCAACGCAGCTCCTAGAAGAAACGTGTTTCTGACTCGCTGAATCTCAACATAGATTCAAATCTCTTAGGTGAACGAACGCACAGCAGAGCAGTTTCAAGGAAACGTTTCTCCTGAGTTTTAGACGAAGTTTCCTGCTCTTTAGTACGTATACCGGCATTGGGCTGGATATACCGGTTTTGGGATTCTGCACAGAAAGGGTTTGCAAACCGCTGAATCCACACGTGAGTTTAACTCTGTCAGTTGAATGCACACATTGACAACCATTCAGTTTGATAGCACACTTTTGGTTTTAGAAGCAGATATTTCTCTGTACAGCCTATGGTCCCATTCACTCGGGAATATCCCAACGCAGCTCCTAGAAGAAACCTGTTTCTGACTCGCTGAATCTCAACATAGATTTAACTCTCTTAGGTGAACGAACGCACAGCAGAGCAGTTTCAAGGAAACGTTTCTCCTGAGTCTTAGACGAAGTTTCCTGCTGTTTAGTACGTATGCCGGCATTGGGCTGGAAATACCGGTTTTGGGATTCTGCACAGAAAGGTTTTGCAAACCGCTGAATCCACACTTGAGTTTATCTCTGTCAGTTGAATGCACACATTGACAACCATTCAGTTAGATAGCTCCGTTTTGGTTTTAGAAGCAGATATTTCTCTGTGCAGCCTATGGTCCCATTCACTCGGGAATATCCCAACGCAGCTCCTAGAAGAAACGTGTTTCTGACTCGCTGAATCTCAACATAGATTCAACTCTCTTAGGTGAACGAACGCACAGAAGAGCAGTTTCAAGGAAACGTTTCTCCTGAGTTTTAGACGAAGTTTCCTGCTGTTTAGTCGGGATGCCGGCATTGGGCTGGAAATACCGGTTTTGGGATTCTGCACAGAAAGGGTTTGCAAACCGCTGAATCCACACGTGAGTTTAACTCTGTCAGTTGAATGCACACATTGACAACCATTCAGTTAGATAGCTCCGTTTTGGTTTTAGAAGCAGATATTTCTCTGTACAGCCTATGGTCCCATTCACTCGGGAATATCCCAACGCAGCTCCTAGAAGAAACGTGTTTCTGACTCGCTGAATCTCAACATAGATTCAACTCTCTTAGGTGAACGAACGCACAGCAGAGCAGTTTCAAGGAAACGTTTCTCCTGAGTTTTAGACGAAGTTTCCTGCTGTTTAGTACGGATGCCGGCATTGGGCTGGACATACCGGTTTTGGGATTCTGCACAGAAAGGGTTTGCAAACCGCTGAATCCACACGTGAGTTTAACTCTGTCAGTTGAATGCACACATTGACAACCATTCAGTTTGATAGCACACTTTTGGTTTTAGAAGCAGATATTTCTCTGTACAGCCTATGGTCCCATTCACTCGGGAATATCCCAACGCACCTCCTAGAAGAAACGTGTTTCTGACTCGCTGAATCTCAACATAGATTCAAATCTCTTAGGTGAACGAACGCACAGCAGAGCAGTTTCAAGGAAACGTTTCTCCTGAGTTTTAGACGAAGTTTCCTGCTCTTTAGTACGTATACCGGCATTGGGCTGGAAATACCGGTTTTGGGATTCTGCACAGAAAGGGTTTGCAAACCGCTGAATCCACCCGTGAGTTTAACTCTGTCAGTTGAATGTACACATTGACAACCATTCAGTTTGATAGCACACTTTTGGTTTTAGAAGCAGATATTTCTCTGTACAGCCTATGGTCCCATTCACTCGGGAATATCCCAACGCAGCTCCTAGAAGAAACGTGTTTCTGACTCGCTGAATCTCAACATAGATTCAACTCTCTTAGGTGAACGAACGCACAGCAGAGCAGTTTCAAGGAAACGTTTCTCCTGAGTCTTAGACGAAGTTTCCTGCTGTTTAGTACGTATGCCGGCATTGGGCTGGAAATACCGGTTTTGGGATTCTGCACAGAAAGGGTTTGCAAACCGCTGAATCCACACGTGAGTTTAACTCTGTCAGTTGAATGCACACATTGACAACCATTCAGTTAGATAGCTCCGTTTTGGTTTTAGAAGCAGATATTTCTCTGTACAGCCTATGGTCCCATTCACTCGGGAATATCCCAACGCAGCTCCTAGAAGAAACGTGTTTCTGACTCGCTGAATCTCAACATAGATTCAACTCTCTTAGGTGAACGAACGCACAGCAGAGCAGTTTCAAGGAAACGTTTCTCCTGAGTTTTAGACGAAGTTTCCTGCTGTTTAGTACGGATGCCGGCATTGGGCTGGACATACCGGTTTTGGGATTCTGCACAGAAAGGGTTTGCAAACCGCTGAATCCACACGTGAGTTTAACTCTGTCAGTTGAATGCACACATTGGCAACCATTCAGTTTGATAGCACACTTTTGGTTTTAGAAGCAGATATTTCTCTGTACAGCCTATGGTCCCATTCACTCGGGAATATCCCAACGCACCTCCTAGAAGAAACGTGTTTCTGACTCGCTGAATCTCAACATAGATTCAACTCTCTTAGGTGAACGAACGCACAGCAGAGCAGTTTCAAGGAAACGTTTCTCCTGAGTTTTAGACGAAGTTTCCTGCTGTTTAGTACGTATGCCGGCATTGGGCTGGAAATACCGGTTTTGGGATTCTGCACAGAAAGGGTTTGCAAACCGCTGAATCCACACGTGAGCTTAACTCTGTCAGTTGAATGCACACATTGACAACCATTCAGTTAGATAGCTCCGTTTTGGTTTTAGAAGCAGATATTTCTCTGTACAGCCTATGGTCCCATTCACTCGGGAATATCCCAACGCAGCTCCTAGAAGAAACGTGTTTCTGACTCGCTGAATCTCAACATAGATTCAAATCTCTTAGGTGAACGAACGCACAGCAGAGCAGTTTCAAGGAAACGTTTCTCCTGAGTTTTAGACGAAGTTTCCTGCTCTTTAGTACGTATACCGGCATTGGGCTGGAAATACCGGCTTTGGGATTCTGCACAGAAAGGGTTTGCAAACCGCTGAATCCACACGTGAGTTTAACTCTGTCAGTTGAATGCACACATTGACAACCATTCAGTTTGATAGCACACTTTTGGTTTTAGAAGCAGATATTTCTCTGTACAGCCTATGGTCCCATTCACTCGGGAATATCCCAACGCAGCTCCTAGAAGAAACCTGTTTCTGACTCGCTGAATCTCAACATAGATTCAACTCTCTTAGGTGAACGAACGCACAGCAGAGCAGTTTCAAGGAAACGTTTCTCCTGAGTCTTAGACGAAGTTTCCTGCTGTTTAGTACGTATGCTGGCATTGGGCTGGAAATACCGGTTTTGGGATTCTGCACAGAAAGGTTTTGCAAACCGCTGAATCCACACGTGAGTTTATCTCTGTCAGTTGAATGCACACATTGACAACCATTCAGTTAGATAGCTCCGTTTTGGTTTTAGAAGCAGATATTTCTCTGTGCAGCCTATGGTCCCATTCACTCGGGAATATCCCAACGCAGCTCCTAGAAGAAACGTGTTTCTGACTCGCTGAATCTCAACATAGATTCAACTCTCTTAGGTGAACGAACGCACAGAAGAGCAGTTTCAAGGAAACGTTTCTCCTGAGTTTTAGACGAAGTTTCCTGCTGTTTAGTAGGGATGCCGGCATTGGGCTGGAAATACCGGTTTTGGGATTCTGCACAGAAAGGGTTTGCAAACCGCTGAATCCACACGTGAGTTTAACTCTGTCAGTTGAATGCACACATTGACAACCATTCAGTTAGATAGCTCCGTTTTGGTTTTAGAAGCAGATATTTCTCTGTACAGCCTATGGTCCCATTCACTCGGGAATATCCCAACGCACCTCCTAGAAGAAACGTGTTTCTGACTCGCTGAATCTCAACATAGATTCAACTCTCTTAGGTGAACGAACGCACAGCAGAGCAGTTTCAAGGAAACGTTTCTCCTGAGTTTTAGACGAAGTTTCCTGCTGTTTAGTACGGATGCCGGCATTGGGCTGGACATACCGGTTTTGGGATTCTGCACAGAAAGGGTTTGCAAACCGCTGAATCCACACGTGAGTTTAACTCTGTCAGTTGAATGCACACATTGACAACCATTCAGTTTGATAGCACACTTTTGGTTTTAGAAGCAGATATTTCTCTGTACAGCCTATGGTCCCATTCACTCGGGAATATCCCAACGCACCTCCTAGAAGAAACGTGTTTCTGACTCGCTGAATCTCAACATAGATTCAACTCTCTTAGGTGAACGAACGCACAGCAGAGCAGTTTCAAGGAAACGTTTCTCCTGAGTTTTAGACGAAGTTTCCTGCTGTTTAGTACGTATGCCGGCATTGGGCTGGAAATACCGGTTTTGGGATTCTGCACAGAAAGGGTTTGCAAACCGCTGAATCCACACGTGAGCTTAACTCTGTCAGTTGAATGCACACATTGACAACCATTCAGTTAGATAGCTCCGTTTTGGTTTTAGAAGCAGATATTTCTCTGTACAGCCTATGGTCCCATTCACTCGGGAATATCCCAACGCAGCTCCTAGAAGAAACGTGTTTCTGATTCGCTGAATCTCAACATAGATTCAACTCTCTTAGGTGAACGAACGCACAGCAGAGCAGTTTCAAGGAAACGTTTCTCCTGAGTTTTAGACGAAGTTTCCTGCTGTTTAGTACGGATGCCGGCATTGGGCTGGAAATACCGGTTTTGGGATTCTGCACAGAAAGGGTTTGCAAACCGCTGAATCCACACGTGAGTTTAACTCTGTCAGTTGAATGCACACATTGACAACCATTCAGTTTGATAGCACACTTTTGGTTTTAGAAGCAGATATTTCTCTGTACAGCCTATGGTCCCATTCACTCGGGAATATCCCAACGCACCTCCTAGAAGAAACGTGTTTCTGACTCGCTGAATCTCAACATAGATTCAACTCTCTTAGGTGATCGAACGCACAACAGAGCAGTTTCAAGGAAACGTTTCTCCTGAGTTTTAGACGAAGTTTCCTGCTGTTGAGTACGTATGCCGGCATTGGGCTGGAAATACCGGTTTTGGGATTCTGCACAGAAAGGGTTTGCAAACCGCTGAATCCACACGTGAGTTTACCTCTGTCAGTTGAATGCACACATTGACAACCATTCAGTTAGATAGCTCCGTTTTGGTTTTAGAAGCAGATATTTCTCTGTACAGCCTATGGTCCCATTCACTCGGGAATATCCTAACGCATCTCCTAGAAGAAACGTGTTTCTGACTCGCTGAATCTCAACATAGATTCAACTCTCTTAGGTGATCGAACGCACAGCAGAGCAGTTTCAAGGAAACGTTTCTCCTGAGTTTTAGACGAAGTTTCCTGCTGTTTAGTACGGATGCCGGCATTGGGCTGGAAATACCGGTTTTGGGATTCTGCACAGAAATGGTTTGCAAACCGCTGAATCCACACGTGAGTTTAACTCTGTCAGTTGAATGCACACATTGACAACCATTCAGTTAGATAGCTCCGTTTTGGTTTTAGAAGCAGATATTTCTCTGTACAGCCTATGGTCCCATTCACTCGGGAATATCCCAACGCACCTCCTAGAAGAAACGTGTTTCTGACTCGCGGAATCTCAACATAGATTCAACTCTCTTAGGTGATCGAACGCACAACAGAGCAGTTTCAAGGAAACGTTTCTCCTGAGTTTTAGACGAAGTTTCCTGCTGTTTAGTACGTATGCCGGCATTGGGCTGGAAATACCGGTTTTGGGATTCTGCACAGAAAGGGTTTGCAAACCGCTGAATCCACACGTGAGTTTACCTCTGTCAGTTGAATGCACACATAGACAACCATTCAGTTTGATAGCACACTTTTGGTTTTAGAAGCAGATATTTCTCTGTACAGCCTATAGTCCCATTCACTCGGGAATATCCCAACGCACCTCCTAGAAGAAACGTGTTTCTGACTCGCTGAATCTCAACGTAGATTCAACTCTCTTAGGTGATCGAACGCACAGCAGAGCAGTTTCAAGGAAACGTTTCTCCTGAGTTTTAGACGAAGTTTCCTGCTGTTTAGTACGTATGCCGGCATTGGGCTGGAAATACCGGTTTTGGGATTCTGCACAGAAAGGGTTTGCAAACCGCTGAATCCACACGTGAGTTTACCTCTGTCAGTTGAATGCACACATTGACAACCATTCAGTTAGATAGCTCCGTTTTGGTTTTAGAAGCAGATATTTCTCTGTACATCCTATGGTCCCATTCACTTGGGAATATCCCAACGCAGCTCCTAGAAGAAACGTGTTTCTGACTCGCTGAATCTCAACATAAATTCAACTCTCTTAGGTGATCGAACGCACAGCAGAGCAGTTTCAAGGAAACGTTTCTCCTGAGTTTTAGACGAAGTTTCCTGCTGTTTAGTACGTATGCCGGCATTGGGCTGGAAATACCGGTTTTGGGATTCTGCACAGAAATGGTTTGCAAACCGCTGAATCCACACGTGAGTTTAACTCTGTCAGTTGAATGCACACATTGACAACCATTCAGTTAGATAGCTCCGTTTTGGTTTTAGAAGCAGATATTTCTCTGTACAGCCTATGGTCCCATTCACTCGGGAATATCCCAACGCACCTCCTAGAAGAAACGTGTTTCTGACTCGCTGAATCTCAACATAGATTCAAATCTCTTAGGTGAACGAACGCACAGCAGAGCAGTTTCAAGGAAACGTTTCTCCTGAGTTTTAGACGAAGTTTCCTGCTCTTTAGTACGTATACCGGCATTGGGCTGGAAATGCCGGTTTTGGGATTCTGCACAGAAAGGGTTTGCAAACCGCTGAATCCACACGTGAGTTTAACTCTGTCAGTTGAATGTACACATTGACAACCATTCAGTTTGATAGCACACTTTTGGTTTTAGAAGCAGATATTTCTCTGTACAGCCTATGGTCCCATTCACTCGGGAATATCCCAACACAGCTCCTAGAAGATACGTGTTTCTGACTCGCTGAATCTCAACATAGATTCAACTCTCTTAGGTGAACGAACGCACAGCAGAGCAGTTTCAAGGAAACGTTTCTCCTGAGTCTTAGACGAAGTTTCCTGCTGTTTAGTACGTATGCCGGCATTGGGCTGGAAATACCGGTTTTGGGATTCTGCACAGAAAGGGTTTGCAAACCGCTGAATCCACACGTGAGTTTAACTCTGTCAGTTGAATGCACACATTGACAACCATTCAGTTAGATAGCTCCGTTTTGGTTTTAGAAGCAGATATTTCTCTGTACAGCCTATGGTCCCATTCACTCGGGAATATCCCAACGCAGCTCCTAGAAGAAACGTGTTTCTGACTCGCTGAATCTCAACATAGATTCAACTCTCTTAGGTGAACGAACGCACAGCAGAGCAGTTTCAAGGAAACGTTTCTCCTGAGTTTTAGACGAAGTTTCCTGCTGTTTAGTACGGATGCCGGCATTGGGCTGGACATACCGGTTTTGGGATTCTGCACAGAAAGGGTTTGCAAACCGCTGAATCCACACGTGAGTTTAACTCTGTCAGTTGAATGCACACATTGACAACCATTCAGTTTGATAGCACACTTTTGGTTTTAGAAGCAGATATTTCTCTGTACAGCCTATGGTCCCATTCACTCGGGAATATCCCAACGCACCTCCTAGAAGAAACGTGTTTCTGACTCGCTGAATCTCAACATAGATTCAAATCTCTTAGGTGAACGAACGCACAGCAGAGCAGTTTTAAGGAAACGTTTCTCCTGAGTTTTAGACGAAGTTTCCTGCTCTTTAGTACGTATACCGGCATTGGGCTGGAAATACCGGTTTTGGGATTCTGCACAGAAAGGGTTTGCAAACCGCTGAATCCACACGTGAGTTTAACTCTGTCAGTTGAATGTACACATTGACAACCATTCAGTTTGATAGCACACTTTTGGTTTTAGAAGCAGATATTTCTCTGTACAGCCTATGGTCCCATTCACTCGGGAATATCCCAACGCAGCTCCTAGAAGAAACGTGTTTCTGACTCGCTGAATCTCAACATAGATTCAACTCTCTTAGGTGAACGAACGCACAGCAGAGCAGTTTCAAGGAAACGTTTCTCCTGAGTTTTAGACGAAGTTTCCTGCTGTTTAGTACGGATGCCGGCATTGGGCTGGAAATACCGGTTTTGGGATTCTGCACAGAAAGTGTTTGCAAACCGCTGAATCCACACGTGACTTTAACTCTGTCAGTTGAATGCACACATTGACAACCATTCAGTTTGATAGCACACTTTTGGTTTTAGAAGCAGGTATTTCTCTGTACAGCCTATGGTCCCATTCACTCGGGAATATCCCAACGCAGCTCCTACAAGAAACGTGTTTCTGACTCGCTGAATCTCAACATAGATTCAACTCTCTTAGGTGAACGAACGCACAGCAGAGCAGTTTCAAGGAAACGTTTCTCCTGAGTTTTAGACGAAGTTTCCTGCTGTTTAGTACGGATGCCGGCATTGGGCTGGAAATACCACTTTTGGGATTCTGCACAGAAAGGGTTTGCAAACCGCTGAATCCACACGTGAGCTTAACTCTGTCAGTTGAATGCACACATTGACAACCATTCAGTTAGATAGCACACTTTTGGTTTTAGAAGCAGATATTTCTCTGTACAGCCTATGGTCCCATTCACTCGGGAATATCCCAACGCACCTCCTAGAAGAAACGTGTTTCTGACTCGCTGAATCTCAACATAGATTCAAATCTCTTAGGTGAACGAACGCACAGCAGAGCAGTTTCAAGGAAACGTTTCTCCTGAGTTTTAGACGAAGTTTCCTGCTCTTTAGTACGTATACCGGCATTGGGCTGGAAATACCGGTTTTGGGATTCTGCACAGAAAGGGTTTGCAAACCGCTGAATCCACACGTGAGTTTAACTCTGTCAGTTGAATGTACACATTGACAACCATTCAGTTTGATAGCACACTTTTGGTTTTAGAAGCAGATATTTCTCTGTACAGCCTATGGTCCCATTCACTCGGGAATATCCCAACGCAGCTCCTAGAAGAAACGTGTTTCTGACTCGCTGAATCTCAACATAGATTCAACTCTCTTAGGTGAACGAACGCACAGCAGAGCAGTTTCAAGGAAACGTTTCTCCTGAGTCTTAGACGAAGTTTCCTGCTGTTTAGTACGTATGCCGGCATTGGGCTGGAAATACCGGTTTTGGGATTCTGCACAGAAAGGGTTTGCAAACCGCTGAATCCACACGTGAGTTTAACTCTGTCAGTTGAATGCACACATTGACAACCATTCAGTTAGATAGCTCCGTTTTGGTTTTAGAAGCAGATATTTCTCTGTACAGCCTATGGTCCCATTCACTCGGGAATATCCCAACGCAGCTCCTAGAAGAAACGTGTTTCTGACTCGCTGAATCTCAACATAGATTCAACTCTCTTAGGTGAACGAACGCACAGCAGAGCAGTTTCAAGGAAACGTTTCTCCTGAGTTTTAGACGAAGTTTCCTGCTGTTTAGTACGGATGCCGGCATTGGGCTGGACATACCGGTTTTGGGATTCTGCACAGAAAGGGTTTGCAAACCGCTGAATCCACACGTGAGTTTAACTCTGTCAGTTGAATGCACACATTGACAACCATTCAGTTTGATAGCACACTTTTGGTTTTAGAAGCAGATATTTCTCTGTACAGCCTATGGTCCCATTCACTCGGGAATATCCCAACGCATCTCCTAGAAGAAACGTGTTTCTGACTCGCTGAATCTCAACATAGATTCAACTCTCTTAGGTGAACGAACGCACAGCAGAGCAGTTTCAAGGAAACGTTTCTCCTGAGTTTTAGACGAAGTTTCCTGCTGTTTAGTACGTATGCCGGCATTGGGCTGGAAATACCGGTTTTGGGATTCTGCACAGAAAGGGTTTGCAAACCGCTGAATCCACACGTGAGCTTAACTCTGTCAGTTGAATGCACACATTGACAACCATTCAGTTTGATAGCACACTTTTGGTTTTAGAAGCAGATATTTCTCTGTACAGCCTATGGTCCCATTCACTCGGGAATATCCCAACGCAGCTCCTAGAAGAAACGTGTTTCTGACTCGCTGAATCTCAACATAGATTCAACTCTCTTAGGTGAACGAACGCACAGCAGAGCAGTTTCAAGGAAACGTTTCTCCTGAGTCTTAGACGAAGTTTCCTGCTGTTTAGTACGTATGCCGGCATTGGGCTGGAAATACCGGTTTTGGGATTCTGCACAGAAAGGGTTTGCAAACCGCTGAATCCACACGTGAGTTTAACTCTGTCAGTTGAATGCACACATTGACAACCATTCAGTTAGATAGCTCCGTTTTGGTTTTAGAAGCAGATATTTCTCTGTACAGCCTATGGTCCCATTCACTCGGGAATATCCCAACGCAGCTCCTAGAAGAAACGTGTTTCTGACTCGCTGAATCTCAACATAGATTCAACTCTCTTAGGTGAACGAACGCACAGCAGAGCAGTTTCAAGGAAACGTTTCTCCTGAGTTTTAGACGAAGTTTCCTGCTGTTTAGTACGGATGCCGGCATTGGGCTGGACATACCGGTTTTGGGATTCTGCACAGAAAGGGTTTGCAAACCGCTGAATCCACACGTGAGTTTAACTCTGTCAGTTGAATGCACACATTGACAACCATTCAGTTTGATAGCACACTTTTGGTTTTAGAAGCAGATATTTCTCTGTACAGCCTATGGTCCCATTCACTCGGGAATATCCCAACGCATCTCCTAGAAGAAACGTGTTTCTGACTCGCTGAATCTCAACATAGATTCAACTCTCTTAGGTGAACGAACGCACAGCAGAGCAGTTTCAAGGAAACGTTTCTCCTGAGTTTTAGACGAAGTTTCCTGCTGTTTAGTACGTATGCCGGCATTGGGCTGGAAATACCGGTTTTGGGATTCTGCACAGAAAGGTTTTGCAAACCGCTGAATCCACACGTGAGCTTAACTCTGTCAGTTGAATGCACACATTGACAACCATTCAGTTAGATAGCTCCGTTTTGGTTTTAGAATCAGATATTTCTCTGTACAGCCTATGGTCCCATTCACTCGGGAATATCCCAACGCAGCTCCTAGAAGAAACGTGTTTCTGACTCGCTGAATCTCAACATAGATTCAAATCTCTTAGGTGAACGAACGCACAGCAGAGCAGTTTCAAGGAAACGTTTCTCCTGAGTTTTAGACGAAGTTTCCTGCTCTTTAGTACGTATACCGGCATTGGGCTGGAAATACCGGTTTTGGGATTCTGCACAGAAAGGGTTTGCAAACCGCTGAATCCACACGTGAGTTTAACTCTGTCAGTTGAATGCACACATTGACAACCATTCAGTTTGATAGCACACTTTTGGTTTTAGAAGCAGATATTTCTCTGTACAGCCTATGGTCCCATTCACTCGGGAATATCCCAACGCAGCTCCTAGAAGAAACCTGTTTCTGACTCGCTGAATCTCAACATAGATTCAACTCTCTTAGGTGAACGAACGCACAGCAGAGCAGTTTCAAGGAAACGTTTCTCCTGAGTCTTAGACGAAGTTTCCTGCTGTTTAGTACGTATGCCGGCATTGGGCTGGAAATACCGGTTTTGGGATTCTGCACAGAAAGGTTTTGCAAACCGCTGAATCCACACTTGAGTTTATCTCTGTCAGTTGAATGCACACATTGACAACCATTCAGTTAGATAGCTCCGTTTTGGTTTTAGAAGCAGATATTTCTCTGTGCAGCCTATGGTCCCATTCACTCGGGAATATCCCAACGCAGCTCCTAGAAGAAACGTGTTTCTGACTCGCTGAATCTCAACATAGATTCAACTCTCTTAGGTGAACGAACGCACAGAAGAGCAGTTTCAAGGAAACGTTTCTCCTGAGTTTTAGACGAAGTTTCCTGCTGTTTAGTCGGGATGCCGGCATTGGGCTGGAAATACCGGTTTTGGGATTCTGCACAGAAAGGGTTTGCAAACCGCTGAATCCACACGTGAGTTTAACTCTGTCAGTTGAATGCACACATTGACAACCATTCAGTTAGATAGCTCCGTTTTGGTTTTAGAAGCAGATATTTCTCTGTACAGCCTATGGTCCCATTCACTCGGGAATATCCCAACGCAGCTCCTAGAAGAAACGTGTTTCTGACTCGCTGAATCTCAACATAGATTCAACTCTCTTAGGTGAACGAACGCACAGCAGAGCAGTTTCAAGGAAACGTTTCTCCTGAGTTTTAGACGAAGTTTCCTGCTGTTTAGTACGGATGCCGGCATTGGGCTGGACATACCGGTTTTGGGATTCTGCACAGAAAGGGTTTGCAAACCGCTGAATCCACACGTGAGTTTAACTCTGTCAGTTGAATGCACACATTGACAACCATTCAGTTTGATAGCACACTTTTGGTTTTAGAAGCAGATATTTCTCTGTACAGCCTATGGTCCCATTCACTCGGGAATATCCCAACGCACCTCCTAGAAGAAACGTGTTTCTGACTCGCTGAATCTCAACATAGATTCAAATCTCTTAGGTGAACGAACGCACAGCAGAGCAGTTTCAAGGAAACGTTTCTCCTGAGTTTTAGACGAAGTTTCCTGCTGTTTAGTACGTATACCGGCATTGGGCTGGAAATACCGGTTTTGGGATTCTGCACAGAAAGGGTTTGCAAACCGCTGAATCCACCCGTGAGTTTAACTCTGTCAGTTGAATGTACACATTGACAACCATTCAGTTTGATAGCACACTTTTGGTTTTAGAAGCAGATATTTCTCTGTACAGCCTATGGTCCCATTCACTCGGGAATATCCCAACGCAGCTCCTAGAAGAAACGTGTTTCTGACTCGCTGAATCTCAACATAGATTCAACTCTCTTAGGTGAAGGAACGCACAGCAGAGCAGTTTCAAGGAAACGTTTCTCCTGAGTCTTAGACGAAGTTTCCTGCTGTTTAGTACGTATGCCGGCATTGGGCTGGAAATACCGGTTTTGGGATTCTGCACAGAAAGGGTTTGCAAACCGCTGAATCCACACGTGAGTTTAACTCTGTCAGTTGAATGCACACATTGACAACCATTCAGTTAGATAGCTCCGTTTTGGTTTTAGAAGCAGATATTTCTCTGTACAGCCTATGGTCCCATTCACTCGGGAATATCCCAACGCAGCTCCTAGAAGAAACGTGTTTCTGACTCGCTGAATCTCAACATAGATTCAACTCTCTTAGGTGAACGAACGCACAGCAGAGCAGTTTCAAGGAAACGTTTCTCCTGAGTTTTAGACGAAGTTTCCTGCTGTTTAGTACGGATGCCGGCATTGGGCTGGACATACCGGTTTTGGGATTCTGCACAGAAAGGGTTTGCAAACCGCTGAATCCACACGTGAGTTTAACTCTGTCAGTTGAATGCACACATTGACAACCATTCAGTTTGATAGCACACTTTTGGTTTTAGAAGCAGATATTTCTCTGTACAGCCTATGGTCCCATTCACTCGGGAATATCCCAACGCACCTCCTAGAAGAAACGTGTTTCTGACTCGCTGAATCTCAACATAGATTCAACTCTCTTAGGTGAACGAACGCACAGCAGAGCAGTTTCAAGGAAACGTTTCTCCTGAGTTTTAGACGAAGTTTCCTGCTGTTTAGTACGTATGCCGGCATTGGGCTGGAAATACCGGTTTTGGGATTCTGCACAGAAAGGGTTTGCAAACCGCTGAATCCACACGTGAGCTTAACTCTGTCAGTTGAATGCACACATTGACAACCATTCAGTTAGATAGCTCCGTTTTGGTTTTAGAAGCAGATATTTCTCTGTACAGCCTATGGTCCCATTCACTCGGGAATATCCCAACGCAGCTCCTAGAAGAAACGTGTTTCTGACTCGCTGAATCTCAACATAGATTCAAATCTCTTAGGTGAACGAACGCACAGCAGAGCAGTTTCAAGGAAACGTTTCTCCTGAGTTTTAGACGAAGTTTCCTGCTCTTTAGTACGTATACCGGCATTGGGCTGGAAATACCGGTTTTGGGATTCTGCACAGAAAGGGTTTGCAAACCGCTGAATCCACACGTGAGTTTAACTCTGTCAGTTGAATGCACACATTGACAACCATTCAGTTTGATAGCACACTTTTGGTTTTAGAAGCAGATATTTCTCTGTACAGCCTATGGTCCCATTCACTCGGGAATATCCCAACGCAGCTCCTAGAAGAAACCTGTTTCTGACTCGCTGAATCTCAACATAGATTCAACTCTCTTAGGTGAACGAACGCACAGCAGAGCAGTTTCAAGGAAACGTTTCTCCTGAGTCTTAGACGAAGTTTCCTGCTGTTTAGTACGTATGCCGGCATTGGGCTGGAAATACCGGTTTTGGGATTCTGCACAGAAAGGTTTTGCAAACCGCTGAATCCACACGTGAGTTTATCTCTGTCAGTTGAATGCACACATTGACAACCATTCAGTTAGATAGCTCCGTTTTGGTTTTAGAAGCAGATATTTCTCTGTGCAGCCTATGGTCCCATTCACTCGGGAATATCCCAACGCAGCTCCTAGAAGAAACGTGTTTCTGACTCGCTGAATCTCAACATAGATTCAACTCTCTTAGGTGAACGAACGCACAGAAGAGCAGTTTCAAGGAAACGTTTCTCCTGAGTTTTAGACGAAGTTTCCTGCTGTTTAGTACGTATGCCGGCATTGGGCTGGAAATACCGGTTTTGGGATTCTGCACAGAAAGGGTTTGCAAACCGCTGAATCCACACGTGAGTTTAACTCTGTCAGTTGAATGCACACATTGACAACCATTCAGTTAGATAGCTCCGTTTTGGTTTTAGAAGCAGATATTTCTCTGTACAGCCTATGGTCCCATTCACTCGGGAATATCCCAACGCAGCTCCTAGAAGAAACGTGTTTCTGACTCGCTGAATCTCAACATAGATTCAACTCTCTTAGGTGAACGAACGCACAGCAGAGCAGTTTCAAGGAAACGTTTCTCCTGAGTTTTAGACGAAGTTTCCTGCTGTTTAGTACGGATGCCGGCATTGGGCTGGACATACCGGTTTTGGGATTCTGCACAGAAAGGGTTTGCAAACCGCTGAATCCACACGTGAGTTTAACTCTGTCAGTTGAATGCACACATTGACAACCATTCAGTTTGATAGCACACTTTTGGTTTTAGAAGCAGATATTTCTCTGTACAGCCTATGGTCCCATTCACTCGGGAATATCCCAACGCACCTCCTAGAAGAAACGTGTTTCTGACTCGCTGAATCTCAACATAGATTCAACTCTCTTAGGTGAACGAACGCACAGCAGAGCAGTTTCAAGGAAACGTTTCTCCTGAGTTTTAGACGAAGTTTCCTGCTGTTTAGTACGTATGCCGGCATTGGGCTGGAAATACCGGTTTTGGGATTCTGCACAGAAAGGGTTTGCAAACCGCTGAATCCACACGTGAGCTTAACTCTGTCAGTTGAATGCACACATTGACAACCATTCAGTTAGATAGCTCCGTTTTGGTTTTAGAAGCAGATATTTCTCTGTACAGCCTATGGTCCCATTCACTCGGGAATATCCCAACGCACCTCCTAGAAGAAACGTGTTTCTGACTCGCTGAATCTCAACATAGATTCAACTCTCTTAGGTGATCGAACGCACAACAGAGCAGTTTCAAGGAAACGTTTCTCCTGAGTTTTAGACGAAGTTTCCTGCTGTTGAGTACGTATGCCGGCATTGGGCTGGAAATACCGGTTTTGGGATTCTGCACAGAAAGGGTTTGCAAACCGCTGAATCCACACGTGAGTTTACCTCTGTCAGTTGAATGCACACATTGACAACCATTCAGTTAGATAGCTCCGTTTTGGTTTTAGAAGCAGATATTTCTCTGTACAGCCTATGGTCCCATTCACTCGGGAATATCCTAACGCATCTCCTAGAAGAAACGTGTTTCTGACTCGCTGAATCTCAACATAGATTCAACTCTCTTAGGTGATCGAACGCACAGCAGAGCAGTTTCAAGGAAACGTTTCTCCTGAGTTTTAGACGAAGTTTCCTGCTGTTTAGTACGGATGCCGGCATTGGGCTGGAAATACCGGTTTTGGGATTCTGCACAGAAATGGTTTGCAAACCGCTGAATCCACACGTGAGTTTAACTCTGTCAGTTGAATGCACACATTGACAACCATTCAGTTAGATAGCTCCGTTTTGGTTTTAGAAGCAGATATTTCTCTGTACATCCTATGGTCCCATTCACTCGGGAATATCCCAACGCAGCTCCTAGAAGAAACGTGTTTCTGACTCGCTGAATCTCAACATAAATTCAACTCTCTTAGGTGATCGAACGCACAGCAGAGCAGTTTCAAGGAAACGTTTCTCCTGAGTTTTAGACGAAGTTTCCTGCTGTTTAGTACGTATGCCGGCATTGGGCTGGAAATACCGGTTTTGGGATTCTGCACAGAAATGGTTTGCAAACCGCTGAATCCACACGTGAGTTTAACTCTGTCAGTTGAATGCACACATTGACAACCATTCAGTTAGATAGCTCCGTTTTGGTTTTAGAAGCAGATATTTCTCTGTACAGCCTATGGTCCCATTCACTCGGGAATATCCCAACGCACCTCCTAGAAGAAACGTGTTTCTGACTCGCGGAATCTCAACATAGATTCAACTCTCTTAGGTGATCGAACGCACAGCAGAGCAGTTTCAAGGAAACGTTTCTCCTGAGTTTTAGACGAAGTTTCCTGCTGTTTAGTACGTATGCCGGCATTGGGCTGGAAATACCGGTTTTGGGATTCTGCACAGAAAGGGTTTGCAAACCGCTGAATCCACACGTGAGTTTACCTCTGTCAGTTGAATGCACACATTGACAACCATTCAGTTAGATAGCTCCGTTTTGGTTTTAGAAGCAGATATTTCTCTGTACAGCCTATGGTCCCATTCACTCGGGAATATCCTAACGCAGCTCCTAGAAGAAACGTGTTTCTGACTCGCTGAATCTCAACATAGATTCAACTCTCTTAGGTGATCGAACGCACAGCAGAGCAGTTTCAAGGAAACGTTTCTCCTGAGTTTTAGACGAAGTTTCCTGCTGTTTAGTACGGATGCCGGCATTGGGCTGGAAATACCGGTTTTGGGATTCTGCACAGAAATGGTTTGCAAACCGCTGAATCCACACGTGAGTTTAACTCTGTCAGTTGAATGCACACATTGACAACCATTCAGTTAGATAGCTCCGTTTTGGTTTTAGAAGCAGATATTTCTCTGTACAGCCTATGGTCCCATTCACTCGGGAATATCCCAACGCACCTCCTAGAAGAAACGTGTTTCTGACTCGCGGAATCTCAACATAGATTCAACTCTCTTAGGTGATCGAACGCACAGCAGAGCAGTTTCAAGGAAACGTTTCTCCTGAGTTTTAGACGAAGTTTCCTGCTGTTTAGTACGTATGCCGGCATTGGGCTGGAAATACCGGTTTTGGGATTCTGCACAGAAAGGGTTTGCAAACCGCTGAATCCACACGTGAGTTTACCTCTGTCAGTTGAATGCACACATTGACAACCATTCAGTTAGATAGCTCCGTTTTGGTTTTAGAAGCAGATATTTCTCTGTACAGCCTATGGTCCCATTCACTCGGGAATATCCTAACGCAGCTCCTAGAAGAAACGTGTTTCTGACTCGCTGAATCTCAACATAGATTCAACTCTCTTAGGTGATCGAACGCACAGCAGAGCAGTTTCAAGGAAACGTTTCTCCTGAGTTTTAGACGAAGTTTCCTGCTGTTTAGTACGGATGCCGGCATTGGGCTGGAAATACCGGTTTTGGGATTCTGCACAGAAATGGTTTGCAAACCGCTGAATCCACACGTGAGTTTAACTCTGTCAGTTGAATGCACACATTGACAACCATTCAGTTAGATAGCTCCGTTTTGGTTTTAGAAGCAGATATTTCTCTGTACATCCTATGGTCCCATTCACTCGGGAATATCCCAACGCAGCTCCTAGAAGAAACGTGTTTCTGACTCGCTGAATCTCAACATAAATTCAACTCTCTTAGGTGATCGAACGCACAGCAGAGCAGTTTCAAGGAAACGTTTCTCCTGAGTTTTAGACGAAGTTTCCTGCTGTTTAGTACGTATGCCGGCATTGGGCTGGAAATACCGGTTTTGGGATTCTGCACAGAAATGGTTTGCAAACCGCTGAATCCACACTTGAGTTTAACTCTGTCAGTTGAATGCACACATTGACAACCATTCAGTTAGATAGCTCCGTTTTGGTTTTAGAAGCAGATATTTCTCTGTACAGCCTATGGTCCCATTCACTCGGGAATATCCCAACGCAGCTCCTAGAAGAAACGTGTTTCTGACTCGCTGAATCTCAACATAGATTCAAATCTCTTAGGTGAACGAACGCACAGCAGAGCAGTTTCAAGGAAACGTTTCTCCTGAGTCTTAGACGAAGTTTCCTGCTGTTTAGTACGTATGCCGGCATTGGGCTGGAAATACCGGTTTTGGGATTCTGCACAGAAAGGGTTTGCAAACCGCTGAATCCACACGTGAGTTTAACTCTGTCAGTTGAATGCACACATTGACAACCATTCAGTTAGATAGCTCCGTTTTGGTTTTAGAAGCAGATATTTCTCTGTACATCCTATGGTCCCATTCACTCGGGAATATCCCAACGCAGCTCCTAGAAGAAACGTGTTTGTGACTCGCTGAATCTCAACATAAATTTAACTCTCTTAGGTGATCGAACGCACAGCAGAGCAGTTTCAAGGAAACGTTTCTCCTGAGTTTTAGACGAAGTTTCCTGCTGTTTAGTACGTATGCCGGCATTGGGCTGGAAATACCGGTTTTTGGATTCTGCACAGAAATGGTTTGCAAACCGCTGAATCCACACGTGAGTTTAACTCTGTCAGTTGAATGCACACATTGACAACCATTCAGTTAGATAGCTCCGTTTTGGTTTTAGAAGCAGATATTTCTCTGTACAGCCTATGGTCCCATTCACTCGGGAATATCCCAACGCAGCTCCTAGAAGAAACGTGTTTCTGACTCGCTGAATCTCAACATAGATTCAACTCTCTTAGGTGAACGAACGCACAGCAGAGCAGTTTCAAGGAAACGTTTCTCCTGAGTTTTAGACGAAGTTTCCTGCTGTTTAGTACGGATGCCGGCATTGGGCTGGACATACCGGTTTTGGGATTCTGCACAGAAAGGGTTTGCAAACCGCTGAATCCACACGTGAGTTTAACTCTGTCAGTTGAATGCACACATTGACAACCATTCAGTTTGATAGCACACTTTTGGTTTTAGAAGCAGATATTTCTCTGTACAGCCTATGGTCCCATTCACTCGGGAATATCCCAACGCACCTCCTAGAAGAAACGTGTTTCTGACTCGCTGAATCTCAACATAGATTCAACTCTCTTAGGTGAACGAACGCACAGCAGAGCAGTTTCAAGGAAACGTTTCTCCTGAGTTTTAGACGAAGTTTCCTGCTGTTTAGTACGTATGCCGGCATTGGGCTGGAAATACCGGTTTTGGGATTCTGCACAGAAAGGGTTTGCAAACCGCTGAATCCACACGTGAGCTTAACTCTGTCAGTTGAATGCACACATTGACAACCATTCAGTTAGATAGCTCCGTTTTGGTTTTAGAAGCAGATATTTCTCTGTACAGCCTATGGTCCCATTCACTCGGGAATATCCCAACGCAGCTCCTAGAAGAAACGTGTTTCTGACTCGCTGAATCTCAACATAGATTCAACTCTCTTAGGTGATCGAACGCACAGCAGAGCAGTTTCAAGGAAACGTTTCTCCTGAGTTTTAGACGAAGTTTCCTGCTGTTTATTACGGATGCCGGCATTGGGCTGGAAATACCGGTTTTGGGATTCTGCACAGAAATGGTTTGCAAACCGCTGAATCCACACGTGAGTTTAACTCTGTCAGTTGAATGCACACATTGACAACCATTCAGTTAGATAGCTCCGTTTTGGTTTTAGAAGCAGATATTTCTCTGTACATCCTATGGTCCCATTCACTCGGGAATATCCCAACGCAGCTCCTAGAAGAAACGTGTTTCTGACTCGCTGAATCTCAACATAAATTCAACTCTCTTAGGTGATCGAACGCACAGCAGAGCAGTTTCAAGGAAACGTTTCTCCTGAGTTTTAGACGAAGTTTCCTGCTGTTTAGTACGTATGCCGGCATTGGGCTGGAAATACCGGTTTTGGGATTCTGCACAGAAATGGTTTGCAAACCGCTGAATCCACACGTGAGTTTAACTCTGTCAGTTGAATGCACACATTGACAACCATTCAGTTAGATAGCTCCGTTTTGGTTTTAGAAGCAGATATTTCTCTGTACAGCCTATGGTCCCATTCACTCGGGAATATCCCAACGCAGCTCCTAGAAGAAACGTGTTTCTGACTCGCTGAATCTCAACATAGATTCAAATCTCTTAGGTGAACGAACGCACAGCAGAGCAGTTTCAAGGAAACGTTTCTCCTGAGTCTTAGACGAAGTTTCCTGCTGTTTAGTACGTATGCCGGCATTGGGCTGGAAATACCGGTTTTGGGATTCTGCACAGAAAGGGTTTGCAAACCGCTGAATCCACACGTGAGTTTAACTCTGTCAGTTGAATGCACACATTGACAACCATTCAGTTAGATAGCTCCGTTTTGGTTTTAGAAGCAGATATTTCTCTGTACATCCTATGGTCCCATTCACTCGGGAATATCCCAACGCAGCTCCTAGAAGAAACGTGTTTGTGACTCGCTGAATCTCAACATAAATTTAACTCTCTTAGGTGATCGAACGCACAGCAGAGCAGTTTCAAGGAAACGTTTCTCCTGAGTTTTAGACGAAGTTTC